>NW_026526688.1:198574471-199774471 GCF_024362965.1 Panthera pardus | reverse complement strand
GAATCACCCGCCCTCCAGCCTGAGCACTTTCTCTCCAGGACTGAGTTCTCCATCTCCGTTCAGGCCCGGCAAGGCCGCCACCAGCTGGGCCGCGGTCAGGGTACCAGCACTTCAGGGGTGACTGTTGGGCATGTGACCATCCGGAAAAGGTCTCACGTGTGGGACACCTGGGTGGGACACTGTGCGAAACTGGAAGGAATGGATTTGTAAACCACCGAGGGGGGGCGGCGAGTGCCCCAAGGGGCACGAGGCGGGTGACCACCTGGTCCAGCTTCCCGGGACGGAGGGGTTTCCCGGGACCCCAGACTTTCAGGGGCAAAGCCAGGAATGTGCTAAGCAAGCCGGGCTGGTCGGTCATCCTTGAACCTGGTGCTAAGTGGGCTTCTAAGAGGCTGGGGTGCCTGTGGTAGGATGGCCCCTGCTTCCTCTGCCCCAGCCGCCCGGCTCCAGCTGATTAATCTTGCCCAAGTATATCATTTCTTGTCACTTCGAATCCGCAGTCTTTATGAGCCGGTGCAGGGCACCTCCTGTCTCGGTCCAGGCGTGATGTTTGTTTTAAAGGCATCCCATCTTAAGAGTCTGCGCTGTATGTTTCCAATTCCGAGCGCCTTCAAGAACAGGCCAAATCGATCTTCAGTGGAGGAGGTCGGAGGCCCGAGGGACCCTCCTAGTGCCGGGGCGCCCCTCTGTCTTGATTTGGGTGCTAGAGATACAGGTCTGCACCCGTAGAAAAGCCAGTCAAGCCTCCCCCTTGTGTTTGCACGCTTCTCTGCTCGTGCACTACGCCATGATCAAAGTAAAGAATAAATCTTGAACCTGGAAAATTTACTTTTTCTGACGCGTGAGGTAATGTGTTTCAGAGAATCCGCGAGCTGGAGGGTAAGCTGGAGGTCCAGAAGAAACACCTGAAGGAGCTTGAGGAGAAGGTAGGTGGGGCGCTCGGACCCTCTCCCCCCACCCCCCAGGCTCCCTTCTGTGACGGGTCACCGTGGGGCCTTTTCCTTCTGGGCTCCAGTGTTACAATGCAAGAGGATAGGCTGTTCCTCCCGCCTCCCTTCTCGGCCCCATGCTCCGCCCCCCCCCCCAGTGGGCACACCCACCAAAGAAGTAGCTCCTTCAAACGTTTTTCTGGGGAAGAGAAGTGCAGTTTGGGACCAACTTAGTGTGTGTGGACGGAGTAGGGGGGATGCCTTCCCCTCCCCACCCCCCACCCCCCCACAAAAGACCTTCCGCTGAACCCATCTGACACTAATTCACTGGGAAGGACAAGGTGACCGTCTCTGGATTGATAAGCCAGGTTGGGCTGACCAGGCTGGTGACGTCACCAGTGAGGACCTCGGTTACGTCCCGCGGACGCCTTCCCCTTTGATGATACCCGTGAGCCAAAACCAGGTCGTGTGTTCTTGGAAGTCTCTGCCCTCCCAGCCGGGAGCAAGGCTGGCCTGTCACATGTGGACACCGAGCCCCCCCACTTGTCTCTCTGGGTTGCTACCACTTGATGGGTGGGGAGACCCGGCCTGAGATAGATTCAGACACCGGACCCCGATCCCACAGCTGGGAGGTGCCACGGCCACCCCTCAGCCCCTCCAGCAGCAGCCCCCCCCCCCTTGCTGGTCTAGGCAGACAAGCAAGTGGCACTCACAACCATGTGTGTGGCATCTCTGTTGTGCCCTCACCACCTCCTGCACGTCCACCCGGTGACCACAGATTCCTTGAGCTCAGGGACCCCCTTGTATTCATCACCTCATCCGAGAGCGTTCTTACCATGGAATGGGGTATCCCCACACTTTTGCCAGATGAGTGACAGACAAGTAGGGCAGAGCCTGTAATTGCGCACTGTGTGCCACAGAGGTAAGTCCACGCGTGGGAGCCACACAAAGGCTCCAGCCCCGTCCGGGGGTCGTCGGGGACGATGAGGAGGGGATCCCCGTCTGAATCTCAAAGGCTCATGTGCAGTCACCCCGGAGAAGAGGAGGGAGAAAGGGCATCTGTGGGCTTCAGGTCTCCGAGGCGGGTCCTAGGAGAGAGGAAGCCAGCTCCCAACCCAACTCCCAACTGTGCGTGGACAAAGTCACAGAAGTCACCGGAGAGCAGATTTCAGGGAGGATATGTAAAAATGGGATGACGGCCCCTCTCTGTCCTGGAGGGAATCAAACACGGCGGGCCCAAGGAGACAGGACAGCTCTACAGATGCTAAGCCACTTTTAGAAGCTTCCTCTCCTTTCCCTCAGGACAGGCGGACCCCCCTTTCCTGTGTCCTCACTTCCCACTCAGTGCCTCCGGCCCGCACAACCGCCGGTGTCCCCCGGGGGGCAGCAGAGGGTCGCGGCTGGAGGGCTCGCGCACAGGGATTGGGGCCGTTCTCCCGCCACAGCCCTGGGGAGCCCCTATGGGATTCTGATTTAAACGCATTCCTGGCGTCTCCATCTTCCGGATGGCCACCTTGAGACCTCCTGGGGCTATGTTGAGGCCCCAAGGGGATCTTTTGTATGATTCGATCCAAGAACGTCCTGGGCGTAAGCTGGCTTTGCAGGCAGGTGCACCTTGGCCCACTGGGGGATCTGTCCCTCTGCTCCGGCCTGGGGGTTCTGATCTGCGCTCCCCATCTTCTGTGGTTGTGAGGCTACCTGGGAGGGGGGATGTGAAGGTCTGAGCCCCAGGCCCCGACACCAGTCAGTGGGTCACCAACGCTGGTTCTCCCGCTCAGCCCCCCAGCGTGGCTTTAGGACTCGAGTCGGCAAAATGGGTCACAGAGCAGGACCTGATGGCAAAAAGACTTAAAACGTGCCACCGTTGTTCTGCCGGTTAAAGTTTTAAAAGGTGGGATCGGCCCACACATAGAATAACGCCGGCTGCCTTTTTGATTAGGAGGAGGACTGGGCAATGTTCGGTCCCCCCCTTTCTGCCTCTTTTTTACTCTCTTCTCAAAGCAAATGTGTGCGGGTTGGTCTGTCTCCCTTGGTCCCAGAAAGGAGTCCCCGAGGCTGGCACACAGAGCAGGTGGACTCCTGGTCCGGCCAATAGGACAAGAAACGCCCAAACGTGCATGTGTGCGATGGGCACTCCTGGGAAGTGACTCCGGCCACGTTATCGGTGGCTCATGTCAGTGGCCAGGAACTCTTCCCAGCCACACGCGGCTGGGTGGTCCTCGCAGGCCCTTCTCCCTCCCTGGGCCTCAGTGTCCCTATGTAGAAAATGAGAGCTGGAAGGGGCGCCTGGGTGGCTCAGTCAGTTGAGCCTCCGACTTCAGCTCAGGTCGTGATCTCACAGTCCTGAGTTCGAGCCCCGCATAGGGCTCACCGCTATCAGCGCAAAGCCCGCTTCGGATCCTCTGTCCCGCCTCTCTGCCCCTCCCCTGCTTGCGCTCTCACAAAAATAAATAAACATTAAAAAAAGAAAGAAAGAAAATGAGAGCTGGGTGACTCCATAGGTCCCGTCCGGCTCCAACTTCCAATGATTCTAAAACTTGTGTGAAACTTGGTGGCTGCCTGTTTGGATTTTAAATTTCCCAATAAATAATTTAGGGATGCGATTACCTTGCTTTTTTGGGGGGGAGAAAGAATGATTTTCAAAACCCCCGATGATGCTCCGATAGGTTCTACATAATGAGCAGCATTCCTTCTTGAGCAAAACAGGTCATGAGTGAAGAAAGCAAAGTGTACTTTCAAATTGACCTGTATAATTTTTCCTTTCCCTTGCCATCTGTTTTCGTGCTATTTTTTCCTTTTTCTTTTTTTTAAATATTAATTTATTTTTGAAGGAGAGAGAGAGAGAGAGTATGATCGGGGGAAAGGGGCAGAGAGAGAGGGAGACACAGAATTGGAAGCAGGCTCCAGGCTCTGAGCCATCAGCACGGAGCCCGACATGGGGGTCGAACCCACAAACCGCGAGATCATGATGCAAGCCGAAGTCGGACGCTTAACCCGCTGAGCCACCCAGGAGCCCTGTATTTTTTGTTTTCTTTTTTAAAGCAGAGTCATTGAGGGGCGCCTGGGTGGCTCAGCCGGTTGAGCGTCCAACTTCGGCTCAGGTCATGATCTCGCGGTTTGTGGGTTCGAACCCTGCGTCGGGCTCTGTGCTGATGGCTCGGAGCCTGGAGCTGCTTCGGATTCTGTGTCTCCCTCTCTCTCTGCCCCTCCCCTGCTCATGCTCTGTCTCTGTCTGTCTTTCAAAAATGAATAAACATAAAAAACAATGAAAGCAGAGTCACTGAATGGCACAAAAGATTTTAAACAATGATCTCTTAGGAGACTGGGCGGGGATGGTGTTGCGGGAGGGCTTCTGCATGTTGGCAGGTCAGTCTGGGTGACCTGTGACCCCGGGTGGAAACCCCTGATCCTGGTGGGCCCGCCATGTCCGGTGTTTGGTGGGGGCCACCGACCGTGACCATCGGAGGGTCCTTCCCTGTTTAGAAAGTGTCCTGGGGTGAAGAAAGCCACATGTCCTCACCCAAAGCCTCCCCGTCTGGCTGAATCAGCTGGGCGTTGGGGGGCGCAGTTGGGGGGGTGCCGAGGCCTTCCGGAGGGTGGGGTCCCAGTGAGGTCAGCTTCTGAAGCTCACTTCCTGTCCTCCTTCCGAACCCCACCCCGATGCATTAGTTCTTGTGAAATGTGTCACTGAATCCCAAACCACATGTCTTACATCTTTCTTTCTTTTCTTTCCCCCCCCCACCTCATTTTCTTTTGGTCTTATTTTATAGTTTTTGTTCCTTTTTTTGTTTTTCTCACTAGCATTCATTCTGTGGCCTTGATGACGTCAGTGAGCAAAGAACTCGGGTTGGTATCCTTTCAATTTCACTGCTAAAAAACAAACAAACAAACAAACAAAACACGATGGTTTTCTGAAAAGGCGAATTTCTCCCATTTCTGACCATCACATTCTTCCTTGGGCGATGAGGGCTCCGTGGAAGGTGGCCCGTGGAAGGTGGCCCATGGAAAGTGGCCCGTGGCAGATTCCTCAGCTCTCTGGCTCCCTGGGGAAGGGGGGCCATCCGGGGGTCCCTGGCGAGTCCCATCCCCTGGGAAGGAGGTCGGGGGAGCTCTTTGTGGAGAAGGGACAATGGGACCTCATGGTTGCCCTGTTGTATTTCGTCTTTAGAAGGGGGGTGGCGGTTGTGGGTTTTTTCCAAAGCGCCTTTCTCTTTTGGCTTTGCCTTCTGGTGCTCTCTGTTGCCTGTGGACCAGACCATAGTGGGCTTCTGGGGTCGGGGGTCTTCAGGAGCAGGAGACTGATGGGCAAGTCCATGACCCGCATACAAAATACCCAGGAAGCCCGTGTGAAGAGCCCCAGCTCCCTGCCCCTCCCCTGCCTCTGCCTGGTTTTCACCCCTGCGGGGACCTTGCATGAGCCATCCGGGCAGGGGGTCCAGCTCTGCCCTGCATGTCCCCAGGGCCCAGATCTCACCCGAGTGCCTGCGTGGGCGCCCATGTCCCTCCCCATTCTCTTCGTTCTTGAATGCCCCCTGGGTAGGGGGTCTGCCAGGGCCTCTAGGATCTGCCTCTGAATCTGGCCCAGGCCGAGAGCGCTGTGAGCTCTGGGGATGCCCGCAGGGCCCATCCGCTGCCCTGACCCCCAGGCTGAGCTCCGCTGCCAGGTCCTTCCCTGCCTGACGTTCTCATGGAAGCCCTGAGCCGCCCCCCTGCACGCCAGGGCTTTGCCTGGGACCTTCTGTGTCCCAGGGCCTAGGGCTCGGCACGTGGTCGATGTTCGTGCAGTGTTTGTGCAGTGAGTAAAGGAATGGTCCCAGGTCGCGTCGGATGGGGAGTGGGAGTAGCCAGGGAGGTGGGGGGAGGTGCTGGAGGACAGGCCATCCGAGTCCCGTTTCCTCCTCCCCTGCATTGTCGGCAGAGGTCCCTCAGTGGGCTCAGCTGGAGAGTTTAGGAGGGCAGTGGGGGCGGGGCGGGGGGCAGACAGGCCAGGGGCTTCTCCAAGCATTTGAACCCTTGATCTTTGCGTCGTTTCAAACTATTTTTTTAATCTTACAGGATAGAAAAAGAGCTTATGGAATACATTGAGTCCCCGCGGCATCCCCAACCCCACTCACACCAAAATCCAACGGCAAAACAAGCTCCTTCAAGCCAGAGACTGGAAACAGAATTCACGTGTACTTGACGAGGAGGCCTTTTGACCTACGGCTGGGTCCTGGCTGGGCCGAGCTGTAGGAGCCCCGAAGACGCTGGGGGTTTTGTCAAGCTCGGGGCCACGTCCGAGCCCCCACTCTGGCACCATCGAAGCCCAAGGGGCAGAGACCTGAATACCAGGAAAGTAAGTGCAATTACTAGAAAGCGAGTCACTGGGGAGCCACTGCGCGGCCGGGGGCCAGGCCAGAGCCCTTGTCCCCGCACTGCATGCCTCCCCTGGACGCAGACTTCTGTACATATGTCTCCATGAACTGTGCTCTGTGTACCCGGAATCTGTCAGCCAAGTGAATTGCAAGTGTCCCTGTGATCTGAACCCGAAGTCAAGCCCCGGTCAGCAAAACCCTTCGAGAGCCCCGTGCAGCAGATCCAGCGGGCGGCCACCAGGGGGAGACAGAGCGAGAGAGATTGAGAGAGAGAGCGCGAGCGCAGGACTCTGACTAGGGGCAGGAGCCTTGCCCACTGTGGAGGGCGGATCCAAGGACCTCAGAAGTCCAAGAAAGAAGCCACAGGCTCCATCACTCTCCTGGATGGGACACGGTGAAAGTCTCAGAGCATGACTGTCCCTGGAGCGAGGACAGAGGAGGTGGACGCAGTCCCTGACCACACCACGACCCGCGCTGCCTCGCATCTTGGTTGTAATTTGCAAGACGCTGCCGAGGGAAGATGCCGGGAGGCGGAGTGTTCCGTGGAGCGTCCGTGGGGGACGAGCCTCCCCCCGCATCGGTCTGACCCCAGGGCCGCCCTCTCTCAGTTGTGGAGGAGGGAGCCCTTCCTGATCTTGGGGCCCCCGAATGGAACCTTCGAGCAGACGGAGCGCCCGGGGCAGCCAAGGAGGCCAGACAGCGGCTGCTGAGAGTCGGGCCCCGGAGGCAGAGCCCCCGAGGAGAGATGTGACCTGGGGTGATGCTGTTCTTGTTGTTCTCGGTGGGGTGGGGGGGGGGGTGAGCATCTCCAGAAGCCCCTGCTCACGTGACTGTTGTCTCCAAAACGTCTGGAAGGAAGATGTGCAGAATTAGAGTCGATGAAGTTAAACAGGAGGCGGTGCAGGGGAAGGAAGGGAGGAGCAGTAGCGGGGACGGGTCGGTCCCAAGGACGGGAAGATTGGCTGCTCTGTGGTTGCTGGGCTGCGAGAGCGAGCCTGTGATTTCTAGTAAGAAGAGCCTTTGGAGGAGACAGAAGTGGCTGAAATTCGGGCCGCGGAGGGGAGCAGCGGAGGAGCGGAAGGTTCTCAGAAGGGCAGACCGGAGGACGGAGAAGGCGGTGACCGTGAGCGCAGCAGGGGCGCCCCGGCCCGATGGGGAGGGATGTCCAAACCAAATCGAAGAACCGAGGGGGCTCTAAGCAAACACGCACAGGACAGCTGAGGAGAGACCATTCTCTTTTGAGCACCCGCCGCCCCAGCCCCCACGACTTACACCGTTCAGCGACCGAACGTGCATGAACTGGTGTCTTCGCGTGAAGACAGGCATCTGAGCATCCCAGGGAGCGATGGGAGTGGGGAACCGCGCAGGGAGTGCAAATGAACACACATCTGCTTTCCCCGGGGCCCAGGCAGCGCACAGAGCCCTTCCTCTGCTGAGTAGGCAGAAGTCCAGGTGGTGTACACAGCTCTCTAGGAAGCGTTTTTATGGCACTGCCCACCCTCTCCCCGCTGCTGGAGCGTCCAGGGGCGTGGTCCTCACGCCCTCCTGTCCTCGTCCTTCTGTCTGCTCGGCTCTCCCACTCAGACGACAGGAATGGCATTGGCTTTGAAGTCAGACCCGTCTGGGTCCGCTCCCAGCCTGGCCCCTTTCCTTGTAGCCGACACGGGCAAAGTACTTGCTGCCCCGAGTCTTAACTCCTTCCGGAGGATGGGGGTGATGGTCCCCATGCAACGCCTCACCCCTGCTCTCTGTTGGGCATAACTAGACGGTTAGACCCGCAGGACTTCCGGACCCTGGTTCCCTCCCTGGCACTCGCCCTGCAAGGAGACCAAACAACCCGCGGGGGACCGGGAGCCATTCTCTGAGACAGCTCAGGTGCGAGGGAATGAGACCACGCAAGCAGGTATGGAGCGTTCCTGGCGGAAAAGCCCGAAGTCCCCAGTAGGCGCCAGTGTTTCTCGTGACAGTCCTGGGCATTGCTTCCGAGGTCCCTGCCCGGGACAGGCTCGGTTACGACAGCCCTTGAACTCGGGAGGGCCTCAGAGCTCTGGTGGCTCACGAGATGCATACCTAGACTGCATCCGCGTCCCCCACTCCCGGAAGGGGCTGTTGTGGTGGGTGTGACCTCGTAGCACAGCCCAAGTTCCATGCCCGTGTGGTTCCCAGGGCGGCAGAGCTCCGAGGTCGGCCGGTCCCCGGGTCAGCGTCTCATGCAGAGAGGAGAAGGGCTGGGTCCACCCTTTCCCACCGCCCTCCTTGCAGATCTGTGGGCGGGATGAAGGGAGAGCCGGGTCAAGTTCCTGGCATGTGATGAGGCCTCAATGCATGGTTTCCCACCCTTCACCCTAATTCCTCTGTGGCCGGCGGCCACCCGCGAGGAGCTGGGCAGAGAAGTCCAGGGGGCAGACCCGTGTCCCGTCACTGTTGTTCTGGCAGCATTTGTGGGCCAGGAGACCGGCGGTGCAGGGTGACAAGCCCTCCCCGTTTGCCTGGGAGGTGGGACTTCCGGTTTTAAAATGGGGGGAGTCGCAGGCGAGCCAGGACGCGAGGGTCCTCCTGGAGCACGAGGACTTGACCGCTGGCCCTACTTCACTCTGGGCCCAGATGCGCACGGGTGTGTTTTCCTTCCCCTGCACACGCTGAGCCGGGTGCTGTGGCGTGAGAAAGGCTGGGTGCGTGCTGCTTCTGGGGTTAGCTCATCCGGAAGCACCCCCGCACTGTCTGAGGCGCTGTGGGGGGTGGGAGGGCTGCAGGTGCACTGAGTGTGTGCACCCCGCCCCTTGTCAGGGGGCCCTGGTTACCTTGGAGACACGAACGCTGTGCTCCAGCATGAGCTCAATACCCTTCTGAGCAAACTCATGATCTTTCCTCCCATCAGCCACTCCTGCCCCCTTTCTTCCCCGTCCTTGCATCCTGGAGGCTGAAAGCCTCAAGGTCTCTGGCTCCTGCATTTCCCTCGCCTCCCATAACCAGTATGTGACCGGTGGAACCCTGCCCGACAGTCCCGGTCCAAACAATGACCTGTTTGTCTCAGCCTATTTTCTCACATTTAACCAGAACCTGCTAGAGGCCTGCCCACTTGGGGGTGCTCCTCCCTGAGGTCGTCGAAGCGCTCGGGGCTTCTGAAGACCCCAGACTCTGCCCCCCAGACTGTGCCCAGCAGTTAGGTAATTTGCCCAGGATTCTGTCAGAGAAGCCACAGAGATGGGATTCGAACCCAGGCCGTGTGGCCTGGGCACCTGAGGTCCAAGCTGGCCCACTGTATCCCCTCTTGGCCAATGCCCCGCCCTGCTGCCTCTGGCCACCCCGTGTCTGTCGGAAGCCCTCTGGGCCGCCCCAGCACACGGGTCCACTGTTGTGTATGAAAAACAAAATGTATGAAAAACAAAATGTATGAAAAACAAAATCTGCCCCCAACCCGGACAACGTCTCTACAGAGGTAAATAAGAAGGAAAGCACGTTTAGTATTGAATAAGTGTCAAACCAGTGACGTGCATCATGGGCAATTCCGCTCAGAGGTTTGCAAAGACAGAAAGGAATCTCGCCCCTCTATGAGCCAAGCAGACACAGTCCATTGCACACGTGCCCTCAAGATAAACACTACTCAGGTCTCAAATCAGGGGACCGGACAGCACTGTCTTTTACGCACAAGTCCCCCTAAATCCACCTGGCCGTGGGGGTGACCCTCTGTGTTCCTTAATTTGCTTTATTCAAAGGAGAAGGAAACGTTTCTCGTCTTTATGGCAGGCTGGTTTTGCAGTGTGGAGCCAGGCACCCACTGCAGTTAGGCCCCTCGCCTCCCACAGGATCTGGGAGACAGGGTTCTATTATCCTTGGATGTTTACATTCCAAAGCGATGGTCCCAGGGTCTTCAGAAAGACAACCCTTGGGTCAGAAAGCTGGCAAAAAAGCTTATTTAGCTTTCAAAAAGATTTACATGTATTTCAAAGAGCCGAACAAAGCATATGCAAGTTTTCCTTTATGTTTATTTCTTTTTGTGAGAGCCAAAGACAGAGGGGCAGAGAGAGGCGGAGACACGGAATCCGAAGCAGGCTCCAGGCTCCCAGCCATCAGCACAGAGCCCGACGTGGGGCTCGAACTCACGAACTGTGAGATCATGACCTGAGCTGAAGTCGGACGCTTAACTGACCCACCCGGGTGCCCCTACAAGTTTTCTAAAGTAAATGCTCCCGTAAATAAGGGCAGGGGGGAGTCCCTTCCACTATTTTAACAGGGGCAGTTAAGCCTGGTATTTTTTTTTTTTAATGTTATTTTTTTGAAAAGGGGAGAGGAGGGGCAGAGAGAGAGGGAGACAGGGGATCCAAAGCAGGCTCCCAGCTGTCAGCACAGAGCCCGACGCGGGGCTTGAACTCATGAACCCTGAGACCATGACCTGAACCGAAGTCGGACGCTTAACAGACAGAGCCACCCACAGGCCCCAGAGTGCTCCTTCCTCAGGGGAAATCAGACCAGGCCCTCCCTGCCTCTAAACACCCCTGGGACACCCCGCTGCCCACAGAGAGATGCCTCAGTCTTTGTCCTGGAGCTCGAGGCCTGCACTGATACGGCCCCAGCTCACCTTCTGTCCTCTGCCCTCATTTCCCCTCCAAGTGCCCACGGGGCTGGCCACTCCCTTCGCCTGTCCTGCCGATGCCGCGGGGCTTTGACCCCAAGGCTGCCTCCGCCTGCTGGAAGCCTGTGCTCAGGTCCGCCAGCTGCGGTCCTCCATTCCTGAGTCCACTGACCCGAGTCCTGAGTGGGCTCCCTCCCACAGGACATGCTTCTTCCCGTCGGGGCCTTGGTGCACTCCTTACCTCTCCAGTTTTGGATTTGGACCCGGTCTTGAATCCTGACTCCAGCACCTCCCATATGTGAGGCCTGGATGAGCTCCTCTACCTTCCGGAGCCTCTGTCTCATCATCCACAAAATGGGCACGATGATGCCCACCTCCTAGGGTTACCGGGATGGTTGGGCCGGCTAGGGTGACATGACCCAGAGCGCGGGCGATACCCGGAGCAGCACTAGCCCCCCCACCCCTCTGCCTGGCGAGCTCTAGGTCCCTGATTAACGTTTGCTGTCCTCAGAGAGGAGGCATAGAACTTCATTCACCACTGAGAATTTATATTTCTGACGGTCCTGCCCGGAAATCTCGTTTTATCTCTCTGTGCGCAGCATTAAGCGTTCAATTTCAGGTGACTTTTCCGCAACTTTGTCTTGCTTTGGGTGAGTTCTGGCATGCCAGCTTGTAAAACGAGAGGCGTTCATTCATATTGTATGATGTGTGTGCCAGTGAAACCCAAGGCCTCAGAAGTACTCATAAATCATTCACCTGTTCTTGCCCTCCTCAAAGGGTGTTGTCCCACACAATCTGAAGGCACCGCGGCCTCCGGAAATCTCCAGAAAGTCAGAGTCGCAGATCCACTTCGTGGCATTAAGTCTTGACCCGTGAACTATGCACGCGATGGAGCCCGTAGCCAGAGGGCGGACTGAGAAAAGCTTCAGCTACGTTGTCAGAGCCCCCGGCAGCGATGGGTTTGATGTGATGAACGTTGACGTGAAGATTGACACGTGCTGGGTATTCCAGGACGTAGAGGACGGTGGTGAGGAGCCCGGCTGTCTTCCGGCAGCTGGAAGCCCAGACACGGATGCGGGCGTGCTCAGGAAGCAGCTGGAATCCTCAGAGCAGAAGCTGCTGGCAGCTGTGGACAAGCACGTGATGTCGGAGTCCAGGCTCAGAAGCAGGTAAATACGGCGTTTGCACCTCTTGCTTGTGTACTTAAGGAATCCGAGCCCCGTAACCGTGTTAGATCGGTGTGTCGAATCGTTTCTGTGGCCGGGGGCGCGGCCGGCCTGTGCTACGCAGCCTGCCTGCTGCCTCTGCGACCCGCACTGGTCCCCGCTCCCTCCCGTCCTCTGCTCCGCGTCTCGGGCTGAGCCCACAGTCTCCCAGGCTCCCAGCTCAGGCTTCCAAGTGGGTCCGGCCAACGGGAGCCACCGCGGGGAGCCACCCTCTCCGGGTGACATCTTGGGCCAGCGGTGCCTCAGCCATGCCCAGGGTTCCTCTGCGGTCCTCCCCTGCCTGTGGCCCAGCGTCCCTGCTTCCTCCTCATGTGTCCCTTGAGACGCAGGGGCCGCAGTGGCTCCTGCCGGTTGCTTATCTCTCCGTTGTCTGGCGCGTCTGGCCTTTAAGCTCTTCTGTCACCTTCACAGCAGACTCCCTGCACTTGTCCCTCGCTGCTGACCTCCGGGGGTGGGCTCTGTTTCCCTGATGGAGCCAACGTGGTCTGGAGGTTGGGCATGCGAGCCCGGCTCCTTCTCAAGGCCCGTGCTCTTTCCTGACCAGTTTCTGACACCGAGGCCCACAGAGTGAGGCGGGGTCCTGCGTGCATATCAGGGGAGACACCTGGAAACACAGGACAGCAGTGGCTGGGCTCCACTCTGACAGGTTCACCGAGATCCCAGCAGCCAAGTGTCTTGAATTTGTCTGGGACGTCACCATTTTCTTGTCTTTTCCTTCCTTTTAATAAAGGCGAGTTGTTCAATGTGTATTTACCCGTGATTTCCTTTTTGTTTCCTCTCTGTAAAGCTTTTTACGTGGAGAAACTCACGTCTCAGAAAGATTGGCTTGGTACTCTATGTGATTGTCCACTCATTCATTCATTCATTCATTCGCTCACTCACTATTCTACCACCTGCACTCGCCCACCCAAGAGTCATGTGCTAAGTTGTAGTAGTTTGCTCAGGCTGCTCTGAGGAAGTACCACAGACTGGGGGGCTTAACGGAGTCTGGGAGTCCAAGTTCAAGGTACAGGCAGGTTTGGTTCCTTCTGAGGACTCTCCTTGTGTCCTCACATGGTCATTCCTCTCGTGTCTGTGTCCTAATCCCCTATTCTTATGAGGACCAGTCAGATTGGATCAGGGCCCAGCCATACGACCTCATTTTAACTCAGTTACCTCTGTAAAGACGCTGTCTCCAGATACGGTCACTGTCTGAGGTCCTCAAATTCGACATACGAATTTGAGGGGGACGCAGATCAGCCCATAATATAAACCCTGGGGGTTGAGACCCAGGGAAGGTAGGGCCCCGGCCCTGGAGAGAGTGTAACCCACACACGGTGTGGATTCAGATCTTTCTCCAGAAAGATGGGCAGTGAAAGCCAGAAAGTCACTGAGCCTGTGGAAAATGGTGGGAAAACGTCTGCCAAAGGAGATCCCTCCATGCCAGGGAGAGACAAGGAGCCCTGGGGGCACCATGAGCGATGCAGAGGAGGGGGCCTCTGTGGCTGGGGCCTGGGGTGAGGCCATCCTGGAGGAGGCCTCCTGGACCTGCCTGTCCTGTGTGTAATGCAGGACATGTCCTCTGTTCTCTGAAGGTGGGCCGCACCACCCTGCAGGTGCGGGGGACCAGAGGCTGGGGAGGATGAACCACCTTATCCAGGGTCACTGAGAGCTGCAGCCAGGGGTCGAACGCCCCGTGGGTTTCATCTTGCTAGGGTACGGTTAAGGTTGGTCTTAGGACTTCACTTGGAGGAAAGAGCTAAAATTAAACAGCATTTATTATAAAAATAATGAAGCGTTGTTGAAATTTGAGGAAGAAGAGCCCCTCCCACCTTTATTACATCAGTGTTGCCCGTTCATTTCCAACCAAACTGCAGCAAAAGTAACAGGACCATCCACTGAGTGCTTACTCTGTTCCAGGCACTGTTAAATCGCCTCGTATTTAATCCTTAAGACGATACCCAAAATGAGGTGATAATGTTATCCTCATTTACAGATGGGGAAAGGAAGGCGTGGGGTAGTTAAGTGACTTCTCCACAGTCACTCCCATCCAGCCACGTGGTGGTGGGGGGTGGGACTGGGACGTGAACCCCAGTGGCCCCGCCCAGGGTGGTAATAGCAGCCGGGGTTGGGGGGAGGGGGGCAGTTTCTCGTGGTGCCCCTGGTTTCATAGCAAGCAGTCTGCAGCTCTGCGTAGTGATAGTTGCGTAACTGGTCACCAGTGGAAAATGGCACCTCATTGTCGATTTCGTATCCGTGGGCGTGTTTGTTTCCAAGGGCTGCTGAAACAAATTTCTACAAACCTGGTGGCTTAAGGCAACACACAGGGATGGTCTGACAGTTCTGGAGGCTGAAGCCCTACAGCGACAACCCCGGGGGCCAACGTCAAGGCGTGGGGAGAGCCATGGGAGAATCTGTTCCCTCCTCGTTTCCAGCATCCACAGCTGCATTCCTTGGCCCCCGGCACCTTCCCCCACCCACAGAGTCAGCAGATTAGCGTCTAGCTTCAGGGGTCACCTGGGAATCTCCCTCTGCTTCCCTACTGCAAGGACAGACACCTGTGACGGCAGGCAGGGCCCACCCAGATGGTGTCCAGGCCTTTCACGTCATCACAGCTACAGTCTCTTGCATTTCAAGCAATGTTCATGGGTGCCGGGGATTAGAGCCCGGATATATTGCAGGGCCAATATTCAGCCTGCCATGGTGAGACTAGTCATTTTCTGCTTCAAGTATGGGGATAATTACCAGAGTTAAATATTGTCTCATTTTTAGTGTTCTGGGTCGATCTCAAAAAATGGAAAGAGAGGCTTTTCTGATCCCTTTCAGATATCACATTTAAAACACATTTTTTAATGTTTTATTTATTTTTGAGAGAGAGAGAGAGAGAGAGAGAGAGGGAGAGGGAGGGAGGGGCAGAAAGATAGAGGGGGACACAGAATCTGAAGCAGGCTCCAGGCTCCGAGCTCTCAGCACAAAGCCGGACACGGGGCTCAAACTCACAAACTGCGAGATCGTGACCCGAGCCGAAGTTGGAGGCTTAACCGACTGAGCCACCCGGGCGCCCCCATATCACTACATTTTATAAGCAATCGAGTGCTCGGCCTGACTCTGACTGATTAACCTGGGGCCATTCCTGGGGTTCGGCTTGGAAGGAACCTGATTACAATCCATACAAGGGGCACACCCTCTTCCTTCGCTTACGAGAGCCTTCCCCAGGGCCTCAGGGCAGGAGAGGGGGCTCTTGTCCTTATTAGGAATAATAATGCATCATTTCATTTCTTCACAATAACCCTTCCGAGCCAGGCACAAGTACCTCTATCTTACAGATACAGAGACCGTGGGTCACGGTGGGGAACAATCCCAGGTGAGGCCCCGTGGCTGGTCAGCGGCCGGGTCAGGGAGCAAAGCTGGGTCCTCCCCCAGGGGCACAGAGTCTGTCCTGGCGGAGCAGGCCGCCCTGTGTGGCGTGGGCCGAGGAGTGAAGGTGTGCACAGGTGTGGGCTGTGAACGCACTTCCCACGTGTTGCCTGGATTTCTGTCATAGAGGGGAGATTGGCACATTAAGGGGACTTGGAAGCCAGGCACGAACAGGAGATGGGCAGTCTTTGTGGTTCCTGGGGTCCCAGCGGGACCAGCCTGTCCCCTTGGGTTTCTCTCCATTCTCCCGTGCACCTCCTCCGGACGGAGCTGCGGTCAGGGCTCACATCCGGCCTGCGATACAAGTTCCACATTTCCCCAGGATGATAAGAAAAGGCTTCCTGTGGCTGAGCCGTCCCTAATTATCAGGCCGTTTCCACCTTCTCTCTGTTGTAAGTAATACAGGATGAGTGATTTCAATTGCAGAAAACTTTTTCTGAATTTCATTCATTTCCTCGGAAGAGATTTGAAAGGTTATAGCTCACGCGGGGGTCAACAGAGCGCAGGGTTAAAAAAGCATGAGTTCAGGAGTCAGACAGACTGGGCTCTAGGATGCTGTGTGACCTCGGGCAAGTTGCCCGGCCTCTCTGATCCTCCCTTTTCTTGAGGGTGAAGTAGGGGTAAGGGAACCTACCTGCAGGCTGCTAACGTAGGATGGATTGACACGACACAGACAAAGCTCTTGGGCCACATGGCACAGCCCTTCTTTGTTGGTGTCGACTGAACTTGGGATTACGGGCTCAGGGATGAGAACGCGTTGAAGACTCTCGATGCATGCTGCCGTATTGTTCGACAGATATCTTGGAAGCGTTCCAAATCATCTTAAATATGTGTGAATGTTTCGCACAGTGTGATATTGTCAGAATATCAAACTGGCCCAATGACCAAAAAAAAAAAAAAAAACCCATAAAAACCCCACAAAGTTTGGCCCCAGGGTCTGTGAAACTCTCCGGCCACACTTGCACCCTGAGTGAGCATCTTCCCGCTTCAATGCCGCAGAATCCAGGAGCTAGAGCTGTCGGAGAGACAGCTCCTCCAGAGTGTGGACCAGCTGAACGCCCGCGTGTTGCAGGAAAGGAGCGACGCTGCCCGGGCCCAGGAGAAGCTCCAAGCCCTGCGGGACGAGCTTGCCAGCCAGGTACCCTCTCCTCCCCCTTGTTTCTGCTACTGGTTTCTCCATCCAGCAGGGTGACCCCATGGGCTTGGATTGCAACGGTGCAGGCGGGAGCTGCAGGGCCTGGGGCAGGGTCACGGGGTCTCTCTGGGCCTCAGCGGGCCCCATCTGTAAAGCGGGATCGCCGTCCTGCCCTGCCGGCCTCACAGAGGTCCTGGCTGGGGTCTGCGGGGGGGCAGGGGGCTGGCGAAAGCACTGGGTGACGAGCAGAGGCCGCGCACGCACCGGGAGCTTTGGACTCAAGTTCGTTTCTCTGGCCCTTCGGGGAAGCCAGCTCTGGCGTGGGGACAAGCGGGTGATGACTGATGCAGGGTCCCCGGCCTCAGGAGCCGGCACGCAGGTGGGGACGCAGATAGGAAACAGGTAACGCCCAAACCGGGCGCCAGGTCCCAGGAGGAGGGTGCAGGCACGGTGTGGGTGCATGGGGTGGGGGGCGGGAGGAAGCTACAGGAAGCCATCTGGCCTGGCCCTTGTGGGAAGGGCACGTGGAGCGTGGGGAACAGCCTGTGCGCAGGCACAGAAGTGCAGAGGGCGTACCGGGGCGGGAGCAGAGGGCGTGGGCACGGGAGAGGGCGCTGGTGAGACAGGAGGCTTCCAGAAGGGCCAGGGTGTGAACCAAGTATTGACTGCAGTGAGGGGCAGGCTTTAGGAAACTTTAGCAGGAGAGGCTCAGGACGGGGTTTGGGGGAAATTATTCTAGTTGCGTGGGAGACAGAGATGGTGGAGCCACTCACTGGCTGCGATTTCTGGGCCTCAGTTTCCTCATCTGTGAAATGGGAATGATTATAGGACCAACCCTCTTGGACTGTCGTGTGGGTTAAGAGAGTCGGTACGCGTTAAACGCTGACAACGGTCACAGTAAATAACAGCGGCTCCTTTCATGAATATTAATTAGCCTTTCTTGAGATATTCCGGGGGCGATGATGAAGGCTGGAGGGCAGGGCACGTGAGGAAATATTGCAGAGGCAGAAATGAAGGCCTTCCAGGACAGCCACAGGGGGCTCTCAAAGAGGCTGTTTCCGCCGATTGCCGCTTACGGCCCAGCAGCGTGGTGGGAAACCAGTTCCCAAAACGGGATCGACTAGAAAATAAGAAAGGGCGCGACGTGTGTAAGGAGGACGGCTGTTTGGTGAGACTTCTGTTTCAGTGGCACACGTGTGCGTGGAAAGGGGCAAGTTGTAAAAGTGTGGGGAGCCGTCACAGAAGCGTGCAAAGCCCCGATGTCGGCCTTCACTGAGACAGACGTGGAGCACGGAAAGATAAGGGGCTCCACTGAGCTGCAATTCGCCTTCGAAATGCCAGGGAGACACACAAGTGGCAGTTTTTGCTTTGCCCTCTGCGTTGAGCTTGGGTGCAGAAAGTACAGTTGATTGGCCGTCTCAGCTCCTAGCACGCCGTCACTCACGTGAAAGGTAGTGCGTCGCGTGGGTCCCCAGCAGGAAGAATGCCACCTCTCCGTGGAAAATGCTTCAATAAATATGCTTGGGGCCGTGCCCGATATACATGTAGGTTTTCCAAGACGAGTCAGCCACAGCCCTGCAGTCACGAGTCGTTCCCAGTGTGACGGGAGACAGAGGACGAGGGTGACAAGCAGGGACAGCGCTGTCAGGGGGCTCGGAGGCACCGCGGGACCAGCAGTTGTGTGGGACGCACGCCTTTTCTACACGCACCTCCTTATTACCGTCTCCTGTAACCCGTATGCTCCTGGGGAGACGGGTCAGGAGCCCCACGTCCAGATGAGGGGCACAAAGTCAGAGTGGTGCGGGTGCTCTGCTCAGGGACCCTCCGAGATCGCCTGCCCCAGCTACCACCCAGCCCAGCCCCCTTAACCCCGAACCTCTCCCCAGAGATGCCCACACTTCGGAGCAAGTTTTGCAGGGGTGCGTGCACGAGTTCTCTCTGCTCTTTATGCCCAATATGGGCCAGACGGCAGTTTTGTCCTGTCGCGTCAATGTTCCCAGGAAGCATTTGCGTGCAAAACCATCTCATTTCTGTAGTGACCTGTGGTCCTTCTGAAAGCCCATAAAGGCAGACCCATCTAGGGGATAACGCACCGCCGATTACGGGATAGCTGGGGACAGTTTTCCTCCCGGGGAATCGGACTCCAGGTTTATCTGCCCCACATCCCCCAAACCAAGCTGTCGAACAAAGCGTGCCAAGCGGTCCCCAGGTTTCGTCTTCCGCACACGCTCAGTTCTGTCTTCCACCAGATCTCCCGGCCGACAGCAGGCACGAGTGGCTGAGAGAGAGCTCCACATAGAAGTAGTTCGACCCCTTGTGATCGATTCATTTTGGAAACTGGGCCAGGACTCGCGGGTGACTCCTGTGACCCAGTGGTTGGGTCACCCCAGTCCAGCTCACAGCTCGAGGGCCCGGAGGGAGGCTAGGTCTAAGAACAGAGAGAGCTGTGTTCTCCAGACCTTTCAGATACACGGAGGTTGGAATCCTGGCTGTGGAGACTGATGATGAAACAAGCCACTTATGAGCATCCCAAGGGGGGAGTAACCGTACCTAGTTCTTGGGGGGTATGCCCAATATGGCTGCTGTGGTTTGTCTCAGCAGCCAGAAGCCAGGGCTGGCTGACCTCTGCAGGGCCAGGCGTGAACACTTGAGGGGTATGGAAATGCAGAGATGTGGGAGGTCCTGGGTAGAAGTGGGGAAACCCAGGCAGGTCCAGGAGGCAGCTCTTTATAAAGTGGTGCCGAGGTATTCGGTACTGGAACCACCAGTGCGCGCCTCCCTGTGCACACCAGCTGACGCCCACCCGGCCCAGTGCACAGTTTCCTTCCAAGCACCACCGGGGAGCTCACGGTGTGCGGGGCTGACTTCCTGACGCCCTCACTCCACCGCCAACTTGTAGGTTCTGGAGAAGGAGCGCGCGGCCAGGCGGCAGCGGTGGCGGCTGCGACGGCTGCGGGAGCGGCTGCGGCGCAAGGACGAGGCGCTGGGGCGGCAGGCGGCGGCCCTGGAGCGCTGCCGAGGGACACAGCGGCGCCAGCTGGCCCTGGTGCGCGAGCAGGAGCGCGGCCTGCGGGAGCAGGTGCGGCGGCTGGAGCAGGACGTGCGGCGCCTCTGTCACGCGGCCGGCCTCCTGCTGGCGGAGCTGGACGCCCCGGCCGCGCGCGGCCCCCGCGCCCTCTGCCCGGCCGGCCCCGGTGGGGAGGCCGAGGAGCTGCGCGCCCTGCGGGCGCGGGCCGAGCGCGGCGAGCGCGAGCGGGACGAAGCGGCGCGCCGGTTGCGGGAGCAGCGCGCCACGGAACGCCGGCTCCGCGGGCAGCTGGAGGATCTTCGCTGCTGCATCTACGAGCTCAAGCTGTCGGAGATCGGCCTGCAGGGCCAGGTGGAGGACCTCGCCCAGCAAAACCGCAGCCTGCGAGAGGAGCTGGGCGCCCAAGCCCCCGGGGAGAGCGCGCGCAGCACTGCCTCTGCCGGTCAGTGCAGCCCGGTAAGTGGCCGCAACCCAAGGCACCAGTGGGTTTTCGGATTTCTCTTTCTCCTACAGCCCCTTGCAAGTCACCAGCGCCTCCGTCCCCCAGTTTTCCTCTTCATCCACTCATCCAGCCTCACCAGCCCCATCCATCCATCCATCCATCCATCCATCCACTCACCCACCCATCTACTCACCCACCCATCTACTCACCCACCCACCCACCCAGGCATCCACCCACCCATCCATCCATCCACCCACCCACCCAGGCATCCACCCACCCACCCATCCACCCATCCACCCATCCATCCATCCATCCACCCAACCAGGCACCCACCCACCCACCCACCCACCCAGGTATCCACCCACCCATCCATCCATCCACCCATCCACCCACCCACCCATCCACCCATCCACCCATCCACCCACCCATCCTTCCATCCACCCATCCTTCCATCCACCCACCCATCCACCCACCCATCCATCCATCCACCCACCCACCCACCCACCCACCCAGGCATCCACCCATCCATCCACCCACCCATCCACCCACCCACCCATCCACCCATCCACCCACCCACCCACCCATCCATCCACCCACCCACCCATCCATCCAGCCATCCATCCATCCACCCACCCATCCACCCACCCAGGCATCCACCCACCCACCCACCCACCCATCCATCCACCCACCCACCCATCCATCCACCCATCCACCCACCCATCCAGCCAGCCACCCACCCACCCACCCACCCATCCACCCATCCACCCATCCATCCATCCATCCATCCATCCATCCATCCATCCACTCGCCTACACATCCATCCACTCACCCACCCACCCACCCACCCAGCCACCCACCCATCCATCCACCCACCCTTCCACCCATCCGTCCACCCACCCAGCCACCCATCCACCCACCCACCCATCCACCCACCCACCCATCCATCCACCCACCCACCCATCCACCCATCCATCCATCCATCCATCCATCCATCCATCCATCCATCCACTCGCCTACCCACCCATCCACCCACCCACCCCGCCATCCATCCACCCATCCATCCATCCACCCATCCACCCATCCACCCACCCACCCATCCACCCACCCACCCATCCACCCACCCAGCCATCCACCCATCCATCCACCCACCCATCCATCCACCGAGCCATCCATCCATCCATCCATCCATCCATCCATCCATCCATTCATCCATCCACCCATCCATCCAGCCACCCACCCAGCCACCCATCCATCCACCCACCCACCCATCCAGCCATCCACCCATCCATCCACCCACCCATCCATCCACCCATCCACCCACCCATCCACCCACCCATCCATCCATCCACCCATCCACCCAGCCACCCACCCATCCACCCACCCACCCGTCCACCCACCTATCCAGCCATCCACCCATCCACCCACCCACCAATCCACCCATCCATCCATCCACCCACCCATCCATCCATCCATCCATCCTTCATTCCATCAGTCATCTGACCCACCCATCTGCATAGCCAGTCACGCACCTTCACCCACCCGTTCGTCAGCACAGCCACCTCACTGCCCATCTGTCCACCTTCTCGTCCACCCATCCACCAGTTCACCCATATGCCTGCACATCCATCCATCTGCTTGTCTACCCATGCTCCATCATCTCATTCACCCCACCATCTGGCTGTCCGCCTCTGCATCCAGCCACTCTACTGGGAGCCAGCTACCCCTCATCCCTCATCATCCGTTCCCTCCTGTCCGTCCGTCTGTCCAGCTGTTACAAGACCAGGCTGTGTGCCAGGCCCCTGAGTCCCTTGGGTGTGCAGTGTTATGTAACTGCCACATGCCCGTAAAGTCTTCCTTCCGAAGATGATGACCCCCTCTCCCTCCTCCCACACAACTCCGAAGGTGGGGACTGTTCCCTGGTGGCGAGTGCCGTCCATGGTTCTTCACTTCTCCTTCCTTAGACTGTGAGCTCCTTGAGGGCAGGGCCCAGGTCCGGGGGCTCTTTGGAGCTTCGGTCAAGCACCATCACCCAGGGGGTCCCCAGGACTATGCACACAGGGTTGGGTCCCTTTCTGGTTCTCTTAATGACTAGCTGTGTGACCTTGAGCGAACTTCTTACGATCTGCAAACAAGAGCAGATTGGACATTGATTCTTTCATTTGACTGACAGTAGAGTAAAAGCTCACGTTTAACCTATTGCTGCCCTGTGTTCTGCACCCTCCTGGGGGTTTTTTCAAAGGCATTGTTTTCATCCAGTGCTCAAGAAGGCTGTGAGGTGGGCACTAATGGTATCCCCACTCCACATAGGAGGATACGGAGGCTCAGAGAGGTAGTATGTCGATCTGTTGTCACACAGCTAGTGGGAAGCAGACCTGGAGCCCGATCCAGGTTTGATGGGAGTCCAGAGTGCTCTGTTCCTCCTGAACCAGCCTGCCTCCCTGGCAGGGAGAGTTAACTCAGCTCCTTACAAGAGCTCCGGATCCTGCCTCCCTCCAAATTACATCTAAGGAAAAATCAGTGAGCAACCTTACCGAAAGAAGATCACTCGTTAAACAAGCTAACACACACACACACACACACACACAGAATCCACTTTTTCTTTGGATGAGATAAATCTCTTTCAAATTAACTAGACCTTTAAATGTGCTACGTTTTCTCAGGGAACGAAGGGCAGCCCGCTTGGCTCATTTTAATAATGAGTTTCTCTGTGGCCATTTTTTAAAAAAGAAAATAGCAACCCTCTGCCCCTGTTTCCTCTCTTCTGTGTGGTCTATTCATTCTTCCTCTATTATATTCGCCAGATAAAAGGAAAGAAGTGTACATTTTTATATTGGCACGTTATTGTAATCCTGGAAAATAAATCGTGTCTGGACGGAAATTGTCATTTATTGCAGCTGCCACAAACACAGTGGTTGAGACGGCAGTTCTGGAACTTGACCTCCAAAGTCAGGGCGGTGGCAGGATTCATGGGCTTCTGAGGCTGTGAGGGACGGTCTGTTCGAGCCCCTCTCCTGGGCTGGTGGGTGCTGTCTTCCCTCTGTGCTTTGACGGCATATCTCCCCTCTCTGTCTGTCTCTGTGCCCAAACGTCCCCCTTTTTAAGAACACCAGTCACGCTAATGGACCTCATAGCAACTGGTTGCATCTGCAAAGACCTCCCTACTGCCATGTCCAAAATCAGGTCACATTCTGAGATACTGGAAATGAAAGCTTTAACTTGGGAATTTGGGGGACATAATTCAATCCATAACAAGTACCCCTCTGGACAAACAGTCGTGAAGACCCGCGAGGTGGCAGGGACACGGGCTGCATGGCCAGCTTTGCCTGGGTGGATATTGACAATGGCATCTTTATGCCATGTGCGGTTTTCCATGCTCTTTAGCTGTCACTCGTCTAGTCCATCTGAGGAAGGAGGCACTATTTTGTCCTTATTTCACAGAGGAGGAAGTGAGGGCACGGAGAGGCCATAACCTCATAGTAGGGTCACGGACATGCTAAGTAGTGGGGCAGGAGCTGTGCCCCCACAGGCTCCTTGGACTTTTGAGTGCCATGCTCTGCCCTCCAGCACTTACTGGTCGGTGGCATAGTAGTCAGGACTAATGGGTGTCCCGTTGGTGCCTCCGCCTGGCTTGGGCCCTAGGTCAGGACAGGGGCTGGGAAAGTTCCTATGACAATTCCCTGCCTGCACAGGATGACAAGACCTCGTAGGTGGAGGGGGTGGGGCTGAGGAAGGGGCCTGACGGTCAGTCTGTGGGTCGCTGCTGGGGACCCTGGCATTTAAAATAGGGGCTGGGGATGCCTGGGTGGCTCAGTCGGTTGAACTGATTCTTGGTTTTGGCTCAGGTCACGATCTCACGGTTTGTGGGTTCCAGCCCTGTGTCAGGCTCTGCTGGCAGCTTGGAGCCTGCTTGGGATTCTGTTTCCCTCTCTCTCTGCCCCTCCCTGCTCTCTCTCTCTCTCTCTCTCTTTCAAAAGAAGTAAATAAATATTTTTTAAAAAAGAATATGGGCCGGACCCAGGGCCACAGGCTGTGACAGTCTGCCGGGGTCTGTCTTATTCTCAGAGGGCAGTGCCAGCCCCGACTTGGGGCATTTTGGGGTCAAAAATGGCCGTCTGGAGAGAGCTCCTGGGGAGGTGTAAAATGCCAGCCAGGTACCAGCTTTCAGGGGAGTATAGCTGAGGTTTAAAATTTCGGTGCTAGAACCTACTGATAACAAAACTGCCCAGCCACACGTTGACCTTCAGGGTCTCAGTGGAGAATTGTATCAAGTTCAGCGGCCCGTGGTGGCACTCCTGCGGGATTGTAGGCAGAGTTCTGAGAACATGGCACGCGTGTGTGGTTTCCGGAACCCGACAGTATGTTTCCAAAGGGGTTGGAGCCCGGTGGTGGGGAGGGGGTTAAGAGCTATAGGCAGGTGTTCAGCACCTTTGTCTGCATAGGCATGGTAACCCCCAAATAATCTCCTTTTGTAAACCTCCTGGCACCTGCCACTCTGGGATCAAGTTCAACCTCCTACCCATGGCCTTCAAGGTGCCCACACTCTAGGCTGGGCTCCTTCTCCAGGCTTATTGCCCACTAGCCCCCCCACCCCCACCCTGTCCTGGCCACACTGAACTCCTGCAGGCCCCTGAATGCTCCAGGCTCTTGCAGCCTGCAGCCTTCCCTGTGTCTAGAAGCTTCTGCAGCCTGCAGCCTTCCCTGTGTCTAGAAGCTTCTGCAGCCTGCAGCCTTCCTTGCTTCTGGAAGCTCCTACCACCTGCTCTCCTCGGCTGCTCTAAAAACCCTTGCTACCCTCTCTCCATTCAGTGGGAATACCACTTCCTCCAAGAAGACTTTCCTGACCTCTAGCTCATTCGCTCCTCAGTGCCCCTGTAGTGCCGTGACCCACTTCTAGAGGCCCTAATTCTCACTGTGCAGGGCCTGGCTGGTGTTTGCTCCTCGTCTGAGTCAGCCCTGAACCCCGGGCCCTGACCATGGCCGGGAGGTGCTTGGCAAGCTAGCGGTTCAGTGGGCAAGCGACCACGAAAAGAGATTTGCTCCGCTGCCCATGGAAAATGGAAAATCCCGGCCGGAGGGACGGCCTCACAACGGCAGTGCACTGGGAACCCCGGGTGGCGTCCAGCTCCGGGGAAGCACATGAGATAAAAAGTTACCCGTCATCAGGGAGCCACCCCCTCAACAGCCCAGTGGTTACCTGTGATGTGCCCTGGGCGTCCTGGGTCATGGTGAAGTGAACCGTCACGGGAAGGTGTTTTATTTGCTTCGTATTTACAAGCGCTTTTCCAAGCAGGATCTCATCAGCGCTGGGAGGTAGCCAGGCAGGAATCCCCCTGTCCTTGTACCCAGCCTCACAGTCCAGAGAAGGCACACCACTGGCCTGGGATCACACACCATCCAGTTTCCAGAACAAATGCCTTGGGGCCCAGGTCCCTGAAGGGACGGGCCACTGCAATGACAAACCGTGGCCTGGGGAGGAGTTTGGGGAGAGCGTTTCTGCTCAGGGCGCGGGTGAAAGGAAAGTTAAAAGGACTGTGGTTTGCAAGACAAGAAAGGGCACCGGGGCTGGAAGGGTGACCCTGCTCTTTGAAATTTTATAGGGGAGACAGACACAGGGGCCGGTAGGGGAGACCTGGGCCATAGACTGCTACAGCAGGGGACAGCCCAGGGGCTGTGGTCTGGCCTAGAGGGAGGGCTTGTGCAGGGAGATGAAAAGTTACACACTTAAAAATGTCATGCCAGAGCAGAGTTCAAGCTCCTGGTGACCCCAGCATCAAGAATGTGGGAAGCTCCCAGAACGTCTCTGCCCCGGCAGTGTGGGTAGAGCGCCCCCTGGTGGCGTTTATAGGAATCGTTTCATTGTGCAGCAAGTTCAAGTTCCAGGCAGCCCGTCCCTGCTCTGGCTCTCACTTGTGCAGAAGTCTGTATTGCATACTTGGGACTCCAGTAGTCAGCAAGGGCTTTAAAGCGTGGGCCGGCAGGGTCAAAAAATAAAACACAGCAAAGCCACGGACATGCAAGTAACACAAAAGGAAAGACGAATGTCTAGCTGTCTTCCACAGAAAGATCAAGTCCATTAGTTACAGAATAAATACACATACACAAAAAGTTCCATTTTATTCTGAATATTGGTCAAATATTAAAGGTGCCCCAGTGCGGTTTATAGTTGGTGAAAATCGGAAACAACCTAAACGTACGATTAGAAGGACCTGACTTGGTAAGTTAAGGCATCCCTTCTGTCAGAGGTTATGAGGCAGCCGTAAAACACCACGTTATAGGAGAACTTGTGGGGAGATGGTCCTTCCGTATCATCAAATGAGAAATGCATGAGGCAAAAATGGGCATTTTGTAGAAACGGACTTTTGGAAGAATGTAAGTGTCTCTGCATAGAAGAAAGCCCAGGTGGATATATTCTGACACACTGATCGTGTTTGTGTCCGGATAGCTCTGTATTCCTCATTTTCCTCTTTTTTGCTTATCTTTCCCCATAATTGCATGTGAAAGCTGAAGCCACGTAAAACTGGGGGCTCCTGCCCACCCCCCCCCCCCGAGCACAGAAAGGCAGGAAGGGTTGAGAAGACTGAGCGGGGGTGGGGAGGCAGGGAAGGGCAGAGAAAGCCCGGACCCAGTTCAAGACCCGAGCTCCGGTTCTGTTCTCCCTCCGTGTGTGCTGTGTGACCTTGGACCGGCCACTGTCCCTCTCTGAGTAGTGGTTTGGTCACTTGTGAAATGAAGGGCGTGTAGCACCTTCTTCTAGGATGTCCCCCTCCCCCACCAAGTTGCCTCCCGGAGGCAGGGGGGTCTGTGTGTTTCATCCGCGGCGGTGTCCCCAGCTCCAGAACAGGGTCTGTCACTTAGCTGAGGCTCGGCAAGTATTTGTTGAACTGAATTGAAGTCAACTTGGGTATCGGAACGAAATCCAAACAGAAGCAAACGGAGCTGCGGTGCTGGCCTTCGACGCTGCCCTTCCGGCTCTCCCTCCTCCCTTCTTCCCTCCTCCTTGCCATCGCTCTCTTGCTCGCCTCCACACCTCCACGTGGAGCCTCTGTCTCCCTTTGTCCATCCTGCTCCCTCCTCTTCTTCTCACGACCTCCTCTCTCCTCCGTTTCCTCTTCTCCCCCTCTTTCCGGTGGTGATTTTGATGAAATCAAAACCCCACACGCAGAACACGAGGCCGGCGCCCAGGTCCCTCTGGCTTTGGGGGCTTTGGGTCGAGGCCCTGCTCTGTGGCAAAGCCCCCGGGGGATTCTAAGGTGCAGCCAGGGTTGAGGTGCCTGGTCTGTGAGGACGCTGGACGTAACATCACACAGACAGCCGGGAGGTCCCAAACCCAGAGAGTGAGCGGAAGATGCTTGAGGGAGGGAAGGGACTTAGTTTGGGGGAGGGCCAGGGAAGGCCTCGTTGAAGATCTGGCCTTTACGCGGAGCCCAGAGAAGAGCAGGTTAACCGGGCAGAGGGGTGGGAAGAGAGGCAGGCAGCAGGCACTAGGGGTGCAGGGCTCTGAGGCAGGGTGGGGGGAGAAGGGTCCCTTTAAAGAGCAGAACGAGGGTGGGGGCAGTGGGGCCGGGCAGCGGTTTCCTCTTTCTGCACAGCGGGAAGCGTGGGACATCGGAGACAGGAGAGCAACCCGATCTGGTTTCCTTCTCACCGGGATGGCTCCGCTGCTGAGCGGGGTGTGCAGGGAGGGGCGGAGAGAGAGGTGCGGGCAACCCCCGCCCTTCCTAGGAAGACGTGTAGCCAGGCAGAAGGAACAGCATATGCGGATGTGCAGAGGCAGGCAAGAAGCCGGCTGGGGAGGGGCCGGGAGGCCACCGTGAGCAGAAACCAGGGTGAGGAGTATCAGCCCCCCTGCCGCCACCCCGACAGTGCGTTATGGCAGCCTTGAACTGATCCCAGCCTGGGGAGGGGGAGCCACGGGAGGCCTTGTAGGTGCGAGAGTGCAAGCTAGGGGGGTCCCTGGCACTGTGGGTGGGATGTGGGGGGACAGGAGGCCTGGCTAGGTGTCGATGCAGGGCTCTGCTGAGAGCAGGTGAGCAGCCGGGGGACAGGGGACAGGGGGATGATGTTACCTGTTCTCCTCTGTTACCCCTGCACCTAGAATAGCACCCGACACACAGTCGGAGCCTAATAAGTGTTTGCTGAGTAAGTGCTGCATACCTGTCTTTCTGCAAGTTCTGCCCAACATTTATTAAGCACCTAATGTGTGCCAGGCCAAGGTGAGGGTGCCAAGCACATGAGGCCAAGTGGAAGGCTTGAAGGACTCAAGGTCTAGTGGGGAAGCAGGGGCAGAAGCAAACAGCGCCCATTAGAGCCTGGTTCCAAGTAGTGGGGGCCGTGGGAAGCCGGAGGGGGCCCGTCCCCAGCCCCTCGTGGACGGTGGATCGGCGCTGGGCTGTGTCTGCACGATGCCCTGCAGGGCGGGTGCCGGCTCGGGGAAGCTCTGTCCGCACAGCTGGCTTGCCGTTTGGGAGAGGCCAAGGGGAGGGGTGTCCCCCGGAGACCCGTGGCTGCAGCATTTGGGACTTGTTGACGGTTGAGGGACAGGACTGCCTGGGGCCCCCGGGCAGGCACCTGCCTCTGCTGGGGGGACACAGAAGACCTTCGGGAAGGAGAGGGGACTGGGAGCCTGTGGTGCCACTCTAGGGAGCCCGGGGGCATCTTGGCCGGACAGACACTCCTCGGAGAACCGAGTGCCATACCTCGTTGTCTGCTGAACTGAGTCGTGCCAATAGGAGGGGGGTTGGCCTTCGGACCAAGAGCACTGGGGCCGGGGTCAGGCCTCATGCCCTCTGCTCTCAGCGGGGGACCCGGCTCCCTCCCGAGTCGTTGGAGGAAGCATCCTCCCAGCTCCCTCCTTGTGTCTTCCTCAAGGACGCCCTGAGCCAGCTTCAGGACGAGCCACTGGCCCTGCCCGGGGAGGGCGCCCTGGATGCCTGCCGAAGCCGAGGCTTGCAGACCACCCTCTGCTCCCACGGCGCCCCTGGCCTGAGAAGCTCAACAGGTGTGTGGGTGCTGTGGGTGCGTCTGGTGCCTGCGTGGACCTCCGCTGACGGGCTAGCTCGCTTAGGACATGCTAGTGTGCCGGGACGGGGGCGGGGCGGGGGGGGGGGTGACTGCCCCATTCTGCAGAGGGGAAGCTAAGGCTCAGAGAGGTAGTGTCGCTTGCTCGATGCCACACAGCTGGAGAAGGTGGGATCAGGATGTGCGATGTCCAGACAAGGTCCTTGACGTGGGCTCACCTAGACATTGAGGCTCATTCCCTCCGCCCTCAGAAGGGTGCCAGCCAGGTGACACCTATTCTAGCACGGGGCAGCCGGTGTCTCGGGAGGGGATGTCTTTGCAGAAGACCATGTAACGAGTGTTCTGTCCCCCACCCCCCACCCCTTGACAGCTCAGGGGTGAGACAGGTGTGAGGTCTGGGAGCTGCTAGGGCTCAGAGCCCCTTGTCCCTAACTGGTCCCTCATGGGAACCAATGTGTCTGGTCACAGTCTTGGGCCCGGCTTCCAGAGCCTCTGTTGCAAAAGCTGCTGCACTTGGGGAGCCCCAAAGCCACGATGTCCAACTAGCTGTCTGTGGTTTGCGGACAGCCTTCCGAGGCCAAATGCAATTTGCAGACAAGAGGGTTACTTACACCCAGCGGTGCCGGTGATGGGCCCCCTGACGCTCCCCCTCCCCCACTCTATCCTATTTCTGGGGAGCAAAGCTGGCAAGTCAAACAGGTCCGATTTGTCTGTGGAAGAAGGAGGAGGGGGGCCGTCTGGTGGTGAAGTCTAGCGTCAGCCCCTTTGCATGCCAGCCGTGCGGGGCTGGGGGTGGGGCGGGGGATCAGCACCCCGTGCGACCACGAGGGGGCCGGGCTTGAGGCAGGTCTCACGGCAGGTATGCGTCACCTGCGTGAGCTTTGTGGTCAGCACAGGTGGCTTCCAGACCCGACCTGCTGCTCATCGGCGACAGTCATTCCCCATCCGCGAGCCTCGGTTTCCTTGCCTGGCAGGTGGCGGCCATTGGCTGTCTCTGGGGCTCAGAGGACGTGAGTCCGTGAGAAGAGCCGGGCCCTCCCAAGTGCAGGGGGCTCAGTCACTGGCAACAGTTGTGAGAAAACCCCTAGGAGGGTCTCTTTAACTCTTGGGGTCCTCTTGCCTCCCAGGCCAGCCCTCCGAGGCGTGCTGCTCCCGGGACCGTGTCGGGGCCGGGCGAGGCCCCTGTGTTGTGGTGGCAGGCCTGGAGGCCACAGATGAGACCCTGGAAGACGTCACAGGATCTGACCGTGGACGGGTGAGGTCGGAGGCTTTCTGCCAGCCCAGGGTTCCAGCCCTACTGCGCGTGGGCGGCGGGAGAAGGGGGTCAAGAAGGGCTTGGAAGAACGTTCTGGAACTAACTGAGAGGGAGATTCGAGGGGATGCACTGTAACAGCCTGAGACCTGGGTGGGGAGTGGGCAGGCAGGGGGTCCCCAGCCCGGGGCCACGGGTCCATCAGGCTGCACGGAGCCAAGTTGCCCCTCCCAGGCCCCCCTCCCTTCTAGCAGCCCCTCCCCAGCCCAGCCTGTGAGCTGGCCCAGTCTCCTCCCTGGTTACATGCACTGAATTAGTATGTCTTGTGGGCCCGGCACTGGTCTAGGCCCAGGGCCCTGCCCCACCCTGTCCCCTAGATCTCCCACGACGACGGAAATGTCCGGTGCTCTTGGAATGTGGCCGGTGGCCGGTGGCCTGTGGCTACCGTATTGGACACGCAGGGCTGAGGGGCGTTAGACGATGCCCACGTAGATGTGCAGCGGGATGTGGGGAGGGGAGCACAGTAAAAGGGAACATGAACCGTGTGGGGAAACGGTCAGGGGCTTCTTGAGGAAGTAACGTCTGAGCAGAGATATGCATCGATTGAGAGTAAGCCATGAGGGGATCTGGGGAGGGATATTCTGGGCAGAGGGAAGAGCAGGTGCAAAGGCCCTGGGGTGGCACCAGGCTTGGTGTGCTAGGGAGGCCCGTGTGGCTGGGTGGGGAAGCACCAAGAGCATCAGGAGATGAGGTCTGAGAGGTGTGGGGGACTAAAGAGAGGCAGGGGCCGCTTCACACCTTCCCTTCTCTTCTCTTCTCTTCCCATCCCTAGCGGACTCCGGCTGAGACCAGCTTGGATGCGCAGACTTTTCTCCTCATCTGTGGCTGCCCCCCCGGCCAGTACAGGGATGGCTCACTCCTCCCCGTGGAGCTGGCCGGGATTTCGGAGCAGAGGCTAGCAGCTGCCCAGGTCCTGGTGCAGACGTCCACACTCCCTCCCTGGGGGCCGGCCGGGGACCCCCCTTCCCTGCCGCCGCTGCTCCTGCTCCAGGAGGCTTCTCCACAAGAATCCCAGATGCGACGGACGCTGGACGCCAGGTTCCCACCTGCTCCCAGAGCCGGAGGACCCACCTGCCGGAATCCCCACTGGAGAAGGGGCCAGAATGCCTCCCTCTGCCACGAGCCCCCCCAGATCTCAAGTCACAAGTTCAAGTCAAGTGTGAAAGGCGCTTGGAAGGAGGGAGGAGGGCCCCCAGAGTGGAGAACCGAGGAGCGGGGGGCGAGGAGGAGTCGGGGCAGGAAGGAGGCAGACCTTGGTGACGAGAGCAAGCTAAGTCAGGAAATCCGAGACAACCCGAGCCCGGGGGACGGCGTCAGAGCCCCAGAGGGCGAGCCGGTGGAGAACGGGGCCTCAGAATCCCAGGCCTCTGTCTCCTGCCCTTGGCCCAGGCCAAAGCTCCCATGGCCTCTTTTGCAGGAGGAGGCTTCCGTGTCAACTGAGGGTCCCGCACCCCTGAGTAGGAGGCGGAGGGAGGGAGGGCTTTCGTCACTGGAGGAGGAAGAGGCCCCCCCAGCCAGGGCCCAGGGCTCCCAGAGGCCAAGTCCAGGAGGCACTCAGCTCCTTGCAGGGCAGGGCGAGGAGGAAACGCTCATGTGGTCTGCAGATGCTCTGAATCTGCAAGAGGAAAGCCCTGGGGACCAAAGGCAAGGAGAGAAGGAGGAGAAAGCATCGCGTCTAGAAGGGGCTCGTCTGGGCCACAGGGATGTCCCAGGGGAGCCTGGCCCCGAGGAACGTGAGCACCAGGAAACGCTCTCCCCGGTGGCGGAGGGAGGTCTGACACTGACTCCCCGATCGGCCTTGCCACCCAGGGGAACCGAACCTACCAGTGATCCGTGGGCTCTGAGCCAACAGCCTGACAGGTCTGAGCTCAGAAGAGACGAATTTGGGAAGGAGGCAGAAGCTTCTTCCCAGCAACTCTCCATCCTGCAGCGTGGGGGCGGGGGGCGATGGTGGCCAACCTCCACGCCGGCTGGAGGAAGCAAGAGCTTGGCTCGGAAACAGCACAGCCCCCCGGAGAATGCTCACTCCCAGCAGGCTTTGGCAACCCAGGGCTCGGATATTTGCTTGGCCAGAGAGGTCAGACCCGGGGGGACCGGCGAAGAGGTCGGACCAGGTGGGACGGAGGTCCTGGGGACCAGCACCGCTCTCCCAGGGATGGTGCCTGATTTAGACGACGTGGGTCCGGGTCCAGAGTGGCCCTCCGAGCTGGGTGGGAACCAGCCCTCTCAGCCACTGAGAGCCCTTGAAGAAGAGAAGAGAAGGTTTCACCAGCTCATTTCTGGGCTGAAACGAGAGAGAAGCCAAGTTTTACGTGACAACGCCGAGCTGCGGGGCGACCGAGAGAGATGCCGTCGAAAAGCGTGCGCCCTCGAGGAAGAGAGGGAGAGAACTGTGACAGAGATCGCGGCCCTCGAACAGGACAACAGCATGCTGCTAGGAGACATCGCGCGCTTGAAGAGGGAGCTGGCCCAATACCGGCAGGTCGTTTCTGACCTGGAAGACTGCAATGGGAAAAGTTACGGCAAAATTTCCGAGCTCGAAGAGGAGAACGAGCAGCTGAAAGGGCGCCTGGCCCAGCTTCAGAGAGCCACGGCCGAGAGCGCCAGAAAATCCAAGGGTGTGATGGAGCACGTCACGATGGAAAACCGGGAGCTCAAGGCGCTGATCTCGGAGCTCGGGGTCACTTACAAAGAGCTGATGAAGGGCGTGGTGCTGGGGGTAGAAGACACGGTCCAGGCCTTCAGGGGGGAGAACGCCCATCTTCTGAGCAGGATCCGCGTCCTGGAGACAGAAGTCGCGTTGGGGGCCAGCACAGCTGGGGGCCGCTTGGTGAGAGCAGAGGAGGGTCCGCAGGGGGAAAGCAAGATGGTGGGGGGCAAGGGGGGTGCTGTGGAAAGGGGGGTGCAGGTGACTCAGCTGTCAGGGCAACTGACCGCAGAAGCCCACGGGCCGCCCTTGGAGGAGAAACCGGGTCTGGCTGGCAGGTGGATGGGGCCTTCCTTACGCATGGAGAATTCCAGAAATGATGGCAATTCAGCCGCCTCGTCGCTGGTGGGGGGAAGTGCCAAGGTATCCAGCGCCCCGCGAGGAAACATCGACGGAGCAGGAGCGAGAGAAGCACGTTTGGAAAAGGAGGAGAAAAGACCATGGTGTTCTGCAGACCCAGGGCGAGCTCTGAGGGCAAGCAACGGCCCCCAGGTAGGTTGATCTGGAATCGGTGCCTTCTCATCATCTTGCTAACTTTCTAGAGTGCGGAGCGTCCCCTTTCCTCAGGTGAGCGTCCAGCAGCCCTCGGAGGAGGGACGATCATCGTCCCCATTTAGCAGATGCGAGAACGCGGGCACAGGGAACTTTAAATAACTTGGGCCGTCAGGTCGCAGGAAGGGTGGACTCCCACCCGGACGGCCCCTTCCTGTGCACAACCTGAGACACAAGCCTGCCCCTCTGCTCAGGCTGTTTAGACGGGTGTCGGGTGGGATGGCGGCGGAGGGGGCCGTGTTCAACTTTGACATCAGAGCTCACGTTTTCAGCGGCGCCTGGGTGGCTCAGTCGGTTAAGCGTCCAGCTTTAGATCAGGTCATGATCTCGCAGATCGTGGGTTCGCGCTCCGCGTCGGGCTCTGTGCTGACAGCTCAGAGCCTGGAGCCTGCTTCGGATTCTGTGCCTCCCTTTCTCTACCCCTCCCCTGCTCATACTCTGTCTCTCTCTCAAAAAATAAGTAAACGTTAAAAAAATTCTTTTGTTTTTTAAAAAAAGAGCTCATATTTTCAGATCCAGGAGATTTTCAAGCAGTCCAGGTCCTAATTCTTCACATTGAGTCTCTCTCTCTCTTTCTCTCTCTCTTTTATGAGTCTCTCTCTCTCTTTTAAAGATATAATTGACATAGAACATTGTATAAGCTTAAGGTGCACAACGTGTTGACTTGAAACATTTATATGTTTCAATACGATCACCACCATAGGTTGGCTAACACCTCCATCAGGCTCTGCATTGGGTCTTAAAAGGGACAATGGAAAGAACAGGGACTTTAGGACTCACTCTGAGGTCAAACCCAGCTCTGTACTTGACCACGTCTGTGATTTGGCCAAGACGTGGGCTTCCCCGGGTCACTGTCCACACGTGTGGATGGTAATCAATGTTTAGGAATCGCAGGAAGAAATGCTCATCACTCTCACGGTGGTCTTGCATATCGGTTAAGACATCTAGCATTGAGCCCTTTGACCCATATTCTCTCTCTCTCTCTGCAGCAATTTTGTCATTGGTGGCAAAGGATTCTCTTTGGGTTTTGCTGATTTTCTTCATTTTATGTCTGTCTTTTATTTCACCGGATTCTGTTTACAGAATCGCTCCCTTTCTTCCCCTTTGTTTTGACTTAGTTGGCTGCTCTTTTTCTTGCATCTTGTGTTGAAAGCTTAGATCATTGATTTTCAGCAGGTTCTTCTTTTGTGATCTGTGCACTTAAGTCTTTGCAATTGTTCTAGCGACCAGGTTATAGTCTATTTTGGTAGGTATCCTGGAGGTCCTTGTAAGGAGTGAATATTCCAGAGTTCTTGAGGATTGTGACCAGTCCAAGGTGGTTAATTGTGCTAATCAGATATTCTGTGTCTTCACCAACATTTTGTCCATGTGTTTTGTTATTTACAGAGATACATTTGCAATCTCTGAGTGTGCATTTGTGTATTTCTTCTTGGCGTTATATTAGTTTTGACTCATATATTTGGAAATTTTCTTTAACGTTTATTTATTTTTGAGAGAGAGAGAGAGAGAGAGAGAGAGAGAACGAGAGAGGAGGACAGAGGATCTGAAGTCAGCTCCTTGCTGTCCGCACAGAGCCCAATGCGGGGCTCAAACTCGCGAAACTGTGAGATCGTGACCTGAGCCGAAGTTGGACGCTCAACCGACTGAGCCACCCAGGTGCCCATGGAAACTATTTATAAGATACACACGGACTTAAAATTACGTTCTCCTGCTGACTTGATTCTTTGATCGTGATGAAGCATCCCTCGTTATCTCTCAGCCTTCTTGCCCAAATTATACTTTGTCTGACCTTAAAGTAGGCACATCAGCTTCTTTCCCTTAGTGTTTTCATGGAATCTTCAACTTCTTGTACACCATTCATCCTTTTGCATTCAACCCATGGGCATCCTCGAAATAGCATGCGACTGGTGTGTTTTCACTTAGCTCAGTTCCACAGCCTCTGCTTTTCAGTTCAGGTGTTCGGTCCACATACATTTCATGCATGTGATGAAGAATTGGGTTTTTGTTCTGTCTGTTCTGTTCTGTTTCTCCTTTCTGGCCTTTGCTTTTGGTATTCATAAATATTTTCTATTATTCATTTTTCTTCTCCATTAGCTCATTCTGTTCCTCATTCTTTCAGTATTTGCCCTAGAGGTTTCAAAGTGTACCTGTTAATTATTTAAATGTACCTTACATTAGTACGTTTACCAGGTAATGCCAAAGTCCCAAATAAGTGAATAATTATTAATGATGAATGCAAAAATTTTAATAGTTTATCTCCATTCCTCTTTCTTCTTTTCTTCATTTTTAGCATATATATTATGTCTCTGTCTAATAAATGTCACGAGGCGTTGTTACTGTTGTTGTTTAAAGCAAGCAATGATCTACGTTTCCCCATATGTCCTCACGTTTCTGTGCTGTGCATTCAGTCCTGGGGATCTGTTTTCCTTCTGTCTGAAGAACTTGGTTGTTTCTTCTGGTGAGGATCTGGATGTAGAATTTTAGGTAGGCAGATATTTCCCCCTCTTTTGGCCCTTGGAAGATCTCATTTCATTGCCTTCTGGCTCCCATAGCTTCTGTTCAAAAATTGGTTGTGTTTTTATTCTAGTTCTTTTTTTTTTTTTTTTTTTTTTGCTTGGTTTTGTTTTTCCGAAATGCATGTGTTATTTTGTCTCTGACTGCTTTAAGATTTCCTTTTTATCTTTGGCTTTTGGCAAATTGACTATGATGTGCCTGGTGTGGTTTTATTTATATTTATCCTGCTTGCATTTTTGTGAGCGTCTTAAAATGGTAGACTCAAGGGTTTTTTTTTATCAAATGTGGAGAATTTGGGGTCGTTATTTATTCAAATATGTTGTTCTGTCCTATTTTTCTCTCATTTCCTGGATATCCAGAGTTTTTGACTCTATCCCACATCTTTGGAAACTGTTCTGTTTCTTCCTTTTTTAAAAAATATTTGTGCATTAGTTTAGATTTTCTATTGACCTGTGTTTAGTTCACTAATCCTGTGTTCTCTTGTGTCCTATCTTCTGATAATTCCATCCTATGAGTTCTTAATTTCATTTGTTCTATTTTTTGGCTCTAGGATATCCATTTTATCCTTAAAGAGATTCTGATTCTCTATTGAAATGCTCCCATCTTTTCATTCATTTTGTCTATCTTTCCTATATTAAAAAAAAATCTTTTTTTACCATTTATTCATTTTTGAGAGACAGAGAGAGAGACAGGGTGCGAGCAGGGCAGGGGCAGAGAGAGAGGGAGACACAGAATCCGAAGCAGGTTCCAGGCTCCAAGCTGTCAGCACAGAGCCCGACATGGGGCTCAAACCCACAAACCATGAGACCATGACCTGAGCTGAAGTGAGATGCTTAACCAACCGAGCCCCCAGGCACCCCAATCTTTCCTATATTTTGAAGGTCTTGTCTGCTAATGCCAATATCTAGATATCTCTGGGTCTGTTTTTATCAACTGTTTGTTTCTTGGTTAAGTCCCATTTTGCATCTTCTTCATGTGTCTGGGAATTTTCAAAAACTTTTTTATGTTGGACATCGTGTAGGATGAGATGTGATAGAGACTCCTGATTATTAGCTCCCTCTAAAGGATGTTGAGTGTGTCTTCTTCTGGCAGGTAGTGGGATGATCAGCAGACCGTATCATTCCTGTGCAGGTGTATGTGAGTTTCAACCCAGTCCTAGGGCCTGATTGTCCTCCTATGGTGTGGACCTTGCTCCTGGGTCCCGGACTTTCAGTGGTAGCAGCTGAGGCCCCTGAGTATTTGCCGAGGACACTCAACTGGGGCTTGGCCAAAAGTCTGCCAACTTGGTGACAGTGTGCGACCGCTGAAGTCTCTTCAGCAATTGGCCGACCAGTTGCTCTCCTTTGCGAGGCCCCAGAGTCCCACACTCTGCTGCTCAGCTTAGGATTCAGCCAAGGACCCAAGGGGGCATTTCCAGGGCAGTGCCAGGCTCTCTCCTTCCTGTTACTTTGTTCCCCAGACCCAGAGATCAGAGCGCCTCTGAACCCCAGCCTCTGAGCCCTCCATCTAGCAGGACCACCACACGGCCTGGGCTCCACTCCTGACCCAGGCTTTGGAAAATGCTCCAGAGAGAAATCCAGGGAGAAATGGAGCTCACCTTGATGTACATCCTTTCCCTCCAGGATTGTAGCCCTGCCTCGGCTGCCACTCAATGCTTGCAAAGAATTGCTTTATGCATTTCCCCAGATTCTGTAGCTGTCAAATCTCAGCCAGTGAGACCTGCTAGGGACTGGACTCGGAGGGAAGGCATATCAAGCTAAGCATTTCAAGGTGGGGAAGGAACAACAGGCAGAGAGCTTTTCAGGCAGAGGGGGAAGTAAGTGGCAAGGCCCTGGGGCAGGAGTGAGCCTGGCTCACTGGAAGAACAGAGGAGCCAGCGTGGTGGGATCACGTGGGCAAGGGTGGGTGTGGTGTGAGACGGGGCAGAGGGGGGACAGCCTGCAGGCCCCCGTTAGGATCCTTTGTACATGCAATGGGAAGCCGCTGGCGGGTTTTAAGCAGGAGAACAACATGGTTCAATTTCTTTTGTAAAAAGATCACTGTGTGCTGTGAGGCAAAGGGCCAGGGGGATGCAGGGGAATAGTCAAGACGACTTTGCAGTCAAGAGATGATGCCAAGACACGATGCCAGAGCGGAGGAATTTGGAGCTGAAAGAAGGGAGGATTCCAGACAAGAACCAGAGTTGAAAGAAATGAGGTTTGTGGATGGACAAGAGGCAGAGCATGAGGAAGCCTCCCCTTTCCATCATCCGGAGTCAAAACCCGATCGGGTTCTTCTTTTGCTTCAAACCCGTCTGCCTCTTCCTCTTGCACTTGGTGTGAACTCCACCTTCCTCCTGGCGGATCGTGAGCCCGGCAGCCTTGGCTACTGCTGCATACGTCCTACCCTCTGCACGCTGGCATCCTTGCTCTGCCCCTCCTCGACCCCACTTCCTCCTGGGACCTGTGGCTCATCTGCGGGGTCTTCTTTTGGGGGGCATCTCCTCCTGGCACCCCAGGACGGCCTCAGGGTGGAGGCGTGATGCCATTTGCATAGCGTGTCGTGGCTCACAGTGGGGACCTTTACACCACGGAAATCGGCAAATGCTACAGGTTTGTGTGGCCCTTGACCCGCCCACAGAGCAGTTGTGACACGTTCGTCACCGCCCGCCTGGGTGGCAGTGGGTGCCTCTGGTTCAGTGCCTCCTGGCCTTCCCCTTACCACGCCCTGCCAGTCCCCCCCTGCAGACAGAGCTCCCAGAGGGCCGTGTGCACCGTGGCTCTCAGCCCAAGTAGGGCGTGTGGCTAGAGCCTGTGCCGATAGTCTGTTAGGGAACAAGTGGGTCACGGGGGCCGTTCACCAGGCTGCTGGCCCCCACCCCACACGTGCATTCTCTTTAGAACGCACAGGGGGTTTTCTCTCAGGATCCTTGGGGCAAACCCTCATCCAAGTCCTGGAGGGGAGGGGGGGCCGGGGGGGTACACAGCAAAGGCACCAAACGTCCCAGAAAGGCCAAGTTGTTTTGCAAGTCTTAGAGCCGGATTCCATGGAGCCATCCGGAGAACCCATCTGTTCCTGACAGGGCCCAGCCTGTGCGTCTCAGGCCCACGCTCTGCGAATTTCTATTAATTAGAAGAAAACCACATCCTGCTCTCGGATTCCTTGCTAACAAGGCGGAGGCCTCATCAGCCGTGGGGCAGGCTGTGTCCTCAACACGGTGTTCTCTCTCCTCTCCCGGCAGGATGGCTCACAACCCGGGGCCAGGAGCGCAAGGCAGGCATGGCCTTCCCAGGCCTCAGATTCCCAGGGCGGCTGCCTTAGTTGGAAGGTGGACCACCCCAGTGAGGACGAGGGTCCGGGAAGCCTCGAGCTCCTGGGCTCCCGCGAATGGAGCCGTGATTAGCAGATTTGCTCCTTCACAGGCCACTTTCTCATGGGAACTGGGAGCTTCTTGATACTCTGGGTCCTGGACCCAGAAAACCCCCTCCCTGGTGATCCCACGGAAGGGCTCAGAGTCTGGGCAGGAGCCATGTGTCAGAGTCTCTATCACGGCCTCGGTTACAGCAGCAGAATCTTAGAATGACCTGCACCTCCAGCACGGTGCAGAAGGCTTCCCGTGTGCTAACACAGTGTTTTCAGTATTCTTTACTAATTTGGAAGAATGCTCATGGCATGGTATTAAAGGGAGAAGCAGGATGCAAAATACATGGTGTGTTCAATGTTATGTAGAAAAGAATGTGTGTGTGTGCGTGCCTGAGTGTACGTGTCTCCGTATAGAAGTTACTAGAAAATAAAACTGTAGAGTCCAGAACCATCGGGGGACGTAGCATCACTGTCATTTAATCACCCTTCCCAGAGTGCTAAATTACCTCTCCTTCCCGCCTTTCTGCCTCCCAGAAGTTCCCCATAACGTCCATGTGAAAGCTGCCCATGTCTGACCCAAAAAGGGTGAGAGACAATTATGTACTGATTTAAGAAAAGTGGGGAAAATGCAGTATCCTCTTTTATATCAACAGATGATGCTTTAATGTGATAAGCATCTCGTAATTGGATTTGAACCTTAAATTCCATTCATTATACTTTTTTTCAGCGGCGTGGTGACCGAAATTGATTGAAATAGATTCTGGAATGCCATGCCATTTTACGTATTTTTGAAAATATATGCAAAAGATATAGATAGATACATGTGTCTCTTGAAAATCACACTCGAGAATGTTATTCTCTAATTCTCTAGACGCCCCCAACACCCTGATTCCCAGCATGGGCCACACACACACACACACACACACACACACATGCGTAAGCAAGGGCATAGCAGAAAGACTGGAGAAAATACACGGATGATCACAATGATTACTCTGGCTAATAGGATGTGGGGTGATTCTGCCACTTTATTTTCTAAAATTTTTCACTTGAGAAAAAAAACGTAGGCAGAAAAAGAATTAAGAAAGAAAACGCATCCTGTTTGTTTGCTAAGGCAAGTTGCTTTGGAAGATAAGCTAACCTAAGCATTTCATGCGATCTGTGATTTCCGCCACTGCAGGGCACGGAGACAGACACCCCCAAAGAGGACCTCAGGCTGTGCATTGGGCACCTCCAGCACCAGGTGCTGACCCTGCGGTGCCAGCTCAGAGACCAGGCTTCTGCCCACTGGGTACTGCAGGTGTCACATGCGGAAGCCACCCGCCTCCGGGACCAGCTCAAGGGCGAGGTAGGCTGGGCCCGCAGGTTCTTTCCTGCCTGTGAATGAAACGTTCCCAGGCTCCGGGGAGTTTTGAGAATAGAAGAATCAGGCAAGACGTCACCATTCCCAGCGGTTTTTGCTAGTATTTGTTAGATGTCTCAAGTAAAGAACGGTGTGGGGAAGGAATCCCTCCACCCAGCTGACTTCTGTTCCATCTAAAGGTGGTAAATACGCGTAATGGTTTCCTAAAAAGTCTAACAGGTTTTCAACTGTTACGTAAATAAAAGTCCTTCCTCTGTAGGAATGAAGCGAGTGTCCACTGTTCATTGTCTTGTCCATCATGATGGAGACGTGAATGTTCACGGGTGATAAAACTGCATAGAACTTAGTACACACGCACACACACACACACACACACACAGTACAAGTAGAACTGAAGAAACCTGAGTAATATTGGAAGATTATACCAGCGTCAGTATAATTGACATGATAACGTTGTAACATACAATAATTTTACAAAATGCTCCCCTGGGCAGAAACAGGGCAAAATTCTCTGTATTATTACTTACAACTGCATGTAGATCTATAATTAGCTATTTTCTTAAAATGCAAAAAAAAAAAATTAGTTCTTCCCCCCCTTTGGCCCCAACCCCTTCTGACCCCCAGTATTGTTTTCAGCCTTATCTACTCATATTTAGTATATGTATGGATGCATACACAAAAGTGAAATTATACCACCCCAAAATATTCTGCGCCTTGATTTTATCATTTAATAAAAATATTGGTAATATTTCCATATCAACACCTACAGACTGACCTCATTTTTAAAAAATCTGGCATATTATTTTTTCAAGAGGCCAAACCATAACTTATTTAACCAATTCTTTGTTTATGGAAATCCGAATTGTTTCTGTTTCTTTGCTTTACAAACAAAGCTCAGTGAACCTTTCTATACCCCTGTCTTAGGATGTGTTTCTGCTACATATGCAAAGGGTAACATTCTAGCAGAATAATTACTGGGTCAAAGGATATGTACATAATTGACTTTGAAACATAAAGGCAAAGAACCCTCCAAAGTGACTACATCATTTATGCTTCCACCAAGAATAAATGAGTGTCGTGTTTGCCCACACTTGGTACCCCGAATGTTATCACACTTTACATGTTTTTGACAAGCTGATGGATGGAAAACACATCATCAACATTGTGATGTAATTTCTGGCTCCTTTCCCGTGCAGTCTCTGCATAATCAGATGCATTTATACTATACTTAGCCTCATGTCCACGTTGCTTCATAGCCTTTGTATTTTTTTTTTTTTTTTCTGTGTGGTAATCTATCGGCTGGGTGTGATGTTCATTCCCCTGTTGTTGGATCTATGGTTATTTCCATTCATTTATAAATTCCTGTTTATATGCAAGAGCTCAGAGAACTGGGGGCGTACTGGTCCCGAGTGGAGATGTTGATTCTTAACAGATATTGAAGAATGCCTTTCCGTGGCACTGTCACCCGCTTCCAAAGCCAAGGCAATAACCAGTGTTTCTCGCTGTGCCTCAGCCAGCAAGGGAGGGACCGTCCCTTTTCCCTCCTGTCACTGAGGTGTGAGAAATATAACCCCCGCTACACATAGTAGGGCTTTTTACCATATCCAATGTATTTTGAAGTCTGGTTTTCATTATTTTCAGTCTTTTTTCTCTCTCTGCCCTTCAGTTCGAATATTTCTTCCTAACCCATCTTCTAGTTGATGCTTTTCAGGAGCACTGAGTTTACTCATAAACTCATTATTTTAGTTCTTAATTTCAGGGGTTGTATGTTGCAGTCCTCGTATTTCCATTTGGTTCCTTTTCTTATAGTTTTCAGCTCAATGAAATTCTTGTAATGTGATGATGGAACTTTTCAGTCACACTTAGTTACCTTAAGATGGGTCTCTGATTGCTGGTTCGAGGCCCCAACCTCTCCGCAAGCTCCCCGACGCTCCCTACTGTCTGTTTGGTGATCGCCATCCCCGTGGGCACGACGTGGTGTCTCAGTGTGGTTTGATTTACATTTCCCCGGTGGTATTTTCTCCCACCTGTTGTCTGTTTACTCTCTTCTCATTCACGTTTTCATGGCAAATGCCCCACCACACGGCGCCCAGCAACACATTCTTGCTATTTCCTAAGCGGAAGCCGAGAGATGGTTGAATCCAAGCCTGCAAATATTATTGAGTGCCTTTTGAATGCAACACAGTAGGCTTGGAGCTGGCATTTTACACTTTGATTACATTCAGGAAGGTGTATGCCAAAAAAGTAGCTATATAGAAATGTTCATTGAAGCCTGTCTGTGAAACAAAGAAACAATATAAACTTTCACAAAGACTCGGTTAAATAGATTATGTTTCAGCCTCGTGATGAAATGATATGCAAGATTTTAAAAGAACATGGTCCGTTTGTATGAAATGACATAGAAATAATGCCATGATTTTATTTTATTTTATTTTATTTTAATGTTTATTTATTTATTATGAGAGAGAGAGAGAGAGCACAGGAGTTGGGGAGGGGCAGAGAGAGAGAGAGAGAGAGAGAGAGAATCCCAAGCAGGCTCCGTGCTGTCAGCACAGAGCCCAACTTGGGGCTCGATCTCATGAACCGTGAGATCATGACCTGAGCTGAAATCAAGAGTCAGACGCTTAAGTGATGGGGCCGCCCAGGTGGCCCAAGATAACACGATGATTTAAAATCAAACGGCAATCCAAGATGTAAGACATTTGAATAGCACAGTTTCGTATGTGTAGGCATTGTGAGGGCGGGTATGGAAGGCTGAGAACAGCGTTAGAGGTCAGAGGAGGTCGGGAAGAGGAAAAAGGACTTTTATTTGTGTAGCTTTCTTTGTGCCGACTACAGAGGGAACGAGAGGGTGAGGCAGAAGGCCTGACACAGCAGCCCTCTTGTTCTGTCTTACGATTTGGTGAGTCAGCAGTTTGGACGGGACGCGGCTGGACAGCTCCACCCCACAAAGCATCGATGGGAGTCACCCGCTGGTATTCAGCTGCATGCAGGGCGAGGCTGGAGGGTCCGAGGTGGCTTTCCTCCCGTGCCTGGTGCCTCTGCCAGTTCATAATAACGGTTTACCTTCAGTGAGTGCTAACTGGATGTTCTAAGCACTTCACAGGGGACAGACTCCTCGCTGCAATCCTCACTAATTGGGTGGGCTCTGATAGGACCCCCACTCTACAGACAAGAAGACCGAGGCAGAAAGAGAGGTGATTTGCACAAGGTCACAGTGCTAGTGAGTGGCTGAGCCAGGATTAGGACCCAGGGTGTCTGGCTCGGATTCCCAGAGGTTAACACAGCACCAAAAAAAATCGCTTCATGGGGAATCCGGGAAGGCTTCCTTCTGGAAGGAAGAGGGAACAGAGCTGGCCGGGCACCTGCAATCTGGCAGAGCTCATTCGTAGCGCTCAGAGCATCCTTCCCCGCCCAGATCTCACCGGGCAGGTGACGGGCAAGGCCCCCGCTCCCCACTGAGAACCACCCCCCCCCACCACTGTGGGAAGAGAGGGGACCAGAGCCAACCTCTCTGAGCCCAGCTCCCCTGGGGAGGCTCAGGCTGTGTCAACGGGGGCTGGGCGTTATCAACCATGTTGGTTCTCTTTCAGCTTGAGGAACTTCAGAGAAAGCAACACGAGGCAAATTCGGCCGTGGCTCCTTTGAAGGTAATGATGTCTGTGAGATCGATACGCGATGTCCCTTTCCAAAAAAAAAATAAGATAAAATAACGAGCTTAGTATCTTCCCCATTCTAGATGTAGTCCGTGTCTATTATGAAATAAAACTGGAAAGAAAACTGGGAGAGACAAATACCACCCTAAATCCCCGTTTGAACCTAGTGCTTTCATTAATTTTCTTCCAGTATATTTTGCGTGTGTCTGAGGCCCCGCCACACCTCCCTGTCCGTGTCCTGCTTTCCTGCCTGAGAGCGTGACCCAGAGGGACTGTCCCCGTCTGTCCCGACCTCTGAAGCTATGGCACGTGCTGGCCGAATGCACGAGGCCCTGGTGTTTTGGGGTGGTGCGATCCAGGGGACCCGGGGAGCCCCGGCCTCCACCTCAGGCCACCCTCCTGCCCTGCCAGCCGGTACTGGGTGCCCAAGCATCACTGCCTAGGGAATGTTCCTGGGCCTCCGGGCTGGGCTGGGCCGGAAGTCCTGGCAGGAATAGATGGTCACCTGCTCTTCCGATGGAGCAGGAGGGCACATCAGGAGGGAAGGGACTTGCCCAGGGCCACCCTCGAATGAGGAGGGTCTATCTGTCACCCCCTCCAGACATGCCCAGATGTGGGAGGTCATTTCATGGCAGGAGGGTCCCCTCTCGCACCATTCATGCAGCAGATCCCTCCCAGGGGCCATAGTGTGCCCAGCAAAGGCACAGTGATGGTGCAGGGATCTAGGGGAATGTCAGCTTTGACCTTGAGGAGCTCCTGGGCTACGTGGGAGACAGACCCACAGATATGAACGTTAGTTGCTGGGATAGAAGGAAGCCTGGAGCCGGGCACAGAGGGACAGCAACCCCTTTGCCCTTAACAATGACCATTGTACAGATGAGCAAGTCAAGGTGTAGAGAGGAGCTTGGTCACAGAGACGCTCTGAGCCTGGACCCCACCCAGAGGGCAGTGGGGAGCCCCTGAGGGTGTGTGGCTGTATGGCTACTTTTCAAAGGTGTTCTGGCTTCGGGGCGCAGGGAGGGGGCCGAGCTAAGGCGGCACAGGTGGATACAGCGCAGGGCCCAGAGCCCAGCCCAGCTGCCCGGCCCCCAAGGGTGCCCTGCCTCCGCGGACCCGCCTGGAGCACCTCTGCTCCCACCCCTGCAGGCCAAGCTGGCTTCTCTGGTCCAGAAGTGCCGGGAGAGGAACCGCCTCATCACGCACCTGCTGCGGGAGCTGCACCGACGCGGGGCCGAGGATCACCTGCTCTCCGAGACGGCGCGGGGCATGGTGGATGACGTGGCACTGGCCGAGTACGCGGCCGCCTTCCTGGCTCCGGCGCTCCCAGAGGTAGTCTTCACAGACCCGCTGACACTCTTCCTCCGGGAGCTGAGGGCACACGGCCTGCCTGTCCACCTGCTTGACCCGAACCGTCCCTCCCTCCCTCTGTCCACTGAGCCCACCCAGAACACGCCCAGGACTCTTGCTCTGGGCCGGCCCCTGTGCTCCTGGCTGGTGCAGGACGGCGAGCTGGGCATCCTTACCCTTAAAGTGCTCACAGCACATGCAGGAGACAGACACACACAGCCACAGTCCTACAAGCCCCGCGACACTTACTTCACCAGAGGGTTCTTGCACGTGTGCCTCAGGGCCTTAGCACTTACCGCGTCCTCTGGCAGCATCCTTGCCTGTCCCGCAGCCTCCCAGCCATCCTTCAAGGCACAGTTCAAGTGTGACCTTGCCCAGGGAGGCTTCCCTGATTCCCATGCACCACAGAGTCAGCCACCTCCTCTGTCCTCCATGGCACGTGGATGTTCATGACATGGCACGTGAGAGGGATTTTGCCCTGCTGTCGTGGGAGCTTTGTCAGCACCTCTCTGATGGGGCCAGAGAGGCTCCGTAACCATCTGTGTCTCCCTAGTGCCTGGCACAGAGAAGCCGCCCGGGGGAGACTGGTTGAATGAATGAAATAATGAACTGGATGAATGAGGGTCTCCTCTCCTAATAGTCAACCAAAAAGGAAACTGAGGCCCAGAGAAGTTGGGAGACTCACTCGAGGTCACACAGCCCCCAGGTAGTGTGGACGGTCTGGATGCCGGCTCTGACCCAGGTCTGGGGAGGGGCTCCTGGATCCGTGCCCAGCTCTGAACAGCAGCGTCCCGGCATTTGTGTGCAGGGTATGGTGGGTGCTCACTGAGCCCACCCTCCACACACACACGCGTGTAGACACAGCCGGCCCTGCTCCCCACGCTCCTGATCAGCAGCTCGGCCCTTCCCAGCCCAGCTCTGCAAGCCCGGCCTTCTCTGTCCCTTCCTTTCCCCCATAGTCATCAGAGGCCCCCTGGTCCCAGCCACCAACCAGCCCGGGAGATGGAGACCGGGAGGCCCAGGGATCTGCTCAGGGCTGCGTGACAGTTGAGTTCAGAGCCAGAGTTGGAATCCGGAGTCCCAGACTCTCAGTCCGGTGCTCATCTCTCTGCCCGAGTGGTTCAAACCTCTTGAGAGCCAGGATAGGGCTGAGGAAGGAAGTTAGCATGTTGTTGAGAAGCTTTGCACAGTCTCTGTGTTGACGGAGGCAGGACAGAAAGCCGAGTTCCGGGGTGTGGGCTGCAGTCACCCGGGAGGGCCAGCTGGCCCCCTGCTGAGAAGGCATCATAGCAGTGAGAGCCCCACCTCCCAGGGGCTGCTCTGAAACTAGAACTGAAATGTTCACCGGGATTGGCTGGGCTGACTCATAATGACCAAATTCACAGAGACTGATGTACAAACCTTAACACTAATGTATCAGTTTCCCATGAGAGCTAGAACCATGTGCAGGCTGAAGTTTTGGAGGGATGGATGGAAACTTGTCCACATATTCTCCCCCTGTATACTGGAATTGTCAGGAAATCAAGTTCATTCATTCATTCCTTCGTTCGTCTGTTAGTCACTAAACATTTATAACCAGGTCATTTTGGAGGCTGGAATGAAAGCAGGGAGAATGAATGGTGTTATCAGCCTGATTCATTCATTTCCTGTAAGAATGTGCTCCCGGGGCCGGACTTGCGTCCCGGGGTGTCTTCCCCGAGACCTGTTGAAAGCAATGGCCAGTTACATAAGCTTCTACTCCCTTCTTTTAAGGACTTGGACTCTGCCCTGCCTCCTTTTGCATTCCTTTACAATTCCGCTCTCCAAGAACACCCCTATTTGCACGATCGGGGGGACGCCTCACGACTCCCTGTGCAAACCACAAAATCCTGGCTGTGCCGTTGCCCCCTACCGTGACCTCAAGTGTCGAGCGCTGAGGGGGAGAAACGGTGAATCATTTCTCAGAGCAAACCTGCCGACAGCGGAGGAGTAGATAATCGTGAGTCGTGGTGAGGGTCATGAAGGAAGCGAAAACGGGACTGGGGCAGAGACTGACTGACTATGTGTGTGTCTCTGGGCAAGACTCGTACTTGTTCTGAGCCTCAGTTTTCCAGTCTGTAAAATGGGAACAGGACCGCCTACTGGGCAGAGTTGACATGAAGACAGCTCGTTTGTGAAGCGCCCTGTATGGGGGGGGGGGGGGGGTGTGGTCCCACTTGGTGGGAAGCTGGTCTGTGTGTGGGCAGCTGTCAAGAGGGTGGCCACTGTCTAGCTCTATGGCCTTAGGAGGGGACACTTCCACGTACCCCTTACAGCGCTCGGACGCTGTCCCAAGTGCTTCATGGAGCTGACTCGGGAGGTCCTCCCACAGGCAAGGTGCTGTCATGGTCCCTTCTCCAGTTGAGAAGCCTGAGGCTCAGGGGTCTCAAGTCCTGCCCAGAGACACACATCTACAAGTGGCTCTCCAGCTCGGCCTTCTCTGCAAGAGGCCGTGTGCCTGAGCTGAGCTGGGCTTTGACGTTGACAGGGGGCCCCCGCACCCAGCCAGTGCCGTCACAACCCCTGCGGGAGGGGGGTAGGGTGCGTGCGCATGCACCGTTGGGAATATGGGCGGTGCGGGGTCTGGCATGTCCCAGGCCCTCAAGGACTCGGTCCCTCTTGTTTCCGGAAGGCTGGCCCTCCGAGTGCGGCTACAAGGCCGTGATGTGTTTAAGAAACCAAGGGTGTTCCGGGCTGGCTGCAGGGCCCGGGTGCTTCGTGGAGCAGTGGTGGGAGACTGGCCGGGTGGGAGGTCACTTAGGCTGTGTTCCTCGTGATTGGGGACACCGGTGGTGGTGGTGGAGCAGGTCCCCATGCTCTGGGAAGGCGGACCCAGCAGGTGTAGGGGTGAGACCCGGCTGCAGCCTGGGCGGGGCGGGGGGGCTGTGCACACGGCAGCTTCTCTCTTTCAACAGCCAGTGACTTGGGCTGTGAGGACCGAGGGCCAGGCGGCAGGGCAGAGTGTTGCTGGCGGCCGGGCAGGGGTGGGTTTGACGGGCGCTGCCTCTCATTCAGAGAACACAGATTCCCCGTGGAGGCTTTGGGCTCTGGCTTGCAGCCTGGGGGCGCTGCCCAGCTGGCTGGGGAGACACGGGTGGGCTCGGGGTGGGATGTGCCAGGGCAGAGGGAGCACTGAGGCCCAGCCGTGCTCCCGGAAGCATCCCGGGAGGGCCTGGACCCTGGAGGCTCAGGTGGTCTGGCGCCTGGCTTCGGGAAGAGGCTCCCACTAAATGCAAGGGTCTGACGGAGGACGGGGCTGGGGGCTGGGGTGGGGCCCAACCGGACGGGCCCCACCAGACAGGCCGGTCCTTTATCCACTAGCCGTGGGGATGCTGGCCGAGACTCAGCCCTCCCGCATGCCAGCGTTTTCCATTCGCTCATTTCCTCCTCCCAAAGCCTGCGTTTTTACGGAGGCCACTGAGGCTCCAAGTAGTCTGCTGGTTGCAGACGGCTGCCTTCTCGCTGTGTCCCCACATGTCTCTGGTTACAAGGGCGCTAATCCCATCCCGAGGGCTCCCTCCTTAGGCCCTGATCACCTCCCAAAGGTGCCCTCTGAATACCATCACATAGGGGTGCTGTGCTGGCCCTTGGCATGTCTGGCCTTGCACGTGCCCCGGTGTCTTTCCTCCAGCTCAGCTCAGGCACTGGTTCTAAAGTGGGGCATTTCCCTGAGGCCAGCTCGGCCAGCTTCCCCACCATCTTTCAGCGGGCAACACGGGGGTCTCGCCACCTCCCTGCCTGTACCCGGAGGTGGGAGCAAGGGGAAGGCAGGTTCCTTCCCTTTTTTGGATTCCTGAAAACCCCTCTGGGAGGTGGGGGCGGGGGTCTCAATTCCACCCACCCCTCAAGCTTGGCTTAAGTGGGCAGTGTCCCCCGCCCCCAGGCCCAGGACACCTGTTTTCTCCCCGGCTTCTGCCAGGACCTAGGCTGTTGACATTCCCAAGCCAAGAATGAGGCACACCTTTCTTTGTGGTTTCTATTCAGGTGTCATCCCCTCCTTGGGGGCAGATGCCCTTGGTGGGAGGGGGGAGCTGGGGAGGGGGTGCCAGGGCTCACCCCGGAGACGGCCCTGGTTAGGGTGCAGGCACGCCCTCCTGCCTGAGCCTGAACCACCTACCCCGGGGTCTGGCCTGCTGTCAGCTCAACAAATGGCAGGTCCCATCGGAGAACTTGATGAGTGGGGCCTGCCTGGCACCCAGCAGTTCCGGGACTCGGGGGTCACTGTATTTTCTCCCGGCACATTTGTACCAGGCAGACGGACACGCCCCAGACCCCGAAGAATTGCCAGCCTGTGACCATGGTGCTCCCCCCTCACCTTCCTAAGCTGCCTGTTCCCTTAGGCCAGGGGGCTGCGGTCCCTCCACCGGGCTCTGTGAGGCTTCAGTAAGACCTCGTGTCAAATGGCCACACGAGCTGTCACGTACAGGCACTCAGAGAGCACCGGGGTCCCCGGGCGGAGGTCGGGGGAGCTGTCTGCACCGCAGCCCTGGGCGGGGGCAGGCGACCGGCAAGGGGGCTGCTACCTTTGCTTCCTCTTGCCCTGCGCTCTCCTTTTCCTCCACCTCCTTGCTCTCCTCTGGGCATCGTCAGCGAGATCTATAGACCGCCTTCCAGAAAAGCAATCGCGTCTTCACAAGCAGCAGCAGGGCTCAGAGCCCTAAACTCCCCTAATTCATTAAATCGGCAACCCCCAGGCCTGGGCCTCCAAGGATCCAGGAAATGATTCTCCCTTTAGCTCTTGCCTTTTATGAAATTTAGAATATGGCCCCCAAAAGTTTACGTGGGGGAGGGAGGGGAGCGGTGCCCACAGGACGAACGGTAGTCCGCTACCCTGTGTGGAGCATTTCGTAGACATCCACTCTCCTCGCGTTCCGACAAGCCCCGCCAGGAACACGTGAGTGCCTCCATTCTGCAGATGGAGGCGGCACGGCTCAGGGTCTGGGGTGTCTTACTTGGCCGAGACCAAGGAGGCGGCAGAGCCAGGATTCTGCGTGGCGGTGCCCGGCCCTGAGCCTCTCCAGGCCGGTGGGAAGAACGAGGGGCAGGAAGGGAAGGAGGATCTGTGGCTCCCCGATCACAGGCTGCCCCCTGGCCGTCGGTGGGATGGGTCTGAGGCTACTCTGGACACGAAGGTCAATGAGACCTCGTTCTCGTGGCGAAGGAGTCAGCATCAAATGGGCCCCCCTGGGAGGCTGGTGCGAGGGACAGTAAACGTGTGGAGAGAGGAGAGAGGGACTGGATGGGGAGTATGCTTCCTGGAGGAGGCGGCACACACACCAGGCCTGGAGGGATACAGAGGGGTCGTAGTAGCCAGAAAGGTGGATCGAAGGCCGTCTGGGCCCCGGAGAGCTGGACGTGGGCGGGCACAGGGCTGCGAGCCGTGATGGTGCCGGAGGACACGCGGTGTCCCCGGGGATATGAGCGCAGCGCCCCGTGAGCGGAAGAAGAGGCAGCGTGCCTAATACAGAAGGCTCCAGTAAGTGGGGCCGGTCAAGATGGTCAAGCCATAATCTGTGCCCTTGTGTATCTGTCGCTGGGTTGGTCAATCCATTTTCGAGGGGACAAAAGAGTCCCTTGTCACGGCACAGCCCGGAGGGGCTATGTGAGAAGCAGGTGGGTGAAATCAGGGAAGACTTCCTACCGGAGGGGACATTTCAGTTGGGTTGTGACATATACATAGAAGTTCGCCAGAGAAAGAGAGAAAGGGCAGGGGTCTTCAGGCAGGGGGCCAGCTGATGTAACTACCTCGAGGACACAGTGATGGGGAAGCGAGATATCACAGTGACACACGGGCCCCTGCCCCGCCAGAAACGCCCAAGAGGAGGCAAGGTCTGGGCTGCTGGTCTGGAATCTGACCTGCCTTGAAGGTCCAGCCCTGCTCTTGTTAAACCAGTCGGGACACACCAGCTAGCCAACTTTGCTGCACCCCCTTTTGTAGACCCTGCGCGGTCGTGGGACCCAGGAGGACAGGCACCCGGTCTACACGGTGGTGCAGTGGGGAGTCCGGTTCAAGCCCGACCTGAATTCCTGGGTCACTGCGCCAGGGACCCCGGGGCAGCTCAGCAATCGGCCGGTGCAAGGTCTGGCAGGACCTCCGTGGAGGAAGAACATCTCTCCTGGAAACTTTGCCGTCCAGCCGCCCTCATTTTCTCCCCCCACTTTTCACAGCAGTTTCTACAACACATTAATCACAGTCTCCGTTTGGAGACTTAATCTGAGTAGAGAAAATGCAATGGCTTTCCTGCACCTGTGTTCCCTAAGAGCAGATTCTGGACTCCTTCGAGGGTCACGGGCAGAGGGGGGAGGGGTGGCTCTGACCGGAGACTGTGCTTTGCGCGGGATGGGGGGGTGGGCAGTGCATGACCTGCTTCCTCCCAGTTGCAGCCACCCGCGGGAGGCTTGTTCTCCTGGATCACGTGGAATAACTGCTGCCTCGTCTTTTCTTCCAGACCAGCCACCGCCTGGATGTCGAGTCTGAGACGGCAGCAGCTGTAAGAGGTCAGTGCGATTTTCAATTAGCGCTATCTGTGTGCTCAGACGCCAGGACCATCTGACAGGTGGGCCAGGGTCAAGTGTAGACTGTGAGGAACCAGCCCCGCCGTCTCCCCCTCCCGCCCTACTTGGCCCTGCCTTCCCGCTCCCCAGTGTAAGGAGAACACAGGACGAGAAACACTCCACAGAAGTGGCCGGTGTCCTCAGCCCTGTGGTTTCGCTCCTGGAAGCTCATCCTAAGGAAATAATTCTCTGTGTGGAAAAACTCAGTGGACAGGTGTATTCATGCCCTGGCGTTTCTGATAATGAAAAGCTCTGTGGGGCGGGGGCCCTCCAGCATTGTCGATGAGCCCTGTCTTTTAAAAATTTAGGACAGGGGTGCCTGGGTGGCTCAGTCGGTTAAGCGGCCGACTTCGGCTCAGGTCATGATCTCACGGTCCGTGAGTTCGAGCCCCGCGTCGGGCTGTGGGCTGACGGCTCAGAGCCTGGAGCCTGTTTCAGATTCTGTGTCTCCCTCTCTCTCTCTGACCCTCCCCTGTTCATGCTCTGTCTCTCTCTGTCTCAAAAATAAAATAAATGTTAAAAATAAATAAATAAAATAAAAAAATAAAAATAAAAATTTAGGAGAATATCATATCTGAGATGGGGAATGGAATGCACTGGATGATTACAGGGATAGGGCTATGTAAGCACATCGTCTGTATGAGTAGCAACTTAAGCGGGCGGATAAACTCAGATTCTCACAGCGGTTATGTAGAAACATGGTAGCGGATGATTGCTTTTGTTCTGTTTAATATGATTATTTTTAAATTTGTTTTAATGTTTATTTTTGAGAGAGACAGAGTGTGAGCGGGGGAGGGGCAGAGAGAGAGGGAGACACAGAATCCAAAGCGGGCTCCAGGCTCCGAGCTGTCAGTGCAGTGCCCGACGCAGGGCTCGATCCCACCAACCGTGAGATCGTGACTGGAGCCGAAGCCAGACGCTTAACCGACTGAGCCACCCAGGTGCCCCTGTTGTGTTTATTCCTAAAAAGGAAACTCAGATGCTACCTGGGCAGATAGGATTTCCCTGGTTAAGTGCAGCATGCTGCCAGCATGGGGGAAGGGATTCGTTCAGCATTCTGCTCACGTCGGATGCTCAGTAGAAACGTGGAGAAAGTGGGGCGCCGGCCGGGGTGGCTCAGCCAGTTAAGCCGTGATCATTGGCTTAGGTCATGACCTCCCGGTTCTTGAGTTCAAGCCCTACATCGGGCTCCATGCTGACAGCGTGGAGCCTGCTTAGGGCTCTCCGTGTCCCTTTCTCTCTGCCCCTCCCCAGCTCACTTTCTATCTCTCTCAAAATAAATAAATAAACTTTAAAAAAAAGAAACACAGAGGAAGCACGGATGGCATTGCCTGCAGGTGAGTGGGTTGCTCTTGAGATCTGCTTATCTGGCAACTCTTATCACAGGATCTTGTGCTTGCCAGCTGTGTAATCTTGGATGAGTTAATTAGCCTCTCTGAGCCCCAGAATCTTATCTTTTAAAGGAGGATAATATGACCTTTCTCAGGAGTGTCTTACTGACTGACCCAAAAAGAGAGATCTTTTCTCGGTCTTTGTCCGGTCAGGATGGGCCTGCCCCCTGTACTGTCGTGTCCTCCTAGCAGTCTGAGTTGGCATCTGTTTTCACAGTTGGAAGGGCATGAATTCCACTTGGCCCTTCATCTGCCACTAATTTGTGCAAGTGTCTTTCCTTCTGTGGCCTCAGCGTCCTCAGAAATGGGCTCGATTGATTGAGTTACTTGTTCCTTAAAGATTTCCAGAAGGCTACTGAGTACCAGACCCAGGGGGTGTATCTCAGAGTTTACAAAAGTGGGTCAGCTTGGGGCCCCTGGGTGGCTCAGTTGGTTAAGCGTCCGACTTCAGCTCAGGTCACGATCTCGCGGTCCGTGAGTTTGAGCCCCGCGTCGGGCTCTGAGCTGACGGCTCAGAGCCTGGAGCCTGCTTCCGATTCTGTGTCTCCCTCTCTCTCTGCCCCTCCCCTGTTCATGCTCTGTCTCTCTCTGTCTCAAAAATAAATAAACATTAAAAAAAAATTAAAAAAAAAAATGGGTCAGCTTGCAGAGGTGGTGGTCCCTGTGTTGAACGAGCTGACATCCAAGGAAAGAAAGCTGATGAGGGCAGGTAGTTTTCTAGGATACCCACAGCCATGACGGGACCATCAGAAGGGTGTGAATAAGGCACTCAAGGGTTTGTGGGCATCCGAGAGGGCCTCTGTCATGGGTACGTGGGGATCTGGGAATGAAAGAGAATGGAAAAGCTTATTCCAAGGCTCAGAGACTTGTGATTTTTAGAGTAGATTTCTGGTCTGAGGCTTGACTGAAAATATTCTTTTCTAGCTCAGAAATACCTCCCGAAGCCCAAAACAGACAGTGTCATCATCCAAAGACCTTTGCATTCAGAGTCCTGGCCTGTTCCCGAGGCTGAGTGGCCAGCACAGAACACGGCTAGACCGGATTCACCAAAGGTGAGAGGACATCAGTCATCTAATTTCTTCGATAAACTTTTGTTTTTATCAAGACTGTAACACACATATGGAAAACGGCACAAATTGTAAGTGTACAGATCAATGAATTATCATGGAGTGACACCCCAAAAGCCATCACCAGGTTGAGAACTAGAAAAACGACCAGCACCACAGAAACCCCTTGGTTTCCCTTCCTAGTCTCTATCTATTATCTACCATTTAATTTGTGGTTTTGGTCAAGTCATGTGTTCGGTGTCTGGTTATTTTTCCCTGAGTGCTAGACATCATGTGTCAAAACCTAAAGGTATAATTTGGGGTTCTGCCTCATAGTGTATTGTCTTCATCCAGAGCGCGCTTCCTTTTGCTTGTGACAGGTGGCTAGGCAGGGCTCAGGCCATTCCTCACATCATAACCTGGTTCAGAGATGGTTTCAGTACTTATGAGTTCTGTTTTCCTTCCCGTTCACTCTCACTCCTTGGGCATAGCCTTTGGCGTCCTGACCAGAAGACTGTAGTGTTTACCAGCATCTTTTGCCCGTGGCCCTTGTCAGTCCCATTAGCTGGGAAAAGCCTCGCTTAGCCTTCTGCATCACAACTGCCACTGTTACCGTAGGCTCTCACCTGGAGGGAAGTATGGCCTCCACGGCCATGCCAGTGACTCCCGGCTTCTCTCCTGTTTTCAGCTTTAGTCCCTCAGATCCTGCCCATCTCCGTAGCTCTCAGACGGTTTAAATAGAAGGTGTGCTCTGTTCTGTCCAGCTTTTCTAGTATTTACCAGAGGTTCAGTCCAAAATGTCCTAACCAAGTGGAGCCACAGCAGCCCCCTCTTTTCTCAGAGAGAACATATTTTACTGATGAGATGTGAAGTCTGACGGGCTTGAGTTCAAATCGCAACTGTAATTCAGCGTGATGTTGGGCAGAGGACTTACTATGTCTGTGTCTCTGCTTCCTCGTCTGTAACATGGGGATGATACTTCCAACTGCTAGTATGATCACAAAATCAGGTAAACAGGGCTGAATAAGTATGTGAACAAGAGAGATGCTCAGGAGAAAAAGAAAGTCGCCATTACTCAGGAGGAATCTGATCTTATTCTTAGCATTTCATCTCAGCCTATTGGTGATTTCCTTCCACCTGTCATTCGCGTGGCATCTCTCCTGCCTCCATGATTACATTAATTTTTTTATCTAAAAAATGGAGACAGTATCTACCTCTTAGAATTGTTAGGACAGTTCAGTGAAAGCACACACATAACATGCTTGCTATACTGCTTGGTACATGAGAGGTGGTCAATAAATGACAGCTATTGTTACTGGCCTTCATTTATTTTTAAAATTTCATTTATTTATTTTTCAAAGAGAGAGAAAGAGAGAGAGAGAGAGAGAGAAAGCAAGTGGGGGGAGGGGCAGAGAGAGAGAATCCCAAACAGGCTCCACACTGTCAGCACAGAGCTGATGCGGGGCTCAATCTCTAGAATTGTGAGATCATGACCTGAGCCGAAATCAAACGTTGGATGCTTAGCCAACTGAGCCACCCAGGCGCCCCTATTGGTGACCTTCTTAAACATTTTTTCCCCTGACTGGTGACTTTAATTTTAAATTACTCGTCTACAGGTTTATTACCTAAGAATGAGTACTTTTTTTTGTTTTTTTGTTTTTTTCCCAGCTTTGGTCTTTTCCTAGGAAAATTTCCTCTGACTTTTGACCTTTGGCCTGGCTTATCCCAAGCAATAGAAGGCATTCTAGAAAAAGGAAACAGTACCAGCAAAGACGGAGGGGTCAATGCTCCTCAGGTGTCAGGGGCATTGCGGGCAGTTAAACGTGGCCGTGGCAGGAAGTAAGAAGGTGTAGAGAGGGGTCTTAGAGATCCCAGTGATGATGTTAAAAATTTTTTAATGTTTTGTTTATTTATTTATTCATTTTTGAAGGACACAGAGAGAGAGAGTGTGTGTGTAAGCAGGGGAGGGACAGAGAGAGAGAGGGAGACACAGAATCCGAAGCAGGCTCCAGGCTCCGAGCTGTCAGCACACAGCCCGACGTGGGGCTCGAACCCATGAACCGTGAGATCATGACCTGAGCTGAAGTCGGATGTTTAACCAACTGAGCCACCCAGGTGCCCCCCGGTGATGATGATGATGAGAGTAACAGTGGGAAAGAAGCCCCCCGGCCCCTTCCCGAATGCCTGCTCGCCGTGTGCAATGCACTGGCTCTTTCAGTCCTCACGAGGGGCTTACAAAATAGGTGTCAGAATTTGCCCCCTTTACCTGTGAGAAAAGACAAGATGCAGAGGAGGTATATAGCCGACCCTGGGTCACGCAGTTCATAGGCAGCAGAGCTGGGGTCCCACCCAGGCAGCCTGGCTCTGGAGCTGGGGCTGCGGCCACTAAGTGGCCAGACGGTGAGAAGCCTTCACGGGAGGGATGGGAACAGTCTCTCCTGCCCCCTGCACGGCCCAGCCTGGAGTTCAGGGTGAGAAAAACCCCGCGAGGGCGTGCGCTAGGTGGTGCTGGCCAGAAACTTGAGGAAATGGGCAGAGCATAAACTGAATGAATGAATGAATGAATGAACCAGAAGGTGCTCCAAGTTTCCGGATTGTTCTTTAGCTTTCTTCAGAGTCATTGCCACGCACATCGAATGCCACCATTAAACACGCTTCCTCCGTTGGACGCAGTTACAAATCCGCGGGATGTTGGCCTGACTCTGCAGCGAGATGGTGGGATGTCGGTACAGGCATTTTTGTTCCCCTGCTTTGCGAGCACCTGGCCCACAGGGGGCCCTCTCAAGGGCCTGTGGGACGCAGAATCAGAGCGAGGGGCTGGTGGGCTCTTTGTCTAGAAGGTCACGGGGCACCTGGTCCCCCCCCCACCCCACGCAGGCTGCATCCTGCTCCGCTGTGCAGGGCATCAAGAAGCAGAGAGCCCGTTGCCTTGTGGGACAACAGATTGCGAGCCATAGATCCGGGCTGGCTCGAGGGGAAGGGCTTCCTGTGGTGAAAATGAGTTTGTTAAATAACTACACTAGGGGATCAGTGACCTAGCAGCAAAACGAGGTCATTGTTGAAGGGCAGTAGCTAAATTTGGCACATGTCACAATTCTATTATTTTATGGTCGAGCTTAGAGAAAAAAAGAAAGAAAGCAGGGAGGGCCTGGAAATACACACAAATATCCCAAGAAGGCTGGTAAACCTTTGGTGATGGAGGCAATGTCTGTCCCTGTGTCACAGCCTGGTCATGCCACTGCCCCACTGAAGACCCTTCATCTGTCCTGTGTGTGACAGCCGGCTGTAGGGGTGAACGGTGCAGGCCCAGGGGTTGAGCGACCTGGGCTCAAATCCTGACTCTGCCTCCTGTTGGCTGTGTGGCCATAGGCAAGTCACTTAACCTCTCTGGGCCTCTGTTTCTTCATCTGTACAATGAAGTAATAATCCTAGTTGCCTCTTTGGGTTAAAGACGGAATGAATCAATATGTATACATTGCTTAGCATGATATCCGGCACATCATAGGAGCTCCAGAAATGTTCGCTGCCATAGGCTGAACCGTAGGAGACATTGTACTACCTTCTTGCGACAGAATCTGCGGTTTCATGAGGTTTAAACTATTATCATTGACAAGTGCAGATTCCTTAAGTTGCTGGTTGCACGTTACTCTACATGCAATGACCTTCAGCTTTTAACAGCAGAATCCTGCTCCTTCTCGAAAGTCTGGCTCAGACACCGCCTCCTCCAGGAGGCCTTCCTGCCCCTCAATGTATGGTCAGTGCTCCCCTCCCGGGTGCTCCACTGACGGGTGCGTGGGCCTCTCTTCCGGCACTGATTCCGCAGTGGACCTGCACGTTTTTTGGCCTGCCTGTGCCGCTGGGTGGGGAGCACCCTGGGGGAGGGGCCGGTCCAGGCGGGGCACACGGGCCAGCGCCCGATGACCAGCATTTCCTCTCCTTCCTGGCTGTGCCTCTTTCTCAGCCATCAGTGGCACTGCGTGTGCCACGCCACCCACTGGTCACGGCCTCCCGAGGGCATGGGAGAAGTTTGCTCCCTTCTGCCCATCTGACTGCTGAGGCCCTCTGCCAGAGGACCGAGCAGAGACATAAGTAGGACTGACACTGCCCAGCATGGGGATCCTTCCTTCCGTCATTTGCGGGGAAGGTGCTTGATAACTGTGGGTGCTGGGCATGGAGGGCTGACATGCGTATGATAGGTAGGGGTGGAGCTCCAGAAAGAGTGGGTGGGGCTTTGAGGGCAGGTGGGCTTGGGTTCAGCAGCTGCATAGATTTAGGCGAGCTATTTAGGGTCTCTGAAACAGGCACCTGTTTCCCCATCGGTCATGCAGGCCTGATGACAGCCTGGTGGGAGGGCTCAGTGGAAACAGGTGAACCAGCTCGGTGGCAAGAGCCGTGGGCGGTGCCCGGCATGAGGTCAGCAGCCAGTCGACATCGATTGCCGCTTGATGGGACACTCGCCATCTCTCGTCCCTGTAAACAAGAAACGTCCCTGCTCTATGGGGACACCATCAGTGATTGTCCTGGCAGACACCTGCTGGATGACGTGGTGAGGGCCACCCCCCAGCCCCTGTTCCTCCCCCGCCGCACCGTGAAGGCATCGTGTGCCTCGTTGAGCTGTATAGGAGGACGTGAGCGGTGCAGGGGGAGCACTCGTGCCGGGCACACAAAGCCTCCGTAAATGTTCCTTCCTGTTGCCGTCTCTTCCCTGGATAAGTGTGGGATGAGGGGGCTTTTACGAGCTTGGAGAGGCAGAGACCATTTCATTCTGCTCTTGCCTCCAGCTTCCCCCGCCCTCAGGGCCGACGCCTGGTCCCGGAGCGTGTCCGTGTCCGGCTGCAGCCGCTGTGGAGCCCGCGTGCCCTGCGCGACGCCCGCAGGGAGAAGGCGGGCTGTCCTGTCCCGTCCTCCGAGCCGATGACCCCCCACCGCCCTCTGAGCTCCTGAGTCCTGCGAGGATCCTGGCTTTCCACAAAGAGCTCACACGAAGCATTCGCAGCAATGCCCAGGTCCATCAATCACCGCTGGAGTTATAAATTTAATAGAAGCTCTCACGCTCCGGGGCCATTTCATAGACTCCATAAATATTTGAAGCCGAGCCTTCAGACACGGCTTTAAGGAATTGGTAGCAATCAAAGCCCTCATTCGGTAGCAAGTGGTTTTGCCTCTGGCTCGGGGGTCTGTGCTGCTCGTCGGAGCTTGGGAGAAATACTCGACTGTGCCCGACACATTCCGAGAGCTTTGTCAAGGCAGCAAAGGGAATATTTACCGTACCAAAACCTATTGAATGACTGGTCCGGTGGTTCTCAACTGGGCATGATTTTTCCCAACCAGGGAAAAACTTGGCAACGTCCGGAGACATTTTCTATGGTCCTAACTCGGAAGCCGCTCCCGGCATCTAGTGGGTAGACGCCAGGGATGCTGTTAAATATCCCACGATGCACAAGGCAGTGTCCTACAACACAGGTAATCCAGCCCAGATGTCAACAGTGCCGGGGTTGGGAACCCCTGAACTGGGCTATCAGCTCCTAACATTGATAGCCACAGAGACCTGTGTTGTTATTTTCCTGCCCTTGGGGCCCCTCCCCATGTGTGAAAAGAGCTTTGTCTACTAGATGAAATGCTTGATTTAAGTAATTATATATTTTACATGTTAAGGCATTAAAACCCATCAGAACTTTCTAATAAGGCCCATTTGTTCAACCAACATTTGTTGACATCCAACGAATGCCAGGAAGTATAATGTGAGGGGGAGGGAGGTGAGCCAACTCTGGTCCCTGCCTCAGTTTGCTCACGGGGCAATGGGAGATACACGTATGAACCACGCACCGTGTAGCTCATTAAGAGTGCCGTGAAGCGTGGTGAGATGAAGGTAAGGGCCCTTTCTGCCCAGCCTCGGAAAATGGAGGTCATTCAGGAGGGGATGACTGAGCAGAGCCCCTGGGCCCACTGAAGTGTTCAACACACAGGTGAGGTAGGGAAGGGTGTTGCAGTCAAAGGGAACAGCATGTGCAAAGGCCCCGAGGCATGGAACTGAACTTTGTGCGTGTCATTAAAGATGTGTGCAAAGCAGCCCCTGGCCCAGCCAGCTACGAGGGGTTCCTGCCTCATCCCATCCTGCACCCCTCTCTTTCTCCCTGAGAATAGGACTTATGCCCTGACCTGGGTGTAGGACTCAGGAGTGAAGAAAATGCATCTATCCTGAGAGCAAGCCGCCCAACAAAAGAATCAAGGCGTCTTGCACCACTTATGCCCAGATCCTGTCCCCGGGCTCACCAATCAGAGACACCATCTCTGTCTCTGGAAAGGGACTGGTGAAGGGTTGAGGGAAAGGTCAGAGTTACCTGTCCGGTTCTGTTCCCCCCTGGAATGTCTTGTCACTTCGGGCCAAGGAGGTATCGGGACCAGAGACCTGGGGCTCCCGGGGCAGCAGGCAAACGTGTAGATTATACTTTAATGCGGTTTAACTTTAAATATTGGCAAGTGCAGGGAGGTCCCATCTACCCTTCCCCTGGCCTCCCGTAACGTTCACACCTTATACACCTGACCACACGGCAGTGACAGAAACCAACAGATTTATTTTGAGGGAACCCGGGGGAGCCATTGATTCGTAAGAAAAGCGGGGCAATCGAGCCAGCGACAACACACTGAGCTGCCGCCACCGTGATGAACCCAAGGGGCTGCGTGATGGGTCATCACATCCATCCACCTGTCCTTGCGCTGATTTGCCAACGGACCCGCCCATCCGTTTGTTCAGTGCGCATTCAGCGCTAACTGCCATGTGAGGCCAGGTCCTGGGAAGCAGGAACAAAGAAGATGCAGTCGGTCCTTATCCCCCAGGACCTCCTGGCAACCGTGCGTCCCCATCAGGTGCTCAAGGAACCCCCGATGTTGGAAAACACTGTTGTAACTACAGCCATTCCGGCCACCAACGCCAGCCACGGAATTGCCAGCCGTGTGGCGTCCTATACAGCTGGTCCCTCACGTCGGCGTGGGACCTCTCTTTGGGCGCTGTCTCCACCTTCATTTTGGGACAACGCCGTCAGCTTTGGGCACTGGGGCTACGAGGAAGAGGAGGGATGAGCCAGGTGAGGCCGGGCAACAGCCAGCCGAACCTCACTGCTAAGCCGGCCGGATGCTCTCGAGGCCACCCCTGATCTCCAGGACACTCTCCCCGGGTTCGGGGGCCCTGCCGCCTGTCACGTGAGCGCTCCGCCTCCCGCTTCTCACAGCCTGGGCCTCGGCGGAGAGGCGACTGGGGAAAATCCATTAAAGGAAGCCAAGGCAATCTTTGTAGCATAACACGGTGATTCCATAATAAATCATCTTCAAAGCCAGAAACCACTTATTAACCGGCCTGGGGCTGGCACTTCCTGCCGCCTCAAGCCGGGTCATTGCTTGGGGCTGTGACTCCCCGGTGGTGCATTTGCGATGGCGGATGAAGGACTCTGGCATTTTCTTCACCTCCACCATAGACCCCAGCCCTGGGAAGGGGCCACCCCCTCGCTGGGCCCGATGTGGCCAGCGCCCAGTCTGGTCAGGTGCCCCCGGGGTGGAGGCTGCACCAGCTGGGGCGGCAGAGTGGGGTCAGGCAGGAACCCGGCACGCAGAAGCTGGGGTCAGGCCGCCCCCCACACCGGGAACCGCGCTGTGAGTGACCCGAGGCCTCCGGGGAGCGGCCAGATGGACCAGCCCGGCTGCCGTGGCAGAAAACAATTTGTCAGAGGGCTGTCAATAAGCAACCACGGTGACCTTCTTTGGGACTGCCTGCCCAGGCTCTGCAGAACGGAAGCCCTGAGCCAGAGCGAGGTAATGCACTCCCCCCACCCCACTCCTGCAAAAGGGCCCCACCCGGGCTCTTAAGCAAATCAGATGAGAGTGTTGGCCTGGCCCGTGGCCAAGCTGCAGGGAATGTTAGTGCGTGTCTCTCCCGGCCGCCTGATTCATTGTCCTGCCCTCCGGGGAGGCATTTTCCTCTAGTGGAAGAGGTTCTGCTCAGCAGACACTTCCTGGGGCACCTGCTGGGGCGGGTGAAGGGCCGGGAGCTGGGTCACAGGGGCCTCGTTCCAGGTTTCCATCCTTCAGGCCCCTGGCGGGCAGATGTGCAGGCAGACCAAGACCTCTGGCATGGGCCGGGTGCAGCGGGGCGAACGCCGGGCCCGGGGGCACAGAGCCGCTTAAGCAGCGAAGGGTCAGCAAGGACTTCCTGGAGGAAGTGCCAACTGTGACGGGTCCTGGAGATGAGCAGGGGTCAGCCCCGGAGGGAGGCAGCAGCCACGTGTGCAAAGGCCTGGGGTGCAGTCGGGGGGGCGGGTAGGAAGCAGGGTGGACCTACTTGTCTTTCTGTAATCCTGGGGTCGAAGTTGCCAGAAGGAAGGTGCTGCCTTTTTCTGCAATCGTGCTGTGATTCTCTCGTTTTATTGAACATATGCATTTGGTAGAAGTAAGACATTTTCATTCTTCAAAATCTGGAAGGCGCAGAAGTGTGCACAGGGCCAGCTTCTTCCTTTTCCTCTCCCTTCCCCAGGGGCCAACAGGTCCCAGTTTCTTTTTTTTTTTTTTTTAAGTTTATTTATTTTTGAGGCGGGGGATGATCGGAGGAGGGGCAGACAGGGAGGGAGAGAGAATCCCAACCAGGCTGTGAGCTGTCAGCTCAGAGCCCAGCAGGGCTTGAACCCACAAACCGTGAGATCATGACCTGAGCCGACGTAAAGAGTCAGACGCTTAACTGGCTGAGCCCCCCAGGCGCCCCGAGGTGCCAAGGAGGGATTTCTTACGAATCCCTCTGGAGATGCTGGCGTGCTGTAAGCGGTGGCCCGGGCACGCGCACATCTGTGTCCCGAGGGAGGCGCTCTGTACCGTCCTGCCCCCGGGGCCTTTCCATCGACTCTATCTTGGTGTCCGTGCTGCATCAGAACATACGCTTCACCTTCGTGTTTCAACAGTTGCGTTGTTTTCCACGTGTGGTTTCTACCGTCCTCTTCCGACGGACGTCTGCGTCGTTTCTGATCTGTTGCGGTTCAAGCCGGTGCCGTGGTGCAAATGCTCGCACATACACCTGGCTCGAAGCACAGCCTACGGCCCGCCCCCCTCCCCACCCCGGGGAGGTCCCACTTGCAAGGCTCGGGGGTCCTGGCTGCCCGCAGCCCTGCCATGTTCTTCCAATTCAGCATCTCCCTTCCAGCCCCTACCGTGTGCCCGGCGTGGTTGGAGGTGGTGAGCTAGACAGAGGGGGCCCTCGCCCTCACCGGGGAGCTCCTGAGTGGGGACGTGAGAGTTTGTAAGCAGGTGTTTCCTTCCTGACCCAATGAGGGACCGTCTGGGTTTCCGTCCTGCAGATGCTCACGGCCTGGGTGGGACGCGATGTGTGGTGGGAGTGACCTCAGGGCTGGGGAGCTGGGATCTGGCCACCGGAGACGGATGACGACAAGGCTGCAGGCAGCTAGAGGCAGCGGGGAGCAGAGAAGGTGGCGTTCGGGCTGAGCCATGAGGGGCGATACGGTCCCCAGAGCAGAGGTGGTGGCCTGGGTGGGGCCGGCAGGAAGGGACCTAGGGCTTCTGAGCCACGCTGTGCGCTGGGCTCCGTGCTCGGTGGCTGGCACCCCAGGTCCCAGGGTCGACGCCCGGCAGGGGCCTAGGAAGCCGGAGGCGGCCGGAGGGCCCCAGGCAAACGACCCCACGCAGCAGGTGGTGCCGACACCTGCATCCACAGCCCCGGAGGCTGGGTTTCCTCCTGTAAAAAGGAAGTGGCATCACTCTGAACACAGTCTCACCGCACCGGAGCCTTGCCGGGGTCTGCTGTCTGTGACACACGCCCCATCCCTGCGCGCCCCTCTTTCCCTCCCTTTAGCGCTGGCGCTCAGGAGCTCGGCCCACACCCTGCTTCAGCTCACTTCTCTGTGCCTCAGTTTTCTCATCTGTCAAATGGGGATGCCTGCCTCCCAGGGAGGGTCTGAGGGACCAGTGAGTTCACACACCCCGAGCGCTGAGAAAAGGCCCTTGAGCACCGTGGCGAGTACGGACGTCAGTCCGATGTGTTGTCTCTGCACCGGATTTTTGAAAACCAGAAAGGATAAGAGTCCTGGGAGGCAGAGCAGGAGAGAGGGCAGCCTGGTGACACGGCCCAGCCAGTGCTCAGGACCGAAAGCTGATTGGGGGTGGGGGGCAGGTGGCCAAAGAGACCGGAATGCGGTCTCACTGCCGCTTGGGCCCCGCGTGTGGTGATGCAGCCGAGCTTTCCGGGGCCGCAGCAGACCGGCTTGTAAATTTAGTCCCAAAAGCGGCCACCCGGTCCCCGCGGGCTGAGGCCTTGCACTGGCCCTCGCCACCCCAGCACAAAGCTGTGCGCCCCCTCCGGGGTCTCTGGGCCTTTATTGCTCTGCCTTCCCAGAGAGCGGAGGGTCTCCTTGCCGGGATCCTTCCGGAGACGGCCAGGGGCAGCTGACTTCCTTCCATTTCCTGGAAGTCCCTGTTTATTTATCTGGCACAGTGCTCACTTCTGCTGCTCGAGTGTGTCCTTTTTCTTCCTTTGGACCCTTTTAAAACTAACAAATCTAACATGGGCCGTAGAAGCTCAGAGAGAGAGAGAGCTAGTCCACTTGAGCCACAACCCCGGCTCTGCTCCCCGGCAACCGCATGACCTTGAGCAAGCTACTTAACCTCTCTGTGCCTCTGTCTCCTTCCCCGGAAAAGGATGCAAATAACAGAATCCACCTCAGAGAGTGTATTCTGGAAGGACTGCCTAGAGGCTAGGAGCCTGATCCTTAGCTGTTGGCGGTGTTGATGGTTTCCCAAAGCACAGCCTGTCAGCACCCCTTCACCTAGAAAGCCAGCAGCCGCTGTCAGGCAGAGGAAGCACTTCACCAACAAAGAACTTACTGTGTGGCATGTGAAATGACTTCCCGGGCTCCCCCTTCCCCCTTCGAGCCCGTGGGAGCAGCTCCGTGATGGATCAGGGCCGGCTCCAGCCTCGAGTTCTGCTTGCCTGCCAGCCGTGGCCTCTCTGTATGGCCTCGGGCAAGTTTAGCGCCTCTGGGCCTCAGTGTTCTTATCTGTAAAATGGGGACACTTACACTTACAAAGTCCAGAGTGCCCTCACTGTGTGAGCTATGATGATTTCTGCTGTCATTAAATTCGTCACCTGCGCAAGTCAGGGGACAGTCTCAAGCTGCCCGTTGCGGGAGTCAACAGCACACAGCGCCCCTGATCCGTCATCACCCTGGGCACGGCGCCCCTGTGGCTCCAGGCCGGCGCCATGTCTCTGGACCTTCTCGCTGTCCAGCCTGCGAGGGAAGGGCTTCATGCCCATTTTGAAGCTGAGAAAACTGAGGCCCAGACTGCTAGAGCCAGGATTTGAGTCCCCGTCTGTAGGGCTCTGACCCTGAAATCAGCTTTCTTTCCGACCGGGCGCACAGGTCCTCAAGACTGTACCCTTGTAACCCACCCCCCCTGCAGGCTGCATGTGTTACTGTCTGCTTCTAGGGATGAGTTAGACCTAAAATAAAAGACATAGATATGAGAAAAAGAATGTGTGTTGCAGAAGCATGAAACCTTAGGGTCAAATCATAGGTGAAGAGGGAGTAGGACAGAATAATTATTCTGGGCCCTGAGGCTATGGGTAGGTACCCATAGCCATACCCATACCCAACTGAATGGAAAAGTGAGTTCTGAGCTTCCTGGTAGCCGAGGCAAAAAGGGGAGTGGCATGGGCTGTCCCTCGCTGACTTTCCAATAAAAGGAAACAGGTTTGGAGAACGTTTCTTGCAGCTCTGAGCCCGGAGGGCAGGCCTCCTGAGGGTCTCTAGACTGTGGCCAGGACAAATGGCGACTCGTGTCACTGGTGACACGCCTCCACAACCTTGGGGAGGGAAGGCGCCTCTAGTTGAAGCCGTGCCCTGCCTCCCCCTTGGCCACGCCAGGCTTTGTGGGGTTCTCACGGCTCCCTGGGCTGAGCAGTGTAAGTTGCCCTTTAGGGATGTGGCCCGTGGAGAAGCTTCGGCCGTGTTCTACGTCTACTCTGCTTGTGGGGCACAGAACTCCCTGCCATCCTCCAAAGCCCTTCCCCTCTGCGGCAGTGCCCAGCTCAGGGGGCTCCGTGCTGGATTTCCTGCCAGGAGCCAATCCCCCTCCCGTCCTCCCCGTCCACCACACACACACACACACACACACACACACACACACACGCAGCAATTCTCTCCTCAGCTATAAATCTCAGCTAAGTGCTCTCCTGGGCTCCCGGACCCACTGGGGCTGAGCTTCAGGACCAGCAGCTCTGTCTGCTGGGGCTGGGGCGCAGGTGCAAGGCTGGGGGGTGGGGAGAGGGGTGCGTGGAGGGGGAGCTGGGCTCTCACTGCCTCCAGATGCTGCTGCTTCCCTCGTCCCCATCTCCAGGACGGGGGTGCCCCGGGGTTTGCCTCATGCTGGGCCAGACCCAAGAACTTATCTTTTCCACCAACACACACAAGGGGAAGCCTGCAGACAGAAGCTGGTGGGTTCAGTCCCAGTGGCCTCGAGTAGCCAACCCCCCCCCTCCATCGTTAACCATGGTTCGTTATTGGGTATGAGCCGTTACTGCGGGCCTGTTGTGTTTTTGCTGTCCTGGCCAGGGGCAAAAAGCATCTGGCCAGGGGCAAAAAGAGGTGAAATCCAGCCTTACCCTCTCCTTGCCAAGTGCCTGTCTGAAGAGACCAAGGCCACTGATTCCTCCCTTTACCCCCAAGTAGGCTGAGCCCTGCGTCCTCAGTCCTGTGTCAGGAGTTTAAGGGCTCCTCTGCCCCAGCGCCAAGCTGAGGGGAGAGACAGAGCACTGGACCCGGAGCCAAGGGGCCTGGGTCCACTCCCAGGGCTGCTTCCCGATACATGCGTGTGCCCAGGTGAGTCACTTACCTTCTCTGTGCTCATTGGCCGAAGCGTCGCTATTACGGCATCGTAAACCAGCCCGAGTTCAGCCTCCTGGAACATGGATTCTCACACTCTCGGGTCTGCAGGTTGACTTGGCTGCGGCCAGTCAGGCTGGGTTCGGGCTGCGAGCTGGGTTCGGGCCGGCTCCCCCTGCCACCGTGTCCTCCTTGGGATTCTCAGAATCCCTCCTCCGGCCACCTGGGCCTGGTCCTCCGCGGCACGGAGGAGGGCGCACAGAGCAGCGAAGCCTCTTGACCCCTCTGCTCAGAACAGTCAAAATGAGTCGCGGGAACAGGTTGAACATCCACAGGGTGAGGAAATACGCCCCCCTGCCCCCTCCCCCGAGTTACAAGCTCACGCGGCAGGCCGACGAACCGGTCAGAAACCCCAACCCGCCACCCCCTCAAAGCAGGACTTGAGCGCGTCCTGTGCGGTTCAGCGGTCAGGGCGGGAGGTGACCAGCTGTGCAGAGTGGCCGTCACAGGGGACAGCGGTGACTTTGTGTCCACTGCCTTCCTCCTCTGCCGTTCTTTGAATATCTTTGTGTTGACATAAACTGTTTTGAGCAAATCCAAAATTCGCCAGGGACATCCATGTGCCCCAAGCGGAGTGAGGGGTGGAGGGCCCCCTGGTGCACACAGCCCCGCTTGTGGGCCGCAGTGTCCCCGCTGGAGGGCCTGCCCGGCTGTTCCCGCCTCCGACCGGCTCCTTCCTGCCCAGTCTGCCTCCTGGCAACGCTTGGCTTTCCTTCCGGTCTGCCAAACGGATCTGAACCGAGACATCCAGAAGAGGAAAACAGAATCAAGTCCTCAGAGGGGCCAGGAGACTTTATCTCTTGCACTGGATCTTTTAGGAAGCTGGGAATATTTTCCCCACGGCCTCCTGGGGTGGCCAGGGCCGGCTGCCCGCCGTCCCAGGTCAGCTGGGGTGGGGTCACCGGGCCGAGCGGCCTGGGAGCAGGGACCCCTGGCCTCGCTGCTTTCTGGACAGATGTCACCACGCCTGTGTGTTTAGTCCTACTCTGTGTCCAACCATCAGAGGTGCCCTGGCTCGTTGCCGGCTTCGCTAGGATTCTGAGGCGTGAGCTCGCCGGCTTCCGGCAGCTTGCTTCAGGAAATCAGCGCGGCAGGGAAAGCCGGAAAGCTTAACTTCCGTTCTCCTTCTCTCTCTCTCCTTCTTGCTCCTCTGTGCATGTGCACATGGGTGTGCGTGTGTGCATATGTGTGTGCGTGGGTGCTCAGATACTCAGAATACATCCAGGACCCGACCACTTGTTACCAACCCCAACAAGGACCGGTTGTCCTGCGGACATACTCCCAGTGCCTGAAACAGTGACCGGCACACGCTGGGGACTCCTTGTTTGTGGAACGAATGCGTGAGTCGGTGGGCTTCAGCTTCCCACTCCAGTTTGCCCTGCTTCTTAACCCTCGCCCTCCCCCGTCCATCCCTGGGTGCAGGTGGCTCTGCTGTACTGTGGCTAGGACAGTCATCTGGTGTGACTATTTCATGCTATGTGGTGAATGGCTGCTAGTGTCGAGGGACATTGGCATTTTGTGAAGATGCTCATCTGAACAGAGAAATTCATTGGCATCATTTCGGAAAACACTGTTTTTACGAGAAAATACAAGTGCTCAGAAAGGAGACAGAATAACAAAAGGAGCCCCTACGTAGACGTCAGTCAGCTTCAACGGTGGTTTGTTCCAGAACAATCTCGTTTCATCTGTACAGCACCCACTTCTCACATGTATTACTTTCAAGTAAAACTAGACAGTTTATCACTGAATTCGTAAATATTTTACAAAGCCATCATACCTCAAATAAACGATCCCTTGATTTCATCAAACACCCAATCAGTCTTCAAGTTGCCAATTGTCTCATCAGTTAATAGGTAAAATTGTTTTTTTGCAGTTTGTTGGGATCAGGATCTGGATAAGGTCCTTAAACTGTGATTTCCCGGTGTGTCTTTTTTTGTGGTAACATTTAGCATTTTAACCAATAAGTATTCCATGTCCGCCATCCGTCTCCGGAACTTTCTCATCTTCCCAAACTGAAGCTCTGTCTCTGTGAAATACCCCCTCCCCCCACCCCATCGCCTCCCCAGCCCCCGGCACCCGCCATCTGCTTTCTGTCCACGAACCTGACTACTCTGGGGACGTCCCGTAAATGGAATCGTACCGTGTTTGCGCTTTTGTGGCCGTGTCTGCAAGGTTCATCCATCCATGTTGTCGCGTGTGGTAGGATGCCCTTCCACTTCAAGGATGAGTCACGTTCTGCTGGGTGGACATATTGTGTTTGTCCATTCTTCCATCAATGGGCACTTGCAGGATTGTTTTTAAACTCTTCGCATCTTAGTTTTCTTGGAATGTGCTGTTGGCGGAAGCAGGTGGCTTGTCCTTCAGTCTCCCACACAGGCTCTTGCCGGTGGTGTCCCCGCGGTGCTGTGTCCTGTGTGTGTCCTCGAATTGGCCCCTGAGCCTGGAGGTCAGGTAGGGTCCAGGCTCAGCTGGGCTTTGCCCCTAGACTCTTACAGGTAGGATCGTGCTCTTCCTTCCGGAAGGCGTGTGTCTGGCTGCCTCTCCTTGCGTGCTGTTGGCATCCGCCACTGCCCAGGACCCAGGTTCATGGACTCATTACTGGTTACAAACCGATAAGTCGCGTCATTCCTTTATGTGCGTGCCGGGACCCTTCTACGAGGAATTTCCCCTTGCCTGCTGTCTAGCTATTCGGTACATTTGGTTTTTATCTACCTCGGAAGTTTGCAAACTGTAGGAGTGCTCGCTCACTCATTAACTCATTCATTCACTCAGTCACTCACTCATTAACTAACTCACTCATTCATTCACTCATTCATTATTAATTCGTTCATTACTCGGTCACTCATTCATTAACTCACTCATTCAAAACTCATTCATTCACTCATTCACTTAGTCACTCATTTGTTAACTTATTCACTCACTCACCCACACATTCATTCATTCACTCACTCACCCACTCATTCATTCATGAGCTCACCCACTCATTAACTCACTCACCCTCACACTCATTCATTAACTCACTCATTCATCAACTCACTAGCTCACTCATTCTCTCACTCACTAACTCATTCATTAACTTCCTCATTGACGAACTCATTCACTCACACACTCACTCACTTCCCAACTTTTGCCGACTGCCTGCTCTGGGTGCTTGCTGAGGGTAGAAAGATGAGGCACTGTCCCTGGGTGATCACACACCCGAAGGAGATAACAGAATAACAGACGACCAGGATAACAGAAGTATTAAGGTCCCATGGGTGCACAGGGCTGGGGAGACTGGAAGAAGTGCTTTAGTGGCAAATCTGACTCCTGTCATCTTGGGCCAGGATTAGCGGATGGTGACGGTCAGCTGGCTGACGTGGGTTCCTGCTGGCCTGGCTGACAGCTCACACTTTGACACTTTCGAAGTTTGAGTTTTTAAAGCTGGAATGCACATAAACCACCCTGACATCAGCTCCCAGAGGGACAGATCAGCTGGCATTCCTCAGGGTGGTTCCCATCCCCTGGAATCAGAGGAGCCTTGGGTTAGAGCCTGGACACAACTGCATGCAGGGGCCTCAGTGGGAGTGACCAGGACCTCAGAGGACACACAGGAGGAATCTGCTTCGCACGGGAGTCAGCAGCTGTCAGATGAGGGAGGCCCAGGGCTGGGGTGTGGGGGCACTGTCCTCCACAGGCTGTCAGACGAGGGAGGCCCAGGGCTGGGGTGTGGGGGGCCTGGCCTCCACAGGCTGTCAGACGAGGGAGGCCCAGGGCTGGGGTGTGGGGGGCCTGGCCTCCACAGGCTGTCAGACGAGGGAGGCCCAGGGCTGGGGTGTGGGGGGGGCCTGGCCTCCACAGGCTGTCAGATGAGGGAGGCCCAGGGCTGGGGTGTGGGGGGACTGACCTCCACAGACCCCGCTGCCCCTACTGACCTGTAGTCATGTGGCTCCTTAGGTCTTTTCTTACAGGCAACTTCTTATTCCATCCGTCTGTCTCCCCTGGCTGCACTTACCTACTCCAGGGAGCAGGGAGGTGATGGACATTGAGTTCCTCCCCCATGTCTGCACCCTGAAAGAGGGCTTGACCACAGAACTCTCCAGCTGGTAGACTTTGGGTCAACAGGAAACGAAGGCCAAGTCTTGGAGGCTACATAGTTCAGCTCCTTTGTCTCACACCCCAGAAGGAAAGAGGCAACATCCCCAAGTGGGTGATTGAAGAGTGAGTGAGTGCGTTTGCTGTTGGGGGGAGGGGGAGGGGTGAGGAGAGCGAGAACAGGAAGTCATTACCACCCAAGGGCTGCAGATGAGGACAAGGTGCTGCTACCCCAGAAGATGGAGAGAGCTACCCTGCCATTGCCCAAGCTTTTGATGGGACAGAGAATAAATTCCGGAAGCTTCTGTCTTCCCTCTCTCCAAATGCCTGCCTGCATCTCTCATTGGCAAGGAGCCAGAGACCAAGGGAAACGTTATTCTTGAGGTCAGCTCCTGGGATCATCCTTAAGGGTGGGTCTCTTGGGTTCATCCTTCAGGGTCAGCCTCCTGGAGCCTAGAGAATGGGGCCAGGAAGGCAGAATAACCAGCAAAGTATATGAAAACACAGCAGGAGGTTCAGCTGACCAAGGTTAATCAGAGCCTATGTGCATAGTAGATACTGAACAAAAATTTGAATTTCCCACCATGATTGATAGGAGCCACTGAGATGGAGAAAGAGAGGCTGGTAAGGAGTCAGGAGGCCTGGGCGGGTCCAAGCTGTGGGCCTCCTTGGGCGGGCAGTTTCAGAACACTCTGGAGCTTGCTTTGCTCATTAGGCTACTCCTGTGAGTCACCGAATATACAGATGCTCAGTCCTCGCGGCCAAGAAGCACGTCTCTGAACCCACGCAGGGTTGTCCCTTCCCCAGAGCTCTGTCTGAGGCTGATCGAACCCTAGGGAAGAGAACGTAGAGGAAGGTAACGTGAGTCTTCGGGTTTGGCCTCAGCTGGGACCTGGGCACCAGCAGCCGGCTCGGCCCCTCGGGAATCCAGGGGATAAGCTGGATCACAAATGACACCAGAGGGAAGATTAAGATGTCATGCCTTTTCCGGGCTGTCGAAACAGAGTGTTGCTTACTAAGGGGACCCTCCACTCTCTGCTTTGGCTCCCTTACGCAGTGGGGGCTGGGGCTCCAATGACCCCGGGAGATCCTCCTGTTCACCAGAAAGGCTTCGACATTCTCAGCCCAGAGCACCTCGTCATACACACGCAAGTGATGGAGTCTTTTATCGAGATTTGTTTTGTAAATCTGAGAACAGGCTGTGGGGCCACTTGGGCCTGGGTGGGAACTCCAGCCACACCGTTTACCAGCCGTGGGGCCCTGGGCAGGTGTCTTACTAGGTTTTCATAAGGAGTCGGTGAATCAAGGCAGAGCAGCCCTTCCCAGACGCGACCCCCCAGGCACTCGGCTTCCAGCCTCAGTTTCCCACTGCACAGATGAGCCTGGTCCCTGCTGCTTGTCCCAGATCCATATCCCCGCCAGGCCGTGTGCTCTTCAAGGGTGTGGGCCCACCCTGCTCATCTCTTCATCCTCCACCCCTGCAAGCCCTAGGAGGGTGGAGACACTTCCTCCACTGGGGCCTGGGGGCTTCCAGAAGATTCTCCCGGGTATTAACCGGGCTGTGGCCTTTGCTCACCCGTCAGGGGAGGGGAGGATGTGCCGAGCGGCTCTGGGTCATAACTTCTGCCTCGATGTCGGCCCCATCTGTCATTCCCATTCATTCACTCCCTCATTCACTCCCCAAACACTTCCCTAGTGCCTGAGGGAGATATAGCCAATAGCCATAGAAACAGACCAGGGTTATGGGGGCAACAAAGGGGAACCCTGGACAAGATAAGAACCCAGCCTCTTACAGGCTGTCCACTGTGATTGTCCAGGGAACAGATGAGGGATCTGGACACCAGTGGCATTGGTGACTACAGCACGGGTCTTCTGACTTCCTGTCCAGAGCTGTGTCCCATCGGCTAGGGACACAGCATGTCGGAGGTTTCTGTGGGAGGGATATGGGAGCTCGGGGATTGCCTGAGCCACCTCCCGAAGGCTCATGTCTGCCCAAGACCACACGGCACAGGCGAGAGGTGGAGGCCTCTTTACCCTGACTCCTCACAAGGGATCTGGAAAGGGCACCACATACCTCCACGCTATCCCAGTTCCACCTGCCGGTGCTTGGACACCAAGCCCAAAGGTGCATCCCCAGTAAAATTCAAAAACTAATGGGGAGGACCCCAAAAATGAGACCCCCCTGGGGAAACTTAGAACCTATCCGCAGAGTGGATGTAAAGAAACAAAATCATTAAAATATTGCCAGGTTCTGTTGTGTTCAGAACGGTTTTAGGGAAGGCGTGGCCACTTTAAGGAGGAGCCTACTGTGGGGGGCAGGGGGGAGAGGGGGTCCAGATATCCCAGAAAAAGCTGCTGCTGTGAGGAAAGAAGCCGAGCATCCCTGAGCATCTCTTGTGGCTCAGGCTGGGAGCCTTCCTGGTTGCCCAAAAAACCAGAATAACATCATAGCCTTTGAAATAAGCCCAGTGCCTAACTAAGCCTGACAGAGCAGATACTCCGAGACATAATTTAAGTCACATTTTTTCCTGCTTATAAAAGTTAATATATGCTTTCTTGAGAAAACTTAGAAAATACAAAAAACTAAACAAAAGTGCATGGAATCCCATCATCAAGAGGGGTCCACTTTCAGCGCTTGGACATTTACCCTTATTCGGCCAGACTTTTTACAAGTTGCGATCGCACTGTGTATGACGATGTGTAGTAGCATTTCCCGGTCAACAATGTGTTATTGTCGTGTGATTTCACAGGGGCAGGAGACCTGCTGCTTAAGGTAATGGAGTCTGGAGCGTTTACTAGCCGTGGACAAGTTGACTGAACTCCCCTGGGCCTTCATTTCCTCGAATGCAATATAAATAAGCATAGTGTGTATCTCGCCTGCTCATTGGAGCAAAGAACTAAATATGTAACGTGCTTAGAACAGAGCCTGACACATAGCAAGTTCTAAGTATTTGATAGTGTTACTATTCTTAGTAAGATTATTTAAGACACACCAGCTACTTACTTTATTCATTCATGCAATAACCATTGCCTCACACCTGCTGTGTGCCCAGTACTCTTCCTAAGAATTAAGGATACCTATGTCTACAACACAGTAGACAAGACCTCTGCCCTTAAGGGTCTAAACACGTGCCCAACACAAGCAACCACTCTGAGCACCTTCTCTATGTGACCGCACGAGTGCTGAACGTTTTCCAAAGCCTTCTCACACATGGTGCCATATTTCTTTCTGTCCTTCTTTTTTCTTCCAAGTCTTTATTTAAATTTCAGTTGGTGTAATATTAGTTTCCGGTGTAGAATTTAGTGATTCAGCAATTCTGTGCATCACCCAGTGCTCATCACAATAAGTGCCCTCCTGAATTCCCATCTATTTCGCCCATCCCCCGTTAACCTATCCACCACCCCCCTCTGGCGACCACCGGTTTGTTCTCTATAGTTAAGAGTCTGTTTCTTGCTTTCTTTCTCCTTTCCCCCCTATGTTTGTTTGTTTTGTTTCTTAAATTTCACATATGAATGAAATCATATGGTATTTGTCTTTCTCTGATTGACTTACTTGGCTTAGCGTAATACTTTCTAGCTCCATCCATGTCATTGCAAATGGCAAGATTCCATTCTTTTTTTTTTTTTTTGGTTGAGTAATAGTCCATTGTATACATACACCACCTCTTCCTTTTCATTCATCCATCAATGGACATTTGGGCTCCTTCCATACTTTGGCTATTGTTGATAGCGCTGCTATAAACATCGGGGTGCATGCGCCCCTTCAAATCGGTATTTTTGTACCCTTTGGGTAGAGAGCTAGTAGTACAATTGCTGGGTGGTAAGGTAGTTCTATTTTTAACTTTGTGAGAAGCTTCTACACTGTTCTCCAGAGTGGCTGTGCCAGTTTGCATTCCCACCAACAGTGCAAGAGGGTTCCCCTTTCTCCACCTCCTTGCCAACATCTGTTGTTTCTTGTGTCGTTGATTGTAGCCATTCTGACAGGTGTGAGGTGATGTCTCGTTGTAGTTTTGATTTTTATTTCCCTGATGATGAGTGATGTTGAGCATCTTTTCAGGTGTCTATTGGCGATCTGGATGTCTTCTTTGGAAAAGTGTCTGTTCATGTCTTCTGCCCATTTCTTCACTGGATTATTTGTTTTTTGGGTGTTGAGTTTGATAAGTGTTTTATAGATTTTGGATACTGACCCTTTATCAGAAATGTCATTTGCAAATATCTTCTCCCATTCCGTCGGTCGCCTTTTAGTTTTGTTGATCATGTTGCCTCACTTAATCTCTATAATGATGCCAAGAAATTAGTATTGTCTCCCATTTCACAGGTGTTGACACTGAGACTTGGAGCAGGCACATCATTTGCCATGTCATGTTGTGATTGGCCCAGTCTGATGCCCAAACCTCTGCTCTCAAACCACACTGCTGCCCATCTTAGCTCTGAGAAAACCAGATTGGCACTCGAGAAGCTACTATTGATTTGTCTCGCGTTGATTGCTACTGCTTCCTGGGGCAGTGTGTGCAGGGTGGTGGGGGATGGGGCTTTTCATCCCATGTGTCTCCCCGTGATTTCAAGCCAGCTGCCACCTCTGCCTTCAGTTTTCTTAGGCAGCTGGGACTGGGATTCCCCCTTAAAGCCAGCCCTTTCCCCAGGGCCTGACAGATGCCAAGTGCTCCATAAATGTGCGTACAGTTGAGCTGAAAGCCACTCCATAAACATAAGCCTTGGCAAGCAAAAGGTCCTTGGGACTGAAGACCTAAGGACAAAGAAAGGAAATGGGGCCTTTAGTTTGGAGAAGAGTCAGGACATCCATACCCAAGGAGCTGTGGGGGGGGGGGGGGGAATCCAATGGTCAATTAGGGAAAGCTTAAGTCTGGGGTCAGGCCAACCTGGGTTCTATCCCTGAGTGACCTTGGGCGAGTGTCCTTATTTTCCTTGGCCCCATCTGCTGTCTACCCCATAAGGCTGCAGCGAGGAGGAACATGAACTCAGAGTGGCTGTGTGTGCAGGGCCTGCGTTTAGACCTTTCAGAACAGAGATCTTTGTCTGCTTTGTCCTAGGAATTAATGTTTTTAATATAAAAACGTGTGAGGAGATGTTATTTCATAACCCAACACTCATTCTGTCTGAGTCCCAGGGGGAAGTTATGGGGAGGTGTGGTGAGGGGGTGGGGAGCAGGGGGGAAGGATGGCCTGGAGAGAGAGAAGCGCGTGAGCTGAGATGAGGTGCCAGACCTGGAGCCAGTGCACCTGCCGTTCAGGCTCTGCTCCACCCCTGCTGGCTGTGCAGGTTTAGGCAAAGTGCCTCATCTCAGGTCCTCAGTCCCCTCATTAACAATAATCGTCCTTAACTCATAGGGTTGTTTAAGAATTATTTAGAGCCTGGCACAAAGGAAGCATCTAGTTAATATAAATCATCATCATCATCATCATCAACATCACGGTCTATTAATTGGCAGAGAGAAAGCATTTTAGTTAGATATTATTGGGTAATAAACCACCCCAGAGCTTAGTGGTTTAAAGCCACCACGATTTTATGTATTTGCTCATCTGGGTTAGCAGGTTGGATGGGCTCTACAGGGTGGTTTTTTGCTGGTCTTACCTAGGTCATTCCCGTGGCCGTGATAATCAGGTGGTTCGACTGGGAATGGGTCATCAGATGGCCTCACGTCTGGGGGTTGGTGCCAGCCAGTAGATGGCTGGTCTGTTCTGAGGATGCTTAGTTCTGCTTCATGTGGGCTCTCATTCTGCATCTGCTGGTCTAGAGCCAGCGTTCCAAGAGAGCAGGACCTTGAAGGCCCCTGTGGCCCAGGCTCAGAATGCCCACAATGTCACTTCTGCTCCCTTTATACTGATCCTGGTCTGTTACCAGGGCAGCCCAGGCAGTAGGGAGCCAGACTCTCCTGGTAGGTGGTGCAGGGGAGTCATTTTGCAAATGCACATGCACCCAGAGATGGGAGGGATTCTCGCAACCAGCTTTGAAAACAGACTTTTACAGAGGGAGCTAACATTTTTGAGGCCCTGCTGACCTCCCAGGCACATTGACTTTCATAGCCTTTGGTCACACAGCAAAATTATCTCCGTGGTGATGTGAGGACTTCACTGTACTAGGAATATTCAGGCCAGGTCTGCAGTACTGTTAAAATGATGGAGATGGTGGGATCTAGGCTGCAGACTAGGGGCTGGGAGAAGGGCACCAGGGTTCTTTCTGTTAGCAAGAGTTGCAGGGTTGGAAGAAAATTCACAGTAGCAAAGTGAATTGTGGGTGAGAGGTAGGATTTCTGTTGAGTGGTGGGATTGCAGAGTCATGTTGATTTTGCTGATAAGAAGTGAATATCAGCAAAGATGTGTGGTTCCCCCCCAGGCATTAAGGAAGAGAGAGGCACATGATTTTTGAAGGGCCTTAACTGACAAGGGAGAATGGAATCATCTAGTCAGTCAGTCTCAGAGGAGCTCTTGGTGAGGCCACTGTAATGTCCTGACCATATAAAGCAAGGTGGGTGTGGACACAATACTTCTTCATCCATATGCTTGTTGCTTTTGCCTCTGGACTTTTGAAGCCAGTGAGTTTTTGGCTAGAGAGTGAGATGAATTCTGGGCAGGGTGGAGTTTGTTGGCGGAGACAACCACTCTTGCCAAGAACGATGAGAAAGTCTATGTTGTACAAAATATAAAAATCACCCTTTCAAATCCTCAGGGAGCAGCTGAAGTGGTGAGAGACAGAGGAGCCTGGTTCTGGGGAGGGGACAAGCTTGGAGAGCCAACTGGCTTTTTCTTTGGGGTCTTTTGTGACCTTGGGACAAGGCTTTGAGTCCAGACCTGGTGCAGTAGATGACCCTGCAGGAGACAGAGAGATGCTCTCTACTGGGGCCGAAGGGACAGAATTAGAGACTGGGGAGTTGGGGGGGCACTTGAAACACCTGATTGGTTTCCTCCTCCAGACATTTGCTAGATTCTAAAGCTTGCAGAGCAGGGCGTAGATAAACCAACAAGAAAATCTCTAAACAGCAAAACAGAGTTTTTCTGGTCTAGATGCTGAGAAGCAGAGGATCGGTGTATAGGCTCTACCATGGACAGGACCCAATGAGCTAGCTGGGCCCTCATCTGGCTGCTCTAGGTGTTTGAGTTCAGGGTCCCTTGCAGCCACAGAGGTGCTTCCAGCAGGAGAATGGCTGTATACTTTAGGAAGACCATTCTGGATCCAGTGCAGAGAAGGGATGGGAGGGTACAGAAGAAGGATGTGCTGGTTGTGGACAATGACTGAGGGGCTGCATGATGATTGATTTACTCCATTTCTTCCATAAATCAAAGGAGCAGATAAACATGAGCAGACAGAGGAAGGCACACCACTTGATGAATGGACCATCTGTCTCCACAGCAAACTTGGGAAGATGAGGGTGAAGCCAAGGCAGAAAAGAGGCATCATTTGTCTTAAGTGATAAGAAAGAAAAGAAAACTGACGTGGCATTACGAAAGGGGTTTGACAGGTTTTTACAATGCGGGGGAAGAATTCGTTTTGATCCGTGTGATATTAAGCAGAATTGAAACTAGGGGTGGATCCAAATTAGGTTGAAAAACCAAGAAAGCAGTTCTCTGAGACATGCGGGTGAATCAGCTCAACTCCTTCATTTGGGGAAACCAAGGCTGGGGCAGGAAAATGGCACCATCTTGCTCAAGGGACCCAGTAAACTGATTACAACCCCCGTGTCTTTTTTATTTGTGTGGACTTGCTCTATTTTCCAAGATGATGATCAGTTCTTGCAAACGTCCCATATACGGTTGAAAATAGTACATATTTAGTTATTACTGGCTTCAGACTTCTATAGATGTATCATTATATCAATCTTATTAATTATTTTCTTCAAATTTTATTTGGCCAGACTGGCATTTTAGTATGCTAAATCTGTCAAGTTCTGAAGATGTGTTTAATCATCCAACGATGGCAGGAGATTTAGCAATCTCTCTTTCTAATTTTCTTAATTTTGTTTTGTGTATTTTGAGACTATATTATTCAGTACTTGTGAGGCTAGTATTTTTCTATTATGCTATGAATTTTTATTTTACAAAGAGGTAGTGACCTTCTTTCTGCTTTTGAGTCTATTTTGTTTAATGTTAATATAGTGATATTGAGTTTATTTGGTTAGTGTTTGCTTAGTACAGCTTTTCCTATTCTATTAAATTCAACCTTTCTCTGCCCTTATAATTTAGGTATGTCTCTGGTACAGCCTGGGGCTGCATTTTGGAAATCCAACAGGACGATCCTTGTCTTTTTAATGGAGAGTTTAGTCCATTTGTAATTATTATGATAACTGATATATGTGTTTATTTCCGTCATCTTATTTTGTGCTTCCTATCTACCCTGGCTTTGCTCTGCTCTTTGTTTTTCGCATTTCTGGCTCTCTATAAAACAGATTGAGTTTTCTTTATTCACCCTAGGCACATTTCCATTCTTTTAGTGGCAACTCTTTAAAGTTTCAACAAGCATTCTCAGCTTAATATCTCTACCTGCTTCCTATACACAAGAGCCTAAATGGCTTTAATTCTGATAACTCCTTTTTTGTCTTTCATATTGCCCAGAAGCATATTTCCACACTACTTTTATACTTCTCACATTAGCCAGTATTTTATATAGTCAATACTTGTTTTAATTACCAATTTGTTTGCTTACCATTCCTTCTTATATTTGGCGGGGGGGGGGGGGGGGTTAATTTAGTTCTCCCTGGAACACATTCTTTACTAACATTTTATCAGCGAGACATTTAACCTGTAAGCTTCTTACATGCTTTCTCTATGCCTGAGAATGTGTTTATTTTATTTTCATCATTGAGTGATCATTAGCTAGATATAGAATTCTAGATCCCCAGTTACTTCTTCTTGGTAATGTGACAATGTTATTCTGTTGTCTTCTGGTTTCTATCAAGATGCTTGCTATTGGTGTAATTGCCATAGATTTTTAGGTAATCTTTCTTTCTGGTTGCTTTTAGGATCTTCTCTTTGTCTTTGGGATTCTAGACTTCTGCTACAAGACACGCTTATTTTTATTTATCCTGCTTGGAACTTGTGATTCCTGAATCTTAGGATGTATATCTTTCAGCATTTCTGGAAAATCTGTTATTATATATTTGAATATTACTTTTCCTCCCTCCTTTCTTTCCTTTTGGAACTCATATTAACATTGTTGGGGTGCCCCATTTTTTCTTCAATGGCTCATAATCACGTTCATGTTTTCTAATCTCTCCAAGTAACATTCTGTGTAATTTCCTCAGATCAGTCTTCAAGTTCGCTATTTTTTTTTGTAATGTGAAGACCCTGTAATGAGACTGTTGGAGTTCAGATTTAGGCAATGAGCCCTTTCTGTGCCTCAGTTTTGGCATCTTCACAGTGAAAGTTACAGTAACACCTAACCATTTAAAGTTATTTTGAGGTTAAATGAGTCTATATATAGAGAAAGAGAGCATAACCTGACCCCTAGTAAGTGATGTATATAAGTTAGTCCGTCTTTTACTTATTTTAAGCATCTGCTTTATACCCTTTACCTAATAGTTCTGTTATCTGGTGTTCTTGGGGAACTTAACCCTGCTGATTATATGTCTTATGTCTTCACTCATGAAATACTATTCTCTTGAGTCTGTAGTCTTGGTTCCTGGGGCTTTATCTGTAGGAGTCCTATGTGTCTCAGCTTTGGCTGCAAAGGTATTACAGGCTCAGAGATATCAGCGACATCATGCCCAGGAGAATCAAGAGTGTCCCTTGTCTGGGATGTCAGGAGTATTAGGAGTATCATTAGCCAGGGGTTTCACTGGCACCTTTTTCTGTTCATTCACCAACTGAAGGTTTGTGTGCCATTAGGATGACATTAGTTCAGCCCCAAATTCCCATAGGACATAGGCCTGTATTCATGTATTCTCAAGGGAGATTTTTTTCACCCCACCTAGAGCTCAGGCTAAGACGGCCTCCTTGTGATCTCTTATGCTAAACTGGGGTGTTCCCACCCTACCTCTTCTGCTGAGGGAATGGCCTTTCCAGGGTGCTGGCTTTATGTGGTGGTCTCAGTTCCAGGGCCCTGACTCTCTCTGCATCCCATTCCCCTCATGCACAGAGACCAGCATGGCCTTCCACTGTGTCTCATGCACATTTCCTTTACTGGCTTGCGAGTTCAACCCTTCGTGTAGAAGACACGTTAAGTGCTTTATCCAGCAATGCGAAAGTTATCCTGTCCGCCATATTGCAGGAGGTTGAATCCTTTCTTGGTCTTCCTTACAACCCCACACCTTGCCTGGAGCCCAGCTCAATGTTGGTCTCAGAAAATGTCTGTTGAAGGACAGACTGGATGGCAGAACATGTAAGAGCTCAGGCTTCCAGTTCAGAGCCTTGACTGTCACTCAGAACCACACCTCCACCTTGTTAGGAGTCCTGTCTTACGTATAGGAGACTATGCCTGGAAGGAGGACAAGAGGAATTTATTTATGTTTTAAATGTTTATTTATTTATTTATTTGGGAGAGAGAGAGAGAGAGAGAGCAGGGGAGGGGCAGAGGGAAAGAAACAGAGAATCCCAAGCAGGCTCCACACTTTCAGCATTGAGCCCAACACGGTGCTGGGACTCATGACCTGAGCCAAAATCAAGTGTCAGATGCTTAACCACTTAATGGACTGAGCCACCCAGGCGCCCCAGGACAAGAGGAATTTAGTTGGAGACTGTGATATTCCCTCCAGAGCTCAGCTAACAGTGTTTCTTATACACTTCCTATGTGCCTGATGCTGCCTGGGCCCCAAGGAGACAGGTCTGGGTCATTAAGGCAGACCAGGACCTAGCCCTTCTGGAGCTGACAGGGTCGTGAGTGGGGCAACGCTTCCCAAAGGTCAAGGCATGTAGGACACCTGGAGATCCCATCGATGGGCAGATAGGGCAGGAGGTTCCAGTCTGTGATTCTGTCTTTCCAATGATCCCACACCAATTCCGAGAAAATGCCAGAGCTACAACCCAGTCAGTGCCAGCAGGGCGGAGAAGAGGCGAGCACAGGCTTTGGCCTTGAGCAACTGGGGGGCCAGTCCTGCTGGGTGTCTACCCCACCTGGGGCCTCCATCAATCTCTCACCCCCCAGCCTTCGTTCCCTCATAGGATGCTTTCCTCATTGAGCCACTGTGAGGAAACCATGAGACAGGCTTCAGTAACAGCGACATGCTTCTTAGAGCTTGGGTGCCAACCACCCTTCCCAGCATTTACAGCTACTAACTCAGAGCCCTCCCAGCAGCCATATGTGCACACAATTGCCAACCCTGTCCACAGGTGAGAAAACAGGCACAAAGCTGTTACAGAGTTGGCTGGGGATCACCCCACCAGAAAGTAGGAGCTGGGATTTGAACCCGGGCGGTTTACATCCAGATCCGTGCTGTTAAGCCAACATGGTGCTGCCTCCCAGGCTGTGGGAAGACACTTCGCATGGTCTCTAGCCCGTAAAAGGGAGTACACGGTATTGGGTATTATTTACAAGTGAATCCTGTTCCCATAGCTCAGATCATGGCCCAGGAGACCCAGATACATATATGGAAGGAAGCGCCACTTAGATCAGCCTTAGAGGGCCCTGTGGACCTGGGGAGGCAGGGCCATGGGGGTGGGGGCAGGCAATGTTAAAGTGGAGGGGTCAGTGTGGCTGGGAGAATAGAGGGGCAGGACACCGAGAAAGGACAGATGGGGCGAGATAAAGGCGGCCCAGGGAGTGTGGAGTCCCTCCTGCAGGGACTGAGGAGCTCTTGCGTAGAGGCGGCGATCGATTTTTTAAAAAGCTCAATGCTGTGTTGAGTTCTCCCATCAAAGGAAACGTGTAGAGAAATTCGTATCAGTGACATTTGAGCAGAGAGATAGTGGAGGCAGGTGGCACAGAAAGGACCCACGTTTGACGATGATGATGCCTGAGGTTCACAGATGTTACGAACGGGACTTGACACTTTCGGGTGCAGGCTGGGAGCCTGCATTGCTCTGAGCACTCATGGACACGTGGTCATTTCATCCTCATAGCTCTCTAGTGGCACCTCGCTGTGATTATCCCTTTCTACAGGCAGGGAAACTGAGGCACAGAGGGGCAAGAATACTGCTCAAGGGCTTGGTGGGGGGCTTGGTTCTGGAGTACATTCTCAACCTCTACACCAGGTGCCTCTCCAGTTTTAGAGGGAAAAGGAGGGGGGGTGGCTCGGTCCTGGGGTCATCCCTCCCCTTCCTCTTCTCCCCCATTCTCTCCTCTCATCCTCCTTCTTCTGTCCCCTCACTTCCCCAGCCCTCTCCACTGTAGGCTTGTCACCAGGATCCCGGTGTTTGGCTGCTTTCTGGGCTAAGGGGGGCTTTCACCCACCCCTGGCTCACTTCCACGCCTCCCAGGGCTGCCTGAGAGCCACCCTTGAGAATGGCATCCTCCGTGGGTCCAGGCCAGAGAGGACACCGTTGCCGCCCCAGCCCGTTTCCCACGAGCACCTGAGCCCTGCAGGGAAGAGCGGGTTTGGACAGGACAGAAACGGCTCTGCCTGAGACAGCCCCACCCCCTACCCCCTTCATTCGTGCACCAGACACTGAGCGAGTCTGGGCTGGCCAAGTGCTCCAGTTGGGCACACGGGGATGAGCGAGACGGTGCCAGCCCTCAGGGACTCCAGCCCCACAAGCAAGTCACTGGAGTGCAGCCTGATGTGACGGATGCGTGTTGGGACTTCTCCCCTCCCCCCCCACTCCTTCCCGCACACGGAGAATGTGGGGGTGGGGTGGGGGTACCAGGCAGGCTGCCACTCAAGGAGGCTGGAGAAGCAGAAAAAGGCCCCATCACACCAAGTGCTGTGAGCGGTGCCCTGGGAATTTGGATCTTCTCCCAGAATCAGTAGGGAGCCATCCGGAGATTTTAAGCCGGGCAGTAACAGTGTGTATTTTTATTCTCTGAGGCATGTTTTTAAAAGTGTTTTCATGCACATCGTTGCATATCCACCACCCTGCGGGAGAGGAAGGTGGGTCAAACCATGCCCATGTTACAGATGGGAAAACTGAGCTGCAGAAGGGCCAAGGGACTTGCCGGGTCGCTTGCAATCCAATACAGCAGAACCGGTCTTTGGTGTTCCCCGTGGGGCTTCTCCCCTCTGGGCTCCCGATCCCTTGTTTTGAGGGTAGCCCTTCTAAAAGGAAACTCAGGGGGCGCCTGGGTGGCTCATTCAGTTGAGCGCCTGACCTCAGCTCAGGTCACGATCTCACGGCTCGTGAGTTCCACCCCCGCGCCGGGCTCTGTGCTGCCAGCTCGGAGCCCGGAGCCTGCTTCGGATTCTGTGTCTCCCTCTCTCTCTGCCCCTCCCCTACTTGCGCCCTGTCTCTCTATGTCTCTCAAAAAGAAACAAACATTGAAAAACAAATTTTAAAGGAAACTTCGTTGCAAAAGCTGTAGGGCAGAGATCATGAGGATAATGTGCAACAATAATATCTGTGTCGTTTATGGAGTGCCTGCTGTAGGCCAGGGGCTGTGCTCCGTGTTGTAAGGGCATCAGGCATAACAATCTGTGAACTGGTGACGTTCTCACAACGCAACGAAGGAAACTGAGGTTCCAAAGAGCGAAGCCGCTCTGTCTTTGGTGGCGGATCTGCCTCTTACGTGCCCTCTTGGATGCCTGGGTTCTCAAAAGGAGCCCAGCCTAGCTGTTCAAGTGCGCGCTCCATAAACAGACCAAGGAAAGAAGGCGCTAGCATGCAAATCATATATTCTTCTGCTTTTGTGAGGCATTCAGCCAAGAACCGTGGTTCAGCTCCCTGTGGAGACGGGTGGCTGCTGGGCCAATACCTGGCAGCTTCCTGAGTTACGCCTGCCATCTCGACCCCGATGGGCAGAGGTCCAAACGTCGTGCAGAAGTGAGCCCCCACGAAGAGGCAGGTACTGGAAAGAACCTATTTGGGGCTCCTGGGGCAACTCTCTCTAAATATTCACTGAGCGGACGTGTTCTTGCGTGGCTTCTAGTCTAGCCTTCTGTGTGGCCTTGCCAGCCTCAGCCTCCCCTTCCCCAGAGGATCTCTAAATTTTCTTGAATAAATTAACCGAGGGAGGAAATGACATCAAAGAGACGGCCACCCGGGGTGGTGAATTCTGCGTTAAAGCACACAGTTCAGGAGTGGATCCAGCCAGGAGTGCCGGGTGCATGGAGGGGGCGTGAGTAATCTGAGAAGACTTCCTGGAGGAGGTGGCATGAAGAATCCTCCTGCATAGAGAGCGGAGCAGGGCCGTCCCAGAAGCAGAGGAGGACTTTTGTGCTAGAAGGGGGACTCAGGGGACGGGGGTTTAGTTCTGCTTGGCCTCACAAGAGCTGCACATCCTCTGGGAAAGTGGCTCTTTGTTTCGAAGCTTTTTTTTTTCTGTCCTGTGAAATGAGATAATGACAAATTATTTCATCTTGCCCAAGGGGAACCAGACAGAGAAAATCCTCACCTATGTGAGGATGTATTTCTCTACGCGGGAAACTGAACACCATTCCTGGGAGCCTCATGCAGATCCCCCAAGAACGACCCCCTGCCCGGGTGGGGCTTCCTCTGTGTCCCCTCCCTTTGCCCTGGATGCAGACCACAGAGGTCGTGGGAATACAGCAGCCACGCGGCCGGGACGGCGAGGCCCCGGGGGGCTGGTTCGCCCGCATGTTTCTAGCTCCGTCTGGTCTCTGGGAGTGCTTTTTCAGCCAGCTGACAGAGGTGGATTCCAGCCACCTTGGGGCCTGGGGGTGGCACTTTAATTCTGGGCCCTTGGGAAGAGAGTGAGGCGCTCTTACACGCAATGCCAGAGGGCCAATCGGCCTGAATCGTTCACTCGCTTATGCACAGGGCATCGATTCATTCTGTCCGGGGCTATCCCTCCCTCCTTTCTTTCCTCGTGGCCTCCGCACTTCTCTCCTTCCATTTATGCCTTAGAACATTGTTTGGAGCACCATCCCAGTCCGGGCCAGGCATCCTGGGTAGCAGAGTTGAATCTAAAACACAGCCCCTGCCCCCCCCCAGGGGCTTATGTGTTCCCCCAGAGATGCTGGAGTTAGTTACAGCCCCTCTAGCTGGGCACACATTTGCACGGCCTCGTGGGAGGGTGACCCAGCTACCGGAAGGGAGCGGTCAGACCTTCCCACCTGGGATGGCCGGGGGGGTTTCATGCTCCGTGCACCCCGTATACAAAGCTGCTGCACCTGTCCCCGGAGTGTGATGTTGGGGAGGGGGTGCCCAGATACGCTGATTAAAACTGTTAAAATTGTCCAGTCTTCCAAAGCTTACAAAATCTCAACGATGAGGTGGCCAACAGAGAAAACAATTTAGAAAAGTTTGATGATGATTTCAACCACTAGTTGAAGCCACAGTCAGTCTGATGCCCAGGGCAGGATCAGGGATCCTGTGGAGCAGTGGCCCGCACAGAGCCCAGGTCCCCGATTCTCGGTCCCGCACCTGCCACACAGGGGGGCAGCCTCTGCCGGGGACCCAGTGATTTCCATATCCACACCTGGAGGTGTCTTCTGAGTCCTGTAAACACAGGAACAAAATTTAAAGACCATAAACATTCATGAGGCTATAAACCTCTCATGTAAAAGCCATCGGAAACTCCACTTCTCTGGAGGTGCCCAATCGGGTTTGCTCACGTTGGGGAACTAATATTTAAAGGTGCTCGTTGTCACAACAGTCCTTAATGACCTAACATCTTCAGCACTTAATTGCCCTTTATTAGATTATAGCAGAATTAGGTAATTGCACCAAGCACTTGAACTCTTAGCCGTCTCCCATTTGTAAGAAGGTGATGTGTACAGACAGAGAGTTTCTTAAGTACCTTGGGGTCCAGCTGAAGCAGGATGTGCTTCGTGTACGGGGCCCGCGTTTCCCTCAGTTTCTCAATCTGATTTTTCTGTTTAGAACAACTAAGTCGTAAATTCCGCCCCCCTCCCCCGCTTCCTTCTGTCCTTGTGCTTCTAATACGAGTCACTGCTATTCGAATATGGTTCACTTCAGACTCCGTTCTCCTGGTTCCTCCAAGGGTATATTTCATCTTGTGCATAAATGTCAAGATTTAATGTCATTCCTAGAGGAGCGAGCGCTCACTTTTGCAAAACAAAATGTAAATCCTAGTTGCCTTGGCTATTGGGTTTGGGATACAGGAATATTTACATAACCTCCAGCTTTTAAAATAAAGCAGATTTGGGATGTGAATTTTAAAAAATAAAAAATAAAGTTAAATTACAAAAAAATAAATAAAATAAAATAAAATAAAATAAAGCAGATTTGGCTTTAAAAAAAAAAAAAAACACTCCTGCTGGCAGGGGAGCCAGCAGCCTGAGAAATGTTCACACCCTTTGACTGTGTAATAACCCCTTTTGGGGATTCTTCACTTGCGTGATCACTGAGACACAGATATAATTAATTGCACTATTTATCACAGTCTGGTTTATACTTGCTGGCTATTTGAAAAACCCTATAGTTCCAACTGCAGGAAATGGTCAGGTAGATGGTGATATATCCTCTCAGTGAAATGTTGGCCATTTGACATTCACTCAACACACAGTTACTGAGTGCCCTGTGTCCCAAGGACGGTGTTAGGAGTTGCGTATGCAACTATGGACCTGCAGATTACGTAGCTGTTAACAATGGTTGCTGTGAAACACGATGCTTTGAGGAAATCTCATAATGCTCTGTAAAAACCCCTGTGAAATTTCATGATCTCAATTGTGTTGAAAACACACACGCGTGGTTTCTGGGAACCTGGCTTATTTTTTGTTTTTTTATCTGTTTCTCCAAATATCTTTAAGATGCACATAAAACTTCTACAATGGGGAACCCCCCCCCCAGTGTTTCAAAACCATTTTGGAATATGAATCTGGACGTGCCACTCTTAGGAGCTGTGTCCGTATGTTCGAAGTCACTGTCCCTTTGGAAGTGACACGGGAAGGTGTTCTCCCCAGGAAGAATGGCGCCTGGCCCTGGGGAGACGTTATGTCGCTGGGAGGTGTGCAGGACATCTGTGCCTCCGGCTCATGCTTGCGCCCACCCCCTTCCTCCAGCAGCTCGAGGGGAGTGTCACCTTCTCACTTCCTGTCCATCAGCACGCAGACCAGCCGGCTGGCTCCCGCACAGCCCTCGGTCAGAGCAAACAAAGGTACTTCATCATCTGCTGTGCACACTCCCTGGTGACCCACACCCCCGGCTGCTGCTGTCTGAGAGAGCTGTGTGTGTGCGCGTGTGTGTGTGTGTGTGTGTGCGCGCGCGTGTGTGTATGAGAGAGAGAAAGAGAGCCAGCCCAGCAAAGGGCTTTGTTTGCCGATTTTGCCTTTGACCTTGCACGATTAAATACCTCGCCGCTTGTATTTCCAGGTGCCCTGCATATGGCAGACACGCCCCGAATATAAAACGAACTAAGACACGTTATTCAGGAGAATTTTGTGAAAGACTTTGTCTTTCTATTTTTGACTTAATGAGCTCTACCTCAGTTAAATTATCGGGTGTATGATGAACGTTTAACATTTATAGAAGACTGTAAACTTTATGTTCCTTAATATTGCAAGTTCCCCGTGTTAATTTCAGCTCCTCATTTCAGACCCCTCCAGCGAGCTATACCTGGGACTTAGAGGTGACCGAGGCGGTCTCCTGTCCCGACGGCTCAGGGTCTGCCAGGGACGCATACCTGGCTCAGACATTGGCAACGTTGCGTGATCGGTGCTGGGACCCGCAGAGCGGGCAGCCGGCCCCGGCAGAGGCTGGCAGGGATCTGCCCTGTAGTTAAGGAAGGGTATCTGGAGAAAACTACATCTAAGCTGAAACTGGAGACTGGGCAGGAGTTACCAGGCAGAGGGCAGGGGTAGAGAGTGAGAAAGTTCCAAGCAGAGGGGACACCGTGGACGAGGGCCAGAGGCTAGAAGGATTAGCGTGGCTTGAATGTGTTTGCAGCCAGTGGTCAGTGGTCAGCTGTGGGCTGCAGAGGGGGCAGGATGTGGAGGAGTCGTGCCCTGGAGGCACGGGGGTCTCAACGGTAGCCCCACACGTGTGGACATCAGACTGTAGCCGTGGCATCTGTCCCTGAGCCCTGATTACTGAGCCACCTCTGGATGACCGGTCTTCTGGCTCCCGGGCACAGCTGGGCTACCCCTACCGCCCCCTTATCCTACTTTGTGGTTTTTTCTAGCGCTCATGGCCATCTGCCAAATGTGCATCGACTCTTGTCTGCCTTCCCCTTCCAGACTGGAGGTCCGTGAGAGCAGGACCTTCACGCATCACACCAGAGATGTTGGCACACAGAAAGCACCCACGAAATATTGTGCCTGGGGGGTCGGGCTCAGCCGGTTAAGCGTCTGATGTTGGCTCAGGTCACGATCTCGCAGTTTGTGAGCGCAAGCCCCGCGTCGGGTTCTCTGCTGACAGCTCGGAGCCTGGAGCCTGCTTTGGATTCTGTGTCTCCCTCTCTCTCTACCCCTCCCCTGCTTGCACTCTGTCTCAAAGAAAAAAAGAAAGCGCCCATAAAATATTTATTGAATAAATGAGTGAGTGAATGAATGATACAAAGAGGCTGTGGAGGCATTAACTATGCTTCTCCCCGGTGACAGAGCTGGTGTCCTTGCTGGGTGGGAGACGGAGAGCCAGAAGAACGGCGGGGGGCGAGGGTAGGGGTCCTACTTCCAAACTGGCTTATTTCCAGCAGCTTATTCCCTCTTCCTCTGGCTCTGAGTTGTGACCTACAGGTCTGAGGGTACAGGTCCTGGGCGGGTTCATCCACTTTTGTAAAAAAATTGAGGTAAACTTCACATAATGTAAAATCCACCACGGTAGCCATTTTAAGGCCTTCGATTCCATGGCCTTTAGTGCCTTCATAATGTTGTGCAACCATCACCCCTAGCTGGTTTCAGAACGTTTTCATCATCCTAAAAAGAAACCCTAGTACCCATTGGGCGTTTGGGGCCCATTCCCTCCTCTCCCAGCTCCCGGAAGCCACTAATCTTTCTGTCTCTCTGGATGTGCCTCTTCTGGACATTTCGTGCACACAGAATCGCACAGCACTCGGCCTGCCGTGTCTGGCCCCGTTCCCTTAGCGTGAGGTTTCAAAGGTCAGCCGTGGCGGGGTGCGTGTCGGAAGTTGGTTCCCTTTTCTGGTTGAATGAGAGGCCTCTGTGTGGATACACCACGTTGTTTTATCCATCTGCCTCTTGATGGACATTTGGGTTGTTTCCGTCTCTTGGCTATTGTGAAACTTTAAGGCACCGAATTAATGGTGTTCGTTATCAGAATGTGAACCTTAGAGAAGGATGCATACACAGGGAAGGGAGGCTTCCGGGAGCCCCAAGCCCATCCGTCCACCCTGGGCTTCTGCTCCATGCCACTGCTAACACCCCAAAGGCCGTAGATGTTCCCAGCCCCTTGATCAGCTCCCAGCTGAGACACTGCCATCTCTGGAAGTCATCGCTGCTTCCCACGGGTGAGTCTTGAGGTTCCTAGCCCCACCCTCAGCCCAAACCCCGGTGCCAGCGTGTCTCCCTTACAAGACCATGGGCTCCCCAGGGCCAGGACCATGTGGGGCCCGGTGCTCAGAAAGTGCTTTGCTGCTGGGCACCTGGGTGGCTCAGTCGTTAAGCATCTGACGTTTGGCTCAGGTCATGAGCTCATGGTTCATGAGTTCGAATCCCACATCCGGTGAAGCATGAGCCCTGCTTCTCTCCCTCTCTCTCTTTCCCTCTACCTCTCCCTCTCCTGGGATTCTCTCTCTCTCCTCTCTCTCTCTCTCTCTCTCTCTCCAAAAAAAAAAAAAAAAAAAAAGAAAGCACTTTGCTGAAGCTGAACATTTGTGGGATATGCAGGTCAGAGACAGGTTGCCATAGAAACTCAGTTTTTGGATGTCTAGGACTGGGACCCGTCTGTCTGATGCAGCCAGCCTTCTCTCAACACCCCCAGGGACAGACTGGTTGCCTATGGCATCATGCCAGCCAGACCCTCCCCCAGGCAGCCTCCTCTGCGGGATGACCATTGGCCTACCTGGCCCTGTAGCCTTAGATCGAGTATATCCTAGATCTCAGGCCTCGGAGGGAGTGGTCACCAGTTCCCACGCAGGCCTCTGTGCTCCCCATGTGCCCTCTAACTGGAAAAGTTCTGGAAAACTGGAAAAGAAAATGGGGACTCTGGGTCTTGGAGGCCCACCAACACCCCGTCCCCGATTGGCCTCGTTTTCTTGTGGCCACAGAGGAAGGGGGCTCCCTGCCTGCCGCTTCCGCCCCTGCTCCTGCCTCCTCTCCGAAGCCCCTCCATCAGCTGTGGATCTTCCCGCCTGCATTCCCAACCTGCTGGTTCCCTTGCTGCAGCCAGGTCCCTGCTTCCCTGCCCGCTTCCCCTCTGCCCGCTTCCCAGTGGCCGCTGGGGTCCTGCACCCACTCTCTCTAGCTTCTCCTAACACCTCCATTCCTCAGACACTGCTCCCACCCCAGCCTCCACTTAGGCTCAGACCCAAAGCTCACTTCCTGGTCCTTCTGCGCTGAGTCTCTTCCCCTACTCGTTAGAGAGCCGTGCAAGGCCGCTCCTCTCCCTCTACTGCGCCCCTACACCACCTGGTCCCCTTCCTTCCTGCCTGTGGGCTTCCCTAGCGCCTTCCCCGCCCTCTCCTCCTGCCCCCACCATGCTCTTTCCCATAGCTTTGTCCCAGACCTGGCATCTGGCTCCAGCCCAGACGCCCCTCCAGGCCACCCAGCCTTCCCACTCCATCCGCCTCCCTCCTAGTTCAGACTGAGGGCCGCTGGGGGCGGCTGGAACTTAGCCAGATGTGAACAACGAGGCTTCGTATCATCTACAGCTCTGCCCCTCTGACACAGCTCGGGCTGGGCGAGCAGACACCCACTCACTGCCTCCCCTATGCCCCTGGGGGGCTCTGGTTCGTCTCTGCCTGGGGGCGGCCTCTCACCCCTTCTTCACCAAGGGAGGAATACGAGAGGTGCCAGCTGCTGCTGTGGGCCAGGACTCTGCCCTTTTGCCCTGATAACCCACGGATGTCCTCCTTCCCCCTGCATAGAATGATTTTCCGCCAACATTCTCTCTACCTGCTCCGTCCTCTGCTGCTGGGGTGGGGTCCAGGCATCCCCCCACCACCAGCCTTCCCCTCCTCCACCAGCCCCTCAGTCTAATTGTGTACGCTCCCCCCATCCTCCACCCCCTGTTGGCCACCCCCAACCCATGGCACAGGTGCTCTTGGTGATCCGGCCCCTCCTTGTGTTGTCCTGCATGGCTGGGGGCAGGGGTGCATCTGTCTGGGTTTGTGAGTCCCAAAGGCCAGCCTCACTGCCTGGCTTCTCCACCCACTGGCCTGGGTCCTGTAACCCCCGCAACCACGGGTGGGGTCGTATCCTCCTCTGCCGAAACAGGGTGACAGTCCCCTGCCGTGCTGTTGTGAAGCCATGTGGCCCCTGGGTCCTCATAGAGCCCCCGAAACCCCAGGCCCACGGAGCCTCTTCTTGTGCCCTACCCGCTTGCCTGCGTCCCCCAAACACACACAGTCCCTCCGGCCCGCACTGCGGTTTCTAGAAAGTCCTGACTGTAGGGTTTAGGCTTGTGGGAGGAGGTGTGGGGAGGTTTCAGGGAAGACGGGCTTTGTTCGGGCTTGGATGCTGTCCAGAAGTGGGCATCTCAGTCGATCTCACCTCAAAGCGGGGGGAAGACTCCACCGAGCGCTATGCGTGTGGTGACTTGGTAGAGCAGCCACAGGAAATGAATGCAGCCAGGGTGGGGGTGTTGGCCATTTCTGCGGTTCGCACGGCGACCTTGTCTTAGCCCAGGACGAGGATGAAACGGATTGCTTTGGGTTTTGCTTCATCCCCGGCCCAGCGGGGGCTGGTCTGATATCCGTGATCTGGAAAATCATTTGTGTTTGCAGGAGAAGCCCTTGGCGGTGAGCACCGGCGGGTTCTAGCCCAGCCCCCGGCACCTCCCGCGTGGGCCCCGGCGCTCAGGCTGCTCTCCTCCCCTCTACCCCGCGAAGATTCACCCGCCCAGATTTCTTGCCCTGGTGGGCCTTTCTTCCGTGGAGAGACCCCTCCACAAGCACAGACCTGTCACACCCTGAGCTTTTTGTCACTCTTACATGGACGTCCAGAGACAGGGAGCTCACGACAGCCCTGAGCCACACAGTCTGTTTCAAAAGACCTTGATTTCTTTTTTTTTTTTAAATGTATTTATTTAAATTCAGGTTAACAGACAGTATAGTCTTGGCTTCAGGAGCAGAACCCAGTGATTCATCTCTTACATACGACACCCAGGCCTCATCCCGACAAGTGCCCTCCTTAATGCCCATCCCCCACCTAGCCCATCCCCCACCCACCTCCCCTCCAGCAACCCTCAGTTTGTTCTCTGTATCTAAGAGTCTCTTATGGTTTGCCTCCCTCTCTGTTTGTGTCTTATTTTTCCTTCCCTTCCCTTCATCTGTTGTGTTTCTCAAATTCCAAACATGAGGGAAATCATATGATATTTGTCTTTCTCTGACTGATTTCACTCAGTATAATACACTCTAGTTCCATCCATGTTGTTGCAAATGGCAAGATTTCATTCTTTTTGATAGCCAAGTAGTATTCCATTGTGTGTGCATGTGTGTGTGTGTGTGTATATGTGTGTGTGTGTTTTCATTTTTTTAACTTTTATTCAGTTTTGAGAGACAGAGAGAAAAAGGGCATGAACAGGGGAGGGGCAGAGAGAAAGGGAGACACAGAATCCGAAGCAGGCTCCAGGCTCTGAGCTGTCAGCTCAGAGCCCAATGTGGGCTCGAATTCACGAAGGGTGAGCTCATGACCTGAGCCGAAGTCAGACGCTTAATTGACTGAGCCACCCAGGCACCCCTATATATATATATGTGTGTGTGTGTGTGTGTGTGTGTGTGTGTGTGTGTGTATGGATAAAGAAGTCTTCTTTATCCATTCACCAGGTGATGGACATTTGGGCTCTTTCCATAATTTGCTATTGTCGATAGCACTGCTATAAACATTGGGGTGCTTGTGTCCCTTCGAATCAGCATTTTTGGATCCTTTGGACAAATACCTAGTAGTGCAATTGCTGGGTCGTAGGGTAGTTCTATTTTCAATTTTTTGAGGAACCTCCACACTGTTCTCCAGAGCGGCTGCATCAGCTTGCATTCCCTCCAACAACGCAAAAGGGTCCCCCTTTTTCCGCATCCTTGCCGACATCTGTTGTTTCTTGAGCTGTTAATTTTAGCCATTCCAAGAATGGCTCAAAAGACCTTGATTTCTTAGAAAACTCTTTGTTCTTCAGAGCTGAAGTTACCCTTCTCAGGGTCTATGAGAATAAGCACGATGAAAACAAAATTCAAATAGGATCAGGTCTGGAGATACACTTCATTGATGCCTCTTGAGAGGATGTCTCCATATGTCGGGTTCATTTCTACTTTCTAGCCTGGGCCACGAAGCTGCATGCCGAGCCTTAAACTGGTAGCACAGAGTAGCAAACCTGGAACTACCTAATGCCCGGGAAACATCAGGTACCAGCCCCCCATGGCCTCCCGACACACAAGTCCCCGAGTGCCTGTGGCCCATCATGGTGGCTACCAATGGCAGTTACCCAATGGGATTATCAGCATTATCACATCAGTATTAGCTGACTACCAAGTTAATATGAAATTGAGTATTAAATTAACAATACTCATCGCGCACCAGGCTCAGTGCTAGGCCCAGAGTTAGCACTCAACAAGCACCCTCCACTGCCCGCACCACCCTTTACCACCTTTGTTGTCAGGATGACTGGCCTGGGGGGTGACACAGATCCAGGCTCGAATCCTACCTCACTAGCTGGGTATCCTTGGGGAAGATGTTCGACGTCTCCGAATATCAGTTTCTCGAATATTTCTCCGAATACCTAGAATAGGGATGATCCGAATTCCCGGGCATTGTTGCTGATCGGACTTAATAAGTTGCACGTAAAAGTGAAGTATGAACAGCATTTGTAAGACAACCAGCATGGGCGGGGGGAGGGGCAGGTGTAGGACCCCAATTCCCCTCCCTCCTGGAACAGGGAAGATCATGAACACCGTCAGTAAAGTTGATCGTCTGTCCCTCCTTACAGAGGAGTTGTCTGAGATCCCAGGGAGATAATGTGTGCGAAGTGGATCGTAAATGCTCAAGTGCCATAAACGTGTTTATAACGATTACGACTAATTAAAATTTAGGGCAGCCGGGAGAGAGGCCTGCTGTGAGATGAAGCTCTCTCCTCCTGCTTTCAGAGGGTCTTTTAGAGACACCGAGGGAGAAAACATTGCCAGTTAAGAGACCTTGGGTTGTGCGTCACTTAGGGCACGGGGGCCGCAGTCCCGCAAACTCTCTGGGTCCTTCAGCGGCTTCGACTTGTGTGCGTCCATCCCTGGAACGTGAGGCAAGCGTTTGTTCTGTGCCCAGCACCGCTGAAGACTGGCGGTCCTCGGGCCAGACACTTAGAAAAGCAATTTGTAAGGAACCTTCTCCCAAAGACCTCCTCTACAGAACCACCTGTCGCGGGCAGCGCCGGCCTCTTTGGGGAGTTCAGTCCCCACTCCGGCCCCCGGAGTGCCAACCCCTTGAGGCTAAGGGCTCTCTCTTGCTCCCTGCCGGGCACAGGGCCCGGCACCTGGAGGGTGTGCAGGATAGATGAGCTTGGCATGGAAGTGAGTTAATGAAAGCTGGTCTCCAAGCAGTCAGGGACCAGGCAGGCACTCCCCACCCCACAGGTCATTCATTTGTCTTCCCTGTGAGCTGCACAAGGGCTGGGCAGCCACCCTGAGATCTTTCAAATTTGCTTTTTCCCCGGGTCCCCGTCACTTCCCTGCTCTGGCTGGAGACCAGCTTGCTGGGGGGGCAGAATGCTGCACTCTTGTTGATTCCTGTTGTTTGGTCCCCGTGGGGACTTTCCAAGTGGCATCAGAGAGCTGTTCAGCTGCCTTTTGCATCTGATGGAGGAGCTGAGCCCTCTCTGCCTCCCCACCCCCCCACCCCGGGCAGCCCTGTGCCTACACTCTCCGGCCAGCTGTCCTGTCCCCATTTCTCACCTCCCAGCACCGGCCATCACACTGGTCTTTGTTACAAAGGGTATCTCACCAGACCTTGGCCGTGCCGGCACCCTGATCTCCAGAACTGTGAGAAATACATTTTCGTTGTTCACTCTTAAACTGGGTTACAATTGACATATAACATTATATTAGCATCAGGTGGACAACATAATACATGTGCATATCGCAAAATGGTCACCGTAGTTGGCCCAGTTGACATGTGCCATCACACAATAACAATTCTTTTTCTTGTGATGAGAACTTTTCAGACCTACTCTCCTAGCAACTCTCAAATACACAGCACAGCATTATCAATATATCAGCTGGGGATACTGTACATTACATCCCTGTGACTTATTTATCTTATAACTGGAAGTCTGTGCATTCTGCCCCTATTCACCCATTTCTCCCACCCCCCCCCCCACCCCTGCAACCACCAATCTGTTGTTGGCAACCGTGAGCTCGTTTTGTGAAATTATTCTTATTTTTTCAGACTCCACTTATAAGTGAGGCCATACAGAATTGGTCTTTCTCTGACTTATTTCAATTAGCATAATGCCTTCAAGTTCCGCTCGTGTTGTTGCAAATGTATGTTATGGCTGAGTAATATTCAATTGTGTGCACACACCACATCTTCTTTGTCCACTCACCCATCGATGGACACTTAGGTTGTTTCCACGTCTGGGCTGTTGTCATTAATGCTGCAATAAATACGGAGGTGCAGACACCCTTTCAAATAAATGGTTTCATTTTCTTCAAAAACATCCCAGAGTAGGGGCGCCTGGGTGGCTCGGTTGGTTGGGCGTCCGACTTTGGCTCTGGTCATGATCTTGTGGTTCGTGCAGTTCTTGAGTTCAACCCCTGCAAAGGGCTCTGGGCTGATGGCTCAGAGCCTGGAGTCTGCTTCAGATTCTGTGTCTCGCTGTCTCTCTGCCCCTCCCCTCTTGCTCTCTCTCTCTCTCTCTCTCCTTCTCTCTCAAAAATTATAAATAAACATAAAAAAATTAAAACAAAACACAACAAAAATATCCCAGAGTAGAATTGCTGGGTCATAGGGTAGTTCTATTTTTAATTATGTGAGAACACCCCCACACTGTTGTCCACAGTGGCTGTACCAGTTTGCATCCCCACCAACAGTGCAAGAGGGTTCCCCTCTCTCCGCATCCTCACCAACACCTGTTGTTTCTTGTGTTTTTGATACTAGTCGTTCTGACAGGTGTGAAGGCATATCTCACTGTGGTTTTGATCTGCATTTCCCTGATGATGAGTGATGTGCAGCATCTTTTTGTGTGCCTCTTGGCCATCTGGATGTCTTCTTTGGGAAAACGTCATTTCAGATCTTCTGCCCATTTTTTAATGAGATCCTTTGTTTTTGTTTTTTTTTTTGCCATGGGGTCGTATGAGTTCTTTATGTCCCTTAACAGATATATGATTGCAAATATCGTCTCCCGTTTAGTAGTTTGCCTTTTCATTTTGTGGATGGTTTTCTGTGCTGTGCAGACACTTTTTAGCTTGATGTAGTCCCGTTTATTTATGTTTGCGTTTGTGGCCTTACATTCTGTTGTTTCCGAGCCACCCAATCTACGGCGCTTTGTTACAACAGGTGGAACAGACTAAGACAACGCTAGCACGTAGTGCTTATCACGTTCCAGGCTGCGTGTTAAGCACTTTGCACACATCGATTCACTTAATTATTACAAGTTCCACTGTGAAATAGATATTACTGTCTACCTCTTATAGATGCGGAAACAGAGAAGTTCACAACTTGCTCAAGATCACACAGCTGATGAGCGGCAGAGGTGGGATTTGAACCGTGGCAGTCTGATTCCAGAGCCCAAGCTCTTGATTGCTATGCAGTAAATAATGACTCTCCCTTAAGAAATCCTGAATTCAGAGCTGACTCCGGTAAAGCGTCCTACATCATATGCTTTGTTGAGGCTCAGTGACTCGGTATTTCCTGTGCTACCTGCCTCCACTCCCGCAGTAATTTCTTGGTTCCAGAACCTGCTGACATCAGCCTGTGTTGCGCTCGCTCACAGCCGTGGGTCCTGCCAAGGCACTCTGGGCCAGCATGGTGTTTGCCGATCCTGGTTTTGTGACAGGATCCGGCCGGGGTGGTGGCATTAGAAAGGAGGCTCTTAGAGACTAAGCAGGGGTCCTTGTCAGCCATGCTTCTGTTGCTGGTTACTCAGGGAAATCTGCCGGGAGCACCGTCAGCCCAGCCTCCCTGCAGGGGCTGAGAAGCGTTGCTTCGGGTGGGCACGGAGGCACATTAGTCCCTGAAGAAGGGGTGTGGCCCCTGCCACCACACCCACCTGCACCTGCCTCAGCCCACTGCTTCGGAGGAATGAGTGACGCAGACTTGATGTGTCACCCCAGGTTAGCCCATCCACACTTCCAGAACCTTCCAGAACCTTCCTGAACTGCAGTATCCATGGAAACTGGGGCTGGATCGGCCAGCTTGCGAACCTGGGGCTTTCTCTGAGCTGGAAGCTGTGGCAGCACCTCGGCTCCGGAAATGAGACAGCCAAGAGACCCTGAACGGGACAGAGGGGGTCCTAAGATCTGATGGCAGCCCCCACCCTGCCACTCACTGGCAAAGTCAGCATCTGGGAGAGAGAGAGAGAGAGAGAGAGAGAGAGAGAGAGAGACTAATAGCCATCCTGACCAGGGGTCCCATCGGCAAATTCTCTTCAAAACTCACCATGCCTCATGGGACCTCGAGTGACTTTCCTACATCTCCAGTCTGTTTCTCCTTCTGAGAAGGGTCACAGCTCGGGACCATGACCTTCAGCTCCGGCTGCACATTCCCACCCACTGGGGAGCTTTAAACACTGAGGTGTCCCGGCCCGGGGCCCAAAGACTCTACCTGCTTGGCCCAGGGGCGCCCAGGGATTAACACTTTTGAAAGGTCCCCAGGTGGCTTTGACAGAGGCATAGACCCTGGTGACCTCTGCCAAGGTGGAGGCCTCCTTGGCCAATGGGGAGCCCTAGATGCTGCTTGCCAGGAGACGTCCTTGAAAGCAGAAAGGCCACAGAGGCTGTCCAGTTTCCTCCCGTGCCTTGGAGATGTGGGAGCAGTGAAAGTCGATCTACCAGCAACCAGCTAAGACAAGATTTGTTCTATCCTTCCCCTGACAGCTTCCCCCTGAAATCACACACCGCAGCCCCGAGCTCCTCTCCTCTCTGTCCCACACAGCCCACGGGGGCCCACCATCATTCATTACCCATGAGCCAAAGCCTGCCTGAACCTGTCAAGACCTAAGTATGGGAAGAGATTGGCTGTTTTTTTATTTTTCCTGCCAAAGGTGCTGGTGTGAACCGTTCAAGAGCGTGGCTCAGGAGCCAAACTACCCAGATCGGAACTCCAGCAACACCACGTTTAATGGGAGACCTTGGGCAAGGCACTCAGCACCCCATGACCCCATCTCCTCGGGAGAGGCCCTACCTCCCGGGGTGGTCATGAGGACTAACTAGGTACAGCACCCCAGCCATAAATATCAGCGATCATTACGTGCCTAGGACTTCATTATTCTTATACCATTTCTTCAAGGAGAGATAAACATTGGCGCTTACTGTCAGGGGAAGGTGCAAAATTCTTGGCTTTAGGTTGTTTTGGGTTGCTCGTTTCTTGGAAAAGAAAGATGGTTAGACGTTAAAATCCAAACATGAACCAAGAGTAGAGAATTCGTCTGAAAGCCTCTTAACCAGGATGGCATCAGTCTAGGATAAGGGCCATTCATTCAGTTATCAAACATGTTGTTTCTCAAGTACCTCCTTTGTGCCAGGCCCTGGGCTCAGTGGAGAGGCACCAGCGGTGAGCGACAGAGACATAACCATCCTGGCCACAAAAAGCAAACAGCTGTCTTAGAGGGTCCATAAATACTTACCTAAGAAATCCAGCAATATCAGTCATTGTGATTGCCAAGAAGAAGACAGTGAGGGTCTGTAACGGGGGGGGGGGGGGGCATCTGGTAGGGGAAACCTCCAGAAGTGACAGCCAAGCCAAGATCTGGAGGATGAGTAGAAGGTCTCTGAGTGTTGAGGGGCAACCATTCCAGCAGAAGGAAGAGCACGTACAGGTCCTCGAGGCAGGAGAGGACCTGGCCACTCAGGGGACGGTGAAGGGCCGCGAGTCCTGGGAGGGCAGCGAGCGTGGGAGGGAGCGTCGGGGGATGTGGTCAGGGAGGCAGACGTGAGCTGGCCATTCAGGGCCGTGGGCCAGGGCGGGAGTCTGGGTCGGGAGCTGCAGTGGGAAAACCACGGGAGATTTTCAAAGCAGGGGTGTGGACTGCCTGCTGTCTGTTCACTGTGGCTGCTGTTTGGAGGTGGACAGCAGGGCCACCAGTGGATGTGAGGAAGGGAAGGACCAATTAGGAAGTCCCAGGGTGCTGTGAGTGTCACCGAGGAGTGCAAAAGTCCAAACGACAAAGCCGTCACATGCAGGTAGAAGGGAGGTTGGCGGTGATGGTTGGGGAAAGAAGGAGGAGAAGGGGAGCCACACCATTGACGTGTCACCTGCGTTGCTTCATCTGAATTGTCACACAAGTCATGAGAAGGGGCTGTCACCCAGAGCCCGCCACCCTTCCTGCTACTGATGCTCGACATCCTCGAGGTCAGAGGGAGTCACGTTAGGGAGCCTCGTTTTTGCGTTTTGCATTTCAGTTGCGGGGGGGGCGGTGGTTCTTGGAGCTTCACGATGACAGAAGTGACAGTGTGGTTTGTGTTTTTTCAAATGTTGCCCTTTCATTATATGCCTCTTGCTCTGGGCCCTGGAACCATTCTTCTTAGTCATTATTTGCGTCCATCTGGTCCCTGGGCCCTCTGATGGATGACCGGCCACATCTCATTGTACCCTGAGCTGATTGTGCCACCTCGCCCTGGGCCTCTGCTTGGTCTGCAATGATTTACGGATGTCATAGGCTGGGTGTCTCTGAATGACCTAGGCAAACAGAGACCAGCAATGCTCGGTAATGAGACGCCTTCTGGGGTTAGGTGTGAGCCTCAAAGCTCAGGGAGGAGACGCGCTGTAGCTTTCAACAGAAATAAAGGAACGGAAACCCTCCACCTTCCCTGCGTGACTGGCCCAGTGCTTTTATTCTTTTTTAAGGAAGTTCACTGATAATGTTTCCGTTCGCTTCCCTGCATGTTTTCTTTTACTTTTTAGGTAAAGGTTAAAAATGTCTAGCTTTTGCAATCTCAGGCTGGCTGGTCGGGGCTGTGTGAACGAGGCCACCTTCTCAAAGGCTCTCAGGGACTGGCTCTCGCCCAGCTGTCCCTTTGTGCTGAAACTCTGGGGACAGCGAGGTGCGCCGCGGGAGTCCGGATGTGGGAGCAAGGCGGATCTGGACTTGAATGCTGGTTTTGCCCACTTTCCACCTGGGTGACCTTGGACAAGTTACTTGGCATCTCTGAGCCTCAGCTTCCTCATCTGTAACATGGGCATGAATACAGTAATTACCTTGTGCCCACCTGAGGCATGGGCTCCCACCCTCTAAGCAGAAAACGGTCTTCTGTGTGCTTCTCGGAAGCCTCAGGCTCTGCTTTTAGGGGCACCCAAACCAAGACAGTTTTCATGATCACGCAGAGTCATGGCTTTTGCCTTGGGCACATCACCCTGCTCTAGGGGCATCTTGGTTGTGTGTACTGGGGAGGGAGGGGTGGGTGGTGGAGTGAGGGGGACCAACGAGCACAGGCGTCCAGCTGGGGAGACTCCCCCCTACACCTGTCCTGCGGGGGGGCTGAACTCCCTTGGCTCTGCTCCGCCCCCTGGCCGTTGATTGGCCCACAGCTAGACACCTGACCCAAGCCGGCCCATTGGAATTCTTCTAGGATTTTTCTGCTCTGAAACTGCGGAAGATTCTTTCAGATTAGGTCCCCGCAGTGACTTTGGGAGCTGTCAATGTGTCTGTGCCCTGTTACAGGGAGCGAGCTGGTGCGGAATAAGAAGGAAACCAGTATCAGCCAAGGAGAAACAGAAAAGTGGTGAGAGCGTCCTGTAGTGCTTAAGGGTCACTGGTCCCAGCTGTGTGTGGAGCCCAGTTACCCCTGGGGATGGCTGTTCAGACTTCCCTCCCGGTATGGGAGATCTCCTTGCCATACGGTCTTATTTTTGTCTAAGCCACTTCAATTTGGTTGCTGTCACGGGCAGTCAAATTGCACACCAGATGATATGCCAAATTATGTGCCAGACAACCTGGTATATCTCAGTAAAATATATGGTTCTGGGTACAGTGTAGGTTTGTCCCAAAAAGAATGCTTGGGAAGAAAAGGAAACGGAACTTCTAGAATGTTCCAGCCACTGAGCTCCCCGTTTTGTCTGCGTTGTGGAATATGAGGGAAGAAGTGAGTCCAGTACAAGATATGCAGCCACTAGCAATAGAACCCCTCACCCTAACTTATCAGCCTCGAGGCTGGTCTGTCATTTCACTGATGACCATCAACCGCCCAGCTGTCCTCCATCGCTCAGCTCCACTGGCTTCCGCTTCTTTGTGTTTATTCCTGGTGATTATCGCCTTGAGGTCACAAGGGGGCTGCTGTGGCTTCAGACTTCACATCTGTGTCCCAAGAGGAAAAGGAAAGGAAAACCTTTCCCAGATGGCTCCAGCCAGCTTTGCTTTGTATCACATTGGCCAGATTCACCCATAAACGTGTCCTGTGACCATTTCTACTTGAAAACCAGTTTTCACCTTCCCAACCTCTCGGGTGGGAGGTGACAAGGGAGAAAGGGATTGGGAATAGCTGTCGACTGGTCAGCAATGGTGTCTTTCCATAGCCTGAGCCCAGATAAGGGTCTGAAGAACATGCTGTGTCTGGGAAAGGTAGGATGGGCATGAGTGGACCTTGGGCTATGTGGGCTGCGTGGGGGAAAATCATGTCCACGGTCAAGGCCTGATGTGGTGGTGGGAGCCACGGAAGGCTCTTCAGCCTGCTGGAGGAATGTCAGGACTACGTTTACATCCTAGAAAGACCCCTCTGGCTATTATTTGGAGACAGGTTTGGGCTGGGATTGGACTGGAAGGCGGTGACAGGTGTTTGCAGTGCTCATCCTGTGAATTCGAGGTAATATATGCAGGCGTAGAATTTAGAATAGGGGCGCCCGGGTGGCTCAGTCGGTGAAGCGTCCGACTTCGGCTCAGGTCATGATCTCGCAGTCCATGAGTTCGAGCCCCACGTCGAGCTCCATGCTGACGGCTCAGAGCCTGGAGCCTGCTTCGGATTCTGTGTCTCCCGTCTCTCGGCCCCTCCCCTGCTCACACTCTGTCTCTCTCTGTCAGTAATAAATAAACATTTTAAAAATTTAAAAAAAGAATTTAGAATAACTCAGCACCTTTCTGAGCTGCTCACTGGACCAAGGAAAGAAAGTGACCAAACAAGTAAGACTAGATTAATACTCACAAGAAATATAGGAGAATCCATCCTCGTGGGAAAATAGACCATGATGTGGCACTTATCTTCCACGTTCGATCTGATGGAAGGTGGCTTTTCTCCGCATTTTTGTGTGCATGGAAAATCCCAGGCCATACTGAGTTACTGACTCAGCCATATAAAGCAAGCTCAAGGTTACATCCAAGGGAGAGAGAGTACAAATTACTTTAACACTAGAGAAAAGGACATTAGACCTTCTAAGTATTTCTAACAAGTGAGAAATGAGGAGTACCATTGTATGTGTTCTTTCCTATAGATGTGCTAGCTTTGTAACAGAGGCCATCATATGCTTGCGTACCTACTGAAAAATTCAAATTACCAAAAGTAATTGCAGTTAGGAAGAAAACATTAAAGGGGCACCTGCGTGGTTCAGTCAGTTAAGTGTACGACTCATGATTTCAGCTCAGATCATGATCTCACAGTTTGTGAGTTCAAGCCCTGCATCGGGCTCTCCGCTGTCAGCACAGAGCCCCCTTTGGATCCTCTGTTTGCCTCTCTCTCTCTCTCTCTGCCCCTTCCTCTGTCTCAAAAATAAAAGCATTTTTTAAAAATAATAAAATAATAATAATAATAATAGGAGAAACCATTAAAAACCATAGAAACCAAATCACTGTTAACATTTTGGCACATGTCCCTTTTTATCCCGATGGGTATGTTTCCCCACAATATTCATAGTAGGAATCAATGTACAATTTTATCACCTCATCTTGTAGACTTTTCCCCCTGCTAACACAGTCTTCATAAACTTCACTGTCCGTGGTTTATACGCCACAAAACTCTCTCGACCCCTGTTATTGAACATTTGACGCTTTCTTGTGTTTTTTTTTTTTCTGTAATAAATAACATGGTGATCACCATCGCGTACAAATTTTAGTCTTCACAGAAGACTATTTCCTCGGGATGATTCTCAGAAATGGAATGACTGTCTCAAAGGGAACAAGCATTTTTAAAGCCATTGATACTTACTAGCGATTCAGAAATCCACACTGGTGACAAAAGTTAAAGACAGACAATGTGTGCGAAAGCTCTGCTTTCTGGACTCTCTCCCTTGGCAGCCTGTGGGTTGGGTCATTACGTCTGTGGACGATTTATTGCCTTATTTCTAAATAGGATCGATACACCCAGGAGCCCTGGCATAATGAGATTCAGAGGGGCCTCCACTCATGAACGCATCCGTCAATTAGACCAGAACGTTAAGAACAGTGAAAGTGAAAATGGCTTCTATGAATCTTGATATTGAAACACAGATTAGGGCATTTGGGGAGGGAAGTGTTTTATCTGTATCCGTATTTTCTGTATGCCATACGATGAGGAAGCTCATGGAAATTGAACAGCGGCTCACCTGTTCCTTAGTATGTGCTCTTTCCACATTACCCACTAAGCTCGCTGACCCCACTGCTCTTACTCAAAATGCATTTCAAGAATAACCATTGGGGGGCACCTGGTTGGAGTCAGTTAAGCATCCTACTCTTGATTTCCGCTCAGATCACAATCTCGTGGTTTGTGGGATCGAGCCCTGCGTCAGCTCTGCGCAGACAGCCTGGAGTCTGCTTGGGATTCTCTCTCTCTGTCTCTCTCTCTTTATGCCCCTCCTCCTCTCTCTAAAAATAAAGATTTTATTTTTTTTTATGTTTATTTTTTTTTTTTGAGAAAGAGAGAGCACACGCGCGAGTTTGGGAGGGACAGAGAGAGAGAGAGAGAGAGAGAGAGAGAGAGAGAGGGAGACACAGAATCTGAAAATGAATAAATATTTTAAAGCAGAAAAAAAATAACCGTGGCACGTGTGGGACACTGCAGGTGTTTCACCGGGCACTGGGGACATGGCCACCCTCAAGGAGCGGTAGTCTGGCGTCTCCATGATTTGCCAAGGCCCAGGTGCCGGCTCTCCCATTGGCTGAGGCCTCTGACTGCTGCCCTCTTCCCAGCAGCACTGTGAGGTGGGTGTCATCACCCCCCCCTCCCGTTACCGGCGAGGAAACAGAGAGACTCAGTAGCGTGCCCCAAGACGCACAGGTAGGGAGCTATGAGGCCGTGCCTTTCGCGGTCATTCCTCTTTATAAAAAGACAGAGGCATGACTCTGAAAGCAGTTTGAAGAAGCTGCTGAAAATGCTTTTTGCACTGAGCCTGGCCTGGTCTACTTGTAAAGTTGTATCCACGGCAGTTAGAAACACGTTCTGCTCATTCTACTTCTCTCCCATTACTTTCACAACATTGGAATCCCTCTCTCATTCGTGCGTGCATCCAGTCTTCCCAAGCACACGCACGCACACGCACACACACACACACACGCACACGCACACACACTGGTGTGATGGAGTGGCTCCTTCTGGCACACGAGAGCTGATCACAAGCATCTCTTACCAACTCTTCAGTGACGCCCCACTTGCAGCTTGAGACCAGCCACGGCTGAAGTATTTACACCCCAGCAATTGGCAGACACTAAAAGAATCAGGGCTTTTTTCCCCCCTGAGTCCCAGTTTTTATTATCATTTACCAGCTCAGCACTGTGGTCGCCCTTCTCCGCACCTGCCAGGGCCTGAGAGCAGCAAGTTGCCTCCCCTCTTCTGGGGTGTAGCGGACACCCTGGGGCAGGCCCCTCTGGCGGGTGAAGCCGGCAGAGCTGGGCCATCCTTCACTCCCAGGAAACGCGAGACAGCACACGTGGAACCAGGCTCCGCATGTCTGAAGAGAGGCCAGTCTCTGTGAGCGGACCCCGTGCTGGCTTGAAATGTGCATGGAACACTCCTTCAGTGGCTTCATTCACTTCTAGCAAGTGTCATTTTAACTCCATTCATGGATAAGTTTCTGTAATATCGTGATTCACAATAAGGAGTATCTTACTCCACCATTCCGGCATGTAGCTCCTTAAACTCTTGGAATTTCCTAAGTGTTGTGAGTGATAAAGATGTATTGGGTATGTTATGTTATGCTGGCGACTTTCGGGAAGCCCCTGGGTCACCTGAGGGCGGATGCTTGCTGTCAGAGGAAACCACCCGGTGATTAAAAGTTGGAACATTCAGTCCCTCCCCAGAGCTTCTGGCCAGGGGAGAGGGTTGGAGATTCAGCTGAACTGCCAGCGGCCAATGATTTAACCCATCGTGCCTATGAAATCGAGCCTCCATAAACCCCCAGAGGATGGGGGTCAGAGAGCTTCCAGGTTGGCGAACCAGAATGCATCCACCTACTGGGAAGGTCACACAGCCCCAACTCCATGGGGACAGCATCTCCGGTGTTCAGGATGCTTCTGGACCTCAGTCTATGCCTCACCTCTTCATCTCCAGCTTTTACAATACTCTTTATGACAGACAGGTAAACTTATGCAAACATTTCTCTGAGTTCCGTGAGCCCCTCTAGGAAGTTAATGGAACCCAAGGAAGGGATCATAAGAACCTCCAATTTATAGGCAGCCAGTCAGAAACACAGATGACAACTGGAGGGACTTGGGATTGACATCCTAAGGGGGGACAGTCTTGTGGGACTGAGCCCTTACCCTGTGGGGTCTGACACTGTCTCCGGGAGATGGTGCCACAGTCAAGTTAAATTGTAGGACACTTGGCTAGTGTCCTCTGAGACGTGGAGAGTTGCTTGGTGGTGTTGGGAAAACACAGAATGGAGTTTCCCACCAGTCAGAGCTGCCCAGTGGAGCAAGTTTCCCTGGCATAGGTGGTGAGCTGCCCATAAGAGGATGCATCCAAGAAGAGTTTGAGCAAAATCCATCCCAGATGCTTGAGGAGGGGGATGGTTCTGGATTTGAGAAGGGCCAGAAAACCCCACATGTTCAGAAGGCATAGAGGGAGGGGCGCCCGGGTGTGACTCAGTGTGCTAAGCATTCGACTTTGGCTCAGGTCGTGATCTCGTGATCCGTGAGTTTGAGCCCCGCGTCAGGCTCTGTGCTGACAGCTCGGAGCCTGGAACCTACTTTGGATTGTCTCTCTCTCTCCCTCTCTCTCTCTGCCCCTCCCCCACTTGTGCTCTGTCTCTGTCTCTCTCAAAAATGAATGAATGGTAAAAATTTTTTTTTTTAAAAGGAGGCATAGGGTGAGAAGAAACCCATCAGCTCTAGTGAAACATCTGTTACGGGAATGGGGACATGGTCCCACTTTGGAGTTCATGAAGGAGTGGCCCTCCCAAAAATGTGAGCCGCTTGAGAGCAGGGAGCTCATCCCCATTTCACCCAAACACCAAAACAGCTTTATGCCCAGCGCGGGAAGAAGCTGGCAGGGGTGAAGCGGAGAGGGCATTGGTTGGAGGACTGGGGATCGATTCCAAGCTCAGCCATTATCAAGCTGGTTGATTACCGTGGGGCCACTTTGTCTCTGGGGATCGGTTTTCTCAACTAATTATGTGAGGACTTATTTTAGATAGCTTCTTCAGAATAACTAATATTCTAATTAAAACACCGTGATTCACACCGAGCCTGTTTATAGCATAATGTGGATCACAAACAGACATCATTTAAAACATAAAAATTAGTGGCCAGATGGAGCCAACGGAATAGATTCCTAAATTTTGAAGGCTTTTGTTTGACACACACACACACACACACACACACACGATGAATTTTGCATTTGATTCCCTTTACCTGCAAGAAAATGCCGATTATTCCCTGAGGAAATATGTTGGAACTGGGTTGCATTCAATGAGAATCACATTAAGTTGATTTAGGCTTAATCTGTCCTTTGTCTGCACCCCATCCCCCCTTTTGAAGGCTGTTTCTCCTCTGCTTGGGGCCGTTTTCATGCGTGTTTTTCTGTGGGCCTTGGAGTCTGACGAGGTCTCCTTTAAAATCCCAGCTGCACCACTTACTGGCTGTGGGACCTTGGGGAAATTTCTTGCTAAGCCTCAACGAGTGTCCTCCTCTGTGAACAAGGAAAATGAAAACACACATCATGGGGGGTCGTGAGGATTCAGTGTGGCAATACCTGTCAAGGGCTCAGGACACTGGCTGACACATGAGAGGTGTGGTCCAGGGCTGCTGTCCCTGTAATTCTTGGATTATCAGGTTTTGTCTCTGCTGATCCTCCCACCTGGAGCACTAGGTCCCCCTCGGGGCAGGAGCTCCCACATAACCCTCCTTGCCCCCCGTTTACCCAAGTTCTCCTCCCCAGGGTCTCGATCACCCTGTGGAGGCTGCTGGTCCTTCGGTCCTGTCGCGCAAGTTCCTGACGGCACAAACCTTGCATTTGTGCAAATCCTGAGTGCTCAGTCAGCACTCAGCATACAGGGAGCCAGGCATCTGCTTTACCGACTGAGCTAGACTGCACGTTCAGACGAGGGGGACATGAAAAGGGAAACCATTTCTGGCTCAGGAACCGCTCCTGATAAAGTGCTGATGGAAAGAAAGTCCTAACCCCCAAACACCAAGAAGAGAATGAAAGTGGAGGGAACCCACTGAATGTCCCCCTCTGTGTCAGGAGCACATGCCACCAAGCACTCACTCACTCATTCCAACCTTAGACACCTAGCGCTGCTGTGTGACCACAGTGAGCATGCTCAGTGTGCAAGGAGTTCATGTGGCCACTGCAGGAAGTGGAAGGGCTTGAATCTCAAGTGAAGCGATAAGAGATGTGGGCGGGGCTAGATGTTGCAGGTCCCCAGAAGTCTGTCTAAGGAACTTGGCTTTATCCTAAGGGCAGAGAAAGCCAGGGAGTGGAAGGGAAGGAGTGATCACTCAGCTTTCTAGTCATTCTGGCTGTTGTGTGGAGCGTGGAGAGGGGCAGGGCTCTACCTGGAAGCAGGGAGCCTGGTTAGGATGCTGTCCTGGTGGTCCAGGTAATATATGGTGGTGGGCTGGCTGGAACTATGACAGTGCAGAGGACACAGAGGAATCAGAGAGAGAGAGGAATCTGAGCAGAGAACACCAGTTCTTTACTTTCTGGGCATTTTTAATCTATGAAGTAGGTCAGGTCGGCACTGCTTTGATTAATACATCAGAGTGAGAGAAAGGGCGGTGATGAAACGGTCCCCAAGTATGACCTTCTCATCTCCTGTATACATCCCCACTGATGGCTGCCTGACCTTGGGGGTTAGGTGAATGGTGTCAAGGAGAGTCACATCTGTGTGGGCCCCTCCTGTCAGAGCACCTTCTCTCATAGAGGAGATCTTATCTTCACAAAGGTCTGAAACTAAGTAGGGCATGGACTAGTGTCCCCATTTTTGCCCTCATTTTCTGATACCCAAGGGCTTCCCCCCTCGCCATCATGTGGTTATCTCCCTGCCTGGGATCTCTGCTGTTATCTGCTCATGCATTTGCTTCCCCAGTTGGACCAGGAAGGGAGGCTGGAGCTTATATCTCTCCAACTCTCTGAGGCTTGTGAACACCTGCCATGGCTATATAGAAACATCAAGTTACATGGTGGGAAGGGACCTTACAGTCCACTGGCTAAATTTTCCTCCAAATGCAAGAGTCCTCTTCAATATTCTCAATTTCCTCTTATATGTCTGGTATATAGTAGGTACTTGATAATGAGTAAATGAGTGAATGAATGAATAATGAACGAGTGAGTTAGTGAATGACTTAATGAATGAGTGAATGAGTGAATGAAAGAATCCATGCATGAATGAGTTAGTGAGTGAGTGCATGAATGAGTGAATGGATGAGCTAATGAATTAATGAGTGAATGAGTCAGTGAGTGAGTTAAGGAGTGAATGAGGGAGTAAATGAGAGAGTGAATTGAGTGAGTGAGTGAATGAGTTAATAAGTGAGTGAATTGAGTGAATGGATGAAAGAGTGAATGAGTGAGAGAATGAATGAGGGAGTGAATGAGTGAGTGAGTGAGTGAGTGAATGATTTAATGAATGAAAGAGTGAGGGAGGGAAGGAAGGAGTGATGATTAGTTCTCATTGTTAAGAAGTTCTTTACTCTTGGCTGACACTTGCTTCCTGCTAACCACCACTTCCTGAGCTAAGTCCACTCACTGACTCTACAAGGATTCACAGGATCACACTCTCCTCCTCCCCTGGTGTCTTCTCACATATTGGACCCACAGTGACCTGTTCTCTCGTCTTCAAACATGCCAACTGGGTCCTGCCAAGTTTGTTCTCATCTTGATCTTTTTGCCTGCCTGCCCCTTCTGCCTAGGGCTCTTGACTCAAATTTCTTTTCATGGCTGGATGCTCCTTGTTATTTCAGTCTCAGCTCAAATATCACCTCCTCAGAAAAGCAATTTATAACCTGTAAGTCTAGAGTAACCTCCTCTGCCCCTTCCCCTCTCTGTGCTGAATCCTGGGTGATTTCTGCAGATCTGTCTTCCAGTTCACAAGGTCTTTCTTCATCAGTGTCTAGTCTACTGTTTAACCTGTCCACTGAGGTCTTCTATCAGTTACTCTATTTTATATCTATAGAATGTAGTTGTGAATGTTGTAATCATTCTTATTTTAAAGTCCTTTTTAGAGTCCCTGTTACATGTAATCCCCCAGAGCGATTTCTCCTATTTATTGTATCTGCTGGCTATCTCTCATGAGTTGTGTATCTTTGTATTGTAATAATTTTTTACATGTAACTTTATCAGGAAGTATCATCTATGAGTGACCCACATGGTGTTGGAGGTGTGGAGGTGACCCTATGGTGTCACCTACCTAATGTCTCTACCTGATGGTAGAGGAGTTGTTATGTTAATTTCTTGATGAATGCAAGATCAGTGCAAGGATTTGGGCACCAACCTCATGCATGACATAGGCAAGAGATGATTATTTCTTTTTTAAAACTTATTTATTTATTTATTTGGTGGGGTGGGGCAGAGAGAGCGGGAGATAGAGAATTCCAAGCAGGTTCCACACTGTCAGAGTGGGGCTCGATCTCATGAACAGTGAGATCATGACCTGAGCTGAAATCAAGAGTTGGACGCTTAACTGATTGAGCCACCCAGGTGCCCCAACAGATGATGATTTCTTATGTTTGGTGTCACTCTCCTTATTCCAATAAAGAGGACTTTGCTCTGAAAGATTCATACACAAGCATCATGCAATGCATCAGTGCCTAAATGCCTGGTACCTGATGCATGAACATAATGCATGAAAATCACCCAGCTTGATGCATAAGCATGAAATTCACTGAAAATAGATTTCTGAGATTGCCTCCTCGATACCAACTCCCTAAGTCTGGGGTTGAGCCCAGGAATCTGAATTCCTGTAAAGTTCTCTAGGGGATTCTGATGCATAGTGAAGTTTGGGTACCAATGATCCTATAAGCTTTGAAGACTGGAATTGAAATTATTTTTGTCTTATTTACTTCAAGTGAAAAGACTTAAAGCAGCTTATAAGATATATGAAAATACATTTTGAAAAGCAGACTTAGAAAACATCTACACAGGGTACCTGGGTGGCTCAGTCAGTTAAGCACCCAACTTTGGCTCAGGTCATGATCTCACGGTTTGTGAGTTTGAGCCCCATGTCAGGCTCTGTGCTGACAGCTCACAGCCTGGAGCCTGCTTTGGATTCTGTGTCTCCCTCTCTTTCTGCCCCTCCTCTGCTCACACTTTGTCTGTCTCTCTCTCTCTCAAAAATAAACATAATAAAATAAAATAAAAAAGCAAATAAAACACCTACACAAACAGATAACAGATAACCTAAGTGAGTGTGATCTGACTTTATTTACTCCAATACTAGGGCACACAGGACATGCTATGGTTGGCATCCTCACCAACATCCATATCATGGATGTGGCTGTGGACCATGCATGACCCACCATTATCCATTTCTGGAGACCCTGGGCATTACTGCAAAGCCCACCCCAGTGAAGTCAGTTATGGGGCAGTTGTGGCACTCCAAAGGGAGGCTGCTCTCTGATACGGCTTTGCTGTTTCTGGGATCCCCTTCTGCAAACTGTCAGGCTGCCCAAATGCATTTACTGACTGTCAGCCCCCTTTGTTTCCTGGACCACCCTCTGTCTGGGCAATGAAGGCTCCTCTTCGCAAGCCAATGCGCCTTGCTGAGCTGTGTTCTTTTGGACCTCTAGGCTTCTGCCCCAGCTGTTTCCTCTGCCCAGAAAACTTAAGACTCCATTCAATTATCTCTGTCTCCAGGTAGGCTCTCTCCTCTGCTTCCTTCATTTCCCTCCTTCCTTTTATCTGTTATTAATTGACCCCTTACCATATCTCAGCCCCACACTGGAGCTCCCCAACTTCCCTGCATCCCAACATCTGCTCCACTGCAGACCCTCCCAGCCTCACATCTCGCCGTGCTGCCCCTCCACTCTCTGCTCTCTCCACACCAGCTTCTTGTGCTCTCTCTCTCTCTCCATAGGACTGTTGCATAGGCTTCACCCTTCTCGGCCTGATGAGTCCCCCCCCCCCCCCGACTCTCCTATTCTTCCCACATTGATTGTCATCTCCTGGTTCCCTATGGTTGTCTCATTCTGCCTTCCTTCTTCACTTCTGCCCTTTTGTGATTCCTAGATTACCCTCTGTCTCCTCAACCACACTGGAGCCTCACAAGGGCAAGCCCTGTAACTTCAGCGCCTAGCACTGAGCCTGCCATATAGCAGGTGCCCAGTCTTGAGCAGATGAAATGAAGACATCCTTGAGAACCTCAATCTGTCTCTTCCTTTGGACCAGTTCTTAACCTTCTATTGGCCATTGGCCCCTTTGAGAGTCTCATGAAAGCTAGAAACCCTCTCTGCACAAATACACGTGAACATTTATTCCATATTATTTCAAAATTGAAAACTACTCCAAATAAAGAGGCCACTGTCTATTAATTCCAAGCTAAGATTCTTTTCCTGAGAGAGCAGCTGGTGAATTGTGTCCAGATATCATGATTGAAGGCCACCACATTAAAAAAATTTTTTTCAGTTTTTATTTATTTTTGAGAGACAGAGAGAGACAGAACACGAGCCGGGGAGGGGCAAAGAAAGAGAGAGACACAGAATCCGAAGCAGGGTCCAGGCTCCAAGCTGTCAGCACAGAACCCGATGCAGGGCTAGAACCCATGAACCATGAGATCATGAGCTGAGCCAAAGTCGGATGCTCAACCAGCTGAGCCACCCAGGCGCCCCTAAGCCCACCACACTTAGAGATAAAAATGGGCCTCCCAGCATCTTCAAAGGCTGGTGGTTCAGATGGCATCATGGGGGTGCCATGCTGGCTGGTATGTCCCCTTTAAAAGCTCATCTCCCTACTTTTGTTGTTGCAGGAAAGAAGACAGCACAGAGGCACGCACATCCCACTGAGGAATATTTATATCCCTCCCGACTGACCAACAGAGCAGCAGTGGCCCCAGGATCTGTGGTTCCTTCCGGGGACCTGAGTTACAAGCCAGAGGACTGTCTTCCTATTCTAAGTCATTCATGGGAATGTCTCTCTTCTGTATAATACCAACCAGGGGACCAAAGGATGGCTCTTGACTATCAGAAGCTGTACGTATTGGCACGGGGTGGTGGGAAGAAGCTTGGGTCTGGAGTCCCAACGTCTTGGCTGGCTTTGCCCCTCCTAAGCTGTGTCACCTTGCACAATTTACTTCGAACGTCCGCTTCTTCACCTGTCTAAGGGTCTAAACACCTACTTGACAGTTTTGTTCTGACAGCCAAATGAGCTCATGGCTATGAAAGTGTTCTGCACCCCGTACGATGCTTCCCACACATCAGGGATCATGGCTGTTTGTAAATGTGATTCTCTCACTCATGTGACTGACCACACCCTGCCACAACTACTCATTACACTCACAGTTCTCTGTAGCTGCCACCCACGATGGGTGATGTGGTACCATGGCAGGATTATCGTTTTTGCATTCTCAGTGGTCATCTTGATATTATAGAGCTCCTGCGGAAGCCTGAGCTAAGGTGAAGGTTCTAACCTGTGCGAAAAATTGTACACATGTGAGCACTTCCCTGGGAAGAGGGGCCATGGGTTTCATTAGATTCTCAAATGAAACTGGGACCCTCAAAAACCAAGCACCCGTCGTCTAGGGGGAAAGGACTCCACTGAGGAACCCAGAGACCCAGCTCTGCCTCTAACTGGCTGGTGACTTTGAGGCCTCAGTTCCTGATCTACAAAATGGGTGCAGCCTCATGCCCTCCAGTAACCTTCGCAGTCCGGCTGCGGATGAGTCTGTGGCCCCTCCCTGCATGTGTCCTCCCCCAGAGAGGACACTCTTCCCGCTGCAGCAAACACTTGCTGGGTCCCTACTGTGCGGTGAGCTCTGGCCGGCTGGAAGCTCCTGTACCCAGTCTTCTTGCTTCCTGAGTAAGTAGAGAGTTCTTCTAGTCTAACCATATGTCACTTCATGCAACTGTGTCCACAGATTGTCCCCCAGATAACCACAGCACTTCAAAATTCTTAAAGCACTCAAAGCTCATTAAAGAGCATTATGGCCCAGCCACTGTGCAGACTGAGGGGTTTGCTGCCTCTGAAAATACCTCCCTGTAAATTACAGGTCTGTGACACCCTCTTCCTTGGGCAGCCGAAGGCGTAACAGGGACACTGAAACCTAAGCATCCCCCAGGAAGGCAGAATGAAAAGCCGGTTGCAATGTGGTACTACCTCCATGAGCCGAATTCTTTCCCACCCTGCTGCTACTGGCAGAGATTGACAATAAGGAGACAGGCTGGTGGTCAGGATCTGCCCCAAAGTCCTTGGCCTCAGCAGAGCCTGGGCTGGCTCAGCGAGGGGTAAGTGACAGGCAGGCCCCACGACCCACAGGGCAGATCTCAGAGAGCTCTTAGTTTGCAGCGGGCACACGGACAGCCCTTGGGTCAGATCTGGCTCACAAACACATCCCATTTGGCTTAGGTTTGTTCAAAAAACAGCAGTAGAGTACGTAAACATAAAATGTACCACCTTAACCCTTTTTAAATGCCCCGTTTAGGACATTCACATGTTGGGCAACCATCACCACCATCCACTTCCAGAACATTTCCATCTTCCTGAACTGAAACTCTGTCCCATTAAACGCTAGCCCCCTCTTCTCCCCTGCCTCAGCCCCTGGAAACGCCCATTGTGCTTTCCATCTTGACAGATATGATTGCTCTGAAAACTTCATGTAAGTGGAGTCCTACCAGAGTTGTCCTTTGGGGACTATTTCACTAGCCATAATGGCCTCTAGGCTCATCCACATTGTTGCAGGTGTTAGAACCTCCTTCCTTTTTGAGGCTAAATGATATTCCAGTGGATGGACAGGTCACATCCTGTGGACCGTCTACCTGTCGACCAACACTTGAGTTGTTTCCATCGTCTGCCTCTTGTGAAAATGTGCTGTGAACACAGAAGTACAAATACCTGCATTGTATTTGTTACTATTGGGGTAACCAATAGTAACCCCATTGAAAAACCAGAAGATTTCTCATAGAAATACGAATTTCTGGCTTCTCTCGGAAGACAGTGGACCTGGCAATTCAAGGTTTCTATGTTCATGGCCATGCTCAGATGAATGAGGCCAGCATACTCCTTTCCCAACGACAGGCACACTCAGCCTTGGGAGGGCTTCAGGCAACCACACCCTCCCAGGGTCTCTTCTGCCGACCACCTACCTTGCCTGGTCTGCCCAACCCTCTGATCAGATGGCTGAAAATACAGTGACCCCGAGAGGCACAGGGACCTGGGCCCGTGGTGTCACAAGTGGGATGGTGAGTGACTGCTGTCACCTGGGAAAGGCCTGGACTAGGTTCTGGTTCCAGCTCTGCTGCTTGCCTGCTTCAGTGACCTTCACCTTTCTGAGCCTAAGTTTCTTCCTTTGGAAGAAAAGATACCTTCTCCAGCAGATTCATGGAATTATTGTCAAGATAGAAGAAGAAGGTGTGTGGGGACTGGAATATGGCATTACTAACAACACAGTCCAAGTCTGGGAGCCTAGAATTTGAGGGTCCATTTCCCCCTCTGCAAAATTGGAAAAGGGACCATGACTCTCCATGGGAGCGTCCTGAGGACTGAGACAGGGAAGGTAAAGCATCCAGCAGAGCGCCTGGCACACAGCAGGTGCATCCCACATGTTACTTGGTAACAAGAGAGGGCTCTGTTGGAGGGCTCCAGATCCCCCTTGGCAGAGATCACAATCCAGGAAGACACCTGACGTCCTGATGTTGTGGGCACAGCCTGGCTGCAGATTCCATCAGCCTGATTTCAAATCCCACCCTCCGCCTTTTATCCACCAGGGCCTGTCAGCGGCCTCCCTGAGCTGTAGACTGTCTCCTGTTGGAGGGCACACAATCACTGTCTTTGCCAGCACCAGGGGAAACGCGAAACATCAGGTACCTGGTGCATACTAGATGCTGAACAACAAACGTAGTTCCCCTCCTCCCTTTCCCAAGCAGAAGTCGGCCTCTGAGTTTAAAAAGATGGCGTGTTTTCCAAATGAGTATTAAAGAAGAAGGGGAAGGAGAAGGGGAAGGAGAAGGAGAAGGAGAGGGAAAATATGGTTTTCAGCCCCCACTGGAGTGCTTCAGGGCTCTCATGTTCTTGGGGTTAAGGTTTGTTGCTCAATGGGATTCATTCATTCATTCAACCAGCACGCATTTATTGAGCACCACTAAATGCCAGGCACCAATGATGGGCCTACCTGGGGAAACAGGAGAAAACAAAACATACCAATCCCCTGCTCTTTGGGGTCGAATTATATCAGCCAATGGGTCAGTTGGTGGATACATGCTCATTAAGTGCCTCTTCTGAGCTGACTTTACGTGGGACCTTGGCCTCACCTTCAAGGCTCATCTCTGTTGCTGGATGTGGGCTGCCTCCAAGCTGTACCCTGTGGATCCCGTGGCTCCTGTGGCAGCCCCAGATGTCACGCTTGTCCTGGGTCCCTGATCACCCACCCCTGGTCTTTCTGTCCATTTGTATTGCTTCATTGACTCGGTCCATCCCAGATTCCCCGAGGGAAGTCTCTGAGCCTCTTTGGGACCCGTGAGGCACCCCTGGGGGGAGCAGTCCATCCCAGGCCGGGTGTGGACCCTGGCAGAGCCCTGCCTCTCTATCTTTGGGCTTTGAGTGAGATGGAAATGTGACCAGAAAAAGCACTTTGCGGACCTCAGGGTTGTGCATACGCTTTCTTCATTTCATTAATTCAATACGTGTCTGTTGTGCACCTACTGTGTGCTGTCATGAACAAGGTGGTCTGTGTCATGACGATTGGAAAAGGTCCCTAAGCTAAGGAAGAGAAGCTTGCTTGTCAGATGGTTGTACTATGCATTCATAAATTATGATTAGCAACAGCCAGGGAGTTGGCATGGCAACGTTTCCCCATAAACTGCGAGGCAGTGTTCTTAAAATAGGTTCCCCGGAGGTGTGGCAGCGGTGGAGACACACAGAGGCAGTGTGGTCTGATGGCTCTGTGGACCAAGGTAGACTCCACTGCCACCTGTGTGTTCAGAAAGGCCATGCCACCCCCCTTCCCGAGCAGACCAGAGGCATGGTAATTAAGATAGACCTGGAAGCATCCATTGTTGGAACTGGCGACTTAATTTGTTATAAATACCCCTGCCTTTCCCCATTTAACAGGGGAGGTAAGGAAAGCAGAAACCCGAGGGGTTAAGTGACCGACCCAGGGTCATACAGTCATCTGATTGCAGATGTGACTGAATCTGGTTCTGACGTCTTTATAGAGACTTCTCCAACTGTGCTTTTCTGCTTTGGAATTCTAGATCTGGGCCCGATGCAGTTCATTTTCTAATGGGTTACAGTCTGCATGGCATCACTTAGCAACATGCATCGGGTCAAGGAATCTTTCCTTTCGTATAGAATCTATGCCCCGTTTCTCCCTGCGGAAGCCCTGAATCCCAAGATGTCATGGAAACTCACCTGCTTCTTGGCCAGGCTGAGATGATTGTGGTTTAAGTTCATCTCTCCACAGCCTTCCCTACCCTAGTTTCCCAGTGTGGAAATCAGGTAGCAGAGCCTATCCAAAATTTATGATCTGCTTTGCAATGAGATGACTGTGTGAGTTAGTGACCCCTCATTACAGAGGACGGGGAAGCCAAACCCTTTAAGAGATGAGTTCCCTTTCTTCTATTTGTGTTACTCAGAAATTTATTGCATAAATTTTATCAACTTGGGAAGGTGTTTTGTCTCTGTTTTGTTTTTTTGGGTTTTTTTCTTTTTTTACCTTCAGGCTGGCGAGCTGCTTTTAAGAGATTCGCAACTCTTGTTTAATCCAGGGTGAAATTCCAGGACCGGAATGTGAAACTTTGTTGAGCACTATCTACTTCTGAGAATAGGGTGCTAGACACGTGTGACGTATTTTAGAGACTTAACCTTTCCTTCTCTATGTAGAGAGGGCCTTGCCGTGGAAAGGGCTCTGGGCTGAGAGCAGGGAGGTCTGCCAACTGAGCTTGGCCAAACCCCCTCTCTAGGCCATCGGTAGGCTATAAAGATTGCCCTGGGTAGCGATAATTCTTTACTGTGATTTCGTGTTGGACTCACCTACAGAGCTTTTTAAAAACCCAACGCACAGGCCCCTTTCCAGGCCTTGAAACCAGCCTATCTTGGGTGGGCCCCAAGCGGGGATCTTTAAAAAGGCCCCCAGTGATTCTAATGGGCAGCCAGTGGGAAAAGCATCAAATTGTCCCTTTCAGTTCTGCCATCTCCTGTGTTAATTAGATTCCAAGATGCCACTGGGGATTTCTTCTGTATTAGACTCATTTATTTTTGCTCCTTGCTAGGAAAGAAATGTGTACTCAGAGTTGATAGGAGGAACCTTCTCATCTTCGGAATGTTTTTGACCATGAGTCAGCTTGGCAACTTCACCTTTAGAGGCCCTTTTAAGCAGCTAATGATCCTTGGGAAAACGAAATGCATGACACCGTAGCATTCATTTCTATGGTGGCAGAACCTGACGCTGAGCTCCTTTTGGTGGCTGATCATAGCACGCTTACATGGGAGTTCGGATAACAACTGGGTGATGCAGTAGACATCAAGAATGAACCTCCTGTGTACGGCCGAATGCATCCTAAAATCTTCCGGAAATAGATACTCCAAATCCACTGCTATCTATAGCTTTATCAGTTTTGCAACCAAATAGAAGCTGATTTCTGTTCAGCATTTGTGCCAGTGGCCAACTGTGTCCTATCTGGCCTTGAAATAAATTCTTTGGGAATTCTTGATGCCTTAAGGAGGTGGACAAGGAAGACCCCTGGGACTTGTTCATGTATTTAGTCCTCTTCCCTGTTTTAGAAGAATTTCTAAAAAAAAGATAGTGTGTGCCTTGGACCAAAACTTGTTTTTAAAAAGCTGGTAGGCTTAGGATGGAAGGATTGGCTTTCTTTATCCCATTGGATCTTCCCTAAATCCTACTCTGGTTTGAGAAAGCACAGCTCTCATCCCAATCTGACTTTTGCATCCATGGCACAAATGTATTACATGGAGTCATGGAAAGACTAATGGGAGAACTGGTACAAATCAAAGGAAGGTTTGCTCCAACACCATTTTTTTTTTGTCTTTGAAAAGTATCATCAGGCTATGTCCACAGGTGGATTGATGCTGCATTTATATGATGGTGGAATAAGGGGAGGGGAAGACAAATGAATGGGATTGTTAAAAATGGCGGAAAGCTTGATATCAACTCTGTATCAATATTTTCTTTTCTAAGGTAAAGTAATGTAATACCATGTTAATGGATATGACGTCAAAAGTGATGGGGGAATAAATATCTATGCAGTCACAGTATAACTATTAACTGAGACTTTTTCAATGAGGGTGAAGACAAGGTCTGACTCGAATAGAGATCATAGAAGGAGTTATGGGCCAGATACACTGGGTTTGGACTGTCCTCTGCCACCAACTGGTTGTGCAAGTTTGGATGGTGTGCTTACCTCTCTCAATCTCAACGTCCTCCATGGAAACGTCAGGGAAGGTGTGAGCCTTGATGAGATAGCACATGTGTTGTAAAGCACCTGCATATGTTGGTGCTCTGCAGATGCTGGGAACCTTTCCTCACCCCTTGGAAAATGCTCTGATGCATTTCAGTGCCATGGCTGGGCGTGTGTCACGAAGCTGAGTTGTGTGACTCCGTTGGTCTTCCAACTCAGATTGTTCAGGTTTGCACAATCCACTTTTGATGAGGAGGCAAGGAAGGGACCTGGGTGTCATTGGCAAAGATGATGAACAAGGCTTGAGAATTCATCTTGGCAGAATGTCCCTGTTCTCTTCAGTCTTCCAGGGTGACTCCCGGGAGGATATCGTGTGAAAGCTGTGAAGCACAGACAATAGGTTGGAAATTGCAGACTTTCCCACTGGGTCCCAAATGTACGCTGATTCTACACCTTGCTACTGCTTGAGCATTAAAGGAATTTTATATTATATACGGCGATTCATAAACACAAGGGTCAGAATTTTGGCAGAGTTCTGGCCCTCCCCTCAGTTAGAAGTGTGGATTCGCATGGGAGTGGTCTGGCAAAAGGAGCAGAACCCTTTTCCCTCTGGATGCTTTTCAGCAGGAACCTCCCTTGGGTCCAGGAGAAGTGGCTGTCCCCCAGCTCCTGCCTTCAGCAAATGAAGAGAGCGCTCAGTCCCTGGAGACACTCATTGGATTCCCGATCTGTTGTGAATCAGGCTCAAAACTCCCTTCTGGGTTTTCAAGATTTGTAATGATTGCTCAATCTTGTGTAAACCAGGCTGGCATTTTCTCTTGTTACCAAGATGTATTTTTCTATGTTAGTTAAATGTATAATTTGTGTAATTTTGTACATTAAAATGTATGCTTTTTCACAATTAAAGGTTTTTTTTCCCCTTTTGAATGTCTAACTTACTGATGGTTTGTTACAAAGAGTTGTAGACCTTGACACAATACAAAAAGGCAATGAATCCAAGAGTCCTGATTTTTGGTGGGGAATAGTGTCCTTCTCAGAAGTCACATCCACTTTGCACAAATAATGAAGTGACTTCCTTTATGGCCCTTTATATGGCTGTATTAGTTTGCGGTTGTGTAACAAGTTACCACGAACGTAGGGGCTCCAAACAATACATGTATCTTACAGCTCTGGAGATTAGAAGTCTGCATTGGGTCTCACAGGGCTAAAATCTAGATCTCTGCAGGGCTGTGTTCCTTTGGGAAGCTCTGGGGAGAATTTGTTTCCTTGCCGTTTCCAGCTCCTAGAAGCTGCCTTTGGTCTTTGGCTTATGCTCTCTTCCTCCATCTTGAAAGGCAACAGCATATCTCTCTCTGACTCTGACACCTGCTTCTGTCATCATGTCTTCTTCTCTGACTCTGATCATCCTGCCTTCCTCTTTTGCTTATAAGGATGCTTGGATTACCTTAGGCCAAACTGGATAATCCAGGATAATCTCCCTTTCCCAAGATCCCAAATGTAACCACATCTGCAAATTCCCTTTTGCCACGCAAGATAACATCTACACAGACTCTAGGGATTAGGAGATGAGGATCTTTGGGAGGGGGATATTATTCTGCCTACCATAATCCGTTATGAACTGATTTGGAGGTAGTGGGGGAAAAAAGCAGACATATTAGAATCAAACAGGCCTGAACTTGAACTGTATCTCTGCCACTTGGTGGCCACACAACTTTAGGCAGCTTGCTTAACTTCTCTGAACCTACACAAAGTGACTGAAATAATCCATTACTGGCCTCACAAATTCATACCTAACAATAAACTATATTTCCCTTTCCCTCATTTTTTTTGGAAATCATTCTTTTTACAACTTATACTTAAAAATTGTTTTTTGATGTTTACTTATCTTTTAGAGACAGAGAGAGAGAGAGAGAGTAGGGAGGGGCAGAGAGAGAGGGAGACAGAATCCGAAGCAGGTTCCAGACTCCGAGCTGTCAGCACAGAGCCTGACTCAGGGCTCAAACTCACGGACCGCGAGATCATGACCTGAGCCGAAGTCGGACATTTAACCAACTGAGGCACCCAGGCGCCCCTACAACTGACACTTATAAAAAGTATCTTTTTGTGTGTTTGTTTGCCCAAGAGGGGCCCTGATGGAGAATATGCATTGGAACTGAGTGGTCTCTCCTGTTCTCTCCCTATGGCCATGTGATGACGTGACCCTTCCTGTTCTCTGCCATCACCCCGGGAGCCCTCATGGGGTGACAGGATGAGCTCCTTGCTTATCCTTCCCCCAATGCCACGGTTTCATTCACTTGTGATCACTCCTTTCCTGGATGACTGAGAGCAGTCAGAGAACAGGATGGGCAAGGTCACGGCCATCCTCTGGCCCGAATGCAGTTTGCTCAGGTTTCCTGGGTTTTTTTCTGCCGGCCTCCGTCAGATACCATTCTCTTGGCTTCCCTGCAGACTGGTGGGTGCATTTCCTAACTTACACCCCCAGCTTGGTTTCTGGCCTCCCTTTCTTTGCTACGCTTGGGTTACTACCCTTGAATGAGGGGACATTGTAGGAAGCACTCAGACAAAGCTGAGCCAAACCCCGGCGTGATCACCTCCTGGCAGTTAACTGGAGTTGCGAGGGTAAGGTGTGTGCCCCTCAGTGCTCCAGCCTGAAAATCGAGATGGTGTTGTCTGCCACATGGGGCTGGGGAGAGAGCTGGTGCCGTGTAAAGCAGAGTGTAGTGTGTAGAGATGAACGGTGAGTGCACAGACCCTTATGTATACATGGTAGGCACTCCGTAAAAGTCAACCCCCCCACCTTGTCTGTAAGGGTACAGAGGAGTCCTGAGGAGTAACATAAAGTAACATGCAGTGGGTGTCCAAATGCATGTTGGATGCAGGATGAATGATTTTTTTGCCCCAGGTTGTATGGAGGACAGGATTCTAACCCCCAAATCTGGACTATCCGAGACCTGTTCTTTTGTTGTTGTTGTTCCTTAATGTTTATTGTGTGCGAGCAGGGGAGGAGCAGAGAGAGAGAGAGAGAGAGAGAGAGAGAGAGAGAGAGAGAAAGGGAATGAGAGAGAATCCCAAGCAGGCTACACGCTGTTGGCGCTGAGCCCATCTCGGGGCTCGATCTCACAAACTGTGAGATCACAACCTGAGCTGAAATCAAGAGTCGGGTGTTTAACCAACTGAGCCACCCAGGTGCCCCCACCTCCCCGCCAAGGCTTATTCCTTTATCTCCCCTCTCCTAAAGGGACTTCTCAGCCACACTTCTTGGGGAGGGTAAAGAGTACTCATTAAGATGCAGATTTTGGGACCAGACTACTGTGTTTAAGTCCTAAGCAGCCTCATTTACCAGCTGTGACCCCAGCCAAGTCACTTATCTCTCTGAGCCTTAGTTTTCTTATCTGTAAAATGAGGCTACTTACATCAAAGATTGCTGTGAAGCTTAAAACAATTACTATATGTAAAGTGCCCACAATGGTCCTTGGCATGTAGTAAACTCTCTGTAAAGGGGAGCTATTTTTTTCCTTTCTTGCTTCTGTAAAAGGTGACTTCCCCTCCTTTTTCCTTGTCCCACTGCCTCCTAGTCTTGACAGCTGCCTCGCCCTTTCCTACAGCAGGAAGTGTTTTCTTGGAAAGCAGTGGGATCTCTGGCACGAGAGGTATTTAAGCAAGGAGAGACTGCCTTCTCAAAATGTTGAGAGCAGGCAGAAGCATGGAAGATTGACCTCAAAAGTTCAGTCTAACTCATATTCTTGGATTCTCTGGTATTTCTATGGGTTTAGTGGCTATGAATATTTGTGAAGCTTTAGGAGAAGCTTCTAGGTGGGCTTCAATATGAGATTTCCTTGCCTGGGATATACCGGGAATAGTGTTTCCCAGGACAGATGGAAGTTTTTACTGAAAACACTAGCAGTGAAGTCTAGAGTCCTCCAGACCTCAAGAGGATTATTTGTGACAGAAATCTGTCCAGGGTACTCAGGGACAAAGGAGTGAGGAGGGCAGCATGGAGGATGGGGTGGATAGAAGAGAGAGTGGGGGGGGGGTTGATATTCTCTGTTCTTATGCTTTTTATGGCCAGTACTCCCTGCACTGCAGTCATATATGCTTCTTGAAGGCAAGGGCTTTATAAATACTCATTGTTATGTCCCCAGCATGGAAAAGGGACTTGCTAAATGGCCACTGAGCTCCAGACCTGGCTGAGTAGCAGTATGATCCGAGGCACTAGACATCTGCTTCACTACTCCTCTCCTGTTTCCTCATCTTCCAAGTGGGCAATTTGTTACAGGGTTGCAAGACAGCAAATGTGGGGAGGTGTCAGCTACTATGAAGCCAGTAGCCCTGGAGTGATCAGTCCATGGGTTCTGGCAGTCACAAGAATGAGAATGTGAGTCCGGCTGTCTGGGACTCCAGAACTGGCCAGACCTGGTGCTGAAGGGACAGCTCCCAGAACAGGGAGGACCTGGGGTGTGAGGCCAAGCACTCTTGCCCCCTGCTGCGGTCCCCACCCAGCCCCAGATGCCGCCTGTCGGGACTCGCCTGCAGAGGGTCGGCAGCTGGTGCTCCCATCCGTCCAGAAAGAGCAGCTGGGATCGCCAGGTCCCCCGAGACTCTCAGGCCCTTCTGCCTGATAATAATCATGGAAAAATGAGGGACAGTATCTAGGGGAGGCACATGGAGCCTGGCCTCGAAGAAGGATTGAGGGGAGACACAGATGAATGACCCCCAAGACCCCATGCCTCCCACGTGGCCCAAGTCAGAGGAAGCCTGGGACCCTCTCTTGCAAGCTCCTGGCACATTAAGGATAGGCTGTACAAGGGGTGGTGGGAGGTGACCCTAGAATGGGGAATATGTATCTGTCTGGGTGACTGACAGGAGAATGTGTGTATGTACGTGTTCCTCTATCTCTCTGTGTGTCTTTCTCCGGGAGGGTTCCTATTTAAGCTTCCAACTTTCCTTATTTCTGGTGTGGATTTCTGTGTGGGCGTCCTGACCCGGTTTATGAGTGCATTTGTGTGGAGTCACCTTGTGAGTTTGCCTTGGGTATGAGTGTGTGACAATGTCTGTGTGGAGTGGGTGTTGTAGGAGTGAGCAACATGTATGTGTGTGTCATTCGTTCCCATGCAGGAACGTGGTTCTCTTGTCTGCTGGAATGAAAGGGGCCTTCGCATGGCCCTCTCGTCTTGCCGTATCATCTTTCCCAGCGCTTAGCACCTCCTGGCACATTATGTGTGCTTGCTTCCTCCCTCCTTAGAACGTCTGCTCCCAGAGGGCAGGACTTGGTGTGTTTTGTCCACAGCACTGTCCCCAGCACCAAACACGTGCTAGGCACCAGCGGGCACTCAGTAGAATAGCGAGGAGTGAATGAATGCTGGGTCCAACGTGTGAGTGCTTGTCAGGTTGCGCAGTTAATTTCGGCGTACTGCTGCTGGGTTGGCGGTGTTGGGTGACTAGGAGAATTTACGGCGACGATGTGTGTAATTGGCTCGGAATATGTACAAGCTTGTACGTGTGTGCAAAACTGTGTCTGGGGAGCTGAGTGGAATGGACTGTGGTGTGTGCGCTAGCGGATTTGTGCATCTCTCACGTGTTGTATGGCGTAATTGTCTGGTGTGCTAGTGCGAATCTGTGTGTGCCTGAGGAGCGTGTGTGTGCCCGCACGCGAGTGTATGTGTGTGTGTGTGTGTGTGTGTGTGTGCATACTCGAGGCTCCCACCCCTCGCTCTCCTCGCGCCCTGCGCTCGGCCTGGGGGCGGGGAGTGGGGGTGTGGCGAGGGCACTGCGGTTCGGCGGCCCGCCCTCGGCGCTGCGGCTCCGGCGCGTCACTGCCCCTCCCCGCCCCCGCCGCGGGCCCCGCCCCCCGGTCCTTTGTAGCCGGCCGCCGCGCTCGCCTGCAGCCGCCCGGAGGCCCCGCCCCGGCCCCGCCCCGGCCCCGCCCCGCCGCGCGCCCCGCCCCGCCCCTCCCCGGGCCGCAGTCGCGCCTGGGCCGCCGCGGGCCCGCAGCGAGCGCGGAGCGCGGCGCACGGCGGTGGCCAGGGCCGCGGGCGGGCGGGAGCGCGGGCGGGCGGCCGGCCTTGGACCGGCATGGCGGACCGGCGGCGCGCGTGGAACACGGAGGACGACCTGCCCGTGTACCTGGCGCGGCCGGGCAGCGCGGCGCAGACCCCGCGCCAGAAGTACGGCGGCATGTTCGCCGCGGTGGAGGGCGCCTACGAGAACAAGACCATCGACTTCGACGCGTACAGCGTGGGCCGCCGCGGCTCGGCGCGCACGCCTCGCAGCGCTGGCCGGCCCGACGCCGTCGGCCTGCCGGGGCCCGGCGGCAGCGAGGACACGGCCAGCGACGTGAGCGAGCTCTCGGGCTCGGCAGTCAGCTCGCCGGGCGAGCGCGAAGAGCGACCACCCGCGCTGCGTATCCGATGCCCCGCGCCCCGCGACCTGCCACTCGGCCGGGACAATGGCCAGGTACCCTCAGGGCGCGCGCGGACCGGACCGGAGGGGGGGCGGGGCCCTCGGGGCAGTTGGGCGTGGAGCCGCCCGAGGGCAGCGCTGGAGCCGCTGCCCCCAGGCTTGAGAGGGCTCCGGAAGGCCCCTCCCCCACTCCATCACCCCGGAGGGTCGGAGAGGTTGTGCGATTTGGTTGGGGTTGGCCAGCCTAGCCCGTGAGACTCCAGAGGGTCCTTCGAGATCCAGTCCCCCGCTCCTCTTCTGCAGAAAGGAAGAGCAAGGTTCTGAGAAGGAGAAAGTAAGTTGGCCCAAGGTGCCATATGGACCCTTAAAATGCGAGGGGACCTCTAGGGTGAAGTTAACCCAGGGATCCCCATTCTCTGCTTAGTGAAAAGGAGGGGAGCTCCTTTCCGCATTCGTCCATTCATTTTTTCACGCACTCATCAGTCGTTATAGAGCACCTACTGTGTACCAGGCTCTGGGAGAGGTTCTGTGAAACGCCTGTGGTCACACAGGTTAAAGCTGAAAGAAACCTTTCCTGTGTGCTCCCTCTGTGCTTTCTAGGGCAAAGGTTTGGTTAAAGATTTAGCGGGATCGGCCAGATAGAACTAGAAACTGCTATCTCCAAGCACCGACATCTTCAGGGGACGCTCCCGAGTCCCACAGCACGACGCCAGTGTGCTCTCTTCACAGAGCAACTTGGAGGCAGAGCGGAGGTTTGAACCCCAGTCTCTAGCTTCCTAGACTTGGAGGTTTTTACCCTCGGAAGTGGAGGCGCATTAGGGCGAGGGAATGCCAGGCCGTGGGCCCTATAGCTCTTCTCCCTTAAGCTAGAGGTCGCCAGGGAACTGGAGGAAGATGGATGGATAGACAGCACACCTTTGGGATGTATGTGTGAGGGTCGGGGCCAGATGCCGGGGGAACGGAAGTTGGAGCACCCGAAGGCCAGCGAGCTGTCAGCTTAGCAGGGAACTCAGAGTCTGAGCACTGCTCAGGCCCGAGACCCCTGGTGCTGGAGTCCTGGTTCAGCACGCTGGCCCCACCCCAGGCCAGGGTGGGCGATAGATTCATTGTGAGAATTACATCAGTTAATGCTGGTAGTCAGTGAGCATTCAATAAACGTTCGTTTTTGAATTTTACTATCATTTTTTATTAACCCTTCTCCCCTTAAATACTATGAAAGGAATAAAGCGAGAGGGAGGAAGCAGAGCTCCATCCAGACAAATCTGGGAGGGCTTCCTGGAGGAGTGGGGGCTGGGGCCAGCCCGGGGCTGCTGGGACGCAATACTGGGTCTCCTGCTGCTCCCATTCCCGATCGCCTTCCGCCTGGTGTTCCCGCAGCTCGGGAGCTCTCCGTGGTCCTGAATCCGGCTCCCTGAAAGGGGGAGGTCTACAATGATGGTGTGTGAGGTGAGGGGGTGGGGGGCAAGGGAGGGAGACATCAAGAGAGTCATCTTCTTTTCCCTGCCCCTTCTTATTCTTCCCTCACCACCTCCTAACCTGGTGGCTGACCTCACCTGGGATCCGGGCTTCTGAGCCCTTGCCGGAGGTCTCAGGGCTGCGGGTCCAGAAACTGGGGTCAGTACCGGGAAACACTGCTTTCCAAGCCAAGGAAGGCACTTCGCCCTTTGAACCTCAGCTTCTCCACCTGTGAAATGGGGATGGCCTTTTTCTCCCAGCCACCCATAAGGCGTGGTGGAATATCAGGACGGCGAGAGAGCTTTGTGCACGTCCCGAGCAGTCTGGAAGTGCGTCCCTGACAAAGCTACGGTCAATGTCACCAGCGCCAACGTCGCCCCCAGGCTCTGCCTGGGCCGGCTCCGCAGCCGCGCCTAGGCACTTGGGGATGCTATGCTGGTCGCTTCACCTCTTCCACTCCTCCCTCTCCTCCTCTGGCCCTCTCTTCCCTTTCTCGGTGGCTTCTCGGGGACTGGACAAAAGGCGGCGCCTCCAGCGCGCCTAGGGCTCCAGAGCCCTCGAGGTTCGGGGCTGCGGAGCCAAGGGGCTCACGGTCTCCATAGAGGATGCGTTTTACTTTCTGTGGACCAGGCGGCCACAGGGCTTGGGTTCCGGGGCGGGCTTCGCGGCTCCAGTGCTTTGCAGAGGGTATGGGGCCGGGAGTCCGCCCCCCCCCCCCCCCCCCCGGCCCAGAAAGCCCTCTCCTGGGGAGGGAGGAGGGGTTTCTGCAGCGCCGGCGCAGCGTTTGCGGAGGCTCAAGGCCCAGCGACTGCGGCGCTTTGTACCGGAGAAGTCTGCTTGGGAGCAGAGATCTGTTTGGCCAATCGCGAACCAGTGCCCCTCCCCCGATACGCACGTGGTCTTGTCCCCAGCCCCGGAGCTTCCCTGCCCTGAGTGGCCCCTGGGGACGTCCCAGTACGTGGAACCTAGGACTTAACAACGCTGAGGAAGAGAATGCAAGCGTCATGGGAACGGAGACCTGCAAATTCTGGTCACCAACAAGGATTTAACCAACCGCTCGAGCCCAGAGGCCAGGCTGAATGGACTAATGTAGGAGAGTGAGCTCTAGAGAAGGTGTGCGGGAACCTGGCCTCCAGATAGTGTTCTGCTGTAGCTAAAATACTTTAAATAAATGAGATATCATTTTATTTCTGTAAGCCCTAACTTCCCACCTGTATAATGGGAAAATTATGGCCTAGCGTGCCTGGAATACTAAGATGTTTCTCTTTTGTGAACTTACAACCCCACCTCCATTTCAAGGCCAAGGCATCTCTGGCCTCCTGTCCTGGTCTGGGTGACTGGCCTCTAGGTGGCCTGTGAAGGTAAGGGCCTCAGGCCTCAACCTGCCTAGTGGGGGCTTTACCACCCCTAGCACACCCTCCCTCTGGGTGGCAACTTGAAAGTAAAGAAGATGGGTCTTCTAAAATACACTGTGGGTTAGTATGTTGCAGGCAGAAAGTGAATGGCAGAGAAAGTTAGCATTTTATTCTGTCTGGAGATTTGGGGCACCTGTCTAGGGCTGTGGGGGCTTGCTGGGACTCCTGCTTCCTTCGTTTTCTGCTTTCCTGTTTATTAAGCTATGCACTGGCCTCCTGCCCACCTGTCCCCAGAGGAACATCTGGGTCAGGGGTGCTGGGGTTCTGGTACACTATACCCTGGGAGGCAGGACATCCTATTCCCCTCCTGTCTCCTAGCCTCTCCTGGGGTCTGTGGGGACCTTAGTGCCAGTGGTCCCGCCCTCCAGGCAACCACTGGTAGGCAAGACCATGGGGGTGACCTGGTGGCCCCAGGGCCAGGCTGCTGTGTGAGGAGAAGCTGCTGCAGAGGGTGCAGCCGTCAGCCATTAATTAATTGGCTTAGGGCCTTGTCTCATTCTGCTGCACTCCATCGGCCTGGCAGTGGGGCTCCTGGTCAGCCCTCAGGGAGGCTGATTCAATGATGTGAGTGGGGAGGGTGGCAGGAAAGGCTTTACGGAGAAGCCGTTGCCGAGGAGTCTGGGAGATGGGTAACCTTTGTCTGGGGTTAGATGTTGAGGAAGAGGGTACAGCCTGAATAAAACGGCTTGCAGGCCTTGGAGATGGAAAAGTGCTTAATTTAACTCCTCTATTCAGGGAGTGTGCACGGCGCATGGACAAACGGAGGCTGCGGCACGAGAGGCAGGAGGGGGGCAGTCGTTGGGCCGGGGCCAGAGGGCCCCGAACGCCCCCAGCAGCTCGGGCGGGTCCTCCGCGCCCGCCCCGCACTCCCTCCCCCGCGCAGCTGTTCCCGGAGGCCCGCAGATGCGGTGCCGCACACCTGTGGCTCCGTCTGCGCAGCCGAAGGCCGTCTCTGGCATTTAAAAGCACCCTGAAAACCAGACCTTTGCAATCGCGAGAGCGAGGCCGGGGCGCAGCCGAGGGCGTGTGCGCGGGGCGGGGGGCGGCGGGGCTGGGCGGCTGGCGGGGAGGGGGGGGGACGGAGGGCGGAGTGGGGGGGGATCGGAAGGGAAGAGCTTCCTGGTTCGAGCCGAGAGGGGCGAATCGGGCTCGGCTCCGCGCCGCCGGGAGGAGCTGTCTGTCTGTAGCCCCCTCCTCCCGCCCTCGCCTCTCCCTCCTCCTCCCGCCCTCCTCACCGAGCCGGGCGGTGCTGGCAGCCGGAGCGGCGGCGGCGGCGGCGGCGGCGGCGGCGCGCGGGCCGAGCAGCCGGGGCAGCGGGCGCGTGGGCAGCCGCGGGCGCCGAGCCTCCGTCCCTCTCTTCTGCCCTCCCGGGCCTTTGTCACCGCGCCCGCGGGGAGCGGGACCGGCTGAGAGCCGGGCCGAGCGAAAAGACAGCCCCACGGGTCCGCCGGCCGGGCCGAGGGCGCCAGCGGGGCCATGTCTTACCAGGGCAGGAAGAGCATCCCGCACATCACGGTAAGCCGGGCCCCCGCCCCCGCCCCGCCGTTCTTTGTGGGCTGGGGGTGGCCGCCGCCAGGGTCGGGATCCGCGGGGGGACTGCAGGGGCGGCCCGCGAGGCTTCCTGCGTGGCGGCGGGTGGGGCGGGGCTGATCTCAGCCTTGCAGCCCCCTCCCCCCAGCCTCTGGGGACAATGGTGGTGGTGGGGGGAGCCCCGCACGGCTAGGCGGGGCCGGAGTCTCGGGTCCCTCTCCCCGCGGGCTTGCCGCCCCCCCCTTCCCCCCCGCCACGGGAAGTGCCGGAGGGTGGCGTGGACCGGGTGGATGCGGCGCTGAACAAAAGAGGGAGGGGCGCGGGGCCCGAACCCCTCCCTCCGGCCCTGGAGCGGGCTTAGGGCGGGGAGGGCCGTTGGCCTGCGCCCGGCCTCTGCACGGTCCAGCTCTTGCGCCTCGCCGCCGAGTTCCTTCCATGCCAGAGGCAAGAAAAATGCCTCTGCCCACCCTCCCCCCCCCCTTCCCCTGCCCGTACTGATGGAGTGGAAGTCTGGACCCAGAAACAGCGCCATGATGGAGGAGCCCCTCCCATTCCTCACCGCGGCTAAAAATAACCCTCTCGGGGCTGCACTGGCAGCTGTGGCCCCAGAAGGGTTAACACTGGGGGGTAGGAGAGCAGTGGGCCCGAGCCTACCGCCGCCGGCCCTGGGTGTGGCCGGAAACAAAGGATCCCTGCTTTGTCTTGGGTGGGGAACTGAGGGCTGAGGACGCAGCGGTGCCGAGACCTGGCCTCCACCCCATTCCCTCCTTGGCACCAGAGGGGAGCCAAACCAGCCCCGAAGGATGCGCCCCACAGGCGCTGTGGAAGCCAGTGGGCCTTCGGTGGTGGGTGCAGGAGTAGCCAGGGGCTGGGAGGTGGGATTCCAGGTGTGATAGAAGCCTCCAGCGTGACACCTGAGGTTTGAGGACAGGAAACCCAGTCTACTCCTACTCCTTTACACAGAATCCTGCCTCTGGGAGCCCTAGGGCACCTACAAGAGTGCAGCCTTGGGTAGGGGGAGGGAGCGGACACTTCCCATTCACCTGCCCAGTCTATTGTGGACATTATTTTATGGAGTCTTCTCGATAAATCCTTTGAGGGCGGCATTGTCTACCTAAACCTCCCAGAGGCTGGAGCACTGGCTGGGGCACGGGTGAGAGGAAGGCTGGGTGAGAGCCCCCCATGCCTCCTGTCCAACTGTGGTCTGAGTCTTCCTCTAGAAAACCCCTCCTGGGCTCAGCTTCAGATCTTGCCAGCAGACCTTTGGTGAGTTTGTGTCCAGAGGTATGACCCCTGAGGGTAGAGACCATCTCTAACCCATCCATGATCCCTGCCTTCTGAGATATGAAGGTGTAAGTGGCCAGTCCTTTAACACTCTAGTTGCCTGTGACTCACTGGAAGGGGTCTGGTTGACCCCAGGCGAGGCAAGTGGGAGGAAAGTGGAAGGGGAGGGTGTTTGAACCAGGTCCCTGCCTTGGGACTCTCTAGCCCTACCCCCTGAGGGGAACTAGGGCAAGTGATGGCAGTGCAGGTGATGGATGCAGTGACAGATGAGTCTGGAGCCTTGGGTCCCATTGTGGCTGTGGCCCATGGAAGGTCTGTCTACCCCCCACCCCCAGGACCCTGGTTTCTAAAAAGGTAGTTTGGCTGGATGATCTTTGAGGCAGGTCTGTAAGGTGCCCCAGACTCAAATAGTTCTCAGTCTTCAGGGACACAGCAACCACCCTGCCCTCCTGCTGTGACCTGCTGAGCGGAGGTGACTTGGCCAGGCTTCCATACCAGACAGATCTGGCTGCTCATCCTTGCTCTGCCAGCTCTCTTGGCCTCCGTGCTCCGATACCCCAAATGGGCCAACGCTGGCCACTTCCCAGGACCGATGAGCATCCAGGAGAACTCTGGCAAAGCGCTGAGTGTGTGTCAGGCACACAGTAGGTGCAGCTGGGACTGCTGGCTGATTCTGCTGCTTTAGTGTTTGTGTGAAGCTAGTAGTCGGCCTGTGTGTCAAAGAGAACCCAGTGGAGTGGTTCCAACAGCTTCAATAGCTTGGAGAAGTGGGAAGGAGATGCTGAGAATTATACTTAGTTCCTGGGAAGGAGGCTCTTGATGAACACTTGTGTTTTATTTGGTCCACATAAGCCCACTCCATCCAGGAAGATCTATGGTTTAAAGGAAGAGCAAACCAGAGAGGATGGACTTGACTGGAGCCCCTTTGCAGGACCCTCGGCTTCCTGAGGGTCTCTTGCTGATAACGTCCATGTTGTGACAGGAACCAGAATGCCGTTAAGTGGGTGGGGGGGCACCGTGGCTTTCCTGATGCTGCACCCCCGGCTTGTGCAGTCATACTCACTCGGTAAATTAAATTAGCGCTGGTCTGTGCTGGGCACTGTGCGGGGTGTGAGGCCAAATAGGAAGGAGGTGGGCTTTTTGCTCTTACCCGCCCAGAGTTTGGCAAAGACTAACATTTCCGCCTGAAGTTGCACCAAGGTGTGGGGGCTGTCGTAAGGGGACACCGAGGGGCCTGGTGGAAACCACAGCAGAGAAACTCACCCTAGTCCTGGGATGGGGGACAGGAAGGATGGGGGAGGGGGTTGTTTCTGCCTGAGTGGAGGGAGGCCCAGAGGCAGAGGAGTGTGGCATGCTGGAGAAACTGAAGGAAAGTCCGCATTGTGGGAACCCAACCTCTGCTTCCAAGTCTGCTCTGTGCATCGGGAACAAATCCTGGATGTTTCCAGTAGCCATGGTGGGCGTGGCCTGTGGAGGGGCCTTGGGGGTTGGAAAAAGACCAAGAGAAACTCTCAGCTCGTCCCCAAGGACCCCACCTGCTTCATGTTTGGCCACTCTGTGCCCCCGTGAGCCTCAGCGTGGTCATCTGGCCAATCGGGATAAGGTTCCAGCTTACGCAGAGAATCCAGAGATAGGGGAGAGGGTACCTTGAGCAGAGGAGAAAGGGACATCCCAGGCAGGGCAGGGCTGAGTTAGGAAGATGTTCTACCCACCTTGATGGTGAGCGGGCATCTTCCCCTCTGGTTCCCACCTCAGCCTTTTCCTGAGAGAACAGAGCACCCGACAGAGAGGAGGGAAAAAGCAGAAACGCTTCGCTTCACCCCCCAAGGTTGTTTAAAATATTTACAAGGCGCTCCTTCATGTGTAGCTTTGTAAAAAATTAATGGCACAGCCAGGGATTAACTTAGCTAGAGCTGTTTCTGGAGCCCACTGCGGTGGTTAAGTGTTAGAACATCCTGGGCGTGGCTATCAGCAAACAAAGGCACATGGTTTCCTGGCCCCGCACAGGCTCTCGTCTCCCAGCAGAGCCACTAAGGAGTGGGGGGGGCCTGCTCCGCTGTGGGGGGAGACCAGCGTGTCCACACAGAGGTTATGAATTATTACTATTGCAAGTAGGACCTCACGAGTCCTGGTCATTGGTGGTTTTGCAGGCTGTTATTATTACAGCATTCACCATGACCTCCGTGATCTGACTCGGTGTCCAGAGCGCCCCCATGAGGGAGGCGGGTTACTTGGATCATCCCTGTTTCCCAAAGAGAAAACGAAGGTTCACAGAGGCTTAGTGGCACGGAGGAGTTCTTGCAGTGGCCTGCAGAGGAATGAACAGCCGGATTGAAGCAGAAGGGGGAGATGGGCTGGTCTGCCTGCCCTGAAAATCACTCTCTGGTTGAAATCTGCGTGAGTCTGTGTGTGTGCCTGGGTTCGATCGAACGGTGATGAGGAGAGAAAGACAGGAGTTAGGAAAACATCAGACTCAGTTAGTGACTCTCATGTGCAAGCGTGCAAACCCCACGTGAGCCCCGTCCTGCTTCTTCCCGAGGACGCTGCTCAATGTATCGATAGGTATTCAGTTTATTTGCTCCCCTTTCTTTTCATGCAAAGGATTTGCGATGCCCACAGTGATTTGTCATGCGTATAGTGAAATCCTGAGGATCCTGAGGAAATTCCTGAGGATCGAAGTAGAGCAGGGAACAAACCTGCCAGTATTTCAGGCCACTGGAGGTGTGCAGCTGGACATCTGATGGCGATTCGGAGCTTCTGGCATCCAGGGTAGAGAAGCAAATGCTCAGCGACATCAAGTTCGTGACCAGAGAGAGGGAAGTGGGCCATTTTCTTGGGGGGAAAATTATTTTGTTTAAGTGAAATTGTTAAAAAAAAATTTTTTTAATGTTTATTTTTAAGACAGAGACAGACAGAGCATGAGCAGGGGAGGGGCAGGGAGAGAGGGAGACACAGAATCCGAAGCAGGCTCCAGGCTCTGAGCTGTCAGCACGGAGCCCGACATGGGGCTCGAACTCACGAACCGTGAGATCATGACCTGAGCTGAAATCAAGAGTCAGATGCTCAACTAACTGAGCCACCCAGGCATCCCACCTTAATTCCCTTTTTTAAATCTTTCTTTTTTTAATGTTTATTTATCTTGAGGGAGAGAGAGAGAGACAGAGCATGAGCAGGGGAGGGGCAGAGAGAGAGGGAGACATTGAATCCAAAGCAGGCTCCAGGCTCTGAGCCGTCAGCACGGAGCCTGACGTGGGGCTTGAACTCACGAACCGTGAGATCATCACCTGAGCTGAAGTCGAATGCTTAACAGACTGAGCCACCCGGGTGCCCCTAAATTAAATTCTTAAAAGGTGTTTCAGAGAGGGTAACCATGATATTGTTAGCTTCTTTGGTAACCTAGCTACGCCAACTTAGCCCTGCATGTCTGTGTCTCGTGATAGACTTGGCCCAGACTGAATACATGGGACACACGTGATGTAGCATATGTGTATGTGCCTGGCACGCTGTGAGTGGCTGACAGATGATCGTCTCCCTCTCCAAACTCGGGCTGTCTCTTTGAGGAAACAAAAACTCAGGGTGGCAGGTGAACGGCAAGGGTTGGCCACATGTCTGTTCTGTTGTTTGAACTGTGCGAGGTGCGATGGGCGGTGAAAAAAATCCCCGTCTCATGATCCATAACCTTAACGAGCTTACCGCCTAGGTGACAGAGTGCACACGCGAGCAACCGAGAATGACAGAGCACAGGTGTTAGAGGGCCTCGGGGAGGGGGAGACTCTGCTGGTGGAGGCTGTGGGAGGTGACTGCCTGCGGCTTGGGGGGGACAACGCGAGCTAGACGTTCAAGGATTTGATTGGTGGAGACAAGGGAAGAGTGTGTAAGGCACGTGGAAAAGCGTGTGTAAGACTTGGACTGGGGAATGAATATGGTCAGAAGAGAGTGAGGGGTTAGTCATCGATAGACTGGGGGGTGAGGAACGTGAGAGAAATGTGAATTCTACAATGCTTTGGAGGTCAGGTAGACTGTACCCAACACAATAGGGGGGGAGCAGATTAGATTCCAAGTCCGGCTCCAAGGGAAGTGGGGTATTTGACTTTGGGCAAATCACCTCCTTTCCCTGAGCCTCAGATTCCTTTTCTCTATAGAGTTGGATTAGAGGATCCAGTTCCGCGTTTTGGATACTCCGATTTTATTTTGTGGGTAACGGGAAGCCACCAGAACTTCAAGGAAGTTCTTGAACTGGGAAGATGGTGTCATAAAGGCAGTGTATGTGAGAGTGTGGGTTCTGAAAGCAGACAATTTGGGCTTGACTTCTATACTAGCTGCGTAATTTGGGCGCGTTGTTTCTTTCTGAGAATTGAACGAGTTAGTATAATACATGGAAGATGCTGAGAGTAGTGCCCGCACATGGTCTAGCGTCTGTAGGTTAGCTGCTGTTCCCACCGTGGGAAGGCGTGTTAGTCGGCGTTGTTCCATAGCAAGCAGCCGCCAGGTCTGGTTTTCAACAACAGACACTGAATTCTTGTTCACGCTGTGCGAGGGCCTCGGATTGGCTGTGGCTCGGCCCCCGGATGCCGGTGAACAGCGGTCTGTTCCCTGTGTCTCCTCACTTTGAGACTCAGGCTGAAGGAACAGAGGAGGGAAGCATGGGGAGTCTGGTGGCAACTTGAAATGCCTCTTTGAGGACTTGGGCTCAACCGTGGCTCATAGTCACGCGGCCAAAGCCAGTCCCACGATCCAGACCCAAATCAGTGGAGAGAAGCCCGATGTTAGACTTTCTTAAGGAGATATGAGGGTTAAGTGTGAAAATTACGGCACATGGAAGGTGGTAATCAACACCCATCGGAGCTGATGATGAGGTGGTCGGGACACATGAGGGGTGAGTTTAGAAGAAAAAGGCTCGAATTGAGTGGGAGAAGGAGCGCCAAGCCGAGGGGTCTCAGTGGACAATTGGAAATCTAGATTGGAACGGGGGGTCAGAGCCAAGGGGCCAGTTACGGAGATCGGAGACCCAAGAAGATAGGAAATGTGAGCTATTCTAGCAGCCAGTGGTTCTCAGCCCATGTGCCGTGAGCAGAGGGACACATCCAAAAAACAAAACAAAATCCTCTGCAGATGCACCGCTAAATTTTGATCAGCATTTAAAATTCGTATTTGTTGCAACCAAGTCGACACGTTCCAGTGACACGTATCAGGTGGCATTCCGCACGCTCACAAGCTGGGAGGTATCCAATGAGTGTCAGTTTTTGTGAATCAAAGGCACCCCCCTGGCCTGGAAAGGAAGCATCAGAGGACTTTGCCCTTGAGCATATCAAAAGGACACAGGGCAGTGCATAGTGCCAGGGTGCTGAAGAGTAAGCACGGGCAGTGACGAGCAATTAAAGGCCCCCGAAGACGGGTGGTCACACCAGTAGGGAGGGCACGCCGATGAATGCCACCGACTTGGCGGTGTGTATGTCTTTCATTACTTTAAGAATGCTGCCACTTTTTTATGCTGTTTGTACATGTTCTTTTTTTTTTTAAGTTTGTTTTGAGAGAGAGAGAGAGAGAGAGAGCACAAGCGTGAGAGGGGCAGAGAGAGAGGGAGACAGAGAGAATCCAAAGCAGGCTCCGTGCTGTCAGCACCAAGCCCCACATGGGGCTCGAACTCACAAACCGTGAGATCGTGACCAGAGCCAAAATCAAGAGTCGGACTCTTAACTGACCGAGCCACCCAGGCGCTCCTGGACGCGTCTTCTGAACACAGGTTGAGACTCACGGTCCTGGAGAGATGCAATGATGAAATCGTAACTTTGCTCTGTGAAAGGGACTCTGAGTCGGTGTTGGTGGTGTGGGAGAAGGAGTGGGGTCTAAGTAAGGTGTTTCCGGGAGGGGCTGGTCTAGAAAACGAGAGCAGGCAGTAAACGGAGGGAAGTGATGGCTGTGAGCCTAGGAGGTTGCGCTCGCCCACCTCCTTCCTCGGGCCTGCGCCCCAGGCACCTGGAACATTCTCCTGACAGGGCTTACCCTCTCTGGCCCTTTGCACTTGTGTAAGTTGTGCCCATTCTCCGTGGAGGATCCTTCCCCTGGGGGCCGGGAGCCACGAGCACTGGCACGTCCGTAACTGTGGTTTGTCCAACCTCATCGAACACTCTGGAGGGCTGGGACAGCTTTTCTGGCATCTCTCGGGGGTGCTGCAGCTCGCTGGTGACTCACAGAGGGACTCCAGACTGCGTGGGCGGCTGGATGAATGAAGCCAGGTTGTAAATGGTGCTGCTTTGCTGAGCGAGGTTTTAGCCACTCCTGCATTTGACTTTCCTTAACATTTAACTAATCCTATCTGTGGATTTCGTGTTCAGGTGGTTTACGGTCCAGAAGAATGTGAGGGTGGCATGAAGGGTTTTTGGAGCTCGAAGAGGGCCGCCCAGGTGGTACTTTGGTGGTGGGGAGAGGGCAGGTCTGATCTTTGAAAGTGCTTCATCGTATTTCCCACCGACAAGCACGATTTTACAATAGGGGCCTCCCATTTAAGTGGGTGCAGATCCTGGCACACGTGTCCCCTAGGCCTTGACTGAATAATGACTTGGGGTCAGTCCCACAGGAAGACTCAATGGCTCTGATGCAGAATTGCATAGAGCACACGGGGAGCTGTTTGAGATTTTGTACCTGTCCCCAAATTATGCTGCCCTGTCTTTTGTATCCTGCCACATTCATAGGCCCTTAGGGCTGAAGCCCTAATGATATTTTATTTATACAGTCTTAAAGTCGAAAGGAGCCTTTTAAGTTATGTAAACTTGTCAGCGTTTGTGTGGTTAGGAAGGCAGGAAGTAGTGTCTGTTGCTTCTCCCCCAGCCCCCTATCTCTCCTCTAGTGTAGGAATTCCAAATACCCTCTCCTTGCATACCTCTAGTGACAGGGAGATCACCACTTTACTCGGCAGCCTGCTTTATCCTTGGGAAGCTCTGTCGTTGAAAAGCTCTTAGGTATGTGGACTGAGAATCTGCTTCTTGCCCTATTTTTGCCCTCTGGATAGTCACAGCCCTCCTCCTCTTCTACGCCGATATTCCTAGAGGCCCTGGAAGGCATTTCTCAGCCATTTCTCCTTATCCAGGACCTTCTCTTTTCCAAAACGGCCCCAGTTCTTTATTCCTCATGGAGCATACTTTCCAGGTGCAATCTTTTTCTTTCCTCCCCCCACCCCCGGCCTTTCATTTTCTCCTTTTTCTTTCGGTATCCTTTATTTCTGGGCATGCAGAACAAAACAGACTCAAAATAAAACTTTAATCATTGGGCATGGGTTTTTTTTTTTAATGTTTATTTATTTTTGAGAGAGGCAGAGCATGAATGGGGGAGGGGCAGAGAGAGACACAGAATCCCAAGCAGGCTCCAGGCTCTGAGCTGTCAGCACAGAGCCCGACATGGGGCTCGAACCCACGAACTGCGAGATCATGACCTGGGCCGAAGTCGGATGCTTGACGGACTGAGCCACCCAGGTGCCCCATTGGGCATGTTTTAACACCTAGGCCAGTATTCCGTGTATGAGGTGTGCAAAGTGCTTTTACACATTATCTCTAGAAATCCTATGAGTTGCTACTTTGATTCGTTCTGTTGGCAGAGCAGGAGGCCGAAGCACACGGAGGTTAGGTATCTGGCCCCAGGTCACCCAGCTAAGAAGCTGTGTGGGAAATAGGCTGTGGTCTCTGGTGTGAAGGATCTCCCAGTCTCACGGGAGAGAGAGACAAGAGACGAGCTGAATATAACACGTCACGAAGCAATGCTAACTGTAAGGCACAGGCCTCGCACTGTGGGGACTGCAAGGGTGACCACGTGTTCCTGGGGTCAGGAACTTGAGCTGGAGATCACTGGGGAGAGCAGATTTGGCAAGAAGGCCAGAGGAAGGCACGGGGATGTGACGTTGCAGTTTTAGGGCGTGACATGGTTGCCTTTGTGTTTCAGAAAGGTCACTGGCTGTCATGAGGAAGGGACGAGTCGGGCAGCAGGGGGAGAGGTGGCGAGGGCGGATGGGGGGCAGGTGCCGCGGGAAGTGGGAATCAGCAGGTGTATGCCAGGACTTTCTGGACCAGATGCAACACGATCTGGAAGTCTTGGTTGTGAAATGAGAATTTAGAAGTCGAAGATGTAACTGAGCATCTGTATGCGATCTGACTCCCTAGCTTGCAAAGACTTAAACAAACAAACCAACAGGTTCAGTTCTAAGTGCTTGTCCACATGTTAATTCATTTAACTTTCAAAAGAGCTCTCTGCATTACAGATGGGAAACTGAGGCTGGGAGAGAGCTTGCCTAGGACACAGGGCTAGTAAGGGCGGGGCCAGATCTGAGCCCAGGCAGTCTGCCTTGGCACCCACGTGCTGAACCATCAGGCCACTCTGCCTCTTTGTCACATGAGATAATGAGTGTGAAAGCATCTGGCCCACAGGAGGCATTGCCAATGCTTATTAGGCGAATAGGTCTCTGCCTTTAATATCTCCCCTCCCTGGAGCCCTTTGCAACTTCCAGAGCCCTGGAATCTGCCTTACTCCCTTTCGGCTATAATGGCAGCAACCCCATTAGGAGGTCAGGTGAGTGCATGGCATTGGGAATGTGCTTGGATAAATAGCGGAATGTGTATACATGTCCGGCTCTTGCTTATCCCCATTTTGCAGAGGAAGGAACTGAGGCTCAGACATGTTAACCAGGTACAATGAGGAGAACAGGGGAGAACTACCTGGGGGTAATGGGGCTGTCACTTTGTAGGTACCGACGGAGCTAGGTTCAAATCAGGCAGCACCATCTGGCTGTGTGACTTTGAGAAATTACTTCACTTCTCTTATTTCCTCATTTGTAGCAACCGTACACACTTTTTTTTTTTTAAGTTTATTTATTTATTTATTTTGAGAGAGACCACATGAGAGGGGGAAGGGCAGGGGCAGAGAGACAGGGGGACAGAGAATCCCAAACAGGCTCCGCACTGTGAGTGCAGAGCCCGACACAGGGCTCAAACCCACGAACGGCGAGATCATGACCCAAGCCCAAAGCAAGAGTGGGCCACTTAACCGACTGAGCCACCCAGGCGCCCCAGTCGTACCCACTTCTTCAGGCAACTTAAGAACTAAAAATGAATGCAGAACTGGCACTTAGTATGCACTCAGGAATGTGATTTCCTTAAAGAGAAAAGATTTGTGTTCAGATTGCTTTATGGAAGGTAAAAAGCAGAGACAAGGAGACACAAAGTGGGTCCCAACATAGATATAGAGATAGCTGGCATCATTGTCCTTTGGGGCAGCCCGAAGGCCCTGCCCACTCCTGGTGTGTTATTTTAAAACCAGATATTCAGTCCATCAGGGAGTATTTTCCTGAATGTCTGCTGGTATCACGGGACCTGAGACCTTGCTGTTAAAACTGCAGTTGTCATGGAAACGGGCCCAAGCTTCCAGAGAAGGTCTGCAATCCATGGGGACCACCTGTATTTCTAATTCATGAAAGAGGAAAATGCCACTGTGCTCTCTGCTTGTGCGAGGGGAGAGCAAATGTGTGTTAATTAGATTGGGTCTCAGGCCTGTTGCCCTTTCCAGAGCTGCCTTCCTGGAAAGTGCTGCAAAGCAAAGGGCTGCAGGCTGATGGGCTGTCCCCTGAGGCAAAAATCAAAGGCAAATGGGCTAGTTTTCTGTGAATGAATAAGAGTGCACAGCGGCACCTTTTGGGAGATCTGCAAGGGGGGCCTGGGAGGAAGGGGGCTCTGGTTATTAAAGGTAGGGACTGAGTCTTGGGCTGTGAAGTATTTGAGCCGGAAAATCCCTCAGGCAGCTCTCAGCACATGATCTTTTTTCCTTTTTCTTTTTCTTTTCTTTTCTTTTTTTTTTTAGAGAGAGGAAGAGAGTGGGGGCAGGTCAGAGGGGGAGAGAGAGAGAGAGAGAGACAGAGAGAGAGAGACTCTTGAGCAGGCTCCACAGTCAGTGCAGGGCCCAATGTGGGGCTCAATCCCACAACCCTGGGATCATGACCTAAGCCGAAATTAAGAGTGGGATGCTCGGGGTGCCTGGGTGGCTCAGTTGGTTAAGTATCCCAACTTTTGATTTCCGCTCAGGTCATGATCTCACAGTTTGTGTGAGTTTCCAGCTCTGTGCTGACAGCATCCAGCTCTCTGGGATTCTCTCTCTCTCTCTCTCCCTGTCTCTTTCTGCCCCTCCTCCACTTGCACTGTCTCTCTGTGTGTCTCTCAAAATAAATAAACTGGAAAAAAAAAAGAATGGGATGCTCAACTGACTGAACCACCCAGGCACCCGTCAGCACAGAATCTTGATGGTGTATCAATTTGCTTTGACACAATAATGCCACGTAAACAAACAACTTGTAATTCTGTGACTTACAACTTGAAATATTTCTTGCTCTTAGGTCTGTGGGTGGTAGAGACGTATTAGCAGAGCTTGGCCAGATTTGTCATCAGGCTTCTGTTTGGGTCAACTTTTCTCCTCATACCATCTCCTTCTGGGACTCCGAATGAAGGAGGTTCCATCCTTGGCCATGCGGTTTTCGTGACAGAGGATGGACTGTCAAGAGATTGAGCTGAACCCCATCTGCCTCTTGAAGCTTGTGCTCAGACTGGTGCACTCACATCTACTCTCATTCTATTGGTCGAAGCAGACCAACTTCCCTCCCCCCAACTTCTTGGGAGAATTAAAGTCTTGTACTATGAGTTAAAAGTACTTGGAACCAGTTGCATACGTTGTGAAGCATAAGGCATGACTGTTTGTGTTCTCTGGAAATGTAAAGATTACAAAATGCCAGTGAGCTGAGAAAGGAGAGCAGTGAAGAACTACAAGGCTGGAGGAGGGAGAGGGATCTTCAACATCCTGGGGTTGGGAGAAACCTTGCCATCCGAGTGACCAATGATGTGTCAGGACCACGGACAGCACACAGCTTGCCCTTTCCGTTCCTTGTTCATCCCGTGGAACCTGGAACTTTGGGAACGTCGTGTCTGTGTATATACTATTCATTTTGCTGGAATGCTCCCCTTCTCCCCCCCTTTTTGGCTTCATGAACTTCTCACATTTCAGAACCCAGCTTAAATGTCCCCTCCTTGATGACATAGTCACTGTCTTTCCCTGTCTCTGTAATAACAGCTTTGGTTTTCTGCTGTTTTCCAGTTCATAAACGAGTGATTGGGGGGTTGATTAGATGAGAACTGCACCTCTCTTTTCTTCCAAGGCTCCCTTAATGGATCTTCCAGTCCTATGACTTTGCGGTGGAGATGACAGATTTTATTCCCACCAAGCAGGAGAGAGAACCGAATGCAGGGAGGCTTAATGCTTCATTCATTCAGGGGTGGACAATGATGCAAACGTTTCGCTGTGACCCAGACCTCGCATTCTAGCTGAGGCTGCCTGCTGTTTACTTTGCTGTTGTATGGGTAAGAATGTCTGAAGCTTTAAGAGCTAATTTTTGTAAGCAGCACTCAACATAGTACTTAGTGTTTGTGAAGAGAATGAAGGCGTCCTGCCAACACCAGCTCCCTCCCAGTTGAGGCTGGATGCAAGATAATAGTGGGTTTGAAGACAAGCCCTCCCCTTCTCTGAGCTTCTCCTCTGACTCACAGGACCTTTGGCAGAGATGTGATTCCTGCCCAGAACCAAGGTTTAGGTGGCCCTTTGTGAGAGCTCTTTCAGCATCATCTGCATTGTACAGGCTTTGCACTAAGCCAGCTTCTATTCCCAGGCAGTAGGCTTAAGCTTTCAGGGAATTTTAAAAGCAGGAAAAGGGATTTCTGATGTATCAGTCTTCTCTTTTCTCCTGTGCTGTGTTTCTTCCCCCACCCCTTCTTCCTCCCTTCCTTTCTTCCCTCTCTCGTCCATTCCCCCCCTCTTTATCTTACTCCTTTCCTCCCCTTTTCACTTCCTCCTTCTCTCTTTTCAAACATTCTGTTCTTCTTTCTCCCTTTCTCCTTGCCTCCTGTGTGTCTCCCTCTCTCCTCCTGCTCAGCAAACATTTGCTAAATACCTCTGGCTGGTCCCTGGGATCCAGAGATGAATCGCCCCAGGCAAGGCTGGCCAGGAAGGGGGGTCCAGCTCTGCGGGAGATGGACACATGAGCCATGACCATGACAGATGCTCAGTCTTGTAGCAGAGGGTTGTGCAAGGGGCAGTGGGACACGGGAGCACCCCATAGTCTCTGCCGGGGGGAGTCTGTTACTATTAGAAAGATTTGCTCTCCCCCCTGAATTACTACCATATAGAGAGTTTGGTATTTTGCTTTTTCAGCTAAGATTTTATTGCCTAGCACTTTTGTCTGTCGTTAAAAATTCCTGGGAAATATTTTAGCAGATGAAGGATACCCCATTAGTGGTGTGGTTATACGAGTGCAATTAATTCTGGATCACACTTTTGTGTACAATCCTTTGACCTGTTTGGGGATATTTTCCTGAGGACGGATTCCCAGCACTGAATTTTTATATCAAAGGTCATCAGCAATTTTAAGGCCCATGATACATTTTGCAAAATTGTCTAGTGCTTATCTTACTGAGAAACCCCTGCTTTGAGGAAACTCTAATCAGTTTCCCTTTTTCTACTTCTGCCCAGTATTTGTGTGATGTCTCAGCTCAGGAGCTTTTGTATGTTTGAGTTCTTCTTTGAAGAAAACCCTTTCATTATCATGGGGACCCGCCCAGACTCCATTCCTCATGGCGTTAGGGTCCCCTTGAGCTGGCATCTGAACCCCTCTCCAGGGCCCCACCCTGAGGTCCTACTTCAGCCAGATAAAACCACATATGGATCCCCCAGCACACCCTGTCCCTCTGTGCCTGTCCCCATGTCATACCTCTTTCTGTAGTCTCTTTTGTCCTTTGCCGCATGGCTAATTCCCATTCATGCTTCCAGCTTAAGTAAGCATTTTTCCCCTGGAAGAGCTGGAACTGGGGCACCTCTGTGCTCCTGGCAATCTCTGCTCTTCTCTCTGTCCCAGTCCTTCCCAGTCTCCCCCACTGGCCTGAAAACTCCTTAAGGGCAAGTGCTATTTCTTTTAGCTGCACATACTCCTTCCTTAGTTATTTATTGAGTGTGGTTCCTGCTACAGAAAATGGCAAAGAATAAACAATGTGCGACTCTACTGAGTAGTTACACATGCCAGACCTGTGCTAAGTGCTTTGTGTATATACCCCATGGACTTTTCCCAACAGCCTTATGAGGCAGGGACAGTTGTCCCCATTTGCAGATGAGGAAACTGAGGCTAGGAGAGGTTAAGTCACATGGATAGTAAGCAGACAGAGACTGGACCTTGCATCTGACTCTGGACAGTCTGTTCTGATGTAACGCTGATCCAAGGACACGAGCCATACTGAGCATAATTCCCTTTAGGTCACAGCTGTCATCATGGAATGAATGGCAGTCTCTGGCATACTCTAGCTGTTGGACTTTTGTTGAATTTTTAGTCAGATATTTCATTTCCTTCAAAGAATTGAAAGGGTGATTGTAACACAGAACAATTGTCCTTGTTCACATGTGTGTCTGTGAGAGGCAGGGAATTATTAATTTTCTTTTAAATGTGTGACTGTTGTTTTGTTAAATTCTTAACAATTATGTACCATCAGCTTCACTCCTCTTGGTGTGAGATTTTACACTCAGCTTTCCTGCGTGAAAAAAGGGAGCCCTAGAATGCTAGGTCCTTGGGTCACAGACATCTGGTATTTTCTAAATTATATCTGATTATGGGTGTCATGGATTCTGGAGTGTGAAAATGCTTCTCTTTTTTTAACGTGCTTTTTTAATGTTTATTTTTGAGAGACAGAGAGCTCATGGGGGAGGGGCAGAAAGATGAGACAGAGGATCTGAAGCGGGCTCTGAGCTGTCAGCGCAGAGCCCGATGTGGGGCTCAAAGTCACGAACCGCGAGATCATGACCTGAGCCGAAGTCAGACGCTTAACCGACTGAGCCACCCAGGCGCCCCTCGAGTGTGAAAATATTTTAAGATGTGACAGAAGAAATATTTAAGATGTGTTTGGTGCAGTGGATGCCAGGCTGGAAGTTAGGGAACCTTGGGTCTAACCCGTACCCGCGTTAGTTGTGTGAACACGGGAGGTCACCCGGTCTCTAAACCCCGTTTCCATCTGAGGTCAGATCAGACCCAACACTCCGTAAGAACCACTCGGCGCAAACAGGCTTGGAGAGCAGAACTGTCGTAAAGCACAATTCCCAAGGTGTCATCTGGGGAAAGTTCCCTTGTCAGAACTTTCCACACAACAAAAGGATCTGTGTTTGGAAAAGATGTTAAGTGCAGTCCGCCGCTCGCGTATTCACGTTACACGTCAGCAGAGTAAAGGATCTGGGTTCTTGTCATATGGACCATCTTTTGTTTCTGCTTAACCCAGAATTTTCTAAACTCACTACCCCCGGGACTCACCTTGGGGAATAGCCTCGACTTAAACCCCTCTGAGCTAGAGTGCCAAAGGACATGATTCTGAACATGCCAGTTAAGAGGCAAAGGCACTGCTAATTTCAAGGAAGAAAAGCAGGGAGTCACATTGGCTCTTGCCTTATCATACACGGACTTACTGTTTTAGAACTACACTTGCACCCGACTACGTCGGAGCTCGGACCGGTACAGTAGCTGCACACAGAATCGGCTGGTAGTTGGGGAGGAGGTGGACTTGAACACAAGCTGCACCACCTGATTCTAGAAAGAGCAGGGTGGGGCTGATCTTCTGGTGTGCAGTGTATTAAACACTACCTTTCAGGCTGAGCCTGAAAAGCCCTCTATTAAATGTGGCAGAGCAGACGGCTGCCTGCGGGAGGCCGTGTTCTGGAAGCCACGCACCAGCTGCTGCTGCTGCTGCCTCACATTCCCCTGCTTTCCGGTGCCCGGGAAACCTGGACACAAGCTTGTCTCTGCTTCTGGGTGTGCGGAGCCCATGCCTCCCCTTTCCCCTGGTACCAGAGTATCCTCCCCGGAAATGTGCACATCGTGGCTGGCTTCCGTCTTAGGGCTAAGAGGCAGGTTGTAGGGCCTGGGAGCGGTTGAGCTTGAAGACAGAGACTCTCCTGCTGGGGGGGTAAGATGTGCTGGTTCCTACTTGTCTCCCTTGCCTCATGGCTCGTAGTGCTTTGTCTCCTGGCTGTGATACCTTTTCTCTCCATCTTAATCCATTTGTCCTTCAAGAATCAGTCAGGGATCCGTCTGTGTGTCCATTCATCCATCTGGCCATCCGTCCATCCATCCGGCCAGGTTGTGTCCAATACTGGAGATGAAACACTGAAGAAAACAGATGAAATCTCTCCCCCGGTGAAGCTACCAGTCTTGTAAGGACATTTGCAGGGCACAGCTATAGGTGGCCCGTCCACCTACATCAGCATATCTGCAGGTGTCCCCTGTGAGTTGTGTCTGCCACAGCCAGTGGGCGACCACCACAGCGCTGATGTCAGCGGCCAAGTCACATTTTAGACAAACGTGTGGATACATAGCGTGTAGGGGCTGTGAAACAAAGTGGGGGGGGGAGGGGGTGGGTTCTGCTGGCAGGGCACAGGTGTATGATGTTCCAAACAGGGCAGGCGGCGGGAGGGCTCTCAGGTAAGTGACACCGAACAGACACCTGAAGCAAGTGGGACAGTGAACTTGGCCTGGGTGGTGGGATTCCAGATTACGCAGGGTCTCACTGACCTTGGCTTTCACTCTGAAGGAAGTTCGGTGCCGATGCCAGATGCAGGCAGAGGGTTCTGAGCAGCAGGCTGTGGGCTCCGTTTCTGCGCAGCAAGCCTTCCCTGAGTCTTTAGTTTGGGTTAACCCTTCTTCTCTGGGCTTGTACAGCGTCCTCTGCCTTCTCCTTGTTCATGCCACGTGCATTCTATACGGTTCCTCAGAGGGTCTGGGTGGGATCAAGCCCCAGTTAACCCCAGTGTTACCCAGATCAGCAAACACCCTGCATTGCTAACCCTACTTCTTCGTGACAGTTCTTGCAGTCACCTCCCGTATACACGATCTGCCTCAATCCTTGTCTCAGGCTCTGCATTCAGGGAAGCCCATGGAGGACGCTCCCCCAGAAGTGACTATCCTGAGTTGTTAATGTCCGTTTACTCTCTGTCTCCCTACCCCAGGGCTGGGGCTTTCGGACAGAGAGGCTGTGATTTATTTATTCATTGCCGCATCCCCAGCTAGGAGATAGCACAAGTAGAAAGCAGCACACGGCAAAAAGAATTCTCTGCCTCCAAGAAATGCAAATGAACAATTATTGAGAACCAAGGGTGCTTGGTGATTTTATGCAAGGCAAATAGGGGCAATACTTTTGGGAAGCTATCTGGTCCTGTTTATCAAGGGCCATAAACGAGGTTTATCCTGTGTGACCCAGTCATTACGCCTCTGAGGACCGAGCCTAACGCGTCAAGCCGAGGGAGACACTTTGTGTGGAGAGACGCTCACTGGCGCTCATTGCAGCAACGTCACCCGTGCGAAAACTCAAAAATAACTCCAATGCCCAACAGTAGGGAGATAGTGAAACAATTTATGGTGTATCCACAAGGTGAAATGCTTTGTAGACACTCACTTATGGCTGTGAAGAACATGTGATAACTTGGGGATACCCTTATGGCAAAATGCAGAAAAGGACACAGTTGTGGTTTTTGACTTCTAGAATTTGCTGTGTGTGTGTGTGTGTGTGTGTGTGTGTGTGTGTGTGTGTTGTTGTTGTTGTTGTTTTTTACTGTCTCTGGGCCTTGGCTTCCAGTTCTCTCTGCCCAGACGAATGAATGTTTGCCCTACCTGGACGAACTTTGTTTGTTTGGAACAACTTATCTCGACTTATTTTCTAGGGGTGAGCTGGTCTTGCCTGGCCCCCCGTAAGGGGGACAGCTCCTTAACTTTGCTCCCATGGTGGGCACCCTCCCCTTTTCCTCTTGTAACCAGCCCCCACCACCCAAGGCTTGTGAAGCCTCTGCCTCTCCCTCCGCCATCTCCACTAGGACACATTCCCCTCTGTCCCTGGTTCCTCCTGGCTCTTCAGGGCTTGGCCCTGGGCTGGGAGCCGAGGCAAAGTGCAGCATCTGATGGGACACAGATGAGTGGATGGATGCGTGCATTACGATCGCCACCATCACGGAAAACGGTAGAGAGAAACATCAGAACGTTGACTGGAGGTCATTCCGGGGCAGTTGTGTTTTTTTTTAATAGTCTTTCTGCTAGTTTTTACGATGTCTCTGAATTGAGTTGTATTATATTCAATAATGATGCCTTAAGAAACTCCTGTTCTACAAATGACCCAGTTTTCTGCAACAAATGAATGGCATCAGAGAGGGAGGAGGGCGGGACAGATCCCTGCAGACTTCACAGAGCCAGATGCAGGGTGGGGGCTGTGGACGGGACCACTCAAGCCGCCCACGGTCAAAGGACATTTCTGAGACAGCCAAGCAAAATTGAGCATGGTCCATTAACCGATACAAAGGAATTCATGTCAGTTGGGTCCGCTGAGATGATGGTTTGTGGTTATGTTTATTTCAAAACTTCTTGGGGAGCCCGGGTGGCTCGGTTGGTTAAGTGTCCGAGCCTTGGTTTCAGCTCAGGTCATGATATCACAGTGTCATGAGTTCCTGTCCCATGTCGGGTTCTGTGCTGGCAGCGCTGAGCCTGCTTGGGATTCTCTCTCTCTCTCTCTCTCTCTCTCTCTCTCCCTCTCTCCCTCTCTCCCTCTCTCCCTCTCTCCCTCTCTCCCTCTCTCCCTCTCCCTCTCTCCCTCTCTTTCCCTCTCTCGCTCTCTCTCCCTCTCTCGCTCTCTCCCTCTCCCTCTCTCCCTCTCTCTTTGTCCCTCCCCCACTCATGCTGTCTCTGTCTCTCTCAAAATAAATAAACTTAAAAAAAATTTTTTTTAACTCCTTCATGGTCAGAGATACACACTGAAGTATTTACAGGTGACGTGATACAGTGTTTGGGATTTTATCGGAAAATACCACAGCAAAAACAAAACAGAAGTGTCGGTGGGGGCACAGAATAGGTGGAACGTGAATGGCGAAGTGTGGAAGGTTTTGAGTCCGGGTGATGGACGTGAGGGGGCTTTTTTATGGCGTTTCTTTACTTTTGAAAATAGTTGGATAATTTTATATTAAAAGTTCAAAAAACGTCTTGGCTTTTCCCTAGTAACACTGAACACTTTGCTTGGCTTTTCAGAGCGACCGACTCCTCATCAAAGGTGGACGAATCATCAATGATGACCAGTCCTTCTATGCTGACGTCTACCTGGAAGATGGACTGATAAAGTGGGTTGACCAAAAACCTTTTTTTAAAAAAAGAAAAGGATTTTATTTTTTAAGTAATCTCTACACCCGGCGTGGGTCTCGAGCTTACAACCTTGAAATCAAGAGTCACACGCCCCACTGAATGAGCCGGGCAGGTGCCCCCAAAACACGCCTTTGAAGAAGCCAGTCTCCCCGGGCTGCCTGGCCCTTAGGGGATACAGACAGCTGGCATTCTGTCCCCAGATGACTGTGCTATGTCCTGTGAATGTCAGGGAGGGAGAGATTCGAGGAGGGAGGAGCTCCAAACTAGTGGTGGGGAGGGGACTAGCAGTTATTGAGTGCCCCTGCCGTGTGAGCCTTCTGTAGGCCCCCAGATGCACAGGGAGCTGTGATGTGCACCTGCTGGCCTCCTGTCCTATTGCAGGAAGTGGTGGGCTAGTCAGGCAAAACAGCTGCCCCACACTGCAGTGTCCGTTAGGGACAAGGCACAGGTGTCAACCTGGTACATAGGACTGAACCCACAGCTCTTTCTTCCACCTGCCCAGAATTTCTGGATTGGGTTGAAGGGGGGCAGGGGAGAAGGGAAGAATGTTAGGACAGGGCCGTGGTACTTAAATAAAAGACATCCATCGGGACTGAAGTCTCCTCCACTTTCTCCCTATCGGCGTCCTCTCCAGCTGTGACATCCCAGTGTGCTCGTTCACTCAGTCGCTGTAATGGAGAACCTGTGGCTGGGCGGCTTCAACAATAGGAATTCACTTGTCACAGATGTGGAGGCTGCCAGTCCTGGGTCAAGGTGCCGTCAGGGATGGTTCCTTCTGAGATCTCGCTCCTTGGCTTGCGGATGGCCGTCTTCTGGCTGTCTTCCCGTGGTCGTCCCTCCCTGTGCATGCACTCCTGATGTCTCTTGTCTTCCTCTTCTTACAAGGGCATCAGTCCTATTGGGGGGTCAGGGCCCCTCCCTAATGCCTCATTCTAATTTACTCACTTCTTTAAAGGCCCCCTCTCCAAATACAGTCACATTCTCAGATGCTGGGGGGTCAGGGCTTCAACATACAAGTTTGGGGGAGCACAGTCCACAGATAGTGGTTTGGATGTGGCCTCCACATTTCACCAGCTCGTAATGGAGAGGTTCAGCTCTTTTTTTTTTTTTTTTTTTTGCATGACAAACGCCCTGGATTCGCTCAGCATCTTCCCCTGGAGTCTGGGAGAGTAGGAGCTGGAAACTCTCAGTATCCAGCTCTGGCTGCTGGCACAGCAAAGAAGGGCAGAGGGGAACATGTGTGAGATGAAGGTCAGGACTGTCTGGTGCCCAAGTAGGCTTTGATGAAGAGGAGGAGGAGGAGGAGGAGGAGAAGGAAGAAGGGGAGAAAGAAGAGGAAGGGGAAGAGGAGGAGGAGAAAGAGGAGGAAGGGGAGGAGGAGGAGGAAGGGGAGGAAGAGGAAGGGGAAGAGGAGGAGGAAGGGGAGGAGGAGGAAGGGGAGGAGGGAGGAGGAAGAGGAGCAGGAGGAAGGGGAAGAGGAGGAGGAGAAAGAGGAGGAAGGGGAGGGGGAGGAGGAAGGGGAGGAAGAGGAGGAGAAGGAAGAGGAAGGGGAAGAGGAGGAGGAAGAGGAGGAAGGGGAGGAAGAGGAAGGGGAGGAGGGAGGAGGAAGAGGAGCAGGAGGAAGGGGAAGAGGAGAAGGAGAAAGAGGAGGAAGGGGAGGGGGAGGAGGAAGGGAAGGGGAGGGAGAAGGGGAAGAGGAGGAGGAAGGGGAGGAGGATGAGGGGGAAGAAGGGGAGGAGGAGGAGGAGAAGGAGGAAGGGGAAGAGAAGGAGGACAAAGAGGAGGAAGGGGAGGGGGAGGAGGAGGAAGTGGAGAAGGAGGAGGGCGGAGGAAGAGGGTCAGGAGGAGCCCTACTCTGCCCCTTTCTGCCAACCCCAACTCCAGCCCCAGACTCCAAGCATTTCAAGTCCAGCCCAAGCCCCTGTTTTTCCAGGTGATTCTCTCCTCTCAGCTGTTCCCAGCCACACTGAAAACATGGTACCCCCAGAGCGAGCCCAGCAGCCCTCGCCTGGAACCTCGCACCCATAAATCCTCTGCCTGGAACACCTTGCCCCTTCCCTCATTCTCCTTTTCTCCCCCCGTTCCCCAACCCCTGTTTGTCCTTGGGTCCTGGTTGTGTGGCTCCTCCTCCAGGAAGCCTTCCCTGACCCCCGTGTTGGAAGCATTCTCCTGCTGGCCAGCCTGTGTGCCAGTCCCACGCTCCTCATGCTGCACGCGGCTCTGACTTAGGGACCTCACCTTAGGGCCTCCCCCCCCCGGGGCCTGTCACAGTGCTGGGGACAGACAGGTACCAGGAGCATTGGCTGGAAGAACCCTGGCCCGTCAGTGCAGGACCTTGGTCTCGGCCGCAGTACAGCCTGGAACCAGAGGGAGAAAGGCACACGTGGTGGGGGGGTGGGTAGTGAGGTTCCTAGGTCACCCCCCTGCTTAGATAAGGAGACAGCCATTCCAGGGCAGACCCTGGTTTGTGGGGGCTGGGGGCTTCTGGGGCGTGAGGGGTAAAGGATGCTGACAACTGTTGCGGGACCACCTTCCCACCAGCCTCACGGGGTTTGAAGTTAACCCCCCAGGAGCCTTGCAGTCCAGGGTGTATGCATGGAACAAGAGCTCACTGGCTGAGCTGCATTTATGAAGTGCTTGCTGCATATGCGAACACCTGGAGTCTTCGGACCTTGGTGGACCGTGTCGTTCAGGGTTTCCACAAGTTCGGTATCTGTCAGCCCCTCTCAGTCTGAAACGCCTTTGTATTTGACTCTGCTGGCCCTCCCCTTCCGCCGTTAAGCAGACGAGTCTCCGGATGGTCATGTGGGGCGCAGGTCCCTGCTGGCTGGGAAGCAGGTGTGGGAGGGCTGAGACCCTGGGAGAACCACCTGCACTGACCCCAGGCACCACCCGGCATGAGGAGGCTCAGTTATTTCCCTTTACTTTGATGGAACCCCAAGAACCCTTTTATTTGGCAGCCGTTCACCAAGTTTTCCTGACAGCTGTTCATCTGTCTTTGTGCAGAATCTGTTATGATTCATTGAAGGTTCCGTCTAGTTTGCTCAGCGCCGGTGACTCAAACGCCGGCTGCCCAAGACTCCTGAGCGCGGTGTCGAGCGTCTGTCTCATTCTCAGAGCCTCCTTTCTCCTCGCCCCTTTTCCACACCCATTGCCATCGAGAACCTTTTAGGTTTTTCCTCCGAATGTACTGAGGGCTCCTTTTGGCTCAATCCCGGTTTGGGGAGAATCTGCTTCTATCTAAGGGAAGCAGGAAGGCAGTTGAGGCTGGTGGGCAGAGCCAAGATATGGGATTTGGGGGGACCTGGCTTGAGTCCAGACCCACCACTGACTTGCTGTGTGGCCTCAGACATGTCACGTGCCTCTCTTGAGTTCTGTTTTCTTCTTTCACTTCCTGTAAAGAGAGGCGACTGTCATGCCTTTAAGATGGACCCCGAACAGCAGTACTTGCTGGCAGTGTGGCATGGTGACTGAGTCACATACCCGATCAGACTCCACGGATACCCCCCTGTAGGGCCCATGCCCAGTCTGGGACATGCCCAAGCCGTTGCCAGCATGAAACAGTTGAACGTGACCCCATCTTCTTTAGAAGCCTGTTGGAGCATTAAATGAGATGATCCCTGAAGTGTATAGAAGGCTAGTGCTCAGCAGCGACCTGCTCCTGATGTAAGGTTTGGGGGTGTCTCCTCCTGGACCCCTGACATACAGCCCTGTGTTTGGAGCTGGACAGCGGGAGGATCGGGCAAGGCAGGAGTCTGCACATCGAGATGGAAATTACAGAGGGGAAGAGGTTGGCGTTGGGAGCAGCAGTGGCCGTGGCTGCGGGAGTGGTAGCGGTGATGGTCCCCGGCACCGTCCTCCCGCTACACCTACTTTCAGCTTCGGGACAGATAGTGTGTGACGCCCCAACTCTGTGGAAGACCCCCAAGGGGAGCCCTGTGGCCTCTGTCCACCCCCCACCCCACTTGCCTGGACCGGCTCTGCCCAGGGGTCCAAGGGGAGCCAGGGGATTCTGTTCCTGCCACCTGGGGGTGGATTCTTTTTGGGGGCCTGGCATGGTGGTCACCAGAGCGACACTTTCCTATATCTTCATTACTGGTGTTTTCGCGTGACTTAGGATATTGTTGCCTAAGCTGATGAGCTCAGAACAACTGTATTTAAAAAAAAAAATTTTTTTTACTGTTTATTTATTTTTGAGAGAGAGAGAGAGAGAGAGAGAGAGAGAGAGAGAATGAGTGGGGGAGGGGCAGAGAGAGAGGGAGACACAGAATCCGAAGCAGGCGCCAGGCTCTCAGCGGTCAGCACAGGGCCCGACGCGGGGCTCGAACCCACCAACCGCGAGATCACAACCTGAGTCGAAGTCAGATGCTCAACCAACTGAGCCACCCAGGCACCCCTGTATTTTTTTTTTTAATAAAAACCGCTCATGTTCAGATCTAGTGGTCTTCACCAGGCGTTGACCTTGGAGGCTGTTGTATCTGTCCTGGTGCTGGCTGAGCCTCCCCTCTGCCCCCCATGTCTCCTGACTCTGGTTCCAGCAGGTGAAACACAGCTGCCACCACAGGGGCAAGGCTTCGAATATCTTGGGCTCTTCTCTCTTCTTCCAGCCTTTGGAATTTTCCTTCTTTCTGGAGGGAGTTTGCAGGCACCTGGTGCATTTGGGAACAGAGGTGATGGTCAGCGTGTGCAGAGAAACCCTGCCATCCCCAGTGTGATTCCCTCCAGGCAGGTTTTACCCTGTTAGTGGATTTTTCTTGTGGGTACTGGGGAGTCCAGCAGCTTCCCTGAGGTCAGTGCTCCTGAGAGTGAAAATGAAAATCCTGGTTGCTTGTCTGTATTAGCTAGCCACAGGTGCCATAACAAAGCCCCCCAGACTAGGCAGTTTAAACAGCCCACATCTATTTTTTCATGGGTCTGGAGGCTGGAAGTCTGAGGTCAGAATGTCAGCAGGTGGGTTTCTTTGAGGCCTCTCTCCGTGGCGTGTAGACGGCTGTCTTCTCCCCGTGTTCTCACATGATCAATCCTCTGTACGGGTCTATGTCCTGATCTTGTCTTCTTACAACGACACCAACCAATCTTACAAAGACACTGTTGGGTTAGGGCCCACCCTAATGGCCTCATTTTACCTTAATTGCCTTTGTGAAGGCCCAGTCTTCAAATACAGTTACATTCTGAGGTCCTTGGGTAGGGCTTCAACATCCAGCTTTTGGGAGGGTCACACTTCAGCCCATAGCACTGTCAAAGTTTGCAGAGCTAAGGGGACTTTACTCCTGCAGTCACTGTCCTCTGTTTCCCTGAAGTGGTTGACAAAGAGTGGGAAGTACTCTGGAGGGACAGGCTGTTCTGAGAACCCTTTGACACCAAACCCCATAAGCCTCCCCAGATACCCAGGCTGGTAAAGCAGCCCACCTTATACCCTCCACCCCTCTGCTGTCCTGGAGTGTAACCACCTGCCCACATGCCTCTCCCCTTCCTCAGGCCATGAGCCCCTCGAGGGCAGGAACCCTGCCTGAGCTTTCTCTGTCTACCCAGTCCCCTGCATAGGACCTGGCTCAAAAATGTTTACCCAGTGGAACTGACACCACACAGTTGACTGCCATCTTGTTTTTCTCTTAAGAACCCAAGGCCGTTTCTGTTGTTTCCAGACAAATAGGAGAGAACTTAATAGTTCCTGGTGGAGTGAAGACCATTGAGGCCAATGGGCGGATGGTGATTCCCGGAGGTATCGATGTCAACACGTACCTGCAGAAGCCCTCCCAGGGGATGACAACTGCTGATGACTTCTTCCAAGGGACCAAGGCAGCACTGGCAGGCGGGACCACCATGATCAGTGAGTTGCACCCCTGCCTTGGGCATATGTGACTTCTGTTCTATGTCACCAGCAGCATCAGCAACACCACAACACTCAATATAGATACAGGCACTTTGCTCAGGGGACCATTTAATATAACTCACCACAACCCTTCCATAAAGGCCAATATATTATGTGTGCCGCTGGTAATACACTGATAATTTTATAGGCAGTAGACATTTAAAAGTTTAAAGTATTTTAATGCATTCGAAATGAGATGACTGGCACATTGTGGGTACTATTGTTTCTTGTGCGATTAAAATGAATGTTTAAATTTCTAGGAACTGTGGACTGATTTAAAGAAAAGTATCAAGGGAAGAATGATATGGATTATAGGCAGACAAAGCCAAAAGTTCCTGAACCTGGTGTGCACATGGCTAAAGTTTGGGAACCAGTCATGTAGGTGTTACTATGAAAGATGGAGAACTAGAGGCTCACAAAGATGAAATAAGTTGCTGGACATTACACAGTGGGGAGCAGGTTGTACTAGTCAGTATTGATGCTGTAATGCTGTGATAATGCTGCATAACAAACAGTCCCAAACTTCAAGCATCACTTGTTTTTCTTGGTCAAGGATCTGAGGGCCCAGGGAGAGGACTGGAGTGGGTCTGCTTCAGGCTGTGGGTTGGGACAAGGACACCATGTCCCTGCTTCAGGCTGTGGGTTGGGACAGGGACACCATGGATCCCCCATCCTGGAACCAACGGCCACCTCAACTGTGCCCTTCTCCTGGCAGATGGCAGAAGTGCAAGAAAGGTCTGGCAGGAACTTGTCACTCCTCTTACCACCTTATGTCTTCACTTACACACAGAAGTTCTGTTGGCCAAAGCAAGTCACATGGCCAAGCCCAAAGTCACTGGGATCGCACTCTGCCCACCATGAGCCATGGGGAAGGTGGGGAGCGGAGGAAGAATTGTGCACAAATAATGCCATGTACCTCAGTGGTTTCTTTGGAGGCTAGATTCTTCCTCTACTGCACTTTTCAGTCCCCTATATTTTTTTAAGTAGCTTTTGTTTCTTGGATTCCATTTTAATAAATGGTTTTTAAAAATATTTATTTATTTTGGGGGGGGGCGGAAAGTGAGCATGAGTTGGGGAGGGACGGAGAGAAAGAGAGAGAGAGAATCCCAAGCAGGCTCCATGCTGTCAGCATAGAGACTGACATAGGGCTCAGTCTCACGAATTGTGAGATCATGACCCGAGCCGAAATCAAGAGCCAGTCGTTTAACTTACTGAGCTACCCAGGCGCCCCTTAGTAAATGATCTTAATTAAGCAAGCATTAGCTGATTTTCAGTGTTCTTTCAACTGGTAGGCTCTCTGTATCCAGGCAGCTCATCCCCAAACTGGCCACAACCCTGCCCATCTCTCTTCCTCCAACAAACCCCTTTGGAAGTACATTGTGGGCTAGAGCTGGCCATCGTGGGTGGGGCTCGAACCTACGAGCAGCGAGATCAAGACCTGAGCCAAAGTCGGACGCCTAACTGACTGAGCCACCCAGGTGCCCTATAGGATGAGCTGTATAATAGGAGCCTCCCCACCGCCCCCCCCCATAGTGTTGCTGGGAGACATACACGAGGTTACTGAGCGTAGTGCATGGCACATGATAAGTACTTGGAAATATGAGCTCGGATGGTTCTGAGAGGTGGAGATGGAAGTTCCAGGCTCAGGTGACCTGTGTGGAGTAGAGGACAGAGCCCCAGATGAGGAGTCAGGATCTCTAGAGTCCCCCTTTGCTCTTTTCCCATCATGAGCTTTGAGACTCTTGGGAAGGCCCCTGGCCCATTCTTTGGGTCTCCTCCTCCCCGTCTATAATAGGGTGGTTTTCACAGTGTGTTTTATGGAACTCCAAGAACCTGTGACAACACCAGGAGGACCATAGTAAGAGGAGTGTGAGGGGCAGCGAGGTTCTGAGTCCCCACCCCATTTTTTCATTCACCTGATCCTTATTGAGGGTTGCTCTGTGCCAGGCACAGTGCTAGGTGTTGAGGGAGAGGATGGAAAAAGCAGGCATGGTGCTAGTTCTCCAGTGGTTGCAGGCTCGTGGGGGGTTACAAATCATATATGACTATATATCCATGTCTATAGTCTGTGACTCGGGCCACAACAGAAAGGTGCACAGAACTCTGAACTGAGGGGCAAAGCATTCAAGGAAGTCTTCCCTGAAGAAGTGGCATTCATGCAGGGATCTGGAGGATGAGTATGAATTAACTGGGTGAAGAAGGTGGAGGGGACCAGAGCCCCAGGAAGAGGGAACGACATGTGCAAACACCCTGTGATGGGAGAACACAGTTTGCATTTAAGAGACCCATGAGGCATGAATGCAGAGACTTCGGGGTAGAGTCCTGTGAGATAAGACTGGAAGGTGAGGGTGGTGCTGAGCCTCGATGGCTGAGGTAAGAATTTTGGACTTTTTCATATGGGCAATGAGCAGCTGTCGAAGGATTTTAAGCAAAGAGTGATGTGATCTGCTGATCCGTTTTGGGTTTTAAAGAGACCATAATAGAGTGGCCTAGATCAGATGTGGCTGGGCCAGTGGGATCACAGTAGCTCACTGAGAGAAGAGGGTGGCTAGGACTAGGGGTGTGGCCATGGAGTGGACAGAGGTGGACAGCTCCAGGGATACGTAGGAGGGAAATCTAAGCACTTGGTGATGGGTCAGATGTGGGGGTATCTGAGAGAAAGGAAGTGTCAAGAATGACCCCTTCGATCCTAGGTATGGAACTAAGGTGGTATCTGCACAGCTAAGGAGGTGGCGGGGGACCAGATTTGCAAGGGGTAACGATGTTGCATAAGGTTTGGGACATTTGAATCTGGAGGAGCTTTCGAGTTTTGCTGGTGGAGAGGTCGGGGAGACAGCTGGTTTCAGAGTTCTGCAGCTAAGCTGGAGTGGTACATTTTAATGATTAGCTACATTGAAGGAAACATTCCAGGACCAAGCCATGAGGAATTCGACCATTTAATGGCCAAGGAGAGGCAGAGAATTCTACAAGGAGCCTGAGGAAAAATGGCCACAGAAGTAGAATAAAAGCCAGCAAGCCATGTTGTCATGGAAACCAAGAGGAGGGAGTGATTCACTGTGCCCTGAGAGGGCCAGTGGAGTCAGGATTGGATGTTTCCATTAAACCCAGAGACATGGAGATTGAATTAGCAAAGGCCAGTGCTTTAGATGGGTGGAGGAGTGAGTGGGAGGAGAATAGGGACCTCTCTTTATAGGTGTCTGGCTGTAAAGGGTGGATGTTAGGGAGATAGGGCAGTAGCTAGAGGGATATACGAAGCCAAGTGAGGCTTAAAAGTTAGGCGTCTCCTCTTTCATTTGCTTTACATTTAAGATTTTATTTGAAAAAGGGTGATGAAATTAACATTCTTTTAGTCTCTAAAGTCTTTTTCACTTTTCATCTATGGCAGCATGGAGTAGGGGAAAGGTCCAGACTGCAGCAGACGAGACTCTGGGGATCTTCCTACTACTTAACTAGTTGTGTGATGTTAGACAAGTTCCTTGCCCTCTTTGAGCCTCAGTTTCTTCATCTGCAATGGAGATGCTAATATTCACTTCGTGGGGTGGTTGAGAGGATTAAATGTGATAATTTTAGGCCTTGTGGCAGTATCTGAGGCATAGTAAGCATTCAACAAATAGTTGTGATACTGTTGCTGCTGCTGAAGGTGACAATGACAATGGTGGTGACCATGCCGCTGCTGATGGTTATGGTAGTCATGGTGACATTGACGGCAGTGTTGACGATGATGATGAAGAGGGTTGTGATGATGAGGATGTTGATCTTGGTGATGGAAGTGGGGGTGATGATTAAGGCGGTGGTGGTGATGATGGTGATGGTGGTGATGGGGTGAAGAGGCTATTAGAGCCTACCATTGGGACATCTTGGGTCCTAAACATCTTGGAATGTGACAAGTACCGTTCTTTCACAGTTGACCATGTTGTCCCTGAACCTGGGTCTAGCCTGCTGACCTCCTTCGAGAAATGGCACGAAGCAGCTGACACCAAATCCTGCTGTGACTATTCCCTCCATGTGGACATCACGAGCTGGTACGATGGCGTGCGGGAGGAGTTGGAGGTGCTGGTGCAGGACAAAGGTCAGTTAAAGTCTCAGAATGGGGGCGCAGTTCTGGAATTGCTGGTTCTTTGGCGGGTCTGATTATGTGAAGTGAAAAATCCCTTTATCTGCGTCTGCGGGGAGCCCAGCTGTGTGCTGCACACTGTCGCATACACAATGCAAAAACGGGATCCTCTATAAGGGGTCTGTCCTCTTCTCCTTCGAGCCCTTGGGAGGTATCCCCCTGTTCACAGAAGCAAGCCTCATTTCCTTACCCTGGCACGCAGGGCCCTCGCTGATCTAGTCCCCTTTCTCTTTCTCTGCCTAAACGTATCTGGGGTGCTTGTTATCCTGGATGCCGTCCCCTGAAACCTGCTTGACCACTGGACCTGTGCTCACACTGAACACCCTACCAGGATGGCCCTTTCTTCCACTCTGCTTCCCGAGCTCAACTAACACCTTCTCCAGTTTCCCCTTTTTTGGCTCTCCCCTCTCCATCGTACTTGGATTATGGGACACTGGTTCTTTGGCTCATCTGTTACACCCTGAGCTCTATGAGTGGGGGGATCGTCTCTATCCAACTCTGTATCCCAGGCCGTTTCCCTTCTGTTTGGACTCACTCACACCGGGTGGCCCTGCACAGTGTAGACACTACAGCGTGCATCATGTTGAGATGACTCAAACTGCAGATACACGAAGCAAAACAAGAGAACAGAATGAACCAGGACAGGAGTGGTCTGTCCGGAGAGGGACTGTTCTGGATGCTCTCTGAAGAGGCAGCCTCAAATGAATGAGATGCTTCAAGGAGACCTAGAGGGTGTTCTCAATTTTTAAGATAGAGATGCTGTGTTTTTTCATTATAAGAGTATATTCTCCACAATACAAAAGAGTCAGGAAATAAAGAGAAGGAAAAAATGTTTTTCTTCTGGCCATACCCCCCCGCCCCCACCACCTACATTAACGTTAAGGAGTATTGCTTTCCATTCCCTGTCCATTTAGACGATTTCCTCCTTATATAGTTACACGACGGCAGTTATTCGAGATCCTTCTACTTTCACTTAACATTTTACGAGTAATCATTAGTTTTCATTAATAACTTTTTAATGGCTTGTAATGTAGCACGTAATGGTTAATTTGCTTATTTTCTTTTTATCGGGCACTTAGGTTTTCTGTCTGCTTTACTGTAAATGGTGTTACGGTGAACATCTTTGTCTACAAACATTTGTTTGCATTTCTAATCGCTTCCTTCGATTTCCAGAGGTGGAATCACAAGGTCAAGGTGTTAACATTTTTCAACATTGTGACACTCGCAGCCAAATTGCTTTCCTGGAGGATGCACACACTTGCGTGCCCACGATCCCCGTGTCTCTGGCTCCTTGCACGTGTGCACCGTGGGGCGTTACTTCTACAAAATCCTTGTAAATTTGATGAGGCAAATCCAGCCTACCAGCATACGCTGCAGTTCTTTTCTCATTAATTATGTCAGACATTTTGCATCCTCGTTGTGAATGTGTGACTGTATTCTTTGCCTACTTCCAAGTTTGGGTTTTCTGTGTCTGAGTTCTCCACATCAAGAAGGCGATATCCCTCCCTTGCGGTGGCTGTGAACCACACTCTTGTTTTGGGCAGTCGCAATCCCAGGGAATTTACAATTCTGTACCTTGCCTTCCTCACCTCGTGTTAAGTCCTGAGCAATTTTCCGCTCTCCCCATGGGGCTCATCGTATCAGTTTTAGCAGAGCCTGACCCTATGGGGATGTGCAGAGGGGACAGGGGGGACACTGAGATCACAAAGCTGTCACACAGGGGACTTTGTGGGGTCGTATTTATCACATTGTCCTGGAGGAGGGCAGAGAATTTTCTCCCCTTGACCGGACACTTGTAAGGAAATGGCTTGTGGAGGTTTTTCGGTGCATTCCTGGTTTTAAGCGTCTAACTCGTACTGTGTAATGTTTTTTTATTGATTTAAGTTTAAGAGCTAGTGCACGTAGGGTGCCTGGGTGGCTCAGTCGGTTGAGTGTCCGACTTCGGCTCAGGTCATGATCTCACGGTTCGCGAGTTCGAGCCCCGCGTCGGGCTCTGGGCTGACAGCTCAGAGCCCGGAGCCTGCTTCGGATTCTGTGTCTCCCTCTCTCTCTGGCCCTGCCCTGCTCATGCTCTGTCTCTCTCTGTCTCAGAAATAAATAAACATTAAAAAAACAAAACAGGGAGGGGCGCCTGGGCGGCTCAGTTGGTTAGGTGTCCGACTTCGGCTCAGGTCGTGATCTCACAGTTCGTGGGTTCGAGCCTCGCGTCAGGCTCTGTGCTGGCAGCTCGGAGCCTGGAGCCTGCTTCGGATTCTGTGTCTCCCTCTGTCTCTGCCCTTCTCCTGCTTGTGCTCTGTCTCTGTCTCGAAAATAAATAAACATTAAATAAATGAAAACAAAAGAACTAACGCGCATTTATTGAGAAACAGTATGGAAGTGTCTAACATAAAAAGTGATAATTTGGTGTTTGTCTTCCCAGGCATTTTTCCTATTTGTATATTTGTGAGGTACATGCTCACATAGCCATAATTTTTACTTAAGTGGAACTGTAATATGCATAATCTACAGGATGCTTTTTAAAAATTTTTTTAAATGTTTATTTATTTTTGAGAGAGAGAGAGCAGGGCTGAGCTGTCAGCACAGAGCCCGACGCGGGGCTCGAACCTGTGAACCGTGAGATCATGACCTGAGCTGAAGTCGGACGCTTAACTGACTGAGCCACCCAGGCGCCCCTGCAGTATGCTCTTTTAAAGAATATTTTTCATCCTTTTAAGTTTTTATTTATTTAATTTGAGAGAGAGAGAGAGACAGAGAGAGACAGAGACAGAGAATCCCAAGCAGGCCCGGCACTGTCCGCATGGAGCCCGACTAGGGGCTTGAATCCACAAACCACGAGATCATGACCTGAGCCAGTATCAAGAGTCAGACCTGAGCCACCCAGGTGCCCCTGCAGTATGCTTGTTTCCTCAATAAATGTCATGGACAACCAGGCCCCTCCGCTTAGCAGCTGTGTGACCTTAGGCCAATCCTTCAACCTCTCTGTGCCTCAGTTTCCCCGTCTGGAGAATAGAGGTAACAACGAGGTTGTTTTGAAAGGCCAACGAGAGGGTATATATAAAGTACTTAGAGGAGTGCTGGCCCCTGGTTTGATTCTGTATTATTAGTTATTTCTTTTATCATCATTCCATCGTTTCTCCTAAGAGTATTCCATTTTATGGAGGTACTGGGTTAATCTACTCCCTAGTGGAGAATTTTAAAAAATCGTGTTGTCAGGGCTCGCAGGGAGCCGACTCTGAGGCAGAGGTTGGCCTGTAGGAAGCGAGTGTGGATTAGTTTCATGTTGCTGTTATAACAAACTCTAGCAACCTGTGGTTTAAAACAACCCAGATGGCACCTCTGGAGGCCGGAAGTCTGAAGTAGGCTTTAAGGTTCAAGACAAGGTACTGGCAGGGTGGGATCCTTCTGGAAGCCCCGGGGAGAACACTTCCTTTCCCTTTTTTAGAAAAATATTTCTTAATGTTTATTTATTTGTGAGACAGAGAGAGAGAGAGAGAGAGAGAGAGAGAGAATGTGAGCAGGAGAGGGGCAGAGAGAGAGGGAGGCACAGAATCGGAAGCAGGCTCCAGGCTCCGAGGTGTCAGCACAGAGCCCGACGTGGGGCTCGAACCCACAAACCGCGACATCATGGCCTGAGCGGAAGTTGGACACAACCGACTGAGCTACCCAGGCGCCCCTTCCTTACCTTTTCCAGCCCCTACAGGCTGCCCAAGTGCCTTGGCCCCTGGCTCTGCATCCTTCCAGCCACTGCCTCCCTCCCCCCTCATTGACTCCAACCTCTCCCTTCCTTCTTTCTCTAAAAAGGACCCTGGTGATCATACTGAACCCACTCAGGTGATACAAGATGATCTTTTATCTCAAGGTCCTTAATTTAATCTTACCTGCAGATTCCCTTTGTTGGGAAGGGAACATAGTCATAGTTCCTGAGGATCAGGGTGCGGACGTCCAGTCTTTGGGGGGGCCGTTATTTTGCCTCCCACAGGGCGAATCCAGGATCCACCCCTGTGAGCGAAGCCCAGGAAACAGGATTGGCTGCAGGGAGCTCTGAGACCTGGACGCCAAGGGCATGGGGACTTCACACCTCCCACCAGCCCGGCATTGGGTGTGGCCCCTCTGCGATGGGGCATGACCTTGAGCTAGGCTGCTCTGTGCATGGAGGGTGGTACAAACAGGACTGACAGCTGAGGGCCATCTGCCGGCAGCTCGCCCAGCAGCCGGGGCTGGGGAGCAGGGAAGAAGTCCTTCATTCCGAAGAGGGCTCTTGGGGCTCCTGACGGCACCTGCTGCTGCCTATCTGCAATTGTTTGGTGTTTCAATGTTCTGGGAGAACATGTTTGTGAAGATACCCATGCTTACCTGTGTAGATATTTTACAGGGCGAGGAGCTGGAAGCGGACACTGGGTGCTCTCCACCCTGTGTCTGTGCGGGGCTGTTGGTGTTGGGATGGGAGACGACGGTGGAGGCGGTGGTTTCCGGGACCGAGCTGGGCCACCTGCAGCAGGTGGGCAGGTCACTGGCTCTGTCGCTAACTTTGTTTCGTTTTCTAACACTGGGCAGCGTTAGGACTCTCCCTCCCATGAGCGCCCGTGGAAATGGCTTGTAAGTGTCACGTGCCTTTTACGAAGCAGCAGGTGCCGGACGGTCCCAGCAGGTGGGCCGCCCGGGTTCAAATCCTGCCCTTCCGCCTCCTGGCTGCGTGATGCTGGACAAGTCCCCCAGTGGAGCTCTCTGCGGTTGCTCGGCGGCCCCTCATCCAGGGCCCTGGTACCTGGCACCACAACCTGAGCTCGGTGTTAATTCTCCACCCTGATGGAGGTCTTGGTTGTCGTAGCAACCTCAGAGGTAGGCAGTGCGTGGTAGGGATTGCTTTGCTTGAGGTACCACGGAGGGTGAGCTCCTCAGTCCACCCGGAAGCCAGGCATCAGGCATCGAACCCGGCATGTCTCTTGATGGTCCCCATGGGGTGCTCTCTGTGGAGAGAGGTCCTACCCCAGTCTGCCCTAGTGAAGGGGGAGGAAGCGCTGCCAGAGCCAGGGGCCCGTGTCCACACTTGGCAGGCTCTGCCAGAGCAGCGGATGCAGTGACAAGGGCCCTTGTCTGTGCAGCCACCCACAGAGGCAGTGACCTCAGTGGAAGGGCTTTGGGCAAGAAGTAGCATGTTGTCTCTGGGGCTTTACCCCCACCACCCATCTCCCTGTTCGCCGGGAACCTGGGGCACTGTGGTCCCTCAGGCAGGATCCTTGATGCTTACCCAATGCCCCGGGGGCCTTCAGCCTCATTCATCATTTGGTGGCCCCCCGGGCTGCCTAATCTTGGTGCAACTGAGGCATGCAGGGAGGTCCCACACCAGTGTTCAGTGGTGAACACTCATCTTCCTGGAGGGGCTCAAGCACCCACACCTCCTAGAAGCCTTTCCTGCTTGCTCTGCACTCCAGGATGGGGTCCCCTTGGAGCCCCCACAGGCCCAGAGGGGGCTTCTCCAGCAAGGCTGTGGGGCTCAGGGCTCTCACTGCCCTCTGGACCGTGATGACTCAGGAAGAGGTTGGTTTTTCTCATCTCTGTTCCCAGGCCAAGGCTGGCACACAGTGGCCTCCTGCTCGGTTGTCTCATCGGGAGCAGGAGGCACTTGGATTAAATCACCGGTTCTTCTCCTGGGCTGCTGGAGCCCGGCCCCAGGCCCCGCTGAACCTGAATTCCCAGAGGGAGGGTTTGCAAAGCTCAGGTATTCTGATGCAAAGCAGGGTTGGGGCCACTGGCTGGATGACTGCCCAGGGCCTGCCCTGCGTCCACCCTGTGTCAGGGTTTTAGGAATGACCCAAAGGACCATCAGCCCCCTAAGACCCGTGGGCCCTCAGACAGGTCACAGGCTGCACCTCACATCCCCTGAAGGAGACCCAGGACTGGAACCCTCTGCTCGAGGATGGGTGAGCCAGTGAAGATGCCCTCCTTTGGGGCCCAGAGGGTTAACCACAGACAGGCTGTAGGGGTTGCTAGGACCAAAGGGCCTGGAAGGAAACAAGAATTCCCAGGTCCTCTGTAGAAGCTGGCCCCTGCCAGGGGCAATTATTCTTGCTTTTCCCTTCCTGTTGGCCAGTCCTGTGTCTGAGATTGGGTGGACAGGTTATGAAGGATATCGCTATCAGGGCTCCTAAGTGCACAGATTCCTTCTTATCCCCAAGGCAAGCAGCACCTTCAGGGGCCTTGGCTGAAGCCCTCCTGCCTCCTCTGTGCACCTGCAGCCCCATCAAAACACAGGTGGGATCCTCTCTAAGCCCTGCCCAGCCCCGCCTGGTCTTCCTTCTCCTTCCCAAGGTGCTCAGTGAATGGTGGTGACCTCAGGGCTCCAGTCCAGGCCCCCCTGCCTGAGGGGCCCCTCAGCTTCCATAGTGTCTTATGGCCAGGGTCACCCATCTGCCGCGACCCTGGCCCAGACTCACACAGAACATAGCTCTTTAGACGCCCACATGGGGCTCAACTTACCAGGTTCTCCCAAACCCATCAGGGGTTCCAGTGAACCCTACTGCCTGTCAGTTGGGGCCTCACAAGGGGCACCCCTGTCCAGCCATTCACTCAAGGCAGAAACCTGGAGACCCCTGCCAACGATCATTCCCGATGTGCCCTTCGCTCTTCCTTCCCCATCCGTCACTGGATCCACGGCTTTGCCTGTGCAGTACCTCAGATCTGACTGTGGGTCTCCACCCCCGGTCCCTTCCCTGATGCCGGGCTCACTGTGTCTCCTCCAGATATTCCTCCTCGGTCTCTGTCCCCAGTCCTACCCCTCCAGTGCATTCTTCCCCCAGCCATACAAGTGGGATTGAAAAAAGTAATTAGTGTGGATGCCCGCAGTGGCTCCACAGTGTCCCCAGGATAAGTTCCAAGGTGCTCACATGGCTCCGAAGGGCTTTTCCTCAGGTGCCTGCACATCGGAGAGGGGCAGCAAATATTGGGGAGCTGGCAGAGTTCCTGAGAGACGCTCTGGCGAACTTCTGTACCCCAAGTGTTTAGCACACACCTGCATAGAGTAAGTTCTCAGTCCATACTTACTGCATGAATGGATGAGTTAGGGGAGGAGGAGAGGGAGGGAGGGAAGGGAGGGAGGGAGGAACAAGCCTGGCGTCCTTTCCTACAGCATTTTAGCACCTTGCTCTCTAAGTCAGAGGGCTTGCTCAGGAATCTCGAGGGTCATCATCACTGGACTGCAGAATCAAGCACAGGAAATTTTCAGGATGGGAGATCAATTTAGAGCTCCTGCAGTTCAGTCTGCCTGGTTTTAGAAATGGAACCTGAGCTCAGAGAGGCGTAGTCGCCTCCCGAGTGTCACACAGCAGCTAGCGCTTGGACTCTGTTGTCTCTGACAGAGCTCTGCTGGCGCTTCTGGTGTCTTTGGCACCCTCTTGGGGTGGTCCACTGGGAGAACGTGCCCTTGTCTCAAGGCACAGGCTTGGCAGCTGGGGCTCAGGCTGGAGTTAGCCCCCTTGGGTGCTCCCTTTGCTGGGAGCCCTTGTCCGGGGCACAGGTGCAACTCCTCACGGCTGCTGCCCAGCCCCTGACCTCCTTCTTGCCAATTGCTTTTTTCACTCTATTCAGGCTGCCAAAAGAACAGGTTCACCGTGCGTCTCCCAAGGACAGGCTCAGCCCGTGGGATATGAAAGTCGTGGTTCAGCACTTGAATCCGTCTTTAGATCAAGCAACTTATGGCTTATTTTAGAAATCTCAAAATACAAGAAGTTATTCTAGAAAACGGTGGTGCCAGCATGTTGTGTAGACTTGGCAAGGGAGAATGGCTTCCCTTGGGATGGAATTTTTTATAAACCACTGACAGGGAAGTCCTGCCTGTGTTTTCTAAGCCACAGACCCCTATTAATAGCACTTACTGGTTTTGTTGGATGTCAGCAGCATTTCAGTCTCAAAATAGAAACTTTAATGCAGAAACCATTGAAAAGAAGAGGAAAAAAATCGAGCCCAGTAAAGAAGAGAGGAACTCATATTGGCTAGGTGCTAGACTGTGTCACTTAGGTCAGGTGTTTAGCCTGTATCACTTGGTTATTTTCTAAGAACAGCAGTGCACAGGCAATGGGGTCATTCCACTATTGGTATGAACCTCCTGGATCTTTCTGCGAGCACTTCCATTGTCTCTTTGTCACATTGCCCTGTGTATCAGCTAGCTTTTGCTGTGTAACGAACCATTCCAAACCTAAGACTTAAAACAACAATCATTAATTACCTTCTGATTCTGTTGGTCGACAACCAGAGCTGGGCTCAGTTGAACAGTTTCTCTACTGATCCTGTCTGGGCTCATTCAGACATTTGGGCCTCAGCTGGAATGGCTGTGGGAAAGGGGGTGGGGGAATGCTCCACACATGATCCCTTGTCCTCTCATGGGCTCTCTGGGACCTCTTCACTTGGTGGCAGTGTTCCAACAGGTGAACGTAGAAGCTGGAAGCCTTCCTGAGGATTAAGCTTAGAACTCACACAACATCATGTCCATTGCATCCTGTTGGTCAAGTTGAGTCACAAGAGTATCCCAGATTCAAGGGATGGGAAAAAAAGACTACTCCACTGATGAGATGAACTTGGAACAATTCGTGGCCATTTTAATCTAAGTTGTGTCTCATCTGGCCATAATTAGTGCAGTTCTCCTTCATTCGTTCAAAATACTCTCAACTCCATCCAGCCATCTCAAAATTTCCCTCCAGTTATGGCATCAGGTTCAGAGTCCAATATCTCATTATGAGCATGTATGTAGGATGTGGATGAGGTTCCTTGGGTACGGCTTCTCTTGATCCAAAGACCTGTGAGCCTAAGAGGTAAGTTCTGTGCCTCCCCTCCCTGTACATCTCACATCCGATGGTGGGGCACAGACAGGACAACCACGATAAACAGTCCATTTGAAAAGAGACAAGACGAGTGGCACATGGTCATAACTCCACAGGACTGGAATCCAGCCGGACACATTGCTGGGAAGACCTTTTCTGGGGGTAGAGAACATTCCTTCATCCAAGCCAATCCTTCTCCTTGGGAGTGATGCCCAAGTTCAGGGGCTGGCAGACTCCACAATCTGGGGGCCAAATATGGCCCGTGGCCTGTTTCTAGGTTTCTATGCAGCCTATCAACTAGGAATTTCACATTCTTAAGGGTTTTTCAAAACAAAATCCAAACAGCAACAAGGAAACAAAGAAGAATTTGTGGCAGAGACTATATATGGCCCACAGAGCCTAAAACATTTACTATCTGACCCTTTACGGAAAAGCTTCCTGTCCCCTGCCCTAGGCCATTGCTTGCATAGCTCAGGCTCTACCCTCTGGACTCTTGGCCAGACCCTTAGAGATATAGTTTGCTTTCCATAAAAGTGACCCATGTTTGCAGCAAAGTACCTTTCTCAGCCTTTTCCCTACCCATGGAAAGTTCATTTTGAACAGGCTCAGTCTCTTTTAGTCACAGAGGGTATACTTTTCTTAAAAACATTGTGGGTTTCCAATGGTCGCATTGTAGTTCACTCCATTGGACAAATGGACACTCCAATAGACAAATTTTTTTTTTTAATGTATGTATTTTGAGAGAGCGCCCCCATACATGTGTGCATGTGTGAGTAGAGGAGGGGCAGAGACAAAGGAGAGAAAGAATCCCATGCAGGCTCTGCACCGTCAGCACAGAGCCTGACGTGGGGCTCAAACCCACGAACTGTGAGATCGCGACCTGGGCTGAAATCAAGAGTCGGATGCTCAATCAACTGAGCCACCCAGGCACCCCATGGACAAATCTTTTTTTGAGACGGGCTTCTTTCCACTTTAGGTGACTGTCAGTGTGCTATGTGATGATACTTATAAGATTCTTAGAAGCCCTGGGGCACCTGGGTGGCTCAGTCGGTTAAATGTTCGACTCCTGGTTTCGACTCAGGTCATGATCTCACAGTTCGTGAGTTTGAGTCCCACGTCGGGCTCTGTGCTGATGGTGCAGAGCCTGGTTGGGATTTTCTCTCTCCCTCTCTCTGCCCCTCCCCTGCTCATGCCCTCTCCCTCCCTCTCTCTCTCTGTCACCTTCTCTAAATAAATAAATAAAACTTAAAATTTTTTTTCAAAAAAAATGTTTTTTGAAGCCCTTTGTCTGGCCAAAGAAGTTTACTGGGCACCACCTTGGGTTTCTATGAGGTCTTAACAAAGAGTTCTGGGTATACCCTTGATTGAATCTTACACTTGAGGTCATTTTTCACTTTGAGAACTGTTTGCAGATTGGCAAGAGTAGAGAGGAGAAGTCGTCCTGTGTGTTCACTGAATTTCGCTTGCAAACTAACCTGATCCTTGTCCCTCAGGTCCATTTTGATGTGTGTCTTCTGGTGCTTCATCACATGTAGCTTAGAGAAACCAACTGGCACTTACTATGTTCTTCATGGAAATCATTTTAGGCAGACCCGCAAGTTCTCTGGGTACATTTTCCTCCAAGTTACTCATCATGGTTTTTCCCATCGTGTTGCCACTACCTGGGATGAAGGGCCCCTTTCCCACCCTCCACTAACAGTTTGTTGGGTATTTTCCCCCAGCCTTTGCCTACAGTTTCCTCGGGACTATTCTGACCTCCACTCACTCCCCAGTCCCAAGGCCAAGGCCACATGTTTTAGGTTTTGGCCACTGCAGCACCCGACCTCCAGGCACTGATTTCTGTATCAGGTAGCCTTTGTTTTTAGAACAAACCACTCCAAAATCTAGTGGGTTAAAACAGCAACTGTTAAAACCACAGTGAGATACCACCTTACACCCCATGGAAGGGGTGTTATTAAAATATCCGAAAAGAACAAGTGTTGACAAGGCTGTGGGGAGATGGGAACCCTTGGGTACCATCGGTGGGAATGCAAAATGGTGCAGCCACTTTGGAAAGCAGTATGGAGGTTCCTCAAGAAATTAAGCATAGAACCACCCTACAGTCCAGCAGCTCTAGTTCTGGGTATTTATCGGGAAGAATTGAAGGCAGGGATTTGAAGAGAGTTGTATAGCATTGTGCACAATAGGCGAAAGGTGGAAGCAAACCAAATGTCCATCGATGGGTGAATGGATAAGCAACACATACACCTCCATGACCTGCCTCCCACAGGCTCTCCCAAGACCCTTCACATGAGGCTCCAAAGTGAGCCAGAAGCCCCAAGGAGAGGCTTGGAGCCAATATGGTGCCACTTATGCTTCAGACCATTGGTCAGCACACGTCTCCAGATCAGCCCGCATTCAAGGAGTGGGGAGAGGCAGAGTCACTGCAGAACTTTGTGAAACTTTAAAAAATGTATCAGCCTGTTTAATTTTTTCCTAGCACCCATCTCTGCATGAAATGCCCTTGCTTATTTATTCACTTATTGCTTATTCCAAGTAGAAGGTAGGCAGGCATCCTTCTTCCTTCCTGGGTCACAGCTGTATCTCAAACTTCTAGGATGGTGTTCATGCATAGTAAGGACTCAGTAAATACTTGATGAGTGAGAAAATAAATATTCCATGAAAAAGGGCTTCTGGGGTCCAATAAGTTTGGGAAATGCTCTCTGTTTATTCTGTTCTTGAATATTCTTAATGCACATTATCATGTTAAAATCCGGGGGAAGCCCTGCAATAAAGAAACCTGTTCGTTGCTGATGAATCAGGTTTTCTTTACCAATATGGTATCAACATCCCCGTGTTTGATTGCAAACAACAGAATCCCTCCAGATTTTGGCTTAAGTTGAATGGAGCAGATGTGCCTTAGGGATAATGATGTGTATCCAAGCATCCTTTGCAAGGGAGTCTTGCCTCCTGTTCTTCTGTGCTTTTCTCTCTGAGCCAGCTCTGTTCCCCCTCACTCTTAACCTGCATCCTCTACTTCTGTCTCACCATGATGGAATACAGCGGCCCGCCCTTTGGGTGTGCATCTCTGTTTCAGAGACCAGCAGGTGTTTGGGGGTATTAACTGGACTCTGTCCTTCCTCCTGGCTCAGCTCAGCCTCTGCCAGGGGCCCAGTCCTAGACTAACATCTGTGGTCTGTGGTCACGTGGTATGGACATGGCTGCCTCCAAGGTTATGAGGTGGGTAGAGTAAGAGTGGGGTTGCCAAGAACTGGAAGGGATTATGAATGGGTTGACAGTCCAGTAAGTGTTCAGTGCAGTCCTTGAGAACTGGTGTTTCATGCAGGCTCCTTGGAGAAAAACTGTTAATGATGGCATCTGTGAGTTTGGGAGGTTTTGTGAATACCAGGACCCACTGTGTTTCCTTAGGCTCATTGCTAGTACTGGCAGCATCCAGCCGAATATTCTGGAACATTTACTACTCTTGATATGCATGGCTTAATTGGTTTTTTAAGCAGGTGCAAATTGGTATGTAAGAGGGACTCATTTCGATGCACATTCACTAGCTCTGGGCACCATCTGTTAAGATGTGGTGCAGTGCTGAGGTTTTAGTTTGAATTACTTTGATTACAAATAAAATCAATTTTTTTTATCTTTATTAGTTAGCCATTTTTTTTGTTAAATTGTCTGAAAGTACTGTTTTCCCTTTGGGGTTTTTGGCTTCGTTGCTTTTATTTGAATATTTTGAACCTAAAGTAAAGCAGAAGTAGAAAAACCACACAAATAAAAAAAATGTGGCTTTATGAATTATTATGAGGCTCCCCTACTCAGGCAAGAAATAGAGCTTTGCCAGATGCCCCCCAATAGAAGATCCGTGGGCTGTGTTGCCATCATAATACCCTTCCCCCCAAAAATAACTGTGTCTGCTGTTATTATTTTTTATTTAAAAAATATTTTTATGTTTATTTATTTACTCAGAGAGAGGAAGGGGCAGAGAGAGAGGGAGAGAGAGAATCCCAAGCAGACTCTACACTGTCAGCCCAGAGCCCAACACGGGGCTTGAACGCATGACCTTCGGATCGTGACCTGAGCTGAGATCTAGAGTCAGATGCTTAGCCACCTGAGCCACTCAGGCACCCCAGAAACGGATACTTTTAATGTTGCTTTCCTAATATTACTTTTTCTTTAAATTTTTCCTAATAATTCGACAAAGAATTTTTGTTGCCAGGGTTTTCTTTTTTTTTTTTAATTTTTTAACGTTTATTTATTTTTGAGACAGAGAGAGACAGAGCATGAACGGGGAGGGTCAGAGAGAGGGAGACACAGAATCTGAAACAGGCTCCAGGCTCTGAGCTGTCAGCACAGAGCCCGACGCGGGGCTCGAACCCACGGACCGTGAGATCGTGACCTGAGCCGAAGTCGGCCGCCTAACCGACTGAGCCACCCAGGTGCCCCTGCCAGGGTTTTCTACACAAGGAAAGATTTTGGTCTATCTTCACCATTATTTAGTAGAAAGGAATTCTAAATCCCATTTCATAGTTTTGCCTTCAACTCATATTATCCAGACAAGCACATATTATGCGTGTGCAAATTAAAATAGTATTTAAGAGGTGCCTGGGTGGCTCAGTCTGTTAAGCGTCCGGCTTGGGTTCAGGTCATGATCTCATGCTTTGTGAGTTTGAGCCCCACATCCGGCTCTGTGCTGACAGCTCAAGCCTGGAGCCTGTCTTCGGATTCTGTGTCTCCCTCTCCCTCTGCCCCTGTCCCGCTCATGCTCTGTCTCTCTCTCAAAAATAAACATTAAAAAAAGTATTAAAAAATAAATAAACATTAAAAAATAATAAAGTGGTATTTAAGACATGGTGCCTGTCCTCAAGCAACTGGAAGGTATGTTAGGGAAGAGTCCCCTACGTCCCGTGCTCCCTGCTGGCCTGTCCACACAGCACGTGAAAGCCTGCCGTTTCCACCTTTTCGAATCCTCCCCGACCCTGCAGCTCCTGTCCAGGCTCAGAGTCTCTGCGCACCTGTCCCATTTGCTCTCACCATCACCCTACGAGCTGCCATTTCTCTCCGCTGTTCTGCAGACCCACCCCCCACCCTCCACACCGCTTCCAGCATGGTCTTTCTGAGACAAAAAAAAAACCTGATCATGTCACTTCTTGCTTTAGAAACACACGCTCTGGTAGATCGTGGTGATGGTTGCACAACCTGTTGAATGCACTCAACGCCACTGAAATGCACACTTCACAATGGCGGTGATGGTGAATTCCGTTCTATGGATTTTAACATAAAAAAAAATAAGGGATTAAAAAAACCCCACGTGGTCCCTTGGATCCCGCTGTAGACACTTCTAGTACCTTCACATCGTGTGTCTTTTCATCCTCCCCCACCGTCCTTACCCACGCACACCCCCTCTCAATCCAAATGGTTCCCCCCACCTCCCCCCCTCCTCCCCCTCCTTCCCTCCCACGCCCCCTTCTCCTCCTTCAGATTCAGCCTGTGTGGCTTTCCTAGAAGCCTCCTTTGACCCTCCTCCCCATACCCCCAGGCTGGGTTCGGTGTCCCCACTGTGCATCCTAGCGGCAGCCCTCTATCCTAGGGGTCAGCACTCTGTACTGTGATCACTGACTGGACAGTCACCCTTCTTTTTTCTTAACGCATTTTTCTGTTCTCTTTTTCATCTGGAAACAGGTGTCAATTCCTTCCAAGTCTACATGGCGTACAAGGATCTCTACCAGATGTCTGATAGCCAGGTGGGTCCTCCTGCACACCTCCTCTCCTGGGCAGGAATAGGCCACCGTGTCGGGCAAGACAGCACAGGGCAAGGGAGCTGTGAGAAGGGGCAGGGGAGAGGTCTGGGTTTGGGTTCAAGTCCCGGTCTGTCCGCTAAATCGCCGAGTGACCTGTGTCAGTCCCCACGCCTGCTGGGCCTGCATTCCTTTCTGGCTCCTAGAGTAGGGTGGAGTGGGGGGGTCCCTTGCACGGTGGTTCCCAAACCCAGCTCATCCTTAGCATCCTCTAAAACGCTCATTGAAAAGACAGACTCAGATCCTATCACAGACTTTCCAAAAGCTGTACAGTTCATCCTGGGGCTCTAGCAAGTTTGGGGACCGTGCCATTAGCTCTGACCCAGAGGAGTGGGGACCATGCCGTTAGCTCTGACCCAGAGGAGTGGGGGACCATGCCGTTAGCTCTGACCCAGAGGAGAGTCCTGGCTGTCTCTCCAGCCAGTTGAGTGACTGGGGCCACTCCCTCCCTGAGTTTTCTCACCTGTGCAAGGCGGTCATCTCTGGCCGTGCCGGCTTCAAACAATTGTCATGTGGGGACAGCCGCTATAGAGAAGGTGTGGCTCGATGGTACAGGTGACGCAGTGACTGTCTGCCTGGCGCTTGGCCTTCTGACGCCACTGGGGCTCCTGGTTTGTTTTGTTATCAGTGCCCTGCCCTCTGCTGGTTAAAAAGGCAGGATGGTGCACTGGTAAAGGGCAGGGATGCGACAGCCAGACTGCTTGGCCGCAAGCTTTGGCCTTGCTGGGCAGCCCGAGGCAGCTTTCTCAATCTCTCTGCTTTAGACTCCTAAGAGCCTCATGAAGGTTGTCAGAGGATTGGATGAGTTCACACGAGGCTCCAGGGCAGTGCCTGGCACGTATGGATGCCAGTAAGCTGTAATGCCTTCGATGTGATGGGAGATGCTTTCGTGTCTTGCCTTTCAAAATAAACACGCGCAGTTATAGAGAATCACTTACCCCCAGATGCCCTGGAGGCCTCTGCTGTGTCACCAAAAGGCTAAGACTGGCTCAGTCTCATGACAAAGTAGCATGAGTCTGTCTAGCATAACTGAACTTTTCACCTGTTCTATTCTAACCGCCAAACCCCACGGACTGGTGGAGTTGAGCGATGGGGGTCCTGGAAGGTGCTTCCTGCCCCTATGTATCCTCCCCGCCTGCCATCTCCGTAGAAAAGCACACGTCCCAGGGTGGGGTGCTGCCTTGCACACTTGGAGAACGAAGGTAAAATTCGAGAGGCCCCGGAGAAGGAACGTGGGGGCTTTGGGCCTCACCGCGTGCAAATGTCTGAGTGCTGATCCTTTGCAGGTGGGAAGAGGGCAGGGGCGGTGGGCGGGGCCCGTACTGCCTACATAAGGGGTTGCCTGGCAGGGTGCATATGACCTGAGTGTTAAGAGTTCTTGTAGACTTCGACCCCCACCCCACCGGGGTCTGGAAAATGACACGCGTTCAAGTTCTCGCAGAGCTGTACAAACCCCCCGGGTGCCGCAGGACAGGCTGAGCACATTCAGTTACACGGTCTCAGTAAAACGAAAACCAGCTTCGCACCCTCGTTGTCCCCAGCGGCAGCTGAAGGCACGTCAATGGAGCAGGGCCGCAGCGAACGCGAAAGGCGCGGGTGGGCACCAAGACAGAAGGCATATTGTGCCACGGTGCGGCTTTGATCGGTTCTGCCCTACCCTCAGCCTCCTGCTTTAGCGTCCAGAGGGCGTCAGGGTCAAAGGGAGATCCTCTCCAAGGCTTAACTTTCCATCCGCGTGAACAGAACGGTCGTGCCGCGGCCGCGGCCGCCGGCGGGTGGGAGACTGTGCGTGAGCAGAACACTCTTCGCAGCTGTTCAGGCTGTGATATATTTTTTTTTAATCTCCCCCAACCCCTGTTTGTTCTCCCCCAGCTCTATGAAGCCTTCACCTTCCTTAAGGGGCTGGGAGCTGTGATCTTGGTCCACGCGGAAAATGGAGATTTGATAGCTCAGGTGAGCGGTGTGGAGGGAGGTTCGCCCTTTCCACTCCAGTCGGCGGCCGTGTGCAGAAGGTCTGATCGAAGGGGTGGGGGCATCGGTCAGTGAGGTGGCCAGGCAGCGAAGGGGCAGGCGGGGAACCGGATGACGCCTCAGACGCTCCGGGTGGGCGTCACGCGCGCCGTCTGCAGGGGGCCTTCGGCAGGCCGCTGGGGACCTCAAAGGGTTTGTGTCAGAGACAAATAAGGATTGAATGGAGACGCTTTGCAGACTTGGGGGACACCAGAGGTGAGGCACGTGGGCGCTGGGGTTGATCAGCGTCTTATGGGACTTGGGAGGGGGGTGTGATGGCTAAAGCCCGGCCCCCTCCACCTCCCAGCCCTCCTACCTCGGGCAGGGAACTCTACCCCACGAACATTCTTGTTCTTCGTCCAGAAGCACCTACCTTGTGAGGATTAAATTCTATCGCGTACGTGAAGGACAGTGTCTGACGCATTATAATAGGCTGCAGCCATGCAGAAGCTTTGGGCAAAGGGAGACGTTAGCCCAATGTGATCATTCTGGCTGTAGAGTGAACTTGGCAGGAAAAGGATGGACGCGGGGTGACCAGCTGGGTTCTACTTCATTTCTTAGAAGGAATGAAGACGGGAGATAGAGGAGGTGGAAGAAGCAAAGTGTGTGAAGGAAGGAGCACCTTCTTCAGATTTCATCGAGTGACCAGATGGAGAAGAGGAGGAAGGCAGGGATGGCCACTTGGCCTTGCGGGGGGGGGGGGGGGGGTTGTGGGTTGGTCATGACGTCCCCGAGCAAGGTCAGGCATACAGGAGACTTGGATGCATCTAGTCAAGGGAGTTAATTCCAGGCACGATGCCATGTGTATGGCGATGCTCACAATGACTCCATGGCATAGAGATGGCACAGACGTCCCCACTTTATAGATGGGGAAACTGAGGCTCCGATAGGAACATCTTGCTCGCTGTTACATGGGGCACAGAGCCAGGATGGTAAGGCAGTTCCATGGCGCAGCAGGACTGTGCTGCGATGGTGAAGTGCGTGAGATCTGAAGATTCCCTGTGAACGTTAGCTACTGGCTTTACTTCTTGTTATTTGCATCCTTGCAGTTTTTCTGCGAAATCAAAATTCTTTCAAATTCAGAGTAAAACACAAACACGTGTCACGCAGCAGAATCCTGTTCATTGGTAACAAGTTACTAAGGCTAGCCCACAGCCAGAAAGTTGGGGTTGTACAAGGGTGTGAATGCCAGGAAGGGAGTATCGCTGGGGGCCCTCTCCGAGACTGTCTGCCAGTCTGTCCTCTGACCCCCAGGGACTGATACCCCTCTCACATGCAGAACACATCCGTCCCCTTCCAGGGTCCTCCCGACTCCCCGTCACAGCCCCGTCACGGCCCCAAAGTCTGGAAGTGTCTAGGTCAGATCTAGGTGTGGGTGAGGCGCCTTGGGGACAGTCCCTATAATCTGTAGGTCTCTGGAGCCACAGAGGTGAGTTATCTGCCTCCCCCCGACACACACTCAACATACAGCATCAACGGTGGGTGGACATTCCTTTTCAAGAGGGAAAACGGAAAGCTTCAGGATTGGTCCATAGCCGTTCTGAAATCCGGTCGGACACATGTTGGCAGTTCCTTGAGTGGTCTTGGAGCCTGAGAATAGTTCTGCGTGGTTCGTGGCTCCGCCTTCCGGGCTCTTGGCTCTATCCCCTGCTTCCCGTCATCGATCCGTCCCATGGCAGGCAGCACGTGCCTGCAGCTGAGCCTGCTTCCTGCCCAGTAGACTTTGAAGGTCCACCTGCCCCCTTTCCTTTCGAGGAGTTTTCATTCCATTCAGCCCAGACTGCCAGTGTTTTGCTAGAGTGATTCTCCCCAAACGTTTGTTGGCCTCCCATGAATCCCTCTGTGGCTCACCCCATCAGACAAAAGGCACCCACAGATTTCTTCCAGATAAGTCTACCCCTACCCTGGTCGCACCCGGAGCTCCCTAGAGGCCCTCTTGTCGGAGAGGCTCCGGGGACACACCCTCAATCTCTTCACAGGGCCTTTTGTGACCGATTCACCCTGTGGACAACCACCCTCCATCTTTCCAGATCTTCACCAAGGTTGCGGAGTCACTGGACTACTTACTGTCTGCTGCTTATGCCCTGCATTTGATATTTGCTCAGAAGACATTTCTTCATTGCACTGTCCTCTACTCTTTGGAGAAGTGGAGAATTTTCAAAACTATCATGTCCTGGTTCCTTTTTAACACCCCTTGCTTCTTTACGCCCCCTCTTTCATTTTACTCCAAGCAGCGGGAAGAAACCAGACAGACTCTCCCAACAGCTCGTTGGGCAGTCTCCTGCATGGGGCCCAGCTCATTCGGCCCATTTCTGCCCTCCATGTCACCACGGAGGGCAGTGCGCCAAGCCTTCTGCTAAGACACAGCGGGCTCTAGCTTCCAAAAATGTCCTCATTTCCTTCTGAGGTCTTACTGCCAAGGTCCCCCAAGGTCCGTCTTTCCACAGGCGGTCCATTCCAGGCTACTTTGGGCTTTCTTCAACACGTGCCTTGAAATTCTTGCAGCCTCCGTGCACGGCCTGGTCCCAAAGCCACTCCCACAGCTTCAGGTGGTTGTTACGGTAACACCCTACCTCTGGTCACCAACCTCTAGGTTAGTTCTCTGTGGCTGCGTGACAAAGCACCCCGGCACTTAACATCTTAAAGCAGTAAACATTTCTTATCTTCCTGTCCATTGGGTCAGGAGTCCAGGTGTGGCTCAGTTGGGACTGTCACAGGCTACGGTGAAGGTGGCAGTCCTAAGGCTGGACTAGGAAGGGTCTTCCAACCCCACTCAGGTGGTGGTTTTCAGGATTCCGTTCTTTGCAGGCTGTCAGACCGATGGCCTCTGTTCTTTGCTGGCCGTTACGAAAGGCCAGCTTGGTTCCTTGCCAGCGGGGAGACTGGCTTCCTCCCGAGAGAACAAGGTAGAGAGCAAGGTGGAGGCCAGAACCCTTTTGTGGCCTCCCCTCTGCAGGGACACCCCATCTCTTTTGTCCGTGTGATGCTCATTAGAAGCATGCTGCTAGGGCCAGGTCACATGCCAAGAGGGGATCGGTTACCCAGGGCACGGAAGCCAGGAGGCGGGCTCGCTGGGGACCTCTCAGAAATCGTGGACCCCACACATCTCCGTTTTGCCTAGTTTTGAACTTCATAAAAATGGAACCACGTGGTATGTGTTCTTTTACGTCTGTCGTCTTTTGCTCAAAACGCAGTCCGTGAGATTCCTCCCCGTTGTCCACAAAACCGTAATTTTTTCTGTTTCCATCACTTGTGGAATTCTGATGCAGGAATATGGCAGAAATTATTCTCTCACTGCTGGATGTTTGGATGGTTTCAAATGTAGGACTGCCGTGTACAAAGCTTCTGTGCACATCCTTGCTCAGTCTTTTGTTAAACCTGTGTTCCCATTTCAGGGGCGCCGGGGTGGCTCAGTCAGTTAAGCATCTGACTTTTCATTTCAGCTCTGGTCATGATCTCACGGTTTGTGGGTTCGAGCCCAGCATTGGACTCAGCGCTGATGGCGTGGAACCTGCTTAGGATTCTCTCTCTCCCTTTTTTCTTCCCCTCCCCTGCTTATGCTTGCTCATTCTCTCTCTCTCTCTCTCTCATTCAAAAAGAAATAAGAACATTAAACAGATTTTTTTAAAAACCTGTGCTTGCTTTTCTGTTAGTCTATACCTAGGAGTGAAATTGGGTGCATGTATATTCAGCTTTGGTTGTTACTGCTAACCCATTTTCCAGAATGAACAAACCCACATACCCACCGGCAGCGTGCGAGACGTTTAACCGTACGTGCTCGGCCCACGATCTCTGCCTGCAAACCCTGTTCCGGTTTTCTGTGATCTGTGCTTTCCTCCGTCGTAGTGTCTTGGGTCCTTCCTCCCTCCTCCCTTCTTCCCTTCCTGCCTTCTCTCCAACAGAAACAGTAACAGACAATTAAACAATCTTGCACAGGGCTCCCTCCATATCATAAAATCATTTTGTAGACTGTGTACAGAAATGCTTTCTAAACACCATCTGTAATAGCTGAAATTATTCCATGCCTTACTCAAATCCACCCCAACTCTTAGACCTTGACCTTGTTTCCTGTTTACATCTCTGTAGTAAGCTCAAGCTTCATAACCAGAGATGCAGTTGAAATTAGGGTTTTTTTTGTTTGTTTTTTTTTTTTCATGGCTGATAGGGCTCGGGGGCCCATGGTAGGGATGTGCCTGAGGATGATACAGAAATGCAGAAGCGAAAATTAGCAGCAGCACAGCTGACATCTGGGCAATATAAAACAATTTTTTTTTAGAAATTATAGTATTCCTGCGGCAAGGAAACCTTGAAGCAAATGGGTTTGGATCTGGGGCATTAGCTCAGGGAACCATTTCAAGGCTACATGACAAGTTTGAGGTAGAGGCTTTTCGCTAGAATGACAGGCGCCAGGAAGAGGAGGCCGATAATGAGAACCCGCTGCCGATTACTGATTTCCGCTACACTCCGGGTGCCACGCAGGCATCTCACAGATGCCCCCTCCCTGACTCATTGTGGGAGCTGCAAGACAGAAGCACTGATGTCCCCAGTGTAAAGAAGAGAAGGCTGAGGCCGGAGAGCTTGACCAACTTGCCCAAAGTCACAGAGGCGGCCAGTTCTGTGGCCGGACTCCCAGTGTGGGGCTCTGTGGTTTGTTTCCACGTTCACGCAATACCCACACACCACCTTTCTTGCCCAAGGAGAGCCCTGCAGCAGAGAGTCGGGGATGGGAAAGGTGGGTGGGTGGTCTTTAGAGCCCGTTTCTTACCCGCCCCCTCACTGGTGTCGGGGCACTGAATAGAGAGCAGGTGTGGATGCAGACAGAGGTCCTGGGTTGCAAAGGCAGAAGGAGGCGGGGGAGCAGAGGGAGCAAAGAAGCTTGATCACCCCAGAGCCCATGTTAGTCTCCCATAAACCACTCACCACCCCCGCCCGGGCCTCAGCCGCCCACCTACCTAACCAGGGGCTGGAGAATCGGCCTCTCCCCATTGACTTTCTACAATCCCTGACTCGTTGCTCTTATCTTGCAGGAACAGAAGCGGATCTTGGAGATGGGCATCACAGGTCCTGAGGGCCATGCTCTGAGCAGACCTGAAGAGGTAATGGGGCCTCCCCTTGGGTGTGAGTCTGATGTGGCTGAGGGCTCGCCCTGATGCTGTTCCAGCTGGAACAGCCCAGCCAGAGCTCCCGCCTCCATCCCATTCCCCTGACGTGGACACCCCAGCATACATGGCCTTCCCTGGGCTCTGCCCTCTGACTCGGGAGCCCCGGGGGATGGAGATCAATCAGAGGAGCCAGGGAAAGGCTCTGCTTGTCTCAGGGCCCACAAGCTTCACACCAAGGCCCCACGAACACTCCAGTGACCTAACCATGTCCAGGATCCTCACGAGGATTTGTGTCTCTGGTGATAGAAAGTGGAGCCGCATGTTTGCGACCTGGAACCTACCAGCTTCTCCTGGACATTGCCCACTGTGTTCTAAGACTCCAGCATGGATGAGTTTCCATGGCAGGCAGTTTGTGTGTGTGTGTGTGTGTGTGTGTGTGTGTGTGTGTGTGTGTCTGCTGTGGGCCTGGCCTTGTGCCCAATCCTGGGGACACAAATACCCGAGTAGAAAGACGTTTTATCCCGAGGGGCTCTTGGTCTAGGACAGTACTCTGCACCCGAGCCCCGTGCCCCACGAGCTGTGTTCCTGGTCCCTGGTGAGATCAGGGAGACCGTGTTTATAAACATTTATAGCGCATGGACTTGGCTCCACATCTAGGCGTGTGACCAGTGGGTCCAGCCGGGAGAGCAGGGTGGGGACCCTCTTGGGTGTGCGTGGGTGGGACCACGTTTGGGGCATCAGCAGACTGGAAACTGAAAACAAAGCCGTTCAAAACGTATCTGGTGCTTTTATTCAAGACGCACTGGTCTAGAGGAGGGCAAGGTGGTTTTTTATGGGCTTTTTGATGCTTTATGCTGCCTGGTCTGTTCCCTTCTAACGGAACCTGCACCGTACTTCCAAGCAAGCATAATGACACAATCCTGTCTCCCAGCCCTCTAACCAAATATGTTTCGACTCGATTTTTCCTTTCTTTTTAGAAATCTAGTGTTTTTCTCCTTTGATGTGGTAGATTTGCCTCTGGCCACACTTAATTGAAGAACACTGAAGGGCTCTGATTCGGGGAGAGCCCTGGGGACTTGGTGGGGGGGGGGTCGTACTGCCTCTGTCCCTCCCTCCTGTGACCCGTGTATTGCCGTGTCCTCAGCTAGAGGCCGAGGCTGTGTTTCGGGCCATCACCATCGCTGGCCGGATCAATTGCCCGGTGTACATCACGAAGGTCATGAGCAAGAGTGCAGCGGACATCATCACTCTGGCCAGGAAGAAAGGTATGCAGCCCAATGCCTGGGCCTCCTGCGGGGCAGCTGGGCCATAAGGAAGGGGGTCGTCCAGTGGGGTCAAGTTCACTGGTGGGGCCACTGCCCAGAGACACCCTGCCAGCAGTCTAAGCCTCAGGCAGGTTATTATCCCACCTTGTGGGATCAGATAATGAGCTCTGCATTGTTCCAGCTCCGTCCTGGATGGCACCTCGAGTCAGTGACGGGGCCGGGCTGCGTCAGCTGTGGGATCCTGCCCACCGTCTTTCTGGTCCCCTCTAGCCCTTCATCCTGAGTCCCCTGTCTAGGGCCCCATGGTCAGTGTCTGCATCCAGGGTCAATCGTGGGGCCCACAGAGTCTCGGCTGCGGGTTGGGAAGGAAGAAGACGGTTTTCCAGAGCCAGGGGGTCTGTGTGAGTGTGGTCCAGGAAGCCAGCCGCCCAGCTCAAAGACGGACGTGCTACATAACTGCTCTGAGCGTCCGCTGCCTTGTCTCTGAATGGCCCCAGGGGCTCATAGACTTGAAGCCCGTGGCGGGTCCCCAGGGCTCCATAGGTGTTGGTTGATGCCGTTCTCAGCTCCATGTTGGCCATTCACTTCCTGCCTTGGTATCCTCACCTCCCGAGTGGGGCCCCAGTATCAGGCCGCCTGCCGCGCTGAGGACCATCGGGTGAAGGCCGCAGTGGGTGCGTTCTAACCACAGGAGACTCAGAGCAAGGGCCCGAGTACCGTCCCCAGGCCTTCTTGAGAGTGAGGTCCAACAGTCTCCAGCAGTCACCAGACCAAGAAGGAAGAAGGGTGCCCAGAACATCTTCCTATCCAAACTTAGGGAGAGAGAATGACAGACAGATGGACAGATGAGGGCTAGTGCCCATTGCACAGAGACAGTGGCCGGAACCCTTTTGTCGTGGAGGACACTCGCCAGGGACATTGGCCACCGGGACGAGGTCTGCCCGTTCCCGCTGCTTCATGTGAGGCCGACCAGGGAGTTGTGGGTCCGTGGGGAGGGCCAGGTGGAAATCAACAACACAACAACCGTAATGGAACATCCACTGTGTACATTATGTTCCTTACTTCTCATAGGAGCCCCGAGTGGGAAGTACTACCATCTGTATTTAAGAAAAATCTTCACTACAGTATTTTAACTTGATATATCCAACATATTCTTTCAACACGTAATTATATGAAAAGATCTGAATGATATATCTGTCTTATTTTTTTCTGTGCTGTCTTTGAAATCAGTGTGTCTGTCGCTGTTACAGCACATCTCAGTTCAGACCAACCCCAGTGGCAAGTGCCACCATATTGGACAGAGCACCTTTGAACCCATCATAACCTGGTTTTAGTATCGTTCAGGGAAAGCTGACAAGCAGAGGCATTCAAAGAGAGTGCTCTAGTATGACACAGCTTGCTTAGGACTGGCTCCATTTTAAGGATAAGGAAACTGAGGCTCAGAGAGGTAACAGGAATCTGGAAGCAGTCCTAGAGCTGCATGGAGAGATGTGGTGACCTCCAGTCACGCATGGCTGTGGCAATTTAAATTAAGTAAAATTAGGGGCGCCTGGGTGGCGCAGTCAGTTAAGCGTCCGACTTCAGCCAGGTCACGATCTCGCGGTCCGTGAGTTCGAGCCCCGCGTCAGGCTCTGGGCTGATGGCTCGGAGCCTGGAGCCTGTTTCCGATTCTGTGTCTCCCTCTCTCTCTGCCCCCTCCCCCGTTCATGCTCTGTCTCTCTCTGTCCCAAAAATAAAAAAAAATAAAAAAAAATAAAAAAAAAAAAAAAGAATAAAGTAAATTAAGTAAAATTAAACACAATTCTAAATGCGTTCCTTGGTTGTGATAGCCACATTTCAGATGCTCAGAAGCCACGCGGGGCTAGCGGCTGCTGTCCTGGGCACCACAGATGTAGAACTTTCCCATCACGGTAGAATATGCTCTTGGACATGCCAGACCGCTGGAGCTCAAAGCCTGCCACCCCACCAGGCCAGCAGCGTGGCTCCGGGCAAATTCGGTGGTGTTACTGGCCCACATCCCAGCAGCGTCTGTCTCTGTGAGCAGACCTGCAGCCGTGCCTATGGGCTTTGTTCTGGCAGAAGCACATCTGGCCTGCTCCCCAGAAGGCAGGCTGGAATTTCTGGAAAGTGAATGTTCTGGAAGCAGCTCTCAAGCTCCCACACCCTGGGACAGCCCTGAGGTGCCAACAGCCGTCAGTATCCCAGAGGCCCCCGCGGCACCGAGCTGCAGGTGCCCATGGCCGTGACTTGGTGACAACTCACCTGTTCCTGACGTCTTTCTCTGCCTTATGTCACTTCCTCAATCTCTAGCCAGTGCTGCCTGGAATCACCTCCCAAATAAAACACTTGAACTTGCCTCCTTCATTTGAAGATCTGCTTCTGGAAGAATCCATACTGGGAGAGCAAATCCCGTCCCTGTGCCTCGAGGGACAAATCTGCCAAAGGGGATAATGGTCATATCCAAATATTAAAAGCACGACTAGTCCGGGAGGTTGCTGGGTGGGTCAGCAGGTGCTAAGTGAGTACCTGGGCAGCCGGGGGTCACTGGGCTGCGTGGTGAAGCCAGGAAGAAGGACAGACAACATGTTGCCCCTCAGAGCCTCCTTTTCCCGTCTCTGAGACCCTCCACTTCTATTACACCAGCATCCCACACAAGACCATCTGCCCTTAACCATGTGTGTTCGTGTCTGTCTCCAAAGGTCCCCTCGTGTTTGGCGAGCCCATCGCTGCCAGTCTGGGGACCGATGGCACCCACTACTGGAGCAAGAACTGGGCCAAGGCAGCGGCATTCGTGACCTCTCCTCCTCTGAGCCCGGACCCCACGACACCTGACTACTTGACATCCCTGCTGGCCTGGTGAGAGCCCAGGGGGTGGGGGGTATATTGGGTATACTGAGGTCTATCGGGAAGCACTCAGGGTTAGGAATGAGAGTCCAGGATTCACCTTGGGCTTGTCGCATAACCTGGAATGGCTTTCTGCCTCGGTTTCCTCATTGGCAACATGGGGGGGGGGGGAACATAGTATCTATTGCAGAGCTGGGTATGATGCAGTGTAGGAAAATGGCCTGGGATTTAGGGTTCACTAAGTGGCTCCTATTATTTGCAAAGCACCTCCTGGCCATGTGCACACAGTAGGAGCACAGCCACTTTGGTCCCTTCCCTGCTATTGGCCAGCATGAGGGAAGAACACAGGCCATAGAGAAGGGTAAGTGGTGAGGTGCCCAAGCTGCTCTGGGCGTAGAGATACGTGCTCACAACCAGGAGACTTGCAGAAGGCTTCGTGGGCAAGGTGACATCAGGCCTGGAGCTAGAGGGGGAGTAGGAGTTTGCCGGATAGGGGATAAATCAGGGCTTCTGGTCAGGAGGGGCCCCAAGGGGGTGAGGGTGTGTGCCTGTCATGGAAGTCTCTCCCAAATGATGCAAAAACCCTTGACTCGCATATCCACGGGCTTACTCATCATCTGCAGCCTGCTGTCTGGCAGGCAGCTCCAAGTCCAAATGGACTCCCCGTCATCCCCCACAAAGCGAATGCTCCCACAGTCTTGCCCATCTCTGAAGATGGCAGGACACAGGGCCCCAGAGGCCCCGGGATCTGACCACTTCTCACCCATTGGCTGTGGCCATCCTGGCTCATCTCCGACAGGCCCCTGTTTCTGTGCTGCCCCTTCCACACCCCCAGCACATCACAGTCTATTCCCAACCAGCACCCAGATTTTAAAACCCAACTCAGACCAAACCACTCCTCTGCCTGGAGACTCCCAGGGTCCTCTTCTGTCAACATGGAATCCAAGTCCCACAATGTCCCCCAAGGCCGAGGCTGATCTGGCCTCGCTCCCTCCTGAACCCTGCCTGGCACCTCTTTTGGGCGGATGCCCACTTTTCCAGGTGAGGAAGAGAAAGGCCACCTAGAGAGCCCTACCCGGAGAGCCTGAAGCCCACACTGACCGAACCTTCTCCCAACAAGATACATGGCCCCCAGAGGGCCTTCTGATGTCACTCACCGATTCCTGGGATGTGCCCCAAATCCTCTCCTTAGAATCTCTGGGGGTTTTCGTTTCACAGCCTGCAATGGGTGCCTGAAGTTCAACCTGAACTCAGGTCTGACCCCCACCTTGTTTTTGTCCTTGCAGTGGAGACCTGCAGGTCACAGGCAGTGGCCACTGTCCCTATAGCACTGCCCAGAAGGCGGTGGGCAAGGATAACTTCACTCTGATCCCTGAGGGCGTCAACGGTATAGAGGAGCGGATGACCGTCGTCTGGGACAAGGCAGTGGTAAGGAACCCCCCGGGGAGGTTCCTTTCCCCAGGAACATTCTAGAAGCACCCTTCCTGACCCATCAAAAGCTGGAGCATTGTGCCCTGCTGGCTCTTAAAGCTCCTTTCCTTGCTTTGGGGCAGAAGCAGAATATACCAGGAGAGCACACGAAGAAATGTGTGACTCTTCAGAGAGCAGCACAGGTCCCATGGGGTCCTCTGTATTTGCAGACGTGACAGCTGCCCTTTACTCTTTAAGGATGCAAAATGTTTTCTTTAGCTTTGTTTTGACCACATCTCAGTTCCTGTGAAGATGGTTTTGTAAACCGTGTGTTTGTGTCTGGGGTTGACAGTGGGTAGGAGAGTGCTTGTTGCACAAGTCAGCCCCTGTTCCCTGACTTGAAACCCCAAATTTTTATTTTCTATTAAACTTGGACCCAATGAGGACCGACAAGATGGCACAGTGGCTGTTGAGCAAATGCCAACAACATACCCCTGAGCGGTCAATTACATTTCCGCTCTGATGGGGCCACGCCCTTGGGCTCTTTCAGGATGGCCGGTTTTCGGCGGGGGAGGAGAAAATTTCAGACTTCTGTTGGGGACTCCTGTCGGCAGTTCCATATTTTTGCCTGTCTGCCCTTCCCCCGGCCCAGTTACGGGGCATTCTTCTCATGAACGGATCTTGCCTTTAGGCTACTGGCAAAATGGATGAGAACCAGTTTGTTGCCATCACCAGCACCAACGCAGCCAAGATCTTTAACCTGTACCCCAGGAAAGGGCGGATTGCCGTGGGCTCAGACGCTGACGTGGTCATCTGGGACCCCGACAAGGTGAAGACCATAACAGCCAAGAGTCACAAGTCGGTAAGTCCTGGCTCATCTGAGACCTTTCCGGTTTGGGTAAGTGATTCTTCCTCTGCAGCCACTTTAGCAGTCTTGGTTAAAAATGATTTGTGAAGTTTTCAACGAGGATGCTATCTGATCATCGGCATGACTCGTTCACATTTCTCTTCCAGTTGGAGAGACTGAGTTTGATCAGGCTCGACTAAGTGCTGCCGTTCTATTAGATGTGTTTTCTCTCCACCTCTCTCTGATGCTGTGTCTGTCTTTCTCTCTCGGTGGCCTGTCCCCTAGACACATGCATTCTCAGGCTCAGAGGAGAAGTATTAGGTCCAAGATTCTTTTTCCAATTTCATTATCAAGCTAGGAAGGGTTTGATCTCCTATCTCAGAAACCTCCTACTTCATTTTGTGGTCACTGCTAACAGTCCACAAAGGAAAGGTTTGAACCTAAAGTCTGCCGTGTGTGAACACACCCCACGCGTGCACGCTCTCCCAAGCTCCAGGCCCCAAGCCTATGGCTGTGGGTTATCTCTGCACTTTGTATCTTACATGCCCTTGACTTCTTTACTCAGCCAGCAAACCTAAGGATGCAGAGAGACTTAAAACCTCTTCCTCTCCCTCACTGCTTGCTGCAGGGCCACTCTGTGAGGCCAGCAGTGATCTTGGGTCCAGATTAACGTACACACTCAGAAGACACAGGAAGCCACAGCCTGGCCTCCGGCCCGCTGAGTTCTGCTACAGGACATGGGCCAGGAGGCAGGGTGTGTGCATGCTGTATCGCCCTGTGACAGGGTCCTCACTGCCACACAGAGGCAGATTCCCAGCCTCCCGGGGGTTACATGCATGAGGACAGGACCCCAGGCATAAGGAAATCTCATAAGAAAGTGACAGGAATCATTTTTAGCAGTCCGTGAGCTTGGGCCCTGGAACCCTGCTTGGCCACAGGGGTCATGGCCTGGGGCCATAGAGGTCTTGTCCAGTCCATGACCATCCATGACTGTTCCCAACAGGCAGTCATGCTTACAATAACTGTCGTAGACTCTGGGTCTGGAGTTCTTTCTTGTCCAGCAAAAAAACGGGATGCAGCATTAAAAATGTGAGAGAGACTAATGTCCAGGAAAAGACAAGAGCCAAGAGTCCCGAGTAAGGGCCCTTGTTCCATTTTTATTAGGATCAGAAGGCTTACAAACGTGCTGTTGGGTGTGCACAAAGAGACAATGAAATCGTAGACATTAACTCGTGGTCGTGAGGGCAAGGGGGTTTTCAAGATATGCGGTGTTAGGGGTTTGGGTTAACACAAAACAAAATCCTGGTGCTGGGTGGAAGGCAGTTTACAGCAGACGTGAGGCCTTGCCTCTGTTTACCTAAACTGGTCTAGGGGACAAGAAAGAGCTTGCCACCTCAGGGTCAACAAGGCACCTTTGTTTTGCCAATTAGCTCTACTTTGGGCAACTTCGCCCTGCAGCGATCTGTAGCCCTATTTACCTAATTTGGTCCTTCCTTCCTGTGAAAGCAGCTTTCCGCTATAGTACTCAGTTGGGAGGGGGGGGTTGCTTCTGCCCTGAATACCTAATCTTGCTTACCCATCTTGGATGTTTTCATCCTGAGATTCCCCTATTCCTGTACCTTTGTCCTATACTGGGACCTTCGCCCCACTTTACCTATTCTTATTTACCAAATCTTGTTTACCCAAACTTGGGTGTGTACATCCAATGGGTTTCTAATTCTTTATGCCTTGTTAGCCCATCAGTGCAGGCTTGGGAAATTCCTAAGCTTATTCCCCACAAATAACCAGTGTTTCCTAGTGACACGCTGGCTTCCCTCACCCCCCCCCCCATTCCCGGGGACAGGGTCAGGGGGAAACAAGCCTGAGGTCACCCCCCCGGAGAAAAGCGTACCCCATTCTTCACGCTTACCACCTAGCAGGCACGCAATCCCATTTTAATCACTGTGAACGCAGTGATGTGTGTGTGCACGGTGGGGTCTGGTAATGCGGGACAGGCACACGTTCCCCGTGGTGTCAGGAAGGTGTCACATCAAGAGAACATTTGAGAAGGTCTTGCGGGTGAGAGGGTATGCACCACCCTGCCACCTGCCGGCTGGGGCCGCCCCTAAGCCCACACGATGGTCAAGGTCCAGCAGAAGATGAAGCCCAGATCACTCACTGTTCAAGCCCTCCTGCTGGGGGCCCAGCAGGGACACGGACAGGTGGGAAGGAGGCTGAGCTGCACAGGTGCACACCTCTCATTTCTCATTATTTCAGTGCGTGTTCAGTGGATGTGCAGGCTCCGTGCTCAGGAGCAGGGTTTCCAATTACTGTCACAGTCCAGCCAGATACGATCTTGTAGTTACTCTGTGCCTAGCATTTCCCATGTGTCCTGTCACTTAATGACCCGTACTTAAATGACTTAGTGGTCATCTCAGGTAGGCCGGGATTAATAAATACAGAAGTGGACGGAGAGAGGATATGTGAACGAGTTCCCGTGGCTGCTGTAACAAAGCATCACAAACTAGTGGCTTCAAACAGAAATGTGTTCCGGAAGCCGTGGTCTTGAATCAAGATGTCCGCGGGGCTGTGCTCCCTTGAAGGTCTGGGGGAGAACCTGTCCTGTGCCTCTGTCCTGGCTTCTGATGTCACTGGGCATCCTTGCCATCCCTTGGCTTGTGGATGGGTCCCTACAATCTCTGGCATCTCCCTGCATCTTACCGTCTTCCTCTAAGGACACCGGCCATTGGATCAGGGCCCGCCTCCTCCAGTGTGACCTCATCGTAACAAATCCCATGTGCAAAGACCCTATTTCCAAATAAGGTCATGTTCTGAGGTGCTGGGGGTTGGGACTAAAGCGTATCTTTAGGGGGACATGATCCAACCCATAATAAGTCATGTGCCGGAGGTCACCCATAAGGGAAGTGACTGTTTTAGGTTAATCTTGGGGAAGCATCCTCCCCCCATGCCAGGCCAGATTTGAATTCTTGTCATAGCAAGAGGAGGACTACTCAGGATGCTGTAAGATTTTTGTCTGTTGCATTGTCTCTGTGCAAAAGCGGGGCCATTCACACAGTGCGGGACACGAATGTTTTTTTTTTCAGACCATGGATTGAAAAATGCCTTGTTAGAGGTTTGTTTGGCTTTCTTGAGTTTAAAAAAATAGTACTTTTCTTTTAAGAATTAAAAAGAGATCATGTTGTATGTTGATCAGTGATTAACGTTTGAAGTCTACTCTTTTGTAAAAAGAATGCAGCTTCTTTCCTCTTAGTGGAAAAGCATTTGCTTCAAAGTGCCACACCACAGGTGTATCTGTTTGTGTATCTACCTGTTTGTGTATCTACCTGTTTGTGTGTCCATAGGCCACTTAGTTTTTCTAACTCTTCACATTGAGATGTAATTTACTTACCACGATTTCATCATTTAAAAATGTACAATGCAGTGGTTTTTTAAAAACGTGTATTTGTTTACTTTTGAGAGAGAGAGAGAGAGAGAATGAGCAGGGGAGGGGCAGAGAGAGAGAGGGAGAGAGAGAGAGCCCGATGTGGGGCTTGAACCCACGAACCGTGAGATCATGACCTGAGCCGAAATCAAGAGTGGGACAGTTAACTGACTGAGCCACCCAGGCGCCCCTAATGTAGCAGTTGTTCTATTCAGAAGATTCCCCATCCTCCCCAGAAAGAAACCCCAGACCCACTAGCAGGCACTTCCCATCTCCCCTCTCACAGTCTCTGTCAGCCAGGAATCTCTTTCTTGTCGGATGTGCCTTTCTGGACTGTCGCAGGCTATGAGTCTGGAGTTCTCTCTTGTCCAGCAAGAGAGCAGACGCAGAATTGAATACGAGAGAGGCTAATATCTGGGAGGAGACAAGAGCCCCGAACAGGGGTTTTTGTCTCCATATTTATTGAGCTCACAAGATATTACCCACATGGTGAGTGTGAAGAAAGATCTCACACACGTGAACATGGAGAAAACAATCAGACAGTACTCATCAACTTGTGTGTGTAAGAAGCAAAGGGTCTGGCGGGCAAGTGGAGTTTGTGATCAAGGTGCATTGGCGCCGGATGGAAAGTAACTTCCTGCAGGTGAGACAACAAGTTACTCATGATCCCATTACAATATCTCGCTAGCTAACCTGGGGTGGGTGGTTCTCGCTAGCTAACCTCGGGTGTTTTCACCCCGTGGTGGCAGTTTTCCCGTGCTAAGCTTTCTTCCAACCCATTTATGTAAGTAGAGTCTCTATCCCCACACTGGACGTACCATAGAAAAAGAATCACACCATATGTGGCCTATTCTGTCCGGCTTCTTTCACTTTAGTTTCATGTTTTTGAGGCTTGTCTATGCTGTGGTCTATACTTCATTCCTTTTCATGGCTGCAGAATATTCCCTCGCCCGGAGAGAGCACGTTACTCATCTCTTCGAGGATCTAAGCATATGCCCTGCTCTCCGTTCGTCAGTGTCAGGCTGTCTTTTACAGGACACAGAGGGACCGAGGAGCAGGAACTGCCCCCTGGGGTGGGGTCTAGGGACCCGGGGCTCACAGATGGCAAACAATGGTTGTGTGTTTTCATTGTGGTTCTTTGTACTCATTTGGATTATTAGATCGTTCACCTGTCACCTTTGGGCAACGAAACAACTTTTGAAACTCCACGTGGTTGCGAGACCTAGAACCTGGTGCCACGTGGAATCCATGGGGAGTTGTCACATGACGCACGTCATGTCCTTCCCCTCCGAGGAATAGTGGGCCATGCAGGGCCGAGTGAGCTGGGAGGCCGGCCGGCTTCGAGTGGTAGGGAAGTGCTTGCTTCCTCAGTGTCTTTTGGCTGGACGCGCTCATTTGGGCTTCAACAAGACTGTGAGGCACCACACGGCTGGTCGCCGCAGGGTGACTCGAGAAGGCTTAGATGCAAATGTTACAACGGAGAGCAGCCCGTCTGCCCGGGTCCTGGGAGGCAGCCGCAAACCGAGGGTGAGGCTCAGTGTTAGCAGCTGTGTGTGGATCTGACTGTCTCCCCGAAACCCTGAGCGTGCTCCTAAAACCCATCGGAAATGACAAGAGAATCCTTTGGCTGATTACAAATCAATATAAAGAATCGCTAGCTTTTCTATGAAGTAATTCAAAAGCACTTTAAAAAATGGAATGGAGAGGGGGGCACCTGAGTGGCTCAGTCGGCAAACCACCCGACTCTTGGTTTCGGCCCAGGTCCTCATCTCCCAGTTCGTGAGTTCGAGCCCCGCATCAGGCTCTGCAATCACGGTGCGGAGGCTGCTGCTTGGGATTCTCCCTCTGTCCTTCTGTCTCTGCCCCTTCCCTGCTTGCTCTGTATCTCTCTCTCAAATAGACAAACATAAATAAATAAATAAATGAATAAAGGAATGAAGATCAAAATCCTGTTTCTAATAACAATAAAAACTAAAGACTTACATAAACACAAGTTCTTTTAGGCTAAAATGAATCATTAGACGGACCATACCAATTCTTGAGAATTTAATCTCTGCATTCGAAGTAATCCCATCAGAACATTCAAGGGAATAGTTTTTTAGCTAGAAAAGCAGAGGTCTTAGGTGCTAAATGTGAGAGTAGGTAAACAGTTGTGGGAAGCTGAGGGACAAGGCCCGCTCATCCCTGTTATTAACACGGGTCGTACCGTTGCAGGCGTGGGGGGCGGTTTGCTGTTGGCCCGACAGAGGAGAAAGCCAGGCAGCAGACCAGCCGCACAGAAGGATTTGGTGTCCCATGCAGGAGGCAATTCAGATTAGCCGGACAGCGGTGCTCATTGGCCTTTGGGTCTCAACAGCGGGCCCGTAAGGCCAGACTTCTCTGTGCTCCTTATCTCAAAACACACTCAGGAGGGATCGGAGGTTGAAGTGAAAGTTATCAAGGGTCTATAATAAAGCATGTTGTTTTAAAAATGATGGTTTGGGGGGCGCCTGGGTGGCTCAAACGTCGAACTTCAGCTCAGGTCTTGATCTCGTGGTTTGCAAGTTCGAGCCCCACGTCGGGCTCTGTGCTGACAACTCAGAGCCTGAAGCCTGCTTCGGATTCTGTCTCCCTCTCTGCCCCTCCCCCACACTCACTCACTGTCTCTCCTGTCTCTCTCTCTCTCTCTCTCTCTCAAAAACAAACCTTAAAAAAAATTTTTTTTAAGTGGTAGTTGTGAAAAATAAATAAAGAAAAGCAAAGTAAGTAAAAATGATAGTTTGCAAGGGGAGAAGATCTTTCTAAGCAAGACACAAAACTTAGAACATGTAAAGGGGAAGATTGGCCTGTTTGAACATCGACTGTATACAAATTAAACAAATACCCCCTCTGTATGGCATGAAAATAATAATTATTATTACCTTATATGAGATCAGGAGGCAGAGGACAGACACCAGAATGATACTCAGGACAAACAACGGATAAACTCCTTAACATCAAAAGTGTCCCCGAGGGCCACCTGGGTGGCTCAGTCGGTTAACCACCCGACTCTTCATTTCAGCTCAGGTCATGATCTCACGGTTCGTGAATCAGAGCCCATCCATGCTGACAGCGTAGAGCCTGCGTGGGATTCTCTCTCCCTCTCTCTCTGCTCCTCCCCTGCTTGCACACTCTCTCTCTCTCTCTCTCAGAATAAATAAACTAACTTTAAAAAAAGCATCCTTAGAAACCAGTAAGAAAAATACCAAGAGCCTAATGAATAGAACGCTGTGCAAAAACACAATTATGCAAGAAGAAATACACAGACGACTTCTAGATCTTTAATAACAGACCCAGCCCCACAGCTAACCAAATGCAAACCTCAAGAGTAAAATGCTGTTTGTGACCCGTGCAGTGCCAGAGACCCTGGCGGCTGAGGGGTCTGACCCTGGTCAGACCGTGGGAGGCAGGCGAGCTCACAGAGTTTTGTTGGGAGTGGAGACTGGTGCTGCCTTTTGGGAAGACGGATCTATCAAAGTGAAAATCCATTGACTCCTTGGCCCCAAACTCCACCTCTGGAAAGGTTCACACATGCCGGGGTGGACCCCACAGAAGGGTGGTTCAGTATGGGTTTTAGCAAAACGCAGGGAAACAACCCAGTGTTCCATCCCTGGGAATCGGATAAATAAACGATAATATACCCCTGCGAGGGGACACGGTGCAGCAGTTTAAAGAGTGTTGAACACATTTTTAAAGCACGTACCTTTGCTGATAGGCAACAGTCCCTGAGCTCCAGAGAAAAATTCAGGTGAAAGCCAGCTGCACAGAGAGTGCTCTTGCCGTGTCAAGACAGAAAACATCTGTGACACAGAAGAATCTCTTTAGGGCAGATGTCTCGGTCAGAGGTAGAAGAGAGACCTACTTTTTAAAATCAAATATTGTTTGCACCTTTTGAGTTTTCTCTCACCCTATATAATGACCTACTTTTTAAATAATAAAAAGCAGTCAGCTAGAGGTGGTTACGTTCCCTTTCGGAGTTATGAAAACGGTGTGTATTTTTAAGAACACGTTTTGTCTTTCAAATTAAAGGAAGGGAGAAAGGAATTAAAAATAAAGGTGACCGCGGGGCGCCCGAGGAGCTCCGTCAGATAAACGTCGGACTTCGGCTCAGGTCATGATCTCAACAGTTCGTGGGTTCGAGCCACACGTCCGGCTCTGTGCCGACCGCTCAGAGCCTGGAGCCTGCTTCAGATTCTGTGTCTCCCTCTCTCTCTGCCCCTCCCCTGCTGACGTTCCGTCTCTCTCGCTCTCAAAAATGAATAAATATTTTAAAAATAAAAAACAGTAAATCAAAACGACCTGACCCAGTGCTGGTGGGGATTTCATAGACGTCAAATCAGTGAAATGTCTCTCTCCTCCCTGTTGCCCACATGGTGTCAGATGGTTGGGAGCCTTTGAAAAGTAGCTTGGTGATAAGCGATAAAGACCCTAAAAAAGCTCATTCTCTCTTGACCCAGTAGCTTAACTGTAGAAAACTATCCTAAAGGAGATATTTGTGGGGGCGCCTGGATGGCTCAGTCGTATTTTGGCTCAGGTCATGATCTTAACGGTTCGTGAGTTCGAGCCCCGCATCGGGCTCTGCACTGACAGCATGGAGCCTGCTTGGGATTCTCTCTCTTTCTCTCTCTGCCCCTCCCCTGCCCATTCTCTCTCGCTCTCTCTCTCTCTCAAAATAAATAAAAATAAAAAAAATTTTAAAGGAGATATTTTTTTTAAATTTTTTTTAACGTTTATTTATTTTTGAGACAGAGAGAGACAGAGCATGAACGGGGGAGGGTCAGAGAGAGGGAGACACAGAATCTGAAACGGGCTCCAGGCTCTGAGCTGTCAGCACAGAGCCCGATGCGGGGCTTGAACTCACGGACCTCGGTCATGACCTGAGCCGAAGTCGGCCGCTTAACCGACTGAGCCACCCAGGCGCCCCAAGGAGACATTTTTTAAAAAGACACAAAAATGTCTTGTTTGTAGTCTGAGCAGCCACAGTGCCTGACATCAGGGGCCCCCGTTCACGTTCGTGATGCCCCAGACATCAGTTGGGTTGTACAAAGCCACCCGCGATCTAAACGCCCATGGCGAGGGCTGGTTATGCCGGCACAAGCCCGCGGAGTGGAATGCCACACAGCCCCAAAGAGGAGGTTTTCAGAGGGCAAGGGCTGCGAGGTGCCCCTGTGGGGACGTGAGGGATGTCCCGGCCCGGGCGGAGAGCCGGAAGGGCCCGGTCACGTCTCTTGCCATGCAGGCCGTGGAGTACAACATCTTCGAGGGCATGGAGTGCCACGGCTCCCCGCTGGTGGTCATCAGCCAGGGCAAGATCGTCTTCGAGGACGGCAACATCAACGTCAACAAGGGCATGGGCCGCTTCATCCCGCGGAAGCCTTTCCCCGAGTATCTCTACCAGCGTGTCAGGATCAGGAGCAAGGTCAGTGGGTCTGGGGTCTGGCACGCGCCACGTTCACAAGTCACAGCCGCGGGGGCCTCCCTTTCCTCTCGTGTCAGGTGGGCTCTCCCCCCCGCCCTGCCTGTGTCTCGGGGCCGGAGGGGAGGTCTCGGGGTTTTGCAGACTGTGAAGGGGTGTGCGCCCGTGGGGTGGGGAGGAGGGGGCGGGAATAACACGGACCGTGCCGCTTTGGGGTACGCATCCCACGTCCTTTCGGGGCCCTCGCCACCGGCTCTTTGAGGTGTCGAGACCTCCCGGTGCTCGAGCATCGGACAGGCCAGCGTCACACAGCTGGGAAAGCCGAAACCCTTAGGCATTGCCCTTCTGGTAAAAGTCGACACCCCCCCCCCCCCCGCCGCCCCCAGCATACTCGGGGGACAGCAGAACTGTGTCTGGACGCTCTTCAGGTCTTTCCTCTGTTCTCCTTGCTTCCCCGCCCTTCCATTCTGTGTCCCCCTGTCCCTCTCTCCTTGAAGAGTCGTGGCAGGGATGCAGGAGGCCCTGTCAGAGGTGTGGAGTGGCCCCATCCCTTCTCTGGTCCAGCTCAGAGGAGGGAGCTGCTCACACTTTGGCTAAACTGCCACTGTGGCCCATCGTCTTCCCTAATCAGGTCCCTCCTGTCACCGTGACCACCTGCTTGGTGGCTGATGTTTGTTGGAAAGGCCAGCTTGTGTGTATGTGTGTATATATGTGCACGTGTGTGTGCGTAGATATACTTGTATGAATGTGTGTATGTGTATATGTGTGTGCACACACGTGTGTGCATAGGTGTATGTGTATGCGTGTGTGTGTGTGTGTGCCCACCTGTGGGTGGTCCCACTCTTCTTGTGCTTCACAAACGGCACCGCCACCACCCCCAGTGTTAATGGAAAAGCCCAGAAACCTCCTGGCCCCCCCAGACCCCCAGGCCTGCATTACGATGCTCGAGGTCTTTCCATGTCACATAGGGTGTGGCACCCCGGGTCCGAGATTCCAAATGACACAGACGTTGTGTGTCCAGTGGGGAAACAATGGGCGTGGGGAGGAAGCCAGTCAGATCTGAGAAATGGCCGTGGAAAGCCGCGGTGGCCAACTGACCACAGCAGGCTGTTAGAGATGAGGAGACTTTTGTAAACTCCCGGCTGGACACCCACGGAGGGGCGCAGATACACCTTGGCCAGATGCATTCCCTCTAAACTGGTGTGGACCGATGCCTGTGCTTAGTGGCCACGTCTGTAAGAGCAGGTGCCTGGGATCTATGCCAGGCCATCATCCGCAGTGGCCAGAAGTCCGGGCCCCCTCACATGCTGGGGCAGAGGACAGGAGCCACAGCAGGTGAGGGACAGAACCTGTCCCAGAACATGTCTCTGGCTGAGCTGACTTGGGGGGGGCAGTCACTGAAGGGCTTGGGGGGGCAGGGAGGCAGGCCTGGAGCCAGCTGGAACTGGGGGAAGTCCCCGAGGTGCAGGAAGCAGGTACAGTGAAGAGTAGAACAGAACGGTGGCCAGACCCGGTAGTCAGGGACATAGGGCTCCCCTGGGGGCAGCACTCAGCCCGCGGGGATGGGGACTGTGGCCCATGCTTGGCCCCCCAGAGGGTCAGTGAACGTGTTCACTTCCCAGCCTCCCTGAGCCGGCTGCCCTCAGAGGTGGCCCCATCACCCCACCTTTCTCTCCTCCTCCTCCTTTCTGGAATCCCGTCCCCGATAAACTAGCTGCCCCCAATCTTCGTCTTGGGCTCAGGACCACAGGTGATTCACTGGCCCTTGAGGGGGACAGTGGGGTGTGTCAGGGAAAGTGTTTTCCTCTTGAAAATGGGCTTGGGGTCCTGCATGAAGCTGTGTGTGTGCACGTGTGTATGTGGAGTAAGTAGGTGCATGCTTATGGAGTGTGTGTGCACACGTGTACGTGTGTGTGTGTGTGTGTGTGTGTGTGTTTCCCCGAGGCGACCTCCGGTCACTGTCCAGCTGCAGGGCTCTGGCCTGCCCGAATGGGAAGTGGCAGGTGAATCCTGCCCGCCAACCCCCCTCGCCTCCCTCTGTTTAGGTTTCTGGGTTGCAAGGTGTTCCCAGGGGCATGTATGACGGTCCTGTGTATGAGGTGCCAGCCACGCCCAAATATGCAACCCCTGCCCCGTCTGCCAAGTCCTCGCCCTCCAAACACCAGCCCCCGCCTATCAGAAACCTCCACCAGTCCAACTTCAGTTTATCAGGTAAGAGGCTCCCCGCTTCCCAGGGGCCCACACTCCTGCTGAAACAGCCCCGGGGCGGGGGGGGCTAGATGAGGAAGCAAGGAGTGGGCGAGGGAACCCTTCCCCTTCCCTCCCGGGGTGCCAGAGCGGGCTGGGGGAGGTCAGAAAGCAGAGGGGGTCTGCCCCCAAATTGGCCCTGAGCTCAGAGCTCATCCTGAAGCACAAGCTTACCCTGGAAGCTGAACGTGTCCCTCAGACCCAGTAGACACTACAATGTCATCAGGTCGCCACGTGAGGGCAGACACACACACGCTGGGAAAATCGAACTGGAATCTTGTCCCCCAGAGTATCTGAGGCATTAGCGTGTGTGACACACGGGGCTGCGTCCTAGGAATATGGTGAGGAGTTGGGCACAGCTGGGCAGCCCCCAGTCTGGTGCAGGGGTCAGCAGACTTCTTCTTAAAGGACCAGACAGTAAACATTCGAGGTTTTGTGAGCTGAGGGGCAAAGTTTAGGATATTCTATTAAGCAGCCATTTCAAATGCAACCATTGAACAGTGTAAAAAAAAATAAATAAATAAAAAACCGTAAAAAACTATTCTTCGCTCCTGAACAATACAAAAGCAGGTGGTGGCCGTTTGTCCATGGTCTGTAGTTTGCAGACTGTGGTCTAACAGGAGGGAAGGACAGTTAAACAGAAAAGCTGATATGCTCAGCAAGCGAGTCGAAGGGGCCGAGAGAAAGACGAACATTGGTTTAAACCGTGGGGGTGACAACCTGCCATCCATCCAGGGAGTGTCTGTCTCAGCGATTACGCAATGGGGGACAGAAGTTGGGTGGGGTCCCTAGTCCAGCTCATCTCACTTTCTGTGAGCCTTCATGCAAGAGCTTCTCACACGCTGAGTGCGGTTCCGGTCTTTAGACAACTAGTATTGTTTCCACAAATGAACCGGAGACACAGCTCAAATAGCTTCTCTGATGCTCAGTCAACAGAATTAGGGAGTGGACGCAATGCCAGGACAAGCCACTGGGTGGGGCTACGTGGAGTCTGCAAACCGGACCTCTCTTCGAAAGTCGTGCAATTCACAATTGCCGCCGAATACAGAGGGAAAATCCCTCCCTTTCAGAACTAGCAAAACAACGAAACGAAAAGTCTGCTGGAAGGGCCCCACGGCCACCAGTGCCCCGGGTCGGCAGAGTCCTCTCCGAGACCCGCAGAACTGCCCCGGCCGGCCTCGTGGCCGGTCGACGTGTGATTCCATTTGCTATCAACACCATACGTGCTCTCGGACATCAGGAATGACTTCGCAGATGCCTTTTAAATAATCTGCATGATGCTACTTTGTAGAGATGTGGCATGATTTCCTGCACGAGTATCCTTTTGTCCAACACGTGTTTTTGAAGTAGCTGACAGGTAACCAGCAGGGTGGAGATGATTATGAGGGAAACTGGTGTTGAGCACTCCATCTGATTTCTGAATCTGGGACAAAAGGAAGTGAGGCCAAGGGAGGTTGGGTCTGATTCCAAATTACCTGGGTTCCAGACATGACTTGTACTGGAACCTGTCTCCTGACTGGACCCCAGGGCCTTCTCACGCCATCCCTCCTTTCAGCATTGTCTGTCCGTCACTAGTAATTCACTGAATACTTACTTATTGAGCATCAGGCACTGGGCTTGGTGGTGGAACGTTAAATCTTTAACTGCAAGGGAATGCATGAAATTGGAATAAACGGTCGGCTTTGCAGATTTAAAACAAAAACTGATGCCCCTTCTCCATGGAGGTCTCCCCATTGCAAATCAGGTGGATAAATCCAGCTCTAAGAAGTTCACACACATAAATGCACATGCATCCAGGGGCGCCTGCGTGGCTCAGTTGGTTAAGCGTCCGGCTCCGGCTCAGGTCGTGATCTCCCAGCTTGTGGGTTCAAGCCCCGCGTCGGGCTCCATGCTGACAGCTCGGAGCCTGGAGCCTGCTTCGGATTCTGTGTCTCCCTCTCTCTCTGCCCCTCCCCCACTCATGCTCTGTGGGGGAGCATGCTCACTCTCAAAAATGAATGTTAAAAAAATTTCTTTTGAAAATGCACATGCATCCACTCCCATGCATGTCGTACATAAAATGCGTTTGACGTATCGGGCACTGCTGTGTGCTGCTCTGACTCCTGTAGAAGCTGGAGCTTTGGGGACCAACCAGTTGGGGCTGGAATCCCGGCTTACCCGTCCTCCAACTTTGCCCCCCAAGATGCATGACCTGAGCCTCAAATTCCTCATCTAGAAAGTTGGGGTAACCACCCCCTCCCACTTCACCGTATCATTGTATACCCTAAGTGCAAGCATATATGTTAAATCACCAAGTGTGTGCCTGCACACAGTAGGCACTCAGTAAGTGCTTGCCCACCTGTCTCAAGAGCACGAGGCCAGGCAAGAAATAGCGCAAGGTGGTCAGAGGGTGCAAGAGGGTGACCCCAGGGCCGGAGGGGGCACAGAGGAGAGGGCAGTGAACCCCGTGGAGGTTGGGAGCCTTCCCAGAGGTGAGACTGGATTGATTCCCAGAGGGTCGAGCGGATGGAGGGATGTCACGACGAGGGCTCAGCATCCCAGCTCTCAGGAGCGGCCCGTGGAACCGGTCTGGAGCGGTTGGCTCTGTCTCTTTCAGGTGCCCAGATAGATGACAACAACCCCAGGCGCACCGGCCACCGCATCGTGGCGCCCCCTGGTGGCCGCTCCAACATCACCAGCCTCGGTTGAAGGCGGACGAGTGGATGAGCCAGTGAAGCGTTCCAGGAATACTGTCACTCCCTTTCCCCGCCAGGGGTTGGGAAACCCGCGGTTTTATTTGGTACTGATGGGGGGAAAATTGAATGACGTTCTTTCCTCTTTTGTTTAGGAAGAAGTGGTATTAGTGTGGTGTGTTTGCTCGGAAACTCCTTGCCCCACAGTTGTGTGTTCATGCTGACTCCACCTCAGATCATGGGTCTCCATTGCCCTCCTTAGTGAACCCAGGTTCTAGCATCGTCTTGTACCGTCCCTTCCGCTTCTGACTCCACGGGCTCCATGATTCTCTGGGTGGTTCCTTTGCACCCTCGTAGCTGTTCTAGGATAGTTGATGCATGTTACTAAATTATGTATGCAAGTCTGTGAGTGCGTCTGACAGAACATCACCGAGGACCGATGTAGACACAATGCCCAGACCTCAGGCCCCCAGGGGCCCTTCCAAACTCTTCACACGGAGATGCTTACTCGTTGTCCCCACCCCAAGTCCGCACTAGAAAGAAGCCTGCCCCACCCTTCCCCTCCCCTCCCTCACCCCATCCCCATTGAGACCTTCTGTGAATTCTCAGAGGGGCAGGGGAACCTTCCAGTGCTTTCAGAGAAACATCATCCACGTCCTGTGTCAGAAACTCCGGTCTCCGTGGCACTTGTGACTCGCCATGACGTCTTTCTGGTCTGTGTGTGTCCTTCCAGCCAGCTCCGACTTCAGGCCTAGCCAGGTTCACACTCAGAAAGGGGTCTCCCCACCCCCATCAGGGCTGATGACGGTGGGGCGACGGCTGCTCCCGGTTGCCCCGGTCCTGGTCCCTTCGAGGTGGTTGACGGGGCAGTCAGATTTTTAAAGTTTTGTACAAAGTTTTCCTTTGTAATCACCCCCATTTTTACTTAACAACTGACTTATTGTGGCTCTTATTTCTGAATTCAAAGCTTGTGAAAAAATAAAGAAAATAAACAGCCCGTTGGCCCCACTGGTGTGTTTTCATTGAAGGGTGACTGTTCAGTTGGGTGCAAATGCCCCAGTGGTCCCTCCTCGTGATGACTGGAGTGTAGGTTGCTTCCCAGGACTCGCTCCTGTAGACACTGAAGGAGCAGAGGAGGAAAGAGAGGGAGCCAGTCACGAGGTGTGGATGGTCGGGCTCAGATCCTGAGGCCGTGGTGGGTGGCTTCTGTGACATGGGCTGAGAGCACACGTCCGTTGTCTCCAAGCCTCCCTGGTGCCCTCTCTTCATATAGGTTGAGGGTCTGCCTCAGACTGGGAGTTCCAACCTCGTAAACATCACGTTTCTTCACTCCGGGTCCCATGAGCAGATGCACATTCTTGAGAAGGAAACACTCAGGCAAATTGCTTATTCCAATTTGCCTTTAGTCGTAGTGACAGTGGTGGTGACGATTGATGACAGTGATGGTGGTGGTGACAATGCAGGCAGTATCTGTGTGGTGTTATGCCCAGAATTCGTGACCCCCAAAGACCACCAGGGAGCCAAGTCCGATGCAAAAGCAAAAGAGCCTTTATTCGAGCTAGCTCGAGCTCAATCCCCTACCTGCACCGTCACAGCGGTGAGATGCCGGGGAGAGAGAGCGAGTTTCAAAAGCACAAAGGTTTTATAGGGATCATGGCCTTAGCCGATTGGCTGGAGAAGGGTCGTGGCCTCAGCCGATTGGCTGGGGAAGGGTCGTGGCCTCAGCCGATTGGCTGGGAAAGGATAGAACAATGGCTGCCGAGGTGTGGTCCCACATTAGCAATTATCAGCATCATCTGGAACTTGCTAAAAATGCAAATGTTGGGCCTGGTGGTCACAGACCCACTGAGTCAGGAACTCTGGGGGTGGGGCTCAGCAACCTGTGTTTGAACAAGTCTTCCAGGAGATTCTGATGCACCTGAAGTTTAAGAACCACTGGGTCTGAGGGTCTCTAACATGTTTGGCCTCAGCGTATACAGAACGTTTCTCACTGGTCACCTATTAACCATTGGCTGTCAGCCTTGCTGTGCTATATAAATACCTAGCACCAAACACCATCCCCAGAGACTCTGATTTAATTGGTTTGGGGAGGGGTGAAATGCTCCCAGGTCATTCTAAGCCTGGACAGGGTTGAGGGCTCCTGCCTCTGGCCCCTACCTGAGAGAAGCCCTCCCTCTTCTACTCACGCTTTCCACGCCTCTCACACTCCCCTTCCTCCCACCTCAGACTTCGGAAGAATGCATCAATCGGTAGCCTGCTTTCTTAGAAAACATAAGTTACGCAAGGGGAGGAGGCGTGGTCTGAGGTTTGAGCCGGAACCTCTTTCTGCGGCCATGTCGGGGACACAGTCGCTAGTCGGCCGGCCTAGGTCTGCTCTTTCATGTGACAGTGGCCACATGTTGGGTACTCTGCGAGGTAGGCTCTATTACTACCCCCCTTTCACAGATGAGTCCCAGAGCGTTCAGTGACATGTCCAAGGTCACACGGGGAGGAAGAGGCAGAGCCAGGATTCGAATCCAGGACCCATGCGGTTTGGCTCAAAGTACAAAGCTCCTTGCTCCTAACCTCTAACCCTTACTACCGTTCAAGGCAGGATGCCTTTGATGGTCCTGCATCTACTTACTGGTTTTAGTGTATTCTCCCTCTGCCCCCAAGGTCTGTTGGACCTTGGTTAAGGTCCCACATGGTGTTGGCTCACAGCCTGCCGTGGATTTTCTTGAAACAAGGCTAAATAAACGGAAGGTCAAGAATGGAGGGTAAGGCCTTTTGACGTTTGTCCTCGGCTCATTCAGACTATTAAAGGGCAGCAAAGAAACTTCCAGATAAGTAAAGTTGGCAGCCGCAAGCTACTCGTCCCGCTCTCGGGAGAGCACTTCGTCTCTGGCATCCATCACCCCCCACCCCAGCCCACCCAGAAACGCAAGCAGAAATCTTCTCTCTAAGGCCGCCCCTGGAGGGGCTGCTGTCCAGCTGCGTAACCGGCTGAGGTTCCCCACCACCCACTGTCCCACACAATGTTCCCCAGCACGTCCAAGCGGCAGTCACGGGTCCGGGCGGTGCGAGACAGACGAGCCTTAAGTCTTGGAGGCTGTGCTGGAACATTCCTTGTGAGGCACATGCTTCTCTTTCGTGCTCCCCTCTGCCATGTCATCGCCTAGCCCCGGGCTCCGGGAATTAGGATGCGGACATCTTGGAGGGGGGATTATTCTGCTGTCCCGTCTTCTAAGTCTCTTTCCAGAAATTTTGTTTTATCTTGCCACGTTCGGGTATACGGTCCATCGTTCACTAATCCTTGTGTCTAAGGAAAAGGAGGGCCCAAGACTCACATTTTCCCATATGATATCCCATTGAGCCGGCACCATTAATGGAAAAGACTATCCCTTCTCTCATTAAGCTGCAGCGGTGGCTTTCTTGTGAATCAGGTGACCGTAGTGTGTGGGTCTTCTGACGCAGTGGTCCCGAGGTGGCACGGCTAAATGTGGAGCACGGGGCTGGGCTGGGCTGGGAGCCCCAGTCTGCTGTGCTTGCTAATTTCCACTGTAGTCAGTTTCAAAGTACCAACGTAAAGCCAGCAAGCTGGCAACTCCTAAAATTTAAGCGGGCTCTGGGTCCCATAAGGGCTGGCCTAGCCCCGCTACCTTGGCTGGTCTATTTTTGCACCCACACTGCACACGGACTGTAAAAAGTGAGACAGAACAGCGAAGGTCTCCTCATACCCATTTGCCCCCTGCCCGTAAAGCCCCAACCATTTTCTGACATCCCCAGCACTGCCTAACGCGTTCTGGCCCCCGAGTTTGCTTGGCCGCTTTGGTTAGTGCGCGGACCGGAGAAGGCTGCTCCCCCAGCCTGAGTGTCAGATCTCCGCACCCCCCCCGGGAGCTGGTCTCTGGACCAAAGTGCATGTGGTCGTGACTCTCTGTGGCACAAAGCGTGAGCCCCGATGATGCGCATTTGCAGGGACAGATCTGCATCTGACCGCTTTGCCTGTATCTCAACTGGTTCCAAATGTGGATGGGAAAGAAAGGGATGCTATTTATTACCCTCCCCATCCCAGCAGTAAAATACACAGTGCTAAGGGCCCCAGAGGAGTGTCCAGTCTCGTCAGAGGGGTGCAGGGAAGGCTCTTGAAGACGTTAAGTCCTGCTGTTGGGACGTGGATGATGATTATAGACTCGGGAGGCAAAGGGGACGGGAGGTGGGTAGAACTGTTCCGGGCGGCAGCAGCAAAGTCCTGTGCAAAAGCCCAGTGGCAGGCAGGGGCGGGCACGTATGAGTCCATGAGAGGAGACAGGCTGCGTGGCTGAGACCGGACCTCGCGGGGTTCCGTGGTCCTTGTTAAAGATTTCCTTTTTCTCCTTAGAGCAAAGAATACCGCAGAAGCTCGTGAGTCAGATGTGCGTTTTTGGAACGTGTAGACCAGGAGGCTGGGGCAGGGCAGTTAGGAGTCATCTGTGGCAGCGTCTAGGTCAGCAGCCAAGGTAAGGACAGGACAGACACCAGGCTGGCCAGAGAGGTGCTCGGAGCGTCTACGGCCTTTCTCCTCGCAGCTGAGCTCAGACCAGAGGGTGGGTGTGTGTAAAAGAAGGCATCTAGAGTCTTCTCATTGGATCGTCACTCGTCGTCCCCACCAGCGCCACCTCCTATCTCTGTAACAACCCACAGCCCATAATGCACGTGGGGACGGGAACCCAGTGGAGGAGGGGGGTCGCAGTGTGTCCTCGGTCTCCCCTGCATGGAGCATGTGCTGTGTTTGCACAGCCCGGCCCCGGGCGTCCCAGAGCTGTAGCTGGCAGAGTCGGTCTGCAATGGGATGAAAACAGAGAGTCCACAGCCTTTCCGGAATCACGGGCCCCTAACTGCGCCAAGCACAGTAGTGGGGCAGCAGGGCCGAGGAAGGGCCCAGAAGCACTGGCATGTGACACAGTCCCTTGGGCCGAGGAGGCTACGCTCGTGAAGCAGAATAACTTTCACGCAAGGTCTGCGGAAGCTGAGATGGCCTTCGATCTTTCAGAGATCCCGGTGCTGCTGGGGGAGGGGGGGGGGGTCTGGATTTACCAAAATCAAGTTACCAAAGCAGACACTCCCAACTCCAGAATGCCTCTGTGCAGAGGGCCCACGTGACAAAAGTGGTTTCTATGTAAACCGGGTTCTCAAAACGCGGCAAGAAGGAAACCACCGCCTGTTACGGGACTCAGCAGAATAATGAAATGCTTTATTCAGCCACAAGAGGGAGCTGGCGGTTAACTCTGGAAATCCCGCCTGCTGACCAGTCGCTCTGATGGGGAACATCCTCAACCAACCAGGGAACTGCCGTGGGAGACTTCTTCTGTCTCAGAGCTACTCCTTCCTAACAGAATCTAATTTAGATTTTAAGAAATAAAAATTCAGCCCACAAACGGTTCAGAAATCTCCCGAAGCCCACTATGTTCTGGGCTCACCAGGTACTGGCACACTTTGACTCAGGGGACATCGGGCCACGTCTGAACACATGTCTGGTTGTCACAACTGGGGAGGGTTCCTGGCATCTGGTCAGTGGAGGCCAGGGATGTCCCTAAACATCGCGCAAGGCACGGGACGGCCCCCACCCCCAAACACAGCTCACCCAAAATGTCCACAGTGCCGGGTTTGAGAATCCCTGATTTCAATGAGAAGAGTAATTTTCATTCCCAGTGGGAAAGACCTCTCCCGGCAGTGGTTTAAGTGTGGCCAGTCTGGAAGCTCCTGGATACTGTCCCTGCCCACTGGGAGCAGCAGTGCCCCTGGGGAACACGTCTCCTGAGGGGGAATTGCCATCTGGCAGAACGGCTTGTCCCCTCCCAGGGGAAGTCTGAGGGCTGAGTGGGGCCGCCCACAGAAGATACCGCTGTAGGTGTCATTAGGTACCAGTCAGGCCTCAGGTCCCCAGGGTGGGTGACGTAGGCCTGCAGGTCAGGGGTTCCGTGGTCTGTGTCAGGGTCCTGGGGCCCTGAGACAACCTCCAAGGTGACCAGGCACTAGCTGCTGGTTCAGCCAAACATGGGGATCAGTCCAGATGAGAACCCTGCGGCCAGATGCAGGGGACACGGTGCGTGGGACACATCTCATGGGACATGAGAACAAGGATGACAGAATTGGAGAAAAAGACGTGCCTGGGTGGCTCAGCTGGGTACGTGTCTGACTTCAGCTCAGGTCATGATCTCGTGGTTCGTGGGTTCCAGCCCCGTGTCGGGCTCTCTGCTGACAGCCCGGAGCCTGGAGCCTGCTTCGGATTCTGTGTCTCCCTCTCTCTCTGCCTCTCCCCTGCTCACGCTCTGTCTCTGTCTCTCTCAAAAATGAATAAACATTAAAAACAGTTTTTAGAAAGAGACGGAGAAAAGGCTTCAGGCCAGGAAACGCCAGCCCCGCCCGGAGACCCCCGCATTCCCAGCAGAACTCCATGGAGAGTCTGGGGAGCAGGGGGTCCCCGAGGCTGGAGGCAGCCTCATGCTGGGCAGGCAGGGTGGGGGTGGGGGTGGGGTTCAGAGATCCAGGGCCAAAGAGGTCCCTGAGGAAGGGAGGCACGTCTCCAAGCCAAAGAGAAAGAGAAAACTGGAGGCAGGGTTCGGACACGGGGTTTTCATGCCACAGGCGGCAGGGTCTGCCATGCTCAGTCAGGCCTTCTAGGCACTTCTCAGCCTGTCCGTCTGTCCATCCAGCCCCCCGGTGGCCCTCCCCGTCCCAGCCGGCTGGGGCGGGCAGGTGGCATTATTCCAGCTGGATCTTCCACATCGGCCCCGACCCAAACCGTAACCTACGGATGGCTTCTTTCCTTTAGCGGCTTCTTGGGGCTCTCGCCGTCGCCAGCTTCATTCTCCTGCTGGTTCAGCCTTTTGCTGCTTAAAACAAGGAAGCAATGCAGTGGTCACAACGTGAGTCCAGATCTGTCCAGAGGCAAGAACTCATCCAATCTGATCAGACGAAAAGGCAGTGACAGGCCATCAAAACAGCCCCACCCCCTTTAACTGGGGTTGTCCAGAGACAAACACGGCCTCCGGTTTCCCTCTGTTGGGTGTGGGGGGGGGGTGGTCACCTGAGGGCCACGGGGTAAAGGCAACCCCCCACTCAGATGACTGGGCACACCGGAACGCAATGACCCTACTGCAGACCCCAAAGTGTCTGCAGCCAGTGGGGGCCTGGCAAGGCGGGGACCGTTCAGGCCGGGTGCTGGCAGGACGCGGAGCTAGGTCGTGGCCGACCCGGCCAAACTGGACACGAATAGTAGCAGTGACAGGCATATCAACAGCTCCCGCCATCGTCCATCATTTCTGGGACCCTGTGGCTAACACCTCCGAGAAAGGCGCCTGTTTTCCTGCCCGGACTGTAAGCAGTCAATACGCATCCACTGGCAATAAGCCGGCCCCTGCCCCCGTACCTGAGTGATCCCGTGGGGTGGCCCCCTGCTGCAGGGTCATCGTCGGTGGGGCCCCCCGGGTTCCCTTTCTCCCGGGGTGGGGGCTTCTTCCTTCTCGTCCTTACAGGCTTCTCTGCAGAAGACACATAAACCCAGACATAGGGTGACGTCAAGCACGTGACAGCTCCCCTCGGCCTCACCCCGACCCAGCCGGGCATCTGCTGAGGACGTCCGCGGCCAAGGAGACACTCTGTGCTTTCTGCGATTACACCCATTTAACTTGTAGGGAAACTGAGGCCCGGGGAGGTGACGTGCTTTCCCAAGCTCACACAGCCGTTACGTTATGGAGCTGGGATTCGAACACAGGCCTGCCAGGCTCCCGCTGGGTCTCTGCCACGCCCAGCTGACCCGAGCTTCCGAAGCAGAAGGACCCTGACAGAGCAGCGTTGTTTTAAGAGAGCCCTGTGTTCTCACACACACCCCTGTCTCTATCCCGTCAGCCGGCTACACCACTGTGAGGTCACAGTAGTTGCCGCCGGCAGGGGGCCAAGGGCTAATCACCCCCGTCTGTAAGTCGGGGACACAGAGGCCCGGGTGGTGAGGTGCAGACCTCAGAATCCAAAGTACTGAACGCGGGAGAGCAAGGCGGCCCTGGGGCTAAGTGAGTCCGCTCGTTGATGGGCAAGGACACAAAAGCCCGGAGAGGGTAAGCACGGTGCCCGAGGCCACACAGATGGTTAGTGGCGGACACGGGACTGGAATCCATACTCCCGCTGCTGTGCACCGCCTTCCGCGACTTACCTGACGAGCCACGCTTGCTTGAAAACGGTCTGCTTTCGGCGAGGGGCACCCGGGCCAATGCCGCCAGCTCTGAGACAAAGCTCTGCTCGGCCTCCTGGATGCAAGGACGGAGGGTCAGCTGGGTCCCCCTCTGCCCCGTCCCGCCTCTGCACCACAGTGAGGCTGACGCCCTCTCCAGGGTGGCTGATGGCCCCGCATCCCTGGCGGCAGACGGGTCTCCAAGAAGAACCCAGAGACGGCAGGAGCAGGGCGGACGCGTGTGTGAGCACAGGAACCAGCACTTTCCGGCTCCTGCCAGGGAACTGTCCGTCCTCACTCACGCCAGCCAGGGAGCCCCATTTTACAGAGAAGCGTGCAGAGGTGAGGGCTCAGAGAGGGACACGGCACCCGCTTCCGCCCGACTTCAGAGTCTGAGCTCTTAGCTGCCGACGCTGTGGCTTAACCACCGACCTGGATTCCGTGACTTATTAGCTGCGTGACACTAGACGGTGACTTCAGCTCTCAGAGCTGCAGTGTCCCCACCTGTACCTGGAGTACGACAGTGACCTTGTCCTCAGTTATGGGACGACGAGGTCAGATGGCGTGTGTAACGCTCTTGGTTCCGTGTCAGGACAGACGCTCAGGGAACGAGCATTAACCACCCTGGCTCTCACCTGTCGCTGCCACACCGGTGGGGACTACTCTGACCGGGCCAACACTCTGTTAAGTGCTTCCATTCTGGAATATCTGATTTTTTTTTTTTTAAGGCACCCACTTTGCTTTAAAAAAATTTTTTTTTTTTTAATGTTTCTTTATTTTTGAGAGAGACAGAGACAGAATGCGAGTGGGTTAGGGGCAGAGAGGAGGGAGACACAGAATCCGAAGCAGGCTCCAGGCTCCGAGCTGTCAGCACAGAGCCTGATGCAGGGCTTGAACTCAGGAACCACGAGATCATGACCTGAGACGAAGCTGGACGCTCAACCGACTGAGCTACCCAGATGTCCCTATTTTAGTTTTTTTTAATGTTTATTTATTTTTGATAGAGACAGAGCGTGAGCAGGGGAGGAGCAGAGAGTGAGGGAGACACAGAATCCGAAGCAGGCTCCAGGCTCCGAGCTGTCGGCACAGAGCCCGACACGGGGCTCGAACCCACGGACCGTGAGATCGTGACCTGAGCCGAAGTCGGACGCTTAACCGACTGAGCCACCCAGGCGCCCTGCCACTTTGTTTTCGTAACCGCACTTTATGAGACTTCCCCATGATGAGCTACCCACTTCATTTCACAAGGGCTGAGCCGCCCGTGTGTCCCAGGGAAAGTGCAGGCCTCGGTCACCAGCCGCACTGCCTCCGTGACTCTGAGAGGCCCATGTGATGGCGAGCCACGTGCAGGGAAGAGCTCACTTCTCCTCCGGCTCAACGGCGGGGAGACGATCGGGGCGCAGGGCCTGGCCCCCCGAAGCTGCTCAGGAATCAGCACAGCGCTGCCCGCCCCCAAGGCTCACGGCCAAGCCGTCAGCCAGCGAGACTCAGCCAGGGCCAAGGTCTTTTTGCCGCGACCTGTGGTCACGAGAGTGGCCTTTTGCTGCTCCTGTTCCTCCCTAAACCCCGGCCCGCTCCGTGAAGGCGCTTTTCCGACACTCGTACCTGTAGCTGGGTCTCCAGCTGGGCTTCCAGATGATCCATAGCCCTTGCCTTCTGCTTCCAAGCATCCAGGCGGATCCGCTGGTGCGCAGTGAACTGGGCCAGAAACTTTTTCTGCTGTGCCGCCATCCTGGCAGAAGGAACGAAGGCCATCAGCGCCGCCCCAGCCGGCGGCGGGTTAACCAGAGACCCAGCACAGACGTGCCCCCGGAGGCTGCTGAGTCGTGGGAACTGGGGAGCGGAAGCCGTCCTTGGGCCCGTGGAGCCCAGAGAGAGGAATGGCCTTGGCCGGCAGGATTTACGGTGGCTGCACGGCCTGTGACAGCGGCCACAGCTGGAGTCCCTCCACCTGGGCGGGGGGGGGGCGGGGGGGGGCTGACTCATCATAAACATGAGTCACGCTCGCGACTTTGCAGAATCCCGCGTGCGCGTTTTTCGTTCGGATCCCGCTGGGTCCTCAGTGATACGAGCAGGACAAAGGGTAGAACATTCAGGGCAGGAGCCGCTCAGAGGGGGCGGGGGCATCCTTGGGGTCCCGCAGCTGCCCAGTGACTGGACGGCATGAAAATCATCTCAACTCAGGGGTGGGGGCGCATTCCCCTGAAAGGGCCAGAGACCCACCAGCTACCCATCCTTATGGAAAACGTGCAACGGGATGCTCATCTCCTAGCCTGCAGCATCCGAGCCACGTGCAGGGAAGAGCTCACTTCTCCTCTGGCTCAATGGCGGGGAGACGACTGGGGCCCCCCTGAAGACGGGGGCCCGTTACTCTGGGTGGCACAGCTCCGAGCGGGGGCGGCAGCAGGGTCCCTGACCAGGAGACAGCCCCCACTTGCTTTCACCTTGCCTCCCCGCTACCCTGAATCCCCTCCTTCCTTGGCTGACCTTCCTCAGGCCCTCAGCAAACAGGAACATCCCATCCCATCCACCTTGTTTTCCTAACGGCCCTTTGCCTCTTTCTTTCCAATCTTCTGTGAGTTCCTACAGCTGCAGAAGCCACGTTTAGTGTCAACAGGGAGCTGTTCACGGAGTTTACCTGCAGGCACAGAATTGCACCTTGCTTTCGCTTCATGCTCCTCTGCCTGCCAGTCATAGCTTTCCCCTCTTCTTTGTAGTTGCCTGGCAAACTCCTATTCATCCTGCAAAACCCCATCACTCATCCATCCATCCGTGTACAACTTCATGTATACATAAACACATCCCTGGCCTGCCAGGTGCTGTCCTGTGTTTTGAAGATACAGGTGCGAACAAGAGACTCACAGTCCCTGACTTCACGAAGCTCCACTTTGAACTCGGGTAGAGGATAGATGCGGAACAAATAATTGATACAGATGAGGTCAGTGTTCTACAGTACAGCCTCCCCCACACCCTCGAGGAGGCTGCATTGGTTTCCTGGAGCTGTTCTAACAAAGGACCACAAGCTGAGGCGGGGGAGGGGGTGCTTAAGACAACAGAAATCTATTCTCTCATGGCTCTGGAGGCCAGAAGGCTTCGATCAAGGGGTCAGCAGGGTTTCTTTCCCTCCAAAGGTTCTAGAGGAGAGCCCACTCCCTGCCTGTCCCAGCTCCGGGTGGCTCCCGGTGATCCCTGGCATACGTCCGCACCGTCCCCATTCCTGCTTCTGTCTCCACATGGGCTTCTCTGTGTGTGACCAAATCTCCCTCCACCCCACCTGCCCTTGGATTTGGGGCCCGCTGGAATAACCCAGCATGATCTCTTCTCAAGATCTTTCACTTAATGATATCTGCAAAGATCTTTCCTCTACATAGGTCACGCGCACGGGCTCCAGGGATTAGGACACACACACACAGGTCACATGCACGGGCTTCAGGGATTAGGACACGCACACACAGGTCACACGCACAGGCTCCAGGGATGAGGACATGCACAAATCTCCTAGGGGCCCCCATTCAGCGGCCAGGCGGCTTCTTGCTGTGAGCAGCCTGTCCTGTACCCGTTCTGCCAACAGTCCTGGTCACTCTCGGCTGCCACCCTGACTGCCTGCCCGCTCCCCACCATGGACTTGGCTAATGGGCCTGCCAGGCAGTGAGAACGCTATCCGGGGGTGGGGTCGGAGTGGGGCTTCCCCCCGCACAGCCCGGAGATCCACGAAAGGGTCCAGGGGAGACTGAGACACAGCCGCCTGTGTTTACGCGATGCCCTGGCTACACGTAGACACAGGACAAGACGGGAGGCCAGAGGCCACAGCTCTAAGCCGGGAGGGGCGGTACAAGGACATGGGACTAGAGAGCGGCCGAGGGGCAGACAATCCTGCCTGCGGAGGGACAGCCATGTGGTGCTCTGGCCCGAGCATGACCCCCTTCGGCACTGCTGATCCTCTGGCACCTTCCGGAAGGAGAGGATGCCCTACTGTAGGATCTGAGTCACCTGGACGGGTCATAAACCCTTTCCTTTTGGACTCCTATTTGGTTATGGAAGTGGGTGTTTAAAAAAGCATCCCTCCTGAAAGAGTCCCGACTGCACAACTGTTTCAAGCCGCACTGCGCACCGTGCAGAAGGCACAGCAGTGACAATTGTGCTGGTGGTGAAGGACATCAGGCGTGGGGCACTGGCCGCGGGCCGGCCCTGCTGTGGGCGCCGCAGTCTCTGTGGGTCCTGACGGTAACGCCCTGTGAGCCAGGAGCTACCGTCACCCCACTTCACAGATGGGGAGCCTGAGGCTCGGGGCGTGAAGGGACCTAGCCCGCGTGTGGCCAGTCCACCGCCGCGTCACCTGGCACCCCTCAGCCGGGCTCTCCCACGATCCCACTGCTCCCCGGGGATGCAGTGTGGAGTTCGCCCTCGGACCGAGAATTGCTTCACGCGCTTAGTCTCGTAACGTTCTTTGAAATCAACGATCCGTTCTCGCTACATGGCTCTGTCCCCAGGAGCCCTGGCGGACCTTCACCAGAAACTGTGAGCGGACGGGCACGGAGGAAAGGGCACCAACAGCCACGTATGAGCCTCTAAGTCACAGCGAGAGTCGGTCACGCACCCGCACCCCCACGGGGCTTTGCTTCCATCTCCCGTAAACCTGGCGGGGAGGTCGGACTGGGGGCGGCTGAGGCCCCTCCTCTTGGGTCACTGGGGTCCAGGTGAAGCCCCTGGGCTCCATCCATCAGAATCCCTGGAGAGGAGGAGTGGGGTAACAGCTCAGATTCCTGGGTCCCCCCGCAAAGAAGCCCCCGAGTCTGAGTGTCCAGGTGGGGGGCCTGGCATCTGCACGCTCGGGAGGAGAACCAAGTGAGATGATGCCCCCCCACGTCTGAGAGCTGCCGGGCCCGAGTCAGGTGGATATCCGACCGTCAGGGCCAGGTGGCACGTAGGCGCGGGATGGCGGGACGTTTCCTGACCACTGCCAACGGCCGTCGGAGGATTTATGGACAGCGTGTGCAGGACTCAGTCCGATCCAGGGGACCCTGTGGTTTTTGTTTCCAGCCGTCCGAGGAGGGGCTGGAATCTACTCTGAGGCCGCGCATGGAGCCCACGCCTCCATCCTGCAGGGCCGTGGCTGTCTGCTGCTTCCAGCCGCCGGGACGCCTCCGCCTAGACAAGGGACCGTCACCTGTCGTCCTTCAGCGCCCCTCCCCTCCCCCACGAGAGCACCCGCACAGATTTATTGCTGTTCCCCTGTCCGTCTCTCCCTCCAGGCTGTGAGCTCTGGGGTGACAGGCATTGTCCCCAGTGGCTAGCTTGGGGCCCAGCAAACAATCGGTGCTTACAGGGGCGTGCTGGGCGGCTGTCCACACTTGGGTGGACAGTTTCCACACAGGCCAGTGGCTTCTTCCGCCAAACACCTGTGTCTGTGTCTGTGTCTCAGTGCCTTCTCTGGCCACGGGGGCGTGTCTGGCCAGCTCAGGGGCCGGAAGTGCTGGTGACATAACACCCCCAGGGCAGACCCTCAACCCGTGCGGAACAGGGCTTGGCAGACAAATCCCCTATCTTTCGCACCCCTTGTTGACATAATTGGAAGTTGAATTTTATACAGTCTCCCAGAAGGTCCAGAGCGGGATTGGGCCTCAGTTGCCATGGACAGGCTGCACGGCCACAGGGTTGGTTTGCTTCTTCTCCATTGCGGTAGGCCACACGGTGCCCCCACAGGTGGCCTTGCCCTAATCCCTGGACCCGTGAAGACGTTACGGTACGTGGTAGCCGGGTCTCTGCAGGCTGGGTTAGGGTTATCGACTTTAGGATTCGGAGATTCTCCTGGACTATCCACGTGGGTCTCAATCACCACAACGCTTACAAGCAGAGAAGTTTCTCCAAATGGAGTCAGATGAGGTGGAAGAGGAAGGCAGAGGACTTCAAGCATCGAGACGCAGGGACCACGAGTGACAACCAAAGAGAGGCCTCTAGAGGCCGGGTGGCCCCCAGCCGACAGCCACAAAGCAAGGGGACCTCAGTTCTACAGGGACCCGCGTTGTGCCGGCGACCTGGGCAAACCTGGGAAGATTCTCCCCAGAGCCTCGTCAAGAGCCCACCGGGCCGACACCTCGAGCTGGGCCGTGGGAGACCCACAAAACCAGCACCCGCCGCGGGGACCTCAGGTCCGCAGAAGCGTGGGCCACGTAGCTGGCTGTTGTCAAGCCAGCAGCGGGAACCAGCTGGGGGCCTCACCTCCCTGCTCCCTCACGGTGCTTTCTGGGGTCACTTCCAGGGTGAACAGCCTGCTCCCAGCCCCCGTGCACGGGGGGATCCCACCCCACCCACCCGAACTCGCTCGTTCCCGTGTGCCAGGCCCCATCCTGGGGGCCGCGTGTCGAGCAGGGAGCCCGACCGAGGCACGGGGGCCTCCACTCTGGCAGCCACGTGCACGCACCATCGGACGCTGACTGCACGGAGCAGACTCATGGCAGGGGAGGAGGGCGCACAGGACAGAGGGGGCGAGCTCACCTCTGGTGGACGGCCTTGCAGGCTCCACCAGATCCATTCACCGCCTTGCTCCCCGGCGAAGGGTCTCCGAATCCCTGCTTTGTCCGCAGCTTGCAATTCTCCGTTCTCTCACCTAGACCATTTAGCACACAAGGTCAAGGGGCATGCTTGGGGCTGGCCTCTGAGCCAGGTCGGGGGTGGGGCCGGGCACAGAGATCGGCAGGAGACGCGCTCTCAAATCGTGGGCCACTTACGCAGCACCCGCGCTGCCCCTGGGAAAGGCTCCGCGTGCGTGAGAAAGCGAGGCTTCCGTCAAGGACCCTGCGCCCCCGGAGGAAGGTGACCCCTGCTCTCCCTACAACTGCTCAGACCCCACTTTCTTGAGAGTGCCAGGAGCAAAGGTGTAGAAGAAGAAAGATTCCACTGCAGAGAGGCCACCACGGGTGAAAATTCAGAGCAGAAAGAACAAAGCGTTCGACAGGCGGTGCTGTGGGTGTGCAGCCGGCCGCTCCCATGTGGGTGCTTTCCGGGCGAAGTCCGGTTGGGCCGGAGCTTTCTAGAACACACAGGTTTAACCTGGATGGTCTCTAACCTGGGTGATGTGGCATTCTAGGACTCCTAAAAAAAAAAAGAAGGAGCACTGAACGAAGCAGAAGGAGCTTATGTGGTCAGCTAAGTTGTATCATTTCAATGTATTTCCTGGGAAATCCTCGCATGAGAGCCGGGGTGTCAGGGAAACAGGAAATCTGAGCTGAGAGGATGCGTGGAGGGTGAGCCCAGCCCTAGCCTCACAGATGGGGAAACCGAGGCCTAGAGAGGGAAGGGAAGGCCCTGGCTCCCGAACGCCCTGCGGTGACCATCTGTCTGTCTCCTGCTGACAGAGACCATCTGGAGTCATTGGGCAGATTTCCAGGCAGGTGTCCAGATTTTGAGTCTGGGATTCAAAGTCCCCAGGACAAGGGAAGAAAAGGCACCTGCTGTGCTTACTGAGAGGACTGATATCCCCAGAAGACTGCGTCCAGGACCTGCTGCCCATCGTTGGTCAAGGAATCGGTTCCAGCTCTGGGAAATCCAGGCAAAACCCATCTGAGAACGTGGGGTTCTATGCTGTTCTGAAGTCCCGGATGCAGGGAGGGACATTACAAGCAGAGGCCTCGAGGAAACTGGCTTGTGTCTATTATTATACACGTATTGTTGCTGGCTTTGTGGATGTTGTCCATTCTGTCACCCGGGTGGCCTCTTGTAAGGGCACATGGGGGAAACTCTCTGGGTCTTAGGAACATCAGGGCCACTGATCTGTTCTCACTTGCTGTCACTGCACAGCTGTAACTGATGAAGTTCCCATCCCTTTGGCCACTAGGAAGCCCAGAGTCAAAACCGTGTCACCATTAGGTAGAGATCTGATGGCTTATGTCCCAGATCATGACCTCACCTGAACCCCATCTCACTGTCCTATCCTTGTCCTGATTCATCTACTTTTTTTAAAAAAAATTTTTTTAACGTTTTTTATTTATTTTTGAGAGAGAGAGACAGAGCACAAGCAGGGGAGGGGCAGAGAGAGAGGGAGACACAGGATCCGAAGCAGGCTCCAGGCTCCGCGCTGTCAGCACAGAGCCCAACGCGGGGCTCGAACCCATGAACCGTGAGATCATGACCCGAGTCAAAGCTGGACGCTTAACCGACTGAGCCCCCCAGGCGCCCCCTGATTCATCTACTTTTTAAAAATCCTCTTATACCGTATGGTCCTCTAGGTGGCTTTTTAAAAGCCTATTTTAGGGGGAGGGAGCAGGCAATCAATCAATCAACCAAACCGCCCCAGTAACGTTCGGAGGGTCTGACGTGCCATTGCGTCCCAAAGCAGGAGCACGTCTGGCCTGCTGTGTGCGGGGCTTCCCTGAGGAGGGGGCCGTTACCCTGCAGGGTCTTCAGGTGCTGCAGCCTTCTCTCCTCGTGGTCCTGCATGACCCTCCCGATGTGCTGGTAATATGCCCGCACGAGCCGGCCGACGCCAGCACTGGTCACGTAGACGCTCTCCACGGCCGCCTCCGTCAGCACTCTCTGCGGCAGGAGGGGGAAGACACAGCAAAGTCACGCGCGGTCCCCCACCCGCGTCCTGGTTCTTGGCTTCTACCACGCCCGACCTTGACTGGTGGGGCAGCGGGCAGAGCATGGGTGGGTGGGTGGCTTAAGCCTGTCTCGGTGATCTTATGTCCTTGGTCAGGGGTGCTCTGGGGACGGCCGTATGACCGGTTCTGGCCAGCGAGACCCAGTGTTAGGGAAAATCTGTCGGGGGGGCACCTGGGTGGCTCAGTCGGCTGAACATCTGACTTCGGCTCAGGTCATAATCTCATGGTTCATGGGTTCCAGCCCCGTGTCGGGCTCTGTGCTGACAGCTCGGAGCCTGGAGCCTGCTTCGGATCCTGTGTGTGTCTCCCTCTCTCTCAGCCCCTCCCCCACTCACACTCTCTCTCTCTCTCCAAAATAAAATAAAAACATTAAAAAAAAAATCTGTTGGGAGACCTTCCCTTTACAAACATTAAGGCAAAGCTTAGGATATGGGTGAAAGATTTTGCTGTCTTCTTTTTCCTGCCTGGAATGCAGATCTGACGTCTGGAAAGGCAGTGGCCATTTTGAGACTACGAGGGAGCGAACTGACGTCAAGAATGGTGAATCAGGAAGAAAGAGCCCGGTCCTTGCTCGCAGCCTCTGTGCCAGCCTGGAATCACCTACTTGCACATTTCTTGTTCTGTGGGCTGAACAACGTCTATTTTTTTGCCATTTGAGCATGTCTTTTTGTTACCTGCAGAAACAGGCAATCTTAAGCGATATACCTTCAGACCCAAAGCGGAGGCTGAGATGCCCCACCATCAGGCACGTGCTGGCCGTGCCCTGGCCAAGTCACCGCCATTCACTTCCCAAGATGATGGGCCAAAGGTCAGAGAAGTCAGACGCCAGAGGCCCCCGTCTCAACAAACATCTATCAGATGGTTCCAGGCTTTGGGCAAGAAAAAATACCCACTTATTGCTGAGCGGTTACTGCTGCGCGGTTGTTTACGATACGTTCCTGGAGCTGCGCTATGTCATGGCGCCGTGGGAGACGTGCAGGGGTGCGTGGAGGCGGGGGAGGCGGAGCGGGTGGTGGAGCCGGTCTGAGCCGCCTGGAGCTCCCACGACCCCGCTCATCGCTCACAGAGCCGGTGCCCTCTTCCCCTCCCCTCTGCTGACCTCAGCACCCTCACGGAGGGGTTCTGACTCCATGCCTCCAAGGCCCCCCGACCTGGCCTCGAACTTCCTGCAGGAACTGCCTCCGATGGCTGCGCCCTTCCTTCGCTTTCATTTAGCTCACGGAGCCGGAGCCCGGAGACAGGAAGCCCCTCTTCTCCACCTCCCTCCCAAGTCAGCCGAGCCACCGGCACCATCAGGCCTCTGTCCTCCTGTCTTCCTGCCACAGGGGGGCGCTGTTCACTCCCCTCTGTGTCCGGCCGATGCAAGTCCCACGGAGAGCGCTTGCCTGCCTGGATCGCCAGCCCAGCACCTGCCAAGAAGCCCCGCGACTGGGACATTCTTCCAGAAACTGAACACCTGTTCTTTCTCGTAGCGGTGTGTGTGGGGAGCACTCCTCCCCTATCCTGACTCAGGCTCCCTTTGGGAAGGGACGCCACGTTCACGTTTCACTGCAATTTCATGCCGCGACCATCTATCCGGGAGGAGCTGTAGACTTTTACGGAAAGGAGGTGACCCTTCCCAACACCACAAACCGGGCCCGGCCCTGATGTCTGGATGGCGGGCAGCAGACATGAGCTATGTGGAGCGAGGGGGGTGTCTCAGCAACGTGGGTCCCCTCTCTTTGCTGTGCATATAAGTACGGTGTCTGTAGCAAGCGGAGGTTTCTTGCCTTTCCTTATGGTCTGAGCCCGGGAGGCGGCCCCGGGGGAGGCAGAGTGTGTCCACGCTGTGCGGGGAAGACTGGGGTCCAGTCCCACTCGGCCACTTCCTAAGCCTGGGAGTCTTTAACCATGTCCTTTGCCCGTGATGAACCTCAGTTTTCCCATCTGAACAAAGGGAAGGAAAGGATCCTTTCTGGGCAAGGTTGTGGGCAGAGCCTGCTGAGACGCGGCCAGCGAGGCACTCAGGTAGGCTTACGAGCACACCGCTGTCATCTGTCTCCCTAGGGCTCATGGTTGGGGTCAGTTCAAGCAGGACACCCCCGCCCACCCAAGCCGAGCTGGTTTTAGCTGCACTCAGCTGTCAGGGTCAACTCTGCAAGGCCTCGTGTTCCCCGAGGCAGCCAGAGGCAGGAGAGGCTCACGCCTGTCTCTCTCTGGCAGAGGCTGTCTCTGGATCCTGTGTCTGCCACTGACCGGCCGGGCAGCTCTGGCTGAGCCCACGTCCCTCTCAGAGCTACTGGAAGGGCCGGGCCAGTGCTCAGAATAACGTTACAGGCGGGAAACCCCGCCGTCCTGTGGGGGAGGCGATTCCCGCTCGTGGAGGACGAAGAGGGGGCTCGGAGAAGCCAGGTGATTTCTGCCAGGCCCGAGGCTGCTGGACAGGGCACCGCGGGGCCGGTGTCCCAGGCTGCTGCCCCGTCCACACCCTTCCCCCTGCCTGCCCAGCCCACCCCAGTCCCTCTTGCCTCCCGGGGCCACGGGGCCGGGGGTTGGCTCGCACCTTGAAGTCGTCCCAGTCCTTGGCCCGGCTCTTGGTGGCCGCATTCCGCGCGTGGGCCAGCAGGGCCTGCCCGATGGCTCTCTCCGTGTGCTCCTGCAGGAGCCCCCCCACCTCCTGGGCCTCGGCCAGGAGCTGCTGCTGGAGCTGCAGCCGCATCTGCTGCGCCTCGTCCTCCAGCCTGCTGGCCTCCTCCACGACTCGCGCCTCCTGGAAGGGACGGGAGAGGGAGGAGCCCACGCTGCACAGAAGCCGCGGCCAGGGCCAGGACTGGGATGTGGGCTGGCCCAGCCCAGGGCCCCAGGAGGGGTGGGGGAGGGACTGAGAAGGGGCAGAAAGTGGGGACCTCTGGGCTCGCAAAGCCACCGATGGGTGAGCCGGGGCGTCTGTTCAAGAATCCCCCAAGCATTTATTGAGCACCAACGGTGTGCCCAGTGCCCCCTTGTGGCCCCTCACACGTACGAGAACTTCCTCGTTCTTCCAAAATACTGTGAGGCCTGAACGCTAGGAGTGACGGGGACACAGAGGCTCAGAGACACTAAGTAACTTTGTAAAAGTCACACAGCAGACCTACGTTCTGAAGCTAGATCTGAGTCTGAGCACAGTCCGGGACGTCATGGAAGCCAGGGGAGGGTCCTGGGACTGCCCTTCGTTATGGAAATCGGAATTAGAGAAGGAGGGGAGGGGAGTCAGAAGGAGGAGGGCCAGTCCTGCCTGCTTCCCGCTGCACGCTCCTGGGGAGAGTGACAGTCACTGTGAGCTCGTCCCCCACTAGTGGTCAAAACGCCAGCTGCTCCAATAGCTCGGTGACTCCATGAGCCCTGCAGTCAGCCTGCTTGGGTTGAGATCCCAGCCCGGCAATTTCCAAATCCTTTCTTCCCATTTGTTGAAACGGAGAAGCCCCTTTCTCCCAGCACCCTGATGGCGACCGTATGTATCTGTTTTGTGATTCCACCTGCATATTTAGCACAATTCTCGATACGGCATGCACTAAAGCCCTCGGGCACACGGGGCGCCCCCACGGGAGGCTGCCATCATCCCACCCCCCGTGCGATAATAGGCGTGGCGGGATTTGGGCTCCGGCAAACACGGCCGAACCCGGACCCGGCACAGCCTGGCTGGGACGGGTAGGGCCTGACATGCCGATCTCACCAAGGCTCTGAGCAGCTGCCACTGATGCTCGTCCAGACACTGGGAGGAGCCCTGCTCAAGGGCGTGCTGCTCACGCAGTTCCTGGAGAAGACTCTTCTTCCCGGCAAGTCTCATGTGGGTCAGGGTGGTGATGGCGCTGCCCCGGAGAGCCAGCCTCCGCAGGGCTGAGCACAGCAGCAGGTCGTGTCCCTGTAGGATGTACCACGTGGACCTTTGAGGAAAGCAGGCAGGGGGCCGGGAGTCAGTGCTGTTGGCTTCACTGAGGGTGACGGTTAACTTTGCCAGCTGGAATGTTCACAAGGCGCCTGGACATCTAACCAAACATTATTCTGGGTGTTTCTGGATAAGATGAACATTTGGATCAGTGGGCTGTGTAAAGCAGACCACCCTTTCTGATGTGGGTGGGCCTCATCCAATCAGTGGAAATCCTGAAGATCAGAAAAGGCTGACCCTTCTATGGGTTGCATTGGCCTAGAACATGGGTTTGTTTTTTTTTTTTTCCCTGCCTTTGGACTTGAACTGAGATACCAGCTCTTCTGGGGTGTCAAGACTTCAGACTCAGGAGTGAAAATATACCATGGTCTCTCCTGGGTCTGCAGCTTGCCAACTGCAGATCTTGGGACCTCTCGGTCTACATATATTTCTCCGGTTGGTTCTGTGTCTCTGGACGACCCTAATACGTTGAACTACCAAGAAATGCCTCAAGTAATCATGCTCCACAGGGAGCCCCTCCAGAAGGAGGGAGGTTGGAATTATCCGATCTCATGTTGCCTATTCTCCATTTGACATGGGTATTCTCACCTATATTCAGTCATTTGTTCTTTGATTCGTGTTTTCAACTTTATCACATCCTGCCCCAAGTTTCTGATGCATTTATGCAGCTTTCTTCAGTACACATCCACATGAATTTCTTATATTAATTTTCCAAACCAACACATCCCAAACTGAAATTGTGGGCTGTTTCTGAGTTCCCATCTCAATGACTCAAGTGAAAAATGATAGTCTAGCAGACAGGCCCAGCGTTTGGTATTTTCTGACAGCCTGAAAAGCTGAACAGAGTGGGGGCAGTCAGCCTACCAAGGAGGAGAGACCAGGCAAACACTCCAGGCTTTTCAGCTGGGGGCTCTTGTCCTAAGAGTAAGGAATCATCCCTCACAGAGGCTTAATTTTGAATCCACTAAATTCAAAACTGGGGTAGCAGACCTGCCACTATGAGAAATCCCTGCTAGAAGTAAGATAAATCCTCTCTGGAGGAAGATCCCATCATTCAAAATCTTAAATTATCTCTTAAGTTATCAAAATTATCTTAAATTGTCAAAATGTTAAACTTTGAGCAACAGCGTCTAGCATTCGATGAAAATAATCAGACTTGCAAACAGATACGAACTGACCAAAAATAAAGAGAAAAAACAGACAATAGAAACATACCCAAAAGATACTGGCTGTTGGGCTAATCAGACAAAACCTTCACAACAATTATGATGAATATGTCTAATAAATTAAATAAGTGAAGAGTTTCAAGAAACAAGTGAAAGCTGTGAAAAGAATCAAATGGAAATTCTAGAACTGAAAAACAGTAGATGGACTTAACAGCAGATAAGACATTGTTCGAGAGAGCGTGGATGGGATGCTAGCTCAAAATAAGTGTCTAGAACTGAACCACAGAGAACAAAAGAATGAAAAATAAAGGACAGTATGTAAGATGTATGTGAGATAAGGCAAAAAGTTCTAATAAAATGTAGAAGCGGAGCCCCAGAAAAGTAGGGAAAGAATAGGCAAAAGGAATATTTAAAGATATGATGGCTGAGAAACTGATGGGTATAAAACTGAAATGGCTATAAAACTGATGAAAGACTGCAAATCAGAGAAGGCTTAAGAAGCACTATAGATTTATTACACAAACAAGAAATGCCCACGAAAACCACATGCATGGTTAGATATATCATAATACACCAATGAAAAGCAAAGAACAAAAGGACATCTTAAAAGCAGCCAGAAATTATTGAAATCAGAAGACAAAAGATTATCCTTAAAAGTATTTAGAAAAAGAAAAACCAAATTAGGATTCTATACCCACTGAAAACATTCCTCAAAAAGGAAGATGAGATAGACCTTTTCAGACAAACAAAACCTAAGAGAATCTGTCACCAGCAGATCTGAAATAAAGACACAGGAAACAATCAAGAGCAACTGAAACGGTAAATATGTGAGCAAATCTAAAGAAATACTGACCGTTGGGGTGCCTGGGTGGCTCAGTTGGTTGGGTGACCAAGTCTGGCTCAGGTCATGATCTCGCAGTCTGTGAGTTCAAGCCCCGCGTCAGGCTCTGTGCTGATAGCTCGGAGCCTGGAGCCTGCTTTGGATTTTGGGTCTCCCTCTCTCTCTGCCCCTCCCCTGCTCATGCTCTGTCTCTCTCTGTCTCAAAAATAAATAAATCATTTAAAAAAAAAGAAATACTGACTGCATAAAACAATAATTATAATATCTCACAGGCTTGAAAATAGAGAAGTAAGATACCCACTAAGAAAAGCATAATCTATGAGGGAGGAATAAATGGAATTAAGGTGTTCTAAGGTGTCACACTGCCCAGAAGAAGGAATATATTAATGTACATCAGATTTTGGCACAGCAAAAACTTAAAAATGTTTAACCATTAAAAGCACAGTAAAAGAATACATAACTAACATGCCAAAAGAGAGATAAATTAAGATGATTAATAATAACAATAATAATAATAATAACACCTAACCCAAAGGAAGGTAAGAAAGGAGAGAGAAAGGAACACAGAGCAGGGAGAACAAACAAAATAAATAGTAAGGTGACAGATTAAAAATCCAAATATATCAGCATTAAGATTTACATTAAATATAAATGGACCAAATATTAGTACACTTAAAAGACACAGGTTTTCAGGCTAGGCAAATCTTGCAGTTGCTCCCTATTATCTTAGCAGGGCTCACAGAATTTTCCTGTGTGTTGTCATCTCCTTCCCCTGTATTATCCAATAAGATAGTTATCCCCCTACTTCTTGATGTATACACAAACTAGTTTCCTGGAAAAGGCTGGCAACTAGTAAAAATAGTTTTAACAGAATAATTATTCTCATAGAAAACAAGGAAAAATATTTTAGAGTAAGATGAAAATATGGTATTACACTAATAGCTACAGAAAAAACAGACTAGGATATACATTTAATAATAAATTGAGAGTGATGGAAAGTGGGCACAAAGAGTTTTTTGTTTTTTTTTTTTAAGTGATGGAAACGTTCTAAATTTTGCTCATGGTCATAGGTGCAGAACTCTTGTCAATTTACCAAAAATCACTGAATTGTACACTTAAAATAATGTATGTGAATTATACCTCCAAAAAAAGTGTTTAAAAAGTTCCTATCAAAGACAGCTCTACAAAGCAGGTGTGATTAGCCCATTTTATAGGTGAGGAAATTGAGGGCAAGAAACGGTAAGTCATTTGCCCAGAACATTTCTGACTCCACGCCTTTATCCGTGGCACCCTATCACTCTTTTCCACGTTTACGTTTACAGTTCGGCTGGTGTCCAGACCACGCAGTAAGAATGGCAGGGGACGGTTAACTTGTCCCCTTTGCAGATGAGAACACTGAAGCCTAGCATGGATCACACAGGCCCCCACCCTGCAGAAAGCTGTACTCACTCTTCACTGAGGCCACCAAATCGGCCCAAGACTTGGTGGACGATGCTCTCATGGCCATCTCGCAGGTGCGTCTGCAGCACGGTGGACAGGGTCCACTCCTCCATCCACACCTAGGCCCAGCACAGAGGAACAGGGGTCAACTCACGGTCACTTCACCCATCACTGCTTTGTTGGAACATGCCTTTTGTTTCTTGTCTCAAAGGTCCTTTTCTCCCCTGATTTCATTAAAAATTCCCCTCACCGTTCCTTCTAGAGATTTTTAAAGTTTCTTATTTGCATTTAAATCTTAAAGCTAATTTAACATTCATTTCCTGCGGTTTGAAGAAGGGATCCAATTTTTTTTTTCTGCATAAATGGATACTAATTGTGCCAGCACCATTTATTACCTAATTTGTCTTTTTATGACTGGTCTGTCGTGCCACCTCGTCTTACATAGTTTCCATACACACACAAATGTCATTCTAGGCTCTCTGTTTTGTTATGAGTCTCTTTATTTCTGCATCAGTACCACACTGCTTTTTTTTTGTTGTTGTTGTTAAATTTTTTTTTTTTAACGTTTATTTATTTTTGAGACCGAGAGAGACAGAGCATGAACAGGGGAGGGGCAGAGAGAGAGGGAGACACAGAATCCGAAACAGGCTCCAGGCTCTGAGCTGTCAGCACAGAGCCCGATGCGGGGCTTGAACTCACAAACCGTGAGATCATGACCTGAGCCAAAGTCAGACGCTTAACTGACCAAGCCACCCAGGCGTCCCAGTACCACACTGCTTTAATCGCTGTTGCTTACAGCAAGACTTCACAGCCAGGCAAGTCCTCCCATATTCTTACACAAAACTGTCTTAACTATTCCTGGTTGTTTTTCCTCTCCTATGAATTTTAGCATCAGTTGATCAAGTTTGGGGAAAAAAGCTTTTTGGATTTTCTTGTAGTTGAACTGAATTTATAGATTAATTTGGAGCGGATGACCGTCTTCCCAAGATCGAGTTTTCCCATTCAAAAACACGGCATTTCTTCTCAGTCTTACTTTAAGCCTCCAATGACATTTTATAAACTTCTCCATTAAGCTTTTATACACATTGGTCAGATATATTTTTAGGGACCCTACGGCTTTTATTTGGAAGGGGATCCTTGTTTATGTTATCACTGGGTGCTGCTGGTATATGGGAAACATACTGGTTTGGGATGCTGGTTTTGTATCTGGGAAGTTTACTGAGCAATCTGAATAGTTGTAATTGTTTGCAGATTCTTTGGGCTTCTCAGTGGAGACAGTCACGGGGTGCCTGAGTGGCTGAGTCAGTTAGGCATCGAACTTCAGCTCAGGTCATAATCTCACAGTTTGTGAGTTTGAGCCCTGCATTGGGCTCTCTGCTGTTAGCACAGAGCCCACTTCGAATCCTCTGTCCCCCTCTCCCTCTGCCCCTTTCTCTCCCTCCCTCTCTCTCAAATACACATTTAACAATGGAGACAGTCATATCATCCACAAAAACCTACATAGGAGCCACACAGGTCATCGATTGTGTGGTTTAGATCTTATTTTTATGGCCTGATTTGTCATCTGATCAGTCTATCATGTTCTGTGAGATGAGGTGTTAGAATATTCCATCATGATTTCCATCTGTTCATTTTTCCTTTTAATTCAGTCAAATTTTGCCTAATGCATTTTCCTGAGGAATTGTTTCTTTTACGTTATATAATGACCCTCTTTATCCCTCAAGAACGCTTTCTGCCTAATGTAGAGTTTGTCAACTTTCTCTTGGTTGGTATTTGCCTGGTATATAACTTTTGGTGTCATGATGCTGTAGGTGAATCTCATACTGTCATGTAGCGTGGGGAAGGTTTCTCTGCAACTTATACGAATTTGTTACTATTCATTGTGACTAATGGTATACTTGGACTTATTTCTACTATCTTGTGGTTTCTAGTTGCCATGAATTTCCTTTGCATTGTTCACCCCCTCCCCTTCTATTTGCCTTTTAATGGGACTGACTGAGCAGTCTCCAGGAGCACAGCTGTGGTTAACGAGCTGGGTTATGGCTCAGTGCAGGGAGGGAGAAGGTGCACCACGGGGACACGGGAGACCTCTCAGGTAGAGGGTGTTAGGCCTGACTGTAGGATTTAGGCTTTGGAGGGTTCAAGGTAGTGGAGCCTTGCTCTGGATTGGGTGCTGTTGAAAGGGGTCATGCAGTGATGGGGCATCTCTGTAAGTCCTTCCTAAAAGGAGGGCAATCTGGGGTCCCCGGGTGGCTCGGTGGGTTAAGCGTCCGACTTTGGCTCAGGTCATGATCTCACGGTTCATGGGTTCCAGCCCCGCATCGGGCTCTGTGCTGACAGCTCAGAGCCTGGAGCCTGCTTCAGATTCTGTGTCTCCCTTTCTCTCTGCCCTCCCCTGCTCACACTCTGTCTCTGTCTCTCTAAAAAATGAATAAACATTAAAAAAATTTTTTTTAGAAGGAGGACAAGGTTGTCATTGCGGAAGAAGCAGCCCTCAGTCATCTCAGCCAGGATAGGGGCACGGTTGGTCATTTCTGTGGCTCCGGCAATGTTCACGTGTTACCTGCGTTCAGACACGCTTACGAGCTGGTCTCACTTTGTCCCCATCCTTCCCGGTCACAGAGTGGCCTTGTCCAATGTTGATGTTCTGTGACGTGGTTCAACAGGAGACCCAGGCCCGTGGGTCCCAGGCGGCTCCTGCATGTGAGGGGCTAGTCCTGTCTCTCTCACATGCGGAGACTTCATCCCGACCTTACACACTTAACCTGTCAGTACAAAGCTCAACTTTCCTTCCTCCAGAATAGGACAAATGCAATTCCGCTGTTCTGTCCTATTTTCTAAACTCCTTGTTTTTGAACCATTAATGTTCCTTTTGTCGATATTCTTATTTCCTTTTCTCTACTGCTTTCAAAGTTGTGTATTGTATACCTATTCCTTTTGTGGATTTAATTTTCTTTACAGACGTTCCTGACTCCACAAACCTAAGCAGTATTTCCTTGACCTTAGAATTCATGTCTGCCACCAGTTCTGGAAGTCTCTTATCCACTGTCGCTTTGAGCACTTCCTCTCCTTCATTCTCTCCATCCTCTCTTTCTAGGATCCCATGAGAAAGCTCCTGTGGGACATTATCCTTCTGGTGCCCACGTCCCTCCGTCCCTGTCCTATGTCCCCTCTCTGCCCTGCATTCTGGACCTCATTCTCGCATCTATCTTCTAACATTTCACACCCTGCCCCGTCAGCCGTGTTGAATCTGCCATTTAACTGACTCATCCATTAAATATCTGCTTCCATCGCTAGAATTTTCATTCATGAAAGTATATGCCTTTTTTTATCTGTTGTCTTTTTTCCCTGCGTCCTGTTTTAACAGCTAGTAATTCCTTCTGCTAAGGTTTTTTATTGTTTTAAACATACATCCTTTATAAGAGCTCCTTTTTTATAAAATTATTTTAATGTTTCTTTTTGAGAGACAGAATGCGAGCAGGGGAGGGGGAGAGAGAGAGAGAGGGAGAGAGAGAGAGAGAGAGAGAGAGAGAGAGAGAGAGAGAGAGAGAGAATCCGAAGCAGGCTCTAGCCTCCGTGAGCTAGAGTGCTGACCCTCGTCACTGCTACAGGTAATTTTGTGGCTTTGGACAAGTTTACTCTCTGTTTCAAACGTTTATTTACTAAGGAGAGAAAGGGGAAAGGAGCCAGCAGTCAGGACATGCCCGGTACATGCTAAGGGTTTTGTAGTGCCCTCCCACAAACAGGGTGGGCTTACAGGCAGGGGGGTTCTAAAGCTAGCACTTCAGGCAAATGATGTAGTGCAGAGGGAGGGGAGCACCGCCATTTTAAAAAACACAGTCGGGGTAGGTCTCATTGTGAGGGTGGCCTCGTGTGAGGGTGACATGGGAACAAAGACTTCTTGCAGACACAGCAAGGCAAGAGCAGGCCCGTCAGCTGGAGGAGAAGAAGGCCAGTGTGGCCGGAGCAAAATGAGCCGGGGAGCGGGGGACGGAAATGAGCAGGTGACAGGGAAGCCAGGTCCTGACATGCAGGGCCTCGTAGGGCACTGTGAGGACACCGGCTTTACACACGAAAGGAGAAGCCACTGGGGGTTTGGAGCACAGAAGTGACACAACGTGACAGGGTCTTTTAGCAAACCTGACGTGCTGGAGATTGTAAGGTGCACAATCATTTTAAGTATCGCTAAGGGAAAAAAAAATCGCTGCCAATTAAATTACGATGCATCGCAACTTCCAGGCTGGGAAAGCACGTTTAAAATGTGCATCTTAAAAATTAGTGTCATGTGGTATGTTTTTAAAGTATCACTCTGGCCGGGGGTTGAGACTAGATCACAGCAGGGGAAGGCGGTTTCAGGGGGACCAGGGGGCCGGCCGTCTTGGTGATCTGACAAGAGGTGTGGTGGCTACAACCAGGCGCGAGAGCAGGGGTGGCGAAAGTGGCTCCGCTCTGGACTAGACAGAAGGCAGAGTCAGTTGGATGTGGGGTGTGCTAAAGAAGGGTGAGTCGTGGGGCGCCTGGGTGGCTCAGTCGGTTAAGCGTCCGCCTTCGGCTCAGGTCACGATCTCACGGTCCGTGAGTTCGAGCCCCGCGTCGGGCTCTGTGCTGACTGCTCAGGGCCTGGAGCCTGCTTCGGATTCTGTGTCTCCCTCTCTCTCTGCCCCTCCCCCATTCATGCTCTGTCTCTCTCTGTGTCAAAAATAAATAAACGTTAAAAAAAATTAAAAAAAAAAAAAAAAGAAGGGTGAGTCGAGGCAACCCCAAGGGTCTTGGTCCGGTTGACTGGAAGGATAGAGGAAGGACAGAGAAGAGTGTGGATGGAGAGGGTTGGCAGGAAGACGGGGGGCATTCTGTTTCGGGCATGCGACATTGCACATGCCTACGAATCACACGCACAGAGATCTCAGGCAGAGAGCTGGGCCGGGACACATTGCGAGCTGGAGACATAAATGAGCGAGTTGCCGACCTCAGCCCCACCACCACGAGGAACAGAATCCTGCCGAGGACTGTGTAAGTGAGCTTGGATGCGATCCCCTCCCAGCCGAGCCCCTGGAGGAGACTCCAGCCACAGCCTTGATTGCAGCCGTGAGACCCCAGGCAGGGGACTCCGTGTCCGGACTCCACCACTGAGGCGGCAGAAGCGAGAGAGCCAAGCAGCGGTTTCAAGGAGGAGGGGAGAGCCCAACTCCAGAGAACAGGAGCTCTCGATATGGAAAGTGGGAGACAGCGCGGACGGAGCCCAGGTGCCGTGGCTGAGTGCGGCAGGAGAGGCCGGGAGCTCAGCACAGGCGGGGGCAGGTGTGGTGGCCAGGTGATGGAAACCCGCCAGGGGTGGGGTGGAGAGGGTGCGGGCAGAGTGGGAGGTGGCACCAGGACTCAAAGCCTGCTGGACCGACTGCAACGCGGTGTCCCTGACAGCGGTAAGTGCTACGGGGCACGCCGACTGCCACGTTCCTTGTCAAAGGTGCGAACTCCGTGGTGGCCTATTATTCTCCTACTTCTGCTGTTTGCGCTGCAAACTTCGTAGCTTGAAACAACACAAACTCATGATCTTATACTTCTGGAGGCCAGAAGTCCAAAATGGGGCTCAAGGGGCTAAAATCAAGGTGTCAGCAGGCTTCCACACCTTCTGGAAGCTCCAGGGCAACATCCATTTCCCTGCCCTTTCCAGCTGCTGGAGGCCACCTGCATTCCTTGGCAAGTAGCTGCTTCTTCAATCCTCAATCCGGCGATGGCTGGCTGAGACTTTCTCTAACCAACCACATCACTCTGACTCTCCTGCACAACGCCCCCCGCCACTCCCTTGTAAGGACCCTGGATAGTCCAGAATTGCCCTATCTCAAGATCCAAAACTTAATCATTTTTGCCAAGTCCCTCTTGCCATGTGAAGTCACATGATCACAGCTGTTGGGAATCAGGATGGGGGTTCCTCTGCGGGGGAACCTAACCCAGCAGACTGGGGAGAAGCCCAGAAACCGACATTAGAACACATTACTTTTTGAGAACCACTATGCTACAACCTGTTCCAATTGGGTAATCGACAGATTCCATACTATTTAACAACTTCCTGGAGTCCTAAGACACGAAATCACCAAAGCCCTTTGGGTAGAAGACAATTTCACAGCCTGGGTGTGCGTTTCATTTTCCACGAATAGTTTGTTGGTGCTTTTCTTCTTACCACTAAATATTCACCCGAATCACAGAAAGCTCATCTGTCACTTTGATCGTCAAGGAGGAAATATAGCAAGCGAAAGTGCACACGGACCTCTAAGTATCTTGTGGAAACTGACTGCAATTAAACGACCAATCAGTCAATTAACTGTGACATATACACATGGAGAAAACGGTCTTGGGTCATACTTATCCAATCAGCTGATGAGGTCAGTAACTATCCTGCTTGCTTCTTGCATGCAAAACTCCTGAAACACTGCTACACAAGCCAAGGAAAATTCACATGCACGCGAATACTCACAGAGCAAATAAATAGGAATTAATAACCAGATGCTATGCGATGTCTACGATTTGCTTCAAATAACTGAAGACTCATAACCAGAGGGTTTCCGATGCATCGTGGATGTGGGTGTAATAATTTATCGGAAATGAAATTCTGGATCTTTTTTCGATGTCAATATCATTAAGTAATGAAACAGACGCTGTGTGAAAGGTCTTATCTTGCATTATCTCACAGCAGCCCTATTGGGTATTTGATCCCAATTTTTCACACCGAAGCAGAGATTCTGAGACATTTAGCAAGTTGTGCAAAATCCCAGAGCCGTGAGGAGTCAGCTAACCGGCCAAGGTCACCCAGCCCATTAACGGGTTGCACTGACTCAAACCCAGGCATCCGGCTTCCAAGGTTAGGAGCCCGCCTGCATTTAGGGAGCCTTCATCAGGGGCACGTTAGACTCACCTGGCGATCTTGTCCCCGTCCCTCCCCAGAGACTGTAAATGAAGCGGCCTGGGCCCAGAATTGCTATGAATCCACCGACGCAGCTTCACGTACATCCCTAAGGTGAGCCTGTGATAATTTCCAAGGCCGCACTGTTGTTGTTGGTAATGCAGCACACTTTTCCTGAGCCCTTGCTGTGTCCCAGCCCCTGGGCTTTCCATAAGGGAGTGTGAAAGTGAAAAGCAGCGGTGCTGTCCTTCAGGAGCTTAGAGCCAAAGGCAGGACACAGTAACCAATGAAAGGAAAGCATGATGCAGCTGACAGAGGACTGAGATAAACCAGAAGGAAGTCCAACGGGAAACTAGGTCTTGTGCTGCCCTGCGGCTCTGAGTAGCCGTGTGTTTGCATGATGCTTCCTCTTACTTACTTGGTACTTTGGACAGCTCCAGTCAGCTGCTTTGGAAAACCTGCGTTCATCAGCCCAGTGCTCTTTGGTAATGATGGGTGTACTTGGACTTGGGAGACCCATCGTGAAGAGACGGTGGGGGGGGGGGGGGTTGTTTCTTATAACGAGCACGGGGTGGGGGGCAGTCTGAGGCTGGGACAGTGACGCACACTCTCTGTCCCTCCCATCCTGAGCAGCCTCCATTCTCCTGCCTCTGAGTCAAAGGAAGGCTGGGCCACCCCAGGCCTGCTGCACACGCTCTGGGCAGGAAGAACGGGGAGTCCTGAAGAAGGCGATTTCTCCAAGCAACACTTGGCTTTTGTATTAGGTATTGGGAAAGGAAAGCTCTTTGCAGGGACCACACTTTGAGGCCAAGACTATCGGCCACTGCTAGATACCCGGATATCGAACACATTAGTTTTAGAGCCTCTAGCGTGCAGGAAGGCCAGGGAGAGAAAGGACACGCAGGTGTCTGTCACACTTGGAAATTCCCCCTTTGTTGGACACATTTTCGTTGTTCTTTAATAAAATTAATGTCTATTCGCTTCCTATTGCGGCTGTCACACATTCCCACAAATTCTGTGGTTTAAAACAACACAAAATCATGACCTTACAGTTCTGGAGGCTCCGGGGTTGGGTGTGGGGGGGATCCGCACCCAGCCTTTTCCAGCCTCCAGAGGCGACTGCATCGCTGGGTGCGTGGCCACATCATGCCGACCTCTGCTCAGGTCACTACTTTTCATTCTCCGACTCTGACCCTCCTCCTTCCCTCTTACAAGGACCCTGTGATTACACTGGGGCCACCTGGTGACTCCACCTGGAGAATCTCCCCATTTCAACACCCTTAATAGAATCACTTCGGCAAGGTCCCTTCTGCTGTGTTAAGTGACGCGTTCACGGGTTCTGGGATTAGGATGTGGACGTCTTCGAGGGCCATTATTCTATCTACCACATTTATACGTGGTTTTAATATTGAAACAGACTTGCACTGAAAAGCGGGAATTCTATGTGTATAGCAGCCTCCCCCCCATGACCAAGTCCACTCCCTTATAAGCCACCTTCCGGCCTCCCGTCATTCTAGAGAACAGGCATTGCTGCCCTTTCCTGATGGATCAGCCGGAGACATTATCTAGTGACTTCTCAGCCTCTGCTCTCCTCCCCGGCCCACCCTGGCGGCCCGGGGCTGGCAAGCACAATCTCGGTACCGTGCCCAACACGGGCACTAGGGGACGCTCCATGGACGAAATCTCTCATTATTCTTCCTAAGTGTAAAGCATGCGGATCCCAGACCTGGTTTTACAAAATACCCACCTGCTTGTCTTGCTCCAGGAGATCTTGGAAAAGTTCCCACTGCTGTTTCCGGAAGCGATCGGACTTCCCCAGCTGCCAGGCTGTGTTCTCCTGGACCTCCTGCCTCAAGTTCTCACAGTCTGCCTGGGACAGGCCAGTCATTCCTGGGAGCGTCTGAAGGAACAGGACGTCCACAAACTTCTGGAACGTTTCCATGGTGCTGCGGTACAGCTCCTGAAGCCGAGAGCCACATGATGGAGTTATAAGTCGTGGTCTCACTCTGGGCAGGGCCGTGGGCTTCCCACAAGACAGAGAGCAAACCCAGGGGAGGGAGCTCTCAAGCCACAGACACACACACACACACACACACACACACACACACACACACACACAGGAAACACCTGCTGCCTTCCAGCCCGTTCACCCCGACCCAGTCCTGCCCTCTGCCCCACAGGCCCAGACTCTCTGGTGACCCCTCTGAACCTCCCTCCAGATTATTTTTACCACCCCTGGCCTCTCAGCCTCCCTCCACCCCCCACACTTAGGCCGGTTATTTGCATAAGCCACAGATCTTATTATAATTCCAGCTCAAATAACCTGGAACCCCTCTCTTCCGGTCGCTTTCAGGGTCACCTAGCAGGGCTGCTGGGAGGTCCTGCCCCACTTCCCACCCTTATGTTCCCTTCAGCCCACCTCGCCCACTCCAGTCTTTTCCCGAAAATGTATTTCTTTAAATTGAGGCAAACCAAAAAACATGTATGATAATATATTAAACACCTGTGATTCCACCACTCAGATCTTTTTTTTTTTTTTTGTAGATTAAAAATACTAAAGTTTACAGGTGAAATTGGAATCCGTTATGTTCCTCCTGTTGTTCTTTTCCCCCTCCCTCCCAGCATCCTCAGAGACATCCATCCCCATGACCTCCACATCTCTCTTTCCAGCTTGGATTTCTACACCCTCACTCCATATTATGTTCATAAATGTGGCTTTCGTGTGAGTTATCCACATAAATGGCATCCTGTGGCATGTTTCATGACACAGAGGCTTTTTCAAGCCACTCCCCTTGTCCCAAATCCAGACACTTTCATTCCTGGAGTGGACTCCTCTTCATCCTGCAAAACCCCTGCAAAACAACCCCTTCTCTATGAAGCATTCCCTGGGTGGCTCAGACTAACATGGCTGTCTCTGACCCTGGCTTCCCACAGCTCTTTGGTCAGCTGCCCAGGGCACTGAAACTACAATTTATTTGTCACCCCTCCCCCAAACCACAGTTCTCTGAAAGCGGGGGCCACATGATACCCAGATCGCACCAACATCTTGCATCCTCCTGGACCAAACACCCGGGTTCAGTACCTGAATGTATCACGCACGGACGTGATGTCCAATGCCCATTCTGCAATCTCTGTCTGGGAACTCCCCACACACGTCCCAAAACTCAAGTTGCGGTCTCCTCTTCGGGGAAGGCCTTCCTGACTGCAGGGCTTGATTGGACTCAGTGTGATTTAGGCTGAACACCTCCTTCCTTCTGGGGTTCTGGAACCTCGGTGCAGACCAGGTAAACAGCACCCATGTGACTGACCCCCCCCCCCTCAAAATCCTTGGACTCCTAAGCTCAGGAGAGCTTCCCTGGTGACACCAGTCCACACAGGTTATCACACTGCAGGGGTGGAATTATGCACAGCTCCGCTGGGAGAGGATTCTGGAAGCCTGCTCTCGGTTCCTTCTGGACTTGGCTCGCCCCGTGCACCTGTTCCCTTCGCCGATTCTGCTTTGAATGTCTTCACTGAAATTTAGCATAAGCAGGTTCTGTGCTGAGTCCTACAAGTCCCCCCACCAAATGATCAAATCTGAGCATGGTTTGGGGGGCACCAAAGAGGAACCCTTCCTTTGCTGCCCCTCTGGCACCTGCCTCCCTTTGTGGTCACTGGCTGTGTCATTGTCCTTCTCAAGGACGAGACCAGGAAGTTTCTTAACAGTCTTGTCTCACTACCTAAGCATCTGTAGGGCCTGACATAGCGCCTGGCACGCAGCAGGTAAAACACTATTAACTGGTAATAATTATGAATTCCTACCATATACCAGGGGATGCCATGAACAGTCTTCTTGTATAATCTCTTTCGATCCTTGTAACAGTGCAATGATGATGTTCTATTATAACTACCATTATTTCAGATGAGGAAACTAAGGCACTGATCAGGAAAGTAACCGGACATGCTTTGTAGAGAGTGGGTCCTGGCCACTGGATGGTCGGACTCGTACTCATAACCAGTATGCTACAAGGAGAGCACACTCTTTTTTTGAAAGAAAAATAAACATATTCTCAGCACCTGGAATGGTGTACCTAGGTCATACCTGGTGTGTTCAATGAATAGAAATTAAATTGAATTGAAGTCGGTGTTAATTAAACCCAACGAACGTCCTGCTTTAAGGAGCTCATAGCCAAGCTGGAGTTTGTTCAGAATACAGTGATCACGACGGGGACATAAGTGACCCACAGCCTTTCGAAGGTTTAGAGAGCCTACCGATAATGGACAAACAGCTCATTTGGACCAATCCTCCCTCTGAGAATGAATGAAAAACAAAGCTGGACAAAAGGCTTATTAAATGATCATGAAAGTCCCAAGAGCCAACAAGACAGCGAGGAGAACACGAGCAGAGGTCGTGAAGAAGGCACAGTCAGAGAAGCGTGCCCAGCTCTGGGGCTGTGCTTAGCCATGGGGAGCGGGTCCATCCAGAGGAGACAGCTGAGCACCTGACAGGACTTCTGATGGCCACCAGCTCAAAAGGGAGCTCATGGCTCCCCAGGGGTGGGTCCTGGTAAGTCATTCCATGCTTAGCATCAGAACCCAAAAAGCTCCACCACGAATGCAATGGAAGGCAACAGGCTCCGACTGGTTTAAACAGCTGCAGCCCAGAGTCAGTTCATGGGGGTGGCCCAGGACATTTCAGGCCCTGACCTCAAATTAAGGTCACCTTGAACCCCAGAGGCCCAGTCATCTGGCAGAAGCAAAGGCAAATCCTCTTTGGAGGACATGACTGTATGCCTGAAAATACTTTTACAAATAAATGTACACATTTGGAATAAGGCATATAATAAAAAAACAAAGAGGCACACAAGGAGATCAGACAACATCACCAAAGACCCCACAGACAACAGACATCAAAAACAAGCCCTCAGGTACCCCCGGGGGCGTAATTATAGGATGCGGACTTTAAAGCACTGATGCTCGCTATAGCACGAAATTAAAAGCCACTCCTGAGCCTCGAAGCAAAGAGCTGGCCGTGTGGCATCAGCACATCCTCCGGCGGGGCTGGGGCTCGAGGTCAGGCAGGTCCACGTGAGCCCCGGTAAACTGCGGACCACGGCTCAGGCGGGCTTCCGTGGCCGGCCACACGCAGTGCGTGATGCCGCGAGGGTCAGTGCCGTCCACACTCGGTGGGAAAGGACACCTGAAGGGATCGGGATGGGAGCCCTGGATTCTGCCCCACGCGCTGACTGTGCTCTGCATGCTTGTGCCGGAATAAACCGTAACCGTGGGCAGAACAGCTTTCCGTGGAGTCCTTCTCGAGGACTTGGGGACCCCCAAACTTGCATTTGGTGTCAGGCTTGAGGGTGTCTGGGGATTCCTCCCAAACGCTCCCTGGGCGCCTAGAATGATCACTGCTGCCTTCTTTGAGGACAGTTTCCATTTTTGCTTTTATTTTCTTCAGCCCTGACTCTTGGGGGGAGACTCGGAAGCTGAGAGAGGGCTCAGGCTGGGCAGGCTGCCGTCCCACCGCACTCCTCAGCAGACCCAGCACGGGTGGGACAGTCCGGAGTGAGATCCAAATCAACAAGTAGGTCGACGCGGCACCCTGGAAGGGGACGGTGGCAGCCCAGCCGTGTGCCCATCACTACCAGGACGACTCTGGGCTCGTTCCAGCCGTCTCTCCACGAAGCCCCGAGACATGTTCTTCAGCGGCCACTGTCTCAGTCTCACCGAGAATGTGCCATTTGTTTAAAGGCCGAGCGATGGTGAGAATTTAGAAACATGCGCTTTTCTCCGCAGCCTGAGAACCCTCAGGTGGTCATCGAATTTATCGCACAGCCTCCGTGCCCGTGACATCATGATCGACGTCCTGCCCAGAGAGGGGAGATGACGACTCCCGGTGCCTGGGTCTGCGGAAGAGCCAGCCAGACCGCAAGGCGCATCATGTCCTGCATATGTTCTGTGCTCACACAGCCTCCCGGGCAGGCAGTAATGACGACCGCGGTCGCGATAATATGTTTTGAATGCTCACCACGGGCCTGACGAATGTGCGAGCTTGTTTAAGCCTCTGAATAGCTAGTCCTGTGGAGAAAGCTTATTATTCCCGTCGTAACAAAGGAGATGAGATGCTGACCATCAAAACAGAGCCCGACCCAGACTTCTCGCCGCCCCCCACCCGCACCATGCCAGTGCAGGCCCCCATGGTCTCCTGCCCGGAACTCCGCAATGCGTCCCCAGGTCCCCGCCTCCACCTCTGCCCCCCCACAGTGCCTTCCCTGCACAGAAGCCAGAGGGATCCTCGCAAAACATGAGCCAAGTCACTTCCCTACTCAAAACACGCCAGTGGCTTCCCGTGCTGTTCCGATGTCAGTGCACATGTCTTCAGATGGATCGCAGGGCCCTTGGGTGGAGGCTGTCCGACCTCGGCCCACGTCGCGCTCCCCTGCCCTCCCGCGGCGGCCGCATTAGCCCCCGTGCTGCTGCTGGATCCCCGAGCTTGTCGCTGGCCCCGGAGCTTTGCAAAGATGAGCACTTTATTTATTTGGTTTGCAGCTGACTAGGTTGCACAAAACAGGGCTCAGTAATACTGAACGAAAAGGAATGAACAAACTCCCCGAGTCAGCAAGGAAGCCAGATTCACACTCTGCAGCAAGAGCTGTGCTCCTCAGCCTGGGGCCTGAGATCCCCTGTTCAGTGTGCTCAGCTGTCGGGTAGCCAGGGAGGTATTTACTGAGCACCTACTGTGTGCTGGGCCCTAGGCCCCAGCCCTGCTCTCCTGCTGCCATAATGGTCGATAACGTTCTCCGTCTCCGTTCTGCAGACGAGGAGGTGAGCTCAGAGAGGTTAAGGCTCTTGCCCGAGGTCACCCAGCGAGGAATGGCTCTGCCAGCATTTAACCGGCTCATTCAGCTTCTCTCTACTCCACCTGAGGGCTTCAACCTCTCCTTCCGGAAATACCAGGAAAGCAATTCCCAATAACCAAAGGCAACGATTTCCACAATGAAGGAACATAAAAGAAACCAAAGTTATCTGGAACCAAAGGGTTCAACATGAGCTGATAAAAAGAGTCTGAGGGGGCACCCGGGTGGCTCAGTCAGTTAACCGTCCGACTCTTGATTTCGGCTCAGGTCATGATGTCACAGTTCCGGAGACTGAGCCCCGCGTCGGGCTCTGTGCTGAGAGCGCGGAGCCTGCTTGGGATTCTCAAGCTCGCTCTCTGCCCCTCCCCCACTCACTCTCGCTCGCGCTCTCTCGAGATAAATAAATAAGCATTAAAAACAATGGATCCGAGGAAACATGGCTGGACTAACTCTGGGAGACAAGCTGGCACAGGACTTTGGTTACGTCCTTTACAAGCAGCTACGCACATGCACGGAGTCACGAGGGCCTTCTTGTGCCGTGCGCCTCCAAGGACCGCCTCAGAGGCACAGAGTCCAGCAGTGTCACCCCTGGTTCACACCAGACAGCCTCTCCCTGATGCTACAATAAAGGGGGTCTTTAATCTCAGCCCGAGCTCTCACAGGCCCGGCAACCAGACCCAAGCGCAGGAAAACCAAATGCATAACATCGTAAGGACGCCACTGGAGGGATGGGGCTGTGGTCACTTCGGTGTCACCACAGACCTTTATTGAAGCGAATGTAATTCCTGGCGGCCACAGAGACTGGCCAGGCACTTCCGTACGCGCTGCCCGTTCCTCCGGCAGCAACGACCGGTGGGCGTTTTGTCCTTGCTTTATGGAGAAGGAAAGTGGGTTCGGTTGAAAGATCTTCGCCTCCCATCCCAGCTCAAGAGAGGGAGTGTCAGCCTGCCGGAGGGGGGGTCGGGGGCCGTGGGGCGGGGCATTCAGAGCAGCTGCCCCACGAGTGTCAGCTCACTGGACCACCCCACCCCCTCCAAGACAGCGGTTCTCAAACTCTGCCGCATCGGAGTGTCGTTGGGATGGAGGAAACCGAGGCACAAGTCAGACAAGCTGTTCCTGATCACGTAACTGGCGAACAGCCTGGCTGGGATTAGAACCCAGGCCGTCTGGCTCCACAGCCAGGATGTCACTACTACACGGCCCCCACACTGAGCAACACGCTTCGTGGCAAGAACATCAGCACCGAAGGTAGAAGGACTTCTTTTAAATCCCGTCTTCACTACTCGTTGACTCTAGAACTTGAGCAGGACGGTGGGGCCAGCACAGGGAGGCTGTGTAACCAACGCAAGTCACACAGCATTGTTAGCATCCAGGGTGGGCCTGGGACTCAGCTTTCTCACTCCCCGCGCAGGGATCTGAGTCCTGACAAGGTTGTTCGTTTCCTGCCTGGGGGGTCTGGGACTTTGACTAATTGAATCCCACCCTGCACATTTCTCGAGAAAACCCTTCCCAGCTCCACATCTGCATAGGAAGGAAAATGCAGTTTTCACCACACAGGTTTCTCATTTGGATTAAGTGATCAAATACTCAGAAAGCACTGAAGACAGTAGCTTGCCTGGAACAAAGATCGGCTTCTGTATCAGTTTCCTGTGGCCGCCATAGCAAAATCCCATAAACCATGTGACTTTAAACAACAGAAATGGATTCTCTCACGGCTGTGAAGGCAGAAGGCAGAGACCAAGGTGTCGGGCAGCACTTGGAGGGCAGCACTCCCTCCAAAGGCTCTACCGGAGGGTCCTTGCCACCTCCTCCAGCTCTGGTGGCCCCCGGTGCTCCAGGCGTGTGGCTGCCTCGCTCAGGATCTGACATCATCTTCATGTGGCCTTCTCCCTTCTTATGAGGACGCCAGTCATTGGATCCAGGGCCCCTCTCAGTCACTATGGTCTCATCTCAACCAATTACATCTTCAAAGACCCTATTTCCAAACAAGGTCACATTCGGAGATTCCAGGGGAACTTGAAATTTGGGGGGGATGCCGTTATGAATAGGATTGTGTCCCCCAAATTCAAATACAGAAGCCCTAACCCCAATGTGACTGCACCTGGAGATGGCCCTCAAGGAGATCCCGCAGGTTAAGTGGGGTTATAAGAGATGCCCTCAGCTCACAGGGCTGATGTCCTAACACGAGGAAGACACCAGAGTACTCTTTCTCGCCATGAGCACAGAGGAAAGGCCAAGTGAGGACACAGCGAGAAGGCGGCCATCTGCAAACCAGGAAGAGGGTCCTCAACAGAACCCAACCACGCCCCCACCTTGATCTTGGACTTCTGGCCCCCAGAACGGTATATACGATGATATATACATCCTCTGTTTAAGCTCCCCTGTCTGGGGCACTTTGTTACGGCAGCTGAACTGACTCATACAGACCCTATTCACCCAGTATAGCTGCCACGACGGTGAGGGTTTGCACTTCCCGCCTTCACACGTTTTTCTGGGCCTGGGATGTCCCCCCAACTCCTCGTCCACAGGGCCTGTCTCCTCCCTTAAGGTTTGGCTCAGGCATCACTTCCTACAGACAGTTGTCTTCGACCTGGCCTGAACCCCAGGGCATCCCTCATGCCCCCTCCCTGTACCCGAAAGCGGGATGTTACAAGGGGAGCCAGCCCCGAGGGGGTGTGTCCCAGATGCCCGCGGCTGCCTCAGGGCCCCCCCCCAACCCCCCGCGTATTCGGTGTTCACGCCACTCCCAAGAAGAAGAGCTGTCATTGTCCCCATAGCCCAGGCGGGGAAACAGGGAACCAGAGAGGCCCAGGGAAGTCTGGAGGCCACACAGTGAGGAAGGGGAAGAGCCAGGATGCCGACCCAGGCACTTTGGGTCTGGCGTCGACCCTTCACGCGCTACCCATCACGATGGCACTTGTCAACTTCCTTTGCGACGACACGTCTGCATTTCTGCCTTTCCAGCAGCTCAGGGTGTGTACCCGAGGCAGGCGCCCTGTGTCTCAGTGATCACCATATCCCCTGGAGCCCCTGTCACTCTGGAGGGCGCGTGCGCACGCCTGTTCTCCCAAAGCCAGCCTTCCAGGCAAGCGGGGATCCCCCTGCCCCGCTCCTCCGGAACTGCATGAGGTTGTCCAGTGAGAAAGGGGGGGGGTGGTGCCGGCACTCCGAGCCAGGCCTCGCGCTCCCTCCTCGTCACGGCTCTACCCTGACGACGCCCACAAAAGCCAGCCTACTTTCCATCCTGGGTGAACTCACTTCCAAAGGCCGTTGCCTCTAGGGACACTTGGAGGAAAGAGCCCTGAGCTCCACAGAAAACAGAAGGTTTTCTGGTATATGAGGTGGGGAGGGACCCATGGCAGGCGTGTGCCCAGCCAGAGGGCCGGGGCTGGACCCAAACCTGCATCTCTGGGGCCCCGGGCTGGAGGATGTGAGATTCCCACGCACACGCAGATCCTGAGGGTTCTCTGAAGGTCCCTCCGTGATGCCACATACCTGGCAGAGCACAGCCATGGCCTCGGTGGTCCTGACGTCCTCCTGTTCCTTCAGGTAACTCTGGGTCAACCTCTGTCTCTCCAGGACTTCGTGAAAAGCCTGTGAGTAAAACAGGGGCTGAATCAATCCCACGAGACAATGCTGATTTTTTTTTTCTAGAAAAAAGGACCCCTGCCTCTCAGATCTGAAGGATGTCCATCCCTGATTTATATACAAGGAGGGGCACCTGGGGGGGCTCAGTCAGTTAAGCGTCTGACTTCGGCTCAGGTCATGATCTCGAGGTCCGTGAGTTCGAGCCCCACATTGGGCTCTCCGTTGTCGGCGCGGAGCCTGCTTGGGATTCTCTCTCTCCCTCTCTCTCTTCCCCTCCCCTGCCCCACCCCAAATAAATAAACAAACTTCAAAAAATGTATATACGTGAAACCAGAGGCACAGGGATAGCACGTGGCTGCAGTTTGCAAATTTGGTCGCCTGGCCACAAGCCACCCAGACATCATTCTGTGACTAAACTGCTGGGGACCACCACCCAGGCTCTGGGAGACCACCCAGTGGAGCCCACCGCCTGGCAGGGCCAGTCCAGACAGGCCATGAGAGGTCAGTGTGGTCAGTGACCAGCCAGGTCCACCCTGACCACGTGGCTGGGCCCCGCCCTGAGGAGCCCAGAGAAGGGCAGGGAGCAGACACAGGGGTGCATCAGGGGGTCCCAGACACGATCAGGGAGGCATGGCAGGTCATAGCGACAGAGGGGAAGATTCCTCTCAGGGAGGGTCCACAGGGGAAAACTCCTCGTGTACGCTGAGTCTTTAAGGACAAGGAAGTTTCCCTGGAAGACGGGGAACCCACTCTACTGGGGTTCTAGGAGCCACTGCAGCTGGGACCAGGCGGTACGAATCCGTCCGGCCCTGGTGGGGGCGCGGAGCGGGAGCTGGGCGGAGAGGGAGGGGCAGGGACCAGAAAAAAAAAGGACACTGGGTCTGGGTGAGAGTTGCATTCATTCATTCATCCGTTCATTCACTCCTTTATTCACGTATTTATCCTTTTTCTCATTCACTTGTGTATTCATCTATCCTTTTACACACTCGTCCAACCTGTTCTTCCCACACCCATGTCTCCTGAGCACCAACGTGTGCCTGGCCTGGGCTGAGGTCCTGGGCAGCCTGTGCCATGTGATGTTGGCAGAGGGGCCAGTACAATCATAGCCTCTCTCACTCTTTTAAAATTTTTTTAATGTTGATATATTTTTGAGACAGAGCATGAACGGGGGAGGGTCAGAGAGAGAGGCAGACACAGAATCCGAAGCAGGCTCCAGGCTCCGAGCTGTCGGCACAGAGCCCGACGCGGGGCTCAAACCCACGAACTGTGAGATCATGACCTGAGCCGAAGTCGGACGCTTAACCGACTGAGCCACCCAGGCACCGCAGCCTCTCTCACTCTTAGTTCTGATACATTTTCCCGAGGACAGAAACAGCTCCTGCCCCGCTTTACTGCCTGGAAGGGACCTGGGAGGAGGCTCCTTGAGGAAGGGGGCAGCTGGACCTTAAAGGGACCTCAGGGCCTCTCCTCTGTTCTCGAGGGTCTCCTCTCCCGGCTCCTCACTGGGGAGCTGCCGCTGCCCTCAAGGTGCCCCTGGAGGGGGGGCGGTGCGTGCCTGTGACCATGTGGGTCACCGTCCCTCGATCCCCCTGGCAACACCGAGATGAGGTCCACCACAGGCCAATGCAGAGCAGAAGGGACCAGACAAGCAGTCTCGCTGGACCCTGACAACCCACGACGTAGGTGCCATTACTCCCAGTGTGCAGATGAGGAAGCTGAGGGCTGGGGGGTGAGCGATGCGTCCAAGGTCACTTGGCCCCCTAGCAGCAGAGTCGGTGTTCCAACCCATTTCCAGGCAGCCCCCGTGCCCAATGGCCTGACCACCGTGCAGGAAGGACAAGCAGACCCCGGCCCCGCCCATTAGCGGGGAAACACAGGGGCAAAGGCAGGGTCTTCTTCCCTCTGAGAACCTGAGCCGGGGTTGTTTCAGCCTATGCCAGGGACAGCTCACTTCCTTGCCCTCAAGGACAGTGACCTCTTGTCTCTTGTCGGCGAGTCTCCTCGTCCCCTTCCTCGTCAGGACAAGGGCATTTTCTAGCGTGGCCACCTCCCTGGTCCTGCCGACTCAGCCTCACAGGCACGGTCCCCGGGGCCCCTGGACGTGCTAAGGTCACCGGGCTGACACGTGGAGGCGAGAAGCTGACCTCGTGCCTGGCAGATGTCAAAGCGTCTGGCTTTCCTGGCTTGGTCATGAGGACCAAGCCCCAGCACTCAACCTGCGTGGCCGTTCCTGGGACGGCCGTGCCCGTGGACATGGTGGGGAGTCAGGAGCAGGTTTACCTGGAGGAACTCGGCCGGGTCGGAGGTCAGCTGTGCCTCGGCCAGGAAGCCCCTCTGCTCCTCTTCTTGAGCCAGCTTCAGCTTCGCCGTCCCCTCTGCCTGGTGGACCAGCGACGCTTTAATCAGGTCTTTGCCTCGCTGCACAAACTCTGAAATGGAAATAAGCCACGGGACATGGCAGGTGACTCTCCCGGCAAGACCTTCCTGTCTCCTGCCGGCACCAAGGACGAGCCACACGGTTTGATCTTTCAGGCACGTGTGCTTCCAAAAGGCCAATGTTAGGAGCTCCTGGTCCCACATTATTTGAGGGACCCCCACTTCCCCTCGGGCCCAGTGCTCAGGACACCACACGAGGCTTCACTTAGCTGTTATGCAGGGCGGCCGGCCAACCTGACGAAGAAGAGGCATTTTCCTGGGGCAAAATGAGGGAGGTGGGGGTGACGCAGGGAGGGACAGGTGGTAGGGCAGGATAGAAGAGACGGGGTCTGCTGGGAGACAGTGACATCTCAGACTGTAGTTGAGTCAAAAACCAGGAGGATGAGCCCAAGGGCAGGGCCTCTGCTTGATGGGGGAGGTTACAGGAGGGAGAGAGGCCGGGGTCTAAAACCACCCTCCACCCCGCCCCTGGTCACTCAGCCTGGCAGTGTGGCACAGCCCCGGGCGCTGGGGCCGTCCCAGGAGCAGGACCCAGCCCTGCTCCCAGTCTGCTCCTGGTCCTGAGAGGTTGAGACAAGGGTTAGGGAGAATCAGTGCCATGTGGATGAGGGACGGGGTGGTGGGGTGGGAAGGATGAGGCGTGACAGGCAGTGTGGGACCCCAGAGAAGGATCCCGGGAGAGGAGACAGAGAAGGCAGCCAGATCCTTCTCCCCAAGTGGGGGCAATGTTGAGTGTCGAGGCTGGAAAAGTCCATGGGGGCCAGGCTACCAGGGGTCTGCAGTCCTTGGAGATGTTTGCTTCAGCATTTCATACACAAACACACACACACACACACACACACCTTCCACACTTGAGACACAAGCACACTTCCTTGGGTTTTGTCTGAGAATCTCCCCCTGACTCTCTTTGCCTCCCGTGTCTTGTCCAAGTTCAACAGAGCCTGATCACTGGGGGCTGTGTGTCCTGTCCCTGCCACTCTCTGCTGCTGGGGCCTCTTTCCGCTGGTAAAGCCCAGGCCATTGTGTGTGATGACCCCCAAGGCCAGATGTGCTCATTCTACACAGTCCAGAGCTCCAGCCAGCCAATGGCAGGCTTCCACGTGGTCACAGAAGCCGTGACACCGAGTGACACAAAGACCTCGTGGAACGGCCTGGTTGGAGTCCTGAGGTCCCAGCACTGAGTGCCTGCCCTCTGGCCCCCTCTCCCCAGGTCAGCGGGCAGGCTTGGTGGAGGGGACATGAACACTGCAGACAGAGGACCAGGTCCCTGGCTGCGATGAAACCCAATGCTATGAACGGAACTGCGTCCCCCCAAATTGATACACTAAAGCCCTGCCCGCCACGTGACTGCATTTGGAGACGGGGCCTAGACAGAGGCACTTAAGTTGAAACGAGTTCATGAGGCTGGGGTCCTAATCCCATAGGGCCAGGGCCTTAATGAGAAGAGGAACAGGTGCAGGAAAGCTCATTCTCTGCCATGTGGGGACCCGGGGAGAAGGTGGACATCTGCGAGCAGGGCACGGTCTCTCAGGAGCGGCTGGAGCTCTGATCTTGGACCTCAGGGTCCTCACAACTGGGAGGGAAGGAATGTCTGGCGTGTGAGCCCTCTGGTCTGTGCCACCTTGTTACGGCGGCCCGAGGTGACCAAGATACCTGGACACCCCCTGGTCCGACAGTGTCCACACCCGTGTGGCTGTTGGAATCCGCTGGGGAAACTGTTAAGCACACGGGCCCCGTGCCCGGCAGACACCCTGAGGGCAGAGAGGCCCCAGCCTCTGCCCGGCCACTATCACGGCCCCAGGCAAAGGCCATCACAGAGCCGCCCGTGAGCTCTTCTGCCAACGGCCCGGGAAAGCGGGTGCGGGCAGCGTGTGCCCCACAGGTAAAAGACGAGGCTTCCTTTTTTCTACTGATGTGACCTGGACTGGGTCTCCGATGCCCTCAGCGCCTTGAACCTTAACCTGCGCACCTCCCAGGGCCCACCTTAGCCACATCAGGTTCCCTCTCCTGCCCCACACGCTCAACCACTGCCCGCCCGCACCTGCCCTGCTAAGCAGGGCCCTGTAGGGCTGCAGGCTGCAGCTGAGTGGCATGTGTCCTTTCTGGGCATTTCCACGCCCCTCTGCGCTCTGCATAGTCCAGGCGCTTCTCCTGCAGGACCCTGGGGCCTCCGTCAGCCCGGATCACTGGGGAGTAGACGCAGCGGGCAATCCCCGACCCCAGGGGCGGCCTGTATCGAATGCTACCTTATGGGGAAGGCAAGCAAGCCTCAGAGAAGTTACGAGATGTGGTTCCAGGGGCAGAAAGGCCATCGCAGGCTGTGCTGGTCTCCCGGGCGCTGCTCCACGTCTCCTGACACTCCCAGGCCCGGGCCACCCCGCACCACCCCCTCCCAGGCGCGGGAGGGCTGCGCCCCGGACCAGGCCACCGCTCACTCACCCCTGCCGAAGCGCTCCGCCTCTCCCCAGAAGGCCTTGTGCTGCTGTGCGAGCAGCTCCTCCTTCTGTCGCCCGGACAGCCTCCCCTCGACGGTCAGCAGCTCCAGGCTGCGGGACAGGGCAGCCAGTCGGCATCTGGTCTCCTCCTGGATTTGCAGCTTCAGGGACTCGATCGTCTTTGCCATGTGCACCCGCCCCATTGTTCTCTCCAGGGCGTCCTGGGAAGGGAAACACCCTGGGTCAGCGCCCGATGGCACAGGTCTGCTGATGGCCACGGGCTGCGTCCACCCTGGTGCCCATACCTCCCTGGGAGCGGAGGCCGGACCACCGGGCTGTCCTTCTGAGCCTCCCGTGTCTGCCCCTTGGATGCGGACAAAATCACCCCTTACGGGGGTGTGGAGAGGCCGACACGGGGTGGTATACAGAAAGCACTTAGTACACAGAGAGCCCTCCTCCGGGGCTGCTCTTCCGGGAAGGGATTCAATCCGTGCCCATGGCCCAAGAGGAACATCCACCTTCCTTACGTCCCCCCGCCCCTCCCCAGTCAGCTGGGCCTCTGGCCTCCGCAGCCCTAGAAAAATAAGGCGAAGGAATAATAAAGGTTACAGGAATCCTCGGCTTCTGAGCCTCAGAGAGCCTGAGACGCGGGGATTGAAGAGACCTTGGAAGGTAAGACTGACTTTATGAGCGGCTCCCTCGAGGTCAGACTTTAGAATGGGCCCGGCCCCGCCCTACCACAATGTCATCACTTAGGACAGGACTCGTGGAAAAGACACTTCCCCAGGGCAGGAAGTGACCAGAGCCAGGCGGGACACTGTGGATCCGGAAGCTTCAGAGGGTAGCTGCTCACCTGACAGAATGAGTGTGAGGCCCATGGAACCAGGGGGGAGGTGCTGCTGTGCCTAGGAGGCCCCAGATCCCGGGGGAAGGACGCCTTTCCCACCCGGGCGGGGCCCCGGCAGAGCCCCGAGTCAGCGTCTGCTCCCTTCTCCTCCTCCACGCCTGCAATCCTGCCTCCTCAGACCGCCTCTCCATCTCCTTCCCGCTGGCTCCAGTCACAGCCAGTTCAGGCCCCAGTCACTCGTGTCCTGCTGTCCTAGCCTCCAGCCGTCCCCCTGTGCTCTGCACCTGTGTGGCAGACAGGGTCTTTCTGAGATGCACACACAGAGACGTCCTCTGGCCTGAACCCTCCAGTCACTGCCTTCAAACCAAGTCTGACCCCAGGGCATGGTGCCCCTGGTCCCCAAGGACCAGGCCTGGCTTCTGTCTCGAGCCTCGTCCACACACCTCCCTGCACCGGGCTGCCCTGCGTGCCTGGCTCTCAGCTCCGCCGGGCCTTTGCACACTCCGTACCCCCTCTCCTCTGCCTGCTAGTCCTACTCACCCTTACTGGCTGGGCTGTGTGGTGCCCTCCCTGATCTTCCCCACCCCCACCGGGCCCCTCCTCCGTGCTTCTGTCTTTAAGGAGCTAATCACAAGGGACAGTCCCAGGCCAGACCGAGAGCCCTTGAAGACCGGGTCTGTGTTCTGGCAACGTGAGAACAGGGCAAGGATAAGGATCCCCCAGTTACAGACAAGAATGCTGAGGTTTATTCCGGAAGGCCACGTAACTAGCCCAAGGACAGTGGCTTTGAACCTTCCTCTCCTCCTATTATAGAGGCACCAGCCAGCAGCCGGCAGGCCCATGACCACTACGGGGCGCAAGAGGATAAGCCCTGGGCGGCCGTGTGCCTGGCGGGAGGGCTCTGTTCTGCAAGGACCCAGACAGGGCGACACTAGGAAGCAGTGCCCCCAGCCACCGCAGCTGCCACCTCTGAGGTAGCAAGGTGAGCCCTTGCCGCTCAATAGTGACAGGACAACCTCCGGATGTATATTCAAAGAAAGACAGCAGTGGAAAGAGGCGAGCACGGGCAGAGGGGCGTCAGATGGGAGGCGAGCGGTCCCCTTTGCTCCGAGAGTGTAGCAGGGAACTCGACAGGTGCCTCGGCTAGAACTTGACTCAGCCTCTCAGAGCAGCAGACTATGGGCACAGAGTCCTCCTGGGACACGAAACTTATGGAGCTGCTGTGAGGATTAAGTAAAATATGTAAAGTATTTAAAATAGCAGCCGGAACATAGTAAGTGCTCATGAATGCAAGCTGCCGGCATAATTATCTTACAAGCCCCCACATTGCTCTTGGCACAGCTTATTTATAAATTTTTTTAATGTTTATTTATTTTTGAAAGAGTGAGGGAGGGGCAGAGAGAGAGGGAGACACAGACTCTGAAGCAGGCTCCAGGCTCTGAGCTGTCAGCACAGAGCCCGACGCGGGGCTCGAACCCACAAACCTCAGGATCGTGACCTGAGCCGAGGTCGGACACTTCATCGACTGAGCCATCCAGGCGCCCCGATCTCAGCACAGCTTTTTTGGTCAAACATCCCAGGAGATTGATTCTGGTGACCTCTGGGGTCCTTCCCAGGACCCTACCAGTCTGACACTCATGATGCCATGTGAACATTATAGATCCAGCGGCCCAGGCCAAAATGCTCAGACACCGACCCAAGAACTTATATCCTTAGGGAGTTTATCAGCAACATAAAGAAGCTACTATTTTGGGGATTTTTGCCGTTGTTGTTGTTCTGTTTTTTGATACCTGTGATGCAGGCAGAGCCTCGCTCTCCTGTAGAAACAGATCATAGGCCTTTGCCTGCGGGCATGTGGCCCGCAGGGGTCTAATTGCTAACACACACTGAGCATTTCCTGTGTGCTAGGATCTGTTCTAAAGGCCTTACGTATTATCCACTCTCTAACATTCTCAGAGCAGGTGCTATTCTGACTCCCCACTTTACAGAGGAGGAAACTGAGTCACAGAGAGGTTAAGTAACCTGCCCCAGGTCATACATACAGCTAACAAGCAGCAAGGCTGTGGTGTGAGCTCAGGTCTCCAGCTCCAGTCTGTAACACTGTTTCTGTAAGAGAAGGAGGCCCACAAGGAGGTGCCCATCAAATGTTGGCTAAGAGAAGGACACATTGATAGCCTGGATAGTGCCTTCCCTTCTTCCTATTTGGAAGTTACTGGCTAATACTTGGGCCGGAGTCAGCTAAGGATACATTTTTTTTTCTGCATCAATATCCTGTTGGCAGAATGATAACTGAACAAAAAGAAAAAAAAAGAGGGAAAAAAAGTCTTTCTCTTTTGATCAGCATTAGTATCAGCAGCCTTATCAAATTAAAATCTAATTCACAAGGGTTTGGACGGCAAAGCTGGAAGCTTGTTGCCCAGGCTCAGCCATGTCAACCGACAGCACGCGGATCCTAGGCGGGTCGCTGAGCTGGCTCCCGCTCTGCTCGTCCCGAGTATCTGCCGGGCCTACCTTCCAGCAGCACCGCGGAGGGAAAGATCGTATGTGGACATGATGCTATGTTCTCAGACAGCTGCTGCACCGCGGGCGTTTGTGAAAATGCACATCCTGATTCGGGTGGGGAGGTGCTGCATTTCTAACAGGGTCTTGGGGGCTACGGATGCCACTGGTCTGTGGGCCACACTCTGAAGCCGAGTGGTTGTGGGAAAGGCGCAGGGCCTGCTCCGTAGGTCTAAGCTGCTGGGTCTCTGAGCCAAGGACTGGGTGGCTGCTACAGGATTCTGAGCTGGGTGTGACCTGGGTGGGTGCATGGGCATGAGTTTCCGAGGTCAGAGGAAGGGGGAAATGGGTACATAGTGTGCAGGGCAAGGCCAAAACCACCTCTGGGAAACCCCACAGTGACTAGGGTGTTACGGGTCACAGAGCACTTCCTGGGGCCCTGTGTGCAGAAACTCCTAGGACTACTCTTTCATAAATAGAGTAATTGAAGTTCAGGAGGGTCAAGTAATTGGTTCAATACCACACAGCTTCAAGTGGCTGCACACTAGGTTCAAAGTCAGATACCAGTGGGTTATATCTCCAACTATGTATCAGAATTCTTTAGGGAGCCTTAAAACCAGCCAATACCAGGGTCTTCACTTTAGACCAATCAGGTTGGATCTCTGGGCATGAGGTCCAGACATGGGCATTTTCTGAAAGTTCTTCAGGTGATTCAGAGCCATCAGGAAAGCAAATGAAGTTCTGTCCACACAAGTGGGAGTCAACAATGACTACCCACTATGCTCCCCTGAAGCTCTAAACACTCCAGACTGATTAGGTCAGAATCTCTGGGATGGGGACCCATCTGGGACCCAAGCATCAGTCCTTTCTAAAGCTCCCCAGATGACTTCAGTGTGCAGCCAGGATTGAGAACCAGTGCTCTATTCAGCAGTAACACAAAGATGGTCAGCATCTCCACTTGAGGAATGGGTGAGTGGATATATGGATGGATGGATGGATGGATGGATGGATGGATGGACGGATGGACAAATGGGATAGATGGATAGACAGATGGATGGATGGACAGATGGATGGATGGATGGATGGATGGATGGATGGATGGATGGACAGATGAACAAATGGACGGATGGATGGATGGATGGATGGATGGACGGACGGACAAATGGGATAGATGGATAGATGGATAGATGGATGGACAGACGGACAGATGGATGGATGGACAGACGGACAGATGGATGGATGGATGGATAGACGGATGGACAGATGGACAGATGGATGGATGGATAGACAGACGGATGGATGGATGGACAAATGGGATAGATGGATGGATGGATGGATGGATGGATGGATTCACTGCTTTTCTCTGGGCTCTATATCCCCATCTACAACTTAAAGCTGTTCAACTTGATCTCTACGGGGCATCAAACTTCTGGATTCTCCTTCTCTAGAGTGAGTATCTTCATGTTCCCTCCCCGGCCCCTCCAGCATACCAGAGCCTGCAAATCCTGAGAGTCATGCAATAACCCTTCGGCTGCAATCATTCTTTCCGTGAGAGTCACCATGAGCTGTCGGGCTTTGGAGCTGGAACACTTAAATTGGTCCATAAGAAAGTGCTGGATATTTTCCATCTGTTTCCAGAAAGCTTCCATCTGTGAAATGAGAATGAGAAGCAAGAAGGTGGGTGTAGAAAACTTATTTAAGAAAGCTATAAAGCTAGATGGCTCCTGCTTGAGAATTACAATTCATTCCTTATCACAAACTGAGATTCTAAACAATTCTGCAATTCCGAGCGAGCTTATCTTGGCAATAATCGAGTTCTATAGAGAGGTTCCTCCTCGGAGTATTGTAGGTGCCCATCAGTTTCGAGGTGGCTTTTCAGCAAACACCAGTGCTCTGCTGATAAGGAAGGCAGGCACAATGAGATCACCCGGCGTAAACAGCTTAAAGACTCTTAAACAGGCCATGATTGCTGCCTGGGGAGTGCGTGAAATTCGACAGTGTGCTCCTGGAAGCTTCCAGATCTCTGAAAAGGATTAAATGTGTTCTGGAAATAAAAGCACGAATGGCTGCTTACATTTTAGTTATTGCCCTCAAAGTACAAAAGAGCAAATCTGGCAGAGACGATGCCGACCATGAAAAAATTCTGCTTTGAAATCTTTTTCCTCCGCCCCCCCCCCCGCCCCCCTGCATCTCCTCAGGAGGAGAGGTGGGAATCACGGAGGGTCTCAGATTATCGGGGCTCATCCAGCCGCCCAGAGCTGTGAGAGCCGTGACACCGGCAGTCAGGACAACTTCCCTTTACCGCACGCAGGTAGATGCCAGGCTCTGTGCTTCACGCGTTTTATTTCCAGGTGGAGTGTGTATTGGCTGGAGGCAGGGACAGGCTCAGAAAGTTAGGTCGCTGATCACGGAGCTGACGGGAGGCAGGGGCAGAGTTGGTGAAGGTCCACCCAACTCCCCAAGGAGTGGTTTCCTTCCCCGTGGCTCTGCCTCTCGGACGCTGAATTCGTCTGGGCACCTCTGGCCACACCGGGCATGGTGGCACCAGAAGCCCACCCTGACCTTGTTGCAATGGCGAAGGGTGGAGATAAACGCAACCTGAAACACTGAGTCACTCTGAGCAGCCCCCTCCCAGGGGCTGGGCACGGCCGAGAGGCAGCGCTCACCTGGGTGCCCTGGCGCCTCGTGTACTCAGTAACCCGCTATTTGCCCCAGTCGGCTGGCAGCCCATCCATCAAACCTCCAGCCTCCCACCTGTCCCTGCTGCCAGATGCCGTCCTTCCCGACGGCTCTAAGGGAACGCGACTGTCATCCATGACACCCCACACACCCCCAAACAGAGATGGATGTCCAGCCGGCTTTGGCACTTCCCCTCCAGCCCCAGGGAGCCGGGGTGCCCCTCTGTTCTTAGAAACTCCTGATTCCCTTGATTTCCGGGACATGATTTTCTCCTGGTCCCTCAGAGTCCATACTCTGCCTTCTCGTCTCAATTCTCCTTGACTCCTCCTCCTTAAATGCCGGCAGGATCCAAGACTGGGCACCAGGCTGCCTCCCCTACCCACTGTACAGACACCCTGGCCGGGCGTCTCCAATGCTGGAGGTCGCCGTACTTCAGGGCATCTTGGGCAAACTATGAATCATCTGTCTGAAATACGCAGACATGGACACACAGGTCCCTTGCTTCGGGAGCCTGAGGACCCCGGAATCCAGGCTGAGCGCCCTCCCTCTGCCATCTCATGCCACGAACATCCTCGCTCCCCGTGTCATCCGAGCCGAGCGTAGCGGACTCTCTCCATCCTTCAGCATCTCCACCTCAAGATGTCAAGCCGGGACTCACCAGCTCCCCTCCCAACTTGGCTCTCGTTCTGGGGTCCTTATTTCCACCGCGCGGATCCTCTACACCCGCTTCTCCCCCAAACTTCCTTATCTGCCGTCCTGTCAGCTCTCCCACTTTTTCTTACACCCCTGCTCCTACTTGCATTTGCCTTCCACAAAATTCCTACCTCCCTAGCCCCAGAGCTCATACCTCTCCCCCACACAGCAGCCTGAGTGGTCCTTCTGAGACAGAAATGGACCCAGCCACATCGGCTGCCAAACTCCAGTGACACCCACCTCCCTGGCACAAGATGAAAACCCTCGGGCCAGATCTCTGGCTTTATCTTGCTCTGCCTGCACCTCGCCCCCCCCCCCCCCGCCCCCCGGCTCCCTTCTCTGCCAGCATCCCCTGGCCAGCATCCACCCACACGTCTCCCAGAAAGCCTCTCAACGGGTCTCTTCTTCTATAAAGACTTTCCTAACCCTAGGGTACAACGAACTTCTCTCTCCGCGGCACCCCAGCCTTCCGCTGTTTTCACCTATCACAACGCTCGTGAGCTCTAAAGTCTGCATTCTCCTCACCTGTCGGCTCCCCCGCCAGACCAGCCTGTGCATCTGTCTGGCAAGGCCAGGTCTAAGTTCATTCTGCATCCCCAGTGTGCAGCACAGTCCTGGGTGCCAAAAAATGTTTGTTTAATACCTAACGTAGGAACAGGGGGCAATGGAACTGAGAAGCAAGAAAAGGGATATTTGAGAGAAGCCACCCTGGCTAGATTTTAAACCCAGCTTTCATGAGTGACGCCTCGGGCTGGAGAAGTTAGCCGCTCACATCTGTTCTAATCCACGGGGTGGTATGACATAGAGGGTTAGAGCAATCTTTGCTGAGAATGATCAAAAGATCAATCTAAAATTTAAACAAGGGGAATTCATTGGAATTCCCAAGGAACCTTGGCCCCTTAATTATACCTTCTCTATCACATAACTTCCGAAACTGGATCCCTGGCTCTGGGCAGAGCGCAACAGGGAATTCAAGTATGAAGCATGCTTCTAGAAGCCATCTCTTTAATCTCGCCAATTTAACTGTCCCAGAAAGCAAGGTTTTTACACAGGAAAAAACTAATCCATCGCATACATTATCTATTAGCTGCTCAGAGTATTCTCGCTCCTTCTTTTCCACATCTGCCAGAGTGATGTATTCAGAATCACCAGTCCCCAACATTTCCGTGTTTGATAGTTTGACCTGAAGTCTCTTTTCTAATTCCTCCAAGTCCTGGGAAAAATAGGGGAAAAAAAGCAAAATAAAAGCAAGTAAAAAATCTAATATATCTTAAATTCTACAAAAGAAATGCTTTTATCTTTCACCATATTATCATAAAATATTTCTTAACCATAACTTCCCTAGGCATTGTCCTACTTAAGGTTTGATGACAGAAATCTACTTTTCTCATTAAACATAGAGCCTCAAGAATACTAGATTCTTTTCTTCTATACTCCTCATTCCACAACCGCCCCCCCAATAGAATGTATTTTTTAAAAATGATGAAATAATGTGTTTCACTCTTTAAAGTCCTGGAAAATACCATCACATCTGGGGGTTGGAGGGGGAATCTTTCTTCCCCACTCCTCTGGTTTCCGTGGGGAAGGAATACTCTCTACACCCTAGGGGAGGCATGAAGCAATGCGATTGGTGGGTTCAACAGCAGGAAGTGTGCACCCATAACTTGTCCAGCCTCTTCCTCTTTGGCATGGACCATTCAGGGGAGGCCATTGCTGTGGTGTGGCCTCGGCCCAGGGTGGGCTGGGCAGGCCAGAGGTGGCCAGCTTCGCCCCAGACGAGGCAGGTATTTACCTAGTCCTGAGTTTATGACTCTGCTGCTCAGCTAAGCCACGTCCTCCAAGCTGCCCTGTGAAGCTGACCTCTCTGTATCTGTCCCCTTGACTCTGTCTCTTAATCAACTCAGAACTGGAGCAGGAGCCTCCTCTGTACCGGCTCCTTCAGGCCCCGCCGTGGGGCGCGAGAGGAGCCCCGTCTCCTCCAGGACCATGTCGAGAGAACTGGAATCTGAGCCGGGGTGGCTCCAGCTTCATTCGGAAAAAAGATGTTGCTGAAAACTGCTTCTGCGCGTCCGTGGGGAAGCTGTGCGTGATTTCGGGCCCTTGTCACTACCAGAGAGAGACGCTGGCTCCTGCCAGAGGGAGAGCCTGATGTTCGGGGAGTTGGGGTATTTCGTCTGGAGTCTCTTCCCTGTAGGATGAGGCGTGCTGGGCTCGACGCTCAGCCTCGAGGACCCCAGATACCTGCGCCTCCAACTGCATGCACCCCCATGATGCTGCTTCCTTCCCAAGAGCAGCCCGTCTGAGTACCTTTGTCCTCGTCTAGAAGTCGGGGGGGGGGGTCATGATGAGCATTAAATAAAAGTACACATTGGAAGCACTTGGCCAGACAACCTCTCGATAAGCAGCAGCCACTGCAGTGATTACCCTGCTGTGCCGGTACTGGTGTTGGAACCGGCTCCTGGGTCTGCAGACTACAAAGCTTGTTACCGTTTTCGTGTAACACAGCTTCGTTATTACTTGTGCAATTCCCAGTGTCGCCATGATTATTGTCATTTATTCACTGGAGAGTCATTTAGACTCAGCCTCATTTTCCTCAGCTGTAAACAAATAATAACGGCTCCTCCCAGGGCTGTTGTGAAGACTGAATAAAATAATGTGTGAGGGGGCGTCTGGGTGGCTCTGTCGCTTAAGCGTCTGACTCTTGATTTTGGCTCAGGTCACGATGTCACGGTGGGTGAGATCGAGCCCCTTGTCGGGCTCTGTGCTGACAGCATGGAGCCTGTTTGGGATTCTCTTGCTCCCTCTCTCTCTTCCCCTCCCCGTGCACTTGTGCGCTGTCACTCTCTCTCAAAATAAATGCATAAAGTTAACAAAAAATTGCGTGAAAACCCCGTGTGCGTTGCCTGATGATGACGATCCTGGTAGCGGTGATACCGAGGACGGTGACGATGACCACCATGGTGTACCGTGTCCTCCCTGGGGTGCCTTGGTGTCTCCTTCCCCATGGGATGCAGGAGAGCGGGGAAGAAACCTTCTCTCCCAGTCCCCCAGGTATCATGGCGGTGGTGGTGGCGGTAACGATAATGGTGTGACGATAATCATAAGAATGATTATGACGATCAAGATGATGGTGGCGATGACAATAATGGTAGTGGTGGTGACAGCGGGGATTAAACAGTAACGATGGTGAGGACGCTGCTACTGATGAAGTGGAAGACGGTTGTTGTGGTCGTAACGAGGCTGATGGTAGCCACCATGTATTCAGGGTCTAACTATTACTGTGCCACATGCGTCACGCACTTTCTCTCATCCCTTCCATGATCCCATAGGACGGGAATTATTATCCCATGGCACAGGAGGAACCTGGGATTCTGAGAGTTTGTGAAGGAAAACCAGGATGTCTGACTCTGAGACCCGGCTCATTTCGCGGCACGTAAAACAACGGAAACTTCATGTAAAAGACCGAGAGGAGGGGAACGCAAAGTAGGACAAACCGTTGTAACCAATAAACCGATGATGTATTTAAAAATACCCCACCTTGGGGCACCTGAGTGGCTCAGTTGGTGAAGCGACAGACTTTGGCTTAGGTCATGATCTCGCGGTGGGTGGGTTCGAGCCCCGCGGCGGGCTCTGTGCTGACAGCTCAGAACCTGGAGCCTGCTTCGGATTCTGTGTCTCCCTCTCTCTCTACCCCTCCCCTGCTCATGCTCTGCATCTCTCTCTCTCTCTCTCTCTCTCTCAAAAATAAACATTAAAAAAATAATTAAAAAATCCAAAAATAAAAATACCCAACCTTGGGCAGAAGCTAAAGGTAACAGTGGTTCTCTCTGAGTAGCGGGTATGACCAACACTCTTCTCTTTTTCCTGCTTTCAGTATTTTTCCAAATTTTAATAATAACCTATGGTCATTTTTACATTTGTACACATACTTTTGTATGACTGCACAGTTCAAAGGCAAATATTGAAATAAATTATTTTTACACGTGAAAGCAAAAATAGTTTCATACAATGTTGTGTTTTACATATTGTAATAAACTCTCACTAAGTTACCTTGAGATACAGGTTGAAGACTTACTTACGTTTTCTTGTTTCGAAAGAATCCTCTGGTATAATTCATCATCAGACTTCTTTTTGGGAAGAAGATCAAGGAGGCACATTTTTAAAATCTGAATAAACATCTATGGCCAAGAAGGAAGACATAACGGAAAGGTTTAAAAATGGTCTCTCTCTCTTCCTCCCTCCTTTCCTTCACCTGCTCCCAGCCCCTCTCCCCATCTCAATCTCTATATATCTCTTCACATGTACATATTTTTACTATAGAAAACTATCTCAGATTATAAATCACGACGATAGCATTTTCATGAAGCTTCTAAAAAATATGCTCTACTTCTTTTGTTGTCTTTTTAAAATTTTTTTTTTAATTTTGTAAATGCTTTTTTATTCATTTTTGAGAGACAGAGCAAGAGCAGGGGAGGGGCAGAGAGTGAGAGGGAGACACAGAATCTGAAGCAGGCTCCAGGCTCTGAGCTGTCAGCGCAGAGCCCGATGCGGGGCTCGAACTCACAAACCGTGAGCTCATGACCTGAGCCGGAGTCGGACGCTTAACTGACTTAGCCACCCATGCACCCCATATTATTTTAATTTTTTTAATGTTTATTTATTTTTGAGAGGGAGAGAGAAAGAGTGCAGGTGTAGGTGGAGCAGAGAGAGAGGGAGACACAGAATACAAAGTAGGCTCCAGGCTCTGTCAGAGCCCGATGTGGGGCTTGAACCCACAGACCGTGAGATAATGACCTGAGCCGAAGTCAGACACCCAACCGACTGAGCCACCCAGGCACCCCTTGATTCAAGAAATCTTCATTAGGCACTTAATATGTGCCATTCCTTCCACATTGCCCATTGCCCTGTGAGTCAAGAAAATACAAAAGGCAAAGAGTGTTGCTTCTTTGTGGGAAGAATCAGAGGGACAGTTGTTTGGACCTGGGATGTATGACATCATCCATTCCAGCCTCCTGTCTTGATGGACGGAGGCCTCCTCTAAACCAAAACGTGTCCTCCCATAAGTGGGGACACCCCAGAACGTCCAAGGGTGCTATCTCCATAATTTGTTTAACCATTCACCTACTTTAGGACCTGAGGGCATTTCCAGTGTGGGGCTCTTACGAATAAAGCTGGTAAGAACATCCACGTACAGGCTTTCGTGTGAATGTTAAGTTTCTCTGGGGTAAAGGCACAAGAGTGCAACTGCTGGGTTTTGTGACAAACTGCCTGTCTTCCTGTGCAGCACCTTATATTCCCACCAATGTACGACAGATCCAGCTTCCTCGCATCCTCACCAGCGTTTAGTGTTCTCATCACTTGTTATTTTAGCCATTCTGATAGGTGCCTACCTCACATGGTTTTAATTTGCATTTCCCTAATGGCTGATATCGTCAGGCACCTTTCTGTCTGATTTTTGTACGTGTATGCTTGCCAACTGTATCTCCTTTTTGGTGAAATGCCTGTTCATGTCTGTTGCCCATTTTCTAATTGGATTGCTTACTTCTGTTGAGGTCGGAGTGTTCTTTATAGATTTGAGGCACAAGCTTCCTGTGGATACATGGTTTGCAATGTGAATGTTTCTCTTTCTTTTCTTCCTTAATGGGGTCTTTTGCCGAGCAAAAGTTTTTAATTTTGATGAGGTTCAATTTATTAGTTTTCCCTGTGTAGGTCACATTTTCAGTGTTAAGAAAGAACTCTTTGCTAGGGTTAAATCCTGAAGATTTTCTCTTCTGTTTTTTTTTGTTTGTTTGTTTGTTTTTTTTTCCAAGATGTCTTACATTTTACATTTATGTCCATGATCCATTCGGAGTTCATTTTTGTACGACATGGAGGTCTGGCTCGAGGCCCATCTGTGTCCGCTTCTGGACGCCCATTTGCTGCATATCATTTCCTGAAAAGCTTATCACTCCTCCACTGAATTGCTTTTGTACTGTCGCCAAAAGTCAGATACTTTGGTGCAGGGCGTAACACATATTGTTCTGTAAAGGGCCACTTTACCAATAGTAAGCGTTTCTGGGTTGGTAAGCCATACTGTCTCTTGCAAATATTGGATTCTGCTGTTACAGCATCGAGGCAGCCAGGGGCAATTTGGGCAAGAACAGGCATGGCCAGATCGGCCCAAGGGCCATAGTTTGCAACCCTCGTTCTAAGGTTTGTTAAACACCGTTCTGTGCCAGGCTAAGATATAGATTATCTCATTTGGTTTTAACAGGATGCAGGAGGTTGGTACAATCTTCCCCACTTCACTGACAAGGACTCTTGGCTGAGAAATCTGGATAAACTGGCCTCATGTCACAAGGGACAGCCATGAGGGACAGAACCCAGAACTTTCCACCAACCTTCCTTACGCCTGCCCATGCTAACGAGCTCTAGGAACACAATGTTGTCCTGGCTTCCTACCCACTGAGGTCGAGGCTGCATAAGGTAACGTTCTTTTCTCAGGATGTTGGTCTCAAACCCATTTTCCTTTTGACCCCAGATGGAATCAGTAACGTATACCGGTCTTGCCTCATTCCTTTCAAGTTAAACATTTTGTAATTTGGAAACTTTACAGGCTCGGAGGAATGTGTCAACCAGGACAGGGTCCCAGGTGTCCCTCCCCCTGGATGACATGTGACATCCCCACAGTACAGTATCCACTCCAAAACTGACATCGGTCCAAGTGCAGTTTACTGCAGACTTCAGTTTCCACTCATTGTCACCGGCAGTCGTGTGTGTGTGTGTGTGTGTGTGTGTGTGTGTGTGTGTATTTTTCTGTGCAACTTTACCCCAAGTACACGTTCATGTGGCCACTGCCACAACCAAGATGGAGAATGTTCCAGCACCGGGAGAAATCCCCTAGTCCTAACGATCCCTCTAATGGCACCCCTCCCCCCCCACACACCCTAATCTGTCCTCATCTCTGCTCTTCTGCTTTGAACGCTGACAGATGCAGCTTCCCTCCACCTCCTGGTGAGCCCAGTGCCACTTTCTCCCTCAGGGGCCACCAGGGAGCTCTAAGCTCCTGGCCTGAATGATGGTTGCATCTGGCCTGAGTCACCTGAAAAAAAAATTTTTTTTTAATGTTTATTTTTGAGACAGAGACAGACAGACAGACAGAGACAGAGACAGAGAAAGGGAGACACAGAATCCAAGGCAGGCTCCAGGTTCCGAGCTGGCAGCACAGAGCCTGACGCGGGGGTTGAACCCATGAACGGGGAGATCGTGACCTGAGCCGAAGTCGGACGCTGAGCCGACTGAGCCACCCAGGCGCCCCCCACCTGAGCCGCTTTTTTATTTTACTTTGTCGTTGGCACGTAGTCAACCACGGTGTTGCCGCAGTTTCAGCTGTAACAACACAGAGACCCCACGGGTTCGTACGGGGCGCCATCTGTCTGTGGCCTGAGTCACTTCTGAACTCTGACCTGTGGTGACGGATCTCTACCAGAGAAACGGAACTCGAGGTCTCTGCGAGAGCTTGCCGTGTTTCTGCAGGTCCCGCACCCGGCGGAGATGTGCCCCGCAGTGAGGGAAAGGCCACGCGTGGAGAGCAGTCCCCAGGGCGGCCTCGGTGTCAGCGTGCACATTTCTACGGGGCGCCTACTATGTGCGGGCACACAGACCCTACACTCAGCCAGACCTCTTCTGGGTTCTGTGTCTGCCATTCACCAGCTCTGCGATTTTGGACAACTGACGCGACCTCTCTGAGTCTCAGGTTCCTTGTGAGGGTAAAACAGAAGTAAGGGCTTCACTGAGATCAGACATACAGAGTGCTTAGCTTAGCCTGGCCGAGTACGAGTGCTGACCGAGCAGTGCTGTGACAGGGCTGGTCACACCGCCCAGCAGAGCCCAGAGCTCTGCCCGCAGAGACGACTTCACTTCCTAGAAATTCTACGGGGTAAGAGCTGGAAAAACATTATCTTTATACCTTTCCTAAAGTGGCCCAGAGAGGGGAAGCGACTTACCCAAGGTCACACAGCCCGTAAGTGTGGGAGGGTGGACTAGAACCCAGGTCTCTGACTCCTAATCCAGTGCTTCTGGAACTTTCCTAGGTTCCAGCTTACGTGTCTCCCTCCAAGGAAGCCTGGCCATCTCCCCCACACTCGGGCCCCCCTTACACATGCTCACGGCACTGTATCGTTTGTTCAGACCCACTGTCTGAATGGTGTATTTGTGTGGTTTACTGCTGTGTCCCCGTGGAGAGTGGGCTCCATGCAGGTGGCGGCTGTCCTTGTCCCTGTCCCTGTCCACTGCGCCTGGCAGGGAGGGGAGGCTGCCCACATATAAGGCGGGCAGATGAGTGACGGTGGATGCTTCCTCCAGGTCCCCACAGGCACCTGCTGTCTACTCTGGGGGCGAGGTGCCTGGCACCATGTCACTCGCAAGCTGGATGGGGCTCTGAGCCCAGTAACAGTCAGCCCTCCAGGGAGCCCAGAGCCTTTGAGAAGATGGCCAGGGCCACCTGCCTGCAGGTGGGACGCGATGTGGCCGAGCGAAAGCAGGCGGGCTGCGGCCTCAAGGCCACGGGGCTCTCCAGGCACAGTGGGGCTGCCAGAAGAGGCTCTATTTCTGGAGTCCTGGTAGGATTCCTGGTTTCCATCACTGGCCCCTGTTTACGAGGCCCTTCCTGCTCTCACGGAGCCCGCATTTCTTTTCACTGCATCCCCAACTTGATGTTTTTATTTTTCTAGCTTCTAACGAAGCACCTCCCAGGCATGTCTGTCTGTGTCTCCATTTCTACGTCTCTGTCACCCTCTCCATCGGTCCCTCTCCCCTTCTCTTTGCAGCAGGCCTCCCCTCTGTAGATCTCATCCTTCAGTCAATAATTTGGGAGAAATCATTCCTCTTTGTAAGCCCCCTGGCCCCGATGCCTGGCCGGCCCTGCCGTTCTGCAGCCACAGTGGGACGCATCCCTCTGCCCCCCCCCGCCCCCAGCCTGGATCCAGTGCTGATTCACTGGGAGGCCGGGGCATCTGGCAGAGATGAGTCTTGGTCCGCTGCCCTCTGTGGTTCTGATGGCGCCCTCATCCGCTTGGAGAACGCACGCCTACAACAAGGTGCCTGACTGCCCATCTCAGCTCCAACTTCGGGCTTTACGACTCGGGGTGAGTCCTTCTCTCTGTGCCTCAGTTTCCTCATCTGTAACGTGGAATAACGATGGCACCCACCTCTCCTGGTTGTGGTGAAGTTCAGAGCTAACTGCCTGTGTAACACGCCCAGGGCCCAATACATAGTAAGCAATCAACAAAGTTAGTGCTCGTGAGTACAATATTATCTTCGCTATGATCACTCCTTTAAAAATGCTGTGCTCTTGGGGCGCCTGGGCGGCTCAGTCAGTTAAGCATCTGACTTCGGCTCAGGTCATGATCTCCCGGTTCGGGAGTTCGAGCCCCACATCCGGATCCTATGGCCCCTTTCACTCTACCCCTGCTTCGCTTGTGCGCGCACGCTCTCTCAAATGAACATTAAAAGGAAAAATCTGGGCGCCTGGGTGGCTCAGTCCGTTAAGTATCCGACTTTGGCTCAGGTCATGTTCTCGCGGTTTGTGAGTTCGAGCCCCGCATCGAGCTCTGTGCTGACAGCTCAGAACCTGGAACGTGCTTCAGATTCTGTGTCTCCCTCGCTCTCTGCCCCTCCCCCGCTCACGCTCTGTCTCTGTCTCAAAAATAAATAAACGTTTAAAAAAAATTTTTTTTTAAAAAGCAAAAACCACAAATCAAAATGCTGTGCTCTTTTCCATGCCTTTTACCCCCGTCTCCATCAGGAAGTGTGCCCTGGGAGGAGGGTCTCATCTTTCCACCCCACCCCACAGCTCTGGGTCAAGTACAGCCTGTGCCCCATGAACAGGCACAAATTGCTTCTCTATTTTATTGTCAGAAGCCTAACGCCCTGTGCCTTCCTGTCACGGAGGCTCCACTGTCACTAGGACCCAGTCCCTGAGGGCACACAGGACTCGGTGCCCATGGGGGGCCTGTGTTCACGACCCGGGAAAGGGCGAGAAACTTGGCCGGCCACCTACCAGGTGCTTCTCCCGCCTCAGCGCCGTGTCCAGATGCAGCAGATCCTTTAAGTGAAGGTTATAGATACACAAGTCAAGGTCCACACTGAAAAGTCCAAAGAGAAACGGAAGGCCTTTGAGAGTACTTGAGGTGGGGAGGGGGGTGACAGGGAGGGAGCACATCCCTGCTCAGTACAAGCCTCGGTGCATCCCGAGCCCAGATTTTAAATTCTGCAGCGTGCAGAGGTTCCCAACAGCCGCCCAGGTGATTCATCCATCACTTGTGACCGGAAGGGAGCAGCTGTCTGCGACGTGACGGGCAGAAGGCAGCAAGAGACGGAGGCGGGAGAAGAAGCACACCCCATTCCGGCATCGTAACGTCTGCATCACAAGCCCTCTCCCCTCCGCCCCTGCAGGCAGACATTCTCATGCCCATTTTACAGATGGGGAAACAGACTTAGGAAGTCAATTAGCCGTCACAGGGTCACAGGGCAGGTCAGTGGCCGGGCAGAGTTGACCGTTTGTCCGGGGTGGGCACACGCACTCTGAGCAGCCCCATTCCCACCCAAACTGTGACGAGCCCAGTAAGTTCCCAAAGCTCCTCAATACCCCTTCCCAACCACTGTCAAGGTCGGCACAGAGCTCAGGGTCTGGGCCCCCTCCTTCCACAGCCCTGAGCTGAGGTGGGGCCCGGTTCATCTCACGGGGGCAGGGCCCCTTGGACGTCACCGAACTTAAAGAGCAGAGAAGTCTGAGGACCAAAGCACAACGCTGTTGCCTCTGTCTTCAGCCTCTCCCACGGGCTGAGCAGCTTGGTGATTTACAGCGCAGGCTTTGAAGATAAGGTCAAACCCAGCCGTACCACTCACCTGCTGTGTGACCTCCGGCATGTTACTCAGCCTTTCTGTGTCCCTTCATTCTTTGTAAAACGAGGGCAGTGATAGCAGCTACCACATAGTGTTAAGAGGAATTAATTCATTGATTGATTAACTTTTATTCATCCATCACTGAACCTGTCCCAGGCTCCTACGGGGCAGTAGGGACACAGCAGTGAATAAAACAGACCCGGTCGCACTCGTGAGACAATTAATCCCTGCAAAGTGCTCAGTACTCTGCCCAGTACACAGAAGGCACCTGATCAGTGCTAGCTGCTGTTATGCAACGCCCAGGGCACGTCGATGATTCAACGACGCCCCTAATGTCTCTCCTCGGGGCTCAGGCTGGATTCCATAACCCCCACGTTGGCCAACACCACATGGTGAGCTGCAGCTCAGACACTGGGTGGCTGTGTGTCCGTGGCTGAGTTGCTTAACCTCTCTGGGCTTCCATTTTCTCCACTGACAGTGATATGGTCCACGGGTCTGTTTCTCCATCCCTTCCCCCGCCTTACCTCTCGCAGATCAGCACCTCGGGGAAGCTGTTCACCCGGACGAAGGTGCGGCTGAGGAACCTGTCGTCACTGGCCGTCGAGTGGATGCTAGACGAGGAGCTACAGTCCTCCTTCTCGGCCTGGCTCAGGCTCCCCAGGCTGCTGGAGGGGGAAGCCTCCACCGGCTGGTTCGGCAAGATGGCCTGCTTTAAGTTTTCGTGCAGAGACGGGTTGGAGGAACCGTCGGCCAGCGGCTGGGGTCGGGGGAGAGAAAGCTCGCTCAGTCCGCATGACCTATCGTGACTTTGCTTCAGTAATTCCGCCAGAGATATATGACAGCAGTCCCAAGAGGGCCAGGCTGGGGACACACTGGGAGGGGAAGAGTAAACAGGTAGAGCCCCGTGCCCCAGGGTCACGCCCACATCTACCCCCCAGGGACCAGGGTCATAGCTCTTGTCCCCAGGAGGCCAGCCCCTCTGCACTAGGCCCCTACCCCTTAGCCATGAGCCTGGGTCCGCTCACCAGTGGCCCACCTACACCCCAGACCTGGCCGCCAACTCTGACCTCCACCTGCTCCCTGCCCCCCGCCCCCACTGCTTCTGCCTCTGTCCCAGACCCCCGGCTCTGCTCTGTCCACTGACCTGCTGACCACCTGGCTCTTCCCCACCTACACTGACCTGGGCATCACCTCCTGACCCCAGGCCTTCGAGGTGGCTCCCCACTGCCCTTAGATAGGCCCGAAACTCCTTACCAAGGGACTCAAGACCCACACGCTGCCATGGCCACATGAGGTCACAGCCTAGTGCCTGGCACAGCTGGAGGGCTCAACAAATGTCAGCCACCACCTCTGTCCAGCTTGCTCCACTGCTCCAGAATGTTCCTGCCCAAGTAGTACAGAGCCGGCTGCCAGCTCCAAACCTCCCTCGTCATTCCATACTTCTGGGTCTTTCCAGATTCTGGTCCCCTTGCCCGCAACAGCCCTCACTCACTGTCTGCTGGGCAGAGGCATCCCTCCCTCCAGACACAGATCCAGAGCCTTCCATCCCTGGTAGCCCGGCCCAGCCCATGCCGGTTACGGCACACCGTCCTACAATCTCTGCCCAGACGGTGAGGGCCTCCAGGGTGAGGACGATGCTGTCCCAACCACTGGATAATCCCCAGCGCCCAGCAGGAGCCTGCCTGGCAAAGGGTGTCGACGATGAATAAATGCCCCTGGTCCGGGAGTTTTGCCCCAACACCCACCCACCAGATAGCTAAGTGAAGGAGGCAGTTCCCAATGAGCGTCTCTGGGAGCAGTCCCAGTACTGCAGAAAAGTTCTAATCTGGGAAAGTCTGTGTTCGGCACAGTGAAATCATTTCTGTGGGGCAGGGATTTGCAGAACCTGGCTCTGGCTGTCTTCAAAAGCAAATAATAACCGAGGAAACCGAACAAGTACAGAGCGCTTGGCTGCCACATGCAGGGCTAAGCCCTATGTCTATAATCCCATTTGACCCTCAAACAATTGGGGGAGGCAGGAGGGCCCATCACCCCCATTTGCAGATGAAGAAACAGGAGGCCGAGTCAGAAAATGGCCCATAGTAACGGCCGAGATAAGAGTTAGGATGGAGTCTGTGTGACCCCAGAGCCCGTCTTGTTTACGGCCAGGAGAGCAGGCAACATTTTCCTCCAGTACTGGACCAGGGACTCTTTCTTCCAGGGACAGTCTCAAAGCCAAGGGCTCCTAGAAGCACCGTGGGATGGGCTACTGTCTGCAAATCTCCTGACCGCAGGTGAATTCCTGGCTTCAGGTGTAAGAGACCTATAGCCAGGGGACCTCGCACAGGTCATTGGCCTCTCTGGGCCTCAGTTTCCTTATGCATGAAGAGGCAATAACAGTATGATTTACCTTATGGGAAATGCCTAACGCATGAGAAATGCTTAGCATTGGGCCAGCCCCACAGTCAGTGTTCAGCAGGGTGGAAGCGGGATCTGTGAATGAGGAGCGATGCCAGGAACTGTGTCAGGGCCGGTGTTTGTGTTACTGCTAGAAGAGTAGGGTGCTGCCCTACTGTGCTGCCCCTGGTGTTCCTGGGGACACCTTGCTATACCCTGTCCCCGACAATGCTGTCATAAAGAGGATTCATCCTAAAGTTTTAGTCCATTCCACAGCCTCAAAATTATCCTTATTAAAATGACTTACCACAAAACCCTCAGAGAGGACCCAAAACCACTGCCCACTCCTACCCCCATCTCTAGGGCATTACTGAATAATTGCGTTTCTAAGACGGAGCTGAGGACTCTTACCCGGAACTTCTGATTGATGGGATAGATGACTTTTGCCTTCAGTGCAAATGCTGTGATGTTGCTGTTGAAAGATGGCTCACATTCCTGGGAAGGAAGAACACATGGCATCGGGTGCTTTCTAGAAAATGAAGGATAAACCGCTAAGAGTTACAAAAATGCCACACCCCATTTGTAACAGTGGCCTTGGAAAGGGACTGTAACAGGCTCATTTAGATCCCAGTAGGTGATCACTTGTTAGAAGGATGGGTGGGTGGATGGGTGGATGGATGGGTAAATGAATAGGTGGATGGATGGACAGATGGACAAATGGGTGGATGGATGCATGGGTGGATGGGAAAATGGATGGATGGGTAGATGGATGGATGGATGGACAGACTGATGGATGCATGGATGGATGGATGGATGGATGGATGGATGGATGGATGAATGGGTGGATAGGTAGATAGGTGGGTAAATGGATGGATAGACATATGGACAAATGGGTGGATGGATGAATGGGTGAATGGGAAGGTGGATGGGAAAGCGAATGGGAGGGTGGATGGATGGATGGATGGATGGATGAACAGATGAATGGGTGGATAGGTAGAGAGGTGGGTGAATGGATGGATAGACATGGACAAATGGGTGGATGGATGAATGGGTGAATGGGAAGGTAGATGGGTAGGTGGGTGGATGGATAGATGGATGGATGGATGGATGGATGGGTGGATGGATGATGGATGGATGGATGAATGGATGGGTAAATGAATAGGTGAATGGATGGACAGATGGACAAGTGGGTGGATGGATGCATGGGTGAATGGGAAAGGGGATAGGTGGGTGGATGGGTGGATGGATGGATGGATAGATGGATGGATGGATGGATGGATGGATGATGGGCAGATGGATGGGTGGATGATGGATGGATGGATAGATGGATGGATAGATGGATGGATGGATGGATGGATAGGTAGATAGAGAGGTGGGTGAATGGGTGGACAGACATATGTACAAATGGGTGGATGGATGAATGGGTGAATGGGAAGGTGGATGGGAAAGCGGATGGGTGGGTGGATGGATGGATGATGGATGGATAGATGGATGGATGGATGGATGATGGATGGATGATGGATGGATGGATGGATGATGGATGGATAGATGGATGGATGGATAGATGGATAGACGGATGGATGGGTGGATGGATGGATAGATGGATGGATGGATGGACGGATGGATGAATGGGTGGGTGGATGATGGATGGATGGATGAATGGGTTGACAGGTGGATAGAGAGGTGGCTGGATGGATAGATGGACATATAGACAAATGGGTGGATGGATGAAAGGATGGGTGGGTGGATGAGTAGATGTTATATAGCACATTCCTTATTTAATTCCAAGTCTTCAGCTTTGAAAGAAATAAGTATTTAAATAACATGACAAAAATTTATGAGCGTTCCTAAAAATTGTGAACCATCTTTTAGTGGAAAAGAAAACAGAGTAGTTTTAGCATTGCCAGGGGCATAAACATTTACACACGGTAATATTCACACAAGCCTCTGGATCAGAGCCTTCAATGAAAAGCAGTTGGGCAAGTCTTTTCACTTCTCTGAGCCTCAGTCTTCCCAGACAGAAAACAAGGTACCGTATGTGCCCCTAGGTCCGTGAGACAAAGCACCCAGCAGAGTTGCTGGGACAGAAGAGCCGCGAAGCAAGGGTGGGGAAGAGGTGCCTTCCCGGGGAGCCTTCTCTGACCGCAACTGGAAAGACTTACTCCCGGCTGCTCAAGGTTCCCCACATCCTCTCTGTATCTCCCTCTGCTGGAGCCGCCCCCTGCATTTTGCTGGGCGTGCTGAGTAAATGTTTTGGAAACCACCTGCTGGGCATGACGGTGAGCAGGCAGCCGAATCAGGAGCCTGGCACTCCAGACCACGAGAAATCTCGACCTGCCGGGCGAAAACTGCACCCTCATCTACTGCAACGCTGTTCAACCAAAATTTCTGAAGAAAGAGCTCCATAACCAATGATTTCTTGTTGCCAACTTTACCTCGGGATAAGATACCCTATCACAGGGGATACAGAAAGATTTACCACCACCTCATGATGCGGGCACTGGGACAGCACCCGACAGCGGTGTGGCCCAGGACGCCTCCCAAGCGGGTTTCGCCGAGATGCCCTTCTGAGCAGGGTGGGGGTGGAAGCCACAGGGCGAGGGCTGGACCTTGTCATTTCCACCTGTGCTTCATGACTCACAAAAAACAGACTTAGATGACGAGAATGGGGCAGACCACCCACGTGTGCCACCGCCAAGGGCCCCGCCGCTGAGTCTACTGTCTTCATTTCTCATGGGGGAGACGAGACACAGAGCAGTTAAGCCGTGAGCCCAAGGTCACACAGCTGATAAACGCCAGAACCGGGATTTGAGCTCAGATTCCCTCCTCTTTGGCTGACACCTTTCCGCCTCCTTCAATGTCATACAAAAAAGAATGAGGGTAAGAGCCAGGAGGTTAAAAAGGAAGTGGGTGTTCAGTAGAGAAGAGCCCTGGGCTGGTGTCCCCACCCTCCAGGAGCACAGGCCACATCCTGAGATACTTTGTTATTCCCACACCCCAACCTGCCATGTAAAATCAACCACAAATTCCACACTCAAACTCCTAAATGTCACTCAGACCCACAGCCCTGGCCCCAGCCACCACCATAATTACCCTAAGGGCTTCAACAGCCTCATAACTGGCTCCCGTCCATGCACTGAGTGCCTACTATGTGCTAGGCTCTTAATGCCTTCTTGATCATTTAATTATCACACGTCAGCCAGTTTGGGGAGATCTGTACTATTTCCATCATCCCTATTTCATGCAGCAAGGCTCAGAGGTTAACACCTTCCAATTCATTCTCTACGTGGCAACTGAATGATCTTTTGAACTTGGAATCCCCCTCGCTGCCGGCTTAAAACCCTTCCTGGCTTCCCTGTGATCCGAGGGAGGAGGGCAAAGCCTGCCCTGGCCCCCAGCATCCAGTCCCCATCTCTGCTTGAAGCTGTGCAGGTACAAAGGCAAAGGAGGACCGTAAGATTGAAAAGGCTGATTTCAGAACAGGTTACATAATTTGCGGGGTCCAATACAAAGTGAAAATGGGGGGTTGTGCATCTTATCAGAAAGTGATTAAGAATTTCAGGACAGCAGGGTCCAGAGAGCAGAAGCAGGGCCCGACTGAGCTCAGGCCCTGTGTGTTTGCGCGGGCTGCACGCCCGGGAAGCCGGTCCGGGCTGCTTTCCAGTGGACACTCGCCTGCTCAGAGAAAGCCGGGGAAGCGGAGGGCACCACTGTGCTTTTCTAAACTTCTTACAAACAGAGGCGAAGAGAAAGCACAGCATGGAAAGGGTGGAAAATGAGAGGAAGGGCGTGGTCGCTGCCCTGCAGGGGAGACAGACAACAAAAATTGCACTTAATGTGAAAAACATAATTAGAAGAACAGGATGAATAGGCTGGGGTCCACCCGAGACGCAGGGAAGCAGAAGCCGGGCCTGCGCATCAAAGCGTCAAGTCCAGCTGAGGCGTTCCCGAGCCGTCCGGGGAGCCTGTGAATGCGCCCCATCCACCTGCAGTTTCCACCCCATCCACCCACAGGATGCAAGCCCATCGAGCACCGAGGACCGACCCCGTGACGGTCACGATGTTTGTCAGGATGAAGGGCCCGAAAGGGCTTGGCAAATGGAATCCAGGAGAAAACTGGCTTCTGCTGTTTTTGGTTTTGTTTTTGTTTCTTTTTACAGCTTTTCTTATTAAGTTCAGATGCCTTCCAAATTCTGATGACCTTCCCAACAGCAGCAATACAATTATACAGAAAATTGGTCGTAGTGCAAGTTCACAATGTAAAACTTCCCCAGCTGAAGCAATGCAATTATTCAGAAAATTAGTGAAAGCGTAATCGCAGGAAAAGAAAAGGCATCTCGCTCACCAACATCAAGGTGTTCTTTCAGTGAGCGCGTGGATGCGACCACAAAGGAGCCATCGCCCCAGCTCTCTTCATCCTGGGCAATGGCATGCCTCAGAGCCTTCTGGAGTTTTCGGTTTGTTTTTGACCGACGTGAGCTATTTATCGAAATGAGGTTCATGCCAGGAGTGGCCTGGGCCACAAATGCCTTGGGTTTTCTGTGCATTTCAGGACATCGGCGTTAGAGCTCAGCTCGCCCGGTCAGAATCAGTCCTGGCTGCATTCCTTGACAAGCTCAGCCTGCAGAAGGCAGGGCATTTTGGCAAAGCCGGTCACTGGAACAGGCAGATCTTTAACTTAACTCTTGGCAATTATTAGCTAGATAATGGACATCGGCTGGCATAGCTAAACAGTTAACAGGTAAAGCGTTACTGGGAAAAATAGAGTGTGGCTTCCGGGGAGGTAAAAGGACTGGGCTCCCCTGCAAACGCTGAGAGATCGCTGCAGTCCTGCAGTCCGAATATTTGCAGAGTTAGCAGGTGATCAGACAGGTTAGGTTTCTTGTCCAATGCCACACAGCAAACAGGTGACGGGACTGGGGCCGGCTTCTGGGGTCCTGGATCCCCAAGCCTGTCGTGTTTTCATCACCTCCAAAGCTGCCCTCTGCGTGAGCAGGGTTGTATCCAGGCAATTCAACCACAGAGAGCGTGCAATTTAACAATTTCTAGCATATTCACAGCTATGCGCAGCCATGACCACAGTCAATTGGGGAACACTTCTACCGTCTCCAAAAGAAACCCTTTCGCTGTCACCTCTCTCCCTCCCACACCCTCCTCCCCAGGCAACCACCAACCTCCTTTCTGTCCCTGTAAATGTACCTGTTCCGAACATTTTATACGAATGGAATCCTCTGATAGGTGGTCTTTTGTGACTGGCTTCTTTCAGTCAGCATATCTTCAGGCTCCATTCGTGTTGAAGCAGGTACTAGGATTTCGTTCCTTGTCATGAACACGGTGCACACGTTCTCGTGCACACGTATGTTCCCACTGTTGGGAGCATGGTTTTGATAACACGGATGATAGGGCCAGAGGGCCAGAGGGTGAGGGAAAGACACACAGACACACGGAGATGCAGACAGACAGAGAGACACGAGAGAGAGGGACACACAGACAGCTGCACCAACACACGCACGTGCAGCCACATGGGGACACCAAGCGCCTGGGGACAGAGAGGCAGGGAGCATGAGCCGGACACACAGCACCTATGTGCCAGGGGCCCGCTCCCGCTGCAGCCCCGCAAGGGCAGCTAATCCATCCATCGGGCCGCGTAAGGGAAGCCTGTGTCCAGAATCCTCGGGAAGATAGATCTGCCTCGTGGGGCTGCTCAGAGAGGTGCTTGGGGGTAATCCACACGAGTGCTCACCATCATTCAAAAGTGACATATGTGAAAATGCCTGACATTCAGTAGGTGCTAAAAAAAAAATGTCAGTTCAGTCTTCCCCTTTTCTCAGGACGTTCTCCATCCCTCCCTCTCCCCCTCTCTCTCTCTCCCTATCTACCTGTGTAAATGTCTATATTTACCTTTGGGCAATTGAGGGTAAATGGCCAGGATCCATAGTATTTTCTGGGGACCGGCAAGCGTCTAGAAATAGCACACCTTTGGAAGAAACGCCCTCCTTATCCACAGAGCTCATGCATGAAATGATGCCCCACGGCGAGCTCAGGCTGGGCAGTGTGGGGGCCAGTGAGGAAGGAACGGGGAGAATCCACCTTCAACATGTCTATCAAGAGGTCCAGAGCCCGAGTTCCTGGACATTTACTTAACATTCACGTAAAAGAAATAAAACGAAATGGAAACAAACTTACGTACAAACACTCACAGACGCCTCATTCAGAAGAGCCAAACCCTGGAAACAACTTGCATGGTGATATATCCCCACAGTGGACTGAGCAATTAAAAGGATAGATTGGGGGAGCCTGGGGGGCTCAGTCGGTTAAGCCTCCAACTTCGGCTCAGGTCAAGAATCTCACAGTTCGTGGGTTCGAGCCCCGCGTGGGGCTCTGTGCTGACAGCTCAGAGCCTGGAGCCTGCTTTGGGTTCTGGGTCTCCCTCTCTCTCTGCCCCTCCCCCGCCTCAGGAAGAAGTAAACATTAAAAAAAATTTTCAATAAAAATTAAAAGGGATGGATTACTGATAAGTGCAGCCATACGGTAAAAGCCTCGAGAGCAGTGTGTTGAGTCACTGTCAGCACAAGAAAGCACAGGATTCTAGAACAGTGAGACCACAGTGGTGATGGGAATCACACACCTGCCACTTCTGGAAGGAGCAGGGAAGGTGGTAGATGGGGGGAAGGTAAACCAGAAAGGAGCATGGGGGAGGTTTCTGGGGCAACAGAATGTTCCAGATCGGGGTATTGGCTATAAGTGGAAAACAAAATTTGTGCACTTTGCTGTATGTAAATTATACTGCAGGAACGAAGCCTGTTGGGAAATCTGTCAGGGGCTCATCTGGATGACATCTGTGCTGCCAGGCAGGGCACACAACACCCAACGTGCGACTCGGCAAACAAACCCAAACACGCGGCTTACGTCCACAGCCTCCTCCTTCGATGTCTGTGCGTGTCTCTTCCTCCTCCCGGACGGGGAGCCGGTTTCCGAGGGGTCCTGTACGTTAGACTCCAAATTCTTGAGCAGACTCTGAGCATCGTCTTTCTAAAATCCAAAGGTGGGGGTGGGGAGAACACAGGGAAGCCGGTCAGCCTGGTGCCCCCATACCTCGAGCCGTCACCTCCTCACCCAACGTGTGCACATCTCCGTGCCTCTGCCTGGCCCCTCTGTACGTAGCGCCCTGCCTCCTGCCTCCTGCCCCCACCCGGGGTCGGGTCAGCCACACAGCCTTCACGACTGTCCCATCCCCACTGGATCAAAAGTCACTCCATTGTTCTTCTGGGTTGGTGGCCCCTGGCAGCCTGTGAGCTCCTTGGGGCAACAGCTTACTGCGGGAAACAGCCCATCAATATTAATTTTCCTGCTAACCCCCATAATGCCACTGGATGCGTTTAAGAAAATATTTCAGGTAACGGTACAGTATAGAATGGTTTGTATTGGGAACCACGGCTGATCCTCATTATGGGAAAGGTTCTGTATTTGTAAATTTGCTTACTTGCTGACATTATTTGTAACCCCCCCCAAATCAACACTTGTGGTGCTTTTGGGGGTCACTCCTGGGCAGGTGCAGGGTGGAGAGAATTTGAGCTGCCTGACTACATTGTCAGGGTCTCCTACTGCAAACAGGTGGCCCCTTTTGTTCTTAATGCCATTCTCCTCTCACACATCCGTGCTTTCTGTTGCTAATGTAGTTGTTTAAAATAACCCCTAAGTGTAGTGCTGGAGTGTGGTCCGGTGTTCCCACGGGCAAGAAAGCTGGCGTGTGCCTCACGGAGAAAATGCACGTGTTGGATAAGCTTCGTTCAGGCATGAGCGATAGTGCTGTTGGCCGTGAGTTCAATGTTAATGCATCAACAATATGTGCTAAATAGAAACACACATAAGACAAAGTTACATATTGGCTGGTTAATGAAGATGCTGTGGCCGGAGTCTTCCAGGAACCCAGCCCTGTGTCTCCCCTGGGAGCAATGATGGAGTCTTTGCTAATTCTGGCTTTGCAGTGATCTCATAGGTCATGATTATCAACCGTATTTAAAATCCCATCACGCCAGAGACACGTATCAAGCCCCTCTTGGGGCTGCTCATGGATATAATCTTTGCCTTGAAGAAATATCGCCCGTTGGTCATTGAATTAGTCAGCAACTGCTACGAAGCATCACTAAGCCTCAGGCTTATTCTAGTCACTGGGAATGGAGTAATGAAGGAAGTAAACAAAGCCCCTGCCTTCATGGAGCTTACATTCCAGTGACAGGGCGACATAAATAAATACGTAGAGAGTAGGGGTGGTAAGTGGTACAGAAAAAAATGACGTAGGACAGGAGGATGGAGAGCAATAGGAGGAGAAGGCCTCTTGGCCAAGGTGGCATTTGAGAAAAAGCTTTTAGTGAGAGAGCCAGCTATTCAGATAGCTCAGGAAAAGCTTTCCAGGAGAGGACACCGCAAGTGCAAAGGCCCTGTGGCAGGAGCGTGTCCAAAGAAGCCCTGTGGCTGCACCAGCGTGGGGTGTGGTAGAGAGGTGTAGATGATGAAGCCAAGGACTCAGGGATTGTTTGTTTGGCAGTTACGGCTGACCAATACAAGGGTTCCACAGGCAAGCACCTAATCAGATCATCCTATGGTAGCGACTGCAGGAGATAAACCTCACCCACTCCACACGGGGGCATCATTATTTTGCTCCCCAGTGAAAAACAACCAGGAAGCCAAGGATCGCCAGCCACTTGAGGACAAACTCTACTACGAAAGAGAAACCCCAAACAAACCAAAAGAAAAAGTGAACCAAACATAGATGCTGTGTGGGCAAAAAGAAAACTTCAAATGAATCAAGCAACTATAATATCCTCAGGGAGCCAAGAGAAGATGTTACTTGCACCAAACAAGAACAGGGCAGTAGAAACACGGAGCATTCTGAGGACAAAAAAGAACTCTTGAAAATTAAATTAAAATTTAATTTAATTAAAATTTAATTAAATTTTTTAAAAAAAGGAAAAGAATCATCAAAGAGAGTGAGTTTCCACATCATAAGGCCTCCTGAATACACAGTAGGAGGGAGGGGAATCTATTGATTGTCAACAACATCCATCCTGGTGCCTCTTCTAAGCTGGGAGCAAAGATACTTCCTTCCAGATTCTCCAGGGGAACAAAACAAAGTTATCAGCGATCAGAACAAAATCCCATGTCTCCACATCAACAATGGCAGTTGGAAGGCAATGGGGAAAAAAATGCCTTCAAGATTCCCGGGTTGGCGGGGGAGGGGGGGCTATTCCCAGCCTGGCGTCCACAACCTAACTGCTCTCACCAAACTAAGTGTAAAGACAGAAGGACACAGATACTTCCAGACACAGAAGTTCTCAAAAGCACCTCCCTCTATCTCTCTCGCAGGAAGATCCAGGAGTTCATGCTCTACCCACGTGAGGAGATTAGCCCAGGAAGACAGTGCAGGAGATCCCTGGAAGAGGATGTAACTCCAGGGAGGTGAAGACGTTCCAGGGTGACGGCCGGAGAGGTCCCACTGGTGACAGCAAAAGCCTAGAGTATCCGCTGCTTGATGTTGAAAAACAAAACGGTCCCTGGGAGGGCTCCTTAAATGTAAGTGGAGATTACCCACCTCCAGAGATTCTCATCAGTGAGTCTGGGATGGGGCCCAGGAACTGGCATTTCTAACAAGCTCCCAGGAAATGCTGTTGCTGGTTTGGTCCAAATGAGTCACAGTGGTCCAGAGAGCCAACCCGGTTGAGACGGGAGCAGGCGAGAAGTTTCCCGGTGTTTGCAAGAAGATAAAACCTATCAAATGCTTAACGCCCTCAAGTGTCTGGACAAGAAACGTGTATAAAAGGAGGGGTGTTCGGTGTTATATGAATGAGCACGAGAATCGAAGCAAATGGAAAAAAAAACCTGGGTAACTATTAATTTCAGCGAAAACAAAAGGCAGTGAGAAAAAGGAAAGTAATCACAATTGCAGCTGATCCTTGACTCACGGTGAAAAAGTGCTTCCAGAATCCTGACAAAGGGAACACTGAACACTGATTGAAACAAAATTACCCAATAGCCACACAGGGAGGGTGGTGGTGGCGGCTGGGGTGGGTGTACCTATGAAACAGAAGAAAAGAGAGCTGAACCCTCCCGGGGTCCGCAGTGTGAAGTCAACGCTATGCCTGAAGCCAAAAATGCAAGAAGGAGCCGGGGAAGCAAGTTCTTTAGAAAGGGGAAGAAAATTACCCTAAAACCAGCTGAAAGAGTTGGACGCGTTGCTTTCTGAGCCGGGGTAAGCGAACACTCGATGAGCAGGTAGAATGCCAACGCAAATAAAAAGTTTTGATGATGAAATAGGTACAACGAACGCACAAAGGAAAAGGAAAACAACAGAAAGAAAGCGGTGCAAGGTAAAATTATGAGCTGGGTGACCTGGACCAGAGGAGAACGGGGAACCCAGCACGCAGGAGGGAAGAAGTACCTCATCTAGCCTGAGGGGGTCTTTTCTCTGCCTCCTGAAGGATCAGTGGGAAAGGTCAGAGAGCAGGGAAAGCCGAGAAAGGTCACTGCAGGCAGAGAGAATGGGTGTGCAGAAGTGGAGAAGCAAGGAGATACTGGGTGGCTGGAGAACAGGATGCTGTGGGTGCCTGGGCACCTTGTGTTGAGGCTGGATGTCCCGGGGAAGGTGATCACCTTGTACTCCATTTCCTTACGCTGGGAAATCGGACATAATCTTCTGTAGGCGACCAGCAGTCACTGGAGGTTTTTAACCCAGACAGTCAGATTGCTGCGTGGGCATTTTAGAAAATGAGATGTAGGGAAGAGAAGAGGAAAAAAGGAGTCCACGTAGAACGCTGTTGCTGGGGCGCCTGGGTGGCTCAGTTGGTTAAGCATCTGACTCTTGATTTCAGCTCAGGTCACGATCTCCCAGTTCGTGAGTTCGAGCCCCGTGTCAGACTCTGCAATGGCAGAGCAGAGCCCGCTTGGGATTCTCTCTCTCCCTCTCTCTCTGCCAAACCTCCCCCCCTCCATGCACACATATTCTCTCCCTCTCTCTCTCAAAAATAAATAAATAAACTTCAAAAAAATAAAGAAGGCTGTTCCTAAGGTCCCATCCAAATCATCAGAAAACCCCGTCAGCCCTACCCTGGAGCCAGAGCCCCCTCTAAGGCTACTGCCCTAGTCTGAGCCACCATTAGACCTTCAACTGGACTAATGCAGGCCTTAGCGGCCAGCTGCACAAACCCAAACCCCGTGAGCCTCAGCTGTGACACGGGCCACCGGGCCACCGCTATGGTGTGAAGGTTTGTGCCCCACCCCCCACTCACAGGCTGAAACCCCAACTCACAAGGTGATGGCATTTGGGGGTGGGACCTTTGGGAGGTGGTTAGTTCCGGAGGGTCCAGTCTTCCCGAAAGGGAGGAGTGCTTTTACAAAAGAGTCCCGGGGAGTCCCCGACCCTTGTACTCTCTGAGGACAGTGAGAAGTCAGCAGTCTGCAACCTGGAAGAGGCACTCACCAAGAACCCAGCCGTGCTGGCCCCCGATCTGGGACTTCCAGCCTCCAGAACTGTCAGAAATAAGTTTCTGTGGTTTGTAAGCTACACAGCGTATGGTATTTTGTTACTGCAGCCCGGACAGACGAAGACAGAGACTGACCGTTACCGCACCAAGTAGCAGATGGCCTTCAGAGCTTTCGGCTCTGATTTAGGTGTTCAGACAGACTGGGGTTGAAATCCAGCCCCCCTGTTTATTCACCATGTGGCCCTGGACCAAGAACAACGTTGTGGAGCCTCGATTTCCTAACCTGGCATGTGAGGATAATGACAGTTCCCCCACTCAGAGGTCTGGAGCGAGAACATAGAACCCAAATCCCACAAGCGCTTGGCTCGGAACAGGTCACCCAGCAAAGGCTCTGTACGTGTAACCTCTCTCTTCACACAAGAAGCCGAGGTCTCTCAGTGTCCCTTAATCACCAGCGGGATGTGACAACCTCAACCTTGCCCATAAGCATTCAACACATTTTACTTTCAGCCTTTATCACTCCTTTCCAGCAAAAAACGCTCCCCCGAAGTCCAGGGGCAATATGAAAGAGCCCGCATTTCCACCTGCTGGGCTTGTCTCCTTCTCCAATGGGCCAGGAACTCAGGCAACAAGACCACACACCTCAATTCAGATCCTACCAGACTTTATCCTTCAAAGAGGTCAAAGCTGCAAGGACCCAAGACAGTGATCACATCACTCCTGATCGAACGAACGCCTTGCTGTATGCCAGACCTCTCCGCACGACACCCCATCCCGCAACAAAGGTCACGCGAAGCCCCCACCAATCCCCTTCGTGCATCTAGCCTGTGACCACTGCCTCTCATGGAGAGTACAGTGACTTTGGGCTTAGACACGCATCTGTCACTTTGGCAAGTCACTTCACCTCTCTGTGCCTCAGTGTCCTCAAACGCACAGTGGGGTCACTGACAGAACAAACTCACAAAGCTGTTTTGGGGATTCAATGAGATAATTCAGGTAGACGATCCAGCTCAGGGCCCGGCACACAGTCAGCAGTCAGCAGGTGGTAGCAGTATGGTTTCCCATCACGGAGCTCAGCAGGTTGTGTTACAATCAAATGTTTACTTGCAGCCTTTTTCTGGAGGCTGTGAACCTCCAGCAGCAAGGGCGGGGTCTACCCTGCACGGGAATGTGGCGTCTCAGCCCCTCAGGACGGTGGCTGCCAGAAGGTGCTCATCAAACTTTGTAGGGATGAATGAGTGAATGAATGAATGCATGAATGCATACCAGGGTGGCAGCCAGGTCTACAGAGGCTAGTTGGGTCACCCACCCAGCAGGAAGCAGAAAGGATGGGTAGGGATCGCGGCCCCCCCCACCCCACCCCGTCCACCGTGCTCAGCCGGGCCCCTCGGCCAGCTGCGAATCCAATCCCGTGGTGCCACAGATGTGGAGACTGAGGCCCAGAGCGCTTTAGCGGCCGTCTGTGAACGCACGGCGGAGTAGGACGGAGCAGCCCCTTCTGGGGGCCCCAGGGCGGTGCCCTCCTGTCACTCCACCGCCGCCCTCCCCTCCCCCACTCTGGAATGGATCTCCAGCCCCCTTCCCAGGGCAGAGGGGAAGCCGGGGCAGGACCAGGTGCGCGCGTTGCCCGCGATCTCGCTCAAGTGCGCAAGGGGCGCAAGAGGCCCGCGCCGCGCGCGTCCCACACCCGCGCGTCCCGCCAACCTACCCACCTGGTGCCGTGGGCGCGGGCGGGCTGCGCGGCAGCCGAGCCAGAGGCCGAGGCCGAGGCCGAGCGCGGCGCCCAGCAGCACGGCGGGGGCCAGCAGCGCGGGCGCCGGCCGCACCGCGTCCCGGCCCAGCGGCAGCCGCGCGTCGCTCCCGCAGGCCGCCGCGCCGCGGGCCATCGGGGGCGCTCAGGCGGCGGGCGGGCCGCATCGCCCCCGCCGCCGCGCGCCGCCTCGGCCCGCCGCCCGGGGCACCGTCCCCGCCAGCTCGGCGACCAGCGAACTCGGGGACCGGGCGGGCAGGGGCGCGGCGCGCTCCACCGACTCCTCCGGCCTGCGCGCTCTCCAGCCTCCGGCTCCGGTCCCCCTTCCCGGCGCGGCCCGGCCGGAGGGAGGAGCCTGGGTGGTCCGCCCAAAAGTTGGAGCCGCCCCCCGCCCGGCCTGCCCTCGCACTGAGCATGCCTGGAGCGAGGCGCGCGGCTCGGCCAGGGGAGTCCCCGGGGCCTCTTGGCTTCCCGGGAACGAAGGAGGTGGGGAGGGGGGTCCCCCAGCCACGGAGGACGGTGTTGCTCGGTTAAGTTTCTCGAGCGTGTAAGATGGGCTAAGCATTCAGCCTGTTGATGTCAGTAACTTTCTCAACAGCCCTCCGGGATGGGTACTTATTCTCCGCCTACTCTCCAGACGAGGAAGCTCAGGGTCACGGCGGCTAAGTGACCTAGTGAGAGTCCGACTCCAGTCCCGCTCCTCACCCGGACCGGTCGGCCGTCTGTGGACCACACAGTCCGCCACTGCCTCTGAACTTGTTAGCCTGAAGGCTCCTGTTTTAATCCCCTTCTATGGATAGTCAATAGTTTCCTCTATGATAATGTGTAGAGACAAGATTGTTACACCCAGCCCGCACTAGGAACGAGACACTGCGTGGTCATTCATTCGCTCAGCCTTCACAGAGAACCTGCTGATGGAACCAGCCCCAGGCCCGCAAGGGACCAGACGAGGTCCAGACACCGGATATCTCACGGCTGTGCGGGGAGATAAACAACTCGAGGAATTCACCATCTGCTCTTTGCTTGAGCAAACATTTACTGAGGACCTCTTGTCTTGGGGACGCATTACCTCATGAACCTTCCAGGTGGGCAAGGTGGGAACTATTACCCGGATTTACTTTTTATACAATAAATGGACACCCAGAGAGGAAGAGTTGCTCATCCCAGGTCTCGCAACTAGGAAATGAGACAGATACATTAACAGCCGTGTCTGGCTGGCTTCAGAGCTCGCACTCTCCACTACTTAAATGTTTCCTTAGAAGCATCTCCAAGGCTTCTGGGAACGTGTATGGGGCAACAACCTGAAGTTCTTGCTTTTTATGCTGGCTGTTTCTTCGGACATTAAGAACTTATTTTTTAAATGCAGTGTTCTTTGCGTTTTACTTTATTGTAAAGTTGTTTGGCTCTTAAAACCACCCTGTAAATTACTCATGTCAAATAGAACGGATGCTTCAGCAATATGCTGGCATCTAGCCTTCGGCCTTGGCTCACTCCTGGCATCCTGCCAGATACCCCCTGCCCCCCAGGGCAGTGGTACCTCTTGTGGGGAGCCTGGCTAATACATTTTCAGACTCTCAAACCCCACTGCCTTGTCTGTGTCGAGTCAGGGAGGGCCTGTCCTTGGAGGGGTTGGGGGAGAAGGAACGGACAGGTGCCAGTCTTACTGGCCTGAGGCTGCTCGACAGACTGCAGGATAGGAAACTTCTCCCCAAGGAGCAGGTCACTGAGGACTCAGGGAAAGCAAGAGGAAGCAGAGAGACTACTCTACCTGGCTCTCTCCCGATATCTGTGGCCCCTTCCTTCTCTACAACCATACCCCCTTGGACAGTTCAAGGAGTTTCTTCACCGGCTGCCTCCTGGCTCCAGGCACCAAATCCCCTCTCTCCCGTTCCCCACAGTGGCTGGGTAACTAACTGTCTGCCCTGGAAACTGATAGATACCTAGGCAGGTCCAGGGGCTAATCCACAGTAAGGGTTCAGGAAATATGAGCCCAATGGGGCTGAACTAAATCCAATAGAAAGTGAGAGTAGCCTTTCCCTCTGGTTCCTGATCCCCGAGTCTCCCTCCCAGCCCCTCTTTATCTTGTCCTGTCCCCTCAGGGCTCTCCAGGACACAGGGCTATCTGCCTCTCTAGATGCTTCTCCGTTCTCTGATAAGGGTTTGGTGGGTCTGGAGCAGGCTTTGGGGGCAGCCCGGTGTGTGCATGTGTCACGGAAGCCTCCCCGGAGGAGATGGGTCTGAGCTGAGAACCGGGAGGCATCAGTGGAGGGGCACTTGGAGCCTCTGAAATCTTTGGGAGAAGACGAGTGACCCGATCCGGATCTGATTTGGGTAGAGAGGAGCTCCCAGGCGTGGCGCGAGCAAACCCAAGTGTGGCCCCAGGCTCGCTCCCGCCCTCCGCCCCACGACCGTCCCCCACCCAGCCTCCTCCCAGCCCGCCCAGTCCCAGATGCCCGAGCGTGTTCCAGAAAACTTTCCGCGGCGGCTCGAACTGAGCATGCTCGGCGGCGGGGCGGGCCTGGGGTCCGGAAGCTCCGGCGACTCAGCCGCGCCCGCCACCTTGGGGTCGCCGTTCCGGAGGGGCGATGGGCGCGGCGGGCGTCGCGGGGAGCGCCACGTGGGTGCTGGCCGGGGGCCTCCTGGCCGCAGCCCTGGCGCTGCCCGCTGGGCCCGGAGGCCGAGGCCGGCTCCCCGCGGGCCCGGGTGCCCTCGGGCGCCCCCTCGGACGGCAGCGTCCCTCGGGTCTCCCCGCAGCTCCCCGGGCGGGGCCCGAGCGGACCGCGCAGGTAAGGAGGGCGCTTCCCCCGTCTCCGGTCGGACTCAGGCCGGGCCGGGCTTCGTCTACACCGGCGCGGGGAGGCCCCTTCGAGTTGGGGAGACTATCGGAGGGAAGGCAAGCTCCGAGTAGGACGCTTCGGGTGTTTCTAGTGTATCGCGCTCAGACCCGCGAAGTCCCAGGAAAGGAGCAGCGCGCGCGGTGTCTGCGGGCTTAGGCTTTGCCGGCCGCCTGGGTCGAATCTCGCTCCGAAGCCCAAAAGCCCTGTGACCTGGGCAAAGTCGCTTCACTTCCTGTGCCTCCCGATTCCTGGTCTGTGAGCCTTTGCAGCGACCACCCCGCGGGTGGGTGCCGAGGTAGGCGAGTTCGCTTGGGTGCAGCGTCCGCAGAGGGGAGCACGCCTGGAGTGCAGTGGCTGTTAGAAGCCCAGTTGGGATTCCTGGCTGGAGTTTCATTGACCGTCTTGGTTGCTGAATTTACCCACTTCCCACCTTCCCCTCCCACTGTGGCCACCAACCTGGGAAGGCACAGAGCCCTGGCTCTCTCCCTAGATTCCCCTTTCCCCTGCCTCCAAAAGTGGCCATCAGTTCTGCGTCCTGCCCCCCCTTACCCAATCCGCTGGACTTTCTGCAGCCCGCTCCAGCCCTTAGCTTCAGTCCCCACTACTTAGCCTCCGGCCTTTGGTGACTGTTTCTTCTGAGTCTCCCCCACCCCCTAATTTGTGCTCTGTCCCACTCATTTCCCCCAGATGGCTGACGTCCAGGATGGGGGATCTGTCTGTGGTGTGCGATATACTTATGACCACTTTCCTCCCCAGCCCACACCCCCCTCCCACCAATCCCTGGGAGAGTTAGGCTTCTGTTCCCAGAACTGCCCTTTTCAGTGGCCTCTCCCCTCAGGCCTTGGGGTCCTCCCCATCCTCCCCCAGGGTCTGGCTTCCCTGGTCCTGTTGGGTTCAATGCCTGCAGGCCCCAAGGTGCTTGCTACATGTGCTACAGGTTTTTAGGGCCCTTCAAGGAGATTCTGTTCATTTTCTATTATTACATATTCACTAGAGAAGACAAAGTAATAACACCGTTGATTTACTGAGCTTTTGAAAAGTCCCCATGGCAACATTTCACAGGGTCCTTTCATGTACTCCTGTCCCGTGAGGTGGGACGTGTCTGGCCCATTTTGCAGAGGACAAAATCCGGCCGGGGAGCCACCCATCCCCCCAGGCCCGTGCCGTGCTCTCACTCTGGTCCCCGTGTTCAGAGCCCCCTCACCTGGCCTGCTCCGCACTTGCTCTGAGAAACCAATGCCGGAACATTCTTGTGGACACTTGTTGCTAGGCTCCACAAGAAAGTGCTTTGAAAACCTGAAGATAAATGCTTAGTGTTATCTTATTATCTGTCCCTTCCTGCAAAGGATAAACTGAGAGGTGGTTACAACCATTTCCCAGATGGCCTAAGTAATGCTCTGTCCAGCACGGGAGCCACTAGCCACGTGTGGTTATTTAAACGTAAACATTTCAAGTGCTTAATGGCCATGTGTGCTAGAGGCACGGACTATAGAACATTCTCACCATGGCGGAAAGTTCTGTCGAAAGTTCGTTGGAAGGAGAGAAGGCCTTGAAGGGTTGAGTGGACAAGATGCTTCTGAGTTAGCCGTTCACTTCTGGTGTTTACGGACAAGTTTCTAGGTGCCAGGCCCTGTTTGGGATATAAGAGAACAAGCAGTCTCTCCTCTTAGGAAGTCTGCATTCCTGGGGCAGGACAAGGCCTCAACAGTGGTGCCAGGCAGTGGTTTAGGCTGCAGAGAGAAATACAGTGGGCAGAGTGGGCTGGGAAAGACAGCAGTGAGTGCTGTCTAGTCGAGTGGTCAGGGTGGGCGCTTTGAGGAGGTGGCAGGTGAGCGGAGCCCTGGGTGGAATGAGGGAGGGCAAGGCCATGTCCAGGAGAAGAGCCTTCTGGAGTGCCACGCCAGAGGCCAGAGGTGGGGTGTACCTGGTGTGGCCCAGGACCAACAAGGAGGCAGGGGGGTCGACAGAGCGAGGGCGGGGGGGGGGGGGGGGAGGTACAGAGGTGATGAGGCCAGAAGGGTGAGGAGTGGCAGATCAGGAAAGGTCCCGTGGCTTATGCTCAGGATCCCGCCAGTGGCTGTGGATTGAGAGAGAGAGAGAGAGAGAGAGAGAGAGAGAGAGAGGAGTCAAGGATGAGGCCAAGGATTTCCGCCTGACCACGTGGAAGAATAGAGATACCATTGGCTACATTAGGAATTCGGTTCTGGTCTTGCCGAGTTCAGTTTGCCTCTTCGGTGGGCATACAGTGGAGTGTTAGATGGGCAAGTCTGGACTTGGGGGAGGGATCCGAACTGGTGACGCCGGGCAGTGGTTAGCTGAGAAATGGCTGAGCTCACCTTGGGGGGAAGCGGGGATTGGGAAGAGGGAGGCCTTAAGGCAGCGCCCTGGAGCCGGTGGCTAGGCAGGAAGAAGGAGGGATCCAGCAAAGGAGATGAGAAGGTGTGGCTGGTGTGACAGGAAGGCAACCAAGACTGCGACCCAGAAGTCAGGGGAGGAGAGCACTAAAGGGAGAGAGGGGCTCGGTGTAGGCAGAGCATTGCCCCCCAAAGACCTCCACATCGATCCCGGAACCAGTGAATGTGTTAGGTTACCTTGCAAAGGGGAGTTTACGTTGCTGATGGTTACTAATCAGCTGACCTCAAAAGAGAGAGAGGTCGTTGGATTATCTGGCTGGTGCTGATGTAATCACAAGGGTCCTAAAACATGGAAGAGGGGGCGGAAGGGGGGGGGGGAGGAGATGTGGCGTTGGAAGGAGGTCATGGCGATGCGGTATGAGGAGACCCCGCTGCCGCTGGCCTTGAAGATGTGGGAGGGGGCCCTGAGCTAAGGCGCGTGGGTGGCCTCCAGAAGCCAGAGAAGGCCAAGAGATGGACTTTCCCTTCGAGCCTCCAGAAAAAATATGTAGCCCTGCTCACGCTTTGATTTTAGCCCGTTGAGGCTCACGTCACACTTCCGGCCTCAAGAAGCATAAAGTAATAAATGTGTGTCGCTTTGAGCTCTTAAGTTCATGGTGGTTGTTACAGCAAGGATGGGATGCCAGTACGTTCCCATATCGGATGCCGCTGGTGGGTCGTGTGCAGTGAGGACGGACAACCAGCCGTTAAACGGAGCCTTGTAGAGGTCATGGTGACCTTGTCAGGGGCTGCCATGTTGGAGGGAGGGATGACCAGGGAGGGGAAGGCTGGGCATTGAAAGGGGCTATCGGCTGCCTTCTGAGCACCGTCTCCGTGAGAGCAGGCTGCTTCGTGGGGCCAAGGAGCCCCTGGAGAGGCACCCTCCAGGCTGGTGCTACCCAGAAGCCAGGGAGATCCCTGGATACTTGGCCAGGGGCTCCTGGCACCTGGGCTTTCATGGGTTGTTTGCCCCCTTGGAATCTGCCCCTTCGCGGGGAAATGTTTGTTGGTAAAGAGACCATCATCCCTTGGTGAGGTCAGGGGCCAGGTCTGGTGTGCTCGCCTGGGGGTGCCGAGTGCACAGCCTGTCGTGCAGCAAATCCTGGCGAGAGAATGGGTGGAAAGTTCCAGGGGGCAGGGGTTGTACAGACATGCAGATGCGTGGGTGTTGGGTGCACAGTGGAGCCCCTGTCCACTCTAGAGACCTCGTGGATGTGTATTTTGTAAGTTAATAGCCTTTCTGTTTTAGAACAGTTTCAGATTTTAGAAAAATGGAGCGCATAGTACAGAAAGTTCGTATATATCTGCCCTGACCACACACCCGGCTTTCCTTGCTAACGTCTCACCTTAGTATAGTACGTTTGTTGTCGCTAATGGACTAATACCGTTATCGTTATATTATTATTAAAGTCCATAGTTTATTCCGACTCTCTGAGCTTTTTTGTTTTCTTCTTTTTTGTTTTTAATTTTTTTTTTTAACGTTTATTTATTTTTGAGACAGAGAGAGATAGAGCATGAATGGGGGAGGGTCAGAGAGAGGGAGACACAGAATCTGAAACAGGCTCCAGGCTCTGAGCTGTCAGCACAGAGCCCCACACAGGACTCGAACCCACGGACCGCGAGATCATGACCTGAGCCGAAGTCGGCCGCTTAACCGACTGAGCCACCCAGGTGCCCCTGTTTTCTTCTTAACCTAATGCCCTTTTTCTGTTCCAGGATTACATCCAGGACACCATAGTATAACATTCAGTCATCTTGTCTCCTTAGGCTTCCCTTGGTCGTGCCGGTGTCTCAGACTTTCTTTGTTTCTGATGAACTTGGCAGTTTTGAGGGTCCTGTCCGTTGTTTCGTAGGGTGCCACCTCCCAGGATTTGTCTGGGTGCATGCCATCAACATGCCCTACCGCTGTTGGTGTTGACCTTGGCCTCCTGGCTGGAGTAGCGTTGGCCATCATTCTCACTTTTTGTGTTTCTCATCTTCCTCCTTCTGTATTGTACTTTTTGGGAGGAGGTCCCTGTGTGCCGCCTGGATCTGTGTTGTTATCGTGAGGTTGTTTCCCCTGCCGGGTGGCGGTAAAGACTCACTCCGTCCACACTGCTGTATCACAACAGTGACAGGCGGAAGGACTCTTGGGGAAGGGGTACCTCCTTCTGCCTGGTGGAAGGCACTTTATGAACTGGCGGCTGTATTGGCCACGTACTCCTGTCCGAGGAGACTCTGGGGACCGCGTTCACGTCGGGTGTGAGGGACCCGGCAGACCCCCAAAAGAGCAGGCGTGCGGGGCAGCTCCTGTACGGTGGCTCCCATCGCTCGGTCACTGTTACTGCTGTTACAGTGACACATGGACATGTGCTTCTGCTTGTAGGAGATAAACCACTCAGTTGGCATGGAGAGAAGGGGGCCTCCCTCTCCGGCCCGCAGGGACACCACCCCTTTCCCCAAGGCCACCCAGGCTGACGCTTCAGAACCTCCTTCTAGACTTTGCCACATGATAGGTGGTCCTGATACTTTATGTAGCATATTGTTAAAAGTATAATTATTCATGAAATATGTAATTAGTGTTAAGTGGGTTATTGAATATCCGCATTCAGTATCTACCTTCGTATCCCGTTCCCCGAGTCTGGGGATTTTACTGGAAAATGAGAACGGCGCTCACTTCACTAGCTTGTGCCGAAGACTGTTTGTGTAACTCATCTGAGTGCACAGCAGGGGACCCAGCCCATTTCAAGGGCTCAACCAGGCCAGCTTTGTTATTATTATTAATTTTACGGTAGAAAGGTCTGGGCCTTTCCAGGGCCCAGTGTTTTACAGAGGTGGAGTGGGAGAGTTAGCTGGGCCCTGTTTGGGCAGGTTTCATCCCTGAGCAAGGTGAAGCATGCTGGGAGGAGGCTTTGAGATCTTCACGTCTTAGATGAGGGTCTGAGGCTCAGAGAGGCTGAGAGACTTGGCTAAGGACACACAGCACGTAGACTGTTCTGGCTAGAACCCACTTCTCTGGACTCCCTGTCGAGTGTTTTACGAGCCACTCCATAGGAACTTGCAAGACTGTGGGAAGGCAGAGGCTGGAGTCCCAGCCCGTGTCACAGGGTGGGCGAAAGGCAGAGCTGGGATTCGAACTCAGGTCTATCCGAGTACATTGAAATTTTGACCACACGGTGCTGCCTTCCCAGACAGCCTCCCCAAATGCAGTCAGGACTGAGCTGATGGTCTCTGTGGGAAAGAGAAGGTAATCCCGTACTCCTGGTGGGGGTGGTTGCTCTAGAAAAATTTATTTCAGATTTCCGGGTAAAAGTGCAGCTCCTTTCTGTGTGAGCCATTTACGAAAATGACGTTCAATCACTTGTTACAAGTAGGGTCTTCGGTTAGTGACTTTCGCCTTTGAAATTTTCTAGGACTTGCCCCATTTGATTTGGCCCAACGTAGAAAGCTCTCGCCTTAAGACCGAAGGTAAGTTTGTCTTTTGCTTGATTGTTTTCGTTGCTTTGGCCCTGAAAGAGAATTAGACTTAAAGTCACAGCCCTCTTGCCTCCACCTGCCTCAACATTCCACTGACCTGCCCACCTTGGGCAAATATATCATGTTATCCGCTGACCTGATAGGGCAAGGGCAGTGCGTCGCCCCTCCAGCAGCTGGCCGAGCCCTAGTGCACAGAACAGGGTTCAGGGTCAGGTGGCCTGTCCTGAGTCTCCCCCAAAGGAGTCTGATTGAATACAGAATGTGCATATTAGCCAGGTGTGTGAGTTTCCCGCGGCTGCTCTAACAAATCACCCCAAACTTCGAGGCTTAAAAACAACACAGATTTACTCTCTTGGAGTTCTGGAGGGCTACAGTTCAGAATCCGTTTAGCTGGCTGAAGTCAAGGTGTCGGCAAGGCCGTGCTCCCTCCGAGGCTCCGGGGAGAACGTTTGCTCCTTTTCCAGCCTCTCTGGCTATGCTCCAATGCAGTCCGTGGGTCCTGGCCCCTTCCTCTATCTCAGCACCAGCAGGCCGGCGTCTTGCCTCAGTGGTCCCGTGGCCTTCTCCTCTTCTACCTGTCAGCTCTCTCTGCCTCCCTAAGGACACCTGCGATGACATTTACTACCCACCCGGATAGTCCAGGTGATTTCCTCATCTTCAGGACCTTGATTTAATCACATCTGGGAGGTTCCTGTTGCATACAGGATGACATATTTACTTGTCCCCTAGATTAGCTCCTGGGCACCTTCAGGGGTCATTCATTAGTCAGCCCACCACATCAGGAGACAGAAATTGAGCTGAAACTCACCTACAGAAAACAGAACTGGCTGGCCTTGTAACTGAACCGTGCAAGCCTGGGCGTGGCCAGATCCAGGGGCTCCGCGTGCCCGGGCCACGTCTTTCTTTTTCATCTCAGCCCCACTTTCCCCTAGGAGCCTTTGGGGAGCTGTAACAGCCAGCCCTTATGCAGTGGAAGACTTCTCAATAGCTTGGCAAGGGCTCTAGGGGCGACCGATGGGCTCAGCCTGAGTCCTGTGTCTGTCCCCGGCCCCATCACTGGGGCTGTGGGTGGACTCTTCTGGGCTCTGTGCCTCATTCTGCCTCCTGGGGACTTGGATGGACTGGGGGCCAGGCTGGCCCCGCTTGTCTGCACAGACTGAACAAGATGCTTCCTGAGAAGAGGAGGGGCCTCGCTGACAAAACTGTCTTTTCAGCAGAGTCTGCTCGGCACAGATTAGACATACACCTTCCTCGGGGATCCTCCTTCATACCAGGGCTGCCCAGATCTCACTCACTTGTGGAGTTAAAAGGTATTTCCCAGGTCTTTGTTTACTCTCTGCCAACTTTACATTTTCCAAAATACAGTTTTCGTTTGAGTAAACTAGGTTGAGATGATCTCACTGCAGTGGTAGAGAACCTTTTATTCATTGATGAGGCAGGTCTGTGGGCGAGAGGGAGCAGACTGCATTAAGAGCAGGGGACGGAGCAGTAAGATCCCTGGGAGGGGCTTCAGGGAGGGCTTCCTGGAGGAGGTGCTCCGGTGCTCCCAGCAGCGTCCTGAGAAGTGACAGTTTAGCAGGACAAGGGGATGGAAGGAGGAGCTTCCAGGCGTGTGGCAGCCAGAGGCAGGAGAGTGAGGGGACAGCCCAAGAACTGCATAGACAGTGCAGATGTCCCTTGTGCTGGTGGCCAGAAGGGGGAGGCCACTGAGCGATGATGTGCTGGGTGGTGATAGTCACGGTATGGCCCGGATTCCTTCTCTACTGTCTGTCAACACCAGAAGCGCCTTGTTCAAGTTTTCATCAGAGCCTGTGTTTGGGCCTTCTGAGGGCCGGGGGCGTGAACAGGTGCACCAGAGATAAAGCCGAGTGTGGCCTCAGATTTTATGTCCGGCAAGTTTGCCGAGAAAGCATGTGTCCCTTAGCCTGAGGGACTGGGTGCGGGTCCAGAGACGTGCGTCCAGTCCCGCTGGCACCTGTGTGATTTATTCAGACCTTCCTGAGTCAGCAGCCGGCCTGGGAAGGCGCCCAGTCCCTTCCGTGGCGAGGCCCCAATGCTCGCCATCATCCCCTTTCCAACTTTGTGACCTGACTCAACCCCAGACGCTGTCCGGGAAAAAAGTTACCAGTTTTATCCAGGATCCAGTTCCACACCTTTTTTGTTGTTGTTGTTCAAGTGCTTACTTATACCAACATGTATTTTGAAGTTATAAAAGTTGGCGAAAGCACTCGTAAAGATCTTGCTGTCCATACACTGTAAGGAAGACCGAAAGGGAAATTCATTCTCAATCAGAATCCAGTCTGTGTCTGGATAGAAGGTAAACGTTGAAAACGCACGATTCTGCAGACGTGTGAATTTCTGGCTTCGAGCCCTGGTTACTCCTGAGCGTGTTCACGTCTAGCCTGTCATCTCGTTTGCTCCGTAGGGAGCCCCATCTCAGGGATATTTTAGCCACGTCCCCAGGGGAGGGAGACTGAGGCTCAGAGTGTTCCGGGGCCCCATAGCCGATCAGCACCCCCTCCTGACAGCCCAGCCAGTGTGTTTTAAGTGATGTTTCTGTTACTCATGGCGCCTGTGAGTTGTCAACATACTGACACAGGGCGAGTTCTGGAGGGACCCGGTCCATGTTGGGTGACTCAGCAGGCACTGTGTCTGGCAGTGGCCAGTCCTCCCCAGAGTCACCATCAGTGGTGCTCACCAGGGGCCCATTCTGCAGGAGACAGGTCATCTGGAGGACCCAGTGAGGTGAGACTTACTCTCCTGTCCACTGTGCAGTTAGGGAAACCGAGGCACGGGCAGGTTAGATAACTTGTCCAAGAACACAGCTGATGAGTGACGGAGTCAGGATTCGAACTCAGGGCCGTCTGATGCCGTGTGTGTGTGTAGGAATCACCCAGGGCCCCCTACCTTGCCTGGTGGTCTGATTCGGTAGGTCTGGGAGGGGGCCCGGGAATGTACCTTGTATCACACACCCACTTGGTGAAACACTCTCTTTAGGCTCGATAGCCCCTCAATGAGCCTGTCTCGTATTCCCGGCAGAGAGAGGATAAGTCATTCATTCGTTCATTCATCCACTTACTCGTTTTCAGCAAACCCCTCTCAGGCGCCTTCCGCATACGTGTGGTCTGCCTCCCGAGTCTGTCCCTGCGTCTTATCGCCTTCCCGCCCATCCCTGCAGACGCATCACTGTTTTGCAGGGGGAGCACCGTTTGGAAGGAAATTCAGCAGGAAAAGTGAGGTCTTTAACCCACTCCTGGCTTCCGCGGCCTCCAGTGAGCCCTGGACTCCATCCACGCTTGCTTTTACCCCCTCGGGGCCCAAGAAGACTTTGTCTAAAAGAGAGTCTCCTATAACTCAGCGCCTGGTAAGTAACGCGTTTGGTACGTCAACAGAAATACCAGAAGTTGGCAAGAAACCAGTTTGGGGCCAACGGTGTAGGAAATGCCACGGGCTTTGGTTCTTCAGAAAAGTCTGGTCCTTCTCTTTCACTAAATCGAGTTTTCAGTCCAAAGAGCTTTTCTCTTCTGTACCACGTCGAGTGTTTGAGATGAATCGGAGGTTTGAATCTGAGCCGTGGGCTGCTGGTTCTGAAGCGGGGCTCTGGTTCTGCTTCAGCTGGACCGATTGGCTGCCAGCTGTCAGAAACACTGCTAGGGACAGTAATGGTGAGTGTGTAATGAGTATTGACTGCACCAGGCCCTGGGCTTAGCATCGTCTGTGCATCATCTCACTGGAGCCTCATTACAAGTTCTGTACACAGGTGCTATGTTTAGGGAGCAGGATGAGAGAGATTATGAAACGTGTTCAGGGTCCCGCAGGTAAAGTGGCTGAACCCGAGTCGGAGTCCCCGCCCCTGCTGTTGTTTTTTGTTTGTTTGTTTGTTTTTTGTTTTTTCTTTAAAAGGTTTATTCCATTTTTTTAAATGTTTATTTTTGAGACAGAGAGAGAGAGAGAGAGACAGAGTGCGAGCGGGGGAGGGGCTGGAGAGAGGGAGACACAGAATCCCAAGCAGGCTCCAGGCTCTGAGCTGTCAGCACAGAGCCCGATGTGGGGCTCGAACTCACGAGCCGTGAGATCATGACCTTAGCGGAGGTTGGACGCCTAACCAGTTGAGCCACCCAGGCGCCCCTGCTGTCGTTTTCCATTCTGTTTTGTTTGTTGGCTCACATAGGACTGCCTTTTTTTTTTTTTTTTTTAAGTTTATTTATTTTGAGAGGTGGGAGGGGCCGAGAGAGAGAGAGAATCTCAAGCAGGCTCCACATTCAAGTGCAGAGCCCAACACAGGGCTCGATCCCACGGCTGCGAGATCATGACCTGAGCCATAATCAGCAGTTGGACGCTTAAATGACTGGGCCACCCAGGTGCCCCAGGGCCGCCTTTCACTTACAATTTCATGACCTAAGATGGCGTGAGAGCCACTGCGCTCGGGCAGCAGGCTGCCACGGCCATGAGCCCCTTCTTGGCCCCCCTGCTAAGTGTTTGAATTAGTTTCTTAGAACTGCCAAACCTGGTGGCTTAAAAGAGTGACATATATTCTGTCACTCTCTCTTCTAGAGGCTAGAAGTCCAACATCAAGGAGTGGGCAAGAGCCACGCCCCCTCCAAAGGCTGTAGGGGAATCCTTCCTTGCCTCTTCCACCTTCTGGTAGCTTCTTTGGCTGTGGCCACGTCACTTCAATCTCTGCATTGAGATTCTCCAGAAAAACGATAAGAAATTGTGTGTGTGTGTGTGTGTGTGTGTGTGTGTGTGTGTGTGTGTGTGTACTTCCTCTTCCTCGCAGGAGGTTGGTCTTTTTTGTTAACGCCTCAACTGATTGGGCGAGGCCCACCCACATTCTGCAGGGTCATCTGCTTCACTCACAGTCCACGGATTTAAATGCTAATCTCACGTAAAAGAAAAAAACTGCCTTCACAGAAACATCTGGATGTGTTTGGCAAAATACCTGGGTGTCACAGCCAAATTGACCCATCAAGTGTTTGATCAACTGTTTCCACCTTCACATGGCCTTCTTCTGTGTCTTTTTCCTTTTCTGTCGCTCATAAGGACACCTGTCATTGGATCTGGGGGCCACCTAAATCCAGTCCACCTAAATTTAGAATGGAAGGATCTCATCTTGAGATCCTTGGTGGCATCTTCAAAGACCCCTTCTTTTTTTTTTTTTTAACATTTATTTATTTTTGAGACAGGGAGAGACAGAGCATGAACAGGGGAGGGTCAGAGAGAGGGAGACACAGAATCTGAAACAGGCTCCAGGCTCTGAGCTGTCACCACAGAGCCCGACGTGGGGCTCGAACTCACGGACCACAAGATCATGACCTGAGCCGAAGCCAGCCGCTTAACCGACTGAGCCACCCAGGCGCCCCCAAAGACCCCTTCTCTAATGAAGGTCACATTCGCTGGTTCCAGGGGTCAGGATGGGGAACTCTCCTTTTTGGGGGGCCACCACGCACCCCCCCACAGTGGTCATCATTGTTCTTTGCAGTCTGTGTCACTAGGAACAGATGACTTGTGGCCTGGCCTAGTCGCACGTCTGTACTCCCACCCCTCCGGCGTGTATATGCTCAAAAGCCGTGTCTGGCAATACCGTTGGAGGATGAGAAGAACAGAAAGCCAGGTGCCTGCTTGAGGGCTCTCAGGCTTGTTAGGATGCTGGCGTGTCAAAGGCACTGGGGGAGGTGGCGGACGGAGAGCCCCCCTGGGGTCAGGGACCCGGTTGGGCCGATGCTGGGATGATGCCATAGGCACACTGTCTGCACCTTCTCGGGGACATGACTTCCCTTCTCTGCGTCTTTGTCTCTGTACAAAGAGAGGGTCAGGCTCTGGAGAGGGGGTGTACGTGTGGAAGCATCACAGGATGTGGAGTCACACGGCCGGGGTGGAGGCCAAGCTTCCTGCCCCTGTGACCTGGGGCAAGTGAGTCGACCTTCCTGAGCCTTAGTTTCCTCGTCTGTAAAATGGGGGAGATCGAACCCATGTCTGTAAAGGGATGGGCGTGTGGCTGGGCTTGGCAACTAATGGCCACTCTTCTGATTATTGGTATCACTGAGGGCTGCCTTAGTTTGCACATAGTGGTCCCCCTGCAGGAAGTAGGTGGACGGGGCAGAGAGCGGGAGGTGTGGCCCAGGGAAGCTTCCCAGTGAATGAGGTCAGAATTCCGTTTGGTTTAAAGGATGTGCCCATATCTTGGAAGCCAGTCCCCGGGGTCGGGGGGTAGGGATATCCCAAGGGCAGACACGGGCAGATACTGGTTGTGATTATGAGGGGCAGTGATGGCTGGCATGTGGTGGGCAGGCCCTGCCTTTCCTCTGGGATTTCCCAGGAAAGCCGCAGAGGAGCTGGAGGAGGCCCGAGCTGGGTGGATTCTCTGTGTTGATGGTGGATCAGCTCACAGAGGCTGCCCCAGCACCCCATGATCCGAGCCCCCTTGGCCCCTGCTGTGTGTGGCTGGCGGACCCCGTCACCCGGTGCCCAGGAGGCACGCAGGGCGCGTGAGCAGCCCTCATAAGATTATTCCACGGCTCTGCTCACATTCCCTCTGTCAAAGCATCAGCCGTGCTTTGCCTGTCCCCCTGTGACAACGGGTGTTGTTGACATGCGCCCCCAGACTAGGAGAGAGCTTGGGTGTGACCACACGCACACATTCTTTGTTCCTCACAGCCTTCAAGTTCCAGTCTTTTTAATACTCTCTTTAAAAAATCTTCAAGAGGCACCTGGGTGGCTCAGTCAGTGAAGCGCCCGACTTCGGCTCAAGTCATGATCTCACGGTTCATGAGTTCGAGCCCCGCGTCAGGCTCTGCACTGAGAGCGCAGAGCCTGCTTGGGATTCTTTCCTTCTCATGCTCTCTGCCCCTCCTCTGCTCTCTCTTTCTGTCTCTCTCGAAATAAATAAATAAACTTAAAAAAAAGTTTAAAAAATCTTCAAGGTCGTTTAAGGCGGTTATTAGACTGCCAGAAGTAATCCTCTACTCCTCTTTTAAAAGTTCATCTTGTACATTCATGTATTTATTTGCTTATAATTTTTTACCTCTTGTACTTTTTATTAAATGTGTGTAATAATTTTCATTTTCTGATAATTTCCATACTTTATCGTAGTATGGAGACATCTCGAGGGACGTTCAAGGAACTGCTGAGGAAGGAGTGATTTTTCAGAAATGCGCAGTGGTAGGTATTCACAGGTGGCTTGTATCGAAGAGAAAATGGCTGGGTTTTGACCACATCGCATCTTGGTAGAGTTGTGTATTCAAGGACTGGCCAATCATGGGTTATCCACCTGTGTCTGGACCCATGAGTGAAGAAATGACATACAAGTGATCTTCAGTTTTATAGGTAGAACCAGGACCAAGAGTTTTTGGTGACAGTTAAATTCCTGTTAGTGAAAATGCACTGTGATCATTTTTTTTTTTTAATTTTTAAAATGTTTTTGTTGTTTATTTTGGAGAGAGAGAGAGAGAGACAGAGTGTGAGTGGGGGAGGAGCAGAGAAAGAGGGAGACAGAATCTGAAGCAGGCTCCAGGCTCCGAGCCGTCAGCACAGAGCCTGAGGCGGGGCTCGAACACATGAGTCACAAGATCGAGACCTGAGCCGAAGTGGGACGCTTAACCGGCTGAGCCACCCAGGCGCCCTGTGCTGTGATCGTTTAGAACGGGAAAGAAAGAATGATGTATTTTCTTTCAGATTTTGACATTGATAGGGTGCTTGACAGTTAAAATTTTTATTTGGTGTTTTTTACGTCTTTGATCCTTATGAATCCTGTGAGCATTTCACATTATTGTTGTGTTGGGGGTCCCACAACCACCCTCAGTCTCCATGATTCACTAGAAGGACTCATCAGAACTCAGAAAAGCTGTTAGACTCAGAATGTATTACAGCAAAAGGGTACAGGTTAAAGTCAGCAAAGTGAAAGGCACATGGGACAGAGTTGTTGGGACACCAGGTGGGAGCTTCCCACTGTCCTTCCCTGTGGGGTAGTGTGCTTTCATTTTCCAAAGCACCCATGTGTGACATCACATACAAAGCATCGTCCCCCAGAAGCACGCACCCGAGCCTTGACATCCAAATTTTTATTGCGGGTCCATCACATAGGGGTGCAGTGGCTGACCTCAGGAACTTGCCTCCAGCCCCTCCGGAGGTCACCTTGACAGAGCTTGGCGTAAGGCCCCCGCCTCCAGCCATATTGTTAGCACAGACGGCCTGGTGTGGCCCAAGGCCACAGGTACACACAGATACGCTTCTCAGATAGGAAAGTCCAAGGGCTTTACAGGTTAACCAACCAGGAGCTGGTCAAGGGGCGGTCCTTTCTTTCTAGTGTGCAGGGTCTGGGCCGCCCAGACCTGCAAGGTTAACCCTTTACTGCACAAGCCCGGTTTTATCTTTACCTTCAGCTGTCCTGCCCCCCTTCCTGGATATGATTGGTGCAAACAGTTTCTCCTAAGTCTTTGTGGAGATGTTTCTGCCGTATGCATGCAGTTATGAGTGTGTGTGTGTGTGTGTGTGTGTGTGTGTGTGTGTGTGTGTGTTGTGCATGCATGCACACCTATGTGTATACATACACTGCTTCCCTCCGTCCTCAGCTCCTACATCGTTTCCAGCTGGTCTGGCTGAAGGCAGGGCAGGGGTGGTGGGGAAAGCTTAGAGAGTGGGAACAGGCCAAGGTTGCAGAGGCCAGGCGGGGAGCCCAGCTGCATGGGCCGCCAGGCAGCTTCCGGCAGCCGAGCCATTTAGACCCATGGCCAAGCAGAACCTGCCTGCATGGGGGAGACTGGCCGGGAGGCTGGAGACGGGCTTGCTCCTTGCTGGAGGTCAGATGGCAGTCAGAGGCTCTGGGCAGGTCCCCGGGGCTGGGCTGGATCTTCAAAATGACCAAGGGAGCAAGAGCCATTGTTTGCTTTTCTTGGTGATGCCGGTGGCCACAATGTCCCCAGACTGACTGCGGTTCTGTGCTTCAATATGCTTTTTGCCATTTCTCTGTAGGAGTAATTTCGCTGCATTTCAGGGTCCCAGTTCCCTTTGAAATGGCCACCAAGCAACAGCTTAGCAAAGCATGAGTCAAGACACTCCTGGGGCCTTTGAAGTCAGACCTGATATGTTGTCAGGACCCAGTGAGACCGTAGTGCCCTTCCCTCCACCTGGAGACCTGACGAGTACAAAGTTGAGCTGGCGGGGGTGGGGGTGGGGGTCATACTAGGAAGGTTGGACTTTCTGGGGGGGGGCGGTTATCCTAGGAGGTTGGACTTACCAGTAAATCTGCTCCCGTGTCACCTCCTGTCCTAGGTGTCCGGGCAGAGCGAAATGCAGACGGCTCAGGTGAGACTGCTTGTGGTCAACGCCGGGACCCCCGTGGCCACCAACCTCTCAGATCTGCTCCTGCTTGACAACATAACCGGCCTCTCCATCAGGGGGTCGACTGGAAACCGGACCTCGGCAGGATTCCAGGCTTTCAGAAAGAAGTTTCTGCAAGGTGAGAGCAGAGTGTGTTAGGTCAGGGAGGGAAAGTGAACATACTTAGAGATGCTGGCGGAGCGTGCGATGTGCGGCAGGTGCTTCCTTAAACACGTGACGTGGGTTCACTCCCAGCGGAGTTCGCTGTCAGGTATTGGCGGAGGAGACCTCCGCCTCCGTGGCTCAATGTCCACACCCGAAAAGCTGGATTGGTTACTTAGGTTAGAGAGAGGCAGGATTGGGGGAAAGAGGTTTGAAGAAATATGTACTTTTATTATTTTTATTATTGTCTCAATTTTTGGTCATGAAAAATTTCACACGTACAGAAAGGCAGAGTTTCTAGTGAACCCCGGTTCATCCACCGCCAGACGACCAGATTTATCAGTGAAACGCAGGTCTTGTCTCCAGGTACAGGTGGGAGCGGTTTGACATCAGCCCCGGAAGCACGCGCACGAGATGTCCGTGCGTGTTCTAGCGTGTTCTCTGGACTGCCTCTGCCGCCGTCACTGGCTGGCTTTTGGAGAGGTGTTTCCTGAGGCAAGTTGCATGGGTTAATTAACCAGGCTTAAATTTTTTTTTTGATATTTCTTTTTGAGAGCTGGAGAGACAGAGCGTGAGTCGGGGAGGGGCAGAGAGAGAGAGGGAGACACAGAATCTGAAGCAGGTTCCAGGCTCCGAGCTGTCAGCACGGAGCCTGATGTGGGGCTCGAACTCACGAGCCGTGAGATCATGACCTGAGCCGAAGTCGGACGCCCGACCGACTGAGCCCCCCACCCACCTCCTCTACAGAGGAAACGACTGCCCCCCGTGACCATTATGCTGTTGTGCCTGTCACATGCACAGGACTGGCCCCTCCACTTCCATGTCCAGGGTCCACATTGCTCAGCAATCAGCCCACGCCTTCCCTCTGGGCCTGTGTAGGGCCTCAGAATCGTTCTTGACCGCTTACTATTGACTGAAGCTACCAGCAGATTTGGCCCGTGAGCAGGGCAATGTCTTTGCTGGCTGTGGTTTAAGTAATGTCGTAAGAACTGTTACGATACGTCCCAGCTAAGCGATCCTCAGCGTTTTCTTTCAAAGATGCAAAAATAAATCCTCCCCATTCCTTAAGCTGGTGTTCAGAGGACAGAACGTGGGGCCACAAGCAGAGCACAGACTCGGTCTCAAATGGACCTAGATTTGACTCCTCGCTCGGCCACTTTGGAGATGTGTCTCCTCTGGAAGTGACTGAACTTCTCTGAACTTGGGATGGCCCATGCGTGTATCAGCGCCTCACAGAGTCCTAGCAGAGACCAAGTGAGACAGCCTTGCCTGGCTCTGCCCTGGCGTCCCTCCCCACACCTCCTGGCTGTGACCCGGCTGGCCTGCCTCTCTCCTCTCGTTCCCCCAGTGCCTTCCGTCATCTGTGGTCCTGCCCGACCACACTTGTCACTTCCCTCGCCTGCCGGCTTCTGCCCTTGCCTCTGGAGACGTGTCGACCAAGAAGTTGCTGTGGCTGAGGCCAAAGAGGTTTTTGCTTGCTTTCTCCTCGAGGATTATGATGGCTTCCCGTCTTACATTGAGGTCTTTCATCCGTTTTGAGTTTATTTTTGTGTATGATGTAAGAAAGCGGTCCAGGTTCATTCTTCTGCATGTCGCCGTCCAGTTTTCCCAGCACCACTTGCTGAAGATATATTCTTTCCTGCTTTGTCAAAGATTAGTTGGCCATACGTTCATGGGTCCATTTCTGGGTTTTCTGTTCTGCACCATTGATGTGAGTGTCTGTTCTTGGTGCCAGTACCATACTGTCTTGATGGTTACAGCTTTGTACTACAGCTTGAATAAAGTCTGGGATGGTGATGCCTCCTGCTTTGGTTTTCTTTTTCAAGATTGCTTTGGCTCTTCGGGGTCTTTTCTGGTTCCATACAAATTTTAGGATTATTTGTTCTAGTTCCGTGAAGAATGCTGGTGTCATTTTGATAGGGATTGCACTGAATATGTAGATTGCTTTGGGTAGTATCGACATTTTAACAATATTTGTTCTTCCTGTCCAGGAGCATGGAATCTTTTTCCATTTTTTTGTGTGTCTTCTTCAATTTCTTTCATAAGCTTTCTATAGTTTTCAGCGTATAGATTTTTCACCTCTTCGGTTAGATTTATTCCTAATATTTTATGGTTTTTGGTGCAACTGTCAATGGGATTGATTCCTTGATTTCTCTTTCTGTCGCTTCATTGTTGGTGTGTAGGAATGCAGCCGATTTCTGTGCATTGATTTTATATCCTGCAACTTTGCTGAATTCATGAATCAATTCTAGCAATTTTTTTGGTGGAATCTTTTGGGTTTTCCATATAGAGGATCATGTCATCTGCGAAGAGTGAAAGTTTGACCTCCTCCTGGCCCATTTGGATGCCTTTTATTTCTTTGTGTTGTCTGATTGCAGAGGCTAGACTTTCAGTACTATGTTGAATAACAGTGGTGAGAGTGGACATCCCTGTCTTGTTCCTGACATTAGGGGGAAAGCTCTCAGTTTTTCCCCACTGAGGATGATATTATTGTTGGGTCGTTCATATATGGCTTTTATGATCTCGAGGTATACTCCTTCAATCTCTACTTTCTTGAGGGTTTTTATCAAGAAAGCATGCTCTATTTTGTCAAATGCTTTCTCTGCATCTATTGAGAGGATCATATGGTTCTTGTCCTTTCTTTTATTGATGTGATGAATCACGTTAATTGTTTTGCAGATATTGAACCAGCTCTGCATCCCAGGTATGAGTCCCATTTGGTCGTGGTGAATAATTTTTTTAATGTATTGTTGGAGCCGGTTGGCTAATATCTTGTTGAGGATTTTTGCATCCATGTTCATCAGGGAAATTGGTCTATAGTTCTCCTTTTTTAGTGGGGTCTCTGGTTTTGGAATCAAGGTAATGCTGGCTTCATAGAAAGAGCTTGGAAGTTTTCCTTCCATTTCTATTTTTTTGGAACAGCTTCGAGACAATAGGTGTTAACTCTTCCCTAAATGTTTGGTAGAATTCCCCTGGAAAGCCATCTGGCCCTGGACTCTTGGTTTTTGGCAGATTTTTGATTATTAATTTGATTTCCTTACTGGTTATGGGTCTGTTCAAATGTTCTATTTCTTCCTGTTTCAGTTTTGGTAGTGTATATGTTTCTAGGAATTTGTCCATTTCTTCCAGATTGCCCATTTTATTGGCGTATAATTGTTCATAATATTCCCTTATTATTGTTTTTATTTCTGATGTGTTGGTTGTGATCTCTTTCATTCTTGATTTTATTTATTTGGGTCATTTCCTTTTTCTTTTTGATCATACTGACTAGTGGTATGTCAATTTTGTTAACTTTTTCAAAGAACCAGCTTCTGGTTTCATTGATCTGTTCTACTGGGGTTTTTTTGGTTTGATAGCATTAATTTCTGCTCTCATCTTTATTATTTCCTGTCTTCTGCTGGTTTTGGGTTTTATTTGCCATTCTTTTTCCAGCTCCTTAAGGCGTAAGGTTAGGTTGTGTATCTGAGATCTTTCTTCCTTCTTTAGGAAGGCCTGGATTGCTATGTACTTTCCTCTTATGACCGCCTTTGCTGCTTCCCAGAGGTTTTGGGTTGTGGTGTTATCATTTTCATTGACTTCCATATACTTTTTAATTTCCTCTTTAACTTCTTGGTTAGCCCATTTATTCTTTAGTGGGATGTTCTTCAGTCTCCAAGTATTTGTTACCTTTCCAACTTTTTTCTTGTGGTTGATTTCGAGTTTCATAGCGCTGTGGTCTGAAAATATGCATGGTATGATCTCGATCTTTTTGTATTTACTTGGGATTGATTTGTGTCCCAGTATATGTTCTATTCTGGAGAACGTTCCATGTGCACTGGAGAAGAATGTATATTCTGCTGCTTTAGGATGAAATGTTCTGAATATATCTGTTAAGTCCATCTGGTCCAGTGTGTCATTCAAATTCATTGTTTCCTTGTTGAGTTTTTGATTAGATGCTGAATTCTGTGATTCAGGTTGTGCAGATTGTTGTGTTAATCCTCCAATCCGTTTTCTAGGCGTGTAGGATGGTTTAGTGTTGGTCTGGCTGTATTTCATGGACGCGAGAGACACAAAAAACTTCCATGCTGTTCTGCCATCTTGGCTTCTCTATTCTCAGTTTTTTAAGAGTCTCTTATGGTTTGGCTCCCTCCCTCTCTCTTTTTTTTTCCTTCCCCTCCCCCATGGTCTTCTGTTAAGTTTCTCAGGATCCACATAAGAGTGAAAACATATGGTATCTGTCTTTCTCTGTAGGACTTATTTCACTTAGCATAACACTCTCCGCTTCCATCCACGTTGCTACAAAAGGCCAGATTGCATTCTTTCTCATTGCCACGTAGTATTCCATTGTGTATAGAAACCACAATTTCTTTATCCATTCATTAGTTGATGGACATTTCGGCTCTTTCCATAATTTGACTATTGGAAAAGAGTGTGGAGGTTCCTCAAAAAATTAAAACTCAATCTACCCTATGACCTAGCAATAGCACTGCTAGGAATTTACCCAAGGGATACAGGGGTGCTGATGCAGAGGGGCGCTGATACCCCATCGTTTATAGCAGCACTCTCTAAGAGCCATTTAGACACGACCTGCCACCCTAGTCAACGAGGCGCGTTAGGGGTTTTGCATTGTGATTGAGGGATAGCCCCGAGCTCATCGGCATAAAGGTCCACCAGCACTGACCCGCCAGTGCCTCCCTTTTGCAAATTCTCAGGGAGAAATGAAAATTTTAGGAGTGAATCCCTTACAAATTGAAACCCAAATATATTCAAGTCCGAAAGGAATTAAAATCTGAGATCAGAATCTTTGCCCTTCTAAGTTTGAAGTCCAAAGTCCAACTTTCTCAAATTAAATTAAAATCCCCCACACCATCCTCCTAATATTTTATTCTATCCACCCCCCACCCACCCGAGGGCTACAACTGTCTAGAAAGAGCTGGGGTCCCTTCAGCAGCAGAAAGGATGCAGATTCTTTGTCTTGGAAGCTGAATGAGCAGAATGCCAGGTTTCTTGCATGCCTCAATTCTGAAAAATTCCAGAGTTAAGGAACACAGGAGACTTTCATACACACACAGTGTGGTCTGTCCCCACAATGGAGTAGCACTCGCACTGAGAAGGAAGGAAGGACTGGGGCGCCTGGGGGAGCTCTGTCGGTCAAGCGCCTGACTTCGGCTCAGGTCCTGATCTCGCGGTTTGTGAGTTCGAGTCCTGTGTCGGGCTGTGTGCTGACAGCTCAGAGCCTGGAGCCTGCCTCAGATTCTGTATCTCCCTCTCTCTCTGCTCCTCCCCCACTCACGCTCTGTCTCTCTGTCTCAAAAATAAATAAATAATAAAAAAATGAAGTCAGTACTGACCGATGCTACAGCATAGATGCACCTCAAAAAAAATGTCGGTAAAAGAAATCAAGCACAAGCAACACCTAGTATATGGTTCCATTTCTACCAAGTGTCCAGAAAGGCAACTTAGTCCCCAAAAAGTAGAATAGAGGTTGGCTACGCCTTGGGGTGAGTCGTAAGTTGTATCTCAAAGATGTTAAAAAAAAAAAAAAGTATCACAATCTCGGCCCCACCACCACCAGCCAAGAAGCCAGGGTCAGCTCTGGCCGGGCACAGCCTTGTCCCCAGACCCAGCACTCAGCACTTTCATGCACCGTGGCTAAGGCTGGAGGCACCCGTCGTAAAGAACCAGGACAGAGATGTTCCTTATTGGTTTTAGTTCCCCGAGAGCCTTTGGTCCCTGGCAGGTGCCTAGAGCCACCTGAGGACATCAGTTCAGTGGAAGCATCCACTGTTAGTACTTAAGGTGGGCATCATCTACCTCCAACATCAGATGGGGGGCAGGGGGGCACCTCCAGGAAGCGGGGCTGAGGGCACGCTGCCTCCTGCAAAGCTAGAAACCCACATGGTGGCCTCTCCGTCACCCGACCTCGTCTGGGGTTCCTCTCTTCCCCGGCGGTTCGTTCACCTTGGGGTCCGGGTGTGGCCACTGTCCAGTAGCGGAGCTGGGAGAGCTGGAAAGTTCGGTTCTGGCTTCCTACTAAGCAGAGCTTTGAGCCACGGACCCTGTCTTCCAGGGAAGCTTCCCTTGAAATCCAATTGGTTTTTGTCATGAAGCAGTCGAGGGCCAGCTAGAGACCATGTGGCTGGAGGGGGCCCCACGTGAACCCATGGTGACCTCTAGAGCCCCTTCCGGGTCCTGCCTCCCCGTACCCCTTGCTGTGCTCACAGAACCAGCCCCCCGGAGGGGTCAAAGTAGTGCTTACTGTCGGTCTGTCGGCCAAGGCCCAAAAATCCCGTGGAGACCGTCTTCTTTAGTTGTGTGGACCGGATTGCGGGGGGTAAATAGGCCCTCACCTGGACCCCAGACAAAACAAAAAGGTTCTGGGCTTCCCAAATGTGTGAGTGAGCCTTATCCTGGACCAGGAAGACTGACCCACCCCGTCCCGGGCAATGCTGGCTGGGCCCGGGGGCCAAGGTAAGACCGAGCATGTGCTGACAGCCTCTTCTAGGTGACAAAGAGGGACCCCATGAGTGGGCATGCGTAGTTCACCGTCCTGATGACGGGCACCTGAGACCCGAGCGGTGCCCTCGCTGCCCACGTCAGCGATGATGGTGGCTTCCGTTGATGTGTGGCTTGTCCGGGGTGTGGTGGAGGGGCCCCTTCTTGACTCACACCTGCTTTCTTTCTGAGCAGTTGGAGACTCCTTCTCGGTCAGCTACACAGCCTCCATCCAGGCCGGAGAAATTGGGAGCGGAGACGTCCTGATGCTTCCTGCCTGGCTCACCTTCCAGAGCTCAGCACCGGTATTTCCCTGTTACTCTGATTTCTGTCTTGTCGCTCTTGTTTTGGAAGCATTGACACTTGGGGCACGGTATCTGTTAGCTTTTTCCTTTCTTCCCTCCCTTCCTTCTTCCCTTCCCTCCCTGCTTTCTACCCTCTCTCCTTCCTTCCTTCCCTCTTTCCTTCCTCCAGTGATACTGAATTCCAGACAAGTGCGTGGGCCCTTGAATCTCACACACTTTGCCATGAACCTGGCTCCCTGGCATCTCATCGGGACCTTAATTACTCAACTCCTGTGGGCCTGACATTGGCTTGTTATAAAGATAAGTCATCACTAGCTTTAATTTGTCGTCCCTGTGTTTTGCATATAATAGGCATTCAGCCCAGTAGTTACTGTTGATGTGAGTTCGCTATGAGCTGCCTTGACAGAGTTCCACAGAGTGGGTGGCTTAACAGCAAACAGACATCTTTTTTTTACGTGCTCCTGGGGCCGGAAGTCTGAGATCAAGTTGTGGGCATTTGGTGCCTTCAGAGGCCTGTCTCCCTGGTGTGTAGATGGCTGTCTTCTCCCCGTGTCCTAACGCGGTCATCCCTCCATGTGTCTGTGTCCTGATCCCCTTCTTATAAGGACACCAGTCGGATTGGATCAGGGTCCACCCTAATGGCCTCATTTCAGGTTAATCACCTCTATAAAGTCCCCACCTCCAAATACAGTCACGTCGTGAGGTGTTGGGAGCTCGGGCTTCGACATCCGGGTTTTGAGGGGACACGATTCAGCCTGTAACACCATTGCTGTTAGTGTCTTCATTTTTTCAGTCACCTTTTAATCTGTGTATACAGTTGAGTGTCATGCCAGGATGCTGTGCACACTGTGGGGACACAGGAGGAGAGTGCGTCCTTGTCCTCAAGGACCTCATGCTCTAGTTACGTTGGTCACTTTGTTATGACTCTGGCCCCTGGAAAAAGTACCTTTTACTAGATGGGGAAAATGAGGCTCCGAGCGTGACTGTCCCAGGTCACGCCACAGAATCCTAATCGGACTGCACAGCTTCCGGCTCCTTCCACCCAAGGCCGACGGCCAGTGTGACTTTGCTGATGCACTAGGAAAAAAATCCTAGACAAAATAAGATAAAAGAAAGTTTCCGAAAAGGTAAAGACCTGATACAGGGAAACTATCAACCTGTCAGACGAGACAAATGTCTCAGAAAATAATCAGGTACAAAGTCAAGAACAGAGGACAAAGAAGGATACAGAAATAGTGGCAACATGACCCAGAAGAAGTACCATCCCAATTTCAGAGGACAGGAAACCAAGTAAGTGAAAATCGGAATTTAAGAAGGTGACAGAAACCAACAGTGGGAGACTCAGAAAGTCGATGAGACTGAAAGCCCGCCCCTCCTCATCCTGGAACATTCAGACCTCAGACCCCCAGGAAGTGGGGCGGGGCGGCAGGGGAGGGATGGAGGGGCCCCTCACTCACTCAAGGGCGCTGCCCAAGCCGCCGCGCCTTGATGGGTCCTATCTGTTCCTTTGCTTGATGTGTTGCTGTCATATTGACTCTTATTTCCATAAGAAACCCTCACACTCGCCCTGGTTCCGTGAGACCAGGGACCTCGTCTTTCCTCTTGACACCTGTGTTCCCAGTGCCAAAAAATAGACCTCTGCACAGGAAATACCCAGTAAATATTTGTTGAATAAATGAATGAACAAATCTATAAACTAATGAATCTCAGGCAAGTTTTTATTTTTTTAAGTTTATTTATTTATTTTTGAGAGAGAGAGAGAGAGAGAGAGAGAGAAGGCGAGCGTGAGCAGAGAGGGACAGAGAGAGGGAGAGACTCCCAAGCAGGCTCTGTGCCTGACGGCCTGCGATGCAGGGCTCGAACCCACAAACCATGCAGTCGTGACCTGAGCTGAAATCAAGAGTCAGATGCTTCACCGCCTGAGCCACCCAGGCACCTCTCTTTTATTTTTTAATGTCTCTGAACATCAGGGAAGGGGATGATTCTCCTCCAGTCTTCTGGAGAAGACTCTCCAGTCTTCTGTGGGGAAACGATGTGTCTCTGTGCAATGGCCTGCAGTTTCCTACCCCTTCCAGACCTTCAGGGGGCTCTCTAGGCAGTTCTGCAGATGGAAAGGAAAGTGCCCACCCACCCACCTGAAGATTCCAGAATTCCGAGCTTCACTGGCCTGCGTTCGGGGCTCCTGCCTGCCGGCTCTGGTAGACGGTCAGCATTGCCCCGACCTAGATTCCGCCATGGAAATGGGTCCTGGGGGCCCGGTGCTTGCCGAGTGAGCGAGCGAGTGCTGGCAGTGGACAAGGGGCTCCTGTACCGTGTTCTCAAGTCGTTTCATCCGATTGGACCTCACAGTCCATCGGGGGACTGCTGGGATTCCATCCGTGACGTGGAGAAGGTCAAGTGTGTTTGGGGCTGATAATGACCCAAATTCTGAGACTCCAGTGGCTGCACAGGAGAGCACTGGTTAGCTCTGCGTGTCAGTCAGTCCCAAGACGTCGGATACGACAAGAGGGGGGCGGAAATGACTGTTATTTAAACAGGCAAGCACTCCACAGGATGGAATCCTTCCAGTAGGGTGGGGGCGATGGCCGACCCGGCAGAGCCTGGGAACCGCCCCCCGGCTGTGTTTCAGAAGCGGTGCGGCCTCGGTGGGCTCGGCGTCCCCGTCGGAACGATGACAGGAGCAGGAAGGGTCTCACCCGGATCTCTTCTCGTTCTGGCGTTTTAGAATGGCATCAGAGTAACGGAGGAGACCGCAAGAATACAGCACCCGCCCCGCCCCGCCTTGTTCACGGTCTTGTTTCCGGTGCTTGCCGTTACCCGGACCGGCAGTGGTCTGGAGCCTGACGTTCCTTCTGACCTGTGGTCAGCAGGTCAATAGTAGTCTGAGGCCATGTCACAAGGCCCGTGCCATTCACCTCCTTCATCTCATCCCAGGGGTGTGTAATCTGCACATTATCACTAACTGACGGGCGAGTACAGGGCAGAAGGCATTTTGCGAGAGAGAGAGCGAGCGAGCACATTCACGTAACTTTTACTACACTGTATTGTTACTTTTAGTTATTGTTGTCAGTCTCTTACTGTGCCTCATTTATCAGCGAAACTGTGTATATGTACAGAAAAAAACACATCTAGTGCGGGTTCGGGCATCCACTGGGCGTCCTGGAATGCGTCCCTGGCAGATAAGCCGGGGCAGGGGGGACCAACTGTGGCTCCCACTCACCGATTCCCTCAGCAGGAGGTGGTACAGCCACAGGTGCATGGAGTTTGGATCTGGAAGCTGCTTTCTCAAACACACACACGCGTACCCCACATTCATACAAGTTTAGATAAAACACGCCCTAGGTGATGGATGGCTAACGGGGAAAGACCTAGAACATTTATGTCAAGTGTCTTATGAAAATTTCCTGCCCACCTTACACATTATGCAGTCACCACTATATTTTACTTGGTCCGTGTTTGCTGACTTCATGCTGTGATCTAAAGCGTGTTCCTGGGGGCGCCTGGGTGGCTCAGTCGGTTGAGTGTCTGACTCTTGATTTGGGCTCAGGTCATGATCTCCTGGTTCATGAGTTCAAGCCCCATGTGAGGCTCTGCGCTGACAGTGTGGAGCCTGCTTGGGACTCTCTCTCTCTCTCTCTCTCTCTCTCTCTCCCTCCCTCCCTCCCTCTTCCCCCCCTTCTCTGCCCCTCCTCCACTCATTCTCCACCCCCCTCAAATAAATAAACATTAAAAATTTTTTAGAAAAAAAAAGTAAAAAAAAAATAAAGCGTGTTGCTCAAGCCTTGAAGTTCCCGCAGGAAGCACGGGGCTGAGGATTTATGTTTTGCAAAGAGCTGAAGTCAAGCTTTGTCACACACTTGATTGACGCTTCTCTCGGCTTAGACCTTGGGTGTCAGAAAACACCGGGAGGAGGGACCCGGAGAGAGAGAAGGGCATGGAAAACGTTAATCGAATGTGTGCTTCTGAATGCAGCCTCATATTTGTTGTTGTTTTTTGTTTTGTGTGTTTGTTTTGTTTTTAAATTCCCTTTCCCCCTAGAAAAGGACCTGGTAGTGTTTTTATTTCCCTTCAAAGCCTCCATTAGGTTGGCCTGCTGGCCCTCAACGGGTTTGGGCTGCTACTGTAGCTGCTGTGGGATGTGGGTAGGGGGTTCCACTGGAGATGGACTGTCCCTCCAGTGAGACAGAGAGGCCTCCGCAGCGGCTGTGATAGAACAACACAGGGCTGCCTCGCTCATAGGCTCCAAGCTCCAAGCCTCAAGGCCAGGTTGTACACAACGATACCACGACTACAGCCACCAGCGAGAATGCTTTCGGGGCTCCCTCTGCGTGCCACGCACACTTCTAGATTCTATCCTGGCTAATTTAATCCTCACGGCAACCCCACGAGTCGAATAGGGTTCCCGTTTTACAGATGAGAAGACTGAGGCACAGGGAAGTCAATACCTTGCCTAAGTCAATACCAGGCTGCTGGTGAGTGAGGGAGCCTGGTGTGAGCCCTGGCAGTCTGGCTCTGACCACCAACCCAGTTGCCAGACCTTCTGCCTGCTCTCCCAGGAGGAAGTGTGTTCTCACCGTGCGTCTTCTCCGATGCCGTGCGCTTGGACAGATAGCTGTCCTAACACCCTGCGGTTTCCCGTTTCCCTGTAGCTCCTGAGCAGAGGAGATGCGACCCGAGCAGGCAGACCCGTGGGGCGTTGGGGTTTGGGGGCCGGGCTCATCCCACCGGGAGGTGAGCTCAGTAGAGCCCCGTCCACCCCCGTCGTCGGCAACTTTTCCTGAAGGAAGCAGTGCTGGGGAGGGCCCGTGGCTCCTCCGTCCCGTGGCCGTGAGCTGCGGAGTCCGTCCTCTGCCCCGTCTGGCCGGACCCCAACCCCAGGCATCTCACCACAGGTCACTCTGTTCCTGCTCTCTCACCAGTTAGGGAAACTGGTGATTGGATTCACACGCACCTCCGGGAGAGAACGAGGCTCTACGTTTCCACAGACCTTTTCCCTGTTCTTTTAAAAAAATTTTCTTTTTAAGTTTATTCATTTTTGAGAGAGAGAGACAGCGTATGAGCAGGGGAGGGGCAGAGAGAGAGAGAGAGAGATAGATGCAGAATCGGAAGCAGGCTCCAGGCTCCGAGCTGTCAGCACAGTGCCCGACTCGGGGCTCGAACTCACGAATCGTGAGACCACGACCTCAGCTGCAGTCGGACGCTCAACCAACTGTGCCACCCAGGCGCCCCACCTTTTTCCTGTTCTGAAGGGACTTCAAGACCCCCGCAGGCCCCTGGCCCCCAGTAGTCCAAGGCCCGGTGCCTATCCAGGCACGGCGGGTGGCGGGTGCCTCAAATGTCAGATTCCCAAAACTTGTTGATGAAAGCATTTTTTTCTTTCTTTTTCTAGAACAGAACGCAACTAAAAGCCCTTTTCACCATAACAGCAGAAGAGAAGATAAAGGTAAGAGAAAATGCCCGAGCTGGACAGCCACCTTACGCCCCGATGTGCCTTCATGCTGGTGTGTTGGTCCCTGGGTGTCCTCAGAGCCAAGGGGAGGGGCGGCCGCCGGCCTTGGCAGTCTGCGGTCCCCCAGCGTGGCTACAAGCCGTCGGCTAGTTTCCCGAATGGCCCTTCCATCTGGACAGGATGGCGTATACACACAGTGGGACCACACCTCACACTACCTCAGCACCTGCTGCAGACAGGCATTCTGAGCGGTTCACACACACTGAGTCGTGTGATCTTCGCGGCAGCGCCGGGGGGCTGGGTTCCATTTTTAAATCGCCTTCGCTTCATAAATGGGGAAACCGAGGCACAGCTGGGTCAAGTAATTTGCCCAAGGTCACCTGGCTAGCGTGTCCGGGTTCCCAAGACCACTCCCGGGCTCGGTGCTTCACTAGGAGGACACACAGGACTCCGCGTATAGTCACGCTCCCGGCTGATTTCTTACCGGAAAGGATGCGAAGGAGAATCGGTGGAGGGCGGAGGGGCACGGGGCCAAGTGTGGAGGACACCGGGCCTCAGCTTCCAGAGTCCTCTCCCGGCAGAGTCACACAGGATGCCCTTCGTTCTCCAGCAGCAGGTGTGACAGCACACGTCAATGTTGTCACCAGGGAGGCTCGTCAGAGACGGGCCCCAGGGTTCTTCTTGGAGGCTGGGCACACGGGCACCCTTGTCTGGCATGTTCCAGACTCCCAGGAGTGTGTTCGGTGTAAACCACGCTGTTTACACGGCCGCCTAGGCACAGTGAGCCACTCTTATCAGGCAGCGGTGGTTACCGTCCAGAAACCCAAGCTCCCGCGTGCCAGCCGAGGCCCTGCCTTGCACAGTGGCCTCTCAGAGGGTACCAGTCTTGGGCCTGTGAGTGTGCTTTTCTTGCGGGCGTTAGAACCAGGGTTTGAACACTGGGACTCCAGAGCCCTGCGGCTGGGCCACGCCACCTCCTAAGGAGCTAAATCCCTGTCCAAAAGAGATGGAAATAAAATCCAAGTCTGGCTAGAGCAAGGAGAGGGTTTCGGGGGGGGGCAGGGGAGGCAGGAAGATGGGTGCAAACCATCTTGGCTTCTCTGTGAGCCCCTGGAGGGTCGGGGCCGTGCCTGCTGCATCCTTGTGCCCCACTCTGCGCCCTACCTTCTGGGTGGCACTCAGTAGGTCAGCCTCCCTTGGCCGAGCTGATCGTCGTCAATGCTGGCGATTGCTGCTTGCTGTCTAGTCGCTGCGTGACTGTAATAAAAGTCAGAGAAGGTTCACTTCGTCGATGTTTGTAAGCCCTTCCCCCGCTCCCCAGGCCCTCTCACGTGGTTGGAGTTGAGCCACACCCAGGTCTTCGGGGCAGCCTCCAGGCCACACATTGCCTTCAAGGGAAACAGGAGTGGGTGCCCACTGTGGGGTACAGACCCATGGGTGCAGTCAGGCAGTGGAGCATTGGGTTGGATGTCAGCCCTACCGCCGCTGGTCCCGGTGACCCTGCCCTTGTGGACCACGTTCAAGGAGATCACCATTGAGTGGGGAGATGAGGCATACAAAATGCGATGGCCTTACAGCATTGTGGGGCATCAGGTTCTCGGGCCAAGGGCCTAGCTTTGACTCCCTGTCCGTCCACCGATTGTATGTGACTGTGGATGTGTTACTTACCTCCCTGAGTCTCCATTTCCTGGCTATGAAAGGAGACTGACCATAGTACCCCCTTCATAGGGTGGTCGCCAAAGTAAATGGATTGAGGTATGTAAAGCACTCAGCACAGTGCCCGGTGTTTTGGTTTTTTTTTAATATATTTTTTAATGTTTATTTATTTTTGAGAGAGAGGGAGAGACAGAGTGCAAGTGGGGGAGGGGCAGAGAGAGAGGGAGACGCAGAATCCGAAGCAGGCTCCAGGCTCTGAGCCATCAGCTCAGAGCCCGTCGCAGGGCTCACACCCACAAGCTGCGAGATCGTGACCTGAGCCGAAGTCAGACGCTTAACCGACTGAGCCACCCAGGTGCCCCGTGCCTGGCGTTTTTTAAGTGCTCTGTAAGCGTCAGCTGCGGTCTTTGGGATCGTTATTACGTGCACATGCAGACAGCACCCTTCTGCAGCTGTTCTGTGGTTTTCGTGAATGGGTGTCACGTGTCAGGGTCTCAAGCCCAAGGGGCCATCGGGTGCCATAAGTATGAGTCAATCCCCGTGTGAGATTCCAGGGCGTTGTGGAGTCTGGGACAGCCTGGAGACTCAGATCACCTACCACCCGCTGTCCCCTTGCCCTCACTGAGACATTAAATGAGAAGAACAAAGGTCAAACCACACACAGCTGCCATGACTGAATGTGTGAGGTTGTGACCCCGAAATCTAGGTCATACATGCTGCAGATACGGGCAGTAAAGAGTGCTGGGTAGACGGCAGGCTTCTTGGAGGAGGTGAGCATTCAGCTGGAGGTCGTTAAGGGAAGGACCTAGTTAAAGACGGAGGAAGGGTGTTCTAGAATACGCCGCTGAAGATCTGACCTCGAGGCTGAGCCGGTTCAGCTGTTGGTGGGATGTGAACCGAGGTCTCCTGGCACCAGTGAGCTATGCGTATGGATGACCCAGCCAAGGCTCTTGCCGGCTACAGAATGTGTCCTAGCACGGCTGACAGGGGCACCTGTGAGGTGACGTCATTACATCAGGAAAGTGTGAGAGTGAACGGGAGGAGCAGGGCAGTGAGGATGGAGGCTCCCTGCCATCATCCAACTAAACAGAGCAAAGGCATGAAGTCTGCGCTTTGTAGGCTGGGATTCTTCAACCCCTGGAAGAGACCCCATCATCTCCTTTGTTTTTCTCTTACCTTCCTGAGGGTGAAATCGGCAGGTGTCAGCCAAGGACAGCAAGGTCCCCATTTCCTATCTCAAGCCCTCTTGCCCTTTCTGTCTGTTGCATGAGAGGCTCCGGGAGGAAATAATCACGCTGTATGTGCTGGACACGGGTGTTCAGATTGCGCCGGACCTCCCCACAGCTTCTTATGTTGGTGCCGTGTGCTCACGAAAGGGCTGGGCGCCGGGGCAGAGATCGGGAAAAGGGGGATCTCAGATCCAATCAAGAGAGAGATGTTTAAACCACCTGTTACGTCCCCCAAATTCATGCAGAAGGCAGTTCCAATAATCATTTTAGTCGGATTTGGGGGGAGAAATGCGATCAAGTTAGTCCGTTTCACCTGCAGATATAAATTTATGAAACTAGGTGAGAACATTGTGACAATTAGAGAGTAATATAGGAGGATTTCCCCTAGCACATATTAAAAAATTCTAAAGCTACGTTAATGCCGTATGCAGCTCTGCAGGAAAAGCCAGCCCAAGGGCGTAAAATAGATTGTCTACACAGATGTACGTATAAAAAAAGGTATTTCAAATCAATGGGGAAAGAGTGTATCATTCATACCATTTGTGGGCAACTGGCTGGATCTCTTAGAAGAAAATAAAGCGAATTCCCTCATCAGATTAAAATCTAGATAAAATGATTTGTAAAAAATAAATATAGGTTAGCATTATATGACAGGAAGAAAACCATGAGGGAGAACCATGGATTTGAGTACACAAATAGTTGAAAATTTTACATTTAAAAACAGCGTTACGAAAGTGACAAACCTGGGAAAATACTTGTAACATACATAAAAGGGGTTTAGTGTCTTCGACATGCGAAGAATTTCTATTAATAAGAAAGAGAATGCGTCTGTAGACAGCTATATGCTATATGAGAATTTCTCAAACACGGGGATTTGCAGCGTGTACCTTTGTGCCTTTGTGGAGGGAGCAGGTAACTGTTGGCAGGATCACATGGCTTTGAGATGCTCTCAGGATGCGAGGTGTGCACTCACACATCATGTCCACCTTCTCTGTGTCACCTCATGTTTGGATTACTGCACCAGCCTCCTAACTGTCCAGTCCTACTCCCCTCCAGCCCATCGTCCTCACCGTAGTGATCTTTCTATAAAACCCAAAACCTGCTTGCTTTTCTGTTTCTGGAGGGACTCCCTGTTGCCTGCTGGATTAAGCCCAGTTATCTCAGGGTAATATTCAGGATCCATCAGAAAATTTGGTCTTCTACTGTCCCCAGGTGCTGCTAGGTCCCTGTGTTTTCCACATTGCTCTGGTCTTGTATATGCTGTTCTTTTCTTACCTGTGCTTTGGACAATTCATAAACGTCCTGAAAGACCCTGTCCAACTTCTGCACATCTGTGATTCCTGAACCTCCCCCAGGCATGCTGGTAGGCCCCTTGGCTGGGAATCCCACAACGCTGAGACATCTGATAAACCTTGTCATTCTGTGACATTGGCCTAGTTCCCTTGGTTGGCATTTAATACATTTTTGTGACATCAGAACAGAATTTTTGCCCTGGAAGAGACTTTAAATATTATCTGGTTTCACTTTCTCATTTGAGAGTTAAAAAAACAAAAATCTGTGTCTGGAGAGGCTCTGGGAACTGGCCAGGGTCCTGAAGCTTGACAGGGTTAAACGTCCTGTTGGGCAATTTGTTCCCAAATCTGCTTATTCACCAGACTGGTACCTCAGCAGAGCTCTGTTGGTAAGTGTGATTGCCTCTACCTGTGACTGCCTCTAAGCTCTCACTCCTGTCAGCATTGTCAGCTGGGAAGCCCAGAGACTGTCTGCTCTCAGAGCTGCCCCTCAAGGGTTGTGGGAGACACGTCTCCAAGTACGTAACTCCCCCTGTTTCTTGGATCTTTAGCTCGAAGTGAAGGATTTCAACAAATTACTCTTAAAGTCAATTTCAGAGAAATCATTCTGTATGTTTTTCTCTTCAAACTTTTTTCTGTCTTTTGAGGCATAGGTGGGTGGGATTTAATATACGTCCATTGTGGACAAAGAAAACACCCTCCCGGTATCACACAGACACACACACAGAGACACGTACACACACATACGCAAAGAATTGGAAAAGTAAAGTAACATTAGCACATAATCTCACCAGCAGAGGACCGCTGCTAACACGTTGGCTTCTTGCCTCTGCGGGTCTTTGAATTTATTTATTACATAATTGAAGTCAACGTGTACATAATTCCTCCTCGTGCTTTTGTAACTTGCTGTTAGATTAGAAGCACTGAAAGCATTCTTTTTGAAAGGACTTTTTTCCCCATCATTGCTCCTCTTGAATGCACTGACAGAGCTCATCAAAGGAGTCTGCTCTCAGCTAATACGTGCTTAAAAGGATGGCAATAGCACGTGATTCTTTGTCAGAGACGAGAGGGAAAGTCAGAGCCCGGGGACAAGGAGGCTGGGACCACTCAACTGCTTTTCTTTCTTTATTCGTTAATGAAGTTTATGGTAAATGAACTCTTTGAAATCTGTTCTTATACTGATTATCAGTGGAATTTGGCTGCGAGATTTTTAGAGGAAGTCTTAAAAGAGTGATTACCTTGGGGCTGATTTCTGGGGCTCTAAGTGCATACATTTCTGTACCCGTCCCTGTGGTGGCTGGTCCCACCAGCCCCCAGCCTACCAAGCCAGACATCCAAGGACGCTTTTGGCCCCCATCTCTAACATCCCACACATCCGTTCCAGCACTCAAGTCACCATAACCAGTGGACTCTGTCTCCTAAATGTTTTCCCAATTCCTGCCCTTCCCTCCAGCCTTCCAGTCGTCACAGTAATAGCAGCTCAGATTTGCTGACTGATGTCTCTGTACTACATCCCTAGCCAGTAGGTCCTATTTTCTGTGTGTGTGTAAAGTACACATACACAAAACTTACCATTATGGACATTCAGTATGTTCACGGTGTTGGGCAACCATCACTGCTGCCTAGGTTTGGAGCCTTTTCATCTCCCCAAAGGGAAACTCTGTTCCCGTTGAACAGTTGCTCTCCAATGTCCCCTCCTCCCGCTCAGCCCCTGGCAACCACTGATCTGCCTTCTGTTTCTACAGGTGTGCCTGTCGTGGCCATTTCATCTCATTGAATGTGGCCTTTTGCTCCAGCGTCTTTCCCTTAGTGTAATATTTTCAATGTCTATCCGTGTTGTAGCATATGTCAGGACTTCATTCCTTTTTATGGCTGATTCCTATTCCATTGTATGGGGGGGGGCGTGGACCACTTTTGTTTATCTCTTCATCAGCTGATGGGCATCTGGGCTTCCCCCATCTTCTGGCTATTATGAAGAGCGCTACTGTGAATATTCAGGTACAGATTTTTGTTTGAGCACCTGTTTTCAATTCATTGGGGTACACACTCAGGAGTGGAATTGCTTGGTTGTATGGTAATTCTGTGTTTCACCTGTCTAAGAACCGTAAGGAGTACTTATTTTTATTTCATTTTAGAGAGCATGCAAGCGGGGAAGAGAGGCAGAGGAAGAGAGAGAGAGAGAGCGAATCCTAAGTAGGCTCCATGCTGAGCATGATGCGGGGCTCCATCCCATGACCGTGGGATCATGACCTGAGCCCAAATCAAGAGTTGGACGCTCAACCGACTGAGCCACGCAGGTGCCCCATGCCTGCCATAGGCACTATTTTAATCCTCATTTTACAGATGGGGGAGATTTCAGCTTGCAGAGAGGGAGGCCCGGGGTCCCACAGTGTGGTAGGGGGCAGAGCTGAGAGCTGAGCCCTCAACTAGGGCCAGAGTCCATGGTCTTTATCAGCAGATTCTACTGCCTCCTGCAGCCTTGTCATCATTTCTCTGTTGGCTGTCACATCTCGTTTATCCTCCTCCAGGCTGATGCCACGCAATGGCCAGATCTACCTTTCTAAAATACTGATCTGACCGTGTTACTTCCTGGCTTAAAACCCTGCAGTCACCCCCCCTCCAAACCATTCGGACGCTGCTGCAAATCACTAACCTGCTCTTGAAGACCCTTTGGGACGCGGGGTGCATTTCCTCCACATAGCAGGTCCGGCTCATGCTGTTCTTTCTGCCTGGCTTGCCCTCCTCCCGGCCCATTCTCCTCTGTCCATGGGTCACCTCGTGTAAAGCCTCTGTCCTTTGAGCTAGGCTAGGAGCTGCACCCCTCCCCACCCTACTTCTCCAGGCTTCTCCAGCCTCACCCAGCCACACTGTGTCACCCCAGCTTGCTTGCTTGTCTGTTTTTTTTTTGCAAGATTGTGAGCTCCTTAGAGCAGGGCCTGGATCTTTTGTTCCCCACTTGTCCTTTGAGGACCCATCACTGGGCTCACTGAATGAACTCGATGTCAGGAAAGTTGACCACCACATCCACATCCAAACACCGAGCCAACCTTGGTAGCCCACTGTGATGTATTCACTTAAATAGAGAGTTTCAGGCAAAAAAAAAATTATAGCAAAGCTTGGTTTCTGCACATGTGAGATGGACATAAGAATTCTGAGTTTAAAGTATTGTTTCAGACTATAAAGGGAGTAAGGCCTCGCCTCTGGCAAAAGTTCAATAAAGACCCTGATGGTTAAGAATAGTTTTGAAGAATGGTTTGCACAGGCTTTTGTCCAGACACTGAGAGATTTTTAAAATCCTTCCCTGCCACTCAGCCCAGAAGGGTGAGCTGTATACTCAGAGTGGGAATCACAATGTTCAGGGTGACCCAAGACCTTGATGACCTAAAGCAAGGCTCCTGGTAAAAGGCCAGGCTGGAGCCTGAGCCCCAGAGAGGCAGCTGTGGTGTGAAAGCTTCTAGGCCAGACTGCTGGCTGTGAAACCCGGATTCACTAGCGACTCATTCTGTGATCTTGGGCCATTTATTTAACTGATTAGCACTATTGAACTCTAATTTGTAGAATATAGACTGAAACAGTACCCACTTTCTGGTATTATTATGAGATGTTAATGGATTCATGCATGTAAAGCACTTGGGGCCACCTCTGGTGTTTACTGTCTGCTGAATCAGGTTAACTATGATGATGGTGATGGTGACGATGGTGACATTATGGTGATGCTGATGGTGATGATGACAGTGATGGTGATGATGGTAATGATTATATTGGGCCTCCTTCTTCCCATAAAGCTATATCTTGAGATCTTACTCTTCTTTAGCCATTTACATGGAGGAGGAAAGTTGAAGAGCAGAAACATTTTGGGCAGGAGCAGGACCTAGCTTAAAGTAGCAACATGGATGAGTGAAGGTTGAAAGAAGAAAGTGAGAGTTGTGAGTGGGCCTGCCCCAAGCAGGCAGTCTCTACCTGAATGTGCTTACCACTTGGCATCAGATTCCCAAGAGAGAAGGGAGAAAGATGGCGGGATCTGTAGAGCTGCCCTGCCTTTGCCCTCTTCCTAGTTACAGGCATTCATTCCTGCATCGCATCGGTGTCGCCGAGTTAAGCTAGATCCTGCGCCACCGTCTGCCACACTGCTTCTACTCTTCAAATTCTCTTGGCCATGTGATTGGCCAAAGGAAGGTAAGACCTCAGGTGGAGATTCAGAGATGGTGAAGGTGGGAAGAGGAGACAAGTTTGGTGGTTTGACCCCGTTGGCCTGTTCTACTTCATGAAGTAGGAAAGGAAGAGAGAGACAGAGGGGGACAGAGAGATCTCTTCCTGCCTTTTACAGTACAGTGACCCTGCCGGCATGTAATTCTGTGCTAGTCTTTGTTTCTGGTTCTCATCAATCAGGCAGGGAACTTCTACCTTGGTGTGGGAGGTTGGGACTCCAGATGTGTTTAGAAAACCCCACAGCCCCCTGGACAAAAGCAGTGTGATCTAATGCAGGGAGAACACAGACTTTGGAGTCAGGCAGGGCTGGCTTTGGTTGTTTGGCTACTACGCACTTTGATTACCTACTTAATCTCTTTCCATCTCCGTTTACCTGTCAATGGAATGGGGACAATACCTCCACTACAAGATTGCTGAAGATTGTATGATGTAAAGCTGACACCTTATTAGTTTCCTGGGGCTGCTGTAACAAGTTATCGCAAACTGGGGAGCCTGGGACAACAGGATCTTACTCTGTCACAGTTCTGGAAGCTAGAAGTCTGGAGTTAAGGTGTCGGCCGAGCCGTGCTCTCTTTGATGGCTGTGGAGAAGAATGCTTGTCTCTTCCTAGCTTCTGGTGGCTCCTGGAAATCCTTCCTTGGTTGTAGCTACCTCACTCCAGTCTCTGCCTCCGTGGTCACATGACCCTCTCTGTGTGAGTCTGTCTTTATAAGGACACATTCATTAGATTTAAGACCCACCCTAATCCAATATGAACTCATCTTAACTTGATTATTGTTTCCAAAGATCTTCTTTCCCAATACAGTCACATTTATAGCTACTGGGGGTTAAGACTTAAGCATATCCTTTTGGAAGACACAGTTAAACCCATTCCAGGCACCTAACCTAGGGACCGGCATGCTGTTGGTGATCAGATATCAGCAATTCCCTGTATCTCTCCATCCTTCTTCTTAAAGCTGAAAAAAATAAATAAATAAAATATAAGCATTTGCCTTCTGACACTAATCATTAGAGAAATGCAAATCAAAACCATGATGATTCCGCCTCATATCAGGCTGGCTACTATCAAAAAAGAAGGAGGAGGAGGAGAAGGAGGAGAAACAGTTTGGCTGTTCCCCCAGAAATTGAAGATAGAACTATTATATAATCCTATTATTCCACTTCTAGGTATATTCCCCAAAGAATTAGAAGTAGGGTCTCAGAGAGATATACATATACCCATGTTTATAGCGGCATATTCACAAAAGCCAAAAGATGGGAGCCACCCAAGTGTCCAATGATGAATGAATGGATAAACACAGTATGATATATACATAACAATGGAATTTTATTCAGCCTTAAGAAGGAAGGAAATCTGTTTCTTAAATCCCACATATGAGTGAAATCATGTATTTGTCTTTCTCTGATTTATTTCACTTAGCATAACACCCTCCAGTTCCATCCACGTTGTTGCAAATGGCAAGATTTCATTCTTTTTGATCGCCGAGGAATATTCCATTATGTATATGTGTGTGTGTATACACATATATACATATATAATGTATAATGTATATACACATATGTACAGACACACACACACACACACACACACACACACACCACACCTTCTTAATCCATTCATCAGTCAATGAACATTTGGGCTCTCTGCATAGGTTGGCTGCTGTCGATAGCACTGCTGAGGAGCTAGATACTGAGGTGCATGTGCCCCTTTGAATCAGCATTTTTGCACCCTTTGGATAAATTCCTAGCAGTAGTGCAATTGCTGGGTCATAAGGAAGTTCTTTTTTTTTTTTTTTCTCTTAATTTTTGAGGAACCTCCAGACTGTTTTCCAGAGTGGCTGCACCAGTTTGCATTCCCACCAGCAGGGCAAGAGGGTTCCCTTTTTCTGCATCCTTGCCAACACCTGTTATTCCCTGAGTTGTTAATTTTAGCCATTCTGACAGGTGTGAAGTGGAGAATGGAAGGAAAAATAAAATAAGACACAAACAGAGAGGGAGACAAACCATAAGAGACTCTTAAATGCAGAGAACAAACTGAGGGTTGCTGGAGGGGAGGTGGGTAGGGGAATAGGCTGGATGGGTGATGGGCATTAAGGAAGGCACTTTTGGAGGTGAACACTGTGTGTGCTCACTGGAAGTGATGAATCTCTAAATTCTGCTCCTGAAACCAATACTATTCTATATGTTAACTAACTTGAATTTAAATTAAAAAAAAAAGAAAAGAAAATTCTGAGACACACTGCAACGACATGGATGAACCATAAAGATCTAATGCTAAGTGAAGTAGTCAGATTCACAGAGACAAGAGAGTAGGACGGTGGGTGCCAGAGGCTGGAGGATGGAACGAGGGTGGTTTAATGGGGACAGAGTTTCAGTTCTGTAAGACGAAAAAGTGCTGGGGACAGGTAGTGGTAATGATTTCAGAACAACGTGATTGTACACACTGTGATGTACGACTGGACTGGACTTAAAATTGGTTAAGATGGTAATTTTTAAAAAATGTTTATTTGTTTTTTGAGCGAGAGAGAGAGACAGACAGAGCATGAGTGGGGGAGGGGCAGAGGGACAGGGAGACACAGAATCGGAAGCTGGCTCCGGGCTCCGAGCCATCAGCACAGAGCCCAACGCGGGGCTCCAACTCACAAACGGCGAGATAGTGACCTGAACCAAAGTCAGAGGCTTTATCGACTGAGCCACCCAGACACCCCAAGATGATAAGTTTTATGTTATGTGTATTTTACTACAATTAAAAATATTATTAGAAAAAACCTTAATGGTTAAACATTCAGAATTCCAAGGGAAAAGGGGAAACTTTAAAATTCCTAGAAAGCCAGAAACAGATCCCTCTAAGAAGTCATCAGACACAGTTATGTCAGAAGACAGTGGGGCCGTACCGTCAGTATTCTGAAGAAAAATGATTTTGGACCTTGAATGATAGATTCAGCCAAATTATAAATCAAATGAGGGCAAAGTAACAACATTTTAAGATATATGAAATAAAAAATGTTTTCTAAACAAATTTACTTGCAAACAAATAAAATACTGAGAATACTCCCATCACACTGGAAAAAAAAAAAGCATCCAAGAAAAAGGAAGAAATGGGATCCAAGAAGCATAGTTTTGCTTTAATCAATCATGTGTGACAACACAGAAAGCTGTAAATAGAGGACTCCAAATGACAGCAGCAACCCTGGAAAGTAACCAGTTCTGATCAGATCAGAATGCCAAAGCATTCAGGGAATGACGACTTTAAGAAAAAAAAAAAAAAAAAAGCCACTACTTGCAACAGATAATGTCATTAAGGAAATGGTATATAATAGGAAGAAAAAAGAAAGACAGTGAGAAACTCCAGGGAAAACAAAAAGCTACAGAGAAAGGACTGTTAGTCCAAAGTTAGTTAACAAACTAAAAATATGGCATGATTTTGAATAATCGGTAAAATGTAAGAAAAGGGATTGAATTAGAAATATATTGCTTTGAGGGGCAGATATTTATTAACATAGGATTTTTTTTTTTACTTATTTCTTCAGTGAATAACATTTGTATAATCATAATAATAGTGTCTTAAAATTTTTTTTTAGTTTTAGGTTTTATAATTAATCTATAAATGACAAAGAATTGTGATTGCAGAACAAAATATATATGTTTTAAACCTAATAAACTGTGAAAGAAAGAAGTGGGAAAGGCAAGGGGGGAGAGGCAAGTGTGGGACATTAACTTCATTATCTTTTTTTAGTAAGACAACAAGAAATCGTCTCTAAATGTTGTAAAAACTGAGGTTTAATTTTTTAATTTAAACTTACAAAGATAGCTAATTGAAAAACTAAAAATAATCATTACAATTAGAAGGAAGGGCAGAGATATTTATAGGTCACAAACCCTACAAATTTGTAAGGTAAAAATTCATGAGCTAAATCCACATCTGTCAAAGAGGGAATAATGTGTTAATAATTATATGATATGGCATATATGTGTATATGTATGGTATATATACGTATTACACATAATATGTTACATACATACCTATAATATGTTCATAATAATTCAGTTAATAGTATGTAATGCTGATGAATCAAGAAATAGAGATATATGTATAAATTTTAGACTTCAATTTTATGTAACCATCTGGTTTACTAAGCCATAAAAACTAAAAACAGTATCTGTTTAAGATATTTGCCTCTGGGGGCCCCCTCAGTCGGTTAAGCGACCAACTTCGGCTCAGGTCATGATGTTGTGCTTCATGAGTTCGAACCCCACATTGGTCTACAAGCTTTTGGTACTGGAGCCTGCTTGGGATTCTCTGTCTCTCCCTCTCTCTCTGCCCTTCCCCTGCTTGCATGCACTCACTTTCTCTGTCTCAAAATAAATAAACTAAAAAAAAAAAAAAAAAAAAAAAAGATTTGTCTCTGGGAAGCTGGGTTAGAGTGGGTAGGGGAAGGCAGCAGGACATTTGCTTATCATTTTATACCCTTGACTTTTGTTAAGAACTCTTTTCTGTAGTAGATTTACGTTACTGTGGTTTTTATTTTTTATTTTACTTATTTGTTTTAAGTTTTTTAATGTTTATTTAATTTTGAGAGAGAGAGACAGAGCATGAGTGGGTGAGGGGCAGAGAGAGAGAGGGAAACAGAATTGGAAGCAGGATCCAGGCTCCGAGGTGTCAGCACAGAGCCAGACATGGGGCTCGAACTCACGAACTACGGGATCATGACCGGAGCCGAAGTCAGAGGCTCAACTGACTGAGCCATCCAGGCACCCTACATTACTGTGCTTTTTAAAAGTAGTAAAATGGCTACAAGATTGCTCCTTATATGGATTGAATAATTTATAGAGACTTAAAATATTTAACTGCTCTTTGGATTTTGCAACATTTAGGATACATTAGGATACTTTATATGATGCTCTGCAAAACAGTCTTATATAATACAGAGCTAAATTTGTGTGCGTATTTCTGGACCAAGCCAACCTTGTATATAAACTTTTATGCATAGTTTTGAATTCTTCCCTGAGAATAGAATCCTAGGTATTAAACTGCTGAGTTAAAGAACTGACTGTTTTAAAGCCTTCTTGTTATGGACACACACATTTTGTCCCTCTTATTTTTGAGTATAGACGTTTTGTTGAAAACACTCCAAGGGGTAAAAGTGTTATCAAAATGTGAGGCTCTTGGTCCAGGTCTGTTTTTGAGGTCACCTTCTTTTTTTTTTAATTTTGTGAATTTTATTTATTTTTTTATTTTGCGAGAGAGAGCGGGAAGGGGCAGAGAGAGAGAGAGGGAAGGAGAGAATCTGAAGTAGGTTCCGTGCTGTCAGTGCAGAGCCCAACACGGGGTGGAACCAATGAACCGTGAGCTCATGACCTGAGCTGAAACCAAGAGCTGGACATTTAACTGACAGAGCCACCCAGGTGCCCCTTGAGGTCACCTTCTGATAAAACGACTGATTAATGGCCACCGTACAGCTTCTCCATTATGGTACCAAAAGGAGTTGCCTTTGTCTACACAGCCCACAAAGGAAGACACGGCAAGATTCACTCGGGTTTGGTGAGCAAGTGTTAAGGCCAGATACTCTTCTAACGACTTCATTCAACTTCGTTCATATTCCTGTGTACTCCTCAGTACGACCCTTGGACGGCCACTGTCTCCATTAGACAAGGGACGGAACAGAGGCAAAGAGAGATGAACTGGTCTGACCAATTCTACACAGCCAATAAGGCAGAACTGATGTCACACAGCCTGGTGGTCTGAATCCGGAGGCCAGGCTTCACCCTCTCTGCTGTTTACGGGCCCCCCTTGCCTGTGAACAGGAGGTGGGAGGTGGACCTTGGTCAGACCCAGTCAGTGCCCACAGGGAGGGTACATCCCACAAACGGAGAAAGGACCCCCGCCGACAGCCTGGTACACGGTAAGCACCCGACAAGCAATCGGTGATCAAGTAGCACGATCAAGCCAAGCTTTGCACGAATCTCTACATTACTGTTGTCTTTGATCTCCCTGCGGTGACGTATTTTTATCCCCATTTCACAGACGAGAAAAGTGAGGCTGCCAGAGGTTAGGCCTAAGCCACTCATCCATGGCATCACGGCTCTTGTGACGGAGCTGGAATTTCAAGCCAGATCTGGAGAGCTAGAAATCCAGAGCTCTTCACTTTGTCCAGAGTGCCTTTGAGAGCATTCAAGGAGTTAATTCTTGTGAAACCCTGAACCTAGGGGTTCTCAACGTGTGTTCCTTGGACAAACAGCGCGGCAGCAGCCCCTGGGAGCTTGTTGGAAATGCGCCACTTGTGAGGCCCTGTCTCTGGGTCTAGGGGATCAGAAACTCAGGGTGGGATGCAGTTCTGATGCGTGCTTAAGTGTGAGTCAGCCCAGAGTTTGACCCCTTCGGAGTTCTTGTAAGATGCCAGCTGCTGTTGTTGTCTAGACCCTAAGGCAGAGGTGGAGGGAGGGGCTGATGGCGAGTGTCTGGAACTTACCAGCTCCTCTCAGTGGATAGATGCCAGCCGCCCCTGGCCCATCCCAGAGGCACGTTTGTCCCGGGCTCTCGCTGGCTGGAGCCCAGAGGACGCCACCGAGGAGAGAGGCGGCTGGGCGAGTTAAGCCCACGGGAGCTCTAAGGGCCACCTGTCAGGTTGTTGAATCGCCCGGCAGCTGGCTGCCCCTGCTGTGTCATGCTTCCCTGCCCTGTGTATCCTTCTGCTTGGCCCTGATGTCCAGAGTGGGCTGCGGGCTGCCCCTCTGATGGGACGTGTTCCCAGCGAAGGGAGCAGGCGGTGTCGAGGGGGAGGGAAGGGCGCTACAGGTTCTCCTCTGGTGTCTGCAGAAATCTGCCCCTGACTCGAAACAGTTCACAGATCCCCAGTGCCCTCTTAGGGTTGTTACATAGGGATTCGGGAATTTAACACTCTTGAGGCCTGTGAGGTGCCAGGCTCGGGGCGGATGGCCCTACTGTGTGCAAGCCACCATGCTCGGCCCCTTGCAGTGTTTGTCCCGCTTGACGCTTAGAGATGCACTGTCTAAGGAAACAGGCTCAGAGAGGTCCAGCGACGGGCTCAGGCAGCCCAGCCAGTGTGGACAGAGCTGGGTCCAAATCCAGGCTGGTCTCGCCGACTCCCTGCTTCTTCTGCTGTAACTCTTAGCTGTGACCCGACTGAAGGCTGTGAAGTGTGACCACTGACAAGTCCCCCCCCCACTCTTCTCCCCTAGGTTGTCCCAAACCATGGCCTTCATGCAGCAGGATTCTTCATAGCCTCCATCGCCTCCTTCGTGCTGACCTGGGCCACACTTTTCTTCACGGCTCGCTATCAGTGTTTGAAGGGAAGCCTGATCACCAGACATCAGGTGAGTCTCCACATGCATCTTGTTGCCGGAGGGTAGTCGGGTCGGCGGTAGATGTGAGGTTGATTGAAGTGTTCCCTCCAGTTCGATGGGTTGATTGATCCTCAACCCTGGATTGATGTCCGAATCCCCAGGGAAACGACAAAATGCTCGTGTCCAGCCTTGCCTGCAGAGACTGTGACGACCGTCCCAGGATGCACCCCCGTCCTTAGTGACTTTTTTATTTTTATTTTTTTTAATGCTTACTTATTATTGAGAGACAGAGAGACACAGAGCGTGAGCAGGGGAGGGGTAGAGAGAGGGGGAGACACAGAATCGGAAGCAGGCTCCAGGCTCCAAGCTGTCAGCACAGAGCCCGTCGCGGGGCTCGAACCCACAAACCGCGAGATCATGACCTGAGCTGAAGTCGGTCACTTACCCAACTGGGCCGCCCAGGCGCCCCCTTAGTGACTTCTAAAGCTCCCCAGATGATTCCAGCAAGTGGCCGGGGCTCAGAGCCACTGCAGCCTGACCGAATAAGCGAGCGCCTGCCTGTGCAGATAGCGCTGTGTTCCCGCCACACTAATTCGGGGCCTGGTCCACACTCCCTGCGGAAAAGTCTTTGGAGGCTCACTCCACCCTCAGGGGGAGGCCGGATCCTTCAGCCATGGAGCTTCACCGTGCGTGGGCAGCTCTGGGGACAGTATGGAACTAGGCTCAGAGTCGTGCTGGCTGAGGAGGGACGGAGCTGGGGTATATATCACGCCCCGGTGGTCATCGGTCGAGGATATGGGGGCAAAGGCGCTGTTAGAAGGTGGGGGAGGAGGGACTGCCCTTCCCACTGAGAAGGCCCTTTGAGAGCAGAAAAATGAACTGCCTGCAAGTTACAGTCAGGCTGACTTACAGGGAACGGGGCGCTCTGCGATCCGGGCCCTGCACGGCTGTTCTCACAAAGTCTGGACCTCAGCCCGCGGGTGTTACAGAGCGAGGGGACGTGCCGAGGGCTTTGTAGTGAGACCAGAGGGTCCGTACGTACCTCCCAGGGTCGACGTGCGCCTGATCGACAGCTCTCCTGGAATTAGATCTCATGGGGCCATCTGTGCATCAGGAGGCCGAGAGACTGTGTTATCTTTAACCAATTTACGGACAGCCAAAACAAGCCGCCCCCTTCCAGCCTTCACGGGCATTTCTAAGGAATGTATATTAACCTCCAAGGGGCCCGGAACACGTAGCCCCAAGAGAGAAGGGCCACAGATGGAGTCGGTATTGTCCACAGTCCTACAGGGGCCAGGACAAAGGGTGACGTTATTTCCTGGCGTGGGCTCTGAAGGCCCGCAGAAGCCTTTAGGGGAAGCAGTGTAGATACTGGCTGGTGGGTCTTGGGCCAGTGGGTCTGAAGCGGCGAGGGGGTGTGGGTAGGAAGCAGGCGATCTCTGCTACAATCTCCATTGCCTCCTGTGGAGCCTGGAGCTTAGGAGGCCCTGAATCCACGTGTGAGGATATGAAGGAGCCCTCGGCCCATCAGTGGATGGACAGACGGGAAGGAAATCAGGGCGGCAATTTTTAGAGTGAGAGGAGCTCCGTGGAGCCTCCCCTGGAAGGCGCTGCTGGGAGTAAGCATCCGTTGGCAGCTTCTTGGTCCCTCCAGGGCCGTGGAGGGCTGGAGCTGCTGTGACCCAGTGTCCCCCAGGGGCCCAGCAACTTGAAAGGAACACAGCCATCTGTTCCCCTCACTTTATTTTTTTTAATTAAAAAAAAATTTATTTATTTTTGACAGAGAGAGAGAGAGAGAGAGAGAGAGAGACAGAGCATGAGGGGGGAGGGGCAGAGAGAGAGGGAGACAGAATCCGAAGCAGGCTCCAGGCTCCGAGCCGTCAGCACAGAGCCGGACGTGGGGCTCGAACTCACAGACCGCAAAATCATGACCTGAGCTGAAGTTGGATGCTCAACGGACTGAGCCTCTTAGGCGCCCCTCCCCTCCCTTTATATTGAGGAAACTGAGGCCCATGAAGTTAAATACTTGCTTCAAGTGGCCCGGGGACCTGGCTCCTGGGGGCCGTGTCTGGAGGCTGGAGGTCGTGTCCCATTGTTCACTGTATGTCTGCTTCCTGGAGGAGAGGATGGCCATTTCAAAGTGAGATCGGCCCACAGTGTCCGTGGAGGCAAAAGTGAGGGGGAGAAAAAGCGTTCCTCTAATCAGACCTCCAGCTTCTCTCTCAAAGCCGTTATCAATCACAGAAGAACAAAACTTCCCAGCTGCTTTGATGAAGGAGCAGAAATCCTTTGCCGGAGATGAAAGGCTGATCATTACAACCGCAGAGAGGAAAGCAAAGTGTTGACTTAAGGTCTGAAGACCCTTGAAGTTCACAGGATGAACTCTTTTCACATCTTTCTTTATTTTTGGCAGCCTGAGGCAGCCGCTGAGACAGTGTGCAGTGAAAACAGTGCGATAAAACCCTCCTTCTGCCTTACGAGTTCGATCATCTTGGGACCAAATACCAACTCCTTGTACCTTAGGAGTTCGACCAACTTGGGACCAGATACCAACTCTGACTCTTCGTGAGCCGTGCGAACTCAGATAACGTCATTTTACCCCTCTGAGCCGTGGTTTCTTATATGTGATGTGGGGACGACAGAACTTAACTGTGTCGTGATAGTTTCATGATAATACACCTACAAGGCACAGGGACAGGAATTCTTAAATATTAGCTATACTTATCACCCAGTTTTCAGGATTGATATTAAGGACACAACAGATACATCTATCCAGTCATGGCGTTGGGCTTAATTATCTCTGAGGTCATTTCCATCTGACAGTTCTGTATTCTGATTCGAAACCAGCCAGGTGCATGGAATTGAAGTTCATCTGCCAACTGTAATTTTCCTCTGCATGATGATGATGATGGTGATAGTGAAGGTGGTGATGATAGTGATATAGTGATGATGATGGGGATGCTGGTGATGATGATGGTGGTGGTGATCGTGATATGATGATGGTGATGGTAATGATGGTGAAATATTTTCATAGGTCTTTACAGGTTGCAAAGGCCTCTCCATCCATTGTTTTGTTCGTACACACGGGAACCCGGTGTGGGGCTACTGGAATTATGATCCCATTTCTTTGATGGGAAGATGGAGGCTCAGGCAAATGCAGTGTGTCTTGCCTGAATGTACCCTGTTCGCCAGTGGTGGGGCCAGCAAGGTCCTCCCGACTGCAGATGCCTGCCTTCCCTCGTGACTCTCAGCGCATGGCGTTCACAAGAGGGTTCACTCGGTTGTGTCTGAAATTCCCCTGTAGGTTCAGCATCATGAGAACAAGCTGGAGTACTCCCAGTTCACCTCGGCCAATGGTATCAATGAGGACCTTGCTCTCGATGACCAAATGATTGACATTCTGTCTTCAGAGGACCCCGGGAGCATGCTTCAAGCCTTGGAAGAGTAAGAATTCTCAATCACATTATACTGGCTTGGATGTGATGAATGCTTTAACTTCACTGGCCTCAGAGCAAACCCTGAGTACATTTCATTCATTCATTCATTCATTCATTCATTCATTCATTCAGTCTATCATCTGTTACTCAGTTATCATAATGGAACTACTACTGTGCTTGGTATTTGGAAAAAGGGATGGATAAGACAGAGTTTGTGCTATAAGCTGCCTGATCTAACGGGGAAGACAGACACACAAACTCAAGTGACCATACAAGTTTGATAAACACCCTGCTAAAAGGAAAATCAAGGCTAGCTGAGCCGAGAAAAGGAAATAATGACCTCTGAGAGAGTCCCGGAAACGCTTCTCAGAGGAGGTGGTCTTTTAACTTATTCTTGAAGCATGGATATAAGCTTTCCAAGCGCATTATGAGAAGAAAGACTTTTCAGGCAGAGGGAAGAAGGGGCCGATGAAAGGTTGAGCAGGATGCATCTGGTGAACGCAGTAGCTGGGTACGACTGACGGGTAGATTGGGGTATCGAGTACAGCAAGATAAGGGAAGAGGCAGCTGGAGAGAGAGGCCAGGCCAGGCGACGTGTTTGCCGAACTGAATTCGATTCTTGTTGTTTATTAGCACGTGCTTAGAATGGACCACCTGTGCACAGTAGAACGTGGAGCCGGACACGGTTCTGAAAACTTTGCGAATACCAACTCATAATCCTTCTAGCAACCCAACCGAGCAGGGATTATTGTTCTTACCAGGGATGAGGGTTTGAGAGTCTCGGGAGCTTGCCCCAGGGCGCACACTCAGGAACGAGAGAGCCAGGTTCAGGGCCAGGCTGCCTGGCTCCGGGGTGCATGCCTCTAACCAGGATGCTGTTGCACGGCCCACGGTTTCTCCTGGCCGGCACAGGGGCCACGGTCTACAAGGTGACTGACTCGGTTCATCAACTTGGCCTTTCCTCGTTTCCTTTTGGCAAATATTTACAGAAAGCTTCTTTCCGTGTTGCCTATCTCGGCGTCCAGTTGTCTTCCAAAATTCTGTTTCGTCTTTTACTTCTTCAAGTGTATGAAGCATAATTATTTTAAAGTCTCTGAAGCTTTATTACCTTTACCATGTTCTTGTGCCTGTTGTCTTCTGTTCCCCTTAGTTTGTGATCAAATTTCCTCTTCTCCTCGGATGCCTGGGTAGTTTTGATCGTGTGCCAGTGTGTGTGAAAATTTGTGAAGACATTGGAGGACTGACTGGGAGGAGGTTACCACCTTCTAGGCGATGAGGGGCGTCATGCTGGATGACCCCCCATACAGAGACTGAGACCACGCAAGGCAGGGCTTCTGGTCCTCCAAGGTCTGGTCTGTTTCTGGCATATCTTTACTTCTGAGGCATCTGTACCAACCAAAGGGTACAGGCTGACCTCTCCTTGGAGTCTCTGGACTTGAGTTTCTACCTCCCCGGTTCTGCAGGTCTGTTGAGAACTCTGCAGAGTTTATCAGCCCTTGGGGCTGCCTCTCCTGGTACTTAGACGCCCTGGGGAACAGAGTGGCCCCAGATGCGGGGCTCCCCTCTCTGAGTTTCTTTGTTCTGCTAGGTCTTGACCTCATCTTTTACTTCTCCTTGTTGGTTCTCAGATGGTCTCAGAGTGATTTGGTTTTTGCCCAGCTTTTCTTTTGATGGGATAGTTTGTCCAAATTACCTGGACCACGAACAGAACCCATCTTTGTGTAAACCCCACTCTAGGCGAGGAGTAGACACAGTCCCGGCCACAGAGGCAGCCTGTGAGAGAGATGGACAGGGAAACAGGCAAGGCCCAAAACAGCACAGAGCAGTAGCACCCTTGACTGGTCCCCAGAGTTAGATCAGGGTTTAAGTCTGGGCTGTGCCACCAGGCGCCCTTGGTTCAGTTACGTAAGTGAAGTCTCAGGGTGAGAGGGGCTAGGTCTTGTAGGGTTCTGGATGTCAGGGAACGGCCTTTTAATTTTAATATGGGCAGATCTGTACGTTCAAAGGCCACTCTGGATACAAATGGACAGTGGCTTAGAAGTCCAGGGAGATTGTTGGAGATGTCGATGTGTGACTTGGGGCGGAGCTTGGGATTAGCCGGAGGAGCCTACAGAACTTGGCAACTGATTGCCGTGTGGCTGTGAAGGCATGCGCCGGGGGCGTAGTTTGGACACTGAAGGGCAGGGGACAGTTCTGGATGCCTCCCTGGGATGCCGTGTTGGACTGATGGTTATTAGCAACAGAACCCGTGGGAACCTCCCCAGGCTGGATTCCATTTATGACACACTTCTTCTGATCGTACATTCGGGATGCAAAGCTCCACCCGCTCGTTTCCCACTGGGGAGTGATTTCTATCGATTGGAGTCATCACCATGCCGATTAGCTATAATATCTTCTATTTGTGCATAATACCCTATATTCGGGAAGCATTTAAAAATGCAAGGTCTCGGGACGCCTGGGTGGCTCAGTCGGTTAAGCGGCCGACTTCGGCTCAGGTCACGATCTCGCGGTCCGTGAGTTCGAGCCCTGTGTCGGGCTCTGTGCTGACAGCTCAGAGCCTGGAGCCTGTTTCAGATTCTGTGTCTCCCTCTCTCTCTGACCCTCCCCTGTTCATGCTCTGTCTCTCCCTGTCTTAAAAATGCAAGGTCTCTTTTCCACATGTTGGTTTGGTTCCCATGCTAATGCTTTTTGGTAGGGCATCTTATTTTTGGCGTTTGCTAGCTGAAGAGTCCGATGCTCATCTAGGCAGAGAGGTTTATCCACAGCCACAAATCTAGTAAGTGAGTCTCCTCTGTTTAATCTCGGCCACGTTGTGTTCCGCAAATACTCTCTGAGCCCGAGTTTCCTCATCTCTTAACTGGGAGAAACCAGGAACACCGTGGGAGACTGTACAGCTTAATGATATGAAAGAGACTTAACGGCAGAGTCCTCACCGCGGCGTTCCCTCCGAGCCGGGGTCTCACCTGCAGGGACGTGAGCAGATGGAAAAGAGAAGCGTTCAAGACGGGCAGCCCTTCTCTGAGTCTTTCTCAAGAGCCGTGCAAACAGCAACTGAGCAGCTCCGGTGCTGTCTCCCTGGAGCCTGGAAACCGAGTCCCGTGGCAGGAGACGGACCCAAGATACCTCCGGAAACAGAGAGCACGGTCTGTGCTTCCTTAGGAGCGACTGGTCACTGGTCTGAGAAAAGAGCTCTCCTGTGTCTGACTCGTGGCATTTTGTGAGCTGAGGGAGGTTCCGAGCCCAGGGGGACTTCCGTCCTGCCTGAGGGGAGCCCCTTCCCAGCTCAGCGCCCTCGTGCACTGTCGGGCCTTCAGCCACGGAAGTGCAGGACTGTCCTTGCACGGAGCTGGGCCTTGTTCACCCATTTCTGGGTCCAGGGTCGTGCCGCTCGGCTCACTGAACTTTTGGGCAGCCATTCAGGCGTGATCTTTCATTTTAGCTTAAGTCCCTAATCAGAACACCAAGGGAAGCACGTTAAAGTTTGTCACACTACTCAAGAGGGAGGAGGGAGGATTGGATGGGCAGCGGGGCGAAAGGTGGGTGGCTTACTGGCAAAGATTTGTGAATGTCCCATTACATTACGTGGTAGGAGCAGGTGCATCACCAAAGTATTTCCTGGCTTTTTGTCCCTTTTCTTCCAAAACATGAAAACGCAAAGTAGAGTGAAATGATTTAGTTTGTGTGATCAGCACCTGGATATTTAATTTGCAAGTAGGTGGTAGTCCACCACCTCCGGCTGGAGGAAGTAGGGCTGTGATTAGCATATATGTGTATATTAATACATATATAATAGTGTATGTGATAGTAACCTACAATAGTAACAGCGTATAATGTAAATAGTGTCAGGACTAGATGGGAAGGCATTAATCATTCTTTGTTGTTGGCTGCAGAAGTGCTTGGGGCACCTGGGTGGCTCGGTCGGTTAACATCTGACTTCGGCTCAGGTCACGGTCTCACGTTTCGTGAGTTCGAGCCCCGCGTCAGGCCGCGTGCTGACAGCTCAGAGCCTGGAGCCTGCTTCGGATTCTGTGTCTCCCTCTCTCTCTGCCCCTCCCCTTGTGCTCTGTCTCTCTCTGTCTCTCAAAAATAAATAAACATTAAAATTAAAAAGAAGAAAAGAAGCGATGGCGTGTAGGGAGCACCGTCTTCCTCGATCCCCGCGTTCTGTGAAATCAACAACAGCCACTGCAACGTGCTGGTCCTGGTGTGTGAAATGCCATGAGGACTGAGGTTACCGAGACTGTATTCCTGTAAGTCACCTAGGAGCTCCAGAATTTTAGATTTATTTCTCCTTGGAAGCCGGTCTTGTTTGGCCTGAAGAGTGTTTGACACTGATGTTCAAGCCTGACCTGAGAGTGCGTACGTAGCCTGCGAACTGCCTTTGTCTCTCGCTCCCCTCCCCCACCCCACCCGCCATCCCGACATTCAGTATTTATTAAACACCAGTTCTGTTTCAGGCTCCGTGGTTGCATGCTCATTTTAGGGTCTTGGCGATTTTTTTATTTTTTTATTTTTGATCACCGCGTTGTCAGTTACTTTTAATCTTTCCATCTTGACTTCTAGTCAGGCTTAGGAGCTCCCAGAAAGAAAATGTCACTCAGAATGTCAGGGGCTTAGTGTGCATGGAAATCTGTGATTGTCTCCCCACTAAAAATAGCTTTTTTTCCCCAGCAAATAATTTATCGCATTTGTAATTCTTATGTGAAGTTTAGCTGGGCTTCTAAATATGCCATGAGGTGACTTGATTGCCACCTCTTCTAAGACCCATCAGAGCCCTAACCTTGCTGTCTCTTGCTGGTTTATTTTTGACAAAGAGCATTCCCTTGGTTGGCGTGGCGTATCTTTTACATCATTAATTCGTAGGCTGCCTCTCGCAGAGAGGATCTGAGGGACAGGTCTCTCCTTTGGTTTCTATCAGGTTCCTGGACAGTTGTCATAATAGATACAGCTCAGCCCCGGACCTGCAGAGACGAGAGGAAAGAGGAACCAGGCAACCACCGGCTGCTCCCGAAAGCTTCTAGAAGCGTGGAGAGCCCACAGTGTCTTAGCACCGGCCCTGCTCTGGCCCTGACCTCTGCCAAGCATCTCTGGCCCATGTTCTTAGGTCATTCTCACCGCGGCTCCTGAAGGAAGCTGGTGTTCAAAAAAGGTTTATTGGTTTTGCCTAAAGGTCGCACGAGTGATAATCGGGTAGGGTATGGATGAATAAAGGAATGATGTGGGGGATAAATAGTCTGATAATAGAATATAGATAATTTAAAAGAGGCTATAAGGGAAAATAAGAGAAGAAAGTCCAGGGCTGTGTCTCTTTCCGGTTACTCAAAGGAAGCTCATTGCTGATTTCTGATGTTAGCACCGCCTTCTAAGCTGTCTCAACGTGATGGTTTGTACCAAGTAGGTGTTCGGGGAGTATGCGTTGAGGTGAGGCTTTTCAACCTATGTATTTGTGATTTTCACTGGCCATATGGTGTGTGTGTGTGTGTGTGTGTGTGTGTGTGTGTGTTTTACAATGGCGTCCTCTTTATTCTGTACTGACACTCTACAGAGATGTGGTTTTGTTCCTTATGTCTGGAACTCAGCGAAATGAAGCGACTCACCCGAGTTTCCTTAATTCATTTGTTCTTTCGTTTGGGTTGCTTGCTCGTGGGTGCGATACATTTTTGAAACGTGGGAGGCCCTGGCCCGACGCTGGCAAAGTGTCCTGCTGTGGGTCCCCGTGGGACTCACGCAAGCGGGATACAGACGCGCGCACGGATAACCGCGCAATTCCACGGCGTGGTGGGGACTATGAAGGAGCAAGGCGCTCTGTTAAAGAACGGCGGGGGCTCACTCTCGCCTGGGGCTCCGGGAGGCCCCTCAAGAGCAGGGTCAGGGAGCTGAGACCTGAGTAATGGGCACCCGTTGGGGGCCACATGGACGGAGCTTAGGAAGGGATGTGGGCACTTGAGGGTCTAGGAGGGGATGAGGCCAGTGTAGCAGAGGCACGCGGAGGTAAGCTGGAGGGTGGGCTGGAGGTGGGGTGCCTGGAGCAGCCTCCATTATTCACCCTAAAATTCCTGTGTTCTTGGGGCGCCCAGGCGGCTCAGTCAGTTAAGAGTCTGGATCTTGACTTCGTCTCAGGTCGTGATCTCACGGTTTGTGAGTTCAAGCCCCGCATCGGGCTCTGCACTGACAGCAGGGAGCCTGCTTGGGATTCTCTCTCTCTCCCTCTCTCCCTGCCCCTCCCCTGCTTGCACACACACTGTCTCTCACTGTCTCTCAAAATAGATAAAAAAACATTAAAAAAAAAAAAAAACCAACCCTGTTTTCTTTACAACATTTGCGGCTGCCAGAAGCCACCTTGCTTGTCTTTTCTTTCTTTTTTTTTTTAATGTCAGCTCTGCTTTGGCAACTGGGCAGTAAGGTCACAAAGGCAGGGACTTTCTGTCGTGTTCGCAGATGGGGCCCCGGTGCCTCAAACGTGGCCTGGCGCACAGTAGGTGCTTGTGGGGTGATGGCACACGACAGCGATAGGCTTGATGGAGAGTCACCGGCAGATAAATTAGAGGCTGTGTGGTTAACTTGACAGCAAAGATTGGGGGGAAGGATGGCACCACTCAAACCAGCAGTTAGCACAGCACGTTCCCAAAGGTGACGTGTCCTCACGGGCTGCCCAGAGTTGCCCCGCGGGCGTCGGGCTGTGACGGGGACACCCTGGCAGAGTGACGTTCATTCGGCGGCCACCAGTTCCCGTGGGCGTCGTCCGAATGGGCTGTGCGCGGGTCCGTCACTCGGGGCCAGCTTCCCAGGAGGACCCCCAGGGCGTAGGTGTGTGGGACGTCCCTCCCACAGGCTCCACGCGGGTCTGTGGAATCAGGGGACGCACGAGGGAGGACGAGCTGCACCTGCTGGCGGCTTCGCGGTGGGGTTTGTGGCAGCTGTGAGCCGAGCCCCGGGGAGAACGTGACACAGCTTCCTAAGACCAGGAAAGAGGGAGGATTGAGCTTTGAGGAAAGATCCAGAGGCGCTGCTGGGCTTGGCCAGGTGAAGACGCCTCTCAAGACGCTGGGTGGGTGTGTCAGGAGGAGCCAGATGCTGGGTCGTTCAGATGTGACTTTGAGTTCGGGGCCGGACGTGGCTGGACGGAGACTGAGGAAGGAGCCCCCGGAGAGCCGCATCGAGGGGAGGGGAGCGGGACAGCGCCCACGGGAACTGCAGCATTTACACGATCGGGAAAGTCACAGGACACCCGGGGAGTGAGGGCAGGAAGGCAGAGAACAGGGGTCCCAGAAGAAGGGGTGGCCATCCATGTCTGATATTTCCTGGAGTTCTATCAAGTGAAGACTTGGAAAGGTTTTGGTTTTACCTCCACGACATGCTGAGGACCAGAGCAGGGTTGGGGAGCACGGGGCGAGTAGCATGGGCTCAGTAAACCCCTGTGGGTCCTCCATTATGTGTTGCTGTGCAGGGGGGCGGACGTGGGGAGCTTTGCCGTGCAGGAGGCAAGGGGTGGGGAGCTTTGCCGTGCAGGGGGGCAGAGGTGGGGAGCTTTGCCGTGCAGGGGGCAGAGGTGGGGAGCTGCAGATTATGGGGAAGCTGGGGCCAGGAAAAGGAGCCTTTAGGGGTGATGCCAGAGGCTCTGAGCCTTCCAGTGGGGACATTTCCTCCACAGAGAGGAGGAGCCTGAGGGTTTGGGGGAGGGCAGGGAGAGTTACAGGAAAAAAGGAGAAGGTGGGAGGGGATGGGAGCCAGGTGTCAGCCCTGGGGAGGGAGAAGGTCCAGAGCGCACGGAGGTGCCTGCTGGTGTGTGGATGGGACACATCCATGTGATGCTTGCCACTGGGGTACAAGGTGAGGACGTCGGGAAGAAGAGGGTAGGACTGCAGAGGAGCCTGGGACAGTCCCGCCAGCGAGGGGAAGTGACTTACTGGCAAAATCCCAAGAATTCCCGTGCACGTAGAGTGCCCGTTTGAGGCGGGTGGTCCCAGCCGGCCTGCATGAGGGGCTCCCTCCTGCAGTGCTCTGGTGGGAGGTACCGAGCCCCCCGAAGGGTGGGTGGGAGAGCCCAGGGGTTAAGACAGCAGGTCGAGAAGCAAGGCTGCCTGATTTGGGTCCCGGCCGTGCCACTTCCTGTCGGGTGACTGTAGATGTCATATCCGTCAAGTGGGGACAGCCGTGGCTGCCTCTGAGGGTGCCTCTGGGGGCCCCAGGCTGTCTGAGGGGAGCAGGAGCGGCAGGAGAGAGGGATTTCCTGTGGCCGCTCTAATACAAACTCGGGGGCCCCGAATTTCTTTCGCACTGTTGGAGGCCAGAGGCGCAGAGTCGGTTTCCCTGGGCTGAGTGAGGTATAGACAGGGCCACCCTTCAGACGGTGTAGGGTGGAGCCTCTCCCTCTTCTTCCAGCTTCCAGAGGCTTCTCTCAGTCCCCAACTTGTGGCCACAGCCCTCCAGTCTCCGCCTCCCCGTGGCCTCCTCCTTTTCCGTATGTATCCGGTCTCTTCAGCCCCCGTCTCAGGGAGACAGTTGTGATGGGATTCAGGACCCACCGCACAATCCGAGGTAATCTCCCCATGTCGTGATCTTTCACTTAATTCCACCCGCAAAGGTCTTTTTTTTCTTGTAAGGCCACGTTTACAGATGCTGGGGATGAGGGCCTGGTGTCTCTGGGTGACCATTGTTCCAGGAAATGATCAGAAAAATCTCAAAAGAATGAGGAAGGAAACAGACACTTGAGGGGATCCGTGGGCTGGAAGGTTCAATGAGGTGAGTCCTGCTGTTGTTTCTGGAATGTTCCTGAGGGTTCTCCTCACACAAGGACCATTAGAAATGGTCATCTCCCCATTAAGGAGTGGTTGGTCCAGAGCTCAAACCTGGGTCCTGTGACCCGGGCTGGTTCTGCTGCTTCCTCACACGCTAAGCCCGTATGATGGAGATCCATCTGGATGGTGAAGACACCCCGGGAGGGAAGGGGGCACGGCCTGGGGGGCGGCTCTTCTCTGCCACCGGCGTAGCACTCCTGCTTCCCTCCGTGTGGCTGGGGTGTAAATGGCTCCCTGCACGTGGTGGGGGCCTGGAAGTCCTTTTGGCATTGAATGATTTCACTTCATGAGCTGTCGCCTGCTGTCTCACTGGAGTTCTCGTGGGGGCTGGCCACAGTAAGAGGCCAGTGATAACTCCCTTTGCTTTTCTTTTCGAGTTCAACTCCCTCTCCTCCCTCCCTCCGTCTCTCCCGCCCACCAGCCCTCCAGCCCCCTTCCCGTATGGATCTGAAAGCATCTGCTGTGTGCCGAGCACTGGGTGACACGGTGGGGACACAAGCCAGACTCCGGCAAGCTCCCTGCCTTCGGGCCTCCATTGGCGCCCTCGCCACATGCTTTTGTAAGGCTCGGTTTGTGTCTCTGACTCCCACGTGAGCCCCCGAGCCCTTGTTTGGAACAGGTCTGGCAGCGCTAGCTAAGTATCAGCAGCGTCTTGTGAATGAGTCTGGGTGAAATCGCACTGGGTGTTGGAGGGTCTTTAGGACCCTTAGGTCTTTAGGACAGTGTCAGGCAGGGAAGGGGGGCGTTCTTGGCAGAGTGATCCCGCGTGTACAGGGCATGGGCGTGTGACAGTGCCTCCTGATGTCCTCACAAGGCACAGAGAGGATTCAGGAGACCGGACGCGTGGGAAGGTGTCCAGGAGAGGCCTTAGCGTCTGAAAGAAAGCCTTCACGGACTCCCCGATTGCCTCTTCCCTGCCCCCCCCAACCCACCATGCAGATACTCATGCCTGGGCCGGTCCTGGATTTCTGGAAGGATGGATGTCGGGGTTCACCTAGAGCCTCACTTGACAGACACAAGCACACAGGCCAGCTGAGGCGGAAGCCCCGCCCTCACACCTGTGCCTTGCCACCGGGTTCCCAGGAGGTGCTTGCTGGGTCCCCGCCAGTGGCTGACAAGCCAGAGCGGGATTTGTGCGGGGGACAGACCGGGAGAGCAGAGGAGTGGTAAGGCCCATCTCGTTCCCATGGCAACCCGCACTGTCATCTTCCCAGCGAGGTGAGGGTTTCTTGGAGGAGACACTTTCCTGCTTTTAGAAGCAGGTGTTTTGTGAGCCCCCCCCCCCCACCGCCGTGTGCCTGGCGCTGTGCTTGGCGAGGTGCCGGAGAGGAAGCCGAGAAAAGCGAGGGCCCCCGGGATGCCCGCCATCGGCAGGGGGAAATGACTCCCACACGGACACGTACCGCGCAATGAGTAACCCTCGGGCCGCGCCTCTGCCGTGTGCGGGTGGTTTCCACGTGGTCCAGCGAACCTCTGCAGGGCGGGACGTGATCTTCTTCCTGACTTTGCATCCCACCGAATCCACACCACCGCTTCCCCGGGCTAGGAGGTCCACGCAGCCTCTTAGGGGGTTCTTGAGATGAAAGGAATCACCTCGACTGTTGGAGTGGCTGAGGGGGGTCACTACAGAGCTCTCACCTCCCCTCAACCTTGAGGTCTGCACCAGTTGGGAAATAAGACCTGTATCTGGCATGTTCTCCAGCCAAAAATCGAAATCACTCGTCACTTTCATTACTTTGGAAAGCTCGATCGGAGGATGTGGCTTTATGTGCAGGCGTGATGAGCCCCACGGTGAGACACTGCAGCCCCTCCCCCCTCCAAGAAAGCCGCCTTCAGGGACGTCCTGCTTCCGGTCAGCAGGTACTGTGGCTGCTCTTGCCAAGTGCCAACCCCTGTCCCCCTGTCGGTTCCCTCACAGAGCTCCTCCACGTGAAGGGGCCCCAAGGAGAGGGAGACCCGCATGGCCCCTCCCCAGCATTGGCCACTCAGGTTGGCCAGTCCCAACCAATGGATACTGGTCACAGACGGCAAGTGTGTGTGCCAGGCAGGAGGAGAGCCCGCTTCCCTGGGGATGGCAGGTGCCTGCAGCAGACTTTTCGGGGCCCTGCCCTGGGCCACCAGCTTGACTTTACTATACACGGCTGGGCGGCACCAGCCACAGAGAGCACCCAGGAGAGAGGTTGTCACAAGCACGGGAGAAACTCCCTGTGTCCCAGGGAAGAGAACACCCCATAGTCCCTGACTCCGATTAATGCCCATGTTTCTTTTTCCTGCCTCTGCTCAGCCAACTTGTTGAATAGTGAATAGTGAACAGGGCCAAGAATTAGAGGGGCATAAAAGGCCATAGTGTGCAAAACGAATTGTCTTCTCATCCCTGTGCCCAAAGGCAGTCCGTTCCCCGTGGCAGGCAGCCTGGGGGGATCATCCCCGGCTATCTGCATTTTTACACATGGACTCTTTTTTTTTTAATGCAAAGTAATAGCCTATCTCGGCACTGTTTTGCTCCTTTATATTGCCCCATTTTGCAACAATCTTGGGGATTGTTCAACATCCATAACTATGTATAACAGCCTGTTCTTTAAGTGGTTGTATAATATTCCTCTTTTAAAAAAATGTTTATTTTGAGAGAGAGAGAGTGAGCGAGTGTGCACGAGGGAAGAGCAGAGAGAGAGAGGAAGAGAGAGGATCCCCAGCAGGCTCCCCACCGGCAGCACAGAGCCCCGCGTGGGGCTCCATCCCACCAACTGTGAGATCACGACCTGAGCCGAAACCGAGAGTTGGACCCTTAACCGACAGAGCCACCCCGGGCATCCCCAGGGGTTGCATAACTTCCTAGTAACAGGAACGATTACTGAATTCACTGAGAATTTAATGTAAGTGAAAGACAGCTCTGTGTTACGTGCATGAACCCGTCTCCCCGCAAAGCAGCCTCCGAGCTGAGGACTGTTGACAGATGAGGAGGCCAGAGCACAGAGAGTGTGCGTCACTTGCCCAAGGTCACAAGGCAAGTAGGAGGATGTGAGTCCCGGCGGTCTGAGTGCGGAGCCGGCCGCGTTCGTGAACACCGTGTTCCACAGCCCCCCGCAAACGCGTGGCCGGTAACCTCCTGCGTCTAGGGCTGTGCGCACGCGTGCAACCTTAACTGCAGTATGAGTTCTTCACGGTGGAGTTGCTTCATTATTGTGAACTTTCCACGGTTGCTGTCAGACTGCCCACCAGAGAGGCCGGGCCGGCTCCAGCCGAGTCCCTGTGTCGCACATGCTCGTCCCCGTGGCTACGGATCATCGTAGCCGTGGTCAGTCTGATGGGAAACCGAGGCTCCTTCCTGTAGCTTTCACCTGCGCTTTTCTTGTAACGCACGAGGTGGGACGTCTTTTGCACGTTGAAGACGTGTCTGTGTTTCTTTGTCTGGTGAGCAGAGGAGGTGGCCTGGGCTTAGGCTGGACGGCTTGAGTCACAGCGCTTGCCCCCCACTCCCGATCTGCCGTTTAATCGTTCGATGACCTTGAGCACTGCCTGTAACCTCCCCGTGCCTCAGTGTCCTCATGTGAACCTGGGAGTGGTGACAGTGCCCACCCAGTGGGAGGTGAAGGTTTAACCAGCTCACGTACGCCCGGGGCTGAGAACAAGGGCTCTGGATGGGCTCGTGGCGAGCGGTTCACCTGTTTCCAGACCCTTCAGTGCTTGGCTCTGTTCTGCCCACTGACATCCACGTTTTTCTTTTCTGTGACTCAGCTCCATAGATGTCGCAGAAATGGACGACAGTTACTCAGCTTCTAATTCATTGCTGTGCCTGAGCGTGCCATGTAGCTGTTGAGTCCACAGTGGGCTGGAAGGCTGGAAAAGCTACTGTGAGCCCAACCAGCGGGGTCCCGGCTCCTTGGAGATCATAGGCTGGTGGGGGAGACAGGCATTCATCAGAGAATCACATGGAAAAATACATGATTACACTGACCAAGCTGGGCGCCACGAAGGAGGTGATGCCTGGGGCTCCGAGAACCTGGCCCAGAGTCCCCTCTTGCCGGGAGAGGTCTGTGGGCTGGGGGTTTGGCGTGTGCTCAGTGACCAGTGAGGCTGACTGGGGACGGCAGTGGCTCAGGCAGGGACACGGGCTTCAGGAAACACCAGGTCACCGGATTATCCTGCAGGGCGGGGTGCTGTGGATGGTCGGATGGAGAGGGAGGCTGGCCCGGTTGTGAAGGCTGGACTGCTGGGCGTGGGCTTCGGGCTTTGAGTCGGACTGGGGTCTGTCGGCCTCGGAGAAGGTGAACCCTCAGACCGCCCCCTTGCCGCTTCAATTTCAGTGGGATTTCTAAGCTCCTTTCTTTTCAAGCATTCACCGATTTGGTATCGGGATGCTTACCCAGGGATTTAGTTCAGAAGTTTTACTTTGAAAGTCTTTGCTTTGTTGTTTCTGCTACTTTTGTCTGTTTTGTCACGAACGCGTGAAAATATCCAAGACGGTCATTTGACACTCATGTACACAGCTCTCTTTGGGACGATATTCCTTCCCAGTCACTGCAGCCTGACGTTCCTAAACGTCCTGGGTATTTCGGTGCTGGGGGAAGTCAGCGCTCTAGGAGACGTGCTGTCCCCGAAGACTCTGGCCTGAGTGGTGATCACCGTGTACAGCCCAGAAGACCAGCCGGCAGGTCAGCCCTTTACGGCTCCCGTTTCTTCTCTCGCTCGCTCATCCCCTCTCCGACGGGTGTTCCCCGAGCACGTTCTCACCCAGAGCCTCTTTCCAGGCACTGCAGATGCTAAGATGGGCTAGGAGTGCTCCACGATCTCTGGACACTCGCAGTTCACAGAGAAGACAGACTCACAGACGGTCCCGGCAAGGTGGCACGGGGTGCGGGTGGCTGGGGACAGGACACTGCACAGGGTGGGAGGGGAGGGCTCCAGCTCTGCCTTCACCAAGAAGGCGTGGCCTCAGGCAGAAGGAGGAGCCAGAGGACGAGGGCGGGAGTCAGGTTCCCAGATAGACAGATAGATGTGGCCCCGTGGAATTAGGCTTTCCTCCGGTTTATCCATCTGGGAGACGTGTAACGAGCAACGTGTCTTGCAGGCACTGTGCAGGTACGGCAGGGACCAAAGTAAAGTCCTTGTCCTCACAAGCTGTCCGTGGTCGGCGGGGACAGAAAATAAATAAAGATGAAATGTACGGAGGTGACGGGTCAGTGGGTCAAATGGGGAATGGCAAGGACTGCGTGAAGTAGATGCCTCGGGAACAGCCTTCCAGACAAGGTGGCATTGGAACAGGAAGCCCTGGAGGGAGCCGTGAGGGTGGCGTCCCCTCCTCCCTGGGAGAAGAATGGGGAGGCCTGTAGCATCTTGCTGCTAAAGAGAATCCGTGGCCTGGATTCTTGGCCCGAGCAGAAATACTCTCTCGAGCACGCCTCGCAGGTGGTTATTCCATTTCTACCTGGATATCCCATGGTCAATAGGAACCTTCATCCCTCGGAGTTTGTTGTGAGTTGAATTGTGTCCTACAGTTGTGTCCTTTAAGAATTGGGAAGTTTAGACACACACACACACACACACACACACAGGGAGACACCCCCCCGCCGCACCGCCCCACAAAGACGGAGGCAGAGATGGAAGTGATGCCTCCACACGAGGGTTGCTGAGCATGGCATCCACACCGGCAGCCAGGAAAGGGGCACAGCCTCTTAGATTCAGAGGCAACCAGCCCTTGCAACATCTTGATTCTGGGCGTCGCAGCCTCGCTGGGTACAGCAGCCCTGGAGACAAGTACAGCTTCTCATCGTTGTGTGGGTGGCTTGTACACCTTCGAAGTCCAGCCTGTTTTCATTTTTTTTTTTAAGTTTATTCATTTATCTATTTTGAGAGAGAGACAGAGCTGGGGAGGGACAGAGGGACAGGGGGGGAGGGACTCCCAAGCAGGCTCCGTGACCAGCCCCGAGCCCGATGTGGGGCTCGAACTCACAGACTGTGAGATCGTGACCTGAGCCAAAGTCAAGAGCCGGACCCTCAACCGACTGAGCCACCCAGGCGCCCCTCCCTCTTGTTTTGATCCAGAAGTCTACATTCGTAGTTCTGTGTGAGCAGAACCAGCGAATCCGTGCACGTTGTGGCGTCATCCTGATACTGTCCTCTGCAGGGCCTCTCCCTCCCTCTTGTCATCTCATGGCCACTGCCTGCAGCCTGACCATCACCCTGTCTTCACTGGCCTGCGCTGACCTGACATCCATCCCTGAGCCCCGGTCCGTTCTCCACGTACCAGCCAGGGTGGGGGAGGGGGATGCTTTCCACGGCCCTGACCACTTCCTGGAGGCCCTGTGCTGGCTTGCTCTTTCTTGGCAAAGTCCTGATCCTCGCCACAGCCCGCAAGGCTCTGTGTCATCTGCCCAAGGCCGTTAGGCCTGGAGTGTTGATATTTTGTGTGCATGTGATCACGATGACCAGATTTCTGTGAGGTGGTCATGAAGAAGACAGGAACCGGGGACAGTGATGGGAAGTGTAGGGAAGCGGATGTCAGGGGATTAAGAGGAAGACCTTTCTGTTTGAGCTCTCTGATCATGGGCAGCCTGCCTGGAGGAGCACTTAGCTCCCCATCACTGTGTGTGTTGCAGCACAGAGGCTGGGGGACTCCTTGGCAGGGAAGGTGTTGAGGAAATCTGAGCGTTGGCTGGAAAGATGATTTAGCAGACATCCGAGGTTTATGTTATCTCCTCTTTAAATGTTTCATCCTAAAGTTTCTTTCAGATGCTCTTCAGGTAGAGGAGTTTCAAGAGCTATCTATCTTCCTAGCTGGCTAGCTGTAACCCATCTGTCCGCTCATCCATGATCCATCCGTCCAGCCACCCACCCGCTAACCCACCAACCCAGCCACCAACCCATCCCTTCATACGTGTGTATATCCCACCCACCCATCCGTCCATCCATTCATCTGTACATGTATCCTTCCATCCACCTACCCTCCCATCCACCCACCTACCCTCCCATCCATCCACCCACCCACCCATTCACCCTCCATCCATCCCCCCATCCATCCATCCACCCACTCATCGATCCATCCACCCATGCATCCACCCACCCATTCATCCATCCACCCATACACCCACCTTTCCACCCATCTACCCACCATCCACCCACCCATCCATCTGTACACCCATCCATCCGTACATACGTACATGCATCCTTCCATCCACCTACCCTCCCATCCATCCACCCATCCATCCATTCACCCATCTATGTTTGTCATGTTTCCCTCTTATCTTCTTTTCTTTGTCATAAAAATGATATCAAGGAAGACTGGACAGACACAGACACAGCAACAACAATGTGAAATAACCTTTCTTAGCATCCGTTTTGTCTCAGGCACTAGCTAAGCGCTTTGCGCGTGTTGGTGTGACTGAAGCAGCAGGACAGAGGGTAGATCCGGAGCCACGTGTTATGGCTTCCAATCCCTGCTCTGCCACCTAATAGCTATGCTACTTTCAGTCAGGCATTTTAATTTTCCTGTGCCTCAGTTTCCTCACGTGTTAAAAAAAAGGTTAATCACCTACTTTATAAGGCTGTTATGAGGATTAGATGGGATGATGTTTGTAAAGCTATTAAAACAAAGCCTGTGCGTCAGAGGCACTGCTATTCATCCTCTTAATGGCCTTCATTTGACACAGTGATAATATTCTCATTAACCAGCCGGGAAACTAGGCTCAGAGACACCAAGGCGCACACGTGAGTCACCCAGCTCTGAAGGGACGATGCTAAGATTGGAAGCTGAGTGGCTGTGACTTCCAAGTTCATCGTGCTTTCAGACATAATGCGGTGTGCGCTGCCTTTTGCGACAAGGGGATTGGCGTGTGCCTGAAAGGGAGCTGGGAGGAACGTTCCGGAGGGATTTGAAGTGGGCAGAGGAGCGCTCACTCCTTTTGGTCTGTTGCAGAGCCGACTGGTGTGTGGGGCTGTGGCCAGTGCGGGGGCCAGGGGCGGGCAAGGAGAAGCTGGAGGCCGGCGGAGGGCGGGCCCGACCCGACTTCTACACGGAGGGATCAGCAAGAGGAAAGACTGTCACAGAGGGAGCATGCAGACCGCCCATTCCTGGTAGCCTACAATCTGAGTTCTTACCAAACCAAAAGCGTATGGTTCATCGTAACTTTTAACTGATGTCTTGGCTCACGTACGATGACTACGTTTGCTCTGAGTTAGGCTCTCGTTACCGTTTTGACAATGAAGATACTCAGGAGGTATGTTCCCTGCTCAACTTGCATTGTCTAGGCCCTCGACATCACCAGTACGCTGATGTGATTTATGGTCCTGACATGGGATCCCCCTGCAGGACGACTTTCCGTGGAAATGGACTCCTAGGAAGAAAATTCCAGTTTCCCTAGTACTGTTTGCTTTTTGTGGGTCTGTTATGCCAACTCGAAGGTCCCAGATTTATATTGAAAAACGGCCATGGCTGATTTCTTTTTCCTTCTGGATTAATTACCCTCCAGGCCAGTGAGGTCTCTTTCACATTCAAGAGAACGTTTTCTGCCTTGTGTATCAAATCCGACCCTAATTTTGTTCTGACACCTTCCTCGCCGTTTGATGAGAACTCAATTAATTTTTTACATGAAATCAATAGGGGAAAAGACACTAATGTCATTCTCTTTTCTTTACCATCAGTAGCTAATCATCAGAGTCCTAATCAGTTCTGGGATAATTTAAGCTGGGCAGTTTCTTTGAGAAAGATGTTATCATAAGCAAGCCTGTTAAGAAACGATAATGGCTTACATTTATTAAGTGCCTCTTATGGGCTGGACATCATTCTGCACTCCGGGGTGAGTCTCTCATTTACAAGAGTATGTATATCGTTCGTACGGTGTAACAGAACTGGCCTGAGCAAATACACTCACCTTACGGTGCAGTGAAAACATATCATCTTTGTGACCTGAGAAAAATGAATATTCCCTGAGAACGCAGTGTTGGAATCCCACCAACTCCGCCAACTTGTAGTAAGAATTTCAGCCCAGCGTGTGTGATTCACAGTGTCTCTGTCCCATGGAACCATTAGAGACTTGGGGGCGGAGGTGGAAATTTATGTGCATTTCATTAGAAACAATTTAAAATGCCGTAGGGGATGGTGGGAATTGCCTCCACAGCAATGGATCCAGTCCCGTATGTAGACGATGAATTCCTAATTCTTATTTTCCTCTCCTGTGGCCATTCGGGAAATTTAACAGATGAGAGTTGGCCTCATTAACTGCATGGCATTTTAATTGGTTTAAAGGCACATTTTTCTTTCCTTTGTGGCTTTGGGGACGCCCTGGCAGTTTTGACTGTTGCCTCTTCTGACAGTTTATCCATGGTGATTAACATTAAAACTGTTTGGACAGGAAGTGCTCATGAGATTGTCTTCCCGGGCAGTTGGGAAGGGCGAGCCGTGCGCGATATTCTATTCTGCCGCCTGTCCCCTGGGACAAGGTTAGCCAAGGAACTATGATTACTTAGAACGAATAAAATTTGAGACGCTACCCCGTGCGTTTTATATTTCTTACCTCTTTTAACCCTGAACACCACCCTGTGAGGGTGCCCCCCCTTATCCTCTGGGGGAGCTAAGTTCTTTCCCCAGGTCCCTTAACTGGTAGGTGGTTGGACGGCAGTGACCTACAGCGATGTCCTCTTGTTCATTCCAACCCCCACGTACCTGGTAGAACACTGGGAGTTCACCCGACAGGCAGCCGCAACACTCTCTTGTGCAAGTTAATCAATGAACCAATGAATGAATGATGGATAGAGTGGTCGGGCAAGATGTAGGAGTTTCGTATTCAGCAGTAACAAATTACCACGAACTGGGTGGCTTCAACCAGCACAAATGCATTGTCTTCTAGTTCTGGAGGTCATAGTCCAAAACAGGCCTCCCCAAGAAAAGTCAGGGGGTCAGCTCTAGGGGAGAATCCGTTTCCTTGCCTTCTCCGGCTCCTTGAGACTTCCCCTCTCCCGGGCTCCTGGCCCGTCCTCCGTCTTCAGGGCTGATGACCCCGTACCCCCCCACCCCTTCCTTCCTCTCCCGATCCCACTCATCTTCTGCCCCCTCCTCCCACTCTTAGAGACCCTTGTTATTTATCTCTCTACCATTAAGGTCAGCTGATGAGCCACCTTAATTTCATCCGCAACCTTGTTTCTCCTTTGCCACGTAACCCAGCGCATCCAGAGGTTCCGGGGATTAGGACGTGGATGTCTTCAGAGGACCATGAGCTTGCCTGCCACAAACAGCTTCATTAAAGATGTGAAATCTACTGTGTCTCTCTCAGCAGAGAAGTAATTTTTTTTCTGAGCCTGTGGAACATGGCCTCGTTCTTTGGATGTTTAACCCTGCACGCGCTTCTTTCTTGCTTTGTGACCTGGGACACTCAGCACACACACCTGCTCAGTGAGTAGTGGTGGAGAAAATGAGAGACGAAATGCCAGAGCTGTTACTTAAAAGTAGACTGATGAAGGGCGCCTGGGTGGCTCAGTCGGTTGAGTCTCTGACTCTTGATTTCGGCTTGGGGCATGATCTCACAGTTCGTGTGTTCGAGCCCTGTGTCGGGCTCTGTGATGACAGCGCAGAATCTGCTTGGGATTCCCTCTCTCCCTCTCCCTCTGCTCCTCCCCTGCTCGTTCTCCCTTTCTTTCTCTCTCAAAATAAAAAAATAAACCTTAAAAAAAAAAAAGGCTGATCGGGTTATGTCTAAAGGACACAGGAGCTAGTTTGACCTGAGATGGAAAAATTTGAGCACCAAAAAGAATTATCACTGCAGTTGATTGAAACCCACCAGATACATAAAAATTTGTAATTTCACAATGATGCAGGACAGGAGGAGGGGGTGTTCCTAGGTACCAGGTAAACACTTGGACTCAAAAGACTCCCATAAGCTACACTTGACCCCGTGTAAGCAGATGGCCAGAGGGGCAGGAACATGGCTTGCCACGAGGACATCAGGCATTCTTCCGTGGGTGTCCTTGCCCCAGGTCACATTGTGGACTACGTCGCTGTCTGGGAGGTGTTTTCTCGCCAGGCAACACAGCTCAGTGCAAGGAGATGTAATCCACATCAGGGCTCAGGTGGGAGCCTTCCTGTCTTAAAAGCTTCATACCCCACAGGAGCCAGAATTTCCTGTAACAACTCACAAGCATAGCTTCCAGGGTCCCCCCACAAGGGACATCCCCAGTTCCCAGAGTCACTTCCCTTGAGGAGGTCCAGAGTGTGACTTCCCTGCTAGACATTCATGGCTCATGTACAGGTGCCCCCATCCAGATGTGATCTATCAATCAGGTGTCATTTGCCCCATAAGCCATGCTGCCTGGTAACATATTTCATATTCTTCTTCTTGTGAGTTTCCCAGTAGAAGTTATCCAAAGCTCAGATTCTCAGGGATTTGGCAAAAGTTTGAGCATCCTTTTGTTTTCAAATACCAAAACAAAATAAAACAAAATAACAACAAAATAAGGAAACAAACAAAAAAAAGAAAAACACGGGCCCAATCTCATTTGTCACCATTGGAAGTTGCTGTGACATCAGTTGTAATTAGCAAAGAATCAAACATCCATTCTGTCTACAGACTTTATGTCAGAACAACTGGATTGTTTGAAGACTGTCAGCTTTATGAATGTGGAAGTGATAGAATTACAAAATGAACATTTTCCAGCCCCTAATGAAATCGTGGATCTAAGTTAACAGTTGCACTTGGATGCTAAAACGATTAGGTGAAGGTTGATAGACTTTGTGATGCAGGGATCATGCTGGCACTTACTTGAACCTCCTGATCGCTCTTAGAACTTAGCCATCCTTTGACCTTATAGGAAGCATATGGTGCCACTTACAGGCTATTTTGGAAAACAAATTAAGTCTGATTCTAATCAAGATACGAGATGTAACTAGTACTTTACAGGAAATACAGAGGAGAGAGGAACAGTGACACCCCATGGAAAGAAGGTGGAGCATTCTGCAGGATGAATAATCTAGCTCCCCCAACAAACCAATGGCATAAAAGAGAAAAGGGAGGGCAGAAAAAAGTAGATTTAACTGACATTGTGGGATTTTTTTTTGGTTCTTGGTTTGTTTTTTTTTTTTTGAGTTTATTTACTTTGAGAGAGAGAGAGAGAGGGAGGAGAGAACAAGCAGGGGAGGGGCAGAGAGAGAGAGAGAGAGAGAGAGAGAGAGAGAGAGAGAATCCCAGGCAGATGCTGCCCTGTCAGTGGAGAGCTTGATGTGGTGCTTGAACTTAGGAACTGTGAGATCATGACCTGAGCTGAAATCAAGAATCAGACACTTAACTGACTGAGCCGCCCAAAAACTCTTTACATTGATAGTTACTGTGGGACTATTTTAGGTTTTGAATTTTTCAAGTAACCCAAATGTGCAACACTAGAAAAATGGTTAAAAATCATGGTACATCGCAAAATGAACTATTTTGCAACCACTGTAAAGGAAACTTTTATGGCTTTAAAACAATTTTTTTTTAACATTCATTTTTGAAAGACAGAGACAGAATGCGAGCTGGGGAGGGGCAGAGAAAGAGAGAGGGAGAGAGAGAGAGAGAGAGAGAGAGAGAGAGAGAGAGAGAGAGAGAGAATCCGAAGCAGGCTCCAGGCTCTGAGCTGTCAGCACAGAGCCCGACTTGGGCCTTGAACCCATGAACTGTGAGATCTGACCTGAGCCGAAGTCAGACACTTAACCGACTGAGCCACCCAGGCGCCTCAAACTTGTATGACTTTTAAATACCACTGGAAGTTTCCTGTTACAGTGCTAATTGAAAAAAAAAAAGGACAGAATTGTTTTTGCATCAATGTAAATGGTGTGCAAACATGGAGAAGTGTAGGCTTAGAGAAACAAACTGGAAGCAGATACAGCCAAATGCCTTCATTGGTTGTGTTGAAATATTGGTCTTACAGTAAAGGAATTCTTTTTCTGTTTGTCTTTGTTATCCACACTCTTCATCATGAGCATTAATTTTTCTATGCATCCTTTTATAGCTATATAGAGGTATGATGAACATACTGTAAAATTCACCCGTATTAAGAGTATAATCTGACCCATTCCTGTAAAGGATCGAGTCATGCGACCACCACCACAATCAAGTTCTAGAACCTGGGACCCTGTGATGCATCTCATTGATTTTTCTTGAGTAGACTTTATTTTTACAGCAGTTGTAGATTTACAGAAAAATTGAGAAGACAGTAAGGAGAGTTCCCCCTCCCCCCACACTGTACACAATCTCCCTCGTTGTCAGCAGGTTACATGGTTATGGCACACTTATTACAATCAATGAGCCAATGTCGGTCCATTCTTCACCAAAGTCCGTACTTCATTCAGATTTCCCTAGATTGTCTTTTATTTTTCTTTTCAAATTTTTATTTAAGTTCTAGTTAGTTAGCCAACAGTGCAATATTGGTTTCAGGGGGGAGAATTTAGGGATTCATCACTTCCATACAATACCCAGTGCCCATCCCAACAAGTGCCTTCCTTAATACACATCCATTTACCCATCAGCCCACCCACTTCCTCTCCATCCACCCTCAGTTTGTTCTCTGTCGTTAAGAGTCTCTTGTGGTTTATTTCCCACTCTTCTCTTTTTTTCCCCCTTCCCATAGGTTTATCTGTTTTGTTTCTTAAATTCCACATAGGAGTGAAATCATATGATATTTGTCTTTCTCTGACTGAGCTATTTCGCTTAGCATTATACACTCTAGCTCCATCCACGTCATTGCAAATGGCAAGATTTCACTCTTTTTAATGGGTGATATATATGTATATATACACCACATCTTCTTTATCCACTCATCAGTAAGTGGAAATTTGGGCTCTCTCCATAGTTTGGCTGTTGTTGATAGTGCTTCTATAAACATTGGGGTGCATGTACCCCTTTGAATCTGTATTTTTATTTTTATATCCTTTGGGTAAATACCTACTAGTGCAGTTGCTGGATCATGGGATAGTTCTATTTTTAACATTTTGAGGAACCTCCACACTGTTTTCCACAGTGGCCGCACCAGTTTGCATTCCCACCAACAGTGCAAGAAGGTTCCCCTTTGCCTGCCTCCTCGCCAACATCTGTTGTTGCTTGTGTTGTGAATTTTAGCCATTCTGACAGGTGAGGTGGTATCTCATCATGGTTTTGATTTGTATTTCTTTGATGATGAACGATATTGAGCGTCGTTTTCATGTTTCTGTTAGTCATCTGGATGTCTTCTTTAGAAAAATGTCTATTCGTGTCTTCTGCCCATTTCTTCACTGGATTATTTGGTTTTTGTGTGTTGAGTTTGGTAAGTTCTTGATAGGTTTTGGATATTAACCCTTTGTGAGATATGTCATTTGCAGATATCTTCTCCCATTCCCATAGGTGGCCTTTAAGTTTTGTTGATTGTTTCCTTCACTGTGCAGAAGCTTTTTATTTTGATGAGGTCCCAGTAGTTCATTTTTGTGTTTGTTTTTCTTGCCTCCAGAGATGTGTCTAGTAAGGAGTTGTTCTTGCTGAGGTTAAAGAGGTTGCTGCCTGCCTGTGTTCTCCTCTAGGATTTTGATGGTTTCTTGTCTCACATTGAGGGCTTTCATCCATTTTGAGTTTATTTTTGTGTATGGTGTAAGAAAGTGGTCCAGGTTCATTCTTCTACACGTTGTTGTTGAAGTGACTGTCTTTTTTCCATTGGATGTTCTTTCCTGCTTCATCAAAGATTAGTTGACCACATAGTTGTAGGCCCATTTCTGGGTTTTCTGTTCTGTACCATTGATGTATGTGTCTGTTTTTGTGTCAGTACCATACTGTCTTGATGATTACCGCTTTGTAATGTAGCTTGAAGTCCTAAATCGTGATGCCTCCCACTTTGCTTTTCTTTTTCAGAATTGCTTTGACCATTCGGGGTTTTTTGTGGTTCTATACAAATTTTAGGATTGTTTGTTTTAGCTCTGTGAAAAATGCTGGTGGTGTTTTGATAGGGATTGCATTAAATGTGTAGATTGCTTTGACTAGTGTAGACATTTTAACAATATTTGTTCTTCCAGTCCATGAGCATGGAATGTGTTTCCATTTCTTTGTGTCCTCTTCTATTTCTTTCCTCCGTGTTCTGTAGTTTTCAGAGTACAGATCTCTTACCTCTTTAGTTAGGTTTAATCCTAGATACCTTACTGTTTTTGGTGCAATTGCAAATGGGATCGATTCCTTGATTTTTTTCGTTATTGTTGTATAGAAATGCAACAGATATCTGTACATTGATTTTATATCCTGTGACTTTGCTGAATTCATGGATTAGTTCTGGCAGTCTTTTGGGTTTTCTACATAGAGGATCATGTCGTCTGCAAATAGTGAAGTTCGGCTTCTTCCTTGTCGATTTCTTTTTGTTGCCTGATTGCTGAGGCTAAGACTTCCAGTACTGTGTTAAATAGTGATGGTGAGAGTGGACATCCTTGTCTTGTTCCTGACTGTAGGGGAAAGGCTCTCAGTTTTTACCCCGTTGAGGATGATACTAGCTGTGGGTCTTTCGTATATGGCCTTTAAGATGTTGAGGTTATGTTCCATCTATACCTACTTTGTTGAGGGTTTTCTTTTATCAACAATGGATGTTGTATCTTGTCAAATCCTTTTTCTGCATCGGTTGAGGGGATCATATGGTTCTTATCCTTTCTTTTATTCATAAAACGGTGTATTGTGTTGATTGATTTGCAAATATTGATTTGCTCTTGCAGCCCAGGAATAAATCCCACTTGATCATGGTGAATCATTCTTTTAATTTACTGTTGGATTCGATTGGCTGATAGTTTCTTGAGAGTTTTTGCATTCATGTTTATCAGGGATATTGACTAGTACTTCTCCTTTTTAGTGGGGTCTTTATGTGGTGTTGGAATCAAGGTAATGCTGGCTTCTTACAATGAGTTTGTAAGTTTTCCATCCATTTGTAATTTTGGGGGGAACAATTTGAGATAAATAGGTATTAACTCTTCTTTAAATGTCTGATAGAATTCCCCAGGGAAGCTATCTGACTCAGGACTCTCGTTTGTTGGGAGATTTTTGATTACAGGTTCAATTTCCTTGCTGGTTATGGGTCTGTTCAAATTTTCTATTTCTTCCTGTTTCAGTTTTGGTAACTTATGAGTCTAGGAATTTCTTATCCATGTCTTCCAAATTGCCCAGTTTGTTGGCAGGATCACCGCTAAGCCAGGCACGACCCCGGTGGTGTCAGACTTCTAAAGCTTCACGTTTTGTGCTCTGCTGATGCTAATACCTTGCGGTAATCTCCGTAAGCAGGGTTCCCTCCCCACCACCCCCAAAACCCGCAGTTCTTATCTCCCCCAAATCAACCCTCTGCAGCTCCTACTTTCCACGATTCTACTTGTAGACTTGCAGTTTTGTTCTCTTAGTCCTCAGATTGATTTCTTGCATGCTCAGAATGATTTGATACTTACCCAGCTGTGTTTGAGAGACGAGGCAAGCTTAGGGTCCCCCTGCTCCTCGGCCGTCCTAACTTCTCCCTAGTTTTTCTAATGTCCTTTTTCTGTTCCAGGATCCCATCCGGGGCACCGTATTACATTTAGTTGTTATTTCCACGAGATGACTCTTAATCAGAACAAAGTAAAATCGGCTTTATGTTAAAATCCCCCGGATATATTAACTGTCCATTTTTCCCTTGGTCTCCTCGTTGTTGTTGAGGCGTTACTTGTTGACAAAGACGAGGCCTTATATTAGTTGTATTCCTTGTAGTTTCCAGCCTGGCACCCTGCAAACTGACTACTGAAGAATCTGCTGATTTGGTCTCTGGCCGACAGTAACAGGCTGGAGCAGGAGGGAGGGAGGAAGAGGAGGAGGAAAAAGGGAAAAAGAAAGGCGTTACCTACAAATCGTTCAAAACTTCAGAGCTCTGAGGGACCTTCGGTGTCTGCTGTGACTTCACGGAGTGGACTGCTCTTGGCTTTTGTGTCCCCCAGGTTGGAGATTGCAACCCTGAATCGGGCCGACTCAGCCCTGGAGGCTTGTCGAACCCAAATCAGCAGAGATATCATCGCCCTTCTGCTGAAGAATCTGACCAGCGCTGGCCACCTCTCCCCCCAAGTAGAGAGGAGGATGGGCTCCGTTTTCAAAACGCAGTTTCTGTTGCTGGAGAAAGAAATACAGGAGGAGTATGATCGGAAGATGGTGGCATTGACAGCTGAATGTGACCTGGAAACGAGAAAGAAGACAGAGAACCAGTACCAGAGGGAGATGGCGGCAATGGAAGAAGCAGAAGAATTGCTGAAACGTGTCAGTGAGAAGGTAAGGCAGCTTTGAAAGGAAGGCTTCACTCTCCTGTCTGCTTTCTCTCAGGGATTCATCATTTATCCATCCGTCTGCCCGTCCATCCGCCCATTCACTCATCACCCATCCATCTATCCATCCACCCACTCACCCCCCCATCCACCTGTCCATCCACCCATCCATCTGTGCATCCACCACCCTTCCATCCACCTGTCCATCTATATACCCATTCATCCATCTACCTATCACTCTTTTAATCCACTCATCTATCCACCCATCCATCCATCTACCCACCACCCTTCCATCTACCCATCCATCCATCCATCTATCCTTTCACCCACCCACCACCCTTCCATCCATCCATCCACCCATCCATCCATCTACCCACCACCCTTCCATCCACCCATCCATCTATACATCCATCCACCCATCCATCCATCTACCCACCACCCTTCCATCCACCCATCCATCTATACATCCATCCACCCATCCATCCATCTACCCACCACCCTTCCATCCACCCATCCATCTATACATCCATCCACCCATCCATCCATCTACCCACCACCCTTCCATCCACCCATCCACCCACCCATTCACCCATCTACCCATCCATCCATCCTTTCACCCACTCACCACCCTTCCATCCACCTGTCCATCTATACATCATCCATCCATCCATCCACCCATCCATCCATCTACCCACCACCCTTCCATGCACCCATCCACCCACCCATTCACCCATCCACCCATCCATCCATCCTTTCACCCACTCACCACCCTTCCATCCACCTGTCCATCTATACATCATCCCTCCATCCATCCATCCATCCCTCTACCTACCATCCTTCTGTTCACCTCTCCATCCACCCACCCACCACCCTTTCATCCACTTGTCCGTCCATCCATCCATCCATCCATCCATCTAGAATTTATTTAGAAAGGATTTATTGATCACTTACTGTCTCCATGCACTGGGCTAGGCAGTGAAGTACAGAGGAAAATGAGACATGGTTCTTGAGTTCAAGAAGTTCACAGTTCAATGAACCATCTTCACGTTTAGAAGGTGTGACCTCATCCAACTATTTGAGAATAGAGATGTGTTCACAGTGCTGTGGGAGGTCATGGGGAGAGTAGAAAGCATGTATCCACAGAGAGCGTGGCCCAGGGAGGTGGTGACGTCAGCGCATGTGGGAGTCCGTCTGGGCTGCATGGTGCTAGACGGCGGAGCCCTCCAGCACCAGCTCCATTGTCAGACAGACCTGGACTCCCTTTGCAGTATATTTGGTTCGGCCCCTGGGGGCCTGGATGAGCCTGCCTGGCTGTGAACCAGGGCTGAGGGCGCCCCCTCTCAGGGTGACTGGGAGAGGTGATGCAGGAAAAGTAGCCAAGAGGTGTTGGCTGCCCCAAGCTCAGTGCACAGTGCTCAGCTCTGAGAGTTCTGACCCTCGGCCTTCCCAGGGCTGGCTTCTGTTGACCAGAGATCAGTTCTCATTTCTCTAAGAAACCTGTCAGTTTGTGTTTTGAGAGGAATCATACTAGAGTTCTTCACTGAGTGCATCCAGTCAAGACTGATACCTGCCTTCCTCTGTGAAAGAGGCTCAGTCCCTGGGACTTGAGCCCCCATTTCCTGGTCTAGAAATCGGTCGTCCTCAGGAGGTCTAATACCTATTTAGGAAGGAACAGGCTTCTGAACTGCTAACTCCTGTTCCCCAGCCTGCCGGCCATGCCCAGATTCCCCTGGACGTGGACAAACAGGGCCCACAGCTTGTGGCCCTCCGGTGGTCATCTGTTGTCGGCCTGCAAGCTGGGTGGTGATGAAAAGAGGCGAGATTCATGCCTTGCCCCCGGGGTCCCCCTCCCCTTAACATGCATCTCGTTTTAGGGTGATGCTCATTTTCTGCTCGGCTCCTGTATGAACTTCCTGTGACTGCTATAACAAATTACCACAGATTTAGTAGCTTAAAGCAAGATATTTTCATTCTTTGACAATTCTGGGGGCCAGAAGTCCTAAATCAAGGTGTCAGCCGTGCATACGCTTCAGAAGTCTCTAGGGGAAGGTCCTTTCTTGTCCCTCCCAGCTTCTGGTGGCTCCAGGCACTCCTTGGCTGGTGGCCACATCACTCCAGTCTTGACTTCTGTCTTCACATGCACTCTTTTAGCCCGGGATGTCATCTCTTCTGTCTCTTGTAAGGGCACTTGTCTTTGGAGTTAGGGCTCACCCAAACAGCCCAGGATGGTCCCATGAGATCCTTAACTTAATTACATCTGCAAAGATCCTCATTCTGAATAGAGTTACATGCACAGGTTCTGGGTTAAGATGTGGTTTTGTGTCTGGCAGGGGTTGGGGGCACTCCTCAGCCACCAGCTTCCTGCCGGCTGACCCTGCTCTCTGACCTCCCTCCATGACTGTGCTGGTCAACACCAAGTTTCTCTAAGCCACGTGCTTCTGAAGATGGTGCTGAGCTCACAGAGCAGTGATTTGACCCCTAAACCATCGCACAGCTCGTCTTTCTCTTCTCTCCTAAATTTGTTATCATTTTTGTTCCTATGAAAATAATACACGTTCTAGGAAAGAGGCTTGGAAAGTACTAGAAAATAGGAGACAGCAAACTAGACCCATGAGCCCAGCCTGTTTTTGTCTGGCCCGTGGATTGAGAATGTGTTTTTACATTTTTATATTTTTTTAATTTTTTAACATTTATTTATTTTTTGAGAGACAGAGCATAAGCAGGGGAGGGGCAGAGAGAGAGGGAGACACAGAATCCGAAGCAGGCTCCTGGCTCCGAGCTGTCAGCACAGAGCCCGACATGGGACTCGAACTCACGAATCACGAGATCGTGACCTGAGCTGAAGTCAGTCGCTCAACCTACTGAGCCCCCCCGGGAGCCCCTGTTTTTACATTTTTAAAGGATTGTGAAAACTAAAAGCAAAGCAAGAAAAAAAAAGTAGAAGGATAGGATGTGTGACGGCAAACCTTAAAAGATTTATCTGGCCCTTTACAGAAAAGTTTGCCAACTTCAGCTCCAAAGCATAAAAAGAGAAACCTTGAAAAAAAAAAAGTGGCACCCCCTTTGCCATCCAAGGTAGACATTCGTTCAGTCTGTTTTTTTTTTTGAGTTCCTACTGTTGCCTGACCCCAGAGATTTCAGCATCCGTTTTGGCCTTTTGCTTTCTATATGTATGTTTGTTCATTTATTTTGAGAGGGAGAGCAAGTGCATCAGCAGGGGAGGGGCAGAGGGACAGGGAAAGAGAGAATCCCAAGCGGGTTCCGTGCTGTCAGCGCAGAGCCTGACGCGGGGCTCGAACTCACGAACTGTTGAGATCGTGACCTGAGGTGAAACCGACGGTCAGACGCTTAACCGACTGAGCCACCCAGGCACCGTCTCTATTTTTTTTTTTAACAAAGTGAAGTTTAGGCAGTTCATAAAATTGCGTATGTTGCTTGTTCCCGCTTAATATCATGGTGTGAATGTTTTCTGATCTTATTAGACGCTCCCACACTTCGCGCTCGCCGCATGCAGGTGTGGTTCTAAGCACAGCGCGTAGACCTCGTCACATCTTCACACCCCCTGAGTGAGGTGGGAATTGATAGGATCCCACTTTTACAGCTGAGGAAACGGATTTGGAGAAGGTCACCTGCCCGAGGACACGTGGGTGGGGCCAAGACACAGAGCCGCCAGGCAGCGAGCGCCAACCCCGCACCTCCCTGCAGCCATGGTGCGTTGGCACGCCATACCCCCCTGCTGCCCTGTGCCAGGCTAACCCATCCTGCTGCCTCCTACCTTTAGCTCCCTCCTACCTTTAGCTCCCAGAAGGCTGCCTACAACAATGTGGTTGTAAGTGTTGCCTCATTATTGGCGCAGGTAGTTGGGGTCCTGAGAAGGGATGGCGGGACAAGCGTGTTCCTGCCTGGCCTCACTCCCCAATCTGCTGGCCCGCAGCAGGAGGCTGCCATCGCTCTGGGTCCTTTGGGTCACCCTGTTCAGAAACCGGTCGCCTTGCTTGAGCCAGTTCGCTTCCAAAAATAGCATCTGAACGGCAAAAGTCTTCCCTTCCGGTCCGTGCAAGCCACTCCCTGTTAACAAAAACTACCAGTGACCTCGTAACTTACCTATATGTTTATCACAGTCGTCTTTAAAGAAAATGCGTGAAAATATTTTGGGCATATGATTCCATTAAGAACTAGTTTTCTATTTAAAAAAATTTTTAATGTTGTTTATTTTTGTGAGAGAGAGAGATAGGGTGTGAGTGGGGGAGGAGCAGAGAGAGAGGGAGACACAGAATCAGAGGAAGCAGGCTCCGGGCTCCGAGCTGTCAGCACAGAGCCCGATGTGGGGCTCGAACTCACGGACTGCGAGATCATGACCTGAGCCGAAGTCGGACGCTCAACCGACTGAGCCACCCAGGCGCCTCATAAATCCAGACTTCCAGCTTCTTTTAAAAAATGGGGAGATGTGCCACGGTGCGTCCGTGTTCTTGCAGAGCCCCCGTTGGTGGGCTGAGCAGTGGGTGGCCCGTAGGCAGGGCTTCTCTCCATTGTGCCCACTCTCCACCACCCCTTAGCGCCTCTCATACCAGGACACCTCACTCGCTTCTATATGCTCACCTGCTCGACAGGCCCTTGGTGGGGGGCTCCCCTGCTTTACAGCATAGCCTTCTCATCTGTGCCCCAGGAGGACTGAGCTCGGTCAGGGGGTGAACACATTTCTGCAGGTCTCTGGACCCTGAACGCAGGAGGGCAGCGTAGATGGAAGCGAGGGGGGCTCGCATCAAAATTGGTTTTAGTGGGCGCCCGGGTGACGCATTCGGTTAAGTGACCGACGTCGGCTCAGGTCCTGACCTCACAGCTGGTGAGTTTGAGCCCCGTGTCAGGCTCTCTGCTGACAGCTCGGAGCCTGGAGCCTGCTTCGGATTCTGTGCCTCCCTCTCTCCCTGCCCCTCCCCTGCTCGCTCGCTCGCTGTCTCTCTCAGAAGTAAACATTAAACATTCTTAATTGGTTTTAGGGAATGCTTCGCTACGACACGAGCATATCATTGCTTCGTGCCTTATTCTTCAGAAATGTAATTCTGAACAAGGACAGATAACTTTATTTTAGGGTTTCCGTGATGCGGGTGCACTCTACATACGTCCTGACTGCGAGAAGCCATGTGGATTTCACCCGATGTTTCACTCCTGTTAATTAAAATAAATTGGGGTGTGCGGCTTGAATTTCACACTGTCAGGAAAAGAAGGTCACTTTGATGAGTGAATCAGCCTAACTGGGCACCAGCTCCTGTCTCAGCAGCAGATCGTCCTGTGGTGCCCACACCCCCCTGACTGTGGGTGAGCTGCATTCTCTAATTCAGATGAAAGCTGTGAATAAACACTTCTGTCCAGAAGAGTGGCTCACAGAAGTCTGATCCGATCCTTTTTGTACAATCAGCTTTTTTGTTTAATGTTTTTATTTATTTTTGAGACCGAGACAGAGCATGAGTGGGGGAGGGGCAGAGAGAGAGAGGGAGACACAGAATCCAAGGCAGGCTCCAGGCTCTGAGCTGTCAGCACAGAGCCCCACGCGGGGCTCGAACCCACGAACCGTGAGATCATGACCTGAGCTGAAGTCAGACACTTAGCCAACTGAGCCACCCAGGTGCCCCTATACGATCAGCTTTTAAAACAAGACCGTGTGTTTTCTGGTGGCCGAGGCAAACCGTTGATACGGGGGTGGTCCCTGGAGATGTGGCCAGGAGGACGTGTGTGGAGGTCCGTGACCTTGGGGGGCTGTGGCTGCTGCTCTTCACAGATGTGGGGTGTCGTTGCACCCCGAGGGCAGGGATTGTCCTGGGTGGGCTGCTGGGCTTTTGGGGGGCCCTGTGTAAATAACACTCTTCTATCTGGGCCAGATTCTGAGCAAATTCAAACGTAAGGAACAAGAACTAGAAAGGCAGAAGCGCATCTGTATCACCTTTATAGGCTTTTGCGAGTGATCGGAAGCACATCGGTAGGTCTGGGCGCCTGGCCACATGGGTCACTGAGAACACAGAGCATTGGCGGGCATACGGTGGTCCCTGCTTAGCCGGAGGGGCTACAATACAGCCCTCTCCCTCTGTCCCCATCCCCCTTCTGCCTCCCCTCCATTTAGCCTACACAGCCACCACCCAACCCCTCCTGCCACCTGAGACCATGGTCTCTTGACCTTGACCCCTGGGATGGCTGTGCTGTCTGCCTCACGGACACTGGCACCTTCCCCTGACTTTGCTCCAACGTCTATGGCTGCAGAACACAGAGCCCGAAGATTCTGGTTTCACCTCCTCTCCTCTCCTGGCACGGGTAGGAGCTGGGGAGAGACCCTCAGCTTCCCGGAGCTCGTGTGACTTCACCTGTGAAGTGGACTGTGTTCATTTTCTGTCCCAAATTGCCACACGTCTAGCAACTTCACATCACACCCACTGACCATTGTTTCTGCGTCCGGGAGTCTGGGCACAGTTTAGCTGAGTTCTCTGCAGGGTCTCAGAGGCCTGCCGTCTGGGCCTCAGCTGGGCTGCCTTCTCTGGAGCTTGGGGCCCTGGTCCCAGCTCTTCGGTCGTGCACAGAATTCACCTTCTTGCAGTGTGGACTCGGGCCCTCAGCTCCTGTAGGTTTCCCTTCTCCACGTACTGTTCTTCTTAAGAGGCTGCTCGCTTCTCCCAAGGCCAGCAGAAGAGCGTCTCTCTGCTCAGGAAGGCCCAGCGCATCTTTCCAGAATGCTCACCTCCTGTATTCAGGCCCACCCAGGATCCTTCCCCCCCCCCCCCGGTTAACTTCAAGTCAACTGATCAGGGACCTCCGTTACACCATCAAGACCCGTTCACTTTTGCCACGTAATAACCAAGTCATAAGGCGACGGTTCTGTCAGGTTCAGAGTTCATGTCCACACCCAAGGGGGAGGGACCTATATGATGTGTATGCCACGGGGCCAAAGAAGCTGGGACCATCTTAGAAGTCTGCTCCCCAGGGGGAGTTAATTACACTCTCCTCCTGGGATGTGGGTCTCTTCTGGTAGTGGGATGTGAAGGCAGCAGGAACTCAGTGTAGGTGTGTCTTTTTCTTCCTTCCTTCCTTCATAATGACCACAAAGAATGCAGGTCTCCAGTGGCCATTTCTTAACTACCCTGCTTCCTTTTTTTACCCAAATCAGCTCAACTTTGGCCTGATTGCTGGTATTTTCCTCTTCAATTGAGTTAAGAATGAAAGATGATGGAAATAAGCCCGAGAGCCTAACAGCACAATCCATTAGTGTTTCCATTCTGCAAGCTATTTTCGGGCAGTTTGATTTGCAGATTTCCATCCCTGTGAATTTTCTGCTTTGAGATTGTTCTGAAAAACATTAAGATAACGGTGAAGGACAGGTTGCAGCAGTATTTCCCAGAGCTTAGCAGCCTTATCATTGCCAGCTTGGGACATGTGTGTGCGTGTGTGTGCGTGTGTGTGCGTGTGTGTGCATGTGTGTGCGTGTGTGTGTGTTGCCATGTGAGTGTACAGGTGCTGTGTGTGCATGAATCGATCCGTGTGCACACATTCGTATGCACTCTGCATTGCAATATGCATGTGTGTGCATGTGCATACATGTATTCACTGTGTGTTGCTGTGTGTATATATACTTGCTGTGTGCACACGCATGTATGCATATGCATGTGTGTGCACACGTGTGTGCACTGTGTTGCTGTGTGCATGTTGTAGATGTGTGCACCTGTGTGTATGCATTGCGCATTGCTGTGTGCATGCATGCATGTGTGTGTGCGCATGCATGCACATGCACTAAGTATTATGTGTATGTATATTTGCTGTGCGCATGTGCATACATGCATGTGCACATGTGTGTTCTGCACTGTGTGTTGCTGTGTGCATGTGTTTGGTGTGTGCATCTGTGTGCATGGATGCATGTGCATGTGTGTGCGTGCATGTGCACGTGTGTGCGTGTATGCATTTGAACATGTGTGTATGCACTGTGTTGCTGTGTGCATGTGTGTTTGGTATGTGCGCGTGTGTGTACCTGTATGCATGTGCACGTGCGTATGCATTGCGCATTGCTGCGTGCATGTGTGCACGTGTATGTGTGTGCATGCATGCATGTGCACTAAGTATTGTGTGTGTGTATATTTGCTGTGCGCATGTGCATATGTGCATGTGCACTTTGGTCTTGTGCACTGTGTTGCTGTGTGCCTGTGTTCGGCGTGTGCACGTGGGTGGCTGGACGCACGTGTGTGCGCGTATGCATTTGAACGTCCGGATATGCACCGTGTTGCTGTGTGCACGTGTGTGTGTGTGTGTGTGCACTTGCATGTGGCACGGGCGTGCCCGGGCGTGCCTGTTTGATGAGTAATCTCTCACGTCGCGCCTCCCTTTCCCCGCAGTGGGCTGTGGAGTGCAACGGCCTCCTGCGGACCCTGCACGGCCTGGAGCAGGAGCACCTCAGGAGGTCCCTGGCTCTGCAGCAAGAGGAAGACTTTGCCAAGGCGCACAGGCAGCTGGCCATTTTCCAAAGAAACGAACTGCACAATATCTTCTTTACCCAGATACAAAGTGCCATTTTCCAAGGGGAACTGAAGCCAGAGGCGGCGAAAACGCTGCTGCAGAATTACTCCGAAATACAGGTGAGGCCTCACATCGGCTCGCGGTGAGGGAAGAGTGACTTCCCCGCCCCGTCTCTCGGGGGTTTCTCCTCTGCCGGAGTGAGTCCCGTCTCTTCCTTTCTCTTCCTTTCGGTTGCATACAGTGAACTGACCGCCTTTTCCTTCCTCCCCTTGAGGTGTGTGTGAGTTGCCAGTAAACCGGGCAGTCGGTGGCTTGAAGCCCAGGCCGGGGACGCCGGCTGACTCGGATTCGAATTCCTGTCCCACCAGCCATCAGCTCTGCGAATTGAGGCAAATTGCCTGACTCCCCCGATCCCGTTCCCTCAGCCTGCAGAATGGGGGTAATAGAGCGGATTCATGGAAGAGCCTGTGCCTGGCACATTATACCCTTAATATATATACAGCAGTTAAAAATCTATAAATACACGTGTGCATGCTCGTGTGCGTGCATCCGTGTGTACCTGGGGTTTACTCTCCGTGGATACTCCTGGGTGAATCCGTGTGTTTGCGTGTGAGCCTCGGTGTGAATGTTACTAATCCCGATGGAATAAAGTCCCGAACATCAATGGGAATAGCCGATCTGAGACCGTCACCACCGCTGCTGAGGAATTTCTCCGGCCCGCACGGGATATTTTGCACGCGCGTTTACACCCGCAGAGTGAAACCACCGGCTTGCAGCCATGCGAGCAGATTTCTGGTCCCGGCACAGGCCCGGCGAGGGAGGGCTGTGAGGAGCAGGGCCGTGCCAGAGGAGACCAAGTGACCGTCCCCGAAAGGCTCCCGAAAGTGGGTTTTCCAGGGTGAGAGGGCCCCCATCAGGAGGCACCACGCGTGAGGAGAACAAGCCAGCCTCTCCGGGTTGTTCCCACTCAGACTTCAGTGGGAGTAGATACAGGAAGGATTCTGTTGTCTTCCTGGTTAGGCCTTCAGACCCCGTGGCATCCCTTAAGTACTGACCAGTTATGGAGTCATCTTTCTCCTCATGGCGGGCGGTGGCTGACTGTCAACACGTGGGCGTTCAAGCTAGAACGAATGCGTGATCGTTAGCAGTAATGGGATCAAGAAGGTGACTTCCATGGGTGATAATTGTCCCACAGCACAGGCATCTGTGCTGCAAGGCGCTTTTCCTTACGAAACTGGCTCGAGTCAGTGGTTCGCACGGACCCGGTTTTTGTGGAGGGCAGGAATATTGCCTCAGTGTTCCCGGTAGATCGATTCTGCTGCTGGTGAGTCAGGAACACGCTGGTGTTCGGCCATATCGGACCGACCGTTCTGCTTTCCCGTCTGGACGGTGCAGGTTCCCAGGTGTCGGGAACTGGAGACATCGCAGCTTTAGGGGGAGAGGAGACTGGCCGTGGTATCACATGTATCTTGTAGAACAAAGCGTTGATCTCTCTGGCGACCCACTGCAGGGACTATGTTTCCACGGATGGGGAAAGACAGCAGAGCCACCCAGTGGGATAGCACAGCTTAAGCCAATGTTTTGATTACCGCTGGTCCAACGACTGCCCATCTAACTACTGTGCCGCTGGTTAAAGCGGCATTCGATAGCAGCCTGAATTTAGAGCACAGGTCCTGGAATTAGATCACTGAGTTCAAATCCCTGCCCAGCCATTGGCCAGCAGTTTGCTGTGGACCCCGTTTCCTCCTCTGTGACGTGGGAACAATTGTTCTCTCTCTCTAGATGAAGTAAGATAAAGCGAGGAACACTCTGGGCCCAGGACGGACCCAGAGAAGATACCCAGGTATCTGATAACCTCATAACCCAGGTTATCATCAGCGTCTTGTGTTTGCTTGGGCTTTGTCATCTTGTCTCCCGTCTCCTGCCGGAGTGTGGAGGTTCGGGGGGTCAATTCAGGTGTCTGATTTACCGGTGCTGTGTTTTGCGAACCACGTGGGTGGAGGCCGAGCGACTGAGCGAAATCCGCTTCCCGTTTCCTAGGGCAGGAAAGATGTTTCGACAGCCCCCAGCTATCTGGGTCTAGAATGCACTCATTTCTTATTAGTAGGTAATTTTCTTCTAAGCCCTTGTTAACGGCAGGGCGGTTGAAGGTGATCACCCCCATGCCCCTACCCCTGTGCGTTTCCTTCAGAAAGGAAATGGAATGCTTTACATGCCTAGAATGTTCTCTAAATGTTAATGAGGCATATTTTCTTGATTTTTTTTTTTCTAAACAGGAGAAATTGGAAGAGTTAATGGACTTTTTCCAGGCTAGTAAGAGATACCATCTAAGTAAAAGATTTGGCCACAGGGAGTACCTGGTCCAGAACATGCAGTCGTCAGAGACCCGTGTGCAAGGCCTTCTGAGCGCCGCTGATGCTCAGCTGACCGTGTTCATCCAGAAGCATGAGAGGTGAGACCTGAGAGCCATCACAGATGACACACACAACCCCCTTGCCCCATCGTTCCTCATCAGGGATCGTCCACGCTGCTCGGTCAGCGAATACACTGACTGCTCCTGACTTCGTAAGAAAGATTCTCTAGTTGGAAGAATCCTTTGCATTGTAGAATTTTAAAAACGTAAGTGATAGTTGAGACAGCCATACGACGAACCTTCCCTGTGCCCATCATACAATCTCCATGATCAATCCTGATGTTGCCCCACATCCCCCCAGAGTTATTTATTTATTTTTTTTAGTGTTTATTTATTATTATTTTGAGAGACAGAGCGCGAGGGGCAGGTGGAGAGGCAGAGAGAGAGGGACACACAGAATCGGAAGCAGGCTCCAGGCTCCGAGCTGTCAGCATAGAGCCCGACGTGGAGCTCAAACCCACAGACCACGAGATCACGACCTGAGCCGATGTTGGACACTCAACCGACCGAGCCACCCAGGCGCCCCTCCTCCAGAGTTATTTTAAAGCAAATCCCCAACATCTCGCTGCGAGATCAGTGGTGGAGGCTTACATGGGCTGTGTGGTGGGAGAGCCCACTTCCCCTTGAACTTGGGCACTCTGCTGGCTTCTGCATTCACCTCGGGAGTGAAGTCTGAACATACAGAGGCTTGGGGCACCTGGGTGGCTCAGTCGGTTGAGCGTCCCACTCTTAATTTCGGCTCAGGTTGTGATCCCAGGGTCATGGGATTGAACCCTGAGCCGGTCTCTGTGCTGGGTGTGGCGCCTACTTGGGATTCTCTCTCCCCCTCTCTCTGTCTCTCTCTTTCTCTCTGTCTCGGTCTCTCCCTCTGCCCCTCTACCCTACTCAGGTGCACATGTGCTGTCTCTCTCTTTCTAAAATAAATCAATACGTACACACACAGATGTTGGTCTTGGATCACACGTGGTCTTTCTCTGCAGCTCCAGGGTGCCGTGTGGTCGGTGGAAATGCACCTTCCTGCCAGGGCAGCCTCTGCTCTTCTGCAGCCTGCCTGCCTCCTTCCTTCCTCCCTTCCTTCCTTCCTTCCTTCTTTCCTTCTTTCTTTCCTTCCTCCTTCCTTCCTTCCTTCCTTCCTTCCTTCCTTCCTTCCTTCCTCCTTTCCTTCCTCCTTTCCTCCTTCCTTCCTTCCTTCCTCCCTCCTTCCTTCCTTCCTTCCTTCCTTCCTTCTTCCTTCCTTCCTTCCTTCCTCCTTCCTTCCTTATTCCTTCCTTCCTTCCTTCCTTCCTTCCTTCCTTCCTCCTTTCCTTCCTCCTTCCTTCCTTCCTTCCTTCCTTCCTTCCTTCCTTCCTTCCTTCTTCCTTCCTTCCTCCTTCCTTCCTTCCTTCCTTCCTCCCTCCTTCCTTCCTTCCTTCCTTCCTTCCTTCTTCCTTCATTCCTTCTTTCCTTCCTTCCTTCCTCCTTCCTTCCTTATTCCTTCCTTCCTTCCTTCTTTCCTCCCTTCCTTCCTTCCTTCCTCCTTTCCTTCCTCCTTCCTTCCTTCCTTCCTTCCTTCTTTCCTTCCTTCCTTCCTTCCTTCTTCCTTCCTTCCTTCCTTCCTTCCTTCCTTCCTTCCTTCTTTCCTTCCTTCTTTCCTTCCTTCCTTCCTTATTCCTTCCTTCTTCCTTCCTTCCTTCCTTCCTTCCTTCCTTCCTTCCTTCTTCCTTCCTTCCTCCTTCCTTCCTTCCTTCCTTCCTTCCTTCCTTCCTCCCTCCCTCCCTCCCTCCTTCCTTCCTTCCTCCCTCCCTCCCTCCCTCCTTCCTTCCTTCCTTCTTTCCTTCCTTCCTCCTTCCTTTCTCCTTCCTTCCTTCCTTCCTTCCTTCCTTCCTTCCTTCCTTCCTTCCTCCTTCTTCCTTCCTTCCTTCCTTCTTCCTTCCTTCTTCCTTCCTCCTTCCTTCCTTCCTTCCTTCCTTCCTTCCTTCCTTCCTTCCTCCTTCCTTCCTTCCTTCCTTCCTTCCTTCCTTCCTTCCTTCCTTCTTTCCTTCCTTTCTTCCTTCCTTCCTTCCTTCCTTCCTTCCTTCCTTCCTTCCTCCTTCCTTCTTTCCTTCCTTCTTTCCTTCCTTCCTTCCTTCCTCCTTCCTTCCTTCCTTCCTTCCTTCCTTCCTCCCTCCCTCCCTCCCTCCTTCCTTCCTTCCTCCCTCCCTCCCTCCCTCCCTCCTTCCTTCCTTCCTTCCTCCCTCCCTCCCTCCCTCCTTCCTTCCTTCTTTCCTTCCTTCCTCCTTCCTTTCTCCTTCCTTCCTTCCTTCCTTCCTTCCTTCCTCCTTCTTCCTTCCTTCCTTCCTTCTTCCTTCCTTCTTCCTTCCTCCTTCCTTCCTTCCTTCCTTCCTTCCTTCCTTCCTTCCTTCCTTCTTTCCTTCCTTCTTTCCTTCCTTTCTTCCTTCCTTCCTTCCTTCCTTCCTTCCTTCCTCCTTCCTTCCTTCCTTCCTTCCTTCCTTCCTCCTTCCTTCCTTCCTTCCTTCCTTCCTTCCTTCCTTCCTCCTTCCTTCCTTCTTCCTTCCTTCCTTCCTTCCTTCCTTCCTTCCTTCCTTCCTTCTTTCTTCCTTCCTTCCTTCTTTCTTTCTTCCTTCCTTTCTTCTTCCTTCCTTCCTTCCTTCCTTCCTCCTTCCTTCCTTCCTTCCTTCCTTCCTCCTTCCTTCCTTCCTCCTTCCTTCCTTCCTCCTTCCTTCCTTCCTCCTTCCTTCCTTCCTTCCTTCCTTCTTCCTTCCTTCCTTCTTCCTTCCTTCCTTCCTTCCTTCCTTCCTTCCTTCTTTCTTTCCTCCCTTCCTTCCTTCCTCCTTCCTTCCTTCCTTCCTTCGAGGTACTTGATTGCAAACAACGACACTTGCTCTTTCTGGTTATGAGAAGCTCTGAAATAAACAGAGGCCTGACTATAAAGCTGTCTTTCCCAGGACAGTCTGTGGTTTTCTGAATTGATTCCGCCACCTTGGTAATTTTATTAGGGCTCTGCAGCTCTCCCCGCCCTACCAAATGAGGATGCTGTAAGGTGCAAATTATGCGAACACTCCCTACCCAAAGATGCTAATGAATTTGTCACTGCAGTTGCCTTGACACTCCTGATTAATTTTCACTCAAGTCAAAGAAACCGTTCCTTGCCTTGAACTGAAACACCGGACAGCTGGTCATACTGTCGTGAGCCACGACTAGGCAGGTGTGTCCTATCTCTGACTTTTAAATTCCATTTTAAGAAGTTGGCCTAGACTTCTGTTTCTAAGGCATGTATCCGCCATTCATTCATTCATTCATTCATTCGCCTATTCACTCCTTCAAGAAGCTTCCGTGGATAAACTACCCTGTGGGAGCAGAGGGCCCAGCCCAGCGATGCAGGCCGACTGGGACTAGTAGTGGGAATCACAACAACAGACTGTGTCGGTCAGGATTCTGGAGAAAAACAGCCAGTCAGATAGGTACGGGGAGTTGGCACGCACAGTGACAGAGGCTGAGAAGCCCCCCATCTGTCATCTGCAAGCCGGAGACTCAGCAAAGCGGGTGGCAGAGTTCAGTCTGAGTCCAGAGGCCTGAGGACCAGAGGGGATCCCAGCCTGGGAGCAGCAGAAGGTGAGGCGAGGAGTCCAGCTGAAGCAGTGAGACTGGAAAAAAGGGGGCAGATTCCTCCTTCCTCTGTCGTGTGTTCTGTTCAGTCCCCTGCTGGATTGGCTGGGGTCCCCCCACATGGAGGAGGGTGGGCGGTCTGCTTTACCCTCTAATGTCTCCTGGAAACCCCCTCCCAGACCCACTCGGACACAGCGCTTACTGTGGGTGCCCTGCGGCTACCCAGGTTAACGTGAAGAATGAACTCTTCACAGGGTATTTCCTACCTTTACTTCTTGGACTTCCGTTGTTTTTTTGTTTTGTTTTGTTTTTAATTGGTTTTAATGTTTATTCTTGAGAGAGACAGAGTGCGAGCCAGGGGAGGGGCAGAGAGAGGGGGAGACACAGAATCCGAAACAGGCTCCAGGCTCCGCGCTGTCAGCACAGAGCACGACGCAGGGCTCGAACTCACGAACCGCGGGATCATGACCTGAGCCGAAGTCGGATGCTCAACCGACTGAGCCACCCAGGCGCCCCCCGCTTGGACTTCCATCGTGACAGTCCCATCACCAGGAACTCCTGACCCACCGTCTCCTCTTGGAAAACTGTGGTGGCCCCTTGAGCGCCACTCTTTCCCAGAACTCTTGCCCAGCCTTGGCCCAAACCGGCAGGTTTCTGAGGTTGAGCCTTCTGTGCACGTCTCTAGCGACGCTGACTTCACCCTTCCTGTATTTCGGGAACTTCCTGCCTGCCTGTTCCGCTTCTGCTCCTTCAGGGTGAACGAAGACTTTCTCTGATCAAACCAAACTCATGCAGAGATGACTGTCCAGCCACACCAAGAGCTGGGCTGAGAGTGGGTTTGCAGCGTGCCTCAGCCACCTCTCTCTCTCTCTCTCTCTCTCTCTCTCCCTCCTAGAGCAGGGTACCTGGACGAGGACCAGATGGAGGCCCTGTTGGAGCGCACCCAGACGGAAGTCTTTTCCATCAAACAGAAGCTGGACAATGACTTGAAGCAGGAGAAGAAGAAGCTGCACCAGAAATTAATCCTTAAGAGAAGGCGAGAGATACTGCAAAAGGTATGTGAGGACTCGCGCCCTTGACGCTTTGTGTGACCTTCCCGAGCCCTCGCGGGGCGCCAGGCACCGCTGGGGTCCGGAGCGCGGCCGAGGATCTCCCAGAGCCACGTGCCGTGCCTGGCGGAGACTCACTAGAACGCAGTGTCCCGCAGGTGCCGTCCAGCCTGGGCAGAGCAGAGAGTCCTGGTGTGTTGGTCCCGCCCACCGGGGCCGGGAGTGAGGGCAGGGGGAGTGAAGAGTGAGCGATGGGTACCCTCGCGCTCACTGAGGGCTTGCTCAGCCCTGTGCTAAGTTTGCTGCAGGAGATGTCTCACTGAGTCCCTACATTAACCCTGTGAGGTCAGTACTAGCGTTTGGTCCTTTTGTTTTCGTGTTAGCTTTATTTTTTTACATTTGTTTTAATGTTTATTTTTGAGAGAGAGAGAGAGAGACAGAGTGCGAAGGGGGGAGGAGCACAGAGAGAGGGCGACACAGAATCCGAAGCAGGCTCCAGGCTCCCAGCTGCCAGCACAGAGCCCGACGCGGGGCTCGAACCCATGAACTGAGATCGTGACCTGAGCCGAAGTCGGACGCTCAACCCACTGGGCCACCCAGGCGCCCCTGGTTTTGTTTTGTTAATGAGAACCCTGAAGGTGAGAGAGCCTCAGTGTGGCAGCTCGAGCTGACCGGGGGCTTGTGAAGGACTGACACTCAGACCTCGCGGCTCCGGAGGCTGAAAGCCTGAGATCAGGGTGGGGCTCGAACTCGCGAGGACCCTGGTGTGGGCGGCGGACGGCCGACTCTTCGCTGGGTCTGCCCACGGTGGGAGCCCTGTGGGGTCTCCTTTGTGAGGGCGCGACTCCCGTCCACGAGGGCTCCACCCTCATGATCCCGGCACCTCCCAAAGGCCCCGCCTCCGAAGGCCGTCACATCAGGTGTTGGGTTTGAACGCATCAGTGCCCGAAGGGATGCGCACGTTCGGGTCATAGCGCTCAGTGGTGTGGCCACGGCGAGATACCCAGTAAGTGGCAGACATGGGGCCGAACCGAGGCCGATGTGACTTGGGGCCTACGCTTTATCCTCATCACTAACCTCCTCTGCTCTTTGCCCACCTTGGGAGAGGCGAGACCCACAGGCAGACGTGAAAATGCATCCCGACGGGCTCACCTCACCCATACACTGAGTCCGGAAGCACCAATGTGCTCGATGCGCAGGAGGCCGGGATGGACGCTGGAGGTGGTGGGCGGGAGTCGTGTTCAAAGGGAGGCGAGAGTGCACTCTGCTGTGACCAGCTAGACTGGGCGAGGGTGGGGGGTGGAGGGGGCTCCCCGGGGAGGGCCCCTTGCGCCAGGCCGATGGGGAGCCCTGAAGGGTTTTCAGACGGAGAGGGACATAATCGGATGTGGGATTTAGGAAGCCCACCTAGGAGCACCCTGTGGGGGAGAGACGGTGGAGCCTGGAGGGACGGACCCACGAGAGGCTTGGGCAGGTGGGAGCTGACCGGGGCCTCCGCAGTGTCCCCGAGCACGGTGGGTGGGGACAGATTCAGAGCATTTCTGGGGCATACGGGGTGACACCTAGTATCGTCTGGTCCCGTTCTGGAGGGAGGGAAGGGGTTGCAGACCAACTTCCTAATTTGATCACTGGAAACCCTGCTTTTCATGATCAAGTTTTGGCCCCAACGTCAAGCGCTGATTTTCGCCTTGACCGCTCAAGTCCACCCCATCCTTGACCGTTGCCTCATGCGTCTCCACTGGCTCGAGGATGAAATCAGTGGGGCCCAAGGCCACCTTTCTCTGATGGTCTGGCCTGATTTCGGGTTAGGATCCGGAAGGGTGGACGGGCTCCAGGGACTCCAGCAGGCCTCTGTGAATATTGTTTCTGGACCGTCCCGTGTCCTCACAGAACAGAACAGAGACTGTCTGCCGGTGCTGTGATAAGTCCCAGCAGGACGGACATCTTTCTGCTTGTCCGCTCGCCCTCCACCACAGGGCCCTCACCCCTCCCGCTCTCTCCCCAGGGATGTGCTTTCGCCACATTTTTCTTTTTGGTTTTTAATTTCTTTTTAATGTTTTTATTTATTTTGGAGACAGAGAGAGAGACAGAGCATGAGCGGGGGAGGGGCAGAGAGAGAGGGAGACACAGAATCCGAAGCAGCTCCAGGCTCCGAGCTGTCAGCACAGAGTCCGACGCGGGGCTCGAACCCACGGACCGCGAGATCATGACCTGAGCCGAAGTCGGACGCTCAACCGACTGAGCCACCCAGGCGCCCCAACATCTTTCTTTTTTTTAAGTTTATTTATTTTGAGAGAGACAGAGACAGTGCGAGTAAGGGAGGGGCAGAGAGAGAGAGACAGAGACAGAGACAGAGACAGAGAGAATCCCAAGCAGGCTCCCCACTACCAGTGCAGAGCCCCGTGCAGGGCTCGATCCCACGAACTGTGAGATCATGACCTGATCTGAAATCCAGAGTCAGACGCTTAAGCGACCAAGCCACCCGGGCGCCCCTTCTCTCCTCGCATCTTAACCCGACTGAAGTGTGCCCTGTTCCCTCGGGTCCCACTCGGATCTCTTGCCTTGAAGGCCTCCCCTGACCTCCTGACGTAAGTTGTCTGTCCTGGATCTCAGGGTGGTTTTTTCCTGTTACCCCATCCGGAGCTGGGGTTCCCGTGTGCCTGGGGCATGGTGAGGGTAATAGACACTCCCTGTCGTGAGCTCTGCAGTAGGCACTCCTCTGAGTCCTACACACGGTGAAGCAACTCACCGAATCCTCACAAATGCTGTGGGAGATACATCCTGCTATTGCCCCCATTTCGCAGATGAGGATATTGGAGACACAGAGAGGACTAGACGTTCTCTTTGGGTCACTCCTCTTGGCCATGGAGGTGCCAGGATTGGAACCCAGGTGGTCTGCCTCGTGGGCTTTACCTACTCAATAATAAGCCTTGGGGCTCATTCGATGAAGCGTCCGACTTCGGCTCAGGTCATCAGCTCACAGCTCATGGGCTCGAGCCCCGCGTCGGGCTCTGTGCGGACAGCTCGGCCTGGAGCCTGCTTCGGAGTCTGTGTCTCCCTCTCTCTCTGCCCGTCCCCCTGCTTGCTTTCTGTCTCTCAAAAAATGAAACATTAAAAATTAAAATTAAAAAATGATCATACAAGCCTCGAACAAATAAAGCTCTCACTATATTTTGGGTTACTACTCTCTTTTTAAAAATTTCGTTTAATGTTTATTTATTTTTGAGAGAGAGAGAGGGAGACCGAGCAGGAGTGGGGGAAGGGCAGAGAGAGGGAGACACAGAATCGGAAGCAGGCTCCAGGCTCCGAGCCGTCAGCACAGAGCCCCATGCGGGGCTTGAACCCACGAACCCTGAGATCGTGACCTGAGCCGAAGTCGGACGCTCAACCGACTGAGCCACGCGGGCGCCCCTAGTTTGGGTTCCTTTCTTGAGGCTAGTTTTCCAAGCGTGGTCGTCGGGAAAGGACCTGTCAGCGTCCTGTGCCTCCTGCAGCCGGTTTGCACGGGGTCCCCCAGGGGGCTGTGCGCACGGACCCTGCCCTCACTTAGCTCTCCTGCCTGAAACCCCCGCAGCACAAGGAGCAGCGGAAGGAGCTGCTGTCCGTCGGGGAGGCCCTGCGAGCCGCCGAGGACGCCGGCCAGTTCCTGGGCCGCTGGGGGAGCCTGCTGGCGGAGCACAACGCCGCGCTGGAGACGCTACAGGAGCGCCTGGACCAGGCCGCCCTGGAGGACCTCAGGGCCCTGACCCTGTCGCTGTCCGAGAAGGCCACCGAGGAGCTGCGGCGGCTGCAGAGCTCGGGGGTGGCCCAGGAGCTGCTCAAGCACGGCGTGCCCTGGCTCTTCCTGCAGCAGATCCTGGAAGAGCACGGCCGGGAGCTGGCCGCCCGGGCCCGGCAGCTCGAGGCCGAGGAGAGGGACAGGGACCAGGAGGGCGTCCAGAGCGTGAGGCAGAGACTGAAGGACGACGCCCCGGAGGCCTCCACGGAGGAGCAGGCGGAGCTGAGACGCTGGGAGCACCTGATCTTCGCGTGAGTGCCCTGCGAGCCCTCCCCCTCCTCCACCCCCCACGAGAGGGGTCCCGCCCGTGGTCGAGGGGACAGCGGGCACTGCATAGACGGGAGCGGGGACGGCAGTTCCTTAGTCACAAGGACCGGCGGCCCAGGGGACGGGGTCACCCAGGGCCGCAGCCGGGGCCAGCGAGAGGCAGGCTTTGTAGCAAGAAGAGGGTGAGGTTCCCATGGAGGGAGGTGACTGGTGGCGAACAGGACCCTCCCCTCTCTGCTCCCGGGGACAAGGCCCTTCGTCGGCCGGCCTTCTTACCGAGGGGACCAGGCACAGCTCCTGCCCATGCAGGACATATCACATGTCGTTGCTCATTCGAGGCCATTCCGAGCCCGCCCCGTTTCACCAGATGTCAACGACGTGTGATGTTGGCCTCTACTCTGAGGCCTTCCAGGTCTCACTGTCTCTTCACCCGGCCCCTCCCTTCAGTCACCGATTCGGTGACTGGGCTATTTGATTTCATTCTTAATCGAGAACCGTGTAATGACATCCGCCTGTGAGTAGGACGTACTGGGCCACAGCTGGCCACCACTTCTCGTATAATAACTGGAAAATAGCAGATAAATGGCACACCTCCTGTTTTTAAAGACGCAGGGGTGCTGTGGAAGTGATGAGGACCAGCCCAAGTCACCTGCCTCAGGGGCCAGAGCGCCACAGCCCTTCGCTTCCCGGCAGTGTTTGGCAGCTGTCTGCACAGACGGAGATGTGGTGTGGCCCAAATGGGGCACCTTTTGTGGTGTCAGAGAGACCAGCAAAGCGTTTGGCAGTTGTTGAGGGCTGGCCCATCAGATCGGAAAGAGAAGGAGCTCCAAACAAGGCCAGCGTGGGGCTTTAGAGAGGAGTGAGGTGTGGACCGCATAGACCAGAAAGCCTGGATTTAAATCCCACCAGCTGAGTGTAGGAAAGTCACCTAACCAACTTGAGCCTCATTTCTCTTGCCTTAAACGACAATAGTAAATCACTTAGGGTGCGGTCCGCAGCACGTGATACTATCGCATCGGCAAAAGGCGCAGAGAATATTTTATAGGAAGGATTCAGCGGTAGATGTTTCTAGGCTTGATTCAGTGGCTCAGTGATTCTGTCAGGGACCCAGTTCTCACAGTCTTTGTGCTCCACTACCTTCCGTGTGCCTCCTTGGTCTTTGGGCTCATCCCCTCATGGTTTCAGGATGGCTGCTGCAGCTCCAGGTGTCACGCTCATTATCCCTTTTGAACATCTTAGGCATCAATCGTTCCGATACCACCGGTCACAAGCCCATGCCTAAACCGCTCACCGGCAAGGAGAATGACACAGCCATGATTGTCGTAGACCAGAGGCAGTAAACGTTTGTTTAATGACATGCAGATAAGCGTAGTCACTGAGGGCCACTTGAATTTTGTTGCAACCAGACGCACTCTGTAAACTAATGAACTTGACTGGGTTCCAGTAAAACTTTATTAACAAAAACAGGCAGGGGGCCGGACTTGGTCCACAGGCCGTAGTTTGCCAGTCCCTGCCTTAGACCAGTTGCAGAAGCCCCACCCCGGGGCTGTGAGCTGACAAGGGGCTGAGCTGAGCTGACAAGGGGCAAGGTAGTGGCCCTGGGTTAGGTCATCAACCACGTCTAACAAGATGCCACCTTCATGGCATCGATGAGGGAGTACATGGGTTAATATATTTAAATCCTTTAACACAACCCTTGATCTGCAGGAAGTGGGAGATGAGTAGTAGCTTTACCTCTAATATTCCTGTGCTGGAAGAGCTCAGATTATCAGGAAAGCAGACACAGAGAGAGGCCATCATTGACAGACGATGCCCAGGCAGGTAACCATACGGGGCACCCTGCAGGATCCAGATCTTTGCCAGGCTCCGAGGGAGGTACGCTGTGTGCGCCCACCACCGGCCTGGCACTGGGAGCCAGAGACGAGCGGGCGTGGGCCCCCGGTGCCTTGCGGCGAGGGGGCACGACCGGGGATGGGGCAGCTTGACAGAAGTCGTGGTCCTTATCTGGGGGTGAAACGGAGAGACCGGTGTGGCCGGTGTGAAGGAACAAAGTTAAAAACCAGCAGCGCAGGAGGAAAGAACAATTTCCACCCTCCACTGGGTCCATTTATTTCCAGTAATGAAGTAACCGTTTGCCTGTATGAACGTGATTGTGCCCATCTGGCAGGAACAGAGAGCCTCTTTTCCTCTTAACAAACGGACCTACCAATCCATATTCCTTAAAGCTGCTTTTCCTTTCAACAAACCAACCAGCCAGCCCAGAAATTTAAGCAAATAAGCAAACCCAAACAATCCATCCGAGCAAATAAACAAAACTCAACCCCATTTGGGATACTTTTCTTGGTATAGACGCTTCACCGTCTGAGCTGATTCTTGGGCACAACTTAATTCTGAATCCAGAGCTCTGCCTGTTGGAAGTTGTTGCACGGACAGGAGGGTGGAGGGGGTGTTGTGGGTCGGGGGTGGCGGAGGCCGGAGGGGAACGAGTCCTTTTCAGCATATCGGGTCAGCCCGTCTGTGTCCCCCCTCTGCCGGGCCGGCAGGCTGTGCGCTGGGCATCGGTGGTCCCTCCCACCTGCCCCCCTGTGATGGGCATGGGACGGAGGGCATCTTCCTGCCAATGCCCGTCCTTCCTTGGCAGTTACCTCTCGTGGAACGGGATCTGTCCGGCTTCTACCATTTCGTGCCTCCTATGCAGTGCTGGTCCCCGGGACTGACCTCACCACCAGGGAGAACGGGTCCTCGGGTGTCTGCAGGGAGTACAGCCTCTCAGTTCTTCCCCATCTCTGCTTTATGGTTCTCATGTATTTCCCAGTCTTTGCTAGCGTCTGTTTTCTTGGACACATAAGACGCCGTCTCCTCTCCAAGCCGGTAAAAAGCAGACCCTTACACACCACTTCCTAGTCCCACGAATTGTTCTCGGTGATTCACTCTGTATTCCCCCAGAGTCCCTTCGCACGCTGCAACCCGCTTTGGACTCTTCGAGGCGTATAAATTAGACCTGACATCCCCATTACCAGATGGTCGTTGCCTTCAGCATCATGTGGATCCGTTTTGCAGAGAGTATGACCAAAGCCGCCTCTGGTTTAGTCATTCACCAGGAAAAGAGAATTCTCACCTTGCTGTCTGAAAACGCTTTATCATTTTTCTAAGGGTCGAGGAGGGTCAATGCACACGATACACATGTGTTTGTCTACTTTGCTTATTCAAGATTCCAAAAGGTTGCAGCCTTTATTACTGAGGCATTCTGAAAAAAAAATGGCTTTGCACCGTTGTCTTAAAACACATTTTTAGAAACTTTCTGATTTCAAGCAGGATGGAGTTGCTGTAAACCTGGTTGGGTAAAGTAGGAATTAACAAGGATGTGCTTTTTTTTTTTTTTTTTTTTTTGCCAGGGAAAGCATGTGTTTGAGACTTCTTTCCTGAGCTCCTGCCTTCATTTTAAACTCCTTTAGGGCACAGATCCTCCCTGTCTCCTGTGTTTCCATCTTATCTTTGTGCCTACACAGCAGAGCATTAAGGCCGGGCCACCCCGGGGCCGATGGGCTTGAGGATGGGCAAGAATCGTGACTGAGAGTCATTTCAGGGTTGCTTTCACTTTGGATCCCACGTGCCCCACAAACACAGTGGGGAAAAGGTTCTCCAGGGGGTAAGGTACCAAGGAGCACCTGGCAGCTTCCTGGCAATCTTTTATTTTTATTATTATTTTTTAACGTTTATTCATTTTTGAGACAGAGAGACAGAGCGCGAGCTGGGGAAGGGCAGAGAGAGAGGGAGACACACTACCCGAAGCAGGCTCCAGGCTCTGAGCTGTCAGCACACAGCCTGATGAGGGGCCTGAACTCACAAACTGTGAGATTGTGACTTGAGCCAAAGTCGGACGCTTAACCGACTGAGCCACGCGGGCGCCCCTTCCTGACATTCCTTTAAAACAGTTGACGGACCCCATGAAGTGAGAAACCCAAGACAGGATGTCAAGACATGGGCCTGGGGCCTTCGCACTATTTCTGGCTGGAGGCCCACGTCAACGGAAAGTCCTATTCTATTTCCAGAAGAGAACTTTCTAGCTGAGCTGCGGTCCCAGCCTCCCTCACTGAGCTTTGGGCGTGGTAGGGCCGGCCCCGGCCTCCCACGGTGGTCCTGCAGGTTTTTCTAAAGCAAGCACAGGGCATATTTTATGCAGCCCGTGTGGATTGCACATTACTGGAAGAAGGAAAGAAAGCCGCGGTTATCAACAGAGAACACTTGTCAGATGAACTAGTGAACAGACATGCATTGCCCGAAGCAGGAAGCACAAGAGGACTCTCCCTCACTTGCTCGCTCCTGGCCCGGCAGGAACTTCTTCTGCGCTGGGGTCCCCAGCAGACTTAGCCTCACATCTCCCCAGAGACGTGGGAAAGTGAGCTTGTGGTCTGTCCGCCCGGTGGAGTGGGCCGTGGGCCTTGCCAGAAAGGAAGGGTGGGCACTTTCCTCGGCCTCCTCACCTGTAAACTGAGGATCGAGTTGCTGGAAGGACTGGCAGTGACGGAGGTAAATGGATCTTTCCTGCGGCTGCCACAGCAAAGTGTCACAAACCGGGAGGGTTTTCTCTGGCTGCCTTGGAGGCCAGAAGTGTGAAGTCAAGGCGTCAGCAGGGCCGGACTCCCTCTGAGGACACGAGGACAGAGTCTGTTCCTGGTTTCTCTCAGCTTCTGGTGATGCCACTGCCCTTGGCATCCGTCAGCTTTGTTCTGTCACTCCAGTCTCTGCCTCTGTGGTCCCAAGACTTCCCCTGCGTATGTCTCTCTTCTCTTATGAGGACATCGGTCATGTTGGATTAAGGGCCCATCCTACTCCACTATGACCTCATCTTATCCTACTTTCGCGTCGGCAGAAACCCCGTTTCCAAATAAGATCACGTTCACAGGTAGCGGGGATTGGGACTTGAGTATCTTTTGGGGGGACACACAGGTCAGCCTTTAGCAGGAGATCAGTCAGCACGTTCCCAGCATGGAACGGGTTTTCTCTGAGTGATGGCTGTCGGGCATCACCTCTTAAGACCCAGGCACTGGCCCCAGCCTTTCCCCTCGTCCTCCTGAGCTGAGCTGGCCACCCCTTCTCCAGGCTGCTGGGACCTACCGCATGCTGCTGAGCGGGCTCAGCGGACGACGCTGCGTTTTCGTGTGTTCCTAAAGCGAGAGCAGGCTCTGTCCCCGGTCAGGAGGGGCCGGAAGGTCTGCTGTGGCCCCGCAGACACCCTCACAGCCTCGTCCCACTGTAGCTTAGCTCCGGGACAGGGGAGTGTCCAGCACGACATAGCTCGGTGCTTGAGAGATCGCCGCGGAAGGAATGCGCCAATGAAGGCACGATGAGCCTTTCCAGGCGTGGACTGAACGTGTGCATTTTGCTGTTTGGATCCCCCCACCCCCGCCAGCCCCCCGGCCCGCTTCCTCCGCATAAGAACGTCTCTGTTCTGGCTTTTCCAGGAAGCTCTGTTCCTCGGCCTTCTCCCAGTCTGAAGAGGAGCTGCTCAGGATGAGGCAGGAGGTTCACGGCTGCTTCGCCCAGATGGACAGGAGCCTGGCCCTCCCCAAAATCCGGGCCCGCGTCCTGCTGCAACAGTTTCAGACCGCCTGGCGAGAAGCAGAGTTCCAGAAGTTGGACCAGGCGCTGGCTGCCCCTGAGATGCAGGTGAGAGTGATGCCCGGCGGCTCCTTGGTGGCAGACGTGGGGCGTCTCTCAGCCCCCGACACCCCCCCGGGTTCATCCCACGTCGCTCTCCTCTGCAGCCGTGTCGGCATCCGGCTACTCGTAGCACCGCCAAGCTCGTCCTGACCTTACGGTGCCCGGCCCAGACCCCCTCGCCCGGGCCCTGCACCGCAGCCGCTCAAGGCTCACACCTGCTCCCTCCTTCTGGGCGTGGCTCCGGGCAGATGGGCACCACCTGGCCTGAGACGCGCTCCCCCAGCCACACTCAGTGACCCGCTCGGGGTACAAAAGGCTGGCCCTTCCGTAAGTGCCATAAGGAGGATGCTTAGCTCAGGTGGGGTCAGGGAAAGAGAACCCCCCCACCCTCGGCCTTGTAGCGCGATGATGGGCAGCTGCCTTTTGGGGGCACCTGTCGTGTGCCTCGAAGACAGACAGCTCTCGGAGGCCATGTTTGCCCCCGAGCCCCCCCACGGAGCCGTCAAGGCTACACCTTACCTGAGAGCCCCGCCCTTTGCCCTTCCTGACCTGGTCCCTCACTGCCTACATGCTCCCAGCTCCTCTGTCAGGAAACCAAGGTCTCCCCATCCCCATCTCTGGCTCTGCTGCTGGGGAACCCAGCCCAGGACGAGACCTTTGAACTTGCTGTTTCTTCTGCCAGGAACACGCCTCCCCCAGAACCTCGAGGGTCCAGCCCTTTGTGATCTGTTTGCATCCCAGCTCAGACGCCCACCCTGAGCACCCGTCCAGAAGAACCCCCTCCCCAGGCATTCCTCACGTGGCTGTGGTCCGTGACTCCACATAATCGACCACTGCCTGAGACGCCCTGGTTTCTCAGCCCGCGCCCTGCCTGCGTCCCCACCGCAGACAAGCTCTCTAACCCCTTCACCACTCCGTCCCCACCACCTAGAAAGTGCCCGGCACACAGTAGGTGTGCAGTTCATTTGACTGAGCCAGCCAATCACCAGGTGAACACAAGAGGTCAATCTTCTCTTGAGGCGATGCTGTGTTGAGATTCAAAACCTATTCAAAGCGCTTAAGCCAACACTGTCTCCTGCAAGTTCACAGCAATGCCAGGAGGCAGGTTTCCAAGCTCACTTTCTAGAAGAGAAAACCACCCAGCAAAGGAAAAGTGAGTTGACTGAGGCAGGCAGGAGGTGGGAGAACTGGGCTTGGGCTGGTTTTTCCTGACTTTAAACCCACTGCTTTTTCTTTAGGGGAAGAAAAAAAATCAAAACAACAAAAAAATCAGACATAACCTCACTGAATAAAAAGCAGTACAATGCAGAAACAGCTTGGAAGGTTTCATATTCTTTCACATTAAAAAAAATGTTTTTTTTTTCCCTTTCTATTTCTTTTCTTAGAAGGGTGCAGGATACACAAGATGATGGTAGTTAGAGAGTAAGGAACAAATGATCAAAGTGGTTTTCCACCCCCCCCCCCCCCAAGTTTTGGAACAGCGACTAAACATATTTTCACATAAGGGAAGCAAGGTGTGTTTCCCCTGCTTTTGGGCTGACCAAGGGCCAATCCTGGCAGGAATTAAGTTTTGGATTCTAAAGTTGCTCAAGGTGCTGGGTTTGGAGAGAGAGGTGGCCCCGCGTCCTGCCTCCGAGGGGCAGAGGCCCCGCCTGCGAAGTGTGCTCCTCGATCCCCTTCGAGAAATGCACACACAGGCTGGTGGCCGCGGTTGGCTGAGCCTGACTCCCTTCACGAGGACGGTCCTGGGAAAGCAGAGGGGCCGGTGGTGGAGGACTCTGCTGGTGCCAGCAGCGAGAGCTGCTCTGTGTATCTTCACAAGCACAGGGACACCTCTTCTGTCGAGTGTCCTGCCCGGAGAGGCTGCCGGATCCGGGTCCCATGGCTGGGACTCGGGGGCCTCGGGTTGGTTGTGCGGCCTGACCTCAAAGCTTTGGCTGTGCCCTCCGGAGTCCCTTTTCTGCCTTTGGTGGACCAAAGGCCCACGCGCTGAGCTTGTTCAGGAAAATGTCCATCTTTCCCCCCCTCTGCCGGCCTCAGACACCTGTGCAGGTGCATATGCTGCGGGAGCTCCTCTCGGCTTTGGGAGACAAGGAGGGGGGCCGCTGTGCAAACCCACTGGCAGTCACTCCCCTGCCCGTGCTTTCTCCTGCCCCCTCTAGCAACAGTCCAAGGCAAGAAAGCCGCGCTCCAAGAGTAAAAGCAAGACAGACCTTCTGAGGAAGTGCATCGAAGATAAAATTCAGCTCTTTGAGGAGCAAGCCCCCGAAGACCTGGTTGAAAAGGTCAGTCCTCCTGCCTCCTCTGTTGCTCTCACTGCACACACGGGGCCGATGCCACCCAGTTCCCAGCACACACGGAGTCCCCGGGGGCCCTCACTGCCCGTCCCTGTTCTGCCGTGGTCCCGCAGCTGGGACCCAGCCCTGCCCCTCAGGCCCTTCCGCCCATCCTGTCTGGAACTCTCCTCCCTCCCCGCCCGGTCTCTGGTTCCATCTCTGCTTCGTCCTTCGGGCCCCACGTCTCAGCTGCTGCCGCGGTGGCCGCCGTCACTGTGCCTGGCTCTGCGCCCAGGCGTTCGCACGTGTTATACTTTACGTCCCTGCGTGTACCACGCACAAACATGCGGAGCCTTCCACGTTCTTCCCTGTTCCTGGATGAACCCTGCCGCCTTCCCTTACCCGGATAGATGAACCTTGTCTTTGGCCCTCCTGAGGCACCGCCTCTGTCCTCAGGTGTCCCCTCCCCTAAGAAGCCTGATCGGATCACCCGGTTCTTCCCCCTCCTTCCTCCTTTCTTATCCTGACACGTACCCCACTGTGCGTTCACTGCGCTGGGACCCTGAGGCGGCATGATGCAGTGGCTCGGGTGTGGTGTCGACAAACTCTAGGACTTCAGTGGCGACGGTCCTTCCTGGCCTCACTCTCATGGTTGGGGGAGACGGACAGAAAGCACTTAAAACCACAGACCCTGATCAGTGTCGTTAGGACACAGAGGAGGTGATGCGACAGTGATGAGACGGGGCTGGGGAGAAGTGAGACCCACCAGAGGCGGCCGAGTCAGGTCAGGTCTCTCTGGAGAGGTGACGCTTAAGAGTTGACACTGTGCCTTCGCTGCCTGGGTGCCCGCCGTGTACCCAGCACCCCTCGCAAAGGGTGGGTTCCTGAGAGGAGGGGTTCAGTGGGTGGATCTATCAGACCATCTCTGAGCGGCCGTTTTCTTCCTGCCTCCTGTCCGTGTCCTTGTCTAGGTGTATTTAGTGCAGGTGTATTTTTCAGATCGCAAAAGCATAATCTGGCCGGGAGCCACAGAGCCTGCGCAGGGTGAGAGGTCAGTGGCTCCTTCTAGGGGTGACCAGGCTGGGATGTCTCAAGGGACACAGGAGGCAGCACCCTGTTCCCACCCAAGTTCTCTGCGAACCTGAGAAGTAGGACGAAGACTGAGGCGGGTAGAGGTGAAAATGTTGGCATCCTCGTTGCTAAAGGCTAGCGCTGAAGATGGAAATTAGTGTGAGAGCCAGATGGGCTTGCTGAGCGGCTACCTGGTCACAGGCTTCCCTGGGGCTCTCTGGGTGGCCTTCCTGGAGGAGGTGAACACGAGGGCAGCTCTCAGGCAGAGCTAGCCTGCCTGGTGGGTTGTGGTTGCAGTTCACCAAGGAGCAGCAGAGGAGAGGGGTGCTGAGGGGCAGCCTGGGGGCCCAGTGGGGCATTTCCTCCAACACAGGCCAGTTTGTGACCCAAACACGTCAGGCTCGAGGTGGATGTTGCTGTAGAAGGAAAACTTGAGGTTTGTTTTGGCAGGGAGAGTGGGTGGCCTGAACCACAGCCAAGGACAGGGTGCAGGTTCAGGGGAGCCCAGAGGATTGGCAGCCCTGTGAAAAGGCTGCTTTGCAGGAGTACAGGGTGTCCCGAGGGTAGGACAGCCGGCCACGGTGGAGGGTCTCACGTGCCAGGCTGAGAAGGTGAGCGGAACCTTGCTTGTCCCATTGACAGAGGAGAGGGACAGGCTGGATGACTACTGGGTGGCCGTGAGTGGTGACAGATGACATCCTGTCCTGTGGTTCCCTGAGCCAGACTCTGCAGCCCGCCCTGCCCTGAGTTCACCTCCATCGTTTCCGTGTGAGTCGTGCCTTTGTCCTGAGATCCAGCCAGGCCCTTTGCGTGTGTGGAAGACGCAGCCCTCTGCCCCACTCTGGACGATCGCTGGCATTTTCAAAGGCAGTTTACGTTTCATGTTTGTCCTGTGCACTGATTTAAGAACTTAACTCCCTTCTTGAGATACACTAACCCTCCAGTAAGAAGAGTGCTCATTTATTTTGTTTGCCTTTGAATGCCTGCGTCTCTGGGCACCCTACTCAGGACTTTCTGTATACATATATGTTGCTTATAGGTGACGGGCATAATTGAAAATAGATCTACCCTATGACCCAGCAATAGCACTGCTAGGAATCTACCCAAGGGACACAGGAGTGCTGATGCATAGGGGCACTTGTACCCCAATGTTTATAGCAGCACTCTCAACAATAGGCAAATTATGGAAAGAGCCTAAATGTCCATCAACTGACGAATGGATAAAGAAATTGTGGTTTGTATACACAATGGAGTACTACGTGGCAATGAGAAAGAATGAAATATGGCCCTTTGTAGCAACGTGGATGGAACTGGAGAGTGTGATGCTAAGTGAAATAAGTCAGGCAGAGAAAGACAGAGACCATATGTTTTCACTCTTATGTGGATCCTGAGAAACCTAACAGAAGACCATGGGGGAGGGGAAGGGGAAAAAAAGCTAGAGAGGGAGAGAGCCAGACCATAAGAGGCTCTTAAAAAACTGAGAATAAGCTGAGGGTTGATGGGGGGTGGGAGGGAGGGGAAAGTGGATGACGGGCATTGAGGAGGGCACCTGTTGGGATGAGCACTGGGTGTTGTATGGAAACCAATTTGACAATAAATTTCATATTAAAAAATAAAAATAAAATGAAATAATTAAAAATACATACGATACAAATCAGGCACATGCTTTACAGACAGATAAGTAAGAGCTAAGCCATCTGAGAGTTAGGTGCTCCTGCATTTGGGCGCCCCACGTCCCGTAGAAGAAGCCCCACGAGTGTCCAGGGACGGGGGGTGGGGGGGGCGGGGCTCCAGCTTCTGAACCTCCGGCCCCTCGCCCTGGTGCTGCCTCTGCGTCGAAGGCCCTGGTCAGGATTGACGGGGAATATTCTCACCGGATGCGGTTACCTCCCGCGGTTGTTCAGTGTGGGACAGACACGCCTCGGCTCCCGCATCTGTCACATGAGGATTGGGACAATCAGAACCTAGTAGCAACGGGGTCATTGGGAGGAGCAAATGGACAGAAAGGTACTTCCTAGCTCTGAGGGGGCTACAGTGCTGGTTTTGCCCGATGACGCAGCAGCCCCGTGTGTGTGCGCCAGAACCCAGAGAAAGGCAGGACACCTTTGTCAGCTGTAACCTTTTAATGACAGGCCATCCGCACAACCGGCCACCTCACTGTGGCAAGTGCCGATAGAATGCGCACTCTCAAGCCAACGGCTTTGACGTTCCTCCCGACATCGATCGGCCGCGTCTCTTAGCACCGGGGCCAGAATTGTTCAGAATTTCCATCTGCAGGGTAATTTCGGATGGAGATGACAGCCCTCGGTCTGAGTGCCAGCAGCTGAGAACGGTCTGATCGTGTTCCAGGACTGGGAAACCCCTCACAGCTCGTGCGGCTGGAAAGGGACTGGGTCAGAGACCCGTCACAAAGCCTCAGTCTGGCCGGCAGTGTGGGGTTCCCAGAGGGACCCTGGCTTCACTCGTTGGGGCTGCCAAGCACACTGGAGGCACCTGCTGGGTGCCCCCTTTCTTTGCTAGAATCCGAGACCGCGATCCCTGTAACCCTCAGCCCCGGGTGGATATGTGCCTCGTCTGGACGCTTCCGCCTGAAGGGATTTGCCCAACATCAGTGCATACTAGAGCTGGGGGTCGGATGAGGCACATCTGCCGTGTTGTGACCCAGCTGCGACAGCGAGGAGGTTCAGCCTCCCAAAGTGGCTCTCCCGTGCCCTGCCCACGTCCCCCTTGCCTTTCCTCCACTTCTTTCCCTGCCTTTCTCGTCTTTCTCCTATCCTTCTGTCTCCTTCCACTTCCTCCTTCGGAGATCGTTTTGTGGACTGCCTCCTCCGGGCCCGGCCGGTCTCGGTTTCTGCTCTTAAGATGTTCACAGTCTCAGGCGTGCGGCCACTTGGCGCACCAGCCGTTTGGAGGTTCCCCTCCTGCTTTCAGATAGAAAACCCACCCCGCTGACCCGGGCTCCGCCGTGGGTGAGTGGCTGTTTGACTGGTTCACAGAGAGTGGTGTGAATGATGCAGGGAGACAGACAGACAGACGAGGATGGGCTTCCTGCCTGACCACTTTTTCTCCACAGCTGAGGAGCTAATGGAGTGAGGAGTCTGCTCTGAGGGGCCGGAGTGTGCCTGAGTGTGCCTGTGATCAGAAATGGGACTCAGGCAGCGACACCTGGGCCTTCTGATGGGGGGGGGGGGTCACTGTAAGCTCACAGGTGCATCATTTTAAACCTGAAAGACTCTGGAGGGCATATACATTTTTAGAATAAGTTAACCCAGTTCCTAAATAACTTTCTGTTGTGATGGCATGAAACTTACAGGTGAATTTGAGAATTGCCATTCCATCCCCCAGAAGGCAGAATGTTTCTTTTTTTATTTGGATCCTCTCTTAGGGTCTTGAAGAAGATTTACAATTGTTTCTGTAAGTAGGGTGACCATATATCTCAGTCTCTTGGGACGGTCCCAATGACCTTCCCGTTAGCTCCTTTTCACTCTCAACTTCGTGATAAACCATATGGTCACCTTAGATGAAAGGTATTTCTTTGTGTGATTTCTAGATCCAATATAGGTTTGCTCGCAGTTGTGAATGGTAACCTGCCTTCTTCTTTTTTAACCTTTTATTTATTTTTATTTTTTTGAGAGAGAGAGAGAGAGAGTATGTACGCATGCAAGTGGGGAAGGGGAGGAGGGAGAGGGAGGGAGAGAATCTTAAGCAGCCTCCACGCTCAACGCGGAGCCTGATGCGGGGCTTGATCCCATGACCCTGGGATATGACCTGAGCTGAAATCAAGAGTCAGACAGATGCTCAACCGTCTGAGCCACCCAGGCCCCCCATGGTAACCTATTTTCAATTGTATTTTTGACATATTCAGTACTGGTGTAAAGAAACGTTACCAGTTTTTATTAATAAGTCTTTCCAGACTGTCTCTGTTCTGTCTCTGGAGCCGGACATCTGCGTCCAAGTCCTAGCTTTGCCACTTGCCAGCTGTGTGACCTTGAACAAGTTTCTTAACTGTTCTGTGCCCTGTTATACTCATCCTTCAAGGTGGATAATAGAAGCCCCTGTCTTTTAGGATTCTTCTTGTGAGAATTCACCTGCTGCTTCTGTTGATTTTCTGCATAGTCAGTCACCATGTCGACAAATAATTGCAATTTCGTTGCCTCCCTTCCCAGCCTGTGCCTCATTGCTCTTCCTTATCAGTGTTTCCATGTCCTTGTCTGCTGGTTCCATCATCTCTCTTGTTTCCCCTGATGGATTTCCCCCTGAGTTGTGGATCCCATTTTCCTGCGTCTTGGTGTGCATGGTAATTTTTGATTAGATGCTAGGCATGGTAGTTTTACATGCCGGGCACCAGACTTTGTGGCATTTTCTTTAATAGTGTTGGCGTTTGGACATGTCGTTACATTGTTTAGGATTCGTTTTATCCCTTCAAGACATGCTTTTAAGTTTTGTTAGGTTGGAATTAAGAGCTGCCTTTAGTCAAGAGCTAATTTATCACTATTACTGAGGTACTACCCATCTCCCTGATGCCTCTGTGCTTTTCTCACTCAGGCTAATAGGAACACTGACTCTTCCCAGCTCTCTGTGGGCTCCAGAAATCGCTATGCCTCTTATTTTCGGTGGTTCTTTTCCTGATCTGGTACAGTTTTGTTTTTTTTTTTTTCCCAAGCATGCCCAACGCTTAGCGAAAGCCTTGAGAACACCCCTGGAGGTCTCTGGAGTATTCTCTCTCTCTCTCTCTCTCTCTCTCTCTCTCTCTCTGCAGCTCCTTCCTCTTTGGGACTCTGCCCTACAAATTCTAGACACAGTGACCTCCCAAACTCTGATTTTCTTTTCTTAACCCGGTGCACCTGCTGGGCTTTCCCCAGGTCCCCATCCGATGGTGCACCCAAGGAACTGCATCCAAGCAGTAAGCTGAGGCAGCTGTGGGGCCACCTTGTCTATTTCCTTCCTCTCTGGTACCCCAGTGCTGCCCAGTATCTGAAAACTATGGCATCATATATGGGATCTGGTTTTCTGGTGGTGGGAAAGTAAATCTGTTTTTGGTTCTTCCATCCTGGCCAGAAGTAGAAAATTTTGACCTATCCCTTTGTCAAAGGGATTTGAATTTTACCCTATTTTTAAAAAGTTTTTTCTGGGGCACCAGGGTGGCTCAGTCAGTTAAGCGTCCGACTTCAACTCAGGTCATGATCTCATGGTTCGCGAGTTTGAGCCCCACATCAGGCTCTGTGCTGACAGCTCAGAGCCTGGAGCCTGCTTGGCATTTTCTGTCTCCTTCTCTCTCTCCCTCCCCTGCTCATGCTCTGTCTGTATCTCTCTCTCTAAAAATAAATAAACATTTAAAAATTTTAAAAAAACTTGTTACTGATTTTCATTTTTTTTTAATATTCTAGTTAAAGAATAAAGTATATATGATAATGATACTTTGGAATTTATCGTGGTTCCACTGCGGCTTTATAAAAGTCCTATTTTGAAAGATATTTCATTTGTCTTCAGAAAGGCTGGGTGTTTTCTGTTAGGTATGGAGAAGGAAGCCCTAGGAGGTAGGTAAAAGCCAGGACCTGGGAAGTCTAGAGGCTACACTAAGAAACCGAGCCTTTGAGGCAAAATTTAGTCACTGTAGAGACTATTTGGGGGGACATACTCACTTTTAATTCTGTATCGAGCCCCTCCTTTCCTGCCTGGTGTCTGCTCTCTTTGACTCTAGGGGATGTGCGCCTTGTCTTAGTCTGACCTGCTCTTTTCCCTTGTGTTCATAGGGCTGAGCTAGAAGCTAAGCCTCCAGTCCCCGCTCCCATTAAAAAATTTCTCGATTTCTGTAAACTAAAGGGCCCCACGGCCAGACCTCTGCAAGGCTGAGGGTCTACTGTGGGCTTGGTGGCTAGAGTCACCCTACAAGGGTCAGTTTTGTCAGTCCCACTACCCTCTCCTGGAGGACAACCAAGGAGGGCTTCTCAGAGGTGGGTGCCTGATTGAGGAAGGGGACATTTGAGATTCTTCCCTGACTTCCAGGAGACTCTGACCAGCTTGGTGCCATTGGTTGGATCTGTAGGACTGGAGGGCTGCCCCTCAAAATGTTGCCTGGCCAAGATTTTACCTGCTGAATGCCTTGACCAGGACAGAGAATGTGTCTGTTCCTCCTGTCCCCGTGCCTGGGCCAATCCACTGAGCAAGGTAAACTCATAGCACAAATTATGGGACTCATTTTTACTTTCCAGCTAGTAGAAATAGGTCTGTCTGTTTATCTGTCTACATCTCTCTCTCTCTGTCTCTCTCTCTCTCCATATCTCTTTCTCTGTCCCACCTGTCTCTGCTTTTTACCCAACACTGAAGCTTGAAGACTTTCCCTATCAGTATATGAGAGTTCCCTCGTGGTGTTTTAGAGCAGCTTAACATATCATGGTGCATGTGACGCTTAAATGATGTAGCTGGTGCTCAGCTCGTAAGACATTTAGATTCTTTTCAACCTCATGATATTTCAAACCATCTTGAATTCTGTTCATATAGCCTCTCACTCTGGTGAGACAGGTGAGGGCAATAATTACTATTTCCATCTCATGGATGAGAATACTGAGACTCGGAAAGGTGGAGAGGCTTGTCCAAGGTCACGTCGCCGGCAGGTGCCCAAAGCACAGGCCTCTTTTTTTTTTTTTTCTTTTTAGCCTTTATTCATTTTTGAGTGGGGGGAAGGGGAAGAAAGAGGGGGACAGAGGATCTGAAGCAGGCTCCATGCTGACAGCACAGAGCCCGACGCGGGGCTCGAACTCACAAACCATGAGATCATGACCCGAGTCAAAGACGGACCTCAACCCACTGAGCCACCCAGGTGCCCCAAACCACAGGTCTCTCTGCCCATCCCTGTGTCGCTTTAGCAGATCCAGAAATGAGGGGGATGTTTCAGCTAATCTTTGATGTGTCTGCTGCTGTTCTGGCACACAGTTCATATAAATTTCTCATGAATATTCTTTGCAGACACTTAGATGTGAAGGAAAATGACGTGACCGTGCCTGCTGCTCACCCATTATTTGTGGTCTTATTTGAAGGATGCTGTCCTCCACCTGAGTGGTACCCATTCACCCATTCGTTGTGTGTCCACTGTTTCCGGGTTTCGTGACACGCACGTGTGCACAGTCCATTAGCAGCCCCTTCATTCAGGAGTGGGACTCACGCACTGCGATCGCCCGTGCAGCCTGCTGTGTTTCTGCACCCGCCGCGCCAGTCATGCAGAGGTGGCCGGGACTTCTGTCAGGCACGCCTCTCCACACCCTGTCATCTCAGAAGTGACTAGAGCTTAAGCATGAAAATAATGTGCTCATTTTCCGATGACCTGACAAGAGAGAACGGTGATGGCACAGGTTCTTACGAAGCTTAGAAGAGAAGGTGCGTTGCCGGGGGAGGCGTTTTAGGAAGGGGAGAGAACATCCATCCATCCAGCAAAGACTGGGAAATCCTGTACGTGGTTCCCTTTGCGTCTACTCAAGCCCCCGTCTTGTCCTTTGAGGCAGGCTCTGTCAAAGTCCTGTCCTGAAGCACGATTCTAAGGGAAGTTGCTTAGAATCTTCTTAGAATCCCACCATCCCCAGACAAAATGCAGATTCCTAAATGTGGCATTCAGGCCTCACAGGCTTCATTTTACCTTTCTAATCTCTTCCACTTCTGCCTTTCACTCACCAGAAGGTTACTAGAGTGATCTTTGGATGGCTTGAATGTAGTAACTTGTTTTTACATTGTCCATTTAAAAATTTTTACTTTTGGGGCACCTGGGTGGCTCAGTCGGTTGAGCGTCTGAATTCAGCTCAGTTCATGATCTCATGGTTCGTGGGTTCAAGCCCCGCATCAGGCTCTGTGCTGACAGCTCGGAGCCTGGAGCCTGCTTTGGACTCTGTGTGTGTGTCTCTCTCTACCCCTCCCCTGCTTGTGCTCTGTCTCTCTCTCTCAAAAATAAATAAATATTTTTTAAAAAGCTAAAACTTTACTTTTCATTTTTATAAAATGTAGGCATGCATTCTTTTAGAATCAAATAATTCTACAAGGTTTGTGCTGAACAAGGAGCCAACTCCCAGGAGCCACACACACATACGTTTTCAAGTCCCCAGAGGTAATGACCTCTAATTTTTTAGTTTGATCTTTTGGCATTTACCTCCATATTTCCAAATAACATGCTTATCTTGCTATTTCTTCATTTCTCTACTTTGGGTACTATCTATTTTTTTTTTTAATGTTTATTTATTTTTAAGACAGAGACAGACAGAGCATGAGCAGGGGAGGGGCAGAGAGAGAAGGAGACACAGAATGCGAAGCAGGCTCCAGGCTCCGGACTGTCAGCACAGAGCCTGATGTGGGGCTCAAACTCACGAACCATGAGATCATGACCCAAGCAAAATCAGAGCCACCCAGACACCCCTGACAAAGGTTGGTGGGGGGGAGGGTTGGTTATTTTATTTTGCATTTAAAGACATCACAGCCCCTAGAAAAAACTACTTTTTTGAAATGCACTGAGTCAGAGACACGCATAAGGAGGCAGTTTAAACTTCCCATTTAAAATGAGAGTACTTAGCAGCATATTATTTTGAAAATGAATTTTTATTACTTTAGGTAGCCTGAATATTTAATGAAACTTGTCACAGAAATGCAAACCCGTATCCTTTCCCAGAGCCTTTTTTAGACAAGGATGGAATCCCTCCCTGCAGGCACATGCTTATGGTGCTGGAATTAACAAAGTAAACTTTCCAAAGAGAAGAAAAGGATTTTGGAGAATCTTTCTTGTCTTAATTACGCTGTCCACGTGGTTCGTGCAGCACACACGAAAAGCTTTACGCTGCCCCCACGTTTTAGGTTTGAATTTGCGTAAAAAAACCTCAAGATACCCTCATGGCCGCCTCACCCTGCCCTGCCCTTCTGCAGGAGACACGGCTTTCAGGATATTTGGGCCACCACCCATCCAAGGATGGGGCCAAAGGAGGCCGTTCGGAGGTCACGGTGACAGGAAATCTGAGCTCATGGCAGGTGTGGGAGAAGGGCACCGCTCCTCCCTTTCTGGGTCACCTGCCCATCACTCGTGTTATTCCTCTCGAGGAACTCTCCGTAGGTTTGCCATAGCCCTTCCCACTTCCTCGGGGTGTGTAAATATGTCACCGTTTAATCAGACTGTGGCCTTTAAATATGTGCAGCCTCATCCCCAAAGGCAAGGGAATTAAAAGCAAAAATGAACTATTGGGACCTCATGAAGATAAAAAGCTTCTGCACAGCAAAGGGAACAATCAACAAAACTAAAAGGCAACTAACGGAATGGGAAAAGATATTTGCAAATGACATATCGGACAAAGGGCTAGTATCCAAAATCTATAAAGAGCTCATCAAACTCTACACCCGAAAAACAAATAATCTAGTGAAGAAACGGGCAGAAAACATGACTAGACACTTGTCCAAAGAAGACATCCAGATGGCCAACAGGCACATGAAAAGATGCTCAACGTCGCTCCTCATCAGGGAAATACAAATCAAAACCACACTCAGATATCACCTCACACCAGTCAGAGTGGCCAAAATGAACCAATCAGGAGACTATAGATGCTGGAGAGGCCGTGGAGAAACGGGAGCCCTCTTGCACTGTTGGTGGGAATGCAAACTGGTGCAGCCGCTCTGGAAAAAAGTGGGGAGGTTGTTCAAAAAGTTAAAAATAGACCTACCCTATGACCCAGCAGGAGCACTGCTAGGAATTTACCCAAGGAATACAGGAGTACTGATGCATAGGGGTACTCGTGCCCCAATGTTTATAGCAGCACTCTCAACAATAGCCAAATTATGGAAAGAGCCTAAATGTCCATCAACTGATGAATGGGTAAAGAAATTGTGGTTTATATACACAATGGAATACTACGTGGCAATGAGAAAGAACGAAATCTGGCCCTTTGTAGCAACGTGGATGGAACTGGAGAGTGTGATGCTAAGTGAAATAAGCCATACAGAGACAGACAGATACCATATGGTTTCACTCTTATGTGGATCCTGAGAAACTTAACAGAAACCCATGGGGGAGAGGAAGGAAAAAAAGAAGAAAAAGAAGTTAGAGTGGGAGAGAGAGCCAAAGCATAAGAGACTCTTAAAAGCTGAGAACAAACTGAGGGTGGATGGGGGGTGGGAGGGAGGGGAGGGGAGGTGATGGGCATTGAAGAGGGCATCTTTTGGGATGAGGACTGGGTGTTGTATGGAAACTAATTTGACAATAAATTTCATATAATAAAAAAATAAAAAATAAAAAAATAAATATGTGCAGCCTATCGTATGGCAATTATACCTCAGTAAAGCTTTTTTTAAAAAAACCCATGCGTGGGGAGGTATTATTATTCCCATTTTACAGATGAGGAAATAGAGTCATACGCAGCTGAATGAATTTGCCCAAAGTCACGAGCTAGTGAGTGACAGTAAGTGACAGAACTGGAAACCGTACTCGGGCCTCTGGCTCTGGAGCCCTTGGCCCCCCTTCACCCCTGTGCCTACTTGGGTCCTCAGTTGGGAGCTCTTTCAGGGTCAGATTCTTGTCTCACTCATCTTCACCTCTTCTCTACCCCCGCCCCCTCTCCTAAGTGCATCACCCATTCCTTTATATGATACCTACTTGGTGCTCATTGGTCAGTTTTTGGATTGATGAATGAAAGCATAAATGGATTTTCTGTCTGCAGACTTGCAGGAAGAAAGTAGCTGTGGGACAAAGGCATTTGCAGGAAGACTGGGAAGATCCTTGAAGCACGTTAGAGACCCCGCGTCCCCACGAAGAAGCCATCAGACACGGCTCTTGGGTCCCACTCTCCCGAGGCTTTGCCCAGTCTTGGAGGGACGTGGGGGCACCGCATGAACTGTGTGGACGCCTCAGGCTGGGTGTGACTGCCAGCCAACCCAGTGGGCAGGTGACTGTCACCTGGTTGTCCACATGAGGGCAAGGTGGGGGTCTAGTAGGACCCTCTTGAGAACGAGGCTTCTTGTTCCCGTTCGAGCAGGGAAATGAACGTCTGTCTTCCAGACCAGCTCTGTCTGTCTGCCATACTTCTGTGTCTTCTTGCCTCTGGCCCCCGATGTTTGTGGGCGTTGCCGTGAACCAGATATGCAGGTGCCTATACTGTGTATCTTTGCAGACCCTGCCTTCCGTTGGTGGCTCCTCTCCGTTCTCTGAGGCTGGTCAGAGGCCCTGCCTCTCCAAGAAGCGTTTGTAGGGCCCCCCAGACAGAAGTTTCTTCCCCAGCCGGCAAGCTGTCCATTTGTTCCTTTGGGGGACTTCTTCCCTCTCCACCCCCATCAGACTTCTTCCCGAAGGTCAGGTTGTAGAGGTGAAATCTGTGCTTTTCAAACTGGGCCTTGTCTGCTTCCGAGGGACACGTGGATGGACATGGTGGGGCTGTGCAGCCACGGGAGATCCGGGGTCGGCATCCTCCGCCGGCCCCCACATCACATAAGTATTCTTCCCTGTGTCAGCCACCCGAGACCTCTCCGAACATAAACAGATGAATATTAAAAATAGGTTACATGAAGGGGCGCCCGGGTGGCTCAGTCGCTTAAGTGACCGACTTCAGCTCAGGTCATGATCTTGCCGTCCGTGGGTTCGAGCCCCGCATCGGGCTCTGTGCTGACGGCTGGGAGCCCGGAGCCTGCTTCGGATTCTGGGTCTCCCTCTCTCTCTGCCCCTCCCCCACTTGCACTCTGTCTCTTTCTCTCAAAAATAAAATAAGCATGAAAAATTTTTAAAAAATCGGTGACATGGCAGAAAACAGAATTCCACAAAGTTTTTCAATATTTCTTATTGTGGTAAAATATAGATGACGTGAGACTTACTGTCTTAACCGCTTCTGCTCACACAGGCCAGTGCCATGCAGTACGTTCACCCTGTTGTGCAAAGCGTCCCCGCCATCCGTCTTCCCAAACTGAACCTCTGTCCCCACGAAACACCAACTCCCCGTGTCTGCTGCCCCCAGCCCCTGGCACACATCATCTGCTTTCTGTGTCTATGGACTTGACTGCTCTAGGAATCCTACAGTGTCTGTCCTTTTGTAACTGGCCTATGTCACGGAGCACGCCGTCCTCCAAATCGTAGCCTGTGTCAGAATTTCCTTTCCTTTTAAGGCTGTGTGATACCCCGTCCGTATCTGGGTTACGTTTACCTTTGGTTTTGCAATGAAATTCCACACGCGCTTTTTTTTTTTAAGTAACTTTTTAAAGTTTATGTATTTATTTTGAGAGAGAGTGTGTGTGTGGGCAAGTGGGAGAGGAGCAGAGACAGAGGGGGAGAGAGAGGTTCCCAAGCAGGCTCTGTGCTGTCTGCGCAGGGCCCGACGCGGGGCTCAAACTTATTAACCGTGAGATCATGACCTGCGCCAAAACCAAGAGTCGGACGCTTAACCGACTGAGCCACCCCAGGCGCCCCGAAATTCCACACACGTTTAAAGATTAAAGGAAAGACTTCACCAAGACACGTGTTCAAGCAGGCCGCTTTTTGGCTTGTGGCGTCCCTGTGAGGGGAGGGGGTGCACATTAAAGGGAGCTGCCATCAGGGGCTCGGGGGGCCACGTGTGAGAAGCATCAGGCCCCCTTGTTCATGTGGCATCTTTTCTGGAGAAAGGAGAAGAGGCAGTGGGGACATAGAGAAGACACACTGATGTCAGAATGAACTGCTTGGTTGTGGGACCCAGGGGAGTGGATGCATTCCCTTGTCTGGGGTTTCTGGAGCCCCTCAGGTGCTGGGCCCTCCCCCCGAGGGGCTCGGGTCCCCGCTGGGTCAACGGTGCGGTGAGGGCCAGCGGGAGGAGGAAAGGCAGAGACGAGAGTGACAAGCATGTGCTCGGTGAGGACACTTCTAACACAGTGGTTGGAACCGGGGACGGAAGGACAAATAGAGGATCTTCAGGAAGACGAGGATGCCGGGCATTTCAGTCCCGCGGGGAGCCCCCAGGCACCCGGGAAGGGTGGAGTCCCAGGGGTGTGGTGGGGGGAGCAGAGGAACAGATGAGACTTTGCAGGCGTACCTCTGCTGGGAGCGGGGTGGGAAGGGGCTCAGAGCCTGTTCCGAAGTTTAAACTTTCATCCTCTGGATGGGATTTCACGCTGGGTAGCCACGTAATTCCCTGCACCTTCCAGAGAGATAAATGTGGAGGGAACGGCCAGACTCCAGAAGCCCCAGCGAGGCGAGTGTTTGCAAACAGAGACACCCCGTGGTCCTAAATTGCACGCTGCACCTCCCAGTGCTTGCTTCTTTGCAAGTCGTGGAGGCCCTTCCCGAGCCCCCCCACCCCCACCCCCAGTGAATGGGCGCTTGAGCTCAGCCTAGCGGGCTGCTGTCTGGAAGTCCTCTCTCCACACCCCCCGCCACTCACCTGTGTGGCTTGTGGCCTGCCGTCCCCAGGTCCGCGGGGAGCTGCTCCGGGAACGCGTGCAGCATCTGGAGGCCCAGGAGGCACGCTTCGCGGAGTCCCTCGCCTCCCTGCAGTTCCAGAAGGCCGCCAGGATAGCCAAGACCCTGTGGGCTTACACCGCCCTCCTGAGCGTCCAGGACCTGCTCTTGGAGGAGCTGAGCGAGTCGGAGACCCTGACGAAGCTGGCCTGCGAGCAGATCCTGGGGTCGCACAGCCCGGTGAGCGCGGGGGCTCGGGAAGGAAGAGGGGACGATCGGGGATGGGCTCCTCTGGCTCCCCTGCCACCCCCCGCCGGCAAGTGGGTGGTCGCCTGCCCTGTGTATGCTTCAGGGTCGCAGTGAGGACTAAGTGAGGGAACTTACAACCCCGAGGCTGCTCGATTGCCTTGCCCCTGAGAAGTAACCTTTTGAATTACAACGTTTTTAACACCTCTGACACCGGGATGCGTCTCCCACATCCACAGCAGCATCAGGAGCTCCGTCACAGAGCCGTGAAAAATAACAGTGTGGCTTTCAATTAACGGCGCCCTAGATGCAATGAAATACTGCACTGTTGTTTACGTTTATGATCACATTTGTACGGTTATTCCCGCACGCCGCGTTTTTTTCAAGGTGCGAGAGGTGTATTCATAAAACAAAAGCCATGGAAGTAACTGAGGACTAACCTTAGATCCTTGAGGAGAGTGTTTTAGAATTTCGTATGTTATTATCCTACCTCTGGAGAGGAAAAGGAATTCAGGCTTATTGAGTATATGCGAGCAAAAGCGCTAACAAGCTGTGAATGGGCATACTCTCATTTGAGCGTTAAGAGTTCGTACGCATGCATCTAAAAATGACGCGTTAAGCGCGATTGAGTGTAAGTTGCGGTCTTACTGCTGGACCTTTATGGTCCCTGTCACACGTTATATTGCTTAGTTATAGCACTGTGCTGTGAAGTAGGTACTGCTGTTCAGTTCTCGGGTAGAGAAATTGAGATCCCGGCAGGTGGCATATCAAGTTCTTTGTGAAGTCCACGCGGCTAATAAAGAAATGCCAGGAGCGGAATGCAGTCTGTTTCTGACTTAAACTCTCTAGGTCACGTTCATGGACTGTCCACCTTGATCTTGCCGGTGGGGGTTAAAAGTCATAAATAACATTAGATTCTGAAGAGTCCAGAACTACTTTTCCCATAAACATCATGCGTCCTGCACTGTGACCACAATTATGACGTTGATTTCTGTTAGGGATAGAAAGATGTGGAAACGTTGGCATTCCAGCACAAAACATCTGGATGCTAAATAAATAAAAATGAGCATACTTCTTAGTGCTTTGTGAGTTCACAAGAGAATGTGGAAAATTCCCAAAGGCCAAGGATATCCTGGGGAAGGCAAATCCAGAGGCTCAGATCCAGGGGAAAAGACCGAAACCTACAACCCAGGGATTTGGGGTTCATTTGGGGGAGACAGGAGATGAGGCTGGGGGTGTTCGAGGAGGTAGGACACCCAGTGAGGGGGTGGGAAGAGAAAGTCACCTGCTGTCAAAGGTGTTACCAGGGAAACCTGTCCTTCCCTCCCTTCCCCAGCCCTGCTCTGGGGGTGGGGGTGGGGTGGGGTGGAGGGGAGTCTCCCCATGAATTTGTAGTCAAAGGCTCTTGCTGCTGTGAGGAAGGAATCCAAAAATACTTTAGCCCTCCAGTCAGGAAATCTCTAAGCTGATACATTAAATTAAAGTGGTTTATATATACAATGGAATACTACATGGCAATGAGAAGGAATGAAATACGGCCTTTTGTAGCAACGTGGATGGAACTGGAGAGTGTGATGCTAAGTGAAATAAGTCAGACAGAGAAGGACAGATACCATATGTTTTCACTCTTATGTGGATCCTGAGAAACTTAACAGAAGACCATGGGGGAGGGGAAGGGGGAAAAAAAGAGAGGGAGGGAGCCAAACCATAAGAGACTCTTAAAAACAGAACAAACTGAGGGTTGGGGGGGGGGGTGGGAGGGAGGGGAAAGTGGGTGCTGGGCATGGAGGAGGGCACCTGTTGGGAGGAGCCCTGGCTGTATGGAAACCAATTTGACAATAAATTTCATATAAAAAAATAGAATAAAATAAAATGGCTGTAGGTTGAATGACGCCTCTGGTGCATGGCCAAAGCCACGGCACATCTTCTCTAGAGAAAAATAGCCTCAATCTGGGCAACTCGGGATTTTCACAGATAAATTTCAGCCAAATAAGTATTCTCAATTGAATTTCGGAGTCCCCTAACACGTAAGCAAGACGAGATGATGTATGTGTCGGAGAAACAAAACCCAACAGATTAAAATCCCTAAAGACGTCGGATGCTCGGATTAGCAGCCTAGACTATAAAATCACGATTTATGACATTGCCTTAAAAATTAAGGGTGCTACCAAAATGATTTTAAAGTTTCATTCACCTGGAGAGCAAAGCAAGTCTCCAGTTGCGTATATGTGATAGAAGACCCAAGATAATGAAAAGAAAACTTGATAGACCATTGATGAGTCGTTCGTGATAGTGAGGGGTTTCTGCACACCCCCCTCTTTCTGTGGGCGATCAGACGAGACACAGGGAAAGATACCAATGAACTGAATAACCCATTCATCAGTCTGTATTTAATGTGCACCTACAGAATCTTACAGCTGGCAATTAACAAACACATCTTCTTCTGCAGCACACGTTGGAACAGTTAAGGAAACGACTATATAATATCATTTTGACCACCTTTTTGAAAGAAAAGACCAATTAGGTTTAAATCCACTTAAGAAAAGGTCATTACTCCAAGCCCATACTTTGGAAGTTTTAAAACTTACCTCTGAATAAGTCATTGGTCAAAGAAATCATAATGGAAACTTCTAAAACTGTAGAACAGAAAAATAATGTAATAATGTAAATAAAACAGATCAAAATTTGTGGGATTTGGCTAACGCAGCTTTTCAGCTCTAAGAGAAATGAATGCTCTAAACTTAAATTAGAGAAGAAAAGTTCACAATTACAATCATATAGAAAGCTAGAGGGTAACAGTGACAAATTAATCTGTAGAAAGAAGGAAGGAAGGTTGCATAAATAAAATTTTTAAAACTGCCAAAATCCAACCAAACAAAACTGTGATAGAAAAGATCAATAAAGAGAAGAGGTGAATTTTCTGGGGGAAAAAAAGTCTAATAAAATATACAAAGCTCTGACACAAGTGACCATTTAAAAAAGAGATAAGGGATGAGTAAATAATATTATATGTATGTATGTATTTATTTATTTAATTTATTTTTAAATGTTTATTTATTTTTGAGAGAGAGAGAGAGAGAGAGAGAGAGAGAGAGAAACAGTGTAAGTGGGGAGGAGCAGAGAGAGGGAGACACAGAATCCGAAGCAGGCTCCAGGCTCTGAGCTGTCAGCACAGAGCCCGACGTGGGGCTCGAACTCACAAACCACAGGATCATGACCTGAGCTGAAGTCGGGATGCTCAACCACCTGAGCCACCCAGGCACCCCTGGGACAAGTAAATAATGAAAAGCAACATAACTATAGATGAAGTAGAGTTTTTAAAAACAAAACTCTACCAACAATTTCATGTAGATAGACTTGCAAACTGAAATAAAATGGAAGAATTTCTAGAAAAATGTAAATCATCAAAATTGACTCAGGTAGAAGTCTATTTATAATCCTATTGCCATGAAAGAAATTGATTCAGTAATTAATAAGTCTTCTAAGACACTCAAAAATACACCTACCCCGATAGTTTTATAGGTGAGCTCCAACAAACTTTTCCACCTCATCTACACAATATTCCTGGTGTTAGAAAAATAGGGACTATTCCTCATTTTGTGAAGCTCAGACAGACAACCTTTACACCGAAACCAGACATGGGTAGTATGAGAACAACGAACCCTTCACCCTTACTTGCAAACTTGGATGTACAGTTTGTAAACAAAAATTAACATAGGCCAGCCAGCCATGAAATAATGAGTACAGCATGGCCAGGTTCAGTTTTTCCCAGGAATAGAAGGTCGGTTTAACCTTAAAATCTCCATTTACAAAGTTTGCCAGATTAGCAGATTAAAGGAGAAAAGAAAAAACTCGCACGATCGTCTCAGTGTAACAGACAAAAACTTCTTGGCAAATTAGTGACAGGAGGGGATCTGCACAGGGTATTTCCCCAAAATCCACAGCAAGTATGGCTGAGGGGTGATGGGCATGGCCCTGAATTATAGGTGAAGGATGCGAAGCCTTCGGAGGAGGGGCAGGTCAAGGTCGTCTCTCGATTAGGGGCAGAGTAGATATGAAGAGCCTCTGGTGTTCGGTTCACATTGTGTCTGCTCCTTCTGGGTGCCCTGGGCAGCCCGTCAACTCAGCCCTGAGATGCTCGGTGGCTCTTTTTATCTGAGACCACCCTGATTTCTGTAGTCATAGGGTTGGATGTGACGCTTACATTTTCTGTTTATCTCACAGCCTTTCGGGGTAGCACCAAAGCTTCCTTATTCTTGAATGTGTTTGCAAGAGTTGGGTATCCCGAACTGGAACCACGGGTCCTGAGTCAGATGATGTAATTATGAAGTTGGTGGTAAGGCAATGGATGTGATGCCAGCGTTTTCTCGATTTCCGTTTGGAGGGGAGACAAACCTGTTGTTTGGCTCCAGATATTAGACTTTCATTCCACAGTGGATCATTCTGTCAAAACCGCTTTCCCTGGTGAATGGGCTTCTAAGCTGTTAAACCCTCAGGGGACTTAAAAAAAAAAAAGCATGGCATGAAATGCTGTGAAAGAAATGAGTCCTAAGAAAAGTGTATCGTGTATCAGGTGCACCTCCTTGGATGGAAGATTTAGACTTAGCTTGTGAAATGGGAACGCACACGAGGCATAATTGAATCACGGAGGCAAGTGGCGGAACGGGCAAGTCTGCATAGGACGGACTTCCTCGGCACAGATCATGGGACCCCGGACTGACTGTACCCACCGAGTTCACACCGTAGCTTAAATTGCTGTGTTTCCCTTCTTCCAAGTCTGAAGCCGGTGTCTTCCTCTGTTCATGCTCTGGCTTACTGCCCTCTTGCTGTCAATCACCCAGCCTGCGGATTCTGCCTGAACTGTTTTCTTTCCCTCACTTCTGACGTCTGCCGCCCAGCTTCACTGCTGGCATGAATCTAGGCATGAAAAAGAAAAATAACACTACTGGTAAGTCGCTCACATTAATCGAGCTCTCGTTAAGTCCAAAGCATCCTGTTAAGTGTTTGAACCTTCTGTCAATCCCATGATGCATTGTCTAAAAATGTTTCCTGGGGCACCTGGGTGGCTCAGTCGGTTAAGCATCGGGCTCCGGCTCAGGTCATGATCTCAAGGTTCGTGGGTTCGAGCCCCACGTCGGGCTCTGTGCTGACAGCAGACCTGAGCCAAAGTCGGACCCTCAACCGACTGAGCCACCCAGGTGTCCCAACCCCATGATGCTCTTATACCCAATTCTACCCATTCTAGAGGCTCAGGAAGGTTACATCATTTCACCAAGCTCCAGCAGCTGGCAAGTGGGGCTTACCCCTTCTCCCGCAAAGCCCGGCTCCTGTACGCACATCAGTTTCCACCCCCCTCCCTCTCCCTACTCTGGTCCCCTCCACCCTGCAGCCAAGGAATCTCTGAAACATAAAACCGATCATTGACAGCCCCACCCCAGCTCTGTATTTAAAAACCTCACCTCAGGGTGCCTGGGTGGCTCAGTCTGTTGAGCCTCTGACTCCTGGTTTTCAGCTCAGGTCATGGTCCCAGGGTTGTGGGATCGAGCTCCGAATCGGGCTCTATGCCGACAGTGTGGAGCCTGCTCGGGATTCTCTCTCACTCCGCCTCTCTCTGCCCTTCCATTGCTCGTGCTCTCTCTCTCTTTCTCTCTCAAAATAAGTAAGTAAACATTTATTAAATAAATAAATAAATAAATAAATAAATAAATAAATAAATGCCTCATTTCCACCACTTGGGGACGGACCCCGCATTTCAAACCTCTGGACTTTCTGTTGCTTCTGCACACTTGAGAGACATTCAGGCCTCTGTTCCTCTGAATCACCTCTGTCTGGCTTCTTCGCCCCTTTGCAAGCTCCTATCCATCTTCTGAGACAAGCCACATGTTGCCTCCTCTGTGAAGCCACCCGTGATTCCCTTGGGCAGAGTTGGTCTCTTTCAGCTTTGCGCTCCCACGTCCTCCCTCCTGAGTCTCGGCGATAGCAGATGATGTCTGCTTCCTGTCCCTATAACCGCACAGCTGTCTCCCACACTGGACTGCTAGTTCCCAGAGTCTGGGGGCCGTGTCTCATGCACTCCTGATCTCCGGTGCCCAACGAAAGGCCTGGACGTGTCTGTCAGTCTGTCTGTCTATCATCTCGTTGTCTATCCATCTCCCCATTCCTTCAGCAGATACCTGTGGAGTGGGTCCCAGAGAAACCGAGCTGGGGGGTACGGCCCAGAGTCAGAACAACGTGACATCACCCCTCAGCGTGGCGCCCAGGCAGCTCTGTGCCTTCAGGGAGATTTTCCTATACTCTCTGTGCGTCCGCCACCTTATCTCTAATGGCGTGATAGCACCCTCCTACCTTGTACCGAATCGCGTCTGGCCATGTACGCGTCGGGTACGTGCTGCTGCCATTATTACTATTATGAATAATGAAGACAGTGATGCTGATGCTGACCGTTGTTCCTTCTACCAGCCAGGCCCTGTGCTCCCTGCCCTCAGCAATTCAACTTCAGTAAGGAGAGCGGGCATGAGGGAAGACCGCCCCAGAACCGAGCCTTGGATTCCATTTGGGCAAAGTGGCAGGTGGGCGGACGGGTGGCGGAAGGCGTTTGGGGGGACGGAGCGGCCTCTGGGAGAACTGGACAATAGCAGTTACAACCTTTAGGGCACAGTCCATTCACGTTCTGTGACCTGGTCTTGGAAAACACGTGTGGCGCTCTCTGTGCTCTTCTCATGCCGTGGAGAGACAGGCAGGGGCGGGTTCGAGCCTTCCTTCCCCATGTGGTGGCCGGGGCCGGCGTCTCAGTGAGAGTCTGGTCCGGGACCAGGCTCCAGATGTGCTGACTCAACAGACTGTCGGATACCCATTAACGCTGTTGGAAGCTCTGGGCTGGTTTCTCTTTCCATATGGGATGCTGCGACGAGATGGATGGCCATAGTTAGAAACCTGCGCGCGTTAGAGGACCCTCCTCGGAAGTGTCCAAAGTCTTCCATGGCCCTGGCGGGCAAAACCCAAGTGCTCACCACACTTTGCCTTTGGTTTACCTCTCTGGCCCTTTCTTCTTCTCTCTTAGTTCTTGAGTATTTCTGAGCTGGAAGTGGGGGGGGGGGTGCTTTGAGAACCTTTTGAAAATTAGATGCAAACTTTGGCTCCTCATTAGGAAGGCAGACTCTTTGACACTCACTTTAGGAAGATGATGGACCACCATTGTCTCATGGAGCCCATCCGAGGCCCCTTAGGACTAAAGCCCAGCCTTACCCTCCAACCCCACTTAGAACACTGGCCTATCTGCCGAGTAACGGATTCAAGGTGCCTGCCTTCTACGAGTCGTGGGACCTTCCAGTGTCCCCTGTGCCCCTTACCCACTGAGCTGTAGACAGTCTCTTGTAGCCAGATTATCCGACTCTGGTGGCCTAAGAATGCAGATTTCTTCTGTTCGGCCAATGAGAGGCAGATTAGCCAATGATTAAGGACACAGACCCTGGATTCCCCTGGCCTGGCCTCAAATTCTGTCTCTGCCACTTAATTACTGCATGAAACAGAAGCTTGCTTTAACTCATCTGCCTTAACTTCCTTGTCCATAATGGGGAAAATAAGACTATGCATTACTTATGGCAGAAAAACAGACCCCCTATCAATGGAACAGAATAGAGAACTCAGAAATGGACCCACAAACGTATGGCCAACCAATCTTTGACAAAGCAGGAAAGGATATCCAATGGAATAAAGACAGTCTCTTCAGCAAGTGGTGCTGGGAAAACTGGACAGCGACAGGCAGAAGTACGAACCTGGACCGCTTTCTTACATCATACACAAAAATAAACTCAAAACGGATGAAAGACCTCAATGTAAGATGGGAAGCCATCAAAATCTTCAAGGAGAAAGCAGGAAAAAACCTTTGACCTCGGCTGCAGCAACTTCTTACTCGACACGTCTCCGGAGGCAAGGGAAACAAAAGCACAAATGAACTACTGGGACCTCATCAAGATAAAAAGCTTCTGCACGGTGAAGGAAACAATCAGCCAAACTAAAAGGCAACCGACAGAACGGGAGAAGATATTTGCAAACGACATATCAGATAAAGGCTTAGTATCCAAACTCTATAAAGAACTTATCAAGCTCAACACCCAAAAAACAAATAGTCCAGTGAAGAAATGGGCAAAAGACACGAATAGACACTTCTCCAAAAAAGACATCCAGATGGCCAACCGACACATGAAAAAATGCTCCATATCACTCATCATCAGGGAAGTACAGATCAAAACCACACTGAGATACCACCTCGCACCTGGCAGAATGGCTAACATGAACAACTCAGGCAACAACAGGTGTTGGCGAGGATGCGGAGAGAGAGGATCTCTTGCACTGCTGGTGGGAATGCAAGCTGGTGTAGCCACTCTGGAAAACAGTATGGAGGTTCCTCAAAAAACTAAAAATACAACTACCCTATGACCCAGCAATTACATTACTAGGTATTTATCCAAAGGATGCAGGTGTGCTGTTTCGAAGGGGCACATGCACCCCCATGTTTATAGCAGCGCTATCGACAAGAGCCAAAGTATGGAAAGAGCCCAAATGTCCATCGATGGATGAATGGATAAAGAAAATGTGGAATATATATATACAACAGAGTATTACTCGGCAATCAAAAAGAATGGAATCTTGCCATTTGCAACTACGTGGATGGAACAAGAGGGTATTATGTTCAGTGAAATTAGCCAGAGAAAGACAAAAATCATATGACTTCACTCATATGAGGACTTTAAGAGACAAAACAGATGAACATAAGGGAAGGGAGACAAAAATAATATAAAAACAGGGAGGGGGACAAAACAGAAGAGACTCATAAACATGGAAAACAAACTGAGCGTTGCTGGAGGGGTTGTGGCTGGGGGGCTAAATGGGTAAGGGGCATTAAGGAATCTACTCCTAAAATCATTGTTGCACGATATGCTAACTTGGACGTAAATTAAACAATTAAAAAAGCCAAGAAGACTATGCATTCTATAGAGCCGTTACAGGACTCAGTGAGACCAATCTCTGGAAGCACTTAGCACGGCGCCCAGCATGCTGTGGGTCCTGTTGGGGTGCTGTGCCCCCGTACAGGCCTCGCCCCCGGGCGGACGGATATGTGCTGATGCCCCACGTATGTCAGCGGCAGGTGCCAGCCGCCAGGCACGGTGCTGAGCGCTGCAGTCAGGGAGGTGGGGACGTCGCCCTGCCCTCTGGGGTTCACACTGTACAGAAAGGTGCAGGGACTTCAGGCAGCTGCAGACACGGGGCAGCATCTTGGTCCCGATAACAACACACCATAGCCTGGGGGCTGAGGCAACAGACACTTTTCTCACGGTGCTGGAGGCTGGAAGTCCAAGATAAAGGTGCCAGCGGTCACCTGCTGCTTGGGGCTTTCTTCCTGGCCGGCAGACTCAGTGACTCCTCACGTGGCAGAGATTAGGGGCTCCGGTGTCTCCCTTCCACTTCTTAGGACACTGATCCCATCATGGGGCCCTACCTTTGACGACGTCTAAACCCAAATGCCTCCCCAAAGCCCCACTCCCAAACACCATCCCATGGGGATTAAGGCTTCAACACATGAATTGTGAGAGGCCCCAGACACTCGGTCTGTGACGGGCACGTCGTACAGGGGAGGTGAGTGGGCGCCTTAGGAGAGGGGGAGTCTGTATCTTCCAAGGGACCTCAGGAGCCCTTCACTGAAGAAGTGCTCCTGAGCCAGGGCTTGAAAGGAGACCCAGAATTGGCCAGGCAAGCAGAGGAGGGCCCCACAGGCGTCAGGAGCCGCGTGCACAAAGGCCGGGAGGCGTGAGGGGTCCCGTCGCAGTCGGTTCGTGCCGTTTGCACGGCCGGACGGGCGCGGGAGGCCAGGTCACGCGGGTCCGGGAGGTCGGACGTAACCCCCGGCCCACTTGCCTTGTGCTCACCGCCACCCCTCTGTGCGCACACAGGAGCTCCAGGAGCTGGGGAGGAAGCTGGAGGGCAGGCTGGCGAACCAGGAGGCCGCGCAGCTGCAGCGGGCGCTGGCCAGTCGGCAACAGTGGGCCGGCGACGGGCCCGGGCTTCTGAACGAGCCCGAGGACGCGGATTCCGATCGGCAGGTCTCCGCTGTCCTGCAGCAAGCCCTGGGCAAGGGCCGGAAGTTACTGGAACACCAGCAGCAGAGGTGAGCCCAGCGCCCTGTGGCGCCGTGTGGCGTCGGTCCCCTGTAGGCCTGGTTGGCACCCGGCCCCCCAGCTCCGCCGGACGCGGTCCCCGGGCTGTCATGCTCCCGTCTCAGGCATCCTCCAGCGCTCAGACACCTGCTGCTAACTTAGCTCACTTGGTCCCTGACATCTTCTTATACTTGGTTTCATTGAAGTTTTTACTGAACATATGTTTTGAACTTTTTACTTTTAAATAATTATAGACTCACAAGAAGGGGCAGAAATAGTGTGGGGGAATCGCCGTGTGCCCTTCCCCCCAGCCTCCCCCAGCGGCAGCATCGTTGGTAACCACAGCGCGTTATCCAAACCCTGACTCAGTGCAGCGAATGCAGGCCTGACTCCGATCTCACGGTAAACGTAACCGTTTGCATCCTGCTTTGGAACAGACAGAACCCCGGTCTTTGTTAGGGCTGCACTTTGCATTCTTCTTCCCTAACAGACCACTGGCCTTTGCCAAGAACTCTTGGGAAACGTAACTTTTTAACAGCTTCGTCATTTTCCGCCATGAGTAGAATGTTGATGTGGAAAAGACAGGGTGCAAACTATAGACACAGTGTGATTCCCTTTATGAAAACGCACACGCAGAAATTAATTAGAAGGAAACAGACCAAATTGTAACGGACGTGACCCCTGGGTGGCGAGATTCTGGGTTAGTTTAATTTATCCGATTTTGCTTGCCTATAAACACAACAGCAAAGTGCAGTTCTCGTGCGGAAGTCAGAAAGCCTGAGAGGGACCCTCACGTGAAAAGGTGGCACCAGCGTCTGTGGCCAGTGCCAGGACCAGGCTAGCAACACGGTTCTGGGTCCATGTCCACACAGGGAACGTGGTGGGCTAGGACCCCAGATCTTGGTCTCTCTCGAGCGTGACAGCTAATCTTAAGACTTGTCCAAGCAGGACCACGGATGGCCCAGCAGAGCCACAGAAAAGTCTCCCACAAAACTTCTCCCCTTGAGGAGCCCTCTGTCCTGGTGGGCCTCCATAATATGTTATTTGCAAAGTGTTCTAGGCAAGAAGAGGTTTAGCCTCTTGTGGCCATCTATTTTAATAGATATTTAAAAATATATAATGTAGATTAGATTCATGATTTTTTAAATGTTTATTTACTTTTGAGAGGGGGAGAGAGAGAGAGAGAGAATGCAAGCGGGGGAGGGGCAGAGAGAGACGCAGACACAGAATCCAAAGCAGGCTCCAGGCTCCGAGCTGTCAGCACGGAGCCCGATGTGGGGCTCGAACCCATGAACTGCGAGATCATCACCTGAACCGAAGTTGGACGCTCAACCGACTGAGCCACACAGGCCCCCCTTGTGATCGTTATTTAACTAGATGATCTTCTCCGAGGGTCACATTTTAACTAAAGTGGACTCACGTAGATTTTGTCTGCACTCTAGCTGGAGGGAGGAGCGAGACCACAGCGTCGTGCTCGAAGATTTGCTGGAGAATATGGAGTTTGACACCTTCACGACCCTGTACAGCCAGGTGAGCCCCCGTTAGCCATGCTCTGGGCCGGCCCTCGTCAGCACATCATGTCACCTGTTCCTCCGAGTGCTCGTGTCCTCACCTGTAGCACGCATGGCGGGGGTGACAGTGGAGCCCAGGGAACTGCTGGATGGGTTTATGACAGGCGCCTGGCCCAGGGCCAGCAGGCCGAGGACGTCCCATCGGGCACAGTGGCAGCAGCGGTGACAGCAGTCGCGACCTCCCTGGTCAGCTGCTTTTCCGAGACTGAAAGGGCTCCCAGACATTCTGCTCTCCTCTTCTCGGTCTGGCACACATGTGACCTGCACAGAGCAGGCGCCACCGGGAGCAGAGCTGGCCATGAAATCAGGTTTTACTCTCTTTAAATGCTCTAGCCTTCCCATTTCATGCTGCTTCACATTCCCTTTAAAGCAAGACGCGGCCTCGTTGCTTCGCGAATAAAATGGGAAGGGGATGCCGCCTGAGACACGAAGGGCTCCAACCCAGCGAGGCGGGAGGCTTCCTTGTGCTGTGGGAGGGGCCGGGACCCTACCTGCATTCCTCACCGAACTCCTTACCCCCTCGCGGCTCCAGCGTGACCACAGCCATTTGTAGACAAAGTGGATTTTTTTCTTCATCACATAAGGCATGACTTAGAGTCCACTTAACTTCAAAGACCCTGACATCCTCTGAAGAGGTTTTGTTCCTGAATAAATATTCACTGTGTGCCTAATAAGCACCAGGGACTCTCCTGGACACTGGGATTTCGGCAGTCAACACAAAAGATCGAGTCCATTGCTCTCAGGAGCTGGAAAATAAATCAAGGCGTATAAATGAAAGGTGTACGAGGGGCGCCTGGGTGGCTCAGCCGGTTAAGCGTCCGACTTCAGCTCAGGTTAGATCTCACGGCTCGTGAGCTCGAGCCCCGCCGTGCTGACAGCTCAGAGCCTGGAGCCTGGTTCGGATTCAGTGTCTCCCTCTCTCTCGGCCCCTCCCCTGCTGGCTCACTCTCTAATACACAACAGAAATCCATGCAGGAAGGAGGGAAAGGGTCCTGGTAAGAGGGAGGCAGGAGCAGTCACGGTGAGAAGAGAGGGCTGGGTGACAGTGACAGAAGCAGAGGTTGGAGGGACACACTTTGAAGATGCCGGAAAGGCTTTGAGCCAAGGCGGGCGGGTGGCAGCTAGAACCTGGAAGAGGCAGGAAGACGTGTGGCCCCCCTAGAGCCTGAGCAGGGGCCCTGTTGACATCCTGACTGTAGCCCAGTGGAAGTGACCTCAGACTTTCGTCCCCCAGACTGCAGTGTTGTTTAGAGCTGCTGTCTGCGTCTCCCCAGTATGGGACGGTTCTACACGCTCCGGCTCATTTTGTGCTCACAGAATCCTCTGCCATAAGGCTTCCTGTCACCCACTTTACAGATAAGGAAGCTGAGGACAGAGAGAAATAAAGGCATTGCTCCAGGACACACATAGTCCCGTCTGTGCAGTGGGGCTGGAAGCCAGCTCGGGTTTGCCAGAATGCAGAACCCATACTCTGTCTCTTTTAACCTTTTGTTTCGACACAATTTTAGGGGCGCTTGGGTGGCTCAGTTGGCTAAGCATCGCCTTTTGAGTTTGGCTCCGATCATGATCTCGCGGTTCATGAGATCGAGTCCCAAGTCGGGCTCTGTGCTGACGGCACAGAGCCTGCCTGGGATTCTCTCTCTCCCTCTCTCTTGGCTTCTCTCTCTCTCTCTCTCTCTCTCTCTCAGAATAAATAGATAAGCTTTAGGAAAAAGATATGAAACAATTTTAGATTGGTAGGAAATTGCCAAGATAGTATAGAGAGCTCCAGTACCACCCCCCCGCCACATTTCACTGGTTTCCCCCCATGACTGCATCTTACAAAACTCATATAATATCAAACCAGGAGACTGACATCAATTACAAAGTGTTTGTCCAGTTCTGTGTCATTTTATCCCGTGTAGATCCATGTAGCCGGCACCACAATCAAGATACAGAACTATTCCCTTGGGAAAAAGACCTGCCTTTGTCCCTCCCACTCCCCCCCCCCCCCCCCCGCCCATCCCCAACCCCCAGCGACCACTGAGCGCTTCTCCATCTCTGCATTTTTGTCAGTTCTGGAAAGAAAGATGCACGACAGGATGTGACTTATGGAGATTGGCTCTTCTCACGCAGCATCCATCCAGGGGTGGGCCATGGCATAATTGGGGACCATTCCCACTTGGCCCCACTGCAGGCCAGAGCCGTGGCCGTGGAGCAGGAGTTGAGAGCATCTGGGAGGATAGATGGAGGTTTTGGATGTGTCCTGATGACCGAATAGATTCTTCTTGACAGCTCTGTGAATCTGGGAATGTATTTTCAAGACTGAGCTGCTAAAATATTTATCTCCCTGGGACCAAAATCCTAAGACCATCATCCGTTAGGACGTGTTGTTCGTCAAGGTCAGCGCGGTGAGGTGCAAGCTTCCTGTTAACCCTTCTAGGAGCTGAGACTGGCGTCGTACCTGTCCAGGCTGGCGATGGTGCCGGGGGGCACGCTGCGCCGGCTCCTGAGCGTGGCTCTGCCCACGGCCTCGCCGGCCGAGCTGCTGGCCGCGCTGGACTCGGGCAGCCAGAGGCATCCGGACCACTCGGCGGAGAATGATGGTGGTGGGGAGCAGGCCGACCTGGGCAGGAAGGGGTGAGTGCGATATCCAGGCTGCTTTTGGAAAACGGGGTGAGATGCCACGAAGGCAACAAATGGAGGGAGGAAGCAGGCCCGGGACACACACACACCTTCCCGGTCCGCACTTCATCGCTCATGGAGCAAAGGACACCCGGACCAGGGGCTGTGAATCCTTTTGAAGTCATGGTAGGCCTAAGTATTTCGTCCAGACTTTTATTTTCATCGCCAATTCATTTTCCAAGTAGAATCTTAAGGTGTTTCCCCAGCCGTAAATGCCACACACACTAAAGTGTAAAAAAAAAATGCATCAAAGGAAAAAGAAGGAAAAGAAATACCCATGGTTCTAATACCTGGAGAAAAGGGCCATTAGCATTTCCTTGCAGTTTCCTTGCAGGGTTTTAGGAGTGCGTTTGGTGGGTGCACGGGTGTGTGTGCGCGAGTGTGTAGAAACATGTCGGAGTACGTCTGAGTGTGCAGCAACCCCAGTATGTGGCACCTACCTCCCCCTTCGCAGCCGGATGGCACAGTCGGGGGCGCCTACTGCCTTCTCTCTTGGCCGCGTGCAGACGTCCTTCTGTACAATCGTGATCACTTAGACTATGATCTCTGCTGTTTATTAGTTTAAAATTCGTACTTTCCACAGTTCTTGAAACACCTTCGTAGGAGGTTTGGTTTGGACTCCTGTTTTGCTCAATTATGGACAACGCTGCATAGACGCTTCCCTTCAGGAGCAGGTGCCAGGTGTGAATCTGGGCATCACGGGCTCTTTAGAAGGCAAGGCAGGAAGCAGGGCTGTGCAGCGAGGGGGTGTGGGGAGCAGCCGGCGGTGCCGCCGAGAACAGAGTTTGAGGGGGACGAGGTAGCAAGAAAAGCCACGGCCGCACCCGGAAAGAGTGTTGGACGCCGGGCGGTGAAGCCAGCCTCCTCCGCCAGGACCCCCGAGTCCGCCGAAGTGCTCACCCACGTGTATGTACATTATTTTCCTGAAGAAGGGGGCAGTGTCTTTTTCTCCATCTCAACCAAAAAAAGGAGGAAGCACCGCCAAGGGCGAAGAGTAGGGCTGGGTGAGAGGCAGGGTGGGACTGTGGGGACAGGAGCTGTGGGGTAGGGGTGTGAGTCCACGGGGGGCCAGATGAGTCCCTCAGGGCAGCGGGGCCCAACAGCTAGGGGCTAGGTGTGGGCGTGGTCAGGGCAGGTGTGGGTGTGGGCGTGGTCAGGCCTGAGTGGGTGTGGTCAGGGCTGAGTGGGTGAAGGCGGTGCTGAGTGTGGGTGTGGTCAGGGTTGCGTGTGGGCGTGGTCATGGCTGGATGTGGGTGTGGCCAGGGATGGGTGGGGGCCGGGTCAGGGCTGTGTGTGGGCGTGGTCAGAGAGCTGCACTGCACAGGGTGGTTTCTCTCAGTGCACAGAGAGGGAGGGACATGCAGATGGCAGGTATTGGAGGTGACCCTGAACCTGAATGTGGCCACCCTACTGGGCTGCACCTTCAGCCAGTTCAGTTTGGGAGGCTGGTGAACAGCGATTGCTGATAGACAAGGCAAGAGAACCCAGAGCGGCCGTCACCACGCGTGTGGGGCAAGAGCTTGCCATTTCTTTGTCTGGCCTCGTGGCCAACTGGACTCAGTTCTGGAGCTCTAGGCCACTTGTCACTGTCTCTGAGGTCAAGGGAGTCCCAAGCACCTGGTGCTCGGTCACAAGTTCAGGGTCTTGGGTTTCAAGCAACCAAATCTGATGGACTGATCTCAGCAAGAAGGCATGTGGCGGGGGAACCTGTCAGAATCCAGGTAGAGCCGAATCCCCAGGTCCCGAGATGGGCAGGACCAGGAGAGTACGAAAGACCTGCTCTCTGGGGTGCTGCCCTCACAGGACCATTTTCTCTGCCCAGGAGTTCGCTCCCGGGAGAGCGAGGCTGACACCATGGGAGAGGGTCTGTCTCCACCCCCAGCCAGGCAGTGTGCACCAGCAGAAGCAGAGCAGGAGCCTGGCCAGAGCGGAGCACGGAGAGAGGACTCTCAGCTCCACAGTGTTCTTTAGTGAACTGACCTGAGCCCAGGGCCCTCCAACATCTCCCTCCTGTCCCTCTCCTGTGTGACCCTGCAATGTCCTTTCTACAGCAGAGAATCACAGTCCTCTGCTGGACACTAGCGCTCCCTGGGCAGCCCTCCTTCCAAGCTTCCACCGGGCCATTGCGGCTCTCTTAATATATTCGTAAAACACTACTGAGCATTAGTAGCATGCCCGCTGTTGTAGCATTAGTAGCTGTGGGAGAGTGAGGAAGACAGAGTCGTTCTGCATGGAGCGTGCCCTCCAGGGATGGGCAGTCCATACGTCGGCACAGAAAACGCATACCTCCACGAACGCTCCGTGTGCTCCCTCTGTGGGGACCCCAGACTCCGCTCAAGTGTCTCCACCTCTCGGCAGCCTTCTCCTGCCTGACTGATGTCGCCCGTTGCCCGGCTCTGACCCCCGGACCGGGAACCTCCTGGGGACAGAGATTGTGTCTTGCCCAGAGAAGGTGCTCGATCAGCGTGCCTTGAGAGAGAGACAGAGCCGTGAAAATGAGTTCTTCCTGTCCGCTCAAGGTCACGTTGAGGGATGGCGTGCCATCGCGCTTTTGGGGATCGTGGGTCACTGGAGGAGCCTATTTTTCCAGATGACGTAAGACATTCCTTTCTCGCCTTCAGGAAGCACCAGGGCTGGTGGCAAGCCCTGGAAAGCAGACTACGGGGAGAACTGATAAGCGGAGGATTGGAAAAGATGCTCTGGGCCCACGAGAGGAAGGAGAGGTAACACTGGGCACCTGCTCCGGTGGGCTGGGCAGCGGGTCCGCCCGGCTGCGCCTGTGAGCAGGACGGGAGGCCAGGGGCCCCCGAGTAACCCGGGGGAGGGTGACTCCAAGCTACCCACATTCCTTCCCTAAAGACTACAAGTTTTACTCAATGGGCTTAGTTAAGGAGCTGAAGATAAGCCTCTAGCTGTCAGAGAATGTTCTCTTACCACTTATTAGCGCTTTAACGATGGTAGTTATTTTAACTAGTGACTCAGTGGCCATGGGATTTGGGACCATCTGGCTAACGCCTAGGCTTCCAGGCCGGTGATTTTTCGATAGCATCAAGCACCTCTCTCTTTTAGCTGTGGTTTCTGCACACCTGGATGTCAGAGGACAGTTGGGGGCAGGATGGTTTTAGATTGCTCCCACCAATTGAACAAGTACGTCCCGTGGTTCTTCCTAGAAAAGCTTTAGAGAAAGAGTGAGGTCAGGTGGATTCATAACAGGGTAGAAAGTGATGATACCCAGTATGTGCTCCGGAAACGGTCGATGTCCAAGGGAAGTGTGTATCCTGAGGCCTGTCCCTTCCGTAATTTCTTGACTGAGGTAAAGGGGCCGACGCCAAGCGTCAAGAACTGTCCATGATAAAAATCCTGGAGCCACTGTTAATAGTCTGGATGTCAGCATTTAGTCCCATAGAACTTAGATCAGGGTTTTGAGCTCAAGCCAAGAAAACCAAATGCAAGCTGTGTAAACATCAAGTGCCCCACGAAGGAGCAAATCAGTTCCTCCAGATAAGGACGGGAAGTGAAGGCACCCCCAGGCTGCATTGATGTAAGTGGGGTGAGTACAGATCAGGGGGAATACTCCCCCCCCTCCCCCGGCTCGTTCCGCCAGCCTTTGCCCTGCCCGGAGGCACTGGGGAGCCATGGCAGGAGGAGGAGAGACTAGATCACACAGAGCTGGGTGGAATCCTTGCTCAGATTCATACCAGCTGCAAAGGCAGGAGGCAAGGGAGCCTCATCTGTCACATCTGTCCCAGAAGGGCCGGCAAGCCTGTCAGTGACTTCCAGGAGGTGACCCCCAGGGATATGGCCTCGTCATGCCCTGCGTGGGCACGGAGAGAACCCTGTGGCCTTTAGGTGGTAGTTCTGGCCGTTGTCAAGAGTATCCAGGGATCTAGGGGCTGGACTGCTCATGGACAGGATTCCAGCAATCCTGTTATGGGACATTCCCCCCAAAAGTGTAACTCCTGTTTCAGACACAGTCTGCCTGACTGCTGACTCTTGCTTCGCAGTCCGATCTCATCAGCTTGCTTTTGGTATGAGGCTCACGGGCCATGATGTCCTGGTAAATGTTGAATAATTGACTGGTGGGGAGAGAGCCAGGGTGGGGTTCTGCCTTGTGCCATTTACCAGTTTCCGTGCTATCCCTACTCTGACCAGGACTGATGTCAAGCTTGTGACATGATAACAGCGGGCTCACAAAACTCCTGCAAAGTTCAGTCGTGAGTCAGGGAGAGTCGTCTGCAAGCCGTGCCACTTGCTGCGGGCTTCGGCTAATTTCAGGGGCAGTCTCGTGATCACAGGGAGAAAGTCTTCCATTGAAATGACACCTGATCGGGGGGCACTCAGTCGGTTAAGCGCCTGACTTCGGCTCAGGTCATGATCTCATGGTTTGAGCCCCGTGTCAGGCCCTGTGCTGACAGTTCAGAGCCTGGAGCTGCTTCGGATTATGTGTCTCCCTCTCCCTCTGCCCCTCCCCTGCTCTCTCTATCTCTTTCAAAAATAAACATTAAAAAAAATTTTTTAAATGACCCCTGATTGGGGGTGCCTGGGTGGCTCAGTCGGTTAAGCTGCCGACCCTTGATTTGATTTTGGCTCAGGTCATGATCTCACGGTTCGTGCATCGGGCCCTGCACTGGCAGCATGGAGCCTGCTTGGGATTGTGTCTCTCCCTCTCTCTCTCTGCCCCTCCCTACCCCACTTGTGCATGTGTGTGTGTGTCTCTCTCTCTCAAATACATGAATAAAACTTTTTAAATTACTTAATTAATTAAATGACATCTGATTGAGGACCTAAGGATCCAAGGCGGGGAGAGCTCCATCAGGACACTCAGGAGGGCCACTTGCCAAAAACAACACATCTGATCATCTGTTCTTTCTCTAGCATATTGCGGAAGCCATGTCCCCCTCTCAGAGAGAGGGCGGCATTGCCTGGAAAAGGAAGCTGGCCACACCTGTCCCTGGAGTCCGTCGGAGAAGTGGCCGCTGTGCCCATCGTAGGGGCAGAAGCCATCGATTTGTTGAACACAGGCGAGAAGCTCTTCATATTCAGAAATCCAAAGGAGCCAGAGATCTCGCTACATTTTCCTCCCAGGAGAAAGAAGAAGAACTTTCTGAATGCCAAAAAGGCCACTTGGGCCTTGGGCCTGGACTAATCCAAAGGGAGCTCTCTGGAGTCTGAAGACAGATTTTTTTTCTCCTGCACACGTGTGTGTGTGTGTGTGTGTGTGTGTGTGTGTGTGTGTGTACATGCCCAAATCCACACACATTTGTAGCATATGACTCATAGATAGAAATTGCACATGCATAAGACACCAACACCCCCAACATCCACGACTTTCAAGGACTCAGTTCAAGCTGGTCTCCCGAATTTCCAGAAGGTTCTCTGTCCTTAGCAGCACAAGGGACGTGACGAGACACAGGACCAGCCTTGAGCACTGTGACGCTACCCCTCTGAGGGTGTGGAGGAGACCCCAGCCCCCAGGTTGTACCCCGGCACCGCCTGGCTGCTTATGGGCTGTGTGTCCAAGGGGGCTCTCTGTTCTTGCATTTTGTATTTGTTACATATTCTGTTTTTATCAAGGGAACATTCGAAAATACATTACACAGAACTCTTCTCGAAAATAAATTACACAACGCTCTTCTCGGTGGAACTTGGTTTTGCTCTGTGTAGGAACCCTTTATTTTAATTACCTCTTGGGTCTTGGCTGGACGTCGTAAACAGCAGAGATTTGCCCTCTATCATGCCAGCGGCCGGAAAACATGCCAGCCGTGGGGTAGACGATCTCCAACTCGAATCAGTTATTTCCGGCTTTTGCAAATGAGGAAATCCAAAGGCTGAAGAGGGTGAGGTGTTGTGTGCAGGCTCACAAAGTCAGTAAGTAGCAGGATGGGGGTTCCTATGCTTTATGGCCCCAAATCCTCGCCCTTGCCCCGCACTCGCTCGTGGGCACACTGCCCACGGGTCCTGGTGTTTCACAGAAGCTTTGATCTGCTCTCACCCCTCCTACCGTCACACGTGGTCAAGCCGATGATGTCTGGTTGCAGTGGGACTGGCTCACCCCATGAGCTTTCCCGAGGGTAGGAAGTGATTGAGAAGGGGATCCTGTCACCAGCAAGGGGAGGACAAGGGCTCCTGATGAAGCATTTGCTATGTGAGCATCGCTTTTGCTTCCAGCTACCTCAGCCCACTTCTAGTCCTCACTAGCGCCCCAACAAGGTGGGCATCACTACTCCCCGGTCACAACCAAGGAAGCTGAGACTCAGAGAGTTTAATCACACCACTGCAGGGGAAGGGCCTGGTTTGGCAACCAGATCTCCCAACGTCCAAACCCTTATCTGCCACGAGACATTTTGTGGGTTGGCGGCCAGAAAGCCAAGTCTTTGCACTTTCTCACCAGCAGGCATGTGGTGAACCTTTGCTGGGGGTCGTACCTCCATCACGAGCCGTCCCGTGGCCATGTCGCTGCATTCGTGGAGATGCCCGAGCAAGCAGTTCAGATGTAGGAGAGGAGAGTTGATGGGGCCAGCTTTCCCATCAGAAGGCCCGGTGAGCGGAGAAAGGACAGAGAACAGTGATTTTCGCGCAGAGGGTAGTGGAGTGGAAAACGCATGGTCTTCGGTGTAAGATGGCTGGAGTCCGTCCCGCCCTGCCACTTGGGAGCTGTGTGTCCCTGGGTAAGTCACCTGACCTTTCAGAGCCGTATGTTCCACACCAACAAAATGGTGACGCAAATCCCTTGGAGGATTAGATGAACCGGATCCATAAAGCGCTTGATTGTGGCGTGGGCCTACCACGCGAGTGTCCTCCTCTACCCCTTGAAGGTGACCCATCTGACTTTCTAATAGTTTCCGGCATCTACAGTACTCTCCCAGGTGTATGCACGGTTGAAAGTAGATTGCACACGAGGATCTCAAACAGAGCTCAACACTATGGGCTGAAGGTTGATTGAAGAGGCTATCGGCAACAACGGGACGAGCCCAAGCTGTTTAAAATAAAGCATTTCTACCTAATAATAACTCCCTGTTGTAAGCGGCAGAGAAAGACTAATTACTTGATGTACTTTCTCTAAACCTACTGCGTGACAAACGTGAAGACAGGCTAGGGGAAGCCTGTGCTTCTGTGACCAGGTAGATCAGATTCAAACCCTGGCCGGGCAACTTCTGAGCAGGTCACTTTACCACTCTGAAGCTCAGCCTCTTCGTCTGTAAAGCAGGCGTCCTAATACCCACCTTGGAGTCAAGATGCCGTAAAGAGTGCGCATGGTGGCTCTTAGGTCTATCTCGTCCAATCCCCTGTTGGCACACGATACGTGTAGCTTCTTCGTTTTGTTATATTTTTACCTGCTCACAAAATTGAGCTTTGTGGCTCATTTCATTCCTGTTGACACTCTAGGTGAAGACGGTGGCCCCGCTAGAAGGGCTGTTCCTGCCACAATACATGGAAACCTACTCGTGAGTGAGAAGCTCCAGGGAACTTGGATTGAGGGGACTTAGCTCAAGTTTGAGCTCCTTTACTTATAAGCTGCATGAAATTGAGAAAACGGCTAAACCTGCCTGCAGCTCGGCTCCCTGTGGATTCTGTCTACGATGACGAGTTTAGTCTGAGAAGAGTCGACAGACACAAAAATAAATAAGTATTAAATACAAGGGATTAAATAGATATGTGAAAACCATGCCGCGGGATTTGGGATTGAGAGCCAACCTGACCGGGGATATTTGGGAACAGCTTTATGTTTATGACCCCAAATCTTTGTCTCCAGGCTAGACTTCTTGGGTTCCAGACCCTTACGTCTGTTGCTTGCTGGACATCTCCTCCTGGACCCCTCGTAGATGTCTCAACCTCAGCATGTCCAACCCTGAACTCATCAGCTTCCTATAAAACCTGTTTCCGCATGGATGTCCCCTCTCTGGGTGGTTCCAAGCTGTCAGCCTAGACCCCTTCCCATTTCTGAGCCCCCAGCTATGGTGTCCGAATCGTGCTGATTGTGTCATTGCATTAGCCTCGACATCTGTGTCCTCTTCTGCCCCCTACTCTGCCCAGGCCAGGGTATCACCACCTCTCTCCTGGTTGGAACTAGCACCTCCTTCCCTCCACGCTGGCCCCAGTCACTTTGCTCCATGGTAGCCATATCTAAGTCACTCCCTTGCTGAAAGACCTCCAAAGACTCTCTGTTTCTTCTAAGACCTCCATGAATTGTCCTCTGACTGCTTTCCTGGCTATGTCTGTAGAGAGAGCCCCTACTTTCCGAGGAACCATTGAGTGACAGTATGACAAAGGATAAGGTGGATCTGGGTTTGGATCTGCCATCCACTGGGTGGCTCAAGGGAAGCCACCGATCTGTGAATCTGTTTCCTCACCTATTTTAAAGAGTTAATGAAATGATACCTGTAATGTGCCTGACACAGGGAACACACAATAAACGTTAGGTATTATTATTGTCATAGAAAGCTTTTCTTTTTAAGGTTTTTTTTTTAATGTTAATTTATTTTTGAGAGAGAGAGAGAGAGAGAGAGAGAGAGACAGAGCACAAGCAGAGGCAGGGCAGAGAGAGAGAGGGAGACACAGAATCCAAAGCAGGCTCCAGGCTCTGAGCTGTCAGCCCGGAGCCCAGCGCGGGGGTCAAACCCAGAGGCTGCGAGGTCGTGATCTGAGCCAAAGTCGGGCGTTCAACCGACTGAGCCACCCAGGCGCCCCGGAAGTTTTTATTTATTTAAAAAGTTTTTTTAGTGTTTGTTTATTTGTTTTGAGAGGCAGAGAGAGAGAGTGTGAGAGCAGGAGAGGGGCAGAGAGAGGGGGAGAGAGACAGTCCCAAGCAGGCTCTGCACTATCATCACAGAGCCCGATGTGGGGCTCAGTCTCACAAACCATGGGATCGTGACCTGAGCCGAAAGCAAGAGGTGGACGCTTAACTGACTGAGCCACCCAGGTACCCCTGTCCTAGAAAGTTTTTAAACAGAGGAGTGCCGTTATCCAATTTGTTTCAGGAAGGTAAAGGCCTTGTGGAGGGTGGACCAGAAGTAGAGACAGTTGCTTAGGCTTTTCATTGACTTCCATTCTCCAACACGCAGCTGTAGGTAGGGAGCGAGAAGGACCGATCCCGTCCCTGCCTTGTGCGCGCCCTTGCTTCTCTGGCCCTCGCTCACCAAAGGCAATGCCAGCCGCCACACCACAGACAACCACAACACTGACCGCTACCACCGAGTTCACCTTCATTTGGGAATTGTCCTCAGGGAAAGGGGTTTCCTCCCCCAGCCCCAGGAGGTGAACCACACTGGCTCCCCGCAGACCGTGAATTTCAACAGTCTCTGAATTCTAACTGGGATGTGTGGACCATTCTATTTCATGTGTTTCTTTGATACAGCTGTGACTGCTTCAGTCTACCGAGTTGCTGTTTGGTTTTTCAGTCTTTAATGTTACTCTCTTTTTCCTCCATTCCTGCCTTCTTTTGAGTTGGGCATCTTTTATGATTCAGTTTTATCTTCTCTATTGAATTTCTGCATGTCTTTTTTTAGAGGCTGCCCAAGGGTTTACAATATACTCTTTTGCTAATGATTTTCCACCTTCAAATAGTCCTATCTGCCTTCACGAATAATATAAGAATCTTATACTGTATACCTAGGATTCCCTTTTCCATCCTTTCTGATGCTATTTGGCACATTTTGCTTCTATCTGTGTTCAACTCCCATATACACCAATATCATTTTACTTTTCAGAAGCAGTTATCTCTTAATGAGATTTAAAATGAGAAAATTGTATTTTGGGGGCGCCTGGGTGGCTCAGTCAGTTAAGCGTCCGACTTCGGCACGGGTCATGATCTCATGGTTCGTGACTTTGAGCCCCACGTCGGGCTCTGTGCTGACAGCTCGGACCTAGAGCCTGCTTCCGATTCTGTCTCTCTCTCTCTCTCTCTCTCTCTCTCTCTCTCTTTCTCTCTCTGCCCCTCCTCCACTCACACGCTGTCTCTCTCTCTCTCTCTCAAAAATAAACATTTTTAAAATTTTTAATAAATAAAATGAGAAAATTGCATTTTGTGTTCATGCAATATTTACAACTTCTGATGCTTTTAAAAAAATGTAGATCCATATTTCCATCTTGTATCATTTTCCCTCTACATAATGTCTGTAACATTTCTTCTAGTGCAAGTTTGCTTGGTGATGAATCTTCTCACCCTTTATGTCAAAAGTCTGTTGCCCTCATTTTCGAAAATATTTTTACTGAGTATAATTCTAGGTTTGCAGCATTTAAAATTTTCTCTTTCGCTACTCTAACGACATCCCTCTGTCTTCTGGCTTCCACTGGTTCTGACAAAACGTTTGTCGTGTTGGTTTAGTGGTCCTCTCCATAATCTGTATTTTTTTCCCCTCTGCCTGTTTGAAAATTTTTTAATGTAAGAGCAGCCTCTTTTTTTCTTTTCTTCTTCTTTTTTTTTAATCAGAGGTTTTCAGCAATTTGGCCATGGCTGCCCTTGTATGGTTTTCTCCTTGGGGTTTGCTGGCCTTTGGGGGACTTGTACAGTTTTCATCAACTATTAGAAACATTTCGGTCTTTATACCTTCAAATAATTTTTTGTCCCCCTTTCTTCTCCTCTCCTTTGGGAGCTTCAGTGCCACCTGATCTGCCTTACGTTGTCCCAAACGTCACTGAGGCTCTGTTCTTTTTTTTCACTCAAGGATATCACATAACTTGCCATCATCATGTCTCTTTAAACTCCCCTTGGCTGTGACAGTTTCTTAGATTTTCCTTATTTGTTTTATTATTTTGATGTTTATTTATTTTATATATTTTTTAATTTAATTTTTTTAAATTTACATCCAAATTAGTGAGCATATAACACAACAATGATTTCAGGAGTAGATTCCTTAGTGCCCCTTCCCCATTTAGCCCAGCCCCCCTCCCACAACCCCTCCGGTAGCCCTCTGTTTGTTCTCCATATTTAAGAGTCTCTTCTGTGTTGTCCCCCTCCCTGTTTTTATATTATTTTTGTTTCCCTTCCCTTATGTTCATCTGTTTTTGATGGCTGTGGCAGTTTTGAGCACCGGTCTGATATTTTGTAGAATTTTTCTCTGTTGGAATTTTCCTGATGGTCTTGTCATGATTAGACCGGGGCTATGGTTTCTTGAGAGGAAGACCACAGGGGTAAAATACCGCTTCATCACATCACGTCAAGGGGAGATACCATCCACTCGACTTATCGCTGTTCATGTTGCCCTCGCCTGCCTGGAGGAGGGGAGGGCTTGGCAGGATTCTCCACTAGAGAGAGTCACTGTTCTGCCCCTTCCATACTGTACCCTTTGGAAGAAAGTCACTAGGCACAGACCACACTTAGGGAGTGGACAGTGGTGCTCTTGGAAGGTGGGGTGTTCGTATAAGTTATTTGGAGTTCTTGTGCTGGGAGATTTATCTCTTCTCTCCCACTTGTTTCTTTGAGTATGTCTTAATATCCCTATGGACTCATGATATTTATTTTAGACTTTGGGTTAGAACCCAGTGCTCCTGTATTTATTTTGTTGGTCAAATTGTTCCAGCTCTGGCCACAGGGACCTATTTCCGTTGGCTGCTGTGTCCCTTTGACATACCCCCCCATCATTGTGGGTGTGTTTGTTTGTTTTGGTGCAGTTCCTTCCTTTCTGGCACCACAAGATTCTCCTGGCCCATCGTGGAAACTGGCCCAGTCTTAGAATCAGCCATGTCTCCAAGGAGTCCTACTTCCTTTTATCGGTGTGAGAAATGACTTGTCCCTGGAGAGTTCTTTACAGATGATTTTCTTTTATTTTTTTTATTAAAAAAATTGTTTTAACATTTATTCATTTTTGAGAGACAGAGAGAAGAGCATGAGCAGGGGAGGGGCAGAGAGAGAGAGGGAGACACAGAATCTGAAGCAGGCTCCAGGCTCTGAGCTGTCAGCACACAGCACGACGCGGGGCTCGAACCCACAAACCGTGAGATCATGACCTGAGCCAAAATCAGACACTCAACCGAGTCATGCAGGAGCCCCTCTTTTCTTTTTTTTTTTCCCTTGTGCTTTTCAGGAGCTTCCAAATTTGTTAAAATTTGCCTCTCTTGCCTCTGTAATCAGCTCAGAGTACAAAAATGGTATCTAAAATCAGAGAGTTGGGATAAAGAAAATAGTTTCCATAATTTGCATTCTAATCATCTTCCTGGTTTATGAGTATCTAAAACCCACTTCCCATAACAATCATAAATCATAAAATTAAGTCTTCTTACCAATTCTTGCACCGTGGACTGCATAGGGAGATGTGATTGCTCTGTAGACAATCATAGTTTCAGAGACTGAGAAAAACCCAGATATTAGTGATTTAAATAAAATAGGAGTTTGGGGCGCCTGGGTGGCTCAGTCGGTTGAGCGTCCGACTTCGGCTCAGGTCATGATCTCGCGGTCCATGGGTTCCAGCCCCGTGTCGGGCTCCGTGCTGACAGCTCAGAGCCTGGAGCCTGCTTCGGATTCTGTGTCTCCCTCTCTCTCTCTGCCCCCTCCCCCGCTCACACTCTGTCTCTCTCTCTCTCAAAAATAAAGATTAAAAAAAAAATTTTTTTTTTAATAAAAGAAAAGAAAATGAGAGTTTAATTTTCTTTGGGGCTTATACGCAGTCTGGAAGTGGGCAGTCCAGGCTGGGACGGGAGCTCCGCGTCACCAATGCCACTTCTGAGCTCAGCCATGCCAGGTGCCCGGCTCCCACCCCCGCAGTTATTTCATGGTCCTGAGAGGGTGAGAGGGCTGCTGCGCTCAGATCTTCCCATCTTCATTCTAGACTGAGAGCAGAAGGAAGTAGAAGAACAAAACGTACCAGTTTGAGGCACTTTTCTAGAAGCCCCACCTCGTGCCGTCTGCTGACAGATCGTTGGCGAGAGCCGAGTCACATGACCACCTCAGCTACAAGGGACGTTGAGGAATGCCATTAAAAAAATTTTTTTTCAGGGGCGCCTGGGTGGCTCAGTTGGTTAGGCGACCGACTTTGGCTCAGGTCATGATCTCACGGTTCGTGAGTTCGAGCCCTGCATCGGGCTCTGGGCTAACAGCCCAGAGCCTGGAGCTGCTTCAGATTCTGTGTCTCCCCTCTCTCTACCCCTCCCCTGCTCATGCTCTGTGTCTCTCTGTCTCTCAGTAATAAATAAACATTAAAAAAAACTTCTTAAATTTTTTTTTAAAGTTTATTTATTTATTTTTTAATTTTTTTTTTTAATGTTTATTTATTTCTGAGACAGAGAGAGACAGAGCATGAATGGGGGAGGGTCAGAGAGAGGGAGACACAGAATCCGAAACAGGCTCCGGGCTCTGAGCTGTCAGCACATGGGCCCGATGCGGGGCTCAAACTCACGGACCGCGAGATCGTGACCTGAGCCGAAGTCGGCACCCAACCGACTGAACCACCCAGGCGCCCCAAAAGTTTATTTATTTATTTTGAGAGAGAGAGAGAGTACGAGCAGGGGAGGGGGCAGGCCAGAGAGATAGAGTGAGAGAGAGAGAATCCCAAGCAAACTCCACACGGACAGCACAGAGCCCAATGCAGGGCTCGATGTCACGAACCACGAGATCATGACCTGAGCCCAAACCAAGAGTCGGACGCTTAACCGACTGAGCCACCCAGGCAGCCTGGGAAATGTCATTTTTAGCAGGTATCCCCCAAATTGAGATTCTCTAGTGAGATAGAAGGGGAGAAATGGCTTAGGTGGGCAGCTCAAAATCTCTGCCAAATTCTCATGTGGCCAGTGGACCAGATATGGCCCAGCCTTTTTTCTTGCAGGGAGAGAAAGCTAGGTCCTTCTGTGTGCCTTTCTTCCACATAGATCCTCGTTTGCCCCTCAGAACTCTGGGGAGGTACATAGTGGTAGATGTCACAGGTAGATACTGTTATTCCCACTTACGTATGAGGTCAGATAAATCAAGTAGCTCCCTCAGGGTGACCCGGCTGAGAAGATTCCAGAGCTGGGTGTCTGACGCATGTCTGTCTCACTTCTTCCCACTACGTCATCCTGACTTCATCGGTCTGCAGTTGGCATCACCATTCATTTATGCTTTCAACCGTTGATACGTGCCGTTGCGTCCTGACCCACATAGATCTTTAGTAAGTGTTGGTCCAGGGGATGAATGAACGAGGGGCGCTTACTCTAGTGGAGAGCAGACATCCACCGGGACCGTACAGGGTCGTCTCCAGGCCATTGTGAAGGGCCCCCCTCTTTCTGGGGACCACCAGGGAAACATCGCCAAGGATAGAGGGTGCATCTGAGCCCGGAGTGCTGGGACAGGGCGGCCAAGCAGAAGGAAGGGTGCAGCCTGGGCACGAAGGGATTTTAGTGCAGGTGGGGAGACGGTGGGAGGAGACACCCGAGCAGAAGGGGGCAGGGTGGCAGGGCTGGTCTGGATGCTCCAGAGGCTCTGTGCCCTATGGGAAGAGCACTTGGAGGGAATGACCTGCCGGTCGAGCTGGGTCTTGGGGTATCTGCCGGCACCCAGTCGGCTTCCACCGCACATTTACGGCCCCTCGTCCGCATCTATTCCGGATTCGATGCGGGGAACACCCAATGAAATGTCCAGGACATGCCGGTGGTTTGCGCTGCAGCTTCTGAATTTTGCGAAGGGTGTGAATTCCCTCGGCCCTGCTGGTGAGCCATGAGGGTGGATGGCCAAGGAGGGGTCCGTGGGCTCGCCTGGGCTCCCAGCTCCTGTGACGCCCTGGCTGCGGAGCTCTGAGACTGAAACCGTGGGCCATGCTTCCCTGAGAGCTGCACCTCTGGAAGCCAAGGCCAGGGGTGTGTGTGGAGGAAGGACCTTGGAGAACGGAGCTGAGTGTTTTCCAGAGATGGGCCCGTGAAAGCAAAATCCCTTCTCTTTCTTTTTTTTTTTTTTTTTGAGATTTTTTTTTTAATGTTTATTTCTTTTTGAGAAAAAGAGGGACGGAGCACGAGCAGGGGAGGGGCAGGGAGAGAGGGAGACACAGAATCGGAAGCAGGCTCCAGGCTCCGAGCTGTCAGCCCAGAGCCCGACGCGGGGCTCGAACTCACGAACCGTGAGATCATGACCTGAGCCGAAGTCAGATGATTAACTGACCGAGCCACTCAGGTGCCCCCACCTTTTTTAAATGTCTATTTATTTTTGAGAGTAATAGAGAACAAGCAGGGGAAGGACAGAGAGAGGGAGACACAGAATCGGAAGCAGGCTCCAGGCTCTGAGCTGTCAGCACAGAGCCCGACGCAGGGCCCAAACTCGCAAAGTGCGAGACCATGACCTGAGCCGAAGTCCGATGCTTAACCGACTGAGCCACCCAGGCGCCCCAGAAATCTGGGTTTTATTCATAATATTTTTTTGCCAACTCTATTATTTACATTCAGAATCCTCCCAACTCCCAGATTCCAGAAGCACTTACGACCCTCTCAAAGTTTGCCTCGTGCAGTTAAAACCTTTGGGTTTAAAACTGTGTCTTCTACGCATGAACAGACATCTCTCCAGGGAAGACAGCCAGATGGCCAACAGACACATGAAAAGATGCTCAACATCACTCATCATCAGGGAAACGCAAGTCAAAACTACAAAGAGATACCACCTCACACCTGTCAGAATGGCTAAAATCTAAAACACGAGAAACAATGAGTGTTGGCGAGGATGTGAAGGAAAAGGAACCCTCTTGCCCTCTTGGGGGAAATGCAAATGGGTACAGCCGCTCGGGAGGTTCCTCAAAAAGTTAAAAATACAACTACCCTGTGATTCAGGATTTGCACTACTGGGCATTTACCCAAAGAATACAAAAACACTAATTCAAAGGGATACATGTACCCTTATGTTTACAGCAGCATTATTTACAATAACCAAATCATGGAAAGAGCCCAGATGTCTATCAACTGACGAATGGATACAGAGGATGTGGTATATATACAATGGAATATTACTCAGCCAGAAAAAAGAATGGAATCTTGCCATTTACGATGTGGATGGAGCTAGAATGTTTTATGCTAAGCAAAGTAAGTCAGAGAAAGACAGATACCATATGATTTCACTCATGTGGCATTTAAGAAAGAAAACAAACGAGCAAAGGGGGAAAAAAAGAGAGAAACCAAGAGACTCTTTGTTGTTTTTTTAATTTTAGAGAGAGAGTGTGTGCGTTGGGGAGAGGGCAAAGGGAGAGAGACAGAATCTTTTTTTTTATTTTATTTGTTTTGAGAGAGCAAGCGAGTGGGGGGGGGGGGTTGCAGACAGAGAGAGGGAAGGAGTTACCCAAGCAGGCTTTGCACTGTCAGCATAGAACCTGATGTGGGGCTTGAATCCCACGAACTTGAGATCATGACCTGAGCCCAAATCAAGAGTTGGATGCTTAACCAACTGAGCCACCCAGGCGCCCCAAGAGAGAGAAAATCTCAAGTAGGTTCCATGCTCAGTGTGGAGTCCTATGCGGGGCTTGATCCCATGACCCTGGGATCATGACCTGAGCCAAAATCAAGAGTCAGATGCTCAACCAACTGAGCCACCTGGGCACCTCCAAGAAAGAGATTCTTAACTATAGAGAAGAATCTGAGGGCTACCGGAAGGGAGAGGTGGGGGGTGACGGGTGAGGTAGGTGATGGGGATTTAGGAGTGCACCTGTCATGATGAGCACTGGGTGTTGTATGGAAGGTGTTGAATCACCTTATTATACACTTGAAACTAATATAACACTAAATGTTAACTATGCTGGAACTAAAATAAAAATGCAACGGGGCGCCTGACCGGCTCAATCAGTACAACAGGTAACTCTTGATCTCAGGATTGTGAGTTCAAGTCCCACACTAGGCATGGAGCCTACTTAAAAAAAAAATAAAAGTAATAAGAAAATAAAGATGTAATAAGAAAATAAAGATGTAATAAGAAAAACTATGCCTTCTATGGTTTTTAAGAGATTATTTCGGAAGTCAGTTACTTCCACTTTAACTCTGATCTCTGCAGATGATTGAGAGGTGACCACCATGCATGTCGAATGTTGCTGCCTGTTCGGGCAACAGTATGAGGAAATGGGGTGGGGTGAGGAGATCTTGATTAGCCCAGAATGTTCTCTCGTCCGCGTCCAGGTATCTGTCTCTGGTGGAGACCAATGCTCGCTAAGGGGGCAGATGCGTGCAAAGGGAGAACAAAGTTCCCAGTTGACATTGGACTGAGAATTTCAACTGTCAGAGCCTCTAAGCTCTGCACTGCCTACCTCACTTGTGCAACGTGGGCATGGCAGGAAGAGTTTACATGTGGCCCAGCGAAAGCCTCGAGCTGTCGGTACAGCTGGGGTTGGCAGTGGCCCCGGGGACACCGGGGAAAGTCCTGGGAGAGCACTCGTTGCCCTGGCGGCAGCCGTGCGTAAGCTGTCCCCGCCACCACGCCCCGGCCCTCCGCCCAGAAGGAATGCTGCGAGGAGCCAATGCCAGGCCCACCGTGTGCCTGGGGCTGCTCTAGCACTCACGTGTCATAATCCATTTGTGTCTCACGTCAGCTCCGCAAGGTACGTGCTAATGCCATTCCCATTTGCAGATGGAAAACTGAGGTGCCCTAGTTGAGTGATGCATGCAGATTCAGGAGCTCGTAGGCAATGGAGCCAGGATTAGAACCCAGGACTGTTGACACTCTGATCCTGCACCCCATCAGGTTACAAGGATGAGTAGTGGCCCCGGGGCGGGGCGGGCGTGTCGGCTCCTTTAGGAGGTCCCCGTAAGAGCTGTGGGTGCTGGAAAGTGAGGGCTCCTTACAGGAAGCTGAGATACCCACGTCGGATGTAAGTGCTGGAGACTTCCTCGGCACGAGCCGCTTTCTTATCGCGCGTCCGGGCCGGATCCGCCCAGAAGCTGCTCTGTGTAGCAATCGGTTGGCATTTGTTGAACTGACTGATGGGAGCTGCTATTAATTCCAAGACTTCAGCTTCCTCATCTACAGAAAGAACACAAGAGTCTGTGCTTGCCCAGCGTGGTGTGTGTAGATTACAGGCAATGACAGGACCTCAGATTCCTAGACGGGTGACAGGTGCAGGGACCGTGTCCTGCACACCGGGGGTGGCTCAGAGCTCCAGGAAGGAAAGAAAAGGAGTCACGTGTGTGAGGCAGCCCAGGGAGGGAGCCGGGTTGTCGCCGGTGATCATAGTTGACGTTCGTGACCTTGTGACACAAACATGCGACTCCAGCAAAGCTGGTCCCGGCCTTTCCCAGTTCCCTGAAAAGTAGCAGTGTTGGTTCTGCCTCAGGGTCTTTACCTGACAGTTCCTGCTTCCCAGAACCCTTCCCTTCTCTGCCACTTGCACATGTACACGCTGTCCCTGTTCTGTCTGGCTAACCCCTTTAGATCCCTTTTACACGTCCCTTCCGGGAAGCATCGTCTGACGTGCAGAGCTAGCTCGACTCCCTCCTTATGCTCCCGTGGCCCCTACGCGTCTTGTTTAAAACACCCATCACCCTGGTGGTCTGTCCAAGTCAGCGTGCCTGGCTGGACGGACTCAGGGAAGGCTGTGACCTTGTCCTATCCACCACCACGTCCCCAGCACCTCACACACGGCCAGTCACCTAATAACTGCTCAGCTCACACTTGTTGGATGAGTGAGTGAAGTGTTAGCATCTCTGTTTGCACAGAGGAGGAGAATGAGGCTCAGGGACACACAGTGACCCACTCAGAGTCACCCAGCTGGGTGGCCAGGCCTGAGCCCCTGAGCTTATGATGCCGAAAACATCAACAGGTGCCCGGAAGGCTTGCTTCAAAGCGCAGTGGGAAGGCAGCGAGACTGGGAAGAAGGGACTTGGAAATCATTGCTGCGTTCCGAACACGTCCAAAGGGAAAAGAAAATGCAGGCTTGAACAGGAGCTGGTTTTCAACCCTTCCAGATCATCTGAGCCTGTACTCGATCACTTCAGGTGTCTGCTCAGCCATCACCTTCCAGAGACCTGCCCGGGGCCCTTACTTTGAAATAACAACTCCAGGGGCACCTGGGTGGCTCAGTGGGTTGAGCGTCAGACTTCAGCTCAGGTCATGATCTCACGGTTTGTGGGTTTAAGCCCCGCGTCGGGCTCTGGGCTGACAGCCTAGAGCCTGGAGCCTGCTTCGGATTCTGCGTCTCCCTCTCTCTCTGCCCCTCCCCTGCTCGTGCTTTGTCTCTCTCTCTTAAAATTATATAAACGTTAACAAAATTTAAAAAAAAAGAAAAGAAACAGCAACTCCTCCCGAGATTCTCCCTCCCCATCCCTGCTTTTTCCTCTCTGTATACTCACTACCGTCTCACACGCTCCCCGTGTGCCTGATGGGCCGTCTGAGACCGCAACGTGACGCTGCCGTGTCACTCTGGGGGATGGGGACTCTGTCGGGTTTCTTCACAGCCACATCTATCCCCTGGTGCCCAGAACAGAGCCTGACACCTAGGCGGCACTCAATCAAAAGCTGCAGGGTCAATGCAAAATGAACAAAAGCTTGCACCTTCCTCATATGCTGCTTCCTCTCTTAAACATCTATTCTTGCGGAGCAATCTTATTACGGCCGCTGGGCTGGAGCTCCGCCGTCTGGAAAGGTCACAGGCAGCCGGGACAGCTGAGATCGAAATTTAGAACTTCATTAGCACGTACAGTTTGGTGCATTTTGACATGTGGACACTGCTGTTATACCATCATCGAAGTCAAGAGAGTGGACACATGCAGCCCCTAGAAAAGTTTCCCTGTATCCCTCTGTAACCCTCCCTCCAAAGGCACCTCCCCCCCGACTCGTAGGCAACCACTGATCTGTCCTATTCTCATAGATCAGTTCGCATTTCAAAGCATTTCGCATAAACGGAGCCAAGCAGCACATAGGGTTTTGTCTGTTCGTTTGCTCGGCTTCTTCCACTCAGCATGATTATTCGGAGTCTCATCCGTGTCGTGACACACACGAGGGGTTCATCCCTTCCATTGCAGAGTAGTGCTCAGTTGCACGGACACACCCCAAGTTGTCTCTGCATCAGCCTCCGCTGATGGACGTCTGAGCTGTTCCAGGTTTGGGCTCTTCGCAAAGCAAATCTGTGAACGTTCAGGCGTAAGTCCTTGCGGGGACGTATACTTCCATCTCTCTTGGATACGTGTCGGCAGGTGGATGGCTAGAGCACATGCTAAGCGGATGTTAAACTTTATAAGAATCTGTGAAGCTGTTTTCCGAGGCGGCTGTGCCAACCTTACGATCCCAACTAGCACTGTGTGGGATTCTAGCCCCTCCACACCCTCACCCAAATGGGAGTGATCAGCCTCTAGTCCGGGTCCTTCTGACAGGGGAGGGCTGGCGTGGCTTGTTGCGGTTTTAGTTAGGATTTCGTGGTTCTTTGCCAACCCTCCATCTTCTTTGGCCAAGCAAAATCTTTTACCCAGTTTTCTGCCGGGTTGCTTCTCGTGATTAGTGTTCCGTTTCGAGTTTCAAGAGCTCGTCGTATATTCTGGCTACAAATCCTTCATCAAAGGTACGGTTTGCAAATATTTTTCCTCATCCTGCAGCTCGTGTTTTCACTCTCTCAACACCGACTTTTGGAAGAGCGGAGCTATTCATTTTGAAGGGTGTCACATTTGTCAAACTTTTCTTTCCCAGACAGCCACCTTTCCTCGACAGACACCTTTCCTGGAGAGGTATCTGTGAAATCGTTGCTCAACAGCATCACAAATCCTATTTCCTTCCAGAAGTCTGTGTGTGTGTGTGTGTGTGTGTGTGTGTGTAGTTTTATAACTTTGCCTTTACATCTATGGAACATTTTGAGGGGGGCTTTTTTTTTTTGTATACAGTGCAAACAACGGACCACAGTTCTCTTTTTCGTTTTTCACACCTGTAGGTCCAGTTGTTCCAGCTTTGTTTCTTCGAAAAGGCTCTCTTCTTTCTCCTCCGTGAACTGCCTTCTCACGGGTCAGAAATCGAATGCGTCAGTCTATTTGTGTCCTCTCCCTTCTGCTCCATTGATCTACTCGCTCATTTTGATACCAATGGCAGTTTCTTAATCACTACACGTTAACTACTTTCGACCTGGTTAGTGGTCTTTTGTTGTTTGTTGTCCTTTTACAAGGTTGCTTGGCTACAATAGGTTATTTGCATTTCCGTGGGAATCTCAAGTTACTTGTCAGTTTCTACCCCCAAGCCAGCTGTGATTTGGGTTCGGGTGGTGTTGCATCCGTAGATCAGCCCGGGGAGAATTTACATCTCAACAAGGTGGAGTCTCCTGACCCGTGGGTACAGCGTGGCTCTCCACTTATCACAGTTTTCCGGGCTGTCTCTCCGGGGCACTTTATAGTGCTCAGTGTACCATTGTCAGACTTACCCATAGGTGGCAAATATTTTTAAGACTATTGTAAATCATATTGCCGTTTAAGTGTTCAGTTTTTAGGGTTTTTTGCCCACGGATAGCATATAGAAATTCGATTTTTTGTTTACTTGTATCCTGCAGGCTTGCTAAACTCACTCATGAGTTTTAGCAGCTTTTTCATAGGTCCCATGAGTTTTTCTATTTAGACAGTCATGGAGTCTGTGAATAAAGACAGTGTTAGATCTTTTCCAACCTGGATACGTTTCATTTTTTTCATGGCCTCATCGCACTGGTCAGAGCATCCAGCACCATGTTTAACAGAAGTGGTCAGAGCACATATGAGTGATTCCTTCTCTAGTCTTTCGCCTTGAAGTATGATGTTAGCTGCAAGTTTTTCATGGATGGTCTTTATCATATGGAAGAATTTCCTTTCAATTCCGACTTTGCTAATAGTTTTAATCAGAAATGGACACTGGGGGCTCCTGGGTGGCTCAATAGATTAAGCGTCGATTCTTGGTTTCAGCTCAGGTCATGATCTCACTGTTTGTGAGTTCCAGCCCGGGTTCACGCCAAGCGTGGAGGATGCTTGGGATTCTCTCCCCCCTCTCTCTCTGCCCCTCCCCCACTTGCTCTCTCTGTCTGTCTCTCAGAATAAATAAAAAAACTTAAAGAAATGTTTTAACAAGAAATGGATGTTGGATTTTGTCTGATGGTTTATGTTTATCTATCAAGATGATCATACGGTTTTTGGTTTTCATTCTATTATAGGATGAATTACATTATTTCTAAATATTAAATCAACTTTGTATCATTAGGATGAACCCAACTTGGTCATGATATTACTATTCATTTGTTGTTGTCGTTGTTGTTGAGAGAGAGAGGGAGAAAGAGAGTGCAAGCAGGGGAAAGGGGCAGAGGGAGAGAGAGAGAATCATAAGCAGTCTCCACGCTCAGTGCAGAGCCCAACATGGGACTCAATCTTAGGACCATGAGATCATGACCTGAGCCAAAATCAAAAGTTGGACATTTAACCGATTGAGTTACCCACACATGATATATGAAAAAATATATATATATATTTTTAAAATATATTATTGGTTTCTATTTGCTAGGAACTTTTGCATCTAAGTTCATAACAAATATTGGTCTGTGCCTTTCTTATAGTGCCTTTCTTGTTTTGGAACCAAGGTATTGCTGTCTCACCCACCCCCCACCCCCCTAACCATCAGTTTGTTCTCCACAGTTCAGAGTCTGTTTCATGGTTTGCCCCTCTCTCTCTTTTTTTCCTTTTTTTTTTTTTTCACTTACTTCAGGTTTAATTTGCTCTTTTTTTTTTTTTCCCAGTTCCTTAAGGGAGATTTGGAGTAGAGATCTTTTTTCTTTTCTAATCTAGGAAGTTAGCGCTATAAATTCCCCCCTAATGAATGTCGAGTCCAGTTGATTTCTTACTTCTCACCCTCATTTTACATTTCCTGCTTCTCTACATGCCTGGTATTATTTAGTTGAATGACAATCATTTTAGCTTGCTAGGTGCTAAATATTTTTGTATTCATATAAAAAACCCTTAGGCTTTGTTCTAAGATGCAGTTACGCACTTGGAAATATTTTGATCCTTTCCATCTGTTTTTTAAGATCTATTGGATGGGGCCACAATGGTGTTTAGTTTAGGGTTAATTATTCCCATATCATTGGGAATACATCATATGATGTAAGTACTCTACAGGATGATTCCTGAATTTCAAAGTTTTCAAGTCTGGCTGGCACTATTCCCAGCCCCCTGTGGGCACTGAATGCTAATCCCTCTAATCCTTTTGGGTGGTTCTTTCTCTGGCCTCAAATAGCTTTCTCACAGGCACCTGCTGACAGCACTGTACTGAGTAGTTGAAAGTGACCTTTTGCAAATCTCTGGAGTTTTCTCCTCTCCTCTACTCCTCCCAGAATCTGTGGACACCTTGAACCGTCTGGCTTCTGAGCACTGCCTCCTTAACTCGGGGAGCCCCAGGGCCCCACCTGGATTCCCTTCCCTGCAGCAGTGCCCAGAATGTCTCTCAAGGCAGAAATTGAGGGCAATTGTAGGGCTAGCTTCATTTATTTCCTATCTGTCAAGGTCACTGTCCTTCATTGCCTAGTGTCCCTTGTCTTGAAAACTATTGTCTGTTTGTTGGTTTAACATTTTTAATGTTTATTTATTTTTGAGAGAGAGAGAGAGAGAGAGAGAGCGCAAGCAGGGGAGGGGCAGAAAGAGAGGGAGACACAAAATCCGAAGCAGGCTCCAGGCTCCGAGCTGTTAGCACAGAGCCCGACGTGGGGCTCGAACCCACAAACTGTGAGATCGTGACCCGAGCTGAGGTCCGGCGCTTAATGGACTGAGTCATCCAGGTGGCCCTTGAAAACTATTATTTGTACCTTTTGCCTATTAATTTTTTTTTTCCAAGCGAGTAGGCTAATTTGGTCCTTGTTACTATAGCCTGGTTGTAAGCTTTCGACTAAAGTAGCTTTCATTTATCTGTCTCATCTCAACAAGATTATGCATCTTTTCATACAATTATGATTCTTTTTGTCTTTCTGTAAATTACGTATTCATCTCTTGGCTCATTTTTCCCTAGGGTGTTTCTCCTTCCTCTAATTTTGGTGAACTCTATAGAGATTTATACACTAGAGATAATAACTCTTTGTTATTAATATGAAATTAAATTCCAGATATTTGCCGAGTATAACATTTGTCATTTAATTCTTATGGGTTTTGTCATGCACATGTTTTTGATTTTTATGTAAAAATATTGTCCCTAATTGCTTCTCAATTATTAAATGTATTTCTTAAAAAAATGGCTTTTATGTAAAACTACTTTCCCTTATTGTGTCTAAATGATTCGATATATTTTTAAAATAAACAAACAACATAAATAAACACATTCGGTGGAAATCAAGCCATACAGATGAGCTTTATAAGCCCCCCCCCCCCCCCCACCTTGGGTGAGGGGCACTAAGGCTCTGACCTAATAGCCAGACTCTTAGTACCCAGATTTTTTTTTCGGGGAAAATGTCTTTGAAATAAACTTGCACTGATGATCTGCACGTGTCTATATTTGAAATCAGTTGCTAAAGTTGGGTAAGGTGGAGCTCCGTATGCTGAATTCGGTTGTTCATCACCTCCAAGCTCTAGTTTTGGAGAACTAGTCCCCGGGAAGAAACCCCAAGCGCGGGAAGGGAAGCAGAAGATTCCCATCCAGCTAAGACCCCGTGTGGGAGCAGGGAAGCACGGCTAGGGGAAAGAGGTGCCACCGTTTATTGAGCACCCGCTATGCGGCAGCCACTGTGGACGACGACGTCTGTCCAAGAGAACGGCTGCATCGGATGCAGCGGATATCGTGCTGTTTGCTGCTGCCCTCGTCTTGGGGACACCGTTCCTAAACTCGGAAACCCTCCCTCCTTACCACCCCTGCCTCCCCGCAGTGGAAGTCAGTAACTCGCTTTCCCAGCTCCCCTTGCGATTCAGGGCAGGCGTGGGATCCGGCTCCACCAATCAGATGCACGGACGCAACCTCCCGATTTGGAGGAGCGAAGTGATTGGAGGAGGCACGCGCTGCAGGAAATCCGCTTGCGCGTGAGAGTTACAGCCGAGGCTGCGTTTCGGAAGAGCGGCGCTGGGGTCCCGGGGCCCGGCCTCCCCCGTCCGCCCTGTGAGCCGAGATGTCTGTGCTCAGCGTGGACGTGGCACTGGGGGACCTTCACTCGAGGTGACCCGCGGGGGGACTGGGACATTTAGCCACCACCCCCGATCCACAGGCCCTTTGTGGGGGCTCGTCCGGGAGGTCCCTAATACCTTTACACTGGTGCTGGGGGAACCTCTGGCAGTTGTTGCCTGTTTTTTCAGGCTTGTCGGGAGGGAGACACGGTTGAAACTTGCAGCTTCTTCACAGCTGGCAAAGGGGGGGGGGGGGAGGGGGGAGGGAAATCAACATCTCTCCTTGTTTGCCGTAGAGAATCGGGTTGGCAGACGCTGAAACCATTGTGCTAATGGCCACCAACGCTTCCCTTTGTTCATTGGAATAGGAGTCCAGCCTTCCCCCCCCCGCATCAGATGCTGTGCCTGGTGACAGATGATCGTGAGATGCAGGAGGAAAACCGGAATATCAAAACTCGGTGACCAGCGAGGCTATCAAAACGACAAAAGCCCCCCACCCACCACTCCGTGCGGTCTGGTCCGGAAGGTAATTGTGGGCGGGGTGCGCAGGGTGGGGTATTTGACGTTACATGAAGCCCGAACATGTGAATTTGATCAATTAGTGGGAAGCGATTCCCTCCAGCCCCCCCGACAAGATCACAGGAAATTTGTTAGCCCTGAACGGGAATGCTTCACAGAAGAGAAGTCCCTGGAAGTGATATCCCCGGAACGCTTTGGCTCTGCTGTCAAGGGTTAGGGTCTGTTGGGAAAGGCTTTAGGGTTTAACGGTCCTCTCACCGTTACCTGGCGCCTGTATATTTAAAGCTTCTGCATTCATCCATTCCTTCAACCAATACTTAAGGGACGCCAGGCACTGCCCCAGAGTCCGTGAACGGCAATGGAGACCGCTTACAGATTCGTCCCTGCGTGGGGTTAACGCACTCACATCAGTCTCGCACACCACAAACAGCTCCCTTAAATATGTACCATTTTCCTTATGGAAACCTGAGGTTCAGGTCAGGCAGCCTGTAAGCCCTTCCCCAGCTTGTTCTCCGCAGAGCAGCAAGACTGATCTGTTAAAAACTGCAAATCACTGCCTGCTTAAAATCCTCCACTGGTTCCTCATCATTCTTTTTTTTTTTTTTTTAATTTCTATTCATTTTTAAGAGAGAGAGAGAGAGAGAGAGAGACAGAGCGTGAGTAGGGGAGGGGCAGAGAGAGGGAGACACAGGATCCGAAGCAGGTTCCAGACTCTGAGCTATCAGCACGGAGCCCGACGCGGGGCTCAAATCCAGGAACCGCGAGATCATGACCTGAGCCGAAGTCGGAGGCTTAACCGACTGAGCCACCCCAGGCGCCCCAGTTCCTTCCTCATCACTCGTAAGAGTAAAATCCCAATTCCTTAACATGGGCTGTGAGGCCTTGAAGGATCTGGCTCCTCTTTGACCTCGTCTTGAACCTCTCCCCGACTTGCTTACCATAATTCAGTCACGGTTGTCTTCCCTCTATCCCTCCAGTGTGCCAGGCTGGATCCTGCCCCAGGACCTTTGCACCACCTATTCGTCAACACTCTACCCTCCATGAATTGTCTTGTTACCATTCAGATTTCCGTTCAAATACTACCTCTGCGAGAAGGCCTTCTGAGACTTGGCTACCTTACCTTAAATGAACTCACACCCATCGTTCTTTCCTGCAACGTTTGTTTGATTTTTCACATAGCGCTACCAGTCAGCTTTCTTAGTCACAAGCAAGGGAAACCGATTCTGGCTGATGTTGTGGTGAGGAGGGAATCAGCCTTCACAGTTAGACATACTGGTCTGTTCTGTCCCTTACCAGCTGCAATGGCCTGAGACAAGTTTCTTAATCTCTTTGATCTTATAAAGATGTGAGTCAGGACGCGTGCTTTCCCTGCTCAGTCCTCTAAAGCCTTCTCATCTCAAACAGAGAGAAAGCCAGGCTCCTTTCTCTGCCCTCGAAAGCCATACCAACTGGACCATTTCTTGCCTGACCTCTTCTTCCATGGTTTCCCTTTCACTTTGCTCCAGTCAGTTTGTCGCAGTCAGACTTAATGCTGCCTCAGGGCCTTTGCACTCACCGATCATGCTCTCTGCAAGGCTCTGCTCTGAACATCAACATGGTTTGCTCCCTCACTCCTTTTACGACTTCACTCAAATGTTGTCATCTCCGTGAAACCTTCCCTGGTTGAAATTTGCAACCCCATCCCTACCTCCTCCATACCCGCCTCTGCTTTATTTTTCCCCACGGAACTCGTCAGCTTGCAACGTACTGTGTCGCTGGCTTGTTGGCTTATTTGCCTGTCTCCCCTCCGCACAGTGACCGCTCGGTGAGAAAGGATGCTTCTTCACCAGGGTGTTCTGGCAGCTGGAACACAGGCACATGCAGATCCGGTGAGTGAATGAGTGAGCAGGGCTCACCTGCTTTCTCCTCTTCTGCACGGTGGGCGATTAGAGCCCCTCCCCGGCGTTAGGATCGTGAGGAGGGAAGGGCTTAAGTCGTTAGAGTGTCTGGCACACGCCTGCAGGAGCTGGCGGTCTCCGGGCTCGCCCCGTGCGGTTCGCAGGCGTGGCTACCCACTCAGGACGAGCAGCCCAGGAAACAGATTGATTGACACTCTTTGCCTTGAGCGGCCCAAGGGCTGTGTTTGAAAAAGTCTTGAGGCCAATAACTATGAGCAGCTGAAGTTAGTCCACTAGGTTAGTCCGGAGACAGCACTGGTCACACGGACGTTGCCCCCCCCCCTCCCCCCCCCCGGGAGAAAGGACAGGGACACTCCGCTTTAGAAAGAAGCAGGACATAATCCCTGTTCACCTGCGGAGCGGCTGGGCAGCAGAATCGGTGAAAACAGAGGCTTCCCCCCCCCCCAGTGCAGCTTTTAAGAACACGGCTGTGCTGTGCCTCGGGAGCATGGGTCCTAGATCTTACTATGTGACATCTGGTGTGACGGTTAATTTTATGTGCGACTCGGCTGGGCCACGTACTCAGGTATTTGGTTGAACATTATCTTGGATGTTTCTGTGAGGGTGAGTTTGGGATGACATTGACGTTTAAATCAGTGGACTTTGGGGCGCCTGGTGGACCGTCCGACTTCGGCTCAGATCACCATCTCACCATTCGGGAGTTTGAGCCCCGCGTCGGGCTCCGTGCTGACAGCTCAGAGCCTGGAGCCTGCTTTGGATCTGTGACTCCCCCTCTCTCTGCTCCTCACTCACTCACACTCTGTCTCTGTCTCTCTCTCTCCCCCCTGGGTGTCTCAGGTTCTGCAAACAGGGCCGGTAATCGTGGTAACCCTCGCGGGGTTAGCGTGAGCCCTTATGAGCTGGTGCGCATGCGTGCTGAGCGGCGGGAGATGCGGGGGCCACTACCAGCGGGATAGGGCCGCCCCCGAGCGCGTGGGGCCTGAGATAGTGCACGAAACCACAAAATGTGGCGGAGAGCGCGTGAGGGCGGCAGGCTCCCTGCGAGTTCTCAGTGCCCGTCAGTGGCATCGTCGACGTTTGTCAGTTGGTGGGATCTGATTCACAAGATGAGCATAAATGTAGCTCAGACCGTAAGACGTCTAACACACTTTTTAAAATAGGAATTTACTTTTTGAGGTGGCCCGGTGTCTGGGAACCTCAGTCACGTGGAACCTCCTGGCAAATCCAGGGATTGAGAGATCCTAGGGAAATGGGGGGCAGGGGGAGCCGGGAACACACAATCCAAAGCCAGAGAAATGGTTCTGTGGGAAGCGTCCCGGAAGGTATTCAGGTCCCTGGGCCCCCAGGCTGCGGGATCGGTGTCGTGTGTAAAGTAAAGCATCGGAGAATTAATGGACCTTCAGCCCCTGGGGGTTTCATCTTGTTCAGCTTTCGAATCCTGGTACCCAGCCCGGTGCCCGTCCTACGGGAAGGACTTACGCTTCTGTTGAATTGCATGTAATGGCAAGAAGTTAATACCAAACGCGGGGGACTTGATGGATCTTGAAAACTAAAAGAATTTTAAATCTATTTGAAAGATGGCCTAGGGCCATCTTTATGAAGCGTTAATCAGCTTTCCCCGTTTCTGTCTCCATCGAGGGCATCCATGCATCCTATAGAAGTTCTGGAATGCATATTTCAATTAATATTTTCTTTTCAAAGAGGCAGGGTGATGTAAAAACTCAGCCACGTGAGAATGTTTGTAACTATTAGGCTCTCAGTGTATTTTATTTTATAAGCGTTTTATTTTAAGAGAGAGAGAGAGAGAGAATGTGTGTGTGTGTGTGTGTGTGTGCGCGCGTGCACGCACGCATGTATGAGGTGGGGGAGGGGCAGAGGGAAAGAGAGAGAATCTTGGGCAGGTGCCGCAGTCAGCACGGAGCCCGACTCAGGGCTTGGTCTCATGACTCTGTGATCGTGACCTGAGCTGAAACCAAGAGTTGGGACACTTCACTGACTGGGCCGCCCAGGCGCCCCTATTTTATCAGCATTTATTGAACACCTACTGCTTCCGGTAGCAGATGAAGGGACAGATGACGTTTAGAATATGCTTTCAGCCTGAGGGAGCTCCTCGTGTAGCTGGGCTCCCGTATCTCACGGTATATATGGGTATACAAATAAGTGTGCTGCTATCAACATTCACAGGTAGGTGAGATCCCTGGGGGCCGTAGAAATAAGGGAAGAGCCTCTTTGGGGAGGTGAAACTTACACTGAATTATATCATGTTGAGTTTGTAGGTATCTTGAAGACAAAATTCACATCCAACTTCGAATGAATTAAGCTCCCGAAGTGTGACAGGTGGCAAGGAGAACGTGTCTTCAAAGGCCGGGTTGGTCCGTGTCCCTGAGCTGAGTGGCCCCATGGGTTTCCTCCTACCCTACCGGCCACGTTACACGGCGATTCACACATCTGAGACGGGTGTGCATTTAACCCAGACCCGGTCAGTGGTGCTGTCGGGAGGGTGCACCGTGGGCAGCTCAGGTCCCCGGGAAGCCTGCCTGGTTCAGGGATGAGGCGGGGAGGCGCTGGACTCTGCTGTCATAGCGTCACCTCTTGGGAAGTGGGAGAGAAATTCTCTTGCCCGTGCCAACACCAGGCGCGGGGCATCAACCCCTTGCAAAGCCAGCAAATCCCGGGGAACGCGGGTCGGTGCGGAAGTCGGCAGCAGAGGCAGGGAAGGCGGAAGGGTATTTTGGCGCCGCCACCGTCACCGGCACGTCGGCCGCAAGGACAGTGACAGCAACGCCTTAGAAACCACAGTAGCGCGGCCGGAACTCCCCGGGGCTCCGGCGTGTTTCCTTAGCTTGCGTCACCCCCGCTTAAGCCTCACGGGGTATCTGTTACGCACGCACACGTACGTACGTATACGTCGGTAGCGAGTATAAACTACCCTGAGATGTCGTCGCCGGACCGTAGCGAGGATGCCAATAAGCCCTATTGCTTATTTTATCGATGTTCAACTGTGCCTGGAGACTCTCATTATGGAGATGAGCTGATTAGGCCCTTGCAGTTCTCCCTGCGCCCCCCCCCCCCCCCCCCCCCCAGCTGCACGTCCGACCTCTGTCGGCTACACCGCAGTCGGTTGTCTTGACTGAATGTAGGGAAGGCGGCTGTGCTCGGTCGGTGGTGTGATTCTAAAATCTGTAAACCAACGCAGTTACGCTGATTCTGCTTCTGTGACTGTAACGTCCTATGAGGCCACGTGGTTTGGCGACCAGCTGCGAAAGTAGCCGAGGGGGAGGGGCGGGGGGGAAGGGTTCTGGCCTCGGTCTGAGGTCTGGTTCTCTCCTTCGCTGGCTGCGTGCCTTCCGCAAGTCACGCCCCCTCCCGTGCCTCAGTTTCCCCCGCCCGTAAGACGGGAAGTGACTGCATCCCCCTCACTGGGTTGTAAAAGCTGTGTGAGCGTGTGTCGGGGAGGGTGCGGGCGCGGGGTGCTCGGCAGCTGTCCCGCGTGTAGGGATCGCTCTGCACGCTCACTGTCCCCCACAGTGACAGGTCCCGTGTGTCACAGCCTCTCCACCCGATCCTGCTCCAATTCTCTTTACCCTCAGCTCTGGGAGGAGGCTTCCTCCGCTTACTCCTCCAGCCCCCCGTTGAATTTATTATTTTGGCAATGATTTTTCTTTTCCAGGAACTCTTCCGTATTCTTTTTTTTTTTTTTTAATTTTTTTTTTCAACGTTTTTTATTTATTTTTGGGACAGAGGCAGAGCATGAACGGGGGAGGGGCAGAGAGAGAGGGAGACACAGAATCGGAAACAGGCTCCAGGCTCCGAGCCATCAGTCCAGAGCCTGACGCGGGGCTCGAACTCACGGACCGCGAGATCGTGACCTGGCTGAAGTCGGACGCTTAACCGACTCAGCCACCCAGGCACCCCCTTTTTTTTGTTTTTTGGTTATTTTTTTTTTTAACTCCCGTATTCTTCGCGTGTTTTCGGAATAGCTTCTTCTCAAGTTCTGTGGCTGCGATACCATCTCAAACCTCTCTGAAGATACGAGTTCAGCCTTTCAGGGGTCTCTTCTCTTCTCTGAGTGGGCGCTTTCCTTTGGGGGGGGGTTCTGTGTTGATCCCACCCCCCGCCTCCCGGAGTGATGTTTTCCCCAAGGTCTGCCGATCCCCGCCTGTCCTTCCAGTTTATCCGTGAAGGACCGAGCTGGCGGATAGAGGGGGCTCCGCGGCTCTCTGCCCGGTGCGTGTGTGACTGTGTTTGATCGTTCGGCTTCCCCCACGGAGGGCAGGTTGAGGTGGGCTTTCACCTGTGCGTGGGGTCTGTCGGCCAGCGGCTTGACGTCAGTCTGTATGCACTGGTACAGATAGAGCGCCCCTCCTTCCGGAGGCAAACTCTACCCTAAGCACCGGTCATCTGCAATTAGGAGGTGTAGCCTCGTCGGGCTTTTCTGTTTCTTTGGAAAGTGGAACTGAGCTTCAGTTTGGAAATAAATGCAGCGATTAGTGGGGTGGGTGTGGAGGTAACAATGCTGGGGGTGCTGATACCCAGCTCTTTTGCTGACATATTTAAACATTTTTAAAAACATTTTTAAATGTTTATTTTTAAGAGAGAAAGGCACAGCATGGGTGGGGGAGGGGCAGCGAGAGAGGGAGACACAGAATCCGAAGCAGGCTCCAGGCTCTGAGCTGCCAGCACAGAGCCCGACGTGGGGCTCGAACCCACGAACCGTGAGATCGTGACCGGAGCTGAAGTCGGACGCTTAACCGACTGAGCCAGCCAGGCGCCCTAAACATGTTTCAAATAATGGTTTTGGATTTATAGAAGAGCTTCGATGGTAAACATAAAAGGATTCCTGTATACTGTCCGTTTGCCTCTTCCTAATGTCACACGCATGCTGCATTTGTTAAACTAAGAAATTAGCATTGCTATGTTACCATTAACGAAACTATAGGCCTTTGGGTTTTTTTTTTTTTTTTATTTCACCAATTTTTCCACTAATGTCCTTTCTCTGTTCCATGGGCCAGCTGAGGGCACCCCGTTTCCTTTGTCTCCTGCGATCCGTGACATTTCCCCATTTCTCACGGCCACCATGCTTTGGCCAGCGATGGTCAGGCATTCTGTAGAATGCTCCTCAGCTGTGGTTTGTCTGGTGTTTTTTTATGACTAGACTGGTGCGGGGAATAAGTTAGGAATTCTCTGAGCTTGCACCAATGAGTTAACGAGACTTAGGATGGAAGCATCCGAGATTAGGTAAACAGGGCGGAAGCGTCCCCAGCATAGTACAAAAGCAGAAAGCTGCTTTCACAGGACGGAGGGTCCAGAATAGGTAAACAGGTAAGCAGGGCCAGAGACCACGGCAGGGCAAAGTTGCCCAGAGCAGAGCTGATCAGTGAAAGAAGGGAGCCTTGCGGACCCTGAGGTAGCATGCTCTATCTGCCTTGTTCCCCGGGCAAGTTAAGGTAAACAGACGTGGCATCTCGTGCCTGCCGTAAACAACCATCTGCTGGGCGCTGCGCTTTTGTTTTGTGTTGCCCTAAACCCTCACACCGGATATCTTCGAAACCCCCCCTTCTCTCACACACACGAGTTAACGTTCACTGTTTCGTTGTCTCTTTCGGTACGTCCATCACATTCGTAAGCCTTCTGATCCTAATCAAAACAGAGCAAGGACCCTTGCTCTGGGCTCTCGTCTCCCCCTGGACATTAGCCTCTCTCGCAATTAATTCTGCGTCCGCTCTCTCGCCGGACAAGAGACAACTCCAGACTCGAAGTCTGCGACAGACTGGAGTTCTGCATTTGGGGGAAGTCTAGTGTGGGAATGGAGTGCGCTTCTCATCACGTCCCGTCGGTGTCACCTGATACCGGTGTGACTTTTTGCGGGTGTTCTCTAATCCCCTGGTTTAGGTGGTGCCTGTCGGGTTTCTCCTCCACCACACCACTGCCTTTCCCTTTCCGTGTCCTGTGAGAAGTGAGTCTCTAGGTTCAGGGCATCAGGCTCCAGGATAACGGCCATGCTTACCCATAACCTACCCCTGGCCGCTGTCTTCACTGGGGGCAGACTGGGGTCTCGGCCAAGTTTGGTGCGTTCTCAAGGGCTTTGGGGCTTGGGGGATGCAGAATGTCAGGGCAACCTCTTCCTCCAACTCATTTTTAGCATTGGAGATGTATAGGGGCACTTTTTCAGTTCATCACACGGAAAGCTACTCTGTGATTTGGGGAAAGGCCATAAAATAGGATTTCTCTGGGGCCCAGTTTGCCTCTTTTGAAAAGGGGTTGATGCTTTGGGCCTCGCAGAGATCTGAGGACCCGGTGGGACGGTCTGGGCGGAGTGGCTGGCCCGGGGCCTGGCAGGTGGTCGGCTCTCAGCAGATGCCGGTCCCCCATTGCCCCAGCCGTCAGCGCTGTCTACCACCGCTAACATTTTAAAGTCCTGAGTTTACTGTCACCGCAGAAGACAGACGACTCTGAGGAGTGCTTTTCACAGGATAGAATTTTTTCAATCTTTTTTTTAATGTTTGTTTATTGATTTAGAGAGAGAGAGAAGTGGGGAGGGACAGGGAGAGATAGAGGACCGGGAGAATTCCAATAAGGCTCCAAACTGCCAGCACAGAGCCCGATGCAGGGCATGAACCTGCCAACTGTGAGACCATGACCTGAGCCAAAATCAACAGTTGGATGCTCCACTGACTGAGCCACTCAGGTGCCCCTCAAAGGATAGAATTTTCATATGGAAGAATGAAATATGAGATCACTATTTATGCCCCCTCTTGTCTCTCTTTGGCAAATCAGAGCCAGAAAGTTCTGTGTGTGTGTGTGTGTGTGTGTGTGTTTTAAAATATTAAAACTATAATATTTTCTTCAAATCCAGTGAAATTTGAGTTTCCCTTTGCTAAGAGCCCTGTGCTTAGCCCAAACCTCTTCCCCCCTCCTCTTTCCTAATGGACTTTCCCTTTTGTTCACCCATGTCGCTCACTCCTTCATCCAGCCTAAACCACTCGCAGCACTTCCTTCGCCCATGCCAACGCTTGGTTCAGGATGGGCATGAGACCAGATTTTGACCAATGAGTCATCAGGGAAAGCTTGGGGGATTCTGGGAAAGACTTCCCTTTTTTGAGAGAAAGCTCCGGGAACACAGGATCCATCCTACCTCCCTGAATGCTCTTGTGTCTGGTATGATGTGCTCAACTGTGGGGTCACCAGCCTGAAGATGATGTCAACCCATTAGGGATGTCCGTGCAGAAGGGCGGACGAAACCTGGACCCTGGTGGTATCGCTGATCTGTGGACCGTTCTGTGCCAGGAGTTCCCCTCCCCTGGACTCCCTGGGGATAGTACTTTTTTGTGTGCCAGGCAGTTAAAGTCGGGTTTCCTCTTGCTCATGGCAGAAAGCAAACTCATACTCCTAGAAAAATCCTCCCGCAAACAAGCGGCCTTTAAAAAATACCTTTCTAAAGACTCTTTGAGATGTCCTTTACACATGTCTGATGTGTGTATCCCAGAGGGAAAGTGAGCACACGTGTGTGCACTCATGCTTGTGTGTGAGGGGCAGGTTACAGAGCGGTGGGCAGCTCACCAGGAAGGGAAGCAGATAAGAATGAGCACAACCGAAAGGGTCCAGAGGAAGGAGAGGAGAAGACGATCTTCACTGAGTGTGCATCATATGCCGGGCAACTGGAACAATGCATTCATGATTTTGTGTTATCACCGTGATGGCTCTCTGAGGTGTTACACCCGGGACTCAGAGATTTCAAGTGTCTTGAAATCTGACCCCAAAGTCTGCCCCATGCCTTTACCACCCAATCCAGTCCTTCAAGTCCCCTAGAAACGTCCCGAGTCCATCCATGTTTCCCCATCTCCAGGACCACCACCCTGACCCAAGCTCCAGCGTCTCTCCTGGGCTGCTGCCCATCCACTGACCGGTATCCTGTCAGCTGCCACCCTCGCTCCCACTTGCCATGGTCTCTCGTCTGCACGGCCGACACCCTCCTCTCTCAAACAGCTCAAGGGGATCTCACCGCGCAAATCCGAACTCCTCCCGGTGGCTCCCCTGCACTTGGGCGATCGGGCCCTGCCTGGCTCTGTAGCCACACCTTGTACCACTTTTCACTCCACCCACCAAGCCCCCGCCTCCTTGGCCTCTTTACTTTTCTTGGAATAACCCAGATCATTTTTAATCCAGGGTCTTTGCCCAGTTGGTTCTCTTTGCCTGGAATACGTCATCATCCATCATCTCTTTGCATGGCTGACACTCTTGTTGTATTTATTTTTAAAGAGAAAGACATAGGGGCAGGGGGGGTGAGTGGGGGAGGGGCAGAGAGAGAATCCCAAGCAGGCTCCATACTGCCAGTGCAAAGCCTGATGCAGGGCGCGAACGCACTAACCATGAGATCGCGATCTGAGCCCAAACCAGGAGCCAGACACCCAACCGACTGAGCCACCCAGGTACCCCGTGGCTGACCCTTTTTTAACCTGCAGGTGCTGACCCTGAAGGCTCTCACTGAGCACAGCAGGGTAGCCCCCTCCATGTGGCACCCTGTTAACTACATTGGTTACCTCCATCTCAACTTGAGTTATTTTATTTCTTACTGTTTCCTTGACTGACTCCCCCTGTAGAGAATATTGACTCCATGAGGGCCAAGAACTTCTCACCACCGAGTCACCTGTGCTCAGGACAATGTCTGTCACGTGTTGGTTTCTCAAGTAAGAGTTTACTGAATGCATGAGCAAGTGTGCAAGAGCTCTGCCTTTGTGTCTTGCTCATCTGTTCCACAAAGGTTTCGAGGTGGCTCATACGGAAGAAACCCAATCGCTTAAAAAATAGACTTTAAAAGATAAAACATGAGAAATAGAGAAATGGTGAAATTAAGTTACAAGATCAACACCAGATACTCAACGCCACGCTGTTCTCAAAAATGAGCCCAATCTTGTCTCTCGGGTCCCTGTTAGCTAAATAAAGCCATTAGTAAATGTCACAGTGTCCTAGATCTGTCCTTCGTGCCCACACGGCCTCATCTGACTGGTCCAGGAGTCTCTGAACTGAGCTGGACTATCGCACTCTTCCGCTGGGGAACTTGTACCAAGGGATACAGAGGATTCAGACAGGTGGCCATAGGCTCCGAAACTGTGAGATGATGAATCTTGGGAGCTGCGCAGGGTGATGAAACGGCTGGAAAAGCGAGTGTGCAGAGCAGGGCAAGAGCACAGCATGCGTATGTGGAGGTGGGGCTGAGGGGGGAGCTCTTGCAGCTTCAGAGAGAAAGGTGGCAACTGTGGCTGCCGGCTGACCCCCCAGTTCCCACAAGGGCATCTGAAGTGCTCCAGATGGCATCGGTAGGATTCCTCCTGGTCCTTCTGACAAATCTGCTTTTCCTTGAGCTTCTGGGTCTCTGTTCTTGATAATCATTGTTCTGAGACCAGGACTGATGAGAGGCGACCGAACCAGTCAGAATAGACTAGCTTGTGTGGCAGTAACAAATATCCCCCAAATCTCAGTGGCTTCAAACAGCAAAGACCTACACATAGCACACATCCATCACGGGTGGACTGCCGTGCTGCTACACGACTCCTCTCTGGGACCCAGACTGATGAAGTAGCCTATAGCTGAATCATCACCAGTCACTGTGGCAACCACCCAGTGGATTAAAAGTGGTTGGAAAGAGGAAATCACCTATTGTGGCAATGTAATTTCCTGCTTAAGCCATATTGAATTACTTGCTCTTCTTGGGAGGTGACCAGATTTCTTTGATGCCTTTGGGACTTGGCAAAAAAGACCTTAGCAACAACCTATAGGACATGGAACTAATTCTTCAAGAGGTATAGACATAAAGCGTAATACAAGAAAGCAGGTCCGCCATTACATTCTGGTTGCGACCTCAAAGAGTGGGAAGTAGGTGAGAGTGGGGAAATTCTATCAAAAGAGATGTGGAGGAGGCTAGTGAGTAAAACTTGGGCTTATTTGATTTTGGTCTCCGATACAGTAGGACTGTCCAAAGGTGATTTTCACATACTGTCCTCTGTTAGGTGTGGCTGTGATCGAAGCCTGCCCATTTCCCCCACAAAGAAGGAGGAATTTCTCTTCTGAATGGTTAGAATCTGAGTCACTGATGGGGCCACTATTACTAATGGCTGGAGCTGCTGTGCTTGGCATCCTTGAATTGGATGGTGCCAAGGTCAAAATTTGAGAAGAGTCGAGGGTCTTGCTAAGACCCTAATCCTGGTCTTCTTGCTTCAACTTGAGCTTCTCACAGGGCTCTGCACTGGGGCTTTGGTGTTGATAGGGACGCTTGTTCACTGATTCCTATTTTGCTATTGTTTCATGAGCTCCTTTAAGAACCTGTTATAATGGGGTTTGGGGACATGGCGAAGGGCTGTCAGCACAACAGGATTCAGGTATTTCTCACCCTGCCCAGAACATCATCTGAGAGCGCCCCACTCTCACCTTTAATTGTTAAGAGTTGGCTAAATGTGACATGTGAAATGAATTTCTATTAGGAAATGCCATTAAGTATAGAACATGGTTGTTCAACTAGCTTCCAAGAATCAGGACAATACAAAATGGCGGCATTGACACCTGGGAAGAGTCTGCGTGTAATGTGTCACTCTCGCTGCGGAGAGGAAAGGATTAGAAAGTGTGTGGGGAATGTGGAATCAACACGAGGTGCAGAGACACTGAGAGGGAAATCCATTAATCATGTTTGTCCGTGCTTACCCAGGAAGAAAAAGCTGTGTGTGTTTTGTTGACAGTCAGTAATTAAACACGAGAGAGGCCTCATCATGATTTCATGCTCCCGGTAGGAAGAGGAAATGGTGAGAGACACAGTGCATGGGCTGAATCATCAGAGTGATAGGCATTTGCTAAACGTGGCCAGAGCTGGGCGCCAAGGTGGGAGCGTCTGCACTCCTTCCACATCCGTTGAGAACCTGCCGAAAGGCAGTTCGGTGCTGGGGGCCGGCAGAGCACAGCCCGCCCCGATGGATTCAGAACCTGGCGTGGGAAAGAGGGTTGGGGACAAGATACTGTAATATCTGCCAGTGAACAGGAAGGGATTCACACCATCCAGCTTTGGCTTTACAATTACTCTAAATACGCACCATTTTTACTCACTGGCACAAGAAGCCTACGATGTATTTCCATGGAGGCAAGGAAACCCTGCTGCCACCACCCGTCTCCAGCTTGTCCTATTATGCCCAGATTGCAAATCACGATCCTCTTGCAAATTCTTGCTTCGGTGCAAATTTCTCTGACCAGATTGCTTGCTCAGCAGTATTGGGCTAGGCTACTCCTTGGGAATGGGTGTTTGCATGAGGGAGAAGGGAAAAGTCTTTTGGAACTTGGAACTCGGGGGAGATGGCTCTGAGGGGGTGGGTAGGGACTGCGTACTCCACTGGGTGGAGGGTGGAGAAGGGCAGCCCCTGGGAGTGCACTGGAGAGTGGAGAGAAAAATACCCAGGAAGTACAGTGGGGCCAGGCGGCAGGCAGGAGGATGCCCAAAGCATGCTTCACCCACCCCACCCCACTTAGCGTTGGGCTTGCTCTCATCTCATTCATTCCAAAATTACTGATTACCTCTTATGAGCCAGCAGAGTTGGGCCTGGAATATGGAGGCTGAGACACAGACACAGCCATGAATAGGTCTTGGCCTCTCTTGGCTTGAAGGAGGATGAGCCATGGGCAAAAGTCGCCTTACTGTGCAATTAATGGCCGTCAGAGCCAAGGGAAAGTGAAAGTGTGTGAGCAAGCACGTGGAAAAGGTCATGTCTGGCTTGGGTTAGTCAGTGTGGTCAGGAGACCAGAAGCCATCGTGGAAGGGGTGGAATTGACCCCGGAGAGGCATGTATTTTGATGTGCGGGCGTGGGAGTCGAAAGGCATCCCAGGCAGGGACAACGGGGTGGGCAAAAGCAGGGAGGCGGGAAATCCAGAAGTCTGTGCTTTAGAGCACATGGTTTATCGGCACCTGCATGTGTGCCGTATAGAGGTTTGAGCTGTATAATTTGAAATTTTAAGAGTTTTTTTGCTCTAGGTGGAAAACTTTCGGTATTTTTTCTCTGATAAACGGATTGCACCTTTATAGTGTAAAATAATGATGGTGATGATGAGAGTAATAACGATGATAATAATACAAATTGTGATCGAGTTTGATTTTATTGGGAGTCAAGTAAACACATCACCAACTTGGTGTCCTTCCCCCTCCTGTCGCTATGTTTCCAATTCAACTAGAGCCTTTTGGCTCTAAGAGGAACACGGCCCCTCCCCACCCAACCCCGAACAAGAACAAAGTCGCAAGAAGGAATGCCCAAGAAATAGTTTATTCTGAACAAGAAACAACATCAACTTAAACACAGCCAGGAAATCTAGCGTCTCTTGGGCTTACTTCTAGCTCCTGCCCCCTAATTCATGAACTCAGCCCAGCAAGAAATCCTAAGTGCTGCCCGGGTCACAGTGAAGAGAGAAGCAGCCCTGCGATTGCCTGGAGGGAACAGGACAGTGCCGGTGGGGGACGGAGAACGACGAGTGCGCAAGACAAGCAGACTGACGTGGGCAACGGAATCGAGGAGTAGGCTTGGCTGAAAGGAGGACTCTTAGGAGCATCTCCTTTTTGAAGGTTAAAGACAGAAAACCACACCCTCCGTTAAAACGTCTCTTAAGATTTCGGAGAGATGGCATGGACGGCCCCGAGGGTGGACTGATGATGTAAAAAGTAAAAACCGGAAGTTGGAAGGAAAACTAAAACCACAGCGGAACGTCGACAGGGATGGACGGAGTTCCAAGACTCTGGGAAGAAAAGCTCAAGGAAGCCAAACCACCGGACTCGTTTCTGCGGAAAGTGACCTGCCAAACGAGTGACGTAGGGAAGTCTCTGCAAACGACGGTGACGTGGGCACAAAGTGCCTACCATGCAGTGGGTGCCGTGTGCTGGGCACGGGACACACAGAATGCCACCGACTCCCGTAACCACCCTGCAAGGCTGGCTTCATCGCCGCCGCTCTGAAACAAGGAAACGACACCGAAGTGATTATGCCGTTTGCCTAAGGTCTTCCGGTTGGTAAAGAGCAGGGCTGGGTTCCGAGCACGAGCCTGACGCCGCGCCGAAGCTCGGTCCCCGGTGCTACGGCGTCTCCCCATCCAGAGGGCAGAGCGCTGCCCGCACAGGTCCCACAGCCATTTGTTCCTTGTGCGAGTCCACTGTCCTCCTCGACTCAACTTCCTGGTGACCCATGCTTCTTTGTTCCTCAATACAGAGCCACCTCATCCGTGGCACTTGGGGACCCTCTTTAAGACAATGCTGAGGAGGCCACTTCCCACCCTTCACAGGAAAGACCCCCAGAAAGGGGACGGGGACTCAGAATTTGGCGGTGGGACTGGGTTTGGGAGGAACTCTCAAAATGGTGGTCAGTGACTTGACCTTCTGAAGGGCATCCACCTGCCACGCCAGTGCGGGGTGTGGGGTGGGGACCTGCTGGGATTACAGGTGGGAGGCGGTCTTCTGTGAAGAAGGGCAGACATGCACCTGTAGCATCAGGACCTAGGGGACCAGGCTGGTGCGTGGCCACGCCACCTTAGCGGGTCAGAAAGACTGGCCTCCCAGAGGCGGCAAATGAAGACACTTCCGGTTTTGCTCCAGGGTGTGGGAATCGTGGGAATGGAGGGGGTGCCTAGTTGCCTTGCGGGATGGGAGTGGACTTCAAATATCAAGGTTCTATTTTGCCCGTGTAAACAATTTCATAAATGTCACAGATTTTGCATGTCTCCTACCTATTTGGTTTCTCCCAATAACCTTGTAGAAGTGGGACAGACAGCTGTTTTAACCCCTTTGGCAGATGCAGAAAACTGAGGCACAGGAAGGGCAAGGTTGTCCGAAGTCGCGCAGAGAATCCGTCAGGCACCTGCGACCAGAACCCGGGCTTCCCAGCTCCAAGCCCAGGGCTGTCTCTGCATCTGGTGTTACCAGGAGTGAGATAGGGACCATCGTGGCACAGAGAGGGGCTTCCGGTGGGCAGGACGGGAATGCGCACAGTCCCGTCAGGCGGCCGCAGGCGGTGGCTTAGCTGCTGCAGCCCCGGGAGCAGGCGTGGCCCAGGATGTTGTTGTTGCAGCCGTCCTGGAGCTTGCCCTGGGTCTGGCTCCCAGCTCGGCCCTCTGTGTCCAAGAGCTGGCTGGTCTGCCCCTGCTGCCTCCTCAGCCTGCAAATAAACACAGCACAGACCTGAGTTGGTGGCACAGAACCGAGGGTGGCGGGAGGTCCGGGAGACGCGTTTGGACAAACAGGGCAACTGGGAAGCCTTCCGCCCACGCCGTCCCCTGGCTTGGGAGGCACGGCTGCTACAGGCCCAGAGTGTGGCGCCCTGGAGCCCAGGCGGGCCTGGGATCGAAGCCTGGGTCAGATGCACTCCGGTGAGATACTTAACACACAGAGCCTCAGTTACCCTATCTCCGGAAAATGCGGATAATGATTCCTGCCTTAGGACTCCCTGCGAAGTCTGCGGGAGATCACGGCTGCGATTTGCTAAGCTCACACCGTCGGTGTCGGTGATGAGCCCCCGCACATCATTCATTCACGCCTATAATCGAATGCCCACTGATGTACCAGCCACCACGCAGGGGAGCAGGGGAGACCCTGGCCAGCAAAGTAGTCCTCTTGTCTGTCTTCGCGGAGTTTACCCTCTAAACGGGCAACGGCCACTAATCAACTTATACCCCAAATACATATCCAAACAGATGAGCACCCAGCCTTACAAAATGGCCCACGACAAACTGTTAAGGGGGCGTGAGTCTCAGCCCTGCATTTCTTCACAGCTGGCCACCTGGTCGCCCTCCACAGGATCTAAGACGTCAACATCCTTCTCTTTGTGACCTGCGAGTTCACGTTCACGCATGATCCTAGAACTGTCACCGCGTGCGTGGTGCAGGCAAAAAATAAAATGGAGACCTTCAGGGAGGGAGGGAGGGAGAAGTCTGAGACCAGGAAGAACACAGCTCTCAGCACTTGCCAGTTGGGCACCGTGGGTCAAGCTGCTGTCTTCTTCTGGGCCTCAGTTTCCCTCTGTAAACCTGGGATTATCCCATTCACTTGGCAGGAGGCTAAGGGAATCAGAGAGCATGTATGTGAAATATCCACTACGGGGCTGGAAATAATAATATTGCCACAATTCTCTCTTTTTAAATTTTTTAAAATTTTTATTTAAAAAATATTTTTTTGATGTTTATTTTTTTTTGAGAGTGAGAGAGACAGAGTGCAAGCAGGGGAGGGGCAGAGAAAGAGGGAGACACAGAATCGGAAGCAGGCTCCAGGCTCTGAGCTGTCAGCCCAGAGCCCGATGTGGGGCTTGGACTCCCGAACTGCGAGTTCATGACCTGAGCTCAAGTCGGACGCTTAACTGACCGAGCCACCCAGGTGCCCCATATTGCCACAATTCTTGTTCTGAAGGACGCAGGTTTCAGACTGAATTTACTTTTTAACATTAGTAGCTTCCGTCCAGCAGAGTGTGGACCTATGAAAGATGTAAACAACAGCCACTTCGCTCGGCAAACATGCACGTGACTACAACACAGTCATGGCCTTGACAGGTCACAGTGTGTGTGTGTGCGTGTGTGTGTGTATGTGTGTGCGTGCGCACGCTTGGTGGGATCTTCTAGTGTCCGCAACAATGTGAGGGCTGGAGTGAGCTCTTCAGGTAATGCTGAAGTACCAGCAACAACACAGTATTTTTAAGACGGGAAACTGGGTGGCCACTGCCTCCTACCCTTGGGCCACCCGCAGGGCCGAGGAGCAGGTGTGCGGTCCCTGTGCCCCTGTGGCTCGCAGCTGTCCAGCTAGCACACCTGGGAAAGATGGTTAGGGCTCGCATTCATCATCCTATTGAAGGAGGCGTCAGCACCCAGAGGGCGGCCTGGGGTCTGGAGGGAGAGTCTTTCTAGGATGAGGAGAGGGGGTGGTCAGACTTCCTGGGCAGGGCTGGGAACTTCCCGGGAACCTTCCTCCCCTGTCCCTCCTCTTTCCTCTCCTCTGTTTTAAGGGACTCTCTCAGGCACTCCTGGAAAGAAAATCCGATAAAAACTAGGAAAAAGTCGAAAACTCAAATGGCTAGGAAACTAAATGGCAGAGGCCTGCACTTCCAAAGCAGGACGTTGCTCTTTGGTCCATAACTATAATACCATGTAATTCTCTGGGTGTATCACGAGATAAACACGAATCCCATTAACACTTTCTGTTAAATGTTCAAACACAGCAGAGGTAGCATCGCTGTCTCTACACCCCAGTCCTTCTCTAATTATAACACAAAATATAACTTCAAACGTTGCATAATAAAGAATGGAGCAGATGAGGGAGAGGTGGATTTGGAAATCTTGTCGGGGCAGGGAAGGTTTCCTGTAGGAGGCAGCATTTGAGCTGGGCTTTAAGGATTTGTATGGAATGGGGGTAGCGGGAGGGAGGCAGGCGTTCTGAAATGAAGGGACAGGAGTGAGGTAAGGCACAGAAATAGAACAAACAGAACACTGCTGTGTGGACCAGCATCCTCTCTGGAGCTGTTGGTTTAGGCACTCTGGCCCCTTCTTTTGGCCAGAAGTTATTTCACGAGTAGAACCAGCAGCTTCAAGTCCGCCTTCTTCTGTGGAGCGTCATACATAAAATACTATGACCGTGAGTCCCGGACCCTACAGCACTAACTAAATGAAGTACGGGTCATGCATGCCCCTGGCAACCTACCATCAGATTCATTGTGAACCAAGGTGGCTGGACCAAGAAAGAGGGACCCTTCTCTGGGCATCCCCCCATCCACCTAGAGCCTGTGGAGCTGGGATTCTACTCTAGTTCCGGGAGACACCAAAGCCTGCGTTCTTCCAACTACATCTGCAATGCCCCTCACCCACCAACATTCATCATCCATTCTCCACCCACCCAGCAAAATCCATCCATTTTCCACCCACCGATCCATATATTCATCCACTTATTTACTCATCTGCCTATTCACCTACCCCATCCATCCCCCATCCATCCATCCACCCTTCTATTCATCCTTCCATCCATCCATCCATCCATCCATCCATCTACCAATCCATCCATCCACCCTTCCATCTATTCATCCTTCCATCCATCCATCCATCCATCCATCCATCTACCAATCCATCCATCCACCCATCCACCCTTCCATCTATTCATCCATCCCCCATTCATCCATCCTTCCATCCATCCCCCATCCATCCATCTACTTCCATTATGTCCACCCATCTGTCCCACCCCCAACCCCACCTATTCATCCCTCCTCACCTGTCCACCCCTCACACACTTACCGATTTACCACCCAGCCACCCCCCTCCCATATACACACCCGACACCCATCCATCTGCCTCATCCATTGATCATCCCCCCGTCCACCTAATTATCTACCTAGTCATCCATCCATTTCATCCATTCACTATACACTGATCTGTCGATCTCCTGATTTACCCCCATTTCCCCATCCACCCCCCTCCCATCTATCTCCTATTCATCTACTATCCATCCACCCATCACCCTCCTGCCTATCCGTTCATCCATCCACTCCCATACTTCCATTCATCATTGCCACCCACCCATCTGCTCAATACACTTCCACCTACCCACCCACCACCAACCCATGCATCCCCCTACCCTTCCACTGGCACTGTCTGTGGCTCACAGTTGAAGGGGCTGTGGAGCAGGGCAGAGAGAAAACAGCGAACATTCACTGTGATGAAGTCTCTGCTGGAAGGAAGTGCCACAGCAGAGCACCAAGGGTCTGGGCTTAGGGCCAGCCTCCATCCCTGGGGCTGCCACTTACGAGCTACGTGACTTTGGGAGGCTGGACTCCCAGGGCTATCGTTCTTCAAGACCCATGCTCTTTCCATTGACTCCTATGCCATCCAATCTGGACCTGGAGGGAAGAGAGCGTGGAATGATTTTTCCACGCTCTGAAGGAATTAGAATGGGTCATGTTGCTGAAATAGGAATCCGTGAACCGAGAAAGAGATACGAAACCATATGGTTGTGGCCCTGAGAGCTCACTTCTATGACTAGCCCACAGCCCAGTTTTATCTGTAACGGGAAGAAATGAAAAAGGCTTTTACATATCCTACTAGGCAGAGCTCAAGTCTGCTGATGCAAATTGGCTGGTTATCCCTGCAATGGCAGGAACATTTAATTTTCTCAGCCAACTTATCAAATTAATTGTCAGCTTTGTGGCCAGAATTCCGAGTGACAGACACAAGGTCCCTCAACCCCCCCCCCCCCCCCCCCCCCCCCCGCCGAACTCCACGATTAGATGCTAGAAGGAAGCACTCTAGGATAGCAAACCTTGCCCAAGGAGAGGAGGACACACATTAAAATTCGTAATAAATCGGGCTGGAGGCATTTTTCAAAGGCAAAGCATCTGAGAAGAGTAAAATAAAATGATTAGCAATCAAAGTAATTTAAAATCAAGCTATATCACACAGGCAGGATGCAGTCGGCTTAATATCCAACATCCATCCAGTACGGGCTTTCCGCAGGGAAGGCCCTGCCTCTGACATGAGAGCCGGGTTTTCGTTTATGCCATCAGCTTCGAAAAAGAAAACCATTTTAAAGCGTTTCACACCTATTGATATCATCCCACTGGTTCTCCCTGTGTATGTTTCCTGGATTGTGTAGAAAGGTGGATGGAGAGGCAGAGGGGTGTATCGGGAGAGTGCAGGCTTAGGAGTCTCGGCAGAATTAGATCAGAGGCCCAGCTTCGCCATCACTGGCCGAGTGGCCGGGGACTTGCAACTTCTTCAAGTCTCTCTCTCTTCATCTGCAACACAGGGACGGGAGAAGATGAACCACTGTGTGCCATCCGTCTGTCCCACAGCAGCTACTTTATAAAGGGCAGCTATTTAAAAACAAATCTTAATGTTTATTCACATTTGACAGAGAGAGAGAGAGAGAGAGAACACAAGCAGCAGAGGGACAGAGAGAAAGGGAGACAGAATCCAAAGCAGGCTCCAGGCTCCGAGCTGCCAGCACAGAGCCTGACGTGGGGCTCGAACTCACGAGTCGCGAGATCATGACCTGGGCAGAAGTCAGATGCTTAACCGACTGAGCCACCCAGGTGCCCCTACAGGGCAGCTATTTTTGCGATGATGATGATCGCATTGTGGAGATACTCTCATTTTGCACATCGGGAAACTGAGGATCAGGAAGTAAAAGTTAACTGCCTGTCATAGTTCTGATGGAAGTCTCCAAGCATGGAGGCCCCCAGAGATGGTTCTGTAGGCCACGTCCTGGGTGGGGAGGGGGTCAGGGCGGAAGAACTGGAGGAGTGGAGGGTACTGGGATGGGGTACACACGGAATGGCTGAGCGTCAGGACCCAGAAAGTGGGTGAAACAGGACAACGGGCTGAGTAGGACAGAATCCAGGCCGAGGAGTCACGGCGGGGTGCAGAGGGGTCCACAAACCCGGGAAGACCAGGGTGTGGAACCAGAGACTGGAACCAGGTCTTCTGCCTTGTTATGTTGTCTCTCATCCACTGGAAACGGCCGTCTGTGTCTACACAGTACCCGGCACACGGTCAACGTGCCGGAAGGATGGGTGGGCCAAACAAAGGAATAAATGGCCACCCTTCATTAGCAGGGTGCTTGCCCAGAGGTTGGCAGGCTCTGTGTCACCCTCAACAAGGGGGAAAGAAGGCCAATTGTAATTAAATGAAACAACAAGTGTCCTCACGGGACATAAATTGGATTATCATTTGCAGAACTGGTGAGTCTCAGCCCTTGTGGGCAACAGTTCACCTGAGTTAACATGCATGAAGCTCTTTTTTCTTGTAGCTGAGGGAGTTGGGACAGGTTGTTATTTGTGTGTGTGTGTGTGTGTGTGTGAATTAAAAATTATGGCAAAATCATGTTTGACCCAGCACTTAATGGACATGGGCTGATAATTCTGTATATAATGAATTACATTAGCCAGCACTCATGTAGCGTGCACGGATTACGTAGCAGAGGCCGTTAAGTACTTAACACGTGTGAACTCACTTGTCCTAACAACCACCCTAGGAAGTTGGCATTTACATCCCATTTTTCAGATGAGGACACTGGTGCCCTGGCATGAGGCCCAAGGTCACAAGGCTAGCAGGGATCAGTATTCAGACCCAGTGAGTCTGACTCCAGGACCTGTGCTCTTAGCTGTTATGTATATTGCCTCTCTGTGGTTCATGAAAACCAGAGTTGAAGTTCAGGGAAGTTCTGGAAGAGCCCATGCCAGACCGAACAAAGGTTATCGGGTGGGGTTGGGAGGTGGATGTGGAAAGGAAGATAGTCACTGGCGTGTACTCTGCAAGAATCCCTTCTCTGGCATCCCTGGCAGAGTCCACTCTGGGAAGGACCCTGCTGCTCGCCCTGCCCGAGATTTCCCGCACGGGGAAATAGCTCAGACCCTTAGAACCTTGTCCGACCTAGAACCGAGACAAATCTGCTGTATGCCAGCTGCTCTCCTTTGACCGTTGGTGCGCTCTCTGGAATTCTTCTCTGTCTTCAATTCTTAGGAGCCCCCGGGGCTGACCATCTCCCGTTGTCCCCCAGATCCACTCAACCCAGCTGGGAGCCTGGGAATCTGCAGCCTAGGAATCTGGTGGGGGTGGTGCTTATCGAAGGCTCCCACGCCCTTGGCTTCAGCGACCTTAGCCAAGGGAGGGGGGCCTGCAGAGATCAGGAGCAGGGGGAGTCAAGCTGGGGTATCTGTTCCCCAGGGGCTCCCTGCACCGTCTCCTTGAGCAGCTGGGAACACTAGAAGGTCACTGTTCCAGCTGAGGTGGCCGTGTCCCCTCTTCCCCCTTCTTCCAGTGTCCAGGTGGAAACGCGGTGGCTTCCGTGTAGCCCCAATCCGCCGCACTGTGTGAGCGGTGGGACATACAGAGGGGCCTTTTCAAATTAGTCTCCTGGGAGTATTTCCTCTGGGATTCGGGCTGAAAAAACAGCTTTGCGGTCTCTGCAAGGTGTCTCTTCCTTCGGTAAAAACTCAGCGTAACTGGCTGTTCTACTTTGAAACCTCATCACTTCCTGGGAAGACAGCCTTCTATGCAATTCTTATCTCACACATTCAATAACAGCCTTTGGCCAGAAGCGTTACAATTCTGTTTTATCTGCCGCTGCCTGAAGCAAACGTAGGGTGTGCACCAAGGGTGTGAGATAGCAAAGTGGAGCGGATTGTCTTACTATCCTCCCCCTCTCTCCACCCCTTTGCAAGTAGATCGGCTTGGGGCAAACAGCAGGGACAGCCATCCCGTGGGAGTGACGGGGATTGAGATGTATCCGGGGATTGAGATGTATCGATTGAGATGTATCGGGTGTGCGTTCTCATTCGACACCTCCTCATTTAGTGCCTGCGTCCACCTTCTGGAGAAGAACCAACAGCACCCCTGGTGAGGAGAAAGGGCCGTCAAGATATAGCAGCTGGTGGTAGGTCACACGCTTTTCAGACCTGAGCCCAGACTCCAGTGAAGGACCCCGCTCTTCCCGCCTTCCCAGCCCCGTGCTGCTTCCTGCCCCAGCAGATTCCTCTCTGGGTCTAGAGGTGAGGTTGATCTTTTGTGTCTGAGCAGGCTGACGGGAGAGACTTCCTGGGTCCCCACTGGCTCGGGTGCACAAGAAAGGCCTGGGCCAGCAGCCTCGTGGATGGACAGTCACCAAACGTTCTGATCTGCCCGCTTCCAGGCGCCTGGCAGGATGTCGCTTCGGGGCTCCCGGGGCTGGGCGGGCTGTGTGACTCATTCTGGCCAATGAGTGCGAGTAGAAAGTGCCACCAACAGACTGGAGCAGTGCTGTTGCCAGACCCTCAGAGTCTCTTTCCTCTGTCATTGTGATGCTCCAGCGATGCTGCTGCTGGCTGGGTCCTGGGTAAGGAGGGTGATGGCGCTGTGGGAGGAGCACCCCCGTCCCCCCGCCCCGACCTGCCATAGACATTCGGTGCAGATAAGAAACAAACCCTCCCTTATGAGCCGCCGAGATGCGGTGTAGGCTCAGAGAGGGGATCTGGAGGTCCAGCCACTGGTCTGTTGGTGAATAATGGCCTCAGTCTGGTTCTGGGTTGCAGAGAGTTGCCATGGGGAAACCCTGTGGCTCCAGACAGGAATGAACTCTTTGACAGTTGAGGGGCCCGAGGGAGGGGTACACTTTGGGGCCGCTCACCTCCGTGCCTGCCTGGGCCGTCAGCCCCGTCTGTCCGCTTATCCTCCCCACCCCCATCCATGCACGGTCGCCATGTTTCCACCTTCCCAGAGGAAGAGGAGGTCAGATGGGAAGTCAAGGGGGATCACCTGCCCTTTCTTTGTTAATCTGCCCTAGCCCTCAATATCCGCCACTCCTCTCCTCTGCCAGCCTCAGTTAACTCCACCCTATCAATCCATTTTCCAAGTGGAGAGCACTGCCTTTGTTTTGCCTTCGCACGACTGGGCCGAGACAGGAGCCGATGCCTTTTTATAGACCTGACCTTCCTCCTCTTAGCTATGATGGGGTAAGGGCAGGCACTTGATGCAAGCAGTGCCAATCAGAATCCTCCTCCAGTGGCCAGACTTGATTGGTCCAGGGAATGTCACCTGACCCAAGTGGGGCCAATCAGAGCCATTTCCTGGGATTCTTGCGTTTGAGATCCAGCAAGCTTTCTCCTTGGTGACTTTCCTTCAAGCTTCCTCTCTTGTCTGCTTTCCTGGGTCTGGTGGTAGAGGTGGGAGGCTCGAGGTCTCCGCACTGTGTCTTCCACTGTGTGGGAAGAACGGGTTTACCGTAAAAGAAAATGACCTCAATGTACAGAGAAGCAGGACTCCCTGGAAGGAGGAACGAGCGAGAGTCCCATTTCACCTAAGCCATTTGCTTTTTTATCTCCAACCCTAGCAGCCACGAGGGCCTCAAGAGAATTCACCATTTATGCTGGTGTCTGTCTTTGTGACCTCCCAGGGCCACAAGTCTTCCAGGGGAAGCAACGGCACATATGTGTATGGTTATTAAATGTATTAAAATATCACTAATTCATTTACATGTCAAACGTCCATACTTCAGAAGTCACTACACTTTTTAGTTTGCACTCTTTGTAAAATAACCTTTCTGAGACTAATAGGCACGCTTAACATTTTGGTTAAAATTTGGGAGGAATCAAGGGTTAATGACTGCCGGGCACGGAGCCTTCACTGGTCCCTGGCAGGTGTGTATGCTCCTCACGGCTCCCTGGTGATGTACCAGCAACTGCGTGAAATATATTCCCTCAAAGTTCCGGAGACCAGACGTCTAACACCGAGGTGTCCGCAGGGGCCTGGGGTAAATCCTTCCTTGTGTCTTCGGGCTTCCAGTGTTTGCCAGCGATCCCTGGCATCCCTCAGATTGTGGCCACTTCTGTCTTCAAATGTCCCTCTCCTTAGAGAGACCTGTCATTGGATATACCTAGTCCAGTCTGACATCATCTTAACTTGATTACTTCTGCAAAGACCCTATTTCCAAATACAGTACTGGGTGGGGGGCAGTTAGGAGTTCATCATATCCCTTTGGGGGACACAAGGCAACCAACAAAAGAGCCATTTCAGGCGGAAAACATGAGGATTTTTCATAAGGATTCTGGGGGCGGCCCAGAGCTAGAGAAAGCCGAGGGCATTAACATTAAGGACCCGCAGAGAAGTTGCCAATTGCCTCTAAGCACTTATTTCAGACCATCTTACTGTTTGTATTCTGTTTTTATTTATTTATTTATTTATTTATTATTTATTTATTATTTTTCTGAATATGCAATTTATTGTCAAATTGGTTTCCATACAATACCCAGTGCTCATCCCAACAGGTGCCCTCCTCCACTGTATTCTGTTTTTTACATACATTCTGAGTGACACCATTTGTTTGCTTCCCTTGGATATTTTAATTAAAGTTCTGACATTTAAAACAGTTAAAGGTAAGAGTCAGTGGAAAGAATACGAGCTTGAGAAACTCTGGACTATGTGGGATCCCAACTCTGCAAAAACACTGACTGCTGGCTTCAGGCACCTGACTCCTTCTCTCTACATGTCAATATTTACAAATCAAGGTTATGGTGAGGATTTATTTCAGATGAAATGTAACTGTACCAAGCCCAGCGCATGGCATATAACAGGTTTTCAATATATTCACAAAGCGATAGTATTCTTTCATTTAATCGGCTGGCAATGAGATTCTTAGATGGCACAGAGAGAGAATTAGACCAGGATTAAAACAACAACGGTATTTACTTCAAAACAGACCATTAGATCCCTGTTTCTAATTTTCAAATTCATACACAGCCTCCTTTCACAAAGGACTTAATAAGGCCTATAAAACAAAATGGGCATATTTTACTCTGGAGAACTAATTGCAGGTGAAAGAAGACGGGACTTTAAATAATTGACGTCTGAGCAGACCAGTGACAGCATGTGCTTCTAAGAGAAACAGGGCTGTATGGACTCAGCTATTTGTGAGGGACCGTGTGTTGCCTCTTGGCCCACTGGAAACCTGCCATGCTGTATTTTCCGGGGTCTTTCACTGGGGGGTGAATGTGTCAGGATCAGTAGCCCTTAAAATTTTTTTAAATGTTTATTTATTTTGGAGAGAGAGAGAGAGAAAGAGAGAGAGAGAGATAGCACAAGTGGGGCAGGGGCAGAGAGAAAAAGGGAGAGAATCCCAAGCAGACTCCCCACCATCAGCACAGAGCCCGACCCGGGGCTTGAACCCACGAACAGTGAAATCATGACCTGAGCCAAGATCAAGAGTCAGACGCTTAATGGACTGCATCACCCACATGCCCCAGGATCAGTAGCCCTTTTTTAAACCAGGCTTCAGTTTCTCTTAAAGGATTTGGCAGAGGGCCCCGCCTCCCGTGTGATTTCCTGATCCAGAGTTTTCATGCAACTGTCAGGATTCTGCAATCCAAGCACCTGCGGGCCCCCTTCACTTGTGGCTGAAATTCCTCCCGCTGTTCCAGGTCGCTGAGCTGATCTTCCCTGACCATCTTCCTGGGCTTTGGAACGGCGCCACCTTGTTTCACGGAGCAGCGATCCCAGAAAGCCTGGCCTCACCCACCACAGTCGTCCGTGCTCTTCTTCTCTGCCTCAGTGGGCAGTAAAGCCTCAGGACTCTTCTGAGATTCAGAGATGCCACGACAGTCAGAGTTAGGCTTTAATCGGTTTCTCTGACTGTGAAATGGTAGGAAAAAAACAATCCTATGAATGGAGCCGTGATGAGAACGGAATGAGCAGAGGGCTGCGGGTGCTCCCGCCACCCCACGGTTTAGAAAGGAGGTGCTCTCAGCTCTGTTGGCTCCCCGTCCTGGCTGTGCTCACCTATAAATGACGTTGGGGCCACACAGACTGGACCAAAGACTAGAGAGAACCAAAATGCACTGGCCTTGATTTCGGAAGGCGGGGTCCTTGAAGTTCACCTCTTCCTAGCAAAGGGGGTGGAGGACATGCCAGTGGTGAAGGTGAAGGTTCCTCCTTTACTGATTCATCCACGAGACGCAGATATAACCTTTTCCTGCCTTCCCCACGGGGAAGAGGTCAGAGGGGAGTCAAAATCCTCTGCAAATGGCACGGACCTTGTAAAGTCAAGGCCAGCCCTTGATGCGGAGGCCGAGGGGCAGAGAGGCTGGGACCCGCCCCACCCCACTTGCCCCCCCTGCTCACAGCCCCGAGGGCAGCAGGACCAGGGCCTGCCCCGTTCACCCAGTTCCCAAGCCTGAAGTGAATCGTAACTTCACGCTGCTTAACCTCCATTCCCCCAGCAGTTCCAGGCCGCAATAGAGGGTCCCTATCTCACTGCCTGGGGTCTCCAGGGAGCCCCCCCCCCCCCGGGGAAGATGAGGTCACCAAACTTTAATCATGTTTTGATTATTCATCTGTCATTGTTCCAGGCCTCCCACCTTCGTCCTCAGCCCAGCCTGCAGCGGCTCGCTATTGTGTTTTCTCAGGATGGGGAAGCAGGACAGACCGCTGTCACGTTAACTTGTACCATCTTGCACCTGGAACGTGTCCGGATTCACCAACAGACGCCATCTACAGAGCCAGTGGAGACTCCTTGTTCCACAGTAAATGTGCAGGGCGATGGACCGTCTTGCATTTCGATCTAGTGCTTGGACCCTGGAGCCTGATTACCTCCATGGAACCGCAGCCCTCCCAGTCATGTGCCCTCAACTCACGTTTCGTCTGCCCCTCTTCCCCTGTTACATGGGGGAGTAAAAGCGCCTGGCCCACAGGGTGGACGTACTGACTGCATCGCATGGGGCAGGTGCCCAATAAAAAGGTGTCGCTACACGCGAGCCGCTGCACCGCCTGGACGCGCTGGAGGCCCGCCTCAAAGACGCCACTTAGGGAAAGTACCCCCTCCCTTCAGGTCCTCAATCCACCCGAGCGTGAGCCCCACGAGAACAGGGCCTTGCTCCCGGCTATGCCCGCTTGTATCCAACCCCCGGGAGATGCTGAGTAAACCTCTCCCGGACAGCTGGATGAACACACACGCAGCAGAAAGAGCCCAGGATCTGAGGTTGGAAGATCAGATTTCAAATCCTTCCTATCCCAGTTCAGAGCTGCAGACGTTGGGAACGCTAATATGCCCCTCAGGAAAAGGGTGGCAAGTAAGGAGTAAGCAGTGACCCCCAACTGGGGGCAACTGGTCTGCTGGGGAACATCAGCCCGTGTCTGGGGTCAGTTTTGGTCGTGCTACTGGTGTCTAATGGGCAGAGGCCACGAAAGCTGGCAGGGCAGTCCCCACATCAAACAACTGACGTCCGTAGTCATCAGACGTTGACAGGGCCGAGGCTGACAAATCTGGATTAAAGGAACATGATCTGAAACCATAAAGTCCTACACCAACGTCACTGACCATCGTTAACAGTATTAATAAGTACCACACATGCAGTAGCCCACATCTTTCAAATACAACATTTTTAGGGCCTCCAGACGTGGCTTTAATGTGATTTTTAAAATGCTGATTTCTTCACAAGATGACACAGACAGGCAATTCAGCTCCTGAAACTCCTTTCTCACCAGGGGCTCCTTATTCTGCAAACCTCCGCCAAATGCTATTGAAAAGACCTTCTGGAAAGACTGCGCTCGAATCTCTGGCCAGAAATAGGAGGACAGGACCCGTGGCGCCATTTCTCAAACTAATGGAAGCCTCAGCTGCCCAGGCCTTCGCATCCCTGGACCAGTCCCTGAAACAGATGCTCCACCTGGCTTGGCGGCCTCTTGCCAGTCGAGGTCTCAGCTCAGCAATAAAGTTGTGTTTCTAGAATATTAGGCAGTGCTAATTTGAATTTTGCCCTCTCTTTAGAAACTGAGGCCCGGAGCGGTCAGGCCCAGGGGCATGTCCTCCGCATCCCCACGGTGGCCTGTGCTAGCTACGAGCAGGCAAGGACACAGGTCCCGCCGGATCCACTTTGGTGTCTCAGGGTCCAGGCCGAGATGAGGGCACATCTGTTAAAGGACTGAGTGCGAATCTCCTCCAGGAGCTGGCCGATGCCCCCGGGTGCTGCCTGCTGAGGACAGCTTCCTCATCGCATGGGGGCAGGGGAACTTTTCTCTGCTCAAGAGCTCGTTCTAGCTGACGAAGCACACGTCACACACCAGGCAGCCGTGCAGGGGTGAGGCCCCCGGGAGCGCCCTTAAGCCCGTGAGGGCTCGGAGATGCAGGTCACCAACCCCAGAGCAAGGGAGACAGACGGCTGGGAAGGTCTGCAGTTTTAGATCGGGATTCTTGTGGCCAGCTCAGAACCAACCAGAAGAGGCCCAGTCTGGGCACGCTTGGTCTCTCTTAGCAGAAGTTCTCAAAGTACGGATCAGCATGACACCCAGAACATGTTAAAACGCAGATCGCCAGGCCTATTCTCTCAGCTTCTGGCTCAGAGGGCACTGTATCCGTTCCCTACGGCAGCTGTAACACATCGCCAGCGTCTGTGGGGAGCGTCTGGTCCGGGCCCCTCCCCTGGCTTCTGGAGGCTGCTGGCGAACTTTGTGCCCTTCTCCCTGTGTCTGCGCCTCGTCTTATCAGGACACCCGTCCTATTGGATGATGGGCCCCTTACTCTGACATGACCTCATCTCAGCTGACCACATCTGCAACAACCCTAGGTCCAAATGAGGCCACGTTCTAGGATACTGGGGCTAGAACTCCAACATATCTTTTTGCGGGGTGCAATTCAACACATAACAGGTGTGGCAACCCTACATGCTAATACCCCCTACCCCCGACTGGGGGACTTTTTTAAAAAAATTTTTTAATGTTTATTTATTTTTGAGAGAAAGAGCATGAGCAGAGGAGGGGCACAGAGAGAGGGAGACACAGAAGCAGGCTCCAGGCCCTGAGCTGTCAGCACAGAGCCCGACGCAGGGCTCGAACGCACAAACCATGAGATCAGGACCTGAGCCCAAGTCAGATGCTTCACCGACCCCCCCAACCGGGAGATTTTGATGTGACCACGCGCTCCCTGCTGATTCCCTTTGCAGCCCTCTGCACAGCGGCAGCCTGGCCCAGTGTGCTGTGAGCGGATGGCCTGGTCTGCCGACAAGGAAAGCGACAGCCGCTAGCCGCTGGAGGCTGCCGGGGTCGGTGAGGCCCCAGGGAGTGTGACGGGGAGCCTGGCTCAGCATCTCCGGGTCCCCTACCCAGTCAGGCCACTGGCCACTGGCTGATGTCAGATAGGAAGGTCCTATGTGCCAACATGGCAGGTGCTTTAAACACGGGGTTGCAGAATGGGGTGGGCGACAGACAGGTCCCATTTTTTTCTCTTGGTTTAGAAGGAAAACTCTTGGTTTGGGGCACCCCGCGCTCGCCAACGGAGACATTGTACAGATGAGAAACTGCAGCAGAGAGGGTGGCGGTGGATGCCACGTGGTCCCCTTCCCACGTTCATCGTGGAGCAGGGATGCGGCTGGACCCGGAGGGGCCCACGCGGTGCTCAGACAGCATCCCGGGGTACGCAGCCGGGCCCTTCATCTGGATACTTGCACATGGCAGGTGGGAGCTAGCCTGGCAGAGCCTTCGGGGCCTGGGGAGGGAGAGGGTGGGCAGCCCAGGTGAGCAGGGAGGCAGGGATGCAGCCACCCCTGAGGCCAGCCGTCTACTTTCCTGTCTCCTGCTTCTGCACATGCCCATCCGCCCCCCCCACCCCCCCCCCCGCCCCGTCTGGAAAACGACTCTGTTCTCTCTCTTTGCTTTGCCAACTCCTGTCAGCCGCGCCAGCCTCCCTTTAAATGCATGACCACAAATCTCTGAGGGGTCTTCTGCATGGCCGGGCGACTTCCCCCATCAATTCACTTTTCCCCGTGAGAAAGAACAGCTTACTGGTCAGAGCCACTATAGGGTGGTGGTTCTGCTAAGAGCAGCCAGATGCGACCCGTAAATAACCCAAGGAGGGGTATCTCATTTTCATGTTCATTTAAAAGGAAATGATCTGGGTTCTTTGGATTCCAGATGAAGCGTCTCCCGGCACACGGGACAGTGCGGCCGCCACGGCTGCCTGTTTGGGTCCGTCGCCGCTCAGCCTTTTCACAGGCTCACGTCTGCCATCGGGTGCTCTCTGAGGACGCCTCAGTCCATGCTTGAGTGGAGGAAGGGTCCAGAACGAGGCTGCCTGGAGCCCCGGTCCAATGTGCCCGAGCTGGTGTGAGCAGAAGTTCCTGGGGCCAGAGTTCTAGGCCGGGGAAGGGACCCTGAGCCCCGGAGGCGGCAGGACCGCAGGGAAAGGGTGGTGAGCTCGGAAAGCACCCACCCATCGGCTGCCACCTTCCCCGGGTCTGACGGACTGTGGTCACACAGGCCCTTCGCGTCCTGCCGGCAAGAACAGGGGGACCGGACAGACGTGGGCCCCCAGTGGCGAGGCCTGCTCTTCTGGCCTGGCGTGCCCGCCTGGGCCGACCTGGGCACCCGGCCGCGAGTCGGAGAGCTGTGGCCGCCCGGGACAAATGTCGGGTTGCTGCTCCTTCGGCCGTCCCAGTGCCCCATGCAGGATGGGGCCCTGCCCTGCCCAGCGGCCCACTGGCCGGAACCCACGCAATCCTGGACGGAGTCCCTCACCTTCCACCAACACCGTGACGTCCCGGGAGATCAAACTTCTTCACCAGCTGTGTCCCTCCGTTTTGCCTTTCTGTGTACCGTCCTCACTCCTGGGGCCCCATGCCCTTCCCCTCCCCCCTGCCTCAGGACTCAGTGGGGCATGGCAGCTTGGGAAGCTGAGCCTGGCACCTGGTGTGAGAGCCACTGCCTGGGCTGCCCTCTGGCACACATTCCTGCTGCTGTCACCTGCTGGGAGCAAACGTGGCGCCGTCCTGTGATGTCCAGGGCTCAAGCTGGCACTTCCCCACCTGGCTCTCCTGGAGCGTGGGAAGCGCGTCCCTTAGGCTCTGCAAGCCCAACGCCTCGTTCGGTGTCGGTCACATGGAACGGGTCTGCGTCCAGTCCCACGTGTGGGGCTTCAGTCCCCACCCCACGAGCCCACTCCTGCCCAAATCCTGCTTTAATCAGTCCCAGTTGGATGAGCTCCTGACAGCATCCTGCTGGGATCGAGCCTGAGCCGTCTGCGTCCTTTGCTGACTGGCCCCGGTCAGGCCGCCAGCTCAGAACCCACCCGAGCCCCTCCTAACCTGGTGTCGTCCCGGCTCCCGCCAGCCCGTGATGCCAGAGTCCCCGTCCGGCCCACACCAGCTCACCCCACTGAATAATAACGGTAACGGTAATCTTTGCATGAGGACCCCGACCTTGTCAGGCATCGTATCCACAATCTCATCTAATCTGCCAACAACCACACCGCAAAGGAGGCATTTCCATTTTGTCAGTGCTGACGATGAGGCTCAGTGAGGTGTAGACTCGCCTCAGGTTACTCTGGAGGTGGCGGGCCCGGGGCGATTTCCATCCAGAGCTCGGGCACCGAACCGTCGGAGAGCCTGCGCCCTCCGCACCAGCCTCCCTGTGCGCCAGCTCAGCGCGCTCCCCCCCCCCAACTTCCCGCGAAGACCCCGGGGCCCAGACAGGTGAAGTTGGCGCCTGGCTCGCACGGCGGAGGCGGGATTGGAACTCGGGGCCACCTGCTGCTTCCCTTCCAGCACCGTGGCTGGCTTTGCTGGGCTCCAGGGACCACCGTTTTCCGGGGAGCCCTCGTGCCATCTGGGAGGGCTCTGCCCAGCAGCTGCCGGAGGGGGACTTACTTCTCTCTGTTGAATATGATGAATTCCTTCCGCACAGTCTCCAAGCACTGCTGCAGGTGTCCGTTCTGTCAAAGAGCAGAGAGGTGAGAGTAAATGACGGGGCACCATCCAGGGAGCCACACGACAAAGGCCGTGACGACCAGAGCTTGACCTCAATGGGGCTGCAGATGCCGGGGGCGGGGCACGAGCGACGTGCCTGGAGGGGCCCTGGCTGTATGGGCGGCTGTGCCAAAGGGAACCCGGTCGATGAGGATGTTCGTCTCGACCTCAGTCTGCAGCCATTATATCCAACCTGAAAGTCACGTTAGAATGGAATATGGGTGGAAAATCATGAAGTGGCTTCCTAATCGCTTGAATGCTCATGAGACCTGATGAAGAAGCCGGATGGCGGGCGGAGCAGAGAATCTCAAGAACGTCCTGCCAAGGTGCCCATCCTCTTTGACCAGATGCCAGACAGCTCTGTGCTCACGGGGGCGCTATTCCTGGTGTCCTAGATGCTGAGCTGTCAGCACAGAGCCCGATGCGAGGCTCGAGCCCACCAACCGTGAGGTCAAGACCTGAGCCGAAGTTGGACGCATGACCGACTGAGCCACCCAGGCGCCCGATCTTTCCGTTTTGTGCTATGAAAAGCCACCCCATCGCGGAGGCATCTTAGTGACTGCAAATGGAGGTATCTGGAGAGGCGAAGTGAGTTGCCTCCGTTAGGCTAAACAGCAGCCCCTCCCTCCTTTAGGCTCCCTGGACCCTGCGATTCCTGCCCCCGGGGGGTCCGCTCACCAGAGGACAGCTGTCCTTTGTGCCGTCTTTGGACCTGTTCTTTGCCAGCCTCTTCTTCTTTTTGTGAAGTGGCCTGGATTCAAGGATCATTTCTTCAAGTTCAAATGTGGGGTCACAATTCAATCTCCCCTTCTGAGAGCAAGCGGAAAAGCAAACACGGTCTGTCTTGGTTGCACCCACCACCGGATTGTGTTCATTCATTCATTCGTTCATTCAATCGATTGTTCATTCAACAAGTAATGGCTAACTACCACTGTGGGGTGCACCGCTTCCGTTTTATTTCTGGGGAAGAGAAGCGACACCTTCTCGCGGCAGACACGGTTCATTTATCCCCGTGTCTCCTCCCCCGGCCCTGTTAACATCCACACTCCTCCTCAGCCTCCTTCCCACGAAGCTTCGTGTTTTGCCAGGGCCCAGTTCAGTCTCCCAATCTGATGGTATTCACTTATCACACACACATCTTCATGTCAGGACTACCTCTTCTATAAATATAATTTTTAATAATTTAATTTTAAAATGCTATTTCTGGCCCATATCTCCCCAATTCCCCAAGCTGGCTCCCTCCTGCCCCTCCACTGGAGCCAGGCGGGGCTCCGCCCACTTGGGTCAGGAGGAGTTTTGTGCCCCTGACTTCTGGGCCGTGGACCCAAGATCCAGCTGGTGGCTGTCGCTCAGGACGCCAGTCCCGTCAGGCAATACAGCCTAGTGGTTATATCATCCACAGTCTGGAGGTGCACAGGGACTTCTCCCCAAAAAGCCACTCGGATTTTAGGCCCAAGTCTTTCCTGGCCTGATTTATCTGCCATCCGTTCGTTCGTTCATTCATTCATTCATTCATTCATTCATTCTAATGCAGGCTCTGGATACAGATCCCTGAGGTTAATTTCTCACTGAGTAAACGTGGGTAAGTTCCTCAACATGAGAATACTTCTAGTAAGACCACTCCCCTGTTACGGAGTCTGTATGAGATAATGCTTGCGAAACTTTAGGCCGGTGCCTGGAACACACAGCACACTGAGTCCTGGAGGATTATGATCACTCATTCACTTAAGACAATGACACGTTGAGAGCTTCTAGTGCCTTCTAGGGCCACCCATTGCTCTGGAGTGTGTCTCAGGCAGAGGCCAGCCGAGGCAAGTGGGCCCTGCCCTCTGAAGCTCTCGGGGGACGGCAGAGTCACTGTAATAGAATGATATTAGCGGCCAGCGTAGACAGGCCTCTGTGTAGTGCAGGACCAGGGAGGCTGCGATTCACTCCAGGTAAGTGGGGGGGGGGGGTGGGGGGACTGGCCTGGGGGATGTCCCATCGGAGACAATGCTTCAGTTTTTCTCTCTTCCAGAAGGCAGTTACTGAGACCCTCAAATGAGCCAGTCCCTGGGTTTGATGCTGTCTGGAAGGAGGGACAGGAGACTGCCGGGGGGACAAGGAGAGGAGCCCCTGTCCCCCCAAGAGGAGGAAGCAGCATGAGCACAGGTTCACAGCTACGAAACAGTGTGGCCAGAGGGGACAACCACAGGCGTCTGGGTGTGGCTGAAGCAGAGTCCTCTGTCTGTGATTGTGTGGAAGTGAGTGCACACGAGTGTGAGCGTGCATGAGTATGAGATTTGCACGAGTGTAAACGTGCATGTGAGTAGGTGAGTGTGCACGACCGTGCTTGTGTGCGGCTGGGGAAAGGCAGCAGGTGAGGTCTACAAAGGCTGACAGGCGATCGCAGGCATTGGCCCGAGGGTCACCCGGGCATCCTGCGCCCAGCCTTGGGGACGGCTCACGTGGCAACAGGGAGGCTGTTTGAGGCAATCTGTGCTCCGTATAAAGGACCACATCAAGATCCCTGGGTTTCATCCACCTGGCCTGAGCATGGCGGAAGGGGACCACCAAGGATGCCAGCGTATTTCTCTGGCACATCCAGAGCGAACATTCTGAGGGAGCCAACCGAGGGAGCCGAGACCAGAATCCCGGCGGATCTGTTAATAAAATAGCGGTTCCGAGGGCGGTGTGGACCGAGGGCTCGCTGCTCCGAGCCTTTGGAGGCCTCTTGGCATTTACTCCGCCCAAGCGTGGGATGGATCCCTCTCGTCTCCTCATTTTAGGTGAAGAACCCCACTCCCGAGCACACCCGAGGTCACAGACGCGGTAGTGAACCCAAGTCTCCAGCCTGTGCTCCCGGCCGAGACCCCGCACTGTCCCTCCAGGACCCAGCTCTGGGTCACTAAATGTGCCTTTGTAGGTTTATTGGCTTTTTCTTTGCACAAACCCTTACTTAGCCCGCAGGCTGTCAAGGGGGTGGGGGGCAGCTGTCCCCAGGGGATGCCCCGCAAGGTCTGGGGATGTTTTTGGTGTCACAGCCGAGGAATGCTACCGATATCTGTGGATGGAGTCCAGGGATGCACAGGACGGTCCCCACACCCCCCCCCCAAAGAATCATCTGGCCCTAATGCGCCCAACAGCACAGTTGAGGAGCCCTGCTCTCATCTGCAAGCCCCCTGACAACAGGCACCAAGAGTGTTTTCTTTCCAGTCACCTCCTCGAGCCACACACACGGCCTGCGTCCGTAGGCGCTCAGCGAGTACAGGCTGGCGGGCGGTGGGTGGCCGGATGAATGGGTAGGTGACGCACACGGTGGGTGTGGCTCCATAAAACAAAGAACACTCCGTGCCCACAAAGACCTCCTGCCAGGAGAGAAACCTGGCAGATGAGGTCCAAATCCACACTAAGTCTCACTGCAATGGGAACGTTTCGGCGCTCCTGTGGCCACGGCCAGCAGAGGCCTCCCGGACCAGCTTCTGGTCTGCCTTCAGAGCAGGGCAGGGGACCCTGCAGAGGGACGGCGTGGCATGGGATGAGACCCTCACTCACACTGGGCACAAAGCCGGGTGTCAGCGCCTTCTCGAACACCGCATCCCAGTTCATGTCGGCCAAGTAGGGTGCGCTCTGGACGTCACCAAGGCTGGACAGACGGCTCTCGGGGTCCTTGGTCAGGAGCTGCGGGCAGAAGGCAGAAGTGCTTAAACATGTTTGCTTGAGGTGTGCGCCCCGCTGAGGTTAGCGGGGACTCTGAAGGTAGGAATCCTGGGAAAATGAAGGTGCCTCTGCTTTTTTTTCTTTTCTGAGAGAGAGAGAGAGAGAGAGAGAGAGAGAGAGAGAGAGAGAATCTTAAGCAGGCTCCACGCTCAGTGCGGAGCCCAACTTGGGGCTCGATCTCTTGACTCTGAGATCATGACCTGAGCAGAAGTCGTGACCGACTGAGCCCCCAGGCGCCCTGCAGGTGCTTCTGCTTTTCATGTGCCATCAACACTGTGCTCTGGGTTGCTCTTGCCGGGAGCGTCACCTACACTCACCTCTTTGAGTGACGGGGAGGAACCGAGAGGTCCGGCTGCTTCCTCACGGTCACCCAGCAAGGGGCTCTTTGGCAGGGACTGGATTTCAGCCACCGCGCTGTCCTCGAGGACTGGCGCCCCATCACAGCTTCACAGCCCATGCTCATTGATGTCTGCAGAGGCTTCCAATTAAATAGAAGGAGAATTGGCCACCTCATCTTGAGAGGGTCAGCTTGGTGGTGGAACGTTCGAAAGTGTAATAAAATTTATCCCCGGATGGCTAAGCGGTGACCTCTGTGGCCTGATGGCGTGGCCTCATTTGTGGCCAAGGGTATAATTTTTAGTGTCTCCTCAAATAGAGTTTCTACTACTAAGGGGTGGTGCGACCTAAAAAGCAGCCCAGAGTATGACCTTGCACCCACGTGGGGCTTTCAGCTTTTCCAAAAACACTCCGGCTTGCCTTGCACAAAGAACTCCGGCGGGCTGCGGGAGGCTGCCTGCCTGTTTCCTCCTCTCAGATTAGGAAGAGCAAAGACACACAATTCTTCCACTTTCAGATCACGATTAGGGTGGGACCCCAGGGGATTGGTAAGGACGTGGCATGTGCTAAGGGGCGGGGGGGTTGGCACCCGGCTGCCCACAGGTGGGAGCTGGAAGTCGGAACTCCACTGCCGGCTTGCCGCCTGCCCCGCCCCGCCCCCGACGCTGCAGAAATGTCCCAGCTGCGCCCAGCCGGTGGGCTGTGGTCACACCAGTGTGAGGGCACCTGGCAGGGTCACCTCTGCTGGTCGTGGCAGCCTCCTCCTCGGGGCTGCCCCAAACGATGGGTGCAGATTTAAACAGAGCCTCTAGGGGCGCCTGGGTGGCTCAGTCAGTAAGCAATTAATCTGTTGATTTTTGCTCAAGTCGTGGTCTCACGGTTCCTGAGATCGAGCCCCAAGTCGGGCTCTGCGCTTACAGCACAGGGCCTCCTTGGGATTCTCTCTCTCTGTCTCTCTCTCCCTATCTCTCTGTCCTTTCCCTGCTTGTGCTCCCTCTGTCTCTCTTTCTTTCTCTTTCTCTCTCTCTTTTCAAAATAAATAAATAGGGGTGCCCGGGTGGCTCAGTCAATTGAGCGTCCGACTTCGGCTCAGGTCACGATCTCACGGTTTGTGGGTTTGAGCCCCGCGTCGGGCTCTGTGCTGACAGCTCGGAGCCTGGAGCCTGCTTCAGATTCTGTGTCTCCCTCTCTCTCTGCCCCTCTCCCATTCACACTCTCTCTTTCGCTCAAAAATAAATAAACATTTAAAAAAAATTTTTTTAAACCCCAAGTAAATACATAAACTTTAAACGGATACTTCACTCCAGTGCCGTATGGGAGATCCCCATTCAGGATAGCGGTTCTCCGACTCACTGGATGGGTGCCCGTGCTCACGATGTGGCGTCAGGGCTCTACTGACTTGATCAACTCCACCACTGGCATTCTGTTTCCTCTCTCCTTCCAGAATTTGGTGGGATGCCTGCTTCTGCACTAAATGACTTTAGCCCCCCGGGGACTGGCAGGCTGGGGGCTGTCCCCTTACCTTCTTCAGCAGGGCGACCATGCCTTTGCACCACGTGGAGGAGTAGTGGACACGCTCCACCTTGAACATGTTGAGGATCTCATCAATGGGCGTGGCCGAGTGGATTTCATACGGTCTCTGCAACCAAAGGACCAGAGAGGGAATCAGAGAGAGGGCCAACTGGAAGACGCCGCCCACGTGGTTAAACCTGTATATTTACAAGGGGGTGGTTTATTCTTTCCCTTTAGGGAACAGTGGGTGTTCCTCTTTCACGGCAGAGCAGGTGGCCCAGACCCACGTGCCAACAGGGATTAGACCTGTAGGGTAGTGCCCGAACCCGGCAGGTGGGTGCTCTGTTATGGCCACAGGAGGTTAAATGACTTGGCGAGGTCACATAGCCACTAAGTGACAAAGGCAGGATCCGCATCCAACAGCCTAACTCCCGAGTCCCGACTCCAGGCTTGGGGGTGGGGTGGCTCTCATCATCCACTGGACTCCCAGCCTCACCTCCGGTCGAAATCCCTGCCTGCCGGTGGGCCTCACCTCCACCTTTCCCTGTGCTGGCTGAACCAGCTGGGAGTGAGCGGGCTGGAATCACCCAGGTCTGGGTCTGGTGGGGTGGATGGATGTGGGGAGGCAGGGCTTCTATCTACCACTCTCCCCCTGCACCACCCCGACAGTGAGGAGGCATAACTCTGTTCTCCGACTGGCCAGCTCAGCAGAGCATTAACCCTCCTGACTTGTTTTCCAAACATTGCCCTGGGCAGTTTGTTCCTTCTAAGAACCTCTCAAGACCTGGAACTTGGTTAGTCTTTCTTGAGTGGGACTCTGGGGACATGGCTGGGACAGTGTCTGAACATCAGCTCACTCCCTCTGCCTCGGCCCCCTCCCAATTCCCTCCCCTTCTTTACCCTCCCCCCAGCTTCATGGGCCAAGATGCTCTGAGGTTTGCATACGGTCAAAGGCTCAGGGCTGGCATCGGCAGTCACTTCGGAGCACGGGTGGTGTAACAACTAGACAAACCGAGAGCAAGGAGCTCATCGCCGTCCCCGTGAACCTGACTGCTGTGGGATTCCTGTAGGGGTGGGGTCCTTGAAGGTGGGCCCCGGCCGTCCAGCAGACCTCAGAGCCCAGTGACGGGCATGATGAGCCTGTCCATCCACAAACACTGACTAGAGACCGGCTGTGGGTCAGAGCCCGTACTGGGCTCACAGGGTGTGGGCTCCAATCCCGTGGAACTTGAATTCCCACGGGGCTGCTGCCACTAGGAGCCGCCAGCCAAGAAGGTGAGGGGGTCCTGAGCCCTGGGTGCATGACCGTTCCCTGGAACGTCTTTATCTTCACCAAACGGGGCTCCCCTGGGGAACACGCCTGCCCACGGGAGCGTGCCCGTGACTTGCGATGTGTCCACCCAGAAGGGCACCTCCTCCGGACTGGCTGCCTCCTCTTTCATCTGCCAATCAAGCTGGGAACTCTCCCTTTTGCCCTGTAACATGTAGATCAAAAGCAAAACCTGGGGCTGCCTAGAAAGGCCGGCTACCTAGATGTGCTAACATTATTTACCGTATGTCTTCAAACACTGTCTTCCAATTTAATGGGAAGTGGAGGATAGTTCCAGTAATGGGCGTTTCAGAATTTCCTCCCGAGGCTGCCTCTACCTTTGCCCCCATAACGGCTACCATGATTAGAAGTCGCAGGAATGAGCATTAACTGAGAGCGGAGATGTCAGTTTCTGGGCGGTTCAGGATCGCTTCTTCCCATCTTTTTGCCTTTGGAGAAAACCATGCCTCCCACCCTGTCCCAGCCGCACCTGGAAAACCAGCTGCTGGAGGCTGGAGGACCTCAGGCGATGGAGCACTCCCACCTCTGCATCTTAGGAGTCGGGACACTGAGGCTGCGAGACGCACGGGGACCTTGCCGCGTCCCACAGAGATGCAGGATCTCCTTTGCCGCTCTTTCCTCGATGCCACCAGAGCTCACCATGCCGAGTGCCCAACCGGAGAACCAGCCAGCGACAAGCGTGATCCATCTGCCTCGCCACCCGACCTCCAAGCCGGCCACTCTCTAGCTCTGTCCTTCTCTCCACTTCTGGAGGGAGCCAGACCAATAATAATGGTAACCCCGACAAGCCACGAGGCCAACACAGCAGTTAAATACGTTCCCAGCTAAGCGCGGAACACCGTGCGCAGAATACACTCAGCGGCTTTAGGTTCAGCCTTCGTCCGTTCGGACGGCTGTAGAGAAACCCAGCTCCCTCTACAAGGATATTGGCAAATACTCAGATCGATATTCCATCTGCTTGGGGTAAAGAATTCTATGGAAGCTTAGTTCGCACGCACCGGCCTTAGGATGTGTTGACTCCGGAAAGCAAGTGGCATTTCTAAGGTAAAGCAATCACGTGAACCACTGGCGAAAGTGATTTTCGCAGCGGGACACCGGACAGACTCATTGTGGAGCGGATGTGTGTCTCCATTCCAGAACCCCCGGTTTACAGAAAACCCCAATTGACCGAGAAGTGGAAGGGGGGGAACAGAATTGTTGCAGACTTGTTATTTGGACAGCCAGAGCTGAGCTGGGCTTTGGGGACCGTCCAATCCGATGTGTGTGTGTGTGTGTGTGTGTGTGTCCCCCACACCTCTTCCCTCCAGATCTCAAACGCGGAACAGATGAAAGCAAAGAACAGGTCCTCGGGCTATGAAACGTCCAAAGCCAGAGACATCACGTCCCCCTCCTCAGAACTGTTGAACTACCTGTGCTGGGTGCCAGAGGCCCAGGAAACGCGGCCTGAAAACCACGCGACAACCCCCGCTCCTTCCCCTCCCTTAATGGAGACGTAAAACCTGGAGAGTGAGGTCACAGAGTCTGTTTCCTCCCAGGTCCTGACTCCTGGCACAGTGCTCTCTCTGCTTTACCAAGGGACAAGACGTCAGCGTTCAACCCCAGGACCACCTCCCTCCTTCCGTCAGGTTCACGTGCCAATAATTCCCTGGTTCTGTGGTCGAGCCTGCCCGTCCCGCGTACCCCAAGTTCTTTAGTTCTGCGCCCCGCCCTCCAGGGGAGCTCCACACACCCTCCCTCTTTATTCATCCCCTCTCTGCACCCCCAACCTTCTCTCTCTACCCGGCCGCAGGGAGAAGTGCTGACTGGGGTCAAAGACAAGGTCAGGGAGGTGGTTGGGATGGCACCACGGGGGGGTTTGGGGGCTCACCCTTTGTCCACATCGAGAGCCCCGCTCCGTGCCATGCAGTGCATGTGGGGCCTCATTCGGTCCCGGTTACTACACGGCAGAGGTTCGCAAACAGGAGCGATTTAAATTGGCTGATGTTTGGAGATATTTTGGGTTGTCGTGAGGCAGAGGGGAGGTTTCTGCCGGCCTCTGGTAGGTGGAGGCCCGGGGTGCTCCTGAACGTCCTGCGCTGCCCAGGACGGCCCCCACCACAAAGCATTCCCGGCCCCCCAGCATCCACAGTGCCAAAGTCGAGGAACCCTGTCCCCTCATCCGATAGATGAGAAACGGGCTCACCGCCGATCGTTCAGAGACTGCGCGGCGAAGCCGGGAGGTGAGCCCAGCAACATGTGATTCTGAAGGACACCCTCGCTCAACCGTTGTGCTGACGCGGCCACAGACAGCACCATGATGCCTACAGGGTGAAGCCCAGTGCCTCCGGCTGTTCTCGGGGTCTTTTACGGGCCGTCCTCTGACCGTCCTGACTGCTGGTCAGTCAGAGATGTTCGCTGTGTCCACCTCAGCGGCCCTTCCCCATCTATACTCACACTGTTCCCTCCAGCGGCTCCTATGTGACCCGGCCTAAGCGTCTGCTCCCTCACACACTCTCCCACGCTCCTCTGAGCAAGTCCTAGCACTTTATCTTCATCGACCTGTCTCTGGAGCATACTTATTTGATAATCAGCAAGCTTCCTGGGTGCCAGACGCTGCGTGTGCTCTGCCCACGTTTTCTCACGTCATCCCCGCCGTGACCCTGTGGGTGGGCCTCATAATCCCCATTTGATGAAGGAGGAAGCTGGGACTCAGAGGAGCCAAGTGACCAAGCCGGAATCAGAGCACCGAGGCGCCTAGAGTGGGGAAGGGACGCGGACCTCTGCTCCCCAGGCCCCTGGGCCTTCCCCACGGGGCTCACCAACCAGGCGGGACCCAGCCTCCAGCTGTAAAGGGGCTGAGTCAGAGAGGACGCAGGCCTGCTGCTGGCAGCCCCCCCCCCCCCCCCCCCCCCCGGCCCCTGGGGCAGGAATCACAGCAAGAAGCAGACTGTTGTTGACATTCATCAGGCACATGCAGGGTAATTTGCATCATCGGAATGACTTAATTCTCAAAGCGACCCTGTTGGGTAGATATTATTAATTTCTTTTTTCCCAGTTGAGACATGAGGATTCTAAGCACCCGATCTGTTTATTGGCTTTGGTTAAGATCACAGACGAGGCACCTGGCAGGGCCAGGGTGTGACCCTGTGAATTCCTCTAGGATCCTCTTTGTCTGCTAGGACAAAGCAGCTTTCAGGTGGGTGAGAGGAAACACTTTCTAGCCTTGCAAGCTGTCAAAAAATGAAACCGGTTCTATGAGCTCCCTGGATGCAGAGGGGAATCAGCCCTTAGGTGGTAATCACCTGTCAGGGATGCCTGGGGACATCGGCCATGCTGAGATCCCCAGTCCCTTCTCTGAGCCTGTGGGCAGGAAACCTCCTTCTCACACCTCTCCTCCCCCTGTTCTAATCAGAGGGTGTGCTCACCGTCTGGGGTGACCAAGGTGCCTGTGCTCTAAGAGGGTGACACTTTCTTGGTCTCTCTTTCACTTAGCGCGCCTGCGGGGTGAGGACTGGGATCAGGCTGAGAGAGCCTCTTTATGACCCTGGTCCAGGCTGCAAGATCCAACCAGGCTCCCGGATGCTCTGCATTTAGGCAGAGAATGACACTTGATTATTGACACTCGATTCCTGGGCTCTCCCTACAGAGCACTGGGGGAGAGACAGCTGTTTCCCAGGTTGGGTCTAGAGTATTTCTGGGTCCCTAGCCAGCAGACTGTATTGGTCTTATCCATTTCCCACCCACATATCTCATCCTTTCCAGCTCTAAGATCGGAGAGCACACACCGGAAAGTTCCCATCATGACTTCCATCTTTTGGAGGTGAAAAACTCCCTGGCTTTGGAGGCCATCAAGGAACAAACAGGTGGATAATGACAGTGTCACTGACACTGACACAGTGTTGGAATTTGAGAAGGAAGGACAACCCCTATGTTTACACACCCCAGAGGTAAACTTAGGAGTGTTTTCTGGGATAGCTTTTTTTACTAAATGTGATTGTTTCCGGTATGAAAAACAGAGAGCCAAACAAAGCTGTAATCATCAAGACAGTATGGTATTGGCACAAAAACAGACACATAGACCAATGGAATAGAATAGAAACCCCAGAACTAGACCCACAAACGTATGGCCAACTCATCTTTGACAAAGCAGGAAAGAACATCAAATGGAAAAAAGTCTCTTTAACGAATGGTGCTGGGAGAACTGGACAGCAACATGCAGAAGATTGAAACTAGACCACTTTCTCACACCATTCACAAAAATAAACTCAAAATGGATAAAGGACCTGAATGTGAGACAGGAAACCATCAAAACCCTAGAGGAGAAAGCAGGAAAAGACCTCTCTGACCTCAGCCGTAGCAATCTCTTACTCGACACATCCCCAGAGGCAAGGGAATTAAAAGCAAAAATGAACTACTGGGACCTTATGAAGATAAAAAGCTTCTGCACAGCAAAGGAAACAACCAACAAAACTAAAAGGCAACCAACGGAATGGGAAAAGATATTTGCAAATGACATATCGGACAAAGGGCTAGTATCCAAAATCTATAAAGAGCTCACCAAACTCCACACCCGAAAAACAAATAACCCAGTGAAGAAATGGGCAGAAAACATGAATAGACACTTCTCTAAAGAAGACATCCGGATGGCCAACAGGCGCATGAAAAGATGCTCAATGTCACTCCTCATCAGGGAAATACAAATCAAAACCACACTGAAATATCACCTCACACCAGTCAGAGTGGCCAAAATGAACCAATCAGGAGACTATAGATGCTGGAGAGGATGTGGAAAAATGGGAACCCTCTTGCACTGCTGGTGGGAATGCAAACTGGTGCAGCCACTCTGGAAAACAGTGTGGAGGCTCCTCAAAAAATTAAAAATAGACCTACCCTATGACCCAGCAATAGCACTGCTAGGAATTTACCCAAGGAATACAGGAGTACTGATTCATAGGGGCACTTGTACCCCAATGTTTATAGCAGCACTCTCAACAATAGCCAAATTATGGAAAGAGCCTAAATGTCCATCAACTGATGCATGGATAAAGAAATTGTGGTTTATATACACAATGGAGTACTACGTGGCAATGAGAAAGAACGAAATATGGCCCTTTGTAGCAACGTGGATGGAACTGGAGAGTGTGATGCTAAGTGAAATAAGCCATACAGAGAAAGACAGATACCATATGGTTTCACTCTTATGTGGATCCTGAGAAACTTAACAGAAACCCATGGGGGAGGGGAAGGAAAAAAAAAAAAGAGGTTAGAGTGGAAGAGAGTCAAAGCATAAGAAGACTCTTAAAAACTGAGAACAAACTGAGGGTTGATGGGGGGTGGGAGGGAGGGGAGGGTGGGTGATGGGTATTGAGGAGGGCACCTTTTGGGAAGAGCACTGGGTGTTGTATGGAAACCAATTTGACAATAAAGTTCATATTAAATAAATAAATAAATAAATAAATAAATAAATAAATAAATAAAAATGGAAAAAGAAAAAAGAAAAAAAAGAAAAACAGCCGAGTATTTGCAAAACCTGTCCAAGGTGAAGCCAGACCAAGACATCTGTGAGAAAGGTTTACACGAGCACATAACAGGTGTCCTTTCACTGAACCAACCACTCTGTCCCCGTGCCGAAGGCTCCAATCCCACTGTGTGCCTGTCCTTCTTCTCCTGAACATGGCATTTGAATCTCTGAGTAGAAAACTCAGTCGAATTAAAAGTGACACAATTCATTTTGGAACCAGCAAGAGCCACTCTATCCTTGGGCCTTTTTGTCAAGTCCTCATCTTTGACTGTTCTGACCCGTGAGGAAGGACAGATGTTAAACAAAAATGAAAACAAAAAGAAAAACAACAAAAAAACCCCACGGGCCCAAAATGTCGTCACTTAGAAAACGATAAAGCCAATTACATCTGCAAATGTACCCGACTGATTTTTATTTAACACAGACAATGGACTTTCCGCTGGTGAACACCCAGTCATGCCTGGGGCAACCGCTCACCCAGGGTATCTGCGTGACTGAGGATATCAGACAAATAGCATCTGAAGGATGCCTGTGTCCTGTGGTCATACAGCGTTAGGGACTCTCAATGAAACCAGCACCAACGAAACCGGCAGATGACCAAGGAACCACCCAAGAATAAGATGGATTTTTTTCATTCAGTGCCTGAGAAAACTAACAAGTTCATATATATTCACATATATATTTTTTAAATTCTAGACACATCACATGTAGTAATTATGTTTTTGAGGCATTCAGAGGAGGTCACTGAGATCGGGACCACACAATAGTCGCTTAAACTACAGGATGGAAAATAATAATATTTGCATTCCCATGGCTTTGACAGCTTGCAAACTGCTCTCATCCTTCCTTCCTTCCTTCCTTCCTTCCTTCCTTCCTTCCTTCCTTCCTTCCTTCTTCCTCCCTCCCTCTCTCCCTCCCTTCCTTCCTTCCTTCCTTCCTTCCTTCCTTCCTTCCTTCCTCACCCTGTATCACACACACTGGTGCCCCCTGCCTTCGGGGAGTGCACTTCCGCTGGCCTGGATGTGCGTGGACACAAATGACTGTGACGCACTGAAAATCGTGGCTCTGGGCAGGGACACTGTTGCTGGACAAGGCAAGTGACACGCAAATCCCAGGTCTCCTTCCGGCAGCGCCGAGAGACCCTGCGGTAACCGCAGCTCCATGAAACCGACCGAAGGCTGTTACCCCCCGTTGCACCCACAGGGAAACCAAGGTCAAGGGGCATTGTTTGCAAACGATTCTTGTGCAGAGAACAAACGCCTCGAAACGAGCTCGTCATAATTCTTTCCGCCAAAATAAAAATGAGTTCTTAGTCGCCGTTACTTGTCTTTGGCTATCGCATTCAGTGAAATACAAACAAAAGTACGTACCAAACGCCCCGATTTTATGGGACATCTACCTCTGTGCTCAGGGCAGATACAGGGAAAACACATAAAGAGGAAAGGAACATGGCCTTATACTGAAAGAGCCTCGAAATGAGCTGGAGGGTCAGGCACGGATGCAGCGTCGTGGGATGAAAGACGGCAGCGTCTGAAACCACGATGCCGAGGTGCTCAGGGCATTCGAGCTGCTGGCCTTGACGGAAGATCTTCCCCGCTGGGACGTCCTTTTCCCGCCAGCAGAGTGAGGCGGCTGGACCAGGAGCTCGCTCGGGGCCCCTCTAATGCTCAGGGACCCCAGGCACACAGACGATCAGGACGGAGACCCGGGGCCTCTGACTCCTCACGCGTGCGCGCCTCCCCAGCCGAACGTCTGGCCGACAGCACCCCAGTCCGGGTGGACCTGAGCCCCTCCTCCCCGTGCTCCCCGTGCTCCCCGTGCAGGCACACATCTTACCCAGCCCCGCAGCAGCTCGTAGGCCGTGATACCCAGGGACCACCAGTCGACGGGGTATGAGTAGCCGGGGCCTCCCTCCACATACACCTGGAACACTTCTGGGGCTGCCAAAGACAGGACAAAGATGATGTCACTGTGCGTCACAGTTTATACTCACCAGCCCTCAGAGAGGGGACATGGGGACAGTAACCCAGCTTCTCGGAGGGCGGAGCCAGGACTCGGTCCACTGTGCCACATGGTTCCTGCCCTCTGTAAGCCACAAGCGGGCTCGAGAACAAGATTCAGGCATCCCCGGAAACACAGGTGTGTCCCCCGGGGAGGCACCCAAATGGGGTGCTCCGGAGCACCCAGGTGGCCCAGTCGGGGGAGCATCCGACTTCAGCTCAGGTCATGATCTCGCGGTCCGTGAGTTCGAGCCCCACATCGGGCTCTGTGCTGACAGCTCGGAGCCTGGGGCCTGCTTCGGATTCTGCGTCTCCCTCTCTCTCTGCCCCTCCCCTGCTCATGCTCTGTCTCTTAAAAATAAATAAACGTTAAAAAACATTTTTAAATAAAAGGAGTTTTCAAGAAACATTAAAAAAAATTAAAAACCAAATGGGGTGCACCAAGTGCGGGGTGGAGGCGGTCTGCTGGGGGGAGGTGGGTTGGGGGAGCGGGAATCCCAGGCAGCACGAACACGGGTGGGGTAAGATCTCAGCTAAGAGGAAGAAACTGCACCTTGACAAATGTCACTCTGCTTCTGGCACTGACGCCGGGTCAGGTATGCCGACAACCGGGGACGTTTAGGACCCTTTGAGTCTGCTGCCAATCTCAGGAAACCGTTTTAGTTTAGCATAGGTGGGATCTACGAGGACCTCCCCGAGTTGGAAAATCCAGAGACAGAAGGCAGATTGCGGGTGCCCCAGGCTGGGGGAGGGGCAGATGGGGGGTGACCACTGAATGGGTGTCCTCTGGGGGACACGAAGACGTTCTGGAACTAGACAGAGGTGGTGGCTGGGTGGTGCTGAGAATGTACTCCATGCCACAGAATTGCTCCTTTAAAACGGCGAGTTTTGGTCTGTGAATCGATCTCACCTCAGCTGAGCGAAAAGTGAAGGCTGGACGGCCGAGTGTGCTGGGCCCTGATTCTTATTCTTCAGGGCACTGCGGTGGTGCTGGGGGGTCCCTTGGCCCTGAGGCGCCCTGACGTGCCGAGTGGTGGGGTCATCTCACTGCCTCGCCCCAAAATCAACGAGGCCAGGAGGGCATCTATGCTCTGATTGCTCGTCTCGGCTTCCAGAAAAACTTTGGGAAATGTGGATCCTTTCCAGCAAATTAATTTGCAGACATAATTCCATTTTGCAGTCGTCACAGCAGCCGAAATCTGTCCCTTGGAACCACAATGTGCTGTGATTAAAGAGGTCGCGACTCAGTTTTCAGAATGGCCTTCAGTGAGCATGGGAATGGGGAGGGCTGGACGAGGCAGGCGACACGGACGCTGTGCCCTTGGGCTGCTGGACACCTGCCCCCAACCAGCCGCCACACACCGGCCGCCCCGGCGATGCTCTCCACTTGCTTCGTATCTTAGAGGGCACACTCACCCGCGGGTTCTCCTTTCCTCTTCACAAGAGCCCCCAGGGTCACGTTTGCATGGGGCCCATTTTACAGATGAGGCTCAGAGAGGGACGGAGGCGTGAAGGAAGTCCCACAGCCAGGAGGTGCAAAGCTGAGGTGTGCCTTATACACTGGCAGAATCCCTGTTTGAAGTAACGTTTGTATCGATTTTTCTTTAAGCACAAAAAGTCACTCAGCCTAAATTGGGGGGAGGCAGGACTGGGAATCTGAGCAAATGTCCCCTCAGGTTAGTTGAGCCTCACAAAGGAACTGATGTGGTGTGCTGGGAAACTGAAAGCAGGTCGGTGTGGCTGGAAAGGAGTTTAGCAAGTGACTTAAGCGTCTGTCTCAGTTTGGTGAAATGCGGATAATAAGAACGGTTTATTCATCGAGCCGTGATGAGGATTAAATAAGATACTATGTGCCAAGGGTTCAGCCCGATGCCTGGCTGGTCCAGAGGGAGCGCTCCGGAAATCTCGGGCATGGCTTGCATTGCTAGAATTGGCATTCAAATCTCTTCCCCCGTCACGCTTAGCCTCAACGCCGTCCACCCTGTCACCCCGAAGCCTGGGGGCCACCCTAAACTTCACCCTCATGATCTACTGGTCTCCAGACCCTGACTTGCACATTTTTAGCATCTTTGTGTCGGCCCGTTCTTTCCATTGTAGATCGACCTGCCTTCAGAGGTGGGGATCTTGCCTGTTCATTAGGCATCCTGTGAGCAGTTACTTGACTCCTTCGCAGGTGCTAGCACCGAGCTGTGCTCCTCTGTAACCCACTGGATCCGACCATGAGCCTGAGGCTGGGCTCCGATCTCGAGGGACTTCCTTCCCTGCCTCTCAGTCTGCGCACCTGGCCTCTTCTGTCTGTGCTGAGTGTTCTGGAACATCGTGCTGTCTGTGCGTTCCCAGGGCCTGCACAGCTCCTGGCCCAGCCCATGGGTGCAGTGAGTGCAGGAGGCAGGGACGCGCCCACGACTGCAGCGATGGCTGTGTGCACGGATGTGCTCCCCATAAATCCCTGACAGGTCCAGCAGCCCCAGCCCATTCAGAATTCAGGGTACAAGCAGCATTCCGTCCTGGCTGTCATGACCCATCAAGTGACAAATGTCTGTGGCCCGTGACTGCACTCCCAGAGACGGTGACATTCTTGCCTCCCGTGCACACTTGGGGCTGACGACACAACATGAAAAACATTTTTGTCATAGTCCACATGCCACCGAAATGAGCGCTTTGGTGGCCCGGAATCACAGTGCATCGAAGCGAGAGCATCGGGCAGGTATAAAGCTGGAGGTCAGGTTCGAGACTCCTCCCGAATGTGGATGGAGGAAAAAGAACAACCAGCTGTCCAGGGTCCAGGCCGAGGGTCTTATGATGCCCCAGGCACCCAGTGAGGCAGGTGCTATAATGATCTCCATTTTCAGAGGAGACAGGAGAGGCATGAAGGGGTGTGGTGGGTTGAATACTATCCCTCCAAAGCTATATCCAAGTGCTAACCTCTGGTACCTGTGAATGGGACTCTATTTGGAAGCAGCCTCTTTGCAGATATAATTAAGGATTCAAGATAAAATCATCTCAAGATAAATTGTAGGGCCCACGCTAAACCCAATTACTGACGTCCTTATAGGAGAGAAAAGAAGGGGGTTGGAGACACAGAGAGGGTCGTGGGAGCAGGCAGAGACTGGAGAGGCCACAAACCCAGGAACCCCTGGAGCCAATGGAGGCCAGAAGAGGCAAGGAAGGGTCCTCCCCTAGAGTCTCCCGAGGGAGCACAGCCCTGCTGACATCTTGGTAAGGATTTGGCCTCCAGAACGTCGAGGGAGTGACCTTCTCTTGTGTTTGTGTACTTTGTTGTACAGCCCAAGGAGATCACTAAGAGGGGCCATGGACTTGCCCCAGGCCATCTAGCTGGTGTGGCAGAGCTGGGCTTCGCCTCCCTCGGTCTTCTGACTCCAGAGTCCTTTCTCCTGTACTAAGGTGACTGCCAGGAGTTATGTGAGGACGGGTCCTGATGCTCCCTTATGCCTTCCTTCCCTCCCAGGGCCTGGCGCTCAGCCAAGTATACAGTAGGCATTTAATAATGCACATCCGTTGGCTCTTTCACCCCTGATGCCATAAAGCCGGACCATGCCTCAGAAGCAGAGATGGCTGGTGGCCTTAGAGTGTCAGCACGACAGAAGCGAAGGGTCCCTTGGAAACCACCTTGCATCGTCCCCTCCCTTTTGGAACTGGCCACAGGGCTTGAGGGGGAGGAATGGTTTGCCTCGGCCACCCCCTCGCTAGCCCTGCTGTTAAGTCTAGAACCCTGGTCCTGACTCCCAGGTTCAGGGGACGCACCACTGTAAGTTAAATTCCACCATCAGAGCCAGGTGACTCCACCAGGCACAGCTCCTGTACCCGCTTCCTCCTCTGTGTGGACTGACAGCCCTTGCTCAGATCTCCTGCAGCGGCCTCCCCACCAGTCCTCAGGCCTCCAGAGTCGTCTTCTCCAGTCTGTCCTTCTCAATTCTGACGGGGGAGTTGGCTTTCTGATCCGGGACGCAGGCCACGGTTGCACCCAGCTTAAAGGTCTCCCTGACCTCACGGCTGTTTTATGATCTGTGCTCCTGGGAATACCATCAGCTCCGCGTGAGGCGAAGACATTTTGGAGGAGGAAGGATGCTGAGGTCAAACGTGTCCGGGAAAAGACGAGGTTCAACCACGTTCCTTCCTGCTGGACTTCTCAGAGCCTTTAATGGGCTCATGTGCTTTACTGGCTCTCGAAGGGGACTAACTCAATAGCAAACGTGGCTTGGAAATTTGACCTGATCCTGGAGTCTTTTTTTAAGTTTTAGTGGAGCGAGACAAGGTACTAGGGCTGGGAACCTGTGCGGTTAGGTGAGCCGGACTTCTGGGGTCTGGCACTCAGGGTCCTTAGTGCTGCCCGGAGATCTTCTGACCTGTACCATGCCGCTGGGGTTGCCCACGCCACCCCGGCCTTCATCCGCACGCTGTTCGATGTTCCTAGAACTCCCCATCTGTCTGTCTGTCTCTTGCTCTCTCCCCTCACTCAGTAGGCTCTCTCACAAAGGGTGCAGCTCCAGAGACACCGCCTCCAGGAAGCTGTTAGGTACCAGATGCTGCAAAGTTCTTTACGTGCGTCCTGTACTCCTCAAAACACCTCTCTGGTATCATTCTTTCTTAGGATCCCCCCCCACCCCAGATTAGATTTGGTTTTCCTCTTCACCCCACCTTCCCCAGGCACCTCTCCATGACAACATTCCCACCCGCCATGCATTTTTGCTTATCTGTCTGCTTTTCCGGAGACTGGGAGCTCCCCGAGGGCAGGGCCTGTCACGGTCTCTGGCCTTGGTATTCCTGTATCTCGGGCGTGGAGAAGACATGTGGGAAGGGTGTGTTGACTGACCAAATAAAGGAACGATTATAATACAAACAGCAAACTATGTACCTTGCTATGTGCCAAGCACTGTTCTTTTTTTTTTTTTTTTTATGTTTATTTATTTTTGAGAGAGAGTGAGCAGGGAAGGGGCAGAGAGAGAGGGAGACAGAGAACCCCACGCAGCCTCTGTACTATCAGTGCGGAGCCCGACACGGGGCTGGGACTCATGAACCCTGAGATCATGACCTGAGCTGCCGAAATCAAGAATCAGACACTTAACCTACTGACCCACCCAGGCGCCGGGCCAAGCACTGTTCTAAGCTCTCAAGACATTGCTAATAAAAGCAGCTAATCTTTACGGAGCATTTGCTTGTACCAACAAGCCTTGTTTTATTTATTTTTTTTATTAAAAAAAATTTTTTAATGTCTATTTTTGAGACAGAGAGAGACAGAGCATGAGTGGGGGAGGGGCAGAGGGAGAGGGAGACACAGAATCTGAAACAGGCTCCAGGCTCCAAGCTGTCAGCACAGAGCCCGACGCGGGGCTTGAACTCACAGACCGCGAGATCATGACCTGAGTGGAGGTCGGACGCTCAACCAACTGAGCCACCCAGGCACCCCCAACAAGACTTGTTTTAGGAATTTGGCAAGGATAAAGTTATTTAATCTTCAAACAGCACAGAATTTGAGCTAGCTGCTGTTGAGTCTGGCTCAGGAAGGAATGGGATGGGTCAACGCTGCCACAGCCAGGACTGGGGTTTCCCTGGAGGACAGTGAGTGATGACAGCCCCGTGGAGGGGCAGCCCTGCCTCCCCGGAACAGCAAATGACAAACCAAGCAGGTGAGAGGAGTTGGTTATGACCTTGCCTAGAAAGGATGTCCAGGATCCAAAGTCTGAGTACCCCTATATTGGATTAGAGATGAACGGGGGTGCCTCTGCGGCTCAGTCGGTTAAGCATCTGATTCTTGGTTCCAGTTCAGGTCACGATCTCCCGGTGTGTGAGTTTGAGCCCTGCGTCAGGCTCCGTGCTGACCGCGCAGAGCCTGCTTGAGATTCTCTGTCTCCTTCTCTCTCTCTGCCTCTCTCCTGCTCTCATTCACTCACTCTCTCTCTCTCAAAATAAATAAACTTTTTTTTTTTTAAGAGATGAACGAAATTCCTCAAGTCCTTCTTGATTAAAACTTCTGGCAATGACCTGGTGGGGGAAGGGCCAACCCCGAATCTATTTTCAGCCATTGGAAGCGACACCTCTAACCACCATCGTGATGCACAAATCAGTCACGCAGAGCTTTCTAGGGTGCAAAGTTCCTTCACACGTTATCCCCACCCAGCCCCAAAGCACCCAAGCCACGAATGGAGAAACTGAGTGGGTAAAGGGGTAATTTCAGGGCCGTGGAGATGGTGAGTGGAAAAGCCCGGATGGGACCACCTCCCTACCACTTTCAGCCCAGGGCACAGTACAGCTGTTTGTTTATTACCATGAGCTGTGATTTTACGTACGACGCCGAGAGCTGCAATACTGATGTGGCCATTTATTGAACATCGACCACGCGCTATAAGTTCTTCAAGGTTTTTCACATAGATTATTTACTCCTCAGCAAAGCTAATATTTACAGGGCGTGAACTATGGTTTCACACTCCACTTGATCCTCGGAAGGGCCTTGGGAGGCAGCGCTATTAGGATCTTTAATCCTGGAAGCTGGGGTTTGGAGCAGTTAAGTAACAGGCCTGGGGGCACAGCCGGGAGACTCAGAGCCTTATCTGAACCCAGCATCCCCTCCCCCTTTCTCCGGGGTCATCCAGAACGATGATCGGAACCTTGCTGGGTCTCCCTCAAAATCCAGACATCTTCCACCAAATTACACCATGTCTATGCTGAAATATGCTGAAAATAAAAATAATCCACATGAGGGGCGCCTGGGTGGCTCAGTCGGTTAAGCGTCCGACTTCAGCTCAGGTCATCATCTCGCGGTTCGTGAGTTCAAGCCCCGCGTCAGGCATCTGTGCTGACAGCTCAGAGCATGGAGCCTGCTTCGGATTCTTTGTCTCCCTCTCTCTCTGACCCTCCCCCGTTCATACTCTGTCTCTCTGTCTCAAAAATAAATAAACGTTAAAAAAAAATTTAAAAATAAAAAAAAAATAATCCACATGCATACATCCACACGCATAACGTATACTTTCTATGTTTAAAATTTTTTTTTAATTTTTAAAAATGTTTATTTTTTGAGAGCGAGAGACAGAGCGTGAGTGGGAGAGGGGCAGAGAGAGAAGGGGGACACAGAATCCGCAGCAGGCTCCAGGCTCTGAGCTGTCAGCACAGAGCCCGACGTGGGGCTCGAACCCACAAACTGTGAGATCGGGACCTGAGCCAAGGTCAGATGCTCAACCGACTGAGCCACCCAGGTGCTGCTACTTTATGTGTTGTATATTCCAAAATCTCTACAAGGTCATTGCATTAAATCCGTTAATTCAACCGGGACTGAAACCAAGAGCGTTTATGAAGATCCTGGGATTCTATGTTTGAGGAAATTAGGGTTACAACTTCACCCGAAAGAAAAATAAATAAATGGTTCACCGTGAACCTGCATGTTGATAAAAAAGGACTTAAAATCCTCGAATCACCTTCCTTGGCAGCGTCTGTTTCCTTTCCTGTTACATCCCCAGGAGCTTTCACAAGCCCAGAGCGTGTTGCACACTCCATGAACACTTGTGAGAACACAAAGAAGCACGCTGGGCAGGCTTGGGGAGCCACGCAGCCCAGTGGCTCGGAAAGATCAGCCTCACCTCCCGCTAACATCTCCCCTTCCCCGGCAATGTTAACACGCATGTGGTGGGACCTGTCACCCCACGAGAACCACGCAGACTAAAAATATGGGAAAAAAAATACCATAACCTCCTACGTTATAATTATCACCCTGCTGGTTTAGCTTTGTGGGTATGGCTGAAGGCTTGGACTGCTGTCCTGGAGTGTAACACACCAGCCAATGTCCAGCCCACAAGCCGACGGGCTCCCGGGATCTGTTCCTAAACCTAACTGCCTCCTTGACTGGGAACATACAATTGCCACGTTTCTGCCAAGAGGGGATCTTTGCGGTAATTTCCTCCCTCCCCTACATTTTCTAGATGAAGGAGGTGAAGCCAGTTGGAGGAGTTCAGTGACTTCCAGTCCAGCTGGGACCAGAACCCAGGTGTCCTGCCCACTGGTCCTTTCTTCGTTGGCAAGACCCCGTCTCCAGCTTGGAGGTCCTGGCCGGTGGGATGGCCAGATCTGTGCAGCCAACTGCCTCCTGGACACCTCCACCTAGAGGTCCCACGGGCACTGCACACTCAACCCACCTGAGCAAGCTCTTTCCTCTCCAACTGCCCTCCTCCTGGGGTCTTAGCTCCAGCCCACGGTCGGCTCAGTTGCACGAGTCAGAACCGCAGAGTCCCCGGGCTCTGCGCCTCCTTCAGTCTCTGCTTCTGATCATTTGATTGGCTCAAGACTTGCCACTTTCTCTTCCAGAAACTTCCTCTCTACTCTGTTCTTGTTTTGTCTCTACAGGGACTGACCAGGGCCCCTCACCCACTCCAGCCTGGCATTCGAATCCCACCTCCACCTGAGTCAGTAGAACCAACGGAGCAGAGGGGTTAAAGGTGTGAGTATAGAAATTTTTCAGGCCTAACAATGAACCTCAGTTCCCACACTTATGGGTCCAGTGGCCTTGTACAAGCTACGTCACCTTGTATTTGTGCCTCAGCGTCCCTCATCGGCAACAAGGAGAAACAGTATTTGCTCCATAATCTTATCGTGATGACAGAATGAAGTTTCATCTGAGCACAGAGTAAGTGCCCATAAATGCCACCTAATTTTACTATTGTTGTCTTGTCGTTATACATGAGTTCAAATCTCTGAATTAAAATCACTCCAAGTTTTTCTATTTGCTATAGAATAAAGTTCAAGCGCCCCAGCACGAGAATTCCTAAAATCCGGCCCCGACCTCGTCCTGGGGCCCTGTCTTGATTCTGCTCATTTTGCCCAACTGCAAAAAATAGGATATACTTTATTTTTAATTTTCTGTGGCTTGTCTCATAATCTTTATTCTATTTTTTATACTCACAAACTCCTACTTATCCTTCAAGACCCAGACCAAATTTGACTCCCCCTGTGGAATGTTCATTGAGTACCATGCCGTTCCTCTGTTCTCTCCTATTACCCTCTCCTATTCTAGGGTCTCGGCAAACCCTGGTCTGTACCTCCCCGCAGCACTGATCATGCTATATTTTAATTAATGGCATGCATTTCCACCTTCCTCACTGGGATGTGAGCCCTTGGAGGGCAGGGATATATGACTAAGTCAGCCCCTGATGCTCAGGGATTAGCACAGAGCTGGTCTAGAAGTGGATGCTCAGTGCATCCGAGCAGCAAAGAAATTGGTCAGAGTCCTAGCTTCCAGTCTCAGTGGCTACCATTGCCGGCTGTTTGTCATTGGGCGAGGACTCAACCCCCGTATGAGTCTCAGATTCCGTGGAATAATAAAAGCCCCTACCCATGGTGAGCTAACATACGTGATGCATTTAATACAGGGACAGACACATAGCAAGTTCTTAACAGACGGGACCCAGTTATCGTTATACCAATTCATTATCGCATGAGCAATGAAATGCTTGCGTAAGTGAAAGCCCAGCTCATGGAGGTCCCATGTCTTACGTGTTCCCCAAATGATTCAAGAGCTTCCTCCTAATTCTTTGCGTTAAAGCGTGCTGAAAGCTGTGGGAAGCAGAGATAAGCAGCATCCCCGGCTTTTGCCTGGATCCCTTGGGGGTCATTTATATTTCTTTGGCTCTCTAGCTAGCCAGATGAAGTCAGGTGTCACACACTTGGAGAAGAAACGAAACTACGGCGTCAGTCTGATCAATTCTCTCCTTCTGGAAACACCAGCAGCATCATTAGCAACCGAAATGAAAGCATGTGAGACACTGTTCAGGTGTTGACCATTAGGACTTCGTTAAGTCTACACAAGAAGAGGAAGAGAAGGGAAGTGTGATTGGCTAATAAGGAAATATGAAAATAAATGACGTGCCAGAACCAGAAAACGACTTCATGCTAAAACATGTCAGATTAAACTAGTCGCTTAAAAAGAAAAAGGACTTTGGAAGTTTTCCTAGAGAATGGTGTTCTACCTGGAAGCACAGAATTAGACTCAGGGCATTTTACACAGTCAGTATGTGAAACTGGGGATCTCACAGCACGTTATGCTGACAGAAAAGTTCACGGGCACCTCGATGGCTCAGTCGGTTAAGCATCTGACTCTTTACTTTGGCTCAGGCCATGATCCCATGGTTTGTAGGTTCAAGCCTGCGTTGGGCTCTGTGCTGACATCTTGGAGCCTCCTTGGGATTCTCTCTCTCTCCCCCTCTCTCTTTGGCCCTCCTGCGCTCTCTCTCAAAAATATAAATAAACTTAAAAAAAGAAAAGTTCATTTATATAGTGTCTATCTCTTAAAGGATTCCAAGATTCTCTGTTTATCCACGAAAATTAATGCTCTTAAAATTTTTTTTAATGTTTTATTTATTTTTAAGAGACAGAGAGAGAGACTGTGCGAGCAGGAGAGGGGCAGAGAGAGACACACACACACAGAGAATCCAGAGCAGGCTCCCGGCTCTGAGCTGTCAGCAGAGCCCGATGCGGGGCTCGAACTCAGGAACCTTGAGATCATGACCTGAGCCAAAGTTGGACGCTCAACCGACGGAGCCACCCAGGTGCCCTGAAAATTAATGCTCTTTAAAATTCCCCCCTGAACCTGCCATAGGGTGAGAGACTTCTGTTACGGTGATTACCGAATTGCTGAAGGTTGTGTGCAGGCTTAAGTAAGAGAACAGAACCGCTGTCCAGATGCAAGGGGAATTCACCTCTCCTCACAGGCTCTTCTCTGCTGACCTCACTGTGTATTCATGAAGAGACTAGGAGGCTGTTGAAAGCTTGCCTTGATGCAGGATTGGGGAAGAGAAAGCAACTGCTCCCGGAGGGCACAGAGCTCTTCCGAGGTCCAGCTCCCCATGCCCCTTTGGAACAAAGGCCTTATAAAGCAGGAAGGGCGGAAGATTCTGTGACCACAAGGGCACAGGTGAATACTCACTGAGCGTGAGAGGCAAGGAACAGAAAAATAAAATCTCTACCTCTGGAAAGGGACAGAAAATCATCCTGGGCTCAGACGATTCATGGTTTCCCATTGCTGGGAGAGAGGCAGGGTCAATGAGAAAGACCCATCCCCGAGACAAGATGTTGGGCGAAACAGAGCCCAGCGAAGACTGGCTGAGCCAAGACAACAGGGAACATGTAGTCCCCTGTGCCCTGCTGCCCCCGACCAGACCAAGTATCGAGTAACAAGAAGGAAGAGAAGGAACAGGAGTGAGACCTTCTCTAAGGCACTGGCCCACAGAGAAAGCCTGAAGCGGAAGGTAGAACAGGAACACTGAGGGAACACTAACTCGGGAGGAGGTGTGCTGAGAGCAACCATACGGACCCTGACTCAGCTCAACCCCTGATTAGACTGACTCAGTTCTTCCATACACACAACACTAAAGGCACAGTCGTGGGAGAGACACATCCAGTTCCAGGTATAAACCCTGTCCTACACGAAATGTCCAGTCTTTCACCAAAAGCTGTAAGACACATGATGGAAAGAAAAAACAAAAACCCAGTGTGAAGAGACACAGCACTCAACAGAACCATGTTCGGATATGAACCAGATGGGAGAACTAACAGACAGGGAACTGAAAACATCTCAAAGATCTAGTGGAAAAGACAGTGCACATTAAAAAATGGGGATTTCAACCAAAAGATGGAACCTATAAAAGAATCAGATGGAAACTCTAACAATAATAAAAACAAATCAAAACATAGTGCCAGAGATAAGGCATGCTTCCAACATGCTTCACCAACAGACTTGAAACAGCCAAGGACAGAAGAGGTGAACTTGAAGGTAAGTCAAATGAAGTTATTCAAAGTGGCACAATAAAAGAAAAAAAAGTGGGAGAAGCAACAGAGAATCCAACTGCTATGGGGAAATATGGAAGGTCTAACATACATGTAACGGAAAACTCAGAAACGGACAGAGAGCGAGCGAGGGAGAGGAGAGAGAACGGGTCAAGAAAAAATGTTTACAGAGATAATAATCAGGAATTTTCCAAAGAATTATGTCACCAAACCACACATGTCTAAGAAGCTCCGAGAACACCAACCAGGACAAACACAACATGACAAAAGAAACAACACGCATAAGCACATCGTATCTAAAACCAAAGAGAAAGAGAAAATCTTGAAGGCAGCTGAAGAAAAAAGGCATATGACCCACAGGAGAGCAAAGATAGGGATTATGGCAAATTTGTTGTCGGAAACATTGCCATAAGCGAGAGAGTGACATATTTAAGCACTGAAAGAGAAAAAAAAAGTTGAATCCAGAATTCTATTAAGATTTCTTTTTAAAATGTACACAAATGAAGACTTTTTGCAGCAAACAATAAAAAAATGAAGGAATTCACTACCAGTAGACTTTCACAATAAGAATTGGTGAAGCAAGCCTTTCAGGTAGAATGAATTTGATATCCTGTAGAAACTGAGGCTGCACAAAGAAACAAAAAATACTGGATGTGGGTAAAAGGAATGTAAATGTAAAATCAGTATTTTTCATTTTTAACCACTTTAAAATATAATTTACTGTCTGAAGCAAAAATAAAATTAATTAATAATATATCTACAGCACAATAAAACAAAAGATAGGTGGGAGGAACTGGAAGTATATTATTGTAAGATTTAAAACATTTTTTTAACATTTATTCACTTTTGAGGGAGGGAGGGGGAGAGAGAGAGAGAGCACATGAGTGGGGAAGGGGCAGAGAGAGAGGGAGATTCAGAATCCAAACCAGGCTCCAGGCTCTGAGCTGTCCGCGCAGAGCCCGACGTGGGGCTTGAACTCACAAACTGTAAGATCATGATCTGAGCTGAAGTCAGACGTTTAACCGACTGAGTCACCCAGGTATCCCTGTGAGATTTCTTTAAATGTTTATTTTTGAGAGAGAGAGTGCACATGAGGGAAGGGCAGAGAGAGAAGGGGACAGAGGATCCAAAGCGGGCTCTGCACCGACAGCAGCAAGCCTGATGTGGGGCTTGAACTCATGAACCGTGAGATCAGAACCAGAGCTGAAGTCAGATGCTCAACTGACTGAGCCACCCAGGTACCCCTACTGTAAGATTCTTATATTACACATGAAGCAGTATGATTTCGAGGTAGACGCAGATTAATTAATGGTGTATATTATAAATATAGGACAACCCCTAGCTATGATTTTTTAAAAAGAGGTAGGAATAGTAAACCAATAGGGAATTAAAGTGGAATCATACAAAATGGTGAACGAATCCAAAATAAAGCAGAAGAGCAGCAAATGAACAGAGAACAAATGGAACAAAGAAAAAGCAAGGTGATGGATTTCAAACCAACCATATCACTAATTACATTAAGTGTAAATGGTCTAAATATCAATGGAAAGCAGAAATTACTAGATTGGATTAAAAAAAGGCTGCCTACATAACATGTACTTAAAATACAAAGATACAGGTTAAACATGAATGGATGGAAAGAGATATTATCAGGGGTGTTCTGGAACAGGCTTATCCCAGCTCATCTCTCTCCTACTCTGTGTTCGATGAGGTCACACTGATAACTTGAAGTCAATCGTGGTGGGTGGACTTACATCACAAAAATCAGCAAAATCTACAAATCAGTGACTTTCTTCCTCTTTACCAGAGCGCTAGTTGTTAAACATTTACCGGCACTCCACTGGAAATACCATGCAAACATCAACAAAAGAAAGCTGAAGTGGCTATATTAATATCACACAAAGAGACTCTTAAATACAAAGAACAACTTGAGGGTTGCCGGAAGGGAGGAGGGTGGGGCGATGGGCTAAATGGGTGATGGGCATTAAGGAGGGCACTTGGTGGGATGAGCACTGGGTGTTGTTATACGGAAGTGAGGAATCGCTAAATTCTACTCCCGAAACCATTATTACACTATATGTTAACTAATGTGAATTCAAATAAATACATTTAAACATAAATAAACGAATAAACAAACATTAAAAAGTTCATTTAAGGCCAACTAAAAAAAAAAACAGACTTCAGAACATGGAAGAAGATGTTATGTAATGACACATGCAACAATTTAGCAAGAAGATGTAGTAATCCTAAAAATGTATACACCTTACTGCGGAGCATCCAACTATGTGAGACAAAACTGTAATGCAAAGAAAAATAGGCAAATTCACAATTACGGTTGGGGATTTCAACACTTAATGATAAATAGACAGAAAATCAATAAGAATAGGGGTGCCTGGGTGGCTCAGTTGGTTAAACGTCCAACTTTGGCTCAGGTCATGATCTCGCAGTTTGTGAGTTCGAGCCCCATGTCGGGCTCTGTGCTGACAGCTTCAGGTTCTGTGTCTCCCTCTCTCTCTCTGCCCCTCCCTGGCTCATGCTTTGTCTCTCTCTCTCTCTCTCTCAAAAATAAATAACAATTAAAAAAATAAAAAATAAAAAGAACAAATTAAACCCGAAGCAAGCAGAAGGAAGTTAATAAAAAAGATCAGAGCAGAAATCAGTAAAACAGAGAAAATCAATGAAACTAAAAACTGGTTCTTTAAAAAGATGAATACATATGATAAATCTCTAACCAAAATGACCAGGAAAATCACAGAGAAAACACAAATGACCAATTCCAGAATGGAAGAGGAGACATGACTGCCGAATCTATACTCATTACGAAGGTAACCAGGGGATATTACAAATGACTGTAAGCCCAAATATTTGCAAGGTTACATGAAATGGAGAAATTTCTTGAAAGACGTAAATGACCAAATCCTAACCAATATTTACTTTCTTCTTCTGACTTAAGGAGAAATAAACAGAATAGACCATCTTTATTAAAGGAATTGAATTCATAGTTTAAAAGCTTCCTGTAAAGAACTCTAGGCCCAAATATCTTCACTGGCCAATTCTACCAATTCTATATGTTAGAAAGAATACCAATTCTACACAGTTTTTCCAGAAGTGGAAGAGGACAGAACATTTCCCAACTTACACTGCCAGTGTTACTGTGGTACCAAAATCATACAAAGATGTTACGAGAAAAAGAAAACTAAAAAATTCATAAAGCTGGGGGTAAATATTGTAAATGAGGCATTAGCAAACTGATTCCATCATTATATAAAAAGGAAAACAGGGGCGCCTGGGTGGCGCAGTCGGTTAAGCGTCCGACTTCAGCCAGGTCACGATCTCACGGTCCGTGAGTTCGAGCCCCGCGTCGGGCTCTGGGCTGATGGCTCGGAGCCTGGAGCCTGTTTCCGATTCTGTGTCTCCCTCTCTCTCTGTCCCTCCCCCGTTCATGCTCTGTCTCTCTCTGTCCCAAAAATAAAATAAACGTTGAAAAAAAAAATTAAAAAAAAAAAAAAGGAAAATACATTATGACCAAGTGAGATTTATTATGGAAATATAAGGAAAGTTCAACCTTCTGAAATCAGTCAATATCTTTCAACAGATTATAGAAACCACATGAGTGTCTCAGTGGGTTGAGAAAAGATATTTCACAAAATTCAACATGCATTTATGATTTTTAAAAACCCCAAGAAAGTTGGAAATACATGGAACTTCCTTAACCTGGTAAAGAATAACTAACTACAAAGAACCTTATAGCTAATACCAATGTAACAGTAAAAAAACTAAATGCTTTCTAAGATCAGGATCAAGGCCAAGTGTATTGAATGTTCTAGCTACAGCAACAAGACAAAAGAAAAATAAAAGGCATGCAGATTAGGAAGGAGGAAATAAAACGACCCTGATTTGCAAACATGATTATCTACATAGAAAGCCCAAAGAATTTACTGCCAAAGCTTCTAGGACTGAGAAGTGAGTTCAGCAAAGTTACAGGATACAAGGTCAACATACAAAACTCAACTGTATCTCTATAGATCAGTAATTAATGATTGATAACTAATTTTTAAAGCTTTTATTTAAATTCCAGTTAGTTAACATCCAGCATAATATTGGTTTCAGATGTACAATATAGTGATTCAACAATTCTATACAACACCCGGTGCTCGTCATGGTAAGTATAGTCCTTAACCGCCATCACCTATTTCAACCATCCCCGTAACCACCTCCTCTCTGGTGACCATTAGTTCTCTGTAGTTAAAGTCTGTTTCTTGGTTTGCCTCTCTCCCTCTTTTTTCCCCTCCCTTTGCTCTTTTGTTTGTTTCTTAAATTCCAGATGCGTGAAATCATGTGGTATTTGTCTTTCTCTGACCTACTTGTTTCACTTAGCATAATACTCTCTAGCTCCATCCACATCATTGCAAAATGGCAAGATTTCATTCTTTTCCATGGCTGAGTAATACTCCATTGTAAATATATATGCCACATCTTACATGCACCCCCATGTCTATAGCACCATTATCTACAATAACCAAGTTATGGAAATAGCCCAAGTGTCCATCTGCTGATGAATGGAGATGGTAACTAGTTTTTTTTTTTTTTTTATGTACCATTTGGATAGCACCAAAATCCATAAGATACTTAGGTATAAATGTAAAAAAATATGTACAAAATCTGTACGTTGAAAACTGTATTGATGGAAGGATCCAAGAAATCCTAAATCTATGGAGAGATATTCTGTGGTTGGAAGGCTCCACACTGTTTGGGTGTCACTTCTGTCTAAACTCATCTGTAGATTCAGTGCCATTCTAACAAAAACCCAGAGGTTTCTTTGTTTTGTTTTTGTAGAAATTAACAAGTGTATTCTTAAAGTTTTAGTGAAAAGGGAAAGGATCCAGAATAGCCAAATGATTTTCAAAAGAAGCAAAAAGTTGGAAGACTCTCCTTACCTGATTTCAAGCATTATTGTAAAGGTATGGGAAAAAGTATGATCTCAGGTAGGGCATAAACAAATAGACCAATGGGACAGGAAAGAATCCAGAAATGGATGTACGTGTTTACGGCCAATTGAGTTTTGACAAACTGCAAAGTCAACCCAGTTGAGAAGGAACAGTCTTTTCATCAAAGCATGCTGGAACTATTGGACAGCTGGATGCAAATGAAGCTTGATTCACACCTCACACCATATGAAGAACTAAATTAAAAATGCATGTAGCTTTAAGTAGAAAATCCAGAAGTATAACATGTTTACAAGAAAACAAAGGGAAAAAAATCTCTGTGACCTCATGTGAGGAAAAGATGTTTAGATACAACACCAAATACACAATCAATCAACACATTTTTTTTTTAAATTGGACTGTATCAAAATTTAAAGCTCTGCTTCTAAAAAGATTCCATTAAGGTGATAGAAAGACAAGCGACTGACTGTCCAAAATTTTTGTAAAACTTGATATCTAATAAAGGACTAATATGCAGCATATATAAAGAATTCTCAAAAAAGCTTGATTAAGAAAAATCACTATGGCCAAATCATGGCCAAATGATTTGAACAGAAGGTGTCTAGGTGGAAAATAAGCAAATGAAAATATGTAAAACACCATTAGTCACTAGGGAATTGTAAATTAGAACTACCACCTCCATAATAGAATGATTAATAGGACAACAATAACCACAGGATAATAACCAGCACTGGTGAGGATCTAGAGCAACTGGAGCCCTCATACATTGCTTGTGGGATGTAAAATGGTCCAGTCATCCCGGAAAACAGCTTGCCAGTTTCTCAGAAAGTTCAACATACGCTTACCATATGACCCGGCAATCCTGCTTCCAGCTAATTATTCTAGAGAAGTGGAAACTTAAGTTCATATAAAAACCTGAATGCCATTGTTTACAGTGGCTTTATACATAATTATGTAAAACTGGAAACAATTCAAAAGTTCTTCAGCTGGTGAATGAAGTAATCACGTATATTCATCCAGTGGTGTTCTACTTAGCAATCAAAAGGAAAGCTATTGATACATGGATAAATCTTGAATACATCATTTAAAGTGAAAAAAAAAAAAGGAAAACAAAACAGATTCGAAAGGCTATAGACAATACGACTCCGTTTCTATGACTTTCTGGAATAGTCCAAACTGATCACTGGTTGCCAGGGACTGGGATGAGGGAATTTTGGGGGTGATGGAACTGTTCTAGACTCTCTTGCGGTGGTGCTTATATGACTGTCTGTGTCCAAATTCACATAACTGTACATTAAAAGAGTGTATTTTCCTGCATGAAAATTGTTACTCAAAAGTAAGCATCTCGAACTACAGATTTATCAGGTTGATGATTTTTAAAGTGATTATCTGCCTTACAAATAGCCAAGCCAATGCATGCAGGAAAATTATCTGTTTGTTCTCAGATGTATTTTGGAGCCATAGAACACTATTTGGCACATAGAAAGTGCTCAATAGATTTCTGTTGGATGGATGGATGGATGGATGGATGGGTGGATGGATGGATGGATGGATGGATGGATGGATGGGTGGATGGATGGGTGGATGGGTGGATGGATGGATGGGTGGATGGATGGATGGATGGATGGATGAATGAATGAATGACAGGTTCTCAGGAAAGACACTGGGCACTGGAGCCTCACTGGCCTGGGTCTGAATGCTGGCTCTGTTACTCCCTCTGACACAAGAGTCCGCAAACTTCACTAGCCTCAATCATTTCAACAAGAAACATACTCCCATCATCATGATGGCTCCAAAGCCACCCTTGTCTGCTCACTGCAGCCTCCTGGGGAAGGGAACTAACATTTGGTGAGTGCCAGCACTCGTCCCCCCGTGCACCCAGCGTCCTCCAGCCAACCCTGCTCTGATCGTGAACCCGGAGCTGTTTAGGGTCCGTTTTCCCTGCTAGACTGTGAGCTCCGTAAGGCAAGGGGATTCCCAATCCAGGCTCTGGATTCCCAATGCTAAGCTGATACCAAATAATCAACCATCTAAACAATAACGATAGAAATAATGGAAATAATAACAATAACACTACCAGCTACCAGTTGTCTGCATCTAGCGTTTGTCAGGCATTACGTTACGTGCCTTCTACAGCCATGGCACGAAATCTTCACAGACAACTTGCTAAGGCAGATTGCGAACCATCCACCCCATCTCTCAGATGAGGAAACCATCAGTTGGTCTGGCGGCCAACACTTCTTGAGGACTCGCCATGTTGAGCATGTTAACATGCATATGTTGGGTAACGAGATCGGCCACGAGTGTGAGACACCCAGACTGCCCCACGCTGAGGCCACACTTCACCTGGGCCCACTCCTGGCTTTCAGCTCGTTCCGCAGTCCCTACCATGGCATTCAAGACCCTCATCTTTGGCCTGAGTACTGTCAACTCAAGACCCTCATCTTGGTTCCCACCCCACCCCGTCTTTTTCCATAAGCTATAAAAGAAATAAAACTGCATATTTCCCCCCTACACCATGCTGTTGCCTCCTCTGTGCCTTTGCCCTGGCTGTTGCCCCTGCCTGAAATGGCCTCTCCTTGTCCTTACCGAACAGGCAAACTCAGAGCGCACCCTCAGAGTCTAACTCAGATTGTCACCTTCTCCAGGAATCTGTCTTGACAGGGTCCTGTTTACACCTGTGCCCACGCGTCTGTCTGCCCCACTAGCCGGGGAGCCTCTGAGGCCCCGGAGAACATCACTCATCTCTGAGCCCTTCATCTCCTAAATGTTCTGTAAATATTCGCTGAATGAACACTTGACTCTTCATTTCACCACAGATGAATAAACTCTGAAGCCCTGGGCGGCCGCTGGAACATTTCTGACTTCTAATCTGGCACATTTCAGAGAGATTTCTATTTTTCTCTGATTGTGAGTGCCATCTGCTCTTTTAATTAATGAAAATTCAGTTCCATGCAAATGCCTCTTCCAGGATCATCCTTCATGAGCAACCTCTGGGAGCTTACTCATCAGCCTGTTCTCTGAATCTGTGTTTGGAACATTCTGGGAGCTTGTTATTGGGCCTTTGAACTAAATCACGCAAGTGAACAAAATCGACCAAGCTGCCACTTGACCTCAGGAGTTTACAGCCGTGGGAGCTGTAGGGTTTGAATTTATTGAGAGAGCTCTCCCTCACCCCGTCCTCCCCAGTAAACTCCCATGGTGTCTGAAAATAGATCCATTGGGTAAATCAGTTGTGCCCGCTAAATCCCGTAAAACTCTCTCCTGTTCACGTGTTCATTAACATAGGGCTGAAGCTCCTTTAAATAGAAGGAAACCAGGAGCCCCGAATGCCACGTACACTTGGGACAATAGACTTTTGTCTTGTCTGAGAAATACGGCTTTGCAACGCAGGAACTTCAGGTCAAAAGGCAGCTTAGTATGTGGCAAAAGTGCGGACTTTGGATCCAAACAGACGTGGCTTCAAATTCTGGCTCCTTGACTTGCCAGCGGTGTAACTCTGGGTAGGTGAATCAACCTCCCTGGGCCTCAGCTTCCTCATCTATACAATGGAGAAATGTAGAAACCTCACATGGATCTTCTGAGGGTGGCTCAGGTGGTTAAGCGTCCAACTCTTGGTTTTGGTTCAGGCCACGATATCACGGTCTGTGAGTTCGAGCCCCGCATTGGGCTCCACACTGACAGTGCAGAGCCTGCTTGGGATTCTCTCTGTCTCTCTCTCTCTGTCTCTCTCTCTCTCTCCCCACCCCTTTCCCTCCCCTGCTTGTGCTCGCTCTCTCTCAAAATAAATAGATAATTGCAATGACAAACATGTAGCAGGGTCACAATACGTGTTGGTTTTCTTCTCCCTTTTGGACGTGGGGCCCCTGTGGAGAGTGGCCAGCTGGGTCACCACTTGTCTGCTTCCCCAGAGGCTGGGAGCCAGGACATCACTGGGCAGCCAGGGAATGAGGCTGGGGCAGGCCCGGTGGCATCTCTGAGGAGGTGCCGGAAAGTCTGCTATGCATGGCGATGGAGCAGAGGCAGAGAAGAAAGGGCTGGTACAACACTAACCTGAATTTCTCCTGTGGCCTACGGTCTACACTCCTGGAGATCAGTCTGCTTTTTGGGGAATAGCTTAAAGGAAGTCAGAACTAACTTACAGGGTTACGAAGGCGGCTCCAAATGGGACACATTTCTCCTTATGTCCTTTCTGCCTCCTCACTGCCCTTCTGGAGATGATGGCTCCTTCAGCTCTATTGGCTGCTCCTGGCATGGTGTCCCCTGGGCCTCAGGCTTGGCACTCTTCTTCTCTTCTGCGTCCTCCCTGGGGGACCCTGTCACTGCCTCGGCTCTGCCGAATCTCAGTGCTGGTAACTCCCCAGTCCACAATCCTGTCCACATCACTCCAGGAGCCTAGACAGCATTTCCCAGACACCTCAATTTCAAACTCAATTTCCTGGAACCCCACACACCTGTGGGCCCCGTTGTGCTTCCCACACAGAGGACATCACTATAGTCTACCTCACTGTGCAAGACGGAAGCCTGGGAGGCAGCCTTGACATCCCTCCCACTCCTGTTCTCCCACCCATTTGTTAAGTCAGTGGCCTCCTTGGACAGACTGGCCTCAGCTCTGGAACCTTCTGGAAAGGGATTTCAGAAAGACCTTCAACAGTGAAAGCCATATCGGTGTAAAGATTCAGCGTCCCAAGGGGACTATCTGAAGTGAACAGGCTCCCTTGAATGCATGCCTTCTGGTGTTCACGCTGACGTGGGTCTGACTCTCATCACCGACGTCTTTCCTCAGCTCTAAAATGGGAATGAATAATTGTGCCTGTTTGTGACATTAAATAAGACTGTGGATGGAAAGCACTTAGCTCAACGGCTGGGCACGTAGCAAATACTAAGAAGGACTATTTTTACCATTATTTGTGGCCAAACTTCACTTATTTAATAAATAAAAGATGAACGACACACGTAGTGAATTCTCGGAGGTGATGACATAGTTTTCAATCTCTACACATTGACGCATGTGAACTGACAGAGCAGATAAACAGCTAAGCCAAAACCCATGCGTGACACTTCCTACAAAACTAAGTTGTCTCCCCACAAGTCCCTAAGTGTAAGTGCGTGAAAACAAACCAGCAACAGTGACGAGACTCCCGTGGTAGTGATTTCTGAACAGAGGGAAACAGAGAAGACACAGGACCGGATATGACGGGCTAGAGAACAGAGAGCGCCAACACAGCCTGCAAGAATTTCCTGGAAGGCCTAGCTGGCCAGTTTGAGAACAGTGGCTAAAGTTTGGAAGAGCCTGTCCAGTCCAGTGCTCTGTGGGGGCAGGTCAGTCTGGGACCCCAAATGTCTGTCGTCCAGCTGGAGCTCCCTTCTAGAAGGAGTCCCAAGGAGAAACTGTTGAAAGTGGAATCAAAAGCTCAGTGGGACAGGGGCCCCCATAGACTAAAGAAAGAGATGTTCCAGATCAAAGTGGGGAGGGAGAACAGATCAGGAAGTCCCAGATAGCAAGTCCCAGTGGATTTGGACACTCTTGAAAACAATAGAAGATGTTCGATTAGAAGAGCTACCCTGGGGGCACCTGGGAGGCTCAGTCGGTTGAGTGTCTGACTCTTGATATTGGCTCAGGTCGTGATCTCAGAGTCATGGGATTGAGCCCTGCATCAGGCTCTGTGCTGAGCACGGAATCTGCTTAAGATTCTCTTTCTCCTCTCTCTCTGCCCCTGTCCTGCTTGTGCTGTCTTTCTTAAAATAAATAAAAAAAAATTCAAATGTTTTTATTTATTTCTGAGAGACATAGAGAGACAGAGGATGGGGGGGGGGGCAGAGAGAGAGGGAGACACAGAATCCGAAGCAGACTCCAGGCTCCGAGCTGTCAGCACAGAGCCCGACGTGGGGCTTGAACCTATGAACTGTGAGATCTTGCATGACCTGACCTGAAGTCGGATGCTCAACCGACTGAGCCACCCAGGTGCCCCAATAAATAAACATCTAATTAAAAGAAAGAAAGAAAAGAAAAGTTAGCCTGAACCACATCATCATCCAAAAGTTCAGGAAAACTAATTTCACATTAAAATAAAGAAACAGAAAGGTATCGAAGTCAAATTCCATGCAAAGTTATCCTAAGAGGAAAGAAAATAAAGAGCAGAATAACTCACTTAACAATGACGATGGATCAGAAAGATGCACAACCCTCCATCTCAAAACAGAGGAAAACCGTGACCTACTATTTCAGAAGCATTAAAAGATGTGATTGGTTGTTTCATTAATGGTTACCCAATGAGTCAGCCCTTCTGGTATCCATGCCCCCTGCAGTCCCCTCCCACATGGTCTCTGGTCGTGGTCATGTGACTTGCTTTGGTCAACTGGATGTCAGGAAATGTGAAACAAGCAGAAGCTTGAAAGCATGTGGGAAGTGGGTTCTCCTTCTGGAAACCACTGCCACCACGTGAGCAAGCTCACTGAGTCCCCCCAGTGATGCAAGACCACATAGAGACTCATTGAACTCAGCTGTCCTAGCTGAGCTCCGCCCCCAGTGGACTCCCCCCCCCCCCCCAGTGGATGAGTGAGCCCAGCCTAAGCCAGCAGAGGAACCATTCAGGCAAATGGTGGGTTGTGAGACACAGCACGATGTCACTCTTCTAAGCCACTAAGTGTTTTTTAAAACAATGTTCATTTATCATTCTCCAAACGTATTTTTTGTCATCTCAAAACTTCCTTTCTTTGTTTTTCATGGAAGTATAGTTGACACCCAGTGTCCCATGAGTTTCAGGTGATTCCACAACGCTATACACGTTATGCTGTGCTCACACGAGTGTAGCTACCACCTGTCACCATACAACGCTACGAAAGTGCCATCGACTATGTTCCCTATGCTGTGCCCTTCATCACGTGACTCATTTCTTCCCTAAGTAGAAGTGTGTGCCTCCCCCTCCCCTTCCCCCATTTCCCCCTCCCCCCATCTACCTCCCCCTCTGGTAACCATCAGCTTGTTCTCTGAATGATGGGTCTGTTTCTGCCTTTTGTTTTTTTGCTTGTTTATTTGTTTTGTGTTTTAGATTATACATATGAATGAGACCATATGGTCTTTGTCTTTCTATATTTCACTTAGCATAATACCCTCTAGGCTCATCCATGTGGTTGCAAATGGTGAGATCTTATTCTTTTTTATGACTGAGTAATACTCCATTGTGTATATACACATCTTCTTTATCCATTCATCCATCGATGGACGCTTAGGTTGCCTCTGTATCTTGGCTATTGTAAATAATGTCGCAATCCAGGAAGGGAGCCTATATGTTTCTGAATTAGTGTTTTTGTTTTCTTTGGGTAAACATCCAGTACTGGAATTACTGGATCATATAGTAGTCCTAGTTTTAATTTTTTTTGAGGAGATTCCATACTGTTTTCCACAGCGGCTGCACCCGTCTGCATTCCCACCAACAGTGCACGAGGACTCCTTCCCCACATCCTCACCAACACTTGTTATTTCTTGTCTTTTTGTTACTAGCCATTCTGACAGGTGTGAAGTAACATCACATTGTGGTTTTGACTTGCACTTCCCTGATGATGAGTGATGATGAGCATGTTTCCATGTGCCTGTTGGCCATCTGGACGTCTCCTCTGGAAAAAAATGTCTATTCATGCCTTCTGCCCATTTTTAATGGAATTATTATCATTATACAACAATAGAAGTTCTTGGATACTAACCCTTCATTAGATATGTCATTTGCAAATTTCTTCTCCCATTTTGCAGGTTGTCTTTTCATTTTGCTCATTGTTGCCTTCACTGTGCAGAAGCTTTTTATTTTGATGTAATTCCAATAGTTTAACTGCCTGAAAAGACCTATCCAAAAAAATGTTGTTATGGCCAGTGTTTCTCTGTGCTCTCATCTAAGGGTTTTATGGTTTCAGGTCTCACATTTAGGTCTTTCACCCAGTTTGAGTTTATTTTTGTGAATGATGTAAGAAAGGGGTCCGGTTTCATTCTTTTGCACGTAGCTGTCCAGTCTTCCCAGCACCATTTGTTAAAGAGACTGTCACCTTCCTATTGTGTATTCTTGCCTCCTTTGTCATAGATTAATTAACCGTGTATGTGTGAGTTTAGTCCTGGGCTCTCTATTCCATCCCATTGATCTCTGTGTCTGTTTTTGTGCCAGTACCATACTGTTTTGATTACTGCAGTTTGCAGTATAGCTTGAAATCTGGGACTGTGATATTTCCAGCTTTCTTCTTCTTTTTCACGAATGCTTTGACTATCCAGGGGCCTTTTGTAGTTCCCTGCAAATTTTAGAATTATTTCTTCTAGTTCCATTAAAAACGCTATTGGTATTTTGATAGGGATTGCACTGAATCTGTGGATTGCTTTGGGTGGTATGGACATTTGAACAGTAGTAATTCTTCCAATCCGTGAACATAATATAAGCCACTAAGTTTTGACTTGCGTTGTTACGCAATCATCAATAACTAATATAGACACTAAGAATTAATAATTAATATAGACATTAAGAAAACTATGCAAGACATGAAAGAACAACATAAATTGGAATTTAAAAAACTCAGAAATCAGGCAAGAAAATTCAGGAAAAAAGTAGAAATAAAGGGAAAATTACTTCTGTAATAAATATTTTTCTAGAAAGCACACAAAGCAAATAAACACAACAGATAATCTTTAAAAGAAGGAGAAAGAGAAAAATGAGGAAAGTTTTAAACAAAGAAAGGAAGAGATACAAAATATTTGAAAATCACAAAATACTGAAGATTTGTAAAGGCCCCACATTCAGACAGTAGGTGTCCCTGGAGAAAACAAAGTAAGGAGATAGCATGCTTACTAAAAATGATACTTCCATCAAAGGTCTTAAAGAAAAACCAACCTGAAAAAACATGTTGGAAAAACACTGTGTACCTAAGAATATAGACCCCACATGACCAATACCAAAGTTATATTTTGGCAACACCACTGGACATTAATAAAAAAGAAAAAAATGGTTTTGTCTGCCTTTTTTTTTTCCCTGAAGCAAGGTCTTCTATCTGGGTAGGAGTCCTCTAGAAATCACAGGAGGAGAAGGTCTTCCTGGCAGGGAAGACAGCAAAGACAAAAGTGTGAGAGCGCCTGGCACCTACCGGGAGCAGATGGGGCCTGGTGTGGGGGTGGCAGGTAGGCGTGGGGGTGGGGTGGGGGTGAAGCACAGGAACGCTGATGCCTCAGGCACTGGGCCTACAACACCCCAAAGGGGCCTGGAACACTCACCCATGTAGGGCTTGGTCCCAGCCATAGAGGAAGCCTTTTCTGCTCCTTTCACGATCGTCGCTATGTTGAAGTCTGTGATGTGAACATGTCCTGGAGATAGAGAAACAGAAACCCCAGTTAGCAAGAGCTGCAGACAGCTGGGCTATTTCCTTGTCTACTTAAAGCTGTGGGCTGTATGGTGGGTACAAGAACATATTAGAACTTCTACACAGAATAGTATTTTTATCTGATACTTTGAAAATGTCTAGTTTGGGCAGCATTATTCACAGTAGACAAACTTAGACAAATTTAGGACAATGTAAGGTCCACCAATGGCTGCAAGGATAAAGAAGATGTGGTGTGTATAAACAATGGAGTACCATTCAGCCATGAGAAGGGAGGACATCCTGGCGTTTTTTGACAACATGGATGGATCTGAAGATATCACATGCTAAATGAAATAAGCCAGACTGAGAAAGACAAATACAGAATGTATCACTTCTGTGTGGAATCTACATAAAAAAAAGCTCACAGAAGCAGAGAATAGAAAGTGGTTGCCAGGGTCTGGGGTTGGGAGGAATAGGGAGAGTTTGTTCAAAGGTATAAATTTTCAGCTGTAAGATGAATAAGTTTTGAGAATTTAATTAATAACATGGAGACAGTTAATACCATTTGAATGTGTAGGTATATATACGCATACACACAAAAAATATCTCAGTGATATGCAAGTTTTTTTTTCTTGTTTGTTTGTTTAGAGAGAGAGAGAGAGAGAGATAGTGAGAATCTCAACCAGGCTCCACGCTCAGTGTGGAGTCTGATGCAGGGCTCGATCCCACGACCCTGGGATCATCACAACCTGAGCCAAAAGCTAGAGTTGGACGCTCAACCAACTGAGCCATCCAGGCGCCCCTCTGCCAGTTTTACAATGTGAGTTTTTGGTGATACGTGCATATTACTTTTAAGTAAACAAATCTAATGAGGACATGATGCAAAAGTTTATGGATTAAAAGTTTGGAGGCACTGACCCACAGAGTAAAAGCTCACGGTAAATAAATGAAAGGGGTCAGTCTGGACTCCCTCACCCAGGAAGCTGAGTGGCCATGGTGAGGAGAGAGGGTGGAGAGAAGGTTTTCATGCCCAGAGTACACTCTTGTTCTGCTGTTTGCTACGGTCAGTGGGGGCCTGAGGAATCCAGTGGGGAGGCGGCTGGGGATTTGAGACCACCTTCCATCGAGCCTAAAGTAATGGCAGCAGACGGGACACAGAGAGGCTGGGCGCACCCATATGTAAGTGTTTAAGAAGCCTGAGAAGGAAGTAAGAAGGACCGAGAAGGAAGGAGACAGGAGATGTGGGGTAAAGGGGGTGAAGAGAAGCAGGGAAGGAAGGGGGTGAGAGGGAGAGAGTAGCATTCTGACAGTTGGTACTGGCCTCCCGGGGAACTTGGTACATGCCAGAGCCAACCCTGAGACCCCTGAATACCAGATATGAACGCAATCACATTTCTCTGTTTGTCATCACATCATGTGAAAATGGTTGGATTTGCACACCTGAAAGCTGTGTTCGGGATGCCGGGACTTAAACACCCAAGTGGCTTGCGTACAGAAAACTGTTGGGAGGGCCTGGAGGGAACCCCCAGGAGGTGCACAGACACCCGCCAGAGCAGGTGCCATGAGGCTCACTCGAGACGCGTGCCTGATAGCATCGGACGCAGTGGACAGAGAGAGCACCAGTGGGTTCACGTGCAAATCCCCAATCTCAGGCTTAGCTGCCAGCCCTGATGTGTGGGCAGGCTTCTGCCAGACGCTGTGTCCAGAGCTCCTGGGTGGGATGCGGCAGCCGGGTACTCCGTGAGGATGTCCAGTTCCCTTCGGGTGCTTGTGGGTGAAGCTTAAGTCATCTAGCCAGGCCCTTGCTGGGAACCCCTTGAGGCCGGACGCAGCATGTGCCCACCCAGGGGGCATCCTTAGAACATGCAGCTGCCGCAGCCTCTGGGGCTGGACTTGGCGTCCATGCCACGTCCTACCCGCAGGGAGGCAGCGCGGCCTAGCGGTGGGCACAGACTCTGAGCCACACTGACTTGCTTTGGGTCTCAGCTGGGCTGTGATTAGTTGTCTGATCTTGGGCAAGGCACTTAGTGTCCCTGGGCCTCATCTTCCTCGTCTGTAAAGTGGGGAGGGTGGCAGCGAAATACCCATCCCAGAGAGCGGCTGGGAGGAGGCAGGGATTAAGAAAAGCAAAATGCTACAGCGGCTGGCACACACGTTGGGTGGTTTCTCGTATGTGTTTGCTCATAGCTGTGTTATCCCGCCTTGGTGTGGCTCAAACCCCACCTTCTGCAGCCAGGGCCAGTCCGCCCCCCGCACCTGCCCAGGCCCCATTTCTTTTTTTTTTTTTAACGTTTTATTTATTTTTTAAAGAGAGAGAGAGAGACAGACAGAGACAGAGACAGAGAGAAAGAGCACAAGCAGGGAAGGGGCAGAGAGAGGGAGACACAGAATCAGAAGCAGGCTCCAGGCTCCAAGCTGTCAGTGTAGAACCTGACGCGGGGCTCGAACTCACGAACTGCGAGATCATGACCTGAGCCAGAGTCAGACGCTCAACCAACTGAGCCACCCAGGTGCCCCTCCCAGGCCCATTTCTAATACTAACAAACGAATCCACAGTCCCGTTGTTGACAGTGAGGCACGGGAGGGTCTCAGTCATTTCTGCCCGCACACCTGTAGGCTTCCATGCAGAGCCACCACACGGAGAGGACCCTGAAACCCTCCAGTATGGCTTTTATTTGGTTTTCCTTCACTTCTCCCTTTCTTTAAAAAATATTAGTATTTGCATTATGAAAGTGACACCAGCTGATTAGAATAAGTCAAAGACTGTAAATGGGCATCTGAGCCGCTCCCCCACCCCTGCTCGTAACCACACGGAGTCACCTGGTTCTCTGTCTTTTCTCCCTTTTCTGCATACGTGTCTCCACACATATTGGTTTGTCCTTACAGTCATGAGATCAAAGTCCATGGGCTGTTCCAGAAGTTACTTTTGCATTTAGCCATGCATCATGACATCTTTCCATTCAAAGGTCTATGTACATAGGTCTGTCCTCAACGGCCTTACCCTTGTTCTCCATTGGAAAGAAATCCAATAATTTTGGTGATTACTCGGTGATAAAACTTGACCTGAAACTTCCCTTCATAGTTCTATTTATTCCACTTACGGTGAATATTCATGTTTTGCTATAAAATGTTAATATATTTGATTACCAAATATATTTGACCCCCTTGGTGATTCATTTAACCCCATGGGGGTGTTACATAATATATACTATGTGTTGCTTTTAAGTATTTTTATCTATTAGACATATATTCTTTTCATATTACTAAGGTATATGTTATTTAACATAAATATATTTTTAAGCTGAAAAATTCCGAGATACGAGAACATACCTGGCCCCAAGAGTTTCAAATAAGAAATTGTGGCCCTATAGCTGCAAAGCATCCCATAGTGTGGTTGCATCATATTTTATTCACCAATCGCCCTATAGGTTTGCAGTTTGGGTCGCTTACTTGTTTGTCTTGTGACTGTATCGGCCCTAGCGGTCTTGAGCATAGCGTTACATACATACAGATACTTTCATTTGACCAGATAAATCCCCACAAGTGGGACTGCAGGATCAAAGGGTTTGCATATTATGTTCTAAAGTTGTCATTTATGGTACTCTAAACAGGATATGGGAGTGAGTATTTCCGTGCATTGTTACCAGCACTGTTCTCAATGATTTTACTTGTTGCAAATCACATGGCAAGGAATAGTAGTATCTCACTGCAGATGAGGCTGCACATTTTTTTAAGGTTTTTTTTCCTTTAATGTTTTTATTTATTTCTGAGAGATGGAGAGCATGAGCAGGGGAGGGGCAGAGGGAGAGGGAGGCAGATGATCGGAAGAGGCCTCTGCACTGACAGCAGAGAGCCCCATCTGGGCTCGAACTCCCGAATGGTGAGATCAAGACCCGATCTGAAGTTGGATGCTTAACTGACTGAGCTGCCGGGCGCTCCGACGCTGAACATTTCTCACATGATCAGTTACCAACTCCCTGGGAACTGTCTAGAATCCTGAATGATTTTCTTTTAAAAATTTTTTTTGGAAAATATTTTGAGAGAGAGGCAGGGAGAGGGGCAGAGGGAAAGAGAATCTTTTAAAACATTTTTTTTTAAATGTTTATTTTTGAGAGAGACGGAGACGGAATGAGAGTGGGTTAGGGGCAGAGAGAGAGACCCACACAGAATCCGAAGCAGGCTCCGGGCTCCGAGCCGTCAGCACAGAGCCTGATGTGGGGCTCGAACTCACGAGCTGTGAGATCAGGAGAGAGAATCTTAAGCAGGCTCCACGCTCAGCACGGAGCCCGATGTGGGACTCCATCCATCGCATGATCCTGGGATCATGACCCCAGCTGAGACAGAGAGTCGGACGCTCAGTCGGCTAAGCCATCCAGGCCCCAATAATCAATTTTCAACAAGAGCTGTGTCTCTTAGACACATTTACACTGTGCTCTGTGTACTGCAAATATTTGCTCCTAGCTTGTTGTTTGTCTTTAGACTCTACTGACAGTCCCTCTTGCCACATGAAAGTTTTAAAAATTTAAATAATAAGTTAATTTTATAGTTTGAGTATATTGTCCTTATAATTTTCCAGAAACCTATTCCACCCCCAAATATTTTGTACAACTTCTATATTTTCTTAGAATGCTTCTAGATCTTTTGTGTTGAAATCTTCCAGGGGTGCCTGGGTGGCTCAGTCGGTTGAGCGTCTGACTTCAGCTCAGGTCATGATCTCGCGGTCCGTGAGTTAGAGCCCCGCGTCGGGCTCTGTGCTGACAGCTCGGAGCCTGGAGCCTGCTTCGGATTCTGTGTGTATCTCTCTCTCTATCCCTTCTCTACTTGCGCTCTCTCTAAATAAATAAATAAATAAACATTAAAAAAAATCTCCCAATCATATAGAATAATTTGTTATAACATTCTAATTTTATTTCTTACAAATGGATGGTCAGTTGTCTCACCAATATTTGTTGAAATATTTCACCTTCCCCAATAACCTGTAATGTGACCCTCATTTTCTATCAAGTTCTACATATACAAAGATAGGCTTATGGATTCTCTCTTGTGTTCCACTGACCTACTGTTTACCGCTGGGCCAGGACTCGATCAGTTTAATTACAGTAGATGTGTAGGCTGTTACAGTATTCGATAGGAGTGCCTCACCTGCATTCGTGTTTCCTTCCAGTGTTTTTGTAGTGACTCTCAGGCATTTATTCTTCTGAGACGAGTTGTGCCCGGTTTTAGGAAATCCCTCCATGAAGTGTGACGGGAATTCCATTAACGTATACATTCATTTGAGGAGTGTGGACACATTGTTTTTCCACCCAGGGTCATGCCCGGCTTTTCATCCAGATCTTGCTTGATTCCTTCAAAATATGTTGAGTGTTCTCTTCATTTACGCTCTGTAAATTCCTGGGTACATTCGCTTGTAGACAGATATTACGTAGTTTTGGTCACTTTTTTGAACGAGGATATTTTCCGTTTCTTTTTCTCCCTGGCTGTTTTCGGTAGAAAGAAAAGCTACTGGGTTTTGCTTCCTCATCTCCAACTGGCTTCTCTGTTAATCTTCCATCACAAAAGCTTTGGTTACCTCTCAAAATCCCATCTTCCCTTCTCAGACAGCACTAGGATTGGTAGCTGGGTTCAGGGCTACCCCGCTAAAGGCTTGACTTCCAGCCCCCCTGCAGCTGGCTGTGGTTACAGGACCAGCTTCTGGCCAAAGGGTGGCGAGCAGAATGATATTTGAACTTCCAGGATATCTCCTTTGAAAGAATTCTCATTCCCTCCTTCCTCCCACCTTCCTTCCATTTGCCTATTACGTGGGTTTGGGAGAACATCCTTTGCCACACAGATGAGGAACAAGATAGAAGGAGGCTCCGCCCCTCTGAACATCATGGACTTCTAACAGAGAGAAAAAAGAACTTCCATTTTGTTTACTTTTATTTTATAGTCTTGGGAAAGCAGTTCATTTGTCTCTTAATGATAGCTCTTGAAGTGGAGTCTTGGTGTTTGTAGGCATAGAAGCACGTTATCTGCACACAATGATGGCATTCTTTCCCTTGTTAAGAGGCTTGGAGCAGAGTGGTTAAGAACACAGCCTTGGGAGTTGGGTTGCCTAAGAACCAGTGGTTGGGCTCCTTTGGTAGGCATATGCTGTTTGTGGTCACTCCTACCTCCTGTCTTAGCAATTATTGGTCCCGGTACATCTGGCTTTGGGTCAAGTTGACCTTACCCTCCACTTTAGCATTTGACTCAGGATTATGCACATGACCTAAAAACTGGGGAGATAATTTTCCAGGGAGTTCAAGAAATGAAAACTTTTCAGTTCTTTTTTTTTTTTCGGGAGGTACCTAAAGTAATATTCTGTCTTTGGCCAGTGTAAGGTGGGGATAGGACCCCCAGAACTGTTAAAAGCCATTTGCTACCATAGAGAAAGGTAGTCTGAAGATGAAGCCTACCCATGGAGAAGGTAGAGCTGCAAGCATAGATGAGAAATGGTGCCAGAGCCTGATCAAACCCTGCCTGAAGCCGCATTCCACTGGATTTCAGCTGTATAAGCTGAAAAACACCCTTCATTGCTTGGGACTATTTGAGTTCCTCTTTGCCATACATGACTGGCTGGGCATCATGGTTGACACAGCCACTTATGAGATTCGGGCAAGTTATTTCACTCTGGAAGCTTCCAGTCCCTCATCTGGTGAGTGGAACTAATATTAGTAAGTACATCATGGGGTAGCTGTAAGCACTAAACAGAGCAGTTAGGGACTGAGAACGTGACATTTGAGAAGACAGGGGTTGAGGGGGAAGCAAGCCATTGGACCATCAGGGGAAGACCGTAGTTGGCAGAAGCTGAGACACATACAGACCCCTCCGAGGGGCCAGCGAGGACGCCAGAGAGAGGAAGAGGGACAGGAGCTCAGACAGGGCAGGGTGGGGCAGACTGTGCAAGACTCCAGGGCCGGGGAGACGACAGTGGCTTTTACTCCAAGTGAGGGAGTTTTGAGAAGGAGCCACATATCCAACTCACTTTTGAACATCGCTTTGCTGTGAATGGACATGGGGCCAAGCACCAAAGTGGGGAAGAGAAAAATGCAGCCTGTCTAGTTTGAGCCACTGGTTTTTAGGGTCGCGTGACTGGAACAGACTCGGTGCCCAACCTCACGGTAAGCCTTGAAGTACGCTTGTCAGGAAGGTCTGACTACCCTCATTTTTTAACAGGAGAGTAACCTTAAGTCCCAGAGGCCAGTGTACTGTGCAAGGTCACACAGCGGATCTGGGAGGAAGCTGGACTTGGTCTCAGGCCTCATCCTGGTCGGTGAGCGTTTCCCTCTGCCCCCCCGCTGCCCCCTGCAGAGCTGCACCAGACAGCCCTCTGCAGGGGCGGGGCGGGCGAGGGCTCTGGGCAGGCCTGCTGGGGTTCACCTGGGACTCACGCACAGCAGGTGCGACAGACAGCAAATTCCACTTTCTGTTCCCCCCCCCCCCCCGCCCCCAACAGTGCTAATTGATGAGCTGTAACTCCCTACTGGGCTTCCTTTAACAAACGAGTAAAGATGTGGGAAAGTGAAAATTAGTGCCATATGAGGTCTCCTATGGGTTCCTTCCCAGGAGAATGGAAATTTACGAGAAACTTGGCAAATATGAACTGAGTTTCAGGCTATTTGCTTTCCATAAATCGAAAACATTCAAAACTCAGCAAGAGAAGGAGCTCAAGATGTTGTGTGAGGCCCATTAGCAAAGTTTTAATGGTGGCAGCAACAATCAGCAGCCATGCTGCAGCCAAGGTTCCCTCCTTTCTCTGAATGCAAGGGAGCTCACACATTTGACACCGTTGGAATGCTCGGCCCTCTCCTGTGTCTGGCAGACTTCCATTCATCCTTCAAAACCTGCCCCGAGACTTTGCATCTACCCTCTGCTTGTATCCTTCCACCAGCAGGAAGCTCACTACCACAGGGGGTGGCATCTCTGACTGTGTCTTGTCTGCTCAGGTTGCTATGAGAATATCATAGGCTGGTGGGGGTGGGGGGTGGGCTGAAACCTCAAACATTTATTTGCCACGGTCCTGGAGGCTGGAAATCTGAGGCGAGGGTGACGGCCCTCTTCCTGGTTTGTATGGCTGCTTTCCTGCTGTAACCTCGCATGGTGGAGAGGCACGGCTCTGTCCTCTTCCTCCCTTTATAAGGGCACCGATCCCATGGTGGTGGCTCCAACCTCATGACCTCATCCGGATCCAGTTACCTTCCAAAGGCCCCAGCTCTGAGTATCATCACATTGGGGTTAAGGCTTCAACATATGAATTCTAAGCAGGGGGCGGGGGGCACAGCATTCCGTCCATAGCAGACGGATTCAGGCCTCTCCCCCCCCGGTCCTCCACGGCTCTCCAATGTCACGTCCATCCTAGCATCCACCACACCGTATCTGTCACTTTGTCCGCCCCCTTGAGGCCAGGAATCCTGCCTTGTTCATCTCCGCCCCCAGTACCTTAGCAAAGGGCTGTCCTGGGAAAGGAACCCATCAAGTGTTTGCTGACTGACTGATTGACCAAATGAGAGACTGAATGAAAGAGACACGGTAAGTAAATCCTGTTCCCTTTTCCCCCCCTTACTGCCTAGAGTGATATTTACAGGAGTAGATGACATCCCATGTCAACTTTTGGCTGCTAGGACTGTAGTAATGTCACTTTCTCAGCCTGACCTCAGCTGGTGGGACCAGCCACCCCCTCCGTGACTTCCGTAAACACAAGTGCTAACGTCAGAGCTGCTGCTATAAGGAGTTGTAACCGGGGCTATTTTCTGAGTATAAAAACACACAACAGCCATGTGACTTTCAAGCCTCACTCATTTCTTTATTCCTTCAGCAACTGTCTATGGCCCGCACCCTGCCTGCATGTCTCGGGGAGGGGCTTGAAACCCCAGTGTCGGTTATCTGTGTCGTGAACTTAGGGGTGGGGATGGTCAGCGGTGCTGACGTCCCACCCACAGTCCCTCACTGGGGCCATAATTGCCTTGTCACCACCCAGAGTCACCTGAGCGTTACCAGTGCCATGACTATCGCTTCGCAAGCCGGCTCTGGCACCTTCCCGATCCGTTCCGGGGAAAGCCACCCAAAGTCTTCGTGAAATGCGCTGCATCTTCATTTACCCCCTCCGCAGCTACACTGCACAAACTTCCACTTCTGTTCCGCCATGCCCCTTGCTTCCCTTCTCCCCTCTCGGCCCCTATAATGAAGTGACCCCACGTGGGTATTAACCAAATGCACCCGGGCAGCACATTCATCTCACTGGGACCTATGAGCCCACGCCTGGGGGTGCTGCTCAGAGGGGACAGTCAACCCCCGAATGGCAGGCTGTGTCTGGGAGCACAGTGACTTCTCTCTAGATCTGTCTCCTGGACGTCACGCCTCCCTGTGAATTCCCGGGAGTGGGTGTTAAGGAAGTGCCCACCAGGGGGAGCTAGACCTGGAGTGACAATGGAAGGCAGTCCAGTCCACAAGAGGGGACCACCTTCCACATTACCCCCCCCCACCTCCCCCCGTTTCCCTTTCATGAGACTTGGATTTGGAGCAAAGTCTCTTGTGAAAATGTCTCTTCCTTCGCTGGTTTGCGAGGTCTACATCATGCCTGAGCAGAGGCCAGACTGGGGCTGTGGAACAGAAGCCGCCGGATGAAGCCACGGCCGTGGGCTGCAGCCCCCTCCCCAGGGCAGGCTCCGGTGCACCCGCTAATCATAACTGTGCTTCTGAGATGTCACTGTGACAGAACTCTGGCCCTGACCTTTCGCTTGGGATCACACACCCCGCACGCTCTCCCCTCCTCCTTATCTTCACGGAGATCATAGCGGACTTACTGCAGGACAACAGAAGAAAGAAAGGGAGAAAAAGAAACCAAATCAAATCCCAGGGCACGAGCTTATCCAGGCTCCATCTGGCTGACGGCAGCAGGAAGACTGACTGTTTCAGAGCATGTCTGCCTGATGGGAAGAAAGTGTGGTTTTCTTCTTCTTTGATTTGACCTCCTCCCGTGTCTTGGTCATGGGGCGGGGATTCAGGGCCATAGAACCTTCCGTGTGCTCCAGGCCCCGCTGTGCGCAGCCAACAGCCTTCTGGGATTTCCTGAGCCCGTGGCGGAGATGTGGGGCCCTCTCACGCCCCGACCAGTTCAGGGACTTCCCCCAGGATAGACTGGGACTTCGTAGAGCCTTCCCCGGCATTTGCAGCCTGGTTCATCTGATGCCCCAGGGAATCCACCTCGCCCAAGGCTTCTGTGGGAGGGGTTCTCTCCATGGTTCTGTTTCTTCTTTTCTCTCCAGCCACCAGGTTTCTGGGTGAGTCCCTGCAGGGTAGCCAAGGCTACTTGGCCAACACACTCTCCTTCCACACTCTGGCTGGGCATGTAATTTCATGCAATCACATAAATTAATTACAACGAACACCATTCATAGGGAGGTTTTCATAGTGCTTTTCCAGCTGTGATCTGCTCTGTACGACTCTGTAGGACCAGGCTGGCGATGATCTCCTGACATTTAGCAGCCTTTCTTTTCCTTCCTTCCTCCCTCCCTCCCTTCCTTTGCTTGCTTTCTTTCTTTCTCTTTCTTTTTTTCTTTCTTTCTTCCTTTCTCTCTTCTTTCTTTTCTTTCTCTCTCTTTCTCTTTCTTTTCTTTCTTTCTTTCTCTTTCTTTCTTTTTTCTTTTCTTTCTTTCCTTTCTTTCTTTCTCTCTTTTCTTTTCTTTCTTTCTCTTTCTCTTCTTTCTTTCTTTCTCTCTCTTTCTTTTCTTTCTCTTTCTTTTCTTCTTTCTTTTCTTTCTCTTTCTCTCTCTCTTCTTTCTTTCTTTTCTTTCTCTCTTTCTTTTCTTTCTTTCTTTTTCTCTTTCTCTCTTTCTTTTTTCTTTTCCTTCTTTCCTTTCTTACTTTCTTTCTTTTCTTTCTTTCTCTCTCTTTCTTTCTTTCCTTTCTTTTTCTCTTTCTTTCTTTCTCTTTCTTTCCTTTCTTTCTCTCTTTCTTTCTTCTCTCCCTTCTCCTTCCTTCTTTCCTTTCTCTCTCTCCCTCTCTCTTTTCTTCCCTTTGCTTTTCTTTTTCGCTTCCCTTCCCTTCTCTTTCCCTCCCTCCCTACTTCCCTTCCTCCCCATGGCTAACACACAAGGTTCCATTCGTTTCAGGTGTACAACTAGCGGTTCGCCAAGCGCATACACTGTGCTACGTTCACCACGTTCCACTCTGTCCTTTGCTACTTCCTGTATCCTAAGGGCCAGAGAGAGGGGAGATCCACATTTCCTGACTCTCTTACACCTTGGGTTCTGGATGAGATTTGTGTTCTGCCAGCGAGCTGCACTCAGGAGAGGTTTGGAAGGTGGAAAGAAAGCAGAGGTCAGCTGTTTGGGGCAAAGCCAAAGGATGGACGAGCTGGACAGACAGGGGTCTTCGCGGAGGCAGGACTTTTGTTAAGGTGGCCTCATCACTGGTGTGAGCAGCTAGGAACTGAGTGTCCAGCCCGAGGTCTTAGAGCCAGAATCCAAGCCCCAGGCGGGTTTGACCCCGAGGCTCACCACCCCCCTTCTTCACCAAGCCGCTTTCTCGCGAGGGCACTGCCGCCCAGACCGGTGTGTGCACAAGGGGTGTGCTGCTGGCCAGCGATGGAGCTGCCTTCCCTCCAGGTCAGGGGATGGCCAGGTCGCCGCTATCCCCACAGGTCACCCTCCTGGACTCACTCCAGGACGAAAGCCTCCCCTCCACACACATGTGCACCCTGAAGCCGGGGGCCAGGCCACGTGGGCCTCAGCCCGGTGTCCAACACTGTTCTGAAAACCAGGAGCAATTAGGGGATCACCAGGCAGAGCAGGAATTTGGACCCCGTGTCCCCAGAGACCTAGAAACTCATGATGTCACAAGGAAGGATCTCACGTCCGTAGACCCTTGGCCCTCCTCCACCCCTTCCTCACTGTCCCCCAAGGGAGGAAGAGAGGTTATGTGAAGGGTCATTTTGGGATGAACAAACTAGCTTTACTCAGTTTAGCTCTGCCCGGGCAGATGCAGGCCCCTCTGCTGGTCTTATATGAACAGTCTCTTACCCCACGTGGGTGGGGATCTGAGAGGTGAATCTTCCCCTCGCTGGGGTCTTGGAGAAGGAAGCCCTTTTGACTCACACAAAGTCAAGCTTTTGTCAGCAAAGAGGTGATATCTTGGCCCCTATCTGCCACCTCCTTGCTTTATTTTTCATTTGTTAAAATCCCATACGGAGGCGATGGGGCTGCGATGTTCCCCCGCCCTCCAAATTCGTATGTTGAAGTCCTAACTCCCGTTAGTTCAGGAGGTGACTCCATTTGGGTAGGGCCATGGCAGATGTAACCGGTTAAGACGAGGTCACACGGAAGCGGGTGGGGTGGGCCCCTGATCCAGTAAGCCTGGTGTTCTTGCACACAGACATGCACCTGGGGAGAATGCCACGTGGAGTCTGGAATTACGCTGCCCCAGCCCGGGGACCGGCAGAAGCTCACGGAGAGAACAGGAACGGACCGTCCCTGGTGCCTCAGAGGGGACACAGCCCCGTCCCCACCTTGACCTTGGACTTCCAGCCTCCAACAGTAGGAGAAAATACATTTCTGCTGTTGGAGCCTCTCCATCTGTGGGACTTTGTTGCAGCAGCCGTAGGAAACTGAGACAGGGGCTGTGTACTGGGGGCTTTCAGAGACTCCCGCGCTGAGGCTAAACGACTCTCCCCCGGCACCGTGCTGCACGAGGACCGACCTTTCCCTGCGGCCCTTCTGAAAAGAACCGCATTACCTACCACCTCCCAAGGACCCCCAGAGCAGATCTCAACCCCACTCCCGCACTCCGTCCTGAAATGCTCGGGACCCTGTCTACATAATGACACGCCATGGCCCCTCCGACTTGGAAAGACCCCCGGCCCCCCACACTTCCTTCTCCGCTTTCCTGTCTCCAGATCCGAGGCTTCGGAAACAACGTGCGCCCACCTTGTTGCTGCCCTGGGGTCTCTGCCTCCAGGGGCGACGGAGGAAGCCTGGAAAGCGTTTTGACAAGGGAGAGGGAGAGTCTGTGCTCCTGCCTGCTACCGTTTCGGCGAGTGCCCTTCACAATCATCAATAAATATGTCAGCAATGGAGGGTGAATTCTTTGAGACGAGTTCAGTTAAGGACTGCTCTAAAATACATCAATTAATGGGACATCTGAGGTACAGTAAAGCCAACAGACCAGGAGACAACTGCCACTGAAAGGATAGTTTGTTCTTGGACGTACCCAAGAGAAGGCGGTCCACCGCGTCATGGGGGCCGCGTGGAGGAGATCAGGGTCGGCCGCGAGGCTGAGGGAGAAGGGCGAAAACGTGGGCAGGGGGCTTTCTGGTGGTTTCTGTGGGAAGGAGTGAGTGAGGCAGGGCAGGCAGGGTTAGGACTGGTCGGCCTGTATGATTTCAGCAGCTCTGGGGTGCAGGGACCGTCTCTGCTCGTCTGGGGCCTGGCCCTGGGGTGATTGGGGCAGGTGATAGTGGCCCTGAGTGTGAAGAAGTCGGGCATCAGAAGTCAGGAAGAAAAGGCACGGTTAATACAAGGAGAGGAAAGCAAACTCGGCTGCCGTGGCTGCTGTCACCTGATGCCCAAGATCGAGGGCAGGTGTCTCCTGCCCACACGAGCTCCACCCTCCACCGCCAGTTGTGAAAGTGTGAACTGTGTGGGGTCTCATGGCCTCCGGCAGCGGAGCGTCCCCACTCACCCCCAAGTGCCCTGTGAACCCCCCCCCCACACACACACAGCAGGACCCAGGAAGCCCGCAGCCCAGTCCCTCCGCTTTCGCACGGCCCGGCCCCTGCCCTGGCCCAGCACTGACCTCAGAACCACCAGGTACCTTGAAAATCCCCCCACGCACCACCGTCTCCTGCAAGAGGAATCACTTCCGTGGGTGGGGCTCGGCCTATGTCCTTTGGATCACCTGGCTCGACGGGCAGCCTGTGGCAGGTGCGCAAAAGTGAAGGTGTCGCTTTCCAGAACTCAGTCAACAGCAGCGAATGCCGAACCAGGGCCCTCAGGGACACCCAGGCAGAAAGGCAGGGTTTTCTGACGCTTGACTCTTTGCTCGCCTTTGGCGAAGCCCGGGAAAGACTCAGGTGGCAAGACTCACTGGCCCACCCGTGCCGGCAGCTTTCCCGTTTCCACCTGCTTCCTCCAGAGGATGGCATCGGTTCACACAGCTCTTCCCCTGCTGTCTCACCCATGTAGCCATGCGCCGTGCGGTGCCCCCACCCCTCCTCTAGGTCGGCCCATGACACGCTTTGCCCACTGGGACGGGAGCAAATGTGACACAGGGGTGAGCTCGAGGGGCCGGGCTTTCCGTGCCCCTGTTTCTACTGCAGCCTTGAGAGGCCACGCGGGGCTGGGCTGCTGGAGGGAGAGCCCGGAGGGGCAGGGCTGAGTTGCCCGGCCAAGGCCGGGATGTGCCAGCCGGAAGCAGGCAACCCTCAGGCGTGAGCACGGCCAACGTCACCAGCCTGGCTGACCCCACCTGACCTCAGTCTTAGGATGGAGCCCTGCCTGTAAGAGCTTAACCCCCGCAGACCTGGGAGCTTACTAGATGCTTCCTGTTTGTGCATTAAAGTCATGCGGTTATTGATTGCGCAGCATTATTTTCCCAATAGAAAAGGACGTAACCCTCCCCCTCCCCGTCCCCTTTGCAACTTTAAGACCCCATTTCCTTGAGCTGTTTGTCCTCAGGCCTAACACACGCCCGACACTCCTCCCCGCACTCCCCTAAGATGTTCTACCTGCCTTCAACTTCATTTTGCTCCAGGTATGATCTGTCTCTGCCTTTGCTGCTGGCCAAGAGACCCCAAGTCTCAGGACAGAATGCCAGTGCCTGTCTGGAAGGATTAAACCCAGTCTGAAGGATCAGAAAGCATAGGAGACACTGAGGGAGCAGAAAAGCTCGTACGAGAGCCTCGGATTTTGTGTAACCAGCAGAACTTGAACGTTATTAAGAAACTGTGAATGCGTGTATTTCATTATGTTTATATTCCATTGTAAACACAGCCAACGGGGAAGACAGTCGATGAGATCCACGGTCAGACTCTTTAAATAGCAACACGAGCATCCGTTTTGTAAACTTTTTTTTGTAATGCAATTAGCACAAGGTTAGGGGATCTAATGTTCATCCTGGCGACTGTGGCTCGGAACACTCGATTGTATTTTTGAACTCAGCTAAGAAGGTGAATCTTAAATGTTACCATACACAAAATACAAAGATGAGGTGATGGATATGTTAATTAACGTGACTGGGCTAATCATTTCAAAATGTATACGTACATTAAAGCACCATGTTGCACACCTTTAAAAAAATCACATTGTGCAACCTCAGCATATACAAGTCTTCTTTGCCAGTCACACCTCAGTACAGTTAAAGGCAACAATAACTAAGAGGGAAAAAAAGCTGACGAGTGGCTCCTAATGTAAATCAGGAAAAGAGGGACCATGACCACAGGCTCTGAGGGAGAAGACCTGTGTGTTTTGTAGAGAATTCCCCGCTCCTTGACTTCCCTCCTGCACTGCCTGAAAAGGCAGTTAAAAGGAATGTTAAAAGTTGGAGGTGGGGGAAGGTGTCATTCACTCTTTAGTATGAAGTAGTGTTTCAGCGCTGGGTCTCAACACCAAGAGGAGACGGCCCTGTCAAACAGGAGCTTAGAGAGGGGTTAAGAAGGTCGGTCCACAGGCCCTTGGGGAGTGTGTGGGATGCTGCAAAGCCAGAGGCAGGGTCAGGACACGTGAAACCATGTGGGAGGGGTGAAGAATGGGGCGCTCAGAGATCTGGGGGGGGTAGGTCTGGTCTGGAAGGAGAGGGGAAAGGGGCCGAGTGGAGAGCTGAGAATGAGCGTCAAAGGGAAGGAGGAGAGGGATGGATGGAGATCCAGAGCTCAGGAACAAGGAGACACAGGGAAGGCTGCACGCCTGTGTCTTTGCGCGCAGTGGCTACAGGAACCAGTGGCCCGGTCACGTATGAACTGTGGAGTCGCACAGGCCTGGGTCTCATTTCCTCACAGATAAAATGGCTGAGTTCTTCCGGTTAAGTCGTGTTCACCTGCCTCTGTGATCCCACCCACGCTGCCCTGAGCAGAGAAGGGGCAGGGAGCGGTTGAGGGAGCACCTTTTAGGTCCTGCTGGCGTGACAGGGGCGGACCCTCACTGTCTGTCTTCCACGGTCACCGTGCCCGCCACGCCGCCCCGCTTCTGCCTCACCGCTGGGAAAGCCAGGGCTCACAGAGGTGGAGTAACTTGCCGAAGACACACGGAGAGCCGGGGGGTCAGCTGAGCTCCACATCCGGGGATCCTGACTGGTATACACTAACTGGAGCCGCGATCTGTATCCTCAGCTCTGCCCAGGCCCCCTGGTGTCTTGAGGTCATCACTGACCCTCCGGTCCGGAGCACAGGCATTTCAACCCACCGCCCCAAAGCACCCAGGCCGGTTTCAGCTTCTGGCAGGAGGTTCGAGCCCAGGTTCCACCGCTCCTGCTCTGCTCTCCACCTCCTGATACCAAGGAGCTTACACAATGAGGTAGGATTCCCTGAGCCTCACCGGTGACACAAACAGGCTTCCAGAGAGGCTTCTAGAAGGAGCCACAGCCTCCACCTCCTGGGGTCGGGGAGGGAGGCTGGGAGGAGCTGCGTGGAAGAGGCAGCAGTCTCACCCCTGCACGACACAGGAGCACCTCAGAAAACTCCCCAGCTGCTGACTCCACCCCGTCTTCCCCAAAGCCCTTGGGGGCTGAGCCCCCAAAGCCATGTCAGCAAAGTCAGTGTTCAAGGCTACAGGTGACTGTCAGATCGGCCGAACTGTGCATTGTTGGGCCACGCCCTGGACTTACGGGCCCGACTCTGATGGGCGTCACATCTCTGGGAGTGAGCCAAAGCACAGAGGCCCAGGCCTGCCGAAGCAAGACAGGGAATGGCCTTTAATTCTTACCAAGTCTCCGCAGAGACTCCCAGGGACCAAAGTTGGACATAGACAGCCCTCCTTCTCCAAATGGGGTCCACCGACCAGCAGCGTTGGCTTCACCCGGGAGCTCTTAAAATGCAGAATCCGGGCCCCACCTGAAACTTACTGAATCAGGGTCTACAAGCACATGAAAGCTCGAGAAGCCAGGATGAAGGAAAGTGTGGTGGATTACGGATTACGGATTTCTGGCTTGCGAGGCACATATGATGCCCTTTGATCTCCGTGAGAATCTGGAAGGCGGACACCATTTTATGTTTTACAGAAGACAAGCTTGAGGCTCGGAGAGGTAAGCACATTTCCTGAAGCCGCAGGTCCACAGGTGGGGGAGCTCTCCAGCCCTACATCCCATTCCCACCTCTGCCCCGTCCTCCTCACATCGGGACAAGAACAGCTATGCGGTCGGCCATGAAACCTTCAAATACGTTGGGCTCGGCTCACTGCTCAGGACACGGACTGGAAATTACACAGATGTTCACCCACCAGAATTAAACCAAAAAAAGGCTTTCTAGCCAACCCTCAAATCCAACGCCCCAGGACCCCGGTTTCCCAGAGCCTCAAACTCCCCGCTGCAAGTGTCCCTATAAAACACACGTAACAGGCTTACCGTGTTCATCCAGCAGTATGTTGTCTGGCTTGATGTCTCTGTAAGAGAAAACAAAGAGGCTGAAAATGTGATTCCTGGAGTCTATTGATGAGCACATAACAAACATGACACTTGGGGACGAACGCCTGACAACACCCAGCGTGCCTGTGTCTCCCTTGGCACGACATCTCAGGGGGCAGGGGAGTAATTACTAGGATGATACAGCACCTGTGCTCTTGCTTCCTTCTCGTTTCCTGGAACTGGAAGTCGACTGTGGGAATACCTTCTTCCTGAATGTTCTTGACAATTTCTGGTTTTGAGACTCCTAGGAGTATCTGCTCATTGAGCACCTGCATAGACGCTCCCCCCTCCTGATGGACTGTAGCCCTCCCACCTTGCTATGTAACCCCCCTGGGGGTGACGGTCTCTGCTCTACAGACACGGGAAGGAGGTTCAGGAAGACTGTCAACTTGTTTAGGTCAGAGATCAGCCACACCCAGCCCTCAGCCAGTTTTTGTGCAGCCTGCGAGGCTAAGAAGGGCTTTTACATCTCTCAGGAGTCATAAAAACAAAACACGCACAAAAAGCAAAAACAAAAGGATGTACTACAGAGACTGATGTGGCCCCGAAAGCCTAAAATGTTTATTATCTGATCCTCTGGGGAGAAAGTTTGCTGGTCTTTTTTAGGGTGGGGGTGGGCGACTTTCTGGAAAGTTCTGCCGAACCTCGCCATTAGAGTGGAGGGCTTCCTACTCCAAGTCATGCTTATTCAAGGCACGAGCTTGCCTTCTTCACCTCTGCACCACGTGCCTAGCACGATGCCTGTCATCAGTAGACTCTGTCAGAGAAAAATCAGAGCTGGACAGTAGTCAGAGTGCAAGAACAGACTATACTCACGACAACTGCAGCAGGGGAGACCTGGCCTCAATTCCGAACGCATCACGGACAAAGTGGGAATTTACAGCCAAGGAGCAGGTGGGGGTCATGGATGCAAAGTTACTAACTGGAAACATCAAGGGAGGGGGATTCTGGGTAAAGCCACCCGCTAGAGGACTCTTGCCAAAGGCAGGCTGGGGCACTGGACATCACCTGGAGGATGAGGCACCTGACCAGATGTGGAGGATGGACGCTTCTGGCAAAACCAACATCACGGTCCTCCCTAAGACTGGACAATGCAAAGGGGAACAACAAAGCCCGAAAGCGGAGGACGAGTTGCAGAAGAACTCAGAAGAGCCTGCATGAAGTTTGGTTGAGGAGAAGGAGTCTTTGTCAACACACAGAAAACACGGATGAGGGAGGAATGGAAGAATAAATGTAACAACAACAACAACAAAAGCCTTTGAGAAACTCAATTGACATCTTCAGCCCCGATGTACTTATCATGAACATGCATACACTCCCCGAAGCTCGGTATTAAAACCACAGCCTTTAGAAATGCAAACCCCACTCATTCATTTATGATAAATGTCCAATCCTCTGAGACTAATAACAACTTGCTTCAAAATAGGAAACATTTGTTCCTGAGTTTATCAACTAGTAACTGTACCTGAAAACAGATGCTGGTTATTTGTAATCATGCAGTGCAGTGTCTATGGCTTTGGGGATGAAAGAAACACTCAACCTATATATTTAAACTTTTAGTTCCACTGTGACTTTTCGAGCCTTGAATATTGATGAGCATTCTGAAAATGGAATTTACCGCCCTGCCCCCACCACTGCCGAGTTCACAAAACATCCACAGTGGACAGAGATGATTCATGGAGTCCCCATGGGAAGGATAAGCTTGAAAACTTATGAAATTAAAACAAAGGGCAGAAGACCCAGGGTCAAGGGTTTGTGCTTCAAACCAACAAACACTTGGTACCCACACACGGCGCCTCCCAGTAGGGCTCTCGAGAAAAGGGGAACTATTTGCGAATGTTGAACCAGCCCTGCAGCCCAGGAATGAATCCCACTTGATCATGGTGAATAATTCTTTTTACATGCTGTTGAATTCGATTTGCTAGTATCTTATTGAGAATTTTTGCATCCATATTCATCAGGGATATTGGCCTATAGTTCTCTTTTTTTGCTGGGTCTCTGTCTGGTTTAGGAATCCAAGTAATGCTGGCTTCATAGAATGAGTCTGGAAGTTTTCCTTCCCTTTCTAATTTTTGGAACAGCTTGAGAAGGATAGGTATTATCTCTGCTTTAAATGTCTGGTAGAGTAGAATTCCCCAGGGAAGCCATCTGGTCCTGGACTCTTATTTGTTGGGAGATTTTTGATGACTGATTCAATTTCTTTGCTGGTTAAGGGTCTGTTCAAGTTTTCTATTTCTTCCTGTTTGAGTTTTGGAAGTGTGTGGGTGCCTAGGAATTTGTCCATTTCTTCTAGGTTGTCCAGTTTGTTGGCATATAATTTTTCATAGTATTCCCTGATAATTGCTTGTATTTCTGAGGGATTGGTTGTAATCATTCCATTTTCATTCATGATTTTATCTATTTGGGTCATCTCCCTTTTCTTTTTGAGAAGCCTGGCTGGAGGTTTATCAATTTTGTTTATTTTGTCAAAAAACCAACTCTTGGTTTCATTGATCTGCTCTACAGTTTTTTTTAGATTCTATATTGTTTATTTCTTCTCTGATCTTTATTATTTCTCTTCTTCTTCTGGATTTGGGGTTTCTTTGCTGTTCTGCTTCTAGTTCCTTTAGGTGTGCTGTTAGATTTTGTATTTGGGATTTTTCTTGTTTCTTGAGATAGGCCTGGATTGCAATGTATTTTCCTCTCAGGACTGCCTTCGCTGCATCCCAAAGCGTTTGGATGGTTGTATTTTCATTTTCCTTTGTTTCCATATATTTTTTAATTTCTTCTCTAATTGTCTGGTTGACCCATTCATTCTTCAGTAGGGTGTTCTTTAACCTCCATGCTTTTGGAGGTTTTCCAGACTTTTTCCTGTGGTTGATTTCAAGTTTCATAGCATTGTGGTCGGAAAGTGTTCATGCTATGATCTCAATTCTTTTATACTCATTAAGGGCTGGTTTGTGACCCAGTATGTGATCTATCTTGGAGAATGTTCCACGTGCACTTGAGAAGAAAGTATATTCTGTTGCTTTGGGATGCAGAGTTTTAAATATATCTGTCAAGTCCATCTGATCCAATGTATCATTCAGGGCCCTTGTTTCTTTATTGATCCTGTGTCTAGATGATCTAGCCATCTAGATCCCATGTAAGTGGGGTATTAAAGTCCCCTGCAATTACCACATTCTTATCAATAAGGTTGCTTATGTTTGTGATTGTTTTATGTATTTGGGGGCTCCCGTATCCGGCACATAGACATTTATAATTGTTAGCTCTTCCTGATGGATAGATCCTGTAATTAATATATAATGCCCTTCTTCATCCCTTGTTACAGTCTTTAAAGTCTAGTTTGTCTGATATAAGTATGGCTACTCCATCTTTCTTTTGACTTCCAATAGCATGATAGATCGTTCTCCACCCCCTCACTTTCAATCTGAAGGTGTCCTCAGATCTAAAATGAGTCTCTTGTAGACAGCAAATAGATGGGTCTTTTTTAAAAAATCCATTTTGATACCCTATGTCTTTTGATTGGAGCATTTAGTGCATTTATATTCAGTGTTATTATAGAAAGATACAGGTTTAGAGTCATTGTCATGTCTGTAGGTTTCCTGCTTGTAGTGATGTCTCTGGTCCTTTATGGTCCTTGCAACATTTCACTCACAGAATCCCCCTTAGGATCTCTTGTAAGCCTGGCTTAGTGGTGATGAATTCCTTCAGTTTTTGTTTGTTTGGGAAGACCTTTCTCTCTCCTTGTATTCTGAATGACAGACTTGCTGGATAAAGGATTCTCGGCTGCATACTTTTTCTGTTCATCACATTGAAGATTTTTTGCCATTCCTTTCTGGCCTGCCAAGTTTCAGTAGATAGGTCTGCCACTAGTCTCATCGGTCTCCCTTTATATGTTACAGCGCGTTTATCCCTCGCTGCTTTCAGAATTTTCTCTTTATCCTTGTATTTTGCCAGTTTCACTATGATATGTTGTATAGAAGACCAATTCAAGTTACCTCTGAAGGGTGTTCTCTGTGCCTCTTGGATTTCATGCCTTTTTCCTTCCCCAGATCAGGGAAGTTCTCAGCTATGAATAGCCAAAGTAATACTGAAGACCAAAGCAGGAGGCATCACAATCCCAGACTTCAGCCTCTACTATAAAGCTGTCATCATCAAGACAGCATGGTATTGGCACAAAAACAGACACATAGACCAATGGACTAGAGACTCCAGAATTGGACCCACAAAAGTATGGCCAGCTAATCTTTGACAAAGCAGGCAAGAATATCCAATGGAAAAAACACAGTCTCTTTAACAAATGGTGCTGGGAGAACTGGACAGCAACATGCAGAAGAATGAAACTAGGCCACTTTCTTACACCATTCACAAAAATAAACTCAAAATGGATAAAGGACCTGAATGTGAGACAGGAAACCATCAAAACCCTAGAGGAGAAAGCAGGAAAAAACCTCTCTGACCTCAGCCGTAGCAATTTCTTACTAGACACATCTCCAAAGGCAAGGGAATTAAAAGCAAAAGTGAACTATTGGGACCTCATGAAGATAAAAAGGTTCTGCACTGCAAAGGAAACAATCAACAAAACTAAAAGGCAACCAACGGAATGGGAAAAGATATTTGCAAATGACATATCAGACAAAGGGCTGGCATCCAAAATCTATAAAGAACTCACCAAACTCCACACCCGAAAAACAAATAATCCAGTGAAGAAATGGGCAGAAAACATGAATAGACACTTTTCTAAAGAAGACATCCAGATGGCCAACAGGCACATGAAAAGATGCTCAATGTCACTCCTCATCAGGGAAATACAAATCAAAACGACACTGAGATATCACCTCACGCCAGTCAGAGTGGCCATAATGAACATATCAGGAGCCCATAGATGCTGGAGAGGATGTGGAGAAACGGGAACCCTTTTGCACTGCTGGTGGGAATGCAAACTGGTGCAGCCACTCTGGAAAACAGTGTGGAGGTTCCTCAAAAAATTAAAAATAGATCTACCCTATGACCCAGCAATAGCACTGCTAGGAATTTACCCAAGGGATACAGGGGTGCTGATGCATAGGGGCACTTGTACCCCAGCACTTTCAACAACAGCCAAATTATGGAAAGAGCTAAAATGTCCATCAACTGATGAATGGATAAAGAAATTGTGGTTTGTATATGCAATGGAATACTACGTGACAATGAGAAAGAATGCAATCTGGCCTTTTGTAGCAACATGGATGAACTGGAGAGTGTTATGCTAAGTGAAATAAATCATACAGAGAAAGACAGATACCGTATGCTTTCACTCTTATGTGGATCCTGAGAAACTTAAAAGAAGACCGTGGGGGAGGGGAAGGAATTAGAGAGGGAGAGAGCCAAACCGTAAGAGACTCTTAAAAACTGAGTATAAACTGAGGGTTGATGGGGGGTGGGAGGGAGGGGAAAGCGGGTGATGGGCATTGAGGAGGGCACCTGTTGGTGAGCACTGAGTGTTGTATGGAAACCAATTTGACAGTAAATTTCATGCTAAAAAAAAAAAAGAAAAGGGGAACTAAGTACTTGTCAAGAATGGAGAGGGGCGCCTGGGTGGCTAAGTCAGTTAAGTGTCCAACTTCGGCTTGTGTCATGATCTCGCAGTTCATGGGTTTGCACCCTGCATCGGGTCTGGGCTGACAGCTTGGAGCCTGGAGCTGCTTCGGATTCTGTGTCTCCCTCTCTGTCTGCCCCTCCCCCGCTCACACTCTCTCTCTCTCCCCAAAATAAATAAGCATTAAAAAAAAAAAGGAGCCAGAACAGCGAATGTTAAAGCGATCTTGTAAGGCCTGGTGTGACCTTATTTGGGGGGTGGGGATGGGGGAGGAGGTGGCCGTGGCTCACGGAGCATAAGCCCCAAAATGCTTGCAGGGACCATGGCCTCCTCTGATGCTAAAGGTGCTCTCTCGGGGCTTTGCACCTACCCCCTTCTCTTCCTCCCTCTCTCTCTCCTCCTCCTCTTCCTTTTCTTCCCACCAACATTTTGCAAATGCCCGAGAGCTAGGGTTGCAGGGACTCAGCACATAGTCCCTCCCACACGAAGCTCAGAATCCATGGGGCTGAGACACGCGTGGGCTGGGTCTCCTGTAGTGCAGGAGTGAGTGAGGCCACGAAGCCAGGGGAAGACTGAAGGGGGCTGCTGGAGAAGCAACAGCCAGGTGCATTCAGACAGTAGGGATCAGGGTGTCAGAGTCAACGCGAGATGGGGGCAGACCTAAGGAGATGTCACCTCGTGGAGTGGGGTGAATAGTGTCCCCCCAATATTCGTATCTACCCAGAACTTGAGAATGTGACTTTATTTGGAAACACCACCTTTGCAGGTGGAATTAGTTAAGGATCCCAAGATAAAACCATCTTGGGTTTAGGGTGGGTCCTCAGTCCAATGGTTTCTGTCTTTACATGAGAGAGGGGAGGGAGATTTGGACACACAGACATGAAGGACAGAAGAAGAGCTTGTGAAAACATGGCCAGCATTTGGAGAGACGTGGCCATAAGCCCAGCAGCACCAGGAGCCACCAGAAGCTGGAAGAAGCAGGAAAGATGTCTCCCCAGAGCTTCCGGAGAGGCTCGGTATGGCTGACACCTTAATTTCAGTCTTCTGGCCAGAAGTGTGAGATAATAAATTCATGTCGTTTTATGCCACAGATTTTGTGGTAATTAGGAAGCTAACACAACCGGCAGAAGGGGAGCTGATGGAGGGGGCTGGCCGATCTCCAGTGGCAGCCGGGGTCCCCCACAGACCACAGGGTGACCTCAGACAGGCCCCTGCCCACAGAGTCTGCCGCCACCCCTGAAAAGCCCCGTTCACCGTCTCTCACATCAAGAGGACCGAACAGGGCACAGAGGTGAGCAGCCTGGCAAACTAGAGAGAGAGGCTATCTGTCTGGTGAGTCCTTCTCATGAGCAGACAGCCTGGGCTCCCAGCCCTGCCCCCTGGGGCCACCCACCAGGGTGACCCCTGCCTGTGCTCCCGCGCCCTTCATGCTGCGGGGTAAATCTGACACATGCACACGTTCCCTCTGTGCCGGCTCTTAGCCTGGAGGTGAATCAACGGTTCTCCAGCATTTATGGGGTGTCCCCTCTGTGGTCACGGGGGACATAAGAGCAAACAAGACGGATCCAGCTGAATGGAGCTTGAGCTCCAGGAAGGGAGACGGGCCAGGAAGCTCGTGAATAAATGACCCGTCACAAGTTGGGATGAGTGCTCTGGACATCTAGAAACCAAAAGCACTCCTGCTGTTGGTGGGAAGTCACAGAAGGACTTCCAGAAGAGCTGACGTTAGGATGACATCAAGAAAGCGTCAGTCACGGGCAACCTGGGAGCAAGCCCTCATTTTGCAGGTGAGGTGGCTGACTCTGTCCAAGAGACAGCAGATCATCTGACCTATGACGCGGGTCCAGCCAAGGGAATGTGACGAAGGAGACAGGTGTCACCCCCAAGATTCCATTCTCTCCGATTCCGTTTCCATCAGGCTGGAGTGAGGGATCCTCCCTTGCTGGCTCTGAGGATGGGCACTGTCATATGTGCGCGGGACCCAGGGCGGGAGTCGCGGGTACCTCCAGCAGCTGAGAGCCAGCGAGAAAACGGGAGCTCAGCCTGCAGCCGCAGGGACGCGTTCTGGTCTGTCCACAACCGTGGGAGCTTGGCGGAGGTCCAGGAACGAGCACAGCCCGTGGGTACCTAGTCTGCAGCTTTGTGGCACCCTGAGCAGACGGGCCAGCTCAGCCGTGCCGGGGGCCTGACCCACGGAAGCTGAGGGAATAAATGTGAACCGTGTGAACTGCTAAATTAGTAGCTGTTTGTTAGCCGGCAATGGAAAACCGACACACTATGACCTAGGGCGACATGAGCCTCGCTCCCTCACCGGGAAAATGGAAATCGCCCCCTCTCTGGCTGCTGCTGGGAAAATCCAACGTGGTCCTGCTGACGGCAGGCCTCCCTGTGCCGAAGGAGTGCAGAAATAAGCGACAGGTCACTATCCCTGCTGTTTAAATGGAGCTGGGGAGCACTCGGGCCCATCGCCTGGCTTCTGGGAAAGTGAATGCGATCTCTTTCATAGGAGCATCACCAGGCAGACTCTGGCAAAGCCACGCAGAGGAGCCAGAGAGCCCGAGTCACTTGGGATTTAATAAGAGCATTTTCTGGGCAGAGCATCTTATCAGAGCCGTAGGGCCGCGGGACTCAGGGCCGTTCCCTCCCGGTCTATTTTTCTCATTGACGATATCTCCGTGCCGGCACATCATCCCCTTCCAAATGGGCTCGGGCGTTCGGAACGCGCATCAGGAGCTCCGCGTGGATGGAAAGGCCGTGACGATGTTTTCTGAGGACAGGCCCATAATTTCAGAGCCGGGCAAAATGGCACTTTGATGGCAAGGACGCAGGCGAGGCTATAAAACCTGGTTCTTGCTCCTGAATTATTCTCCAGCCCCCAAATAAAACAAAGCATAAAATGTCAGCTGGGCTATTTTATTTTATTTATTTTTTTAATATGAAATTTACTGTCTATTTAAAAAAAAAAAAAACAGCACCAGAAGTGGCTCTGATCCTGACTGCAAAGGAGGGCGGAAAGGGCATTTCTGCATGTGTCCCTCTGCAGGGACTTCAGAAGGCCCTCCGTCAGCAATCCTCTGCGGCAACGAAGAAAAACCGGACGGAAGAAGGGCCACATTTGGGAATGAGAGCTGCGGCTATTTCACCACCAGGGGCGGACACGGGAGGTGTGCACGGAGGTAGCAGGTGGAGGTGGGAAGAAGCGAGTCCTGAGCGCCCCTCTCGCCGGCCCCGTGGCCCCGGCGCTGCACCCGCCACCGCGGGCCCGCTTTTCCTCACTCCAAGTCGGATGACACACAATCCGCGTAGTCATGGGAAGGATTTGTTTGCTTCAGTCACTTTCATTCTTGGTGTCGTTAAAGCAACTCAATGTACATCCTCTTGTAGGAACTGCCCTTTATTGTAATACCCAAATTCAACCAGCCCGTCGTCTGATCCAGGAACTCCCGTGACTCCCCGCTGTTCACCAAGGAGGACATCTGGGCAGCTCTGGGCACAGGGAGGACAGACCTGGCCTGGCCCGGGAGGTGGGGGGGTCGGCAGAGGCTGTGGTCAGGGGAGACGAGCTTACAGAGGCAGGCGGGGGCCGCCCGTGAGGGGCATTATTTGAGGAAGAAGCCAACTGTAGGTGGTTAGGACGCAAAGCGAATTCTTGGGCTTTCCTTCTGGTCTGGCCGGACACTCGTGACCCGCTTGATTTCGGTGGGGATTCAGGGGAGTGGTCAGCACAGGGCCATCCCCATGGGAGCCATGCTCTTTGTTAGCAGAGGGAGGCCCAGACGCTTCGAAGGTCAGGCTGGGCTAACACAACAGGCCCTGGGGGCAGAGAAGGAGCCATCTTTGGGGCTCGGGGTGGGTAGGTGGGGGTCACCCTGACTGCTGACCTCCGTCTTAGCCGGCTTGAGCGGAGCCTGCACCCACCCCCCAGCTAGCGGTGTGCCGGGGGCAATTCCACGCACGTTTCGTGGCTTTAACACGGACCGCGCTTACTCTGCATCAGTACAATGGCAGCGTTTCGTATGTCACCTCACTTAGTTCTGACACATCTCTAGCGGATGTCACTGCTCCCATCGTACTGATGAAGAAAGAACTATTCACAGAAGGTCAGAGTTCACATGTTAGCAGGTAAGACCCCAGTTGCATGTGGCCTGGTCTCTAGATCAATGTGCTCCGCCTGAGAGAGAGAAAAAAAAAAATCTCAAGAAAAAAAAAAAACACGGAGTTTCCAGAATCGATACTAGGCAGCAGTAAGTAATAACCGGAGAAGCACGCGCGTAATAAACATCTGATTTGATAAATACGATTACGTTACTGGTATTGCAGGATACGTTTCCTTATAACAACGCCCGCACACGAGGACGCGCTTCTTTTCTACTATGACCCGAATGGCTTTACAAGGCATAAATCTGACTCTGTCCCTTCTGACATAAATCCCCTTAATGGCCCTCTGGTACCTCCGGTGCCACTGGCCAGTTCTAACATAATCTCAAAAATAAAAGGTGAACACTGAGATGTGGTTGTCAACGTGGACATCCATCAGCCGAGGGCATTAAAGAAAACTACCAAGGACCCCAGTGTAGTTGAACAGCAGGAGGAGGAGAAGAGGAGACATTTTAACCTAGAAAAGTCAGTCCTAAGGACACAACTTACAGCGTGATTGTCACAGACCCAGGCCCACGCGTGGGCACGCGTCTAGCACGCCCCACCAGAGGCCAGAGGCCAGGGCCCAGCAGAGCAGACCCCCGTGGCGCCCTGTGTCCTCCAGCTGTCCCCGGTCTTGTCTCTCAGTGGCACAGCCTCCCCCATACCCAGCAACCCGCAGGTTTTAGGACACGGTTCGACTGCAATCCCCTCCCGCACTACTGCCTTGGATCAAAGAGTGTCCCCCAAGTTCGTGTCTACCTGTGAATGGGATGCCATCTGGAAATGGTGTCTTTGCAGAGGTCATGAAGAGGAAGGGGCACTGCTTGAGGAGAGCCCCACACCCAACAACTGGTGTCCGTATACAGACAGGGAAAGACTCACATCCAAACAGAGAAGGCCGTGTGAAGACAGAGGTGAAGACTGCAGAGGAGATCTGCAGGCCAATGTCGCCCGGGACGGCCAGGCACCGGGACAGAGGGAGGGGCTGGGTTCTCCCTCTCAGCCCCAAGAAGGAACAAACATGTTGACGTCTTGATTTTGGACTTAAAATTTTTTTTTAATGTTTGAGAGCGAGCGAGAGCGAGAGAGAGAGAGAGAGCGAGCGCACAAGCAGGGGAGGGGCAGAGAGAGAGGGAGGGGAGACACAGAATCCAAAGCAGGCTCCAGGCTCCGAGCTGTCAGCACAGACCCCGACGTGGAGCCCGAACTCATGAACCATGAGATCATGACCTGAGCCGAAGTCGGATGCTTAACTACCTGAGCCACCCAGGCGCCCCGATTTTGGACTTTGAACTGTAAGAGAATCAATTCATGTCTCAGGCCACCCAGTTTATGGGATGTAGTGTCTCGTTGGCCCACGGCCCCTCCCTGCTGCCCCGTGCCCCAGACTGATGTCACTCTGGCTGCCTCTTCCGGGCACGTAGCACGTGCGGCCCCATCTGCCCTCATAAACCCGATGCGCTTTCTGGGGCAGCCGTAACAAGTTACTGCAAACCTAGTGACCTAAAATAAAATGGATTTTTTTCTCGTACAGTTCTGGGGGCCAGAAGTCCAAAATGAGCCTTCAGAGGCTGAAATCAAGTGTCGACAGGGCTGTGTTCCTTCCAGAAGCTCTAGGGGGGAAGCTGTTTCCCTGCCCTTCGGCTTCTAGAGACACCCACGTTCCTTAACTGGCTCCCCCTCCTCACCTCCCCTCAGCCTCTTGCTCCGCAGGTACACCCCCTTCTCCTGACTCCGAACCTCCCGCCTCCTTCTCATAAGGACACCTGCGGTCATATTGGACCCACCTAGACCATCCAGGATAATTTTCCCAGCTCATGATCCTTAACTTAGTCACACATGCAAAGTCCCTTTTGCTGTATAAAGGTGTCACACTCACAGGTTTGGGGGGATTAAGACATGGCATTGTGGGGGCGGGGGCATGATTCAGTCTGTATCGTGTCCCCCTGCAGAGTCAGGTGTTGAAGCACTGACCCTTAGGACCTCAGAGTGTGACTGTATTTGGAGACAGGGTCTGTAAATAAACAATTAAGTTAAAATGAGGTCACGAGGCCAGGCCCGAATCCAATTGAACTGGTGTCTTTATAAGAAGAGGAGATTAAGACATGCACAGAGGGGCGATCCTATGAAGACACGGGGAAAAGACAACCATGTACACGCCAGAGATAGAGGCCTCAGGACAACCAATCTTGATCTTCCAGGAGATTTCCAGCCTCCAGGACCGTGAGAAAGTAAATTTCTGTTTTTTTAAAGCCACGCTGTCTGGGGCATTTTGCTATGGCAGCCCCCACGAACTCATACACATGGGCAATACTGTGACCCTCTGATCCCGGATAGTCAAACAGGCTGAGCGCAATGAGACGTTTCCCTGAGCCACAGTCAGTCCGTGGTAGAGCCCGGATAGACCAGTTAGAGACCCACGTCTTGGTTTAACAGAAGCATTTTTTAAATGTGCACACAGCCTCGTAAGGGAGTTCTGTCTCGCATCTAGCTAAAACTTCATGCTGCGACCCCAGCCATTTTCCTTTCTCTTCATTATCTGGGGGAGAAAGAGCATCCGGTCAAACCGTGCGTGGGGGTTGTTCGTTTCCCTTTAATCCTGCAGAGAACAAACACCAGCATGGTTGACATTGATTAATCCAGTTCAAGAGCTGTGTCTCTCCATGGGGCCTGGATGTAAACTCGGTTACTACGGCAATCGCATCCAGCTAATTATCCCCAAGTATATCTCGTGGAGGTTTTTGAAGCTTTCAGCGTTCACAAACATGGTCAAGGATGCACCGGGTTCAATTAATTCCTTCATGGACGGGTGAGCCTGACAACATACCCAACATGCCACCCTAGACGCAATGAGGGGGTCACCTTCCCGGTCAGGTCAGGAAGGGTCCATGAAGACCCTGGAGACCCACCCAACCCAGCGTTATCACTTTCCAGTTGCTCCTAGAATTCAAATTGCAACCGTCTGTCCCGGAGTCAGCACGCTCCGCCAGACTGCCAACTCAAGGCAAGAGCCACTGCACGGCAAATGGAAAACAAGAAAAGCGCGTAAAAGGACAGGACGCTTGCCCAGACATCCTGTGCCGATGGATAAGAGTTTGGGTCCGGACAATGGTTTAAATCCTTACTCTGTTACCACCTGGGTCTCAGTTTTCCTCATCTGTAAAATGGGGATAAAAAGACGCAAAAGACCTGGCTCAGTCCCTAGCATATAGTAGGTGCTCAATAAATGGTGATGATTACCCCCACCCCGAGGGAGTTCAGAGGAAACAGGATGCGGCAGAAAGGAAGACAGCAGAGCGGACCAACACGATCAGGAGCATCTCTCGGGTGTGCGCGGTTTTACAGTTCATGAGAGCCCTTCCCTTCTGTAATTCACTTAATCCACCTCACAGCCCTAGAGAACCGGCATTATCTTCTCTTTCTGAACAAGGAACTGAAGTCTAGAGGGCACCAGCAATTCCCCCTTCGTACGGCTCAGGTCACGATCTCGTGGTTCGTGGGTTCGAGCCCTGCGTCAGACTCTGTGCTGACAGCTCAGAGCCTGGAGCCTGCTTCGCGTTCTGTGTCTCTCTCTCTCTGCCTCTGCCCCTGCTTGCGCTCTGCCTCTCTTTCTCTCTCTCAAAAATAAATAAATGTTAACAAAAATTTTAAAAAGTAGCAATTGGATTTGAACCCAGCCCCTCTGATGCCCACCTCCGGCTCTTTCTGGTCCACGTTCTGGGTGAGGCAGAGCCTCTTGACCCACCGGCCCACGTGTCTGCACACGCTTCCCGTGCCTGGAGCACTGCTGAGTCTCCGCCTGGTCAGCCCTCTGCCTGCCGACTTCCATGGGTCCCCCCGTGAAGGGCACCACGAGTGGGGTTTGAACTTTATTTTCCCAACTGTCATAAAACTAATAGCGTGGATTTTATCTGAGTCACTGACAAAGGTATTTCAGGGCTAAAAGACACCTAAGAAATAATTGTGCTTCTTATTATAATGAGAGGCTCAACTGCTTTCTCTAAATCACAAATAGGTGCATTTCAATGGGGCTCAGGTCAGGGTTGATCTGTCTCCAAGGCCAGTGCTCTCTGTACCGCTGAGAACTTGCTTTTCCTAAGCCCACCTCCCTGCAGACCACAGTTTACCACCACACAGCGGGCCGGGCTCTGGGGTCACACCGGATGTGAGCTCTTGTGGGCATTCTAGCACATTTATCGACATCACCCTCTGACAGCAATGGTCTGGGTGCTGAGGGTAAGGCAGTGAACAAAACAAGGTACCCAGAGTCAATAAACAATGGCTTACATTGTAGCCATAAGGAGGTAAACAGGCAGAGTCAGACTGTGCACCATGGCACTGGGGGAAAATCAGGGGAGAGCAGTGGAGGGTCCTGTTTGAGAGAGACAGTTGGGTGGGGGTCTCTGGAGACTGGACAACAGGGGGGGATGGCCTGGGGGGATGCAGCGAGGTGGGGGGGACCAGAACCTTCTATCTTTACTCTCAGTGTGACGCAATGACCCGGGGATCCTCGAGAACAAGAAGGCTGTGATCTGACTGCACCTCACAGCTTGTCCCCACACAGCCCTGGGACAAGGGTCATTATTCCCAGTTTCTGGTTGAAGAACATGGAACCTAATAATGTTTGGTAAGTTGCCCAGAGTATGGCGGGCCTCTGGAAAATTCCCTCTTCCCTGATGTAATCACCCCATTTGTAAGAGTGGAGAGGGAGCCCCAGAACCTGCCTGGCTCCCAGTCCCTCCGCTGCCCCTTCTAGAACTCACAGCTCAGCTCTTCCTTGGAACATGTCCTTCACTGCCTGCTGTAACCCCAAGGGCTATCCACCGGGGACACTGTCCCCACCCCAGTCCTCTCTAGTGGACACTTTCCCATCACCCCTGGGGGCTCCAGGCTGGAGGAGAGCAGGTGTCCCCTGGCTCCCCATTGTCCTGTCCCTCCTTCTGCCTCAACTCCACCGCCATTGAAATTGGGGCCATCTGACCACTCTGTCTCCTCCCTTCCCTGCGTTAGGCCCCTGCGTGGGACTCAGTCCCTGGTTTCCTGCACCCCAGGTGTGAGTCTCGTGATGCAACAGCCACGTGGCTGGGCGCCTCGAGTCTTCAGTCCCTGACCTCCCGTCCCGCAAAGGTCTGGGTGCCCACTCTGCCTCCACCATTCACCCCACAGTCACGCCCCCGACCTCTCGGGCACCGCTCTCTGGACCACCCACGGCCACCTTCCAGCGCACCTGCCACTCTGGCCGGGTGCCCGGAGTCTTCGGTCTTTCACCCACCGCATCCACAGTCTCATGATCTCGCTGCCCCCTCACTGTCCGCCCGCCAGGCCCCGTGTCCCCAGCTCTCACAGCCAGAAGTCCTCCGTCCTCATCCACGCCAACTCCGCCAACCCTCGGTTCCCGATCCCGGTACAGCAGGCCAAACCCAGACCCTAGTTACCTTCTGCTTTCTGACGGCTGCCCTCCTGCACCGTCCTGCTGAACACAGCTGCAGGAAAGCGCAACCACGACCCAGGGTTGGCTCTCAACTCCCTTCCCACGGCCCCCTGGCCCCTGATGGCACCCTCCCCACCTGCTCCCTCTCGCTCTTCGGGGGCTACGTTATATGCTTCTCTCTTCAAACCCCCAACACCTTCTGCCCCAAAGCCTGGGGGGGGGGGACGCCACTGGCTCTGTGGTTTCTCACACCCGCCCCCAACGTGAGCGCCTCCTCAACCCTGAGGCCCCGCCTCCCCACGCACTTCCTCGTAGCAGCCACAGGGGGCGCTCTCGGCTCACCGCCCCCTCCGGACTCCCCCGCCGCAAGACCACTTAGGATCGGCCCGCTCCCCTCCCCTCCCTTCCCTGCACTCGGCCAGGGGGGCTGCCTGCCCAGCAAGGTCCCACCGAGCCTGGGCCTTGCGGTCCCCTGCCTGGAGGCCCGTCCCCCACACCCTGTGACTCCCCCCCCTCTGCCGGCCCCTCCCGCTCACCCTCCTTGATTCCGCTCCATACCCCATCACCACCTGACCTTACCCACTTGCTCTCGGTGTGCCTTTCCTGTTTGCGATGTAAACCTCAGACAGCAGGGACGTTCCCCCCCCCGTTCCCCCCCCCCCCCCCACGCTGGTATGTCACCAGCACCTAAAACAGCGTCTGCCACAAAACGCACTCGGTTAACAGCTGTCTGGATGGCGGAGCAGACGCAAGCCCGGCGCTCCCGACCACCTGCCTCCGCGGATTCCCCTTCCTCGTTTCTCACCACTGCCCCTCAGTCTGGCAACTTTGGGAACCAGGATCCTTAGGACCAACGCAGCCTCCCATCCCCATCCCAGACCAGGCGCAGCCTCAGCCTCCGAGGGCGGGGCCTGGGAACCTGCATTTTGGGGGACAAGCCCCAGTGTGTGGGGGGGTTCTGATGCCTCCTGGGGCTTGAAAGCCCTGCTTTGCTAAAGGAGCAACTCAGATATCTGAATTGGCTCGCATCGGGCGGGGGGGGGGGGGGCTGAGTTCAGGGGAGGGTTGTGGGGGAACTTTTAGTCTTACAAGCCCTGGCGTGTCGGCATAGGGTCACTAAAACACAGGGCCCCGGTGGTGGGCTCTGATTCCTTTGGGAACCAGTTGGGATGCTGGTGTTACAGCTGCTGAGCCCTGGGGCTCGCTGGGAGCAGGAATGTTCAGTTCGATTGATGGGCTGGGGGTTGGGGAGGCGATCCTTGGCTCCTGGCAGGGGTGCACTAGTGACAGTGGACGCAGGAGTGACTGATTTCCCAGAGCTCTAAAGCAATGCTGATCCGCTGGCAGAGGAATGGAGCATACAGCACTGACACCCACCTACCCACCCACCCACAGGGGAGGGCAGGGCTCAGGGTGGAAACAAAGGAGGAGGGATTTCCCTTCCCTGGTTGCACTAGGAATGCGGGAGCCCTGGGTAGAAAGCAGCACACACAAGGAGCATTACAGTGAATTAGTATTTCAAGAGTTACTATTTTTAGGGCCCAGTCTCTCTGTATCTTGTCCAAAGGGGCATACAGCCAAAAGGTGTAAGAGCCACAGGGGCCGAGTCTGCCACCCCTGGAAGGGACCCTAAATCTATCTGAAACAAGCTGGCCCTGGGGCTCATAACCTCTCTGTACCTCAGTTTCCTCTTCTGTAAGGTTGGGCAGTTGTCACGCCCTCTCGGGATTGCTGTGGGGATTGAAAATGCCACAGGGTAAGAGCACCTGGGTGACTCGGTCGGTTAAGCGTCCAACTCTTGATTTTGGCGCAGGTCACGATACCAAGGTCGTGAGATCAAGCCCCATGTCTGCGCTGAGCATGGAGCCTGCTTAAGATTTTCTCTCTCTCTCTCTCTCAAAAAAAGAAAATGGATACAAAAGAGTTAGCCTAATCTAGGCACCATGGTGAGAGCTTAATTAATATATCAAAAAATTTTAAGTAATTTAGAAATAAGAAAACCATCTGATTAGTTGAAGGCCTGAATGGAATGAAGTCTGACTTCCCCTGGCTAAAAAAAAAAAAAAAATTCCACAACAGTTTTGGACTTGAACTGTAACTCTTCACTGGGTCTCCATCCTGTAGATTTTGGACTTGTACCTCTACAACTGTGTGAGGCAATCCCTTAAAATATATACATTATCTATTTTTCTATCTATCTATCTATCTATCTATCTATCTATCTATCATCTGTTTATCCACCTATCTATCCATTAGCCCCCTGATTCAAATCTAGGCACCTGTTGCCAGAACCTGTGCCAGTAACCATATTAGCAAGGTCCCAAGGACATCGGGGAGCCACAAGGTGGTGGCAGGCAGGGGCAGAGAAGCTCTCAGAAAAAGAATTCAGAATTTGATTACAAATAATCCAGGTAGGTGCCATTTCCTAAAATCTATACCTCTGGGCAAGGCAGGTGTGAGGTAAGAGTTCCGTATAGGATGGTGGGAAGGGTGCAGGAGTCAAAGGTGGTCAGCATCTAACCTGTATTGACCACCTTTTACATGCTGCACACACATCATCTCATTTAATCTAAAATCCCTTGGGGGTGGGGTGATTGTTCTCGGGTTCATGCTACAGATGACAAGGCTGCTGCTCATTGTGACCCCCAGGTGACCCAGCATACCACGAGCAACTGATCCTTCACGAGCACCAGAGACATGTGGGTTCAAAGTCTGGCTCTGCCAGTGATGAGAAGTGTGACTTAACCTTTCTAAGTCTTAGAGTCCTCACCCATCAGTTGGGGACATTTGTCCTTCCTTGAGGGATGGCTGTAAAGATTAAGATCAAAGACCTAAAGTGACAGCACAGTTCCTGGCAATGGAGTCTTGAGAAATCATTGATTCCTTGCACTCACCACACGTGTTCAGAGCTCACTATGTGCCAGGTGCTGCTCTCTACTCGGACTAGAATGGACAAAACCCAGGCAAGTTCTTACTCTCATGGAGGTTGCCTGCCAGTAGGGAGAGACAAGAAATAAAAACAGGTGATAAATATGGTCATTCACATTGTGTCACTGCAGTTCAAGATCTGTCCTGGGCAATGGGGCAGAGAGCTGGGGAAGGGGTGGGCTACCAGAGATGATGGTGATGATGACAATGGCGGTGATGGTGATGATGGTAGTGGTGATGATGGTGATGATGGTGATGGTGATGATGATGCTGATGAGCTATGGACCATGAGCTACCAGAGATAATGTTGGTGATGGTGATGATGGTGATGGTGGAGATGATGGTGATGATGATGATGGTGGTGGTGGTGGTGGTGGTGATGATGATGATGATGAGCTATGGACCATGAGCTACCAGAGATAATGTTGGTGATGGTGATGATGATGAGCTATGGACCATGAACTACCAGAGATAATGTTGGTGATGGTGATGGTGATGGTGATGATGGTGATGATGGTGATGATGGTGATGGTGGAGATGATGGTAATGATGATGATGGTGGTGGTGATGCTGTCAACAGGCTGTTGGGCTATTGAGCAGGCTTCTGAACTTCTCCAAGTCTCAAGTTCTTTACCACCAAGATCTTAAGCTCCACTTTGCAGGATACTGTGAGGATTACATGACTGGAGGTAAAAGTAGGACTAGCTACGTAATTGGTGGCGTCTAGTGTGAAAACATGCAAGGCCCTTGTCCAAATCTTAGCAAGAATTTCAAGGTGGCTACAGCAGAATGTTATACCAAGCACAGGCACTACTGAATATGGTGCCCCAGGTGGCCCAGCCATCCCTAGGTGAAGGCACCTGCACGTAGTAGGTTCTCAGTCGATGCCGGTCCCACTGTGAGGTGGGAATTGTGCTTCCTGCTTCCTATGAAATAATGAGGCTTGGCGAGTAGTTGCTGGCTCAAGGTCATATTGATTAGTGAGTGGTTGCCGAAGTTGCCCTCACCTTAGACATGAGGCTTTTCTCTACAGTATCTGTTCACACAATTAGACAAAGCATCAGTACAATTCCCCAATTCCCATGTATCTTCAGAGCAACGTCCTTCTATCTCATAGTATAATTTCAATGCATAAGTTTGGCCTCTTTTGTTTTCTTGACTAGCACTGGAGAACTTCGGGAGGGGCCAGGAGGGTCTGGATTAGACACATAGGGGAGGGATGTGTGGCCACAGGGTCACGGTGGCTCAGAAGCAGCCTACCTCATTCCATTTTCTATCTTACTTGATAAGAGAAGAGCCCATGAAATCGCTCGTGACCAGCTGGAGGACAGATCTATTTTGGGATGGCTTTAGTAGAATAATAAACATAACCAAATTGTCCTTGAAAATCAAGGAGTGGGCTTGGGAGATGACCTGGGCATGAGGATGTGGGTCTGTGACTCAGGCAGCCTCACGGTGAGCAGTTTCGTGACGTCCTGCTGGGACGATGGTGGCTCCCGCTGTACTCCCAGTGGTGCTAACGCGATCAGTCCCTGGAACATGCACTGAGCGGTTCCCAGCATCAGATTCAGCTCCAAGATCATCCTAAGGATACACCAGAGGACCACCAGCCTTCTGTCTAGGTCTGCTGGGCTGCCACAACATAACACCACAGACCAGGGTGCTTAACAACAGAAACTTATGTCCTCCTAATGGAGTGTCTTCATATCCCCATTATTGAATGGAGGCTAGAAGTCCAAGATCAAGGTGTCGGCAGGTCGACTTCCTTAAGGCATCTCTCCCTGGCATATAAATGGCTGTCTTCTCTCTGTGTCCTCACATGGTCATCCCTCTGTGTGCATCGGTGTTTAAATATCTTCTTCTCATAAGGACACCAGTCAGACTGGATTAGAGCTGAGTCTGAAGATCCCATTTTATCTCAATTACTTCTTTAAAGGCCTGATCTCCAAATATAGTCATATTCTGAGGTGCTGGGGTTAAAGCTTCAACATATGAATTTTGTAGGGAACACAGTTCAGCCCCAAACACCCTCTCATGGGATTATGTGAGGAGGAGAGAGCCCTCTTGACCTTGGGGTACAGAAGTGGGGGTGGGAGCTGCCTACTCTGGACAGTTGTGAGAGGAATAGGGGTTCAGGAAGAGCCAGTTTCCCTGAAGTCAGGAAGGAGGCACGCAGTGAGCTCTAAGGATAAAGATGTCAGAGAGAATTGTAGACTGAGTAGTGGAGTTCAAGGGGACCCTGGTGAGAGGTCTGGGAAGATGGAGAACAGAGAGTGGGGGGCAGCCAGGCTAGCAGAGAAGCTAACGCCACAGGCTGGTTTGAATCCAGCCTATGAGATTGGTAATTATCTCATAAGGTAATGATAATTGGTAATTATCTCATAAGGAATAGTGAAAGATCCATATAGCATCCCAATAACTGGGTACTCTCAGCCTCATGGTTATCACTGACCAGCAAACGTGGGGAGGAGAGAGCTTGGTTCGGGCTGAATCCAGAGGCTTCTTCCTCTTGGTGTTCCTTTCCTACTGACCTCAGCATTGACCCCTGAAGTCTCTTTGAGGTCTATCAGCACAGCCCAGAGCTACCCAGTGGTTTCACTTGGCTGCACAGAGCCTATCACCTGCCCTCTCCCAGATCTCCCAATGGCTGGGCAGAACTGTCATACTCCTGTAGGGGAAGCATCTTCCACTTGGGGACAGGCATCAAGGTGCTGAGGGCCCATGCCGGAGAGGGCCAGAGACGGAAATGAAGCCTGGGGCTTTGGAATGGGGCTCCACAGAGACTCCTAGCCACAACCCCACCTGCTGGACCAGTGTTTCTCAAAGAAGGTTCCACCGACCAGCTGCAGGCATGCTGATCACACATGCACACTCGGGGACCCCAACCCAGACACAGGAAGTCTGGATCTGGAGGCCTGGCCGGTGGCCTGCTCTCCTGGCGTGGATTTGCACCCTCAAGTTTGAGAACCATCACAATGACCTCTGGTTCCACTCTCCTCTTCACCACTTTTTTCCTTGCCTGTGTTCCATTCCCACTTAGCCAGTGTTTCACAAAGTGTGTAACATTCCCAGTGGCCAGTATGATTATTTTGGGTGCTATGTGGACAGGACCCTACCAGACATTTTAGCTCTTCAGATTCTCCTGATCATGTCAAGAAGCAAGACCCAACCTGGCGGCCCTATATCTTCAGTATTAAAAAATTTTTTTTAATGTTTATTTATTTATGAGAGACAGAGGGAGAGAGAGAGAGAGAGAGAGAGAGAGAGAGAGAGAGAGAGAGAGAGAAACAGGGAGGGGCAGAGAGAGAGGAAGACAGGATTGAAAGCAGGCTCTGCACTGACAGCACAGAGCCCGATGCAGGCCTCAAACTCATGAACCATGAGATCATGACCTGAGTTGAAGCCTGATGCTTAACTGAGCGAGCCACCCAGGTGCCACCCTGTGCCCTTTTAACACAGAGAGAGAGAGTAGGACTCTGCTTATACTCTTGGTGGGTTCCCAATCTAACCCAAACTTTACAGTACTATTTCATTTTCATTTATTTTCTTTACATTTATATTAAAAGCAAGTAATATTGGCCATTTAAGATACTTATATAAAGTCTTTTTAAAAATACATGCATTAAATGAAAGACAAAGAATCGGCAAAGAAAAATACCAAGGAGGCATTTGGTGGGAGGTGTGACAGGACATACACTGGATCTGAGGTTGTGAACCGTTTCTCTATCAGCCTGGAATGCAGTCTGAGAAGCTCAACCCCACGAAGCCGAGCTCTTAATGTTTTACCCCTTTTGCTGCTGTTTCAAATTTGAGAACTCTTTGTTATGCCTCAATAAGAAATATGAATTTTAATGGTGAAATTTTAGGCATCGGGGACAGATATTTTTTTTTATTTTTTTTAACGTTTTATTTATTTTTGAGACAGAGAGAGACAGAGCATGAACGGGGGAGGGGCAGAGAGAGAGGGAGACACAGAATCGGAAGCAGGCTCCAGGCTCTGAGCCATCAGCCCAGAGCCCGACGCGGGGTTCGAACTCACGGACCGCGAGATCGTGACCCGAGCTGAAGTCCGACGCCCAACCGACTGAGCCACCCAGGCGCCCCGAGGACAGATATTTTTAAATTTGAAGGTATTTCTGAACACCCCACACCACACAGAAGTCCCGCGACCCCTAGAATGAAGCCTGACCGCGGCACGTAGGGGAACGCAATCCACAAGCTCCATCAGGACAAAGATGCCAAAAGCTGGCGGGAGGCAAAGGGGCTGTGGGCGTGCCTGGGGGGTTCACAGCCCTTCTGAGGATGGACATGGGAGCTCACAGCCCCTTCCGAGGGTGGGCGACTCAGAGGAGACTTGCTGCATTTTGGAAGCAGGGGGGCAGGGGACTCTGGGTAGACTGGGAGGATGCCGGGAGCCCCATGAGCAGTGGGCGGGGTGGAGGGGGAGGCAGGTGCAATGGGGGAGGGGTCGGGATGAGGAGTGGGCTGGGGTGATACCTGCAGACACGGGCATGGCCAGCTGCTGCCTAACCAGGCCCGGGAGGCACCTGTCTGTGCTGCACTGTGGGGGCCCCCCTGACGGCCCCTGCCACCAGCCAGCCTTCTCCCACCTTGCCCTTTATTATGAGGGAGCACTTACCAGTGGCCAGCAGTCATTAGAGGAAAACCTTTAAAATGAAAGACAATGACCAAAATAAACAGATAAAAGGCCCTCAGAGGACAGAGAAACAAATGTAGGGGAGAGGGAACTTGGAAATAACCGTAACTAATATCCTCAGAGAGGGAGAAGAAGATATTGCGCCCATAAAACACAAGATGCTACGGAAAAGGAACAATCAGAAAATGAGAGAGGCTCTCGTCGGAGAACTGCAAAACAAACCAAGAGTCGGGCTCGGAAGATTCTGAGGTCAAGGACATTTCCCAGGGAGGAGCCTAAGAAGTCCTGGAGATGGAAAATAAGGGGAGAAAGAGAAGCAGAGGGGATAATTCTAGCAAGTCCGACACCCAAATAATTGATAGGAGTTCCAGGAAGACAAGAGGCGAATACGGGAGAACCTGGTTCTCCTGGGGAGGAGGCTGGGGAAACAGGTGTGCATGGGGAGGGAGGGAGGGGGGTGTCCTGTGGGACCGCAGATAAACGATCTGCACAGGCAGAGAGGCCCGATGCGGGCGCAGAATGCTGGCACTGAGGCTGGAAATGGGCAGGCAGGATGGTGTAGGCTGGGCCAGTGCAGCCCAGACGTCCACCACACAAGGCTGTGAGGACCACAGGCCTTGGGCGGTGACTTCAGGTGCACACGTGACCTCATTCTGTTGCACTGGATCACGGGGTGATCAAGTTATTCTCTACCAATTCTCATTCAGGTCAAAAAGCTTTCTCAGTTGGATCTGGAATCTTTTTAACATCAGATACCTGCTAATCTCCCTTTAACAAAGAGCAGAGAGCAGGACCGCTGCCTTCCGCAGCAGGTGACAAGGGGTCAGCAGGGCTCTAGGGGAGGGTCCTTCCGGTGGCTCTAAGTGTTCTCTGGCTTGTGGCTGCATCACTGAACTCCCTGCCTCTGTCTTCATGGCCTTCTCTCCCCTGTGTCTTTGTGTGTCCAGTTCTGTCTCTGGTAAGGACACCAGTCATTGGCTATAGGGCCTATGATGATTAATTTTATGTGTCAACTTGCCTGGGCCATGGGGTGCCCAGATAGTTGGTGCCCAGATATTCTGGGTGTGCACGTGAGGATGTTTTTGGAGAAGAATGACATTTGAACCCATACGCTGAGTAAATCACATTGCCTCCCCAATGTGGGAGGGCCTCCTCCAATCAGGTGAGGCCTGACTACAGCAAGAAGGTTGCTGACCTTTTAGGAGAGAACGGTTTCCCACCTGACTGCCTTTGAACTTGAACTGATATATCAGCTTCTCTTGGGTCTTGAACCTGCTGACCTCTGGACGCTAACTATACCACTGGCTCTCCTGGCTGCCCAGCTTGAGGACTAACCCTATGGATGTGAGGCCCTGCCCACCTCTGTAGTCACGTGAGCCAGTTCTCTATCTATCTATATATCTGTCTATCTATCTATCTATCTATCTATCTATCTATCTATCTATCTTTCTATCCATCCATCCATCCATCCATCCATCCATCCATCCATCCATCCTATTGGCTCTGTTTCTCTGGCAGCCCTGACTGAGACAGATGGGCAAGTTATACGCAAGAGTACTCACAAACTGAGGCCTCCTTATGATTCTCTGTTTTCTGGGTGATTCCTGCTGATGCTTCAAGCCACAGCTAAAGCTCCCCACCCCCCGCCAAGAAAGCCTTCCCTGTCCCCAGGGCTGACCCTACCGAAGCTCTAATCACATCTCTCAGTTGGTGTGAACAAAATGTGGGTCTACTAGGCAGCATTCAGTTCATCTTTGTTGACCTCAGGTGAGTGAAACGAGGGCTCACCACACAAGCTGTGGGTCTCATGTCTTGAAGGAGCTCAACTCTGTTGAACCCAATCTTATGCTTTATTGGGCTCATTGCAAAATAACCCCTGTGCTTTCATGCTCTGGAGCATGAAACGCCCTGCAAAAATCAGTCTGAATTCAGGAAAGAAATACAGATGTGTGGTGGAGAGGAAGAGCTGGGATATTAGCCTGATAGAATCTCCTTTCTCCTGCTGGAGGCTTGAGCTAAAAGTGTGGATGAAGTTACTGCAGCAATGATAGGGATGAGCCGAAACCTTATTAAATAGTCCACTGACCCAGAAAAGATGAGAGCAGAGCTATCATCTTCTCCCATTTAAACACTCTGAAGTTTCTGCTCTAGCATAGGATGAAACAGTAGATTAATGACAATTCCCTCCATAGGACGCCAATATAGAACAGCAATGACAAGGTCTCAAATGTGAGCTAGAGTTGAGAGAGCAAGATGCCTTGAGTCCTGGCCTGCCCGAAGCTTCAAGGCTCCTGCACAGAGAATGGATGGCACCGTGGTGTTCTCAGCAAATTAACCAAGTCCACGCACAACCTGGCTGAACGGAGGGGGCAGGAACCTGGGGGGTGGGGTGGGGGTGGAGGACCAGGTGGCAGTTTCAAAGTCTTGTTCATCGGCCAGAAATTCACTGAGATGGGCCCCCCACCCTTTGCTTCCACATTTCCCGCCTCATGCTGGCTACCATGGTCCCCGGTGCTTTGTCTTCCATTCTCAAATGTAAGTCCTTCTGACCACCAGTGCTCGCCTCTCCTCAGTGGGGTCAGTCCTCTCATTCTGGACCACCTGCTCTATCTGCTTCCCTGTCTGCAGGGATGAGTGGGGTCAACTCAAGTACAAGCCACCTGGTGGCCTATTTCCAAGGACAGAGAGAAGTGTCTTGTGGCTCCCAGAGGACAGGTCTATCATCATCTGGCTGTGTTCTGCATGGAGGGGATGTCATCCCTATACGGTATTGTCACCTCTTGGGACACTGCCCCTCCCTGCTCTCCTTGCCCCAAGTTCCAGAGACCAGAATCCTGGGATCATCCCACAAGATAATATGTTTGAAAAAATTTATATCCACTTTATTGCATAAGGCTTTGCGAAGTGGCTTCTACTACACATACATTAGGACTGGATTATAAAAGAAATACTGATAATCATGATAATGTGGGGGAAATAGAATGGGAGCCCTATGAACACTGCACCTACACAGCACTTTTGTATTAATTAGAAAGGCTCCCCTCCCTCTACGGACAGGGGTCAGCAACCTACCTCTTGGAGCACAAATCCTGTTTTTGTACATCAAGGTTTATTGGAATGTAGTGACTTCCACCAGTTGTCAGGTGGTCTATGAGTATCTCCACAGCACAGTGGAGGCGCTGAGTGGTCATGACAAAGCCCCTCCAACCTAAGGGCTGGAATCTAGCGTCCTCTTTCCCATCTACTGCCCCGCCTTGTGTTATCTTCCCAGCCAGCCTGTGAGGGCCGCAAGACAAGAGACAGCCCAAGAGTGACGAAGACTGTCTTCTTGACTCAACTTTAGACTGGCTCCTCTGAGCCCTCTTTTGCACCAGACCTTGTCCTGGGGCCCTGTGTTTGGCCCACGGGGCCCTATTTCAGGAGGAATTCTGCTGAGACAGTTTGGCAATAACTCCCATCCTTGAAAGCTGAGCCAACTCTTCATGCCCACCCCTCATATCTGATCATGCTCATCTGTCTTCAGCGAAAATATCGTTGAGTTGGTTCAGACAGAAATCTATGTTTAGTGTTTCCTCTTAGCAAATTTTCATCCGCGATCCTCCATTCTGCTTCTTAGCTAGAAGTCCCCATCGGTCCCTTCCTGTATTTGGAGTTAAGCCCAATCCTTCTTCTTTATTGCAATAGCCTTGGCCTCTTGCAAAACACCTGCCCAGAGTCTTTTCTACCATTCTAACAAGTGTGTTGTTCTTTCACAGAGATGAACACCTCACCTGAGGTCCCACGGCCAGTAAGTGGTGTCTTCAGGGTCCCCACCCAGGTTCTACGGCGGCCAGTCCAGTGACGTTACCCTGTGGCACCTGCCTCTCGAGGTAGGAATCCAAGCTCAGAAGCTGTTTGCACATCCTGAACTATGGAATTGAGTTGCAGGGTCACTTCTGCTTGAATAAAAGGTTGTTTCTCACCCCAGAAGTGTAAACCAACCTCTGACTCACTCTCCAGATCACAATCTTTACCGTCAGATGCCATCAGTCACTCTTTGGGATTTAACTCTCCCTCAAGGGTTTCCAAAGGGTTTCACTTGTTATTCCTTCAGAAACATGGCATGCCTCCAATATAGCAGGTGCTGAGTTAGCCATGAGAGTGCCCCAGTGAGGGAGAAGATGCCCGTAAGAACCACCACTGATCTGCTTAACACAATCCTATTCAATGTGCTGGTTCGCAGCTACATAGGCATTAATCTTGGCCCATATCTGGGGAATTCCCCTAATGGGATCAGGATTGAGATCTTCATGCTCCCTGAGAAATGGCCACCAGGTCCAAGGAGCGGATGTGCCCGTTGGCACAACTGGTCTGATCACCAACAGCCATTGGGCTCACCAAATCCTCACATAAGCAACAGAAGAGAGCAGAGTGGGGGAGTCATCAGGTGCAACATGCCTGCATGGAGAAGGGAGATGTACTTTTTCCTCTCCTGCCATGAGCTGCATTTGTCCAAGTACAAGTCAACTTCTGGAGGGAAATGTGAGCACGGCCAGTGTCTTATGTTATCTCTGCTTATCAGGCTATTTAAATCAGGTCGTCTTTATTCTCAAATCCTTGCCCATTTGTGCCATAGCGAATGTCCTTTCTCTGTTGGAGAGCAGATTCCCATTTTGGGGAAACTCCATTACGTCCCAGGAAAGGTTGACAATCAAAGTCCAACCTAGAGTTTAAAACTCCATTCTCATATAAGATTCAGAGCTTTGCCTTTCCCCATCACTGAAGGCGTGACTGAAGGACACAGAGGTAGGAAGGGGCTTAGCTGTGCTATCCTTTGTTTTCCCTCTCTGCCCAGGAATGTGAGGGTGGAGGGAAGGGTCTGCCTCTGATACACCCCCAGTTCCTCTCTTTCCTGGGTCTCCAGCGTGTGGGATCAAAGAAGGAACTTACATAATCTGTGGTTGAAGTGTGTGGGTATGGACAAGTCACCTGGCATTTCATTGTTGGTACAGGGGGGCTGCCAGCCCTCCCGCCTAGGTCTCTATCCCTGGATGCACCTTCTCTCCAGCATCCTACTCAGTGGTCCTCCAGCCCCCGATGAAATGGGGTCAGTGAAAGCCAACTACATACTTACTGCTGGGTGAGGCTACCGGCCACAGGGCTGGACAACTCCAAATCCTTCTTTACATGATGGAGAATCCAACCAGCCTCCTGCCATGTTCACTGTTGTGTTCCACTTCTGACCCCTGGGACCACACAATTTAAGCATATTCCATTTGACAAATGGAAGGGCATAAAGAGCTATCCTGGGGCTCCCCTGGAGCATTTCTGAATCATGGGCCTTTTGACGGGCATCGACAAAATAAACATCATCAATGTCTTATAAAAAGCCCATGTGTTGCTTTTTTTTTTTAAATCTTAGTTCTAGGGAAAATGTAAATTATTTCCAGGTGAAAAGGGTGCTTTTCTTTATTCTTCTGAAATTACAATCTAAATATGGAGGGAAGGGGAAGGGCAGAGTCCCTGCACTGAAATCGGCAGATGCGGGCTTAAACTCCTCCCCCACTTAAATTAGCCTCATCACCTCCCACAAACTACTTAAGCTCCCTGAACCTCCATGCTCAAAGCTCCTTGAGGGAGGGGAGTGGCAACTAACGCCCAACGGACATGGTGGGCGCAAGGGTTAACAAGATGGCGTGCGTAACAGAGCCAACAGACCCCGTGGTGCAGCGGGTGTGCTGTCAGGGGCAGCTGTCACCAGGACCACCATCTGTATCGCTTATTGCAACCTGTCTTCTGAAATTAGTAGTCCAGGAACTTGGCATCAACTTCGACAAAGACATGGTCAGGATCTGGCCCCTGGTCCATCTATGTAAAAGGCCAGGTGCTTCTACTCAATGCAAAACACTACAAGAGGCAGCCAGGAAGTCAGGTACGGCTGATGCCATTTGAGTCGTCACCTGGGCCATGGGAGGGGGCCATCTGTGCTTCTTGTCCCCTTTAGTGGGACTGATATGAGAATCTCCTTTTCCTGCACGTGTTGCTTGGGTACCTCCCAGGCACTGAGCATCTTCTCACGCACGATTTTACTTCATTTCCACCACCAGCCAGGAGTGACCAATACTCACCCCGTTTTGAAGATGAGGAAAACGAGGACTGAAGAGACTGATAAACTTGTTCCCGTGACCCAGGGAGAAACTGGAAGACCAACCTCCAAACTCCGTTTTCTTTAATCTCTGCTTTAATCTATCTGCCTGTCCAAGCCTTCAGGAAGGTAACAGGTGGCTTAGCTCAACAACTGGACCAAGCAGCGGACAGGACACATGCTAGGAATGTCCTTGCAGCAACCCTGAGGTTCCCAGCACCATACCCACTTTCGAGGAAGAAAATGGGCTTGAGGCTCGGGACTGAAGCAATTTTCCATGGAGCGCACCACTGGGTTCAATCTCCGAGGCTGGATCCCCTGCTCATGGCTTCTCATGTTCTCTTCCCATTTATCAGCCACCGAGCCTCCTCTGGAAGTAGATTCGGGGGATGCATACATCTTACAGAAATAAATACACAGGAAGAGGATACGTCCACATCGGTATGACCGTGAGCCGTCCAGAAAGTCAGCACACATCAGCGAACATCGCTGAGCATGACGGTGTGGAGTCCCAAGTTCTAAATCAAGACCTGTTATGCTGCCCTTTACAGTCCCACGCCCTCCGCGGTCTAATGTGTAGAAACACACCTCTGCAGTGAGCACATGCGCACACACGCCCACTCTTTCCCCCCTGACTCACTAGTCCATCTCGAAAAATGAGCAGTGCCAACCTTGGGAGGAGCTCCCAGGTTAACGCTCCAATACCCTCCAGGGACATCTGTGCTAAAACGTTAGGAATGGCACCTGCTGCCCGCCCCTCCCCCCATGGGAATTCTCTGGATTTTCATGCAATTGGTGAAGTGGAAGGTTTTCAAACATGAAAATCTCTCCCCAGCACAGCATCGAATTTTGCTGTAGAGAACAGAATGTGACTTCATATGCAGCTTTTTCAGAATGCACATAAGCAAGCTGAATGGTGCAGGCAAGTAAGGAATCTTTCAATGAGAATGCAAATAGCTTGTATTTAGGATTTAATTTCAAGAAATCTTTGAGAGTCTTACTGTTCAATTCATTCACTCCTTCTAGGTCTTTCTAGAACCTACTGTATACCAGGCACTGTGTTCTACCCTGAAGGCAGCAAGGTGCATAAAGGGTTCACACTAAGCCCCCAGTCTGGTGGAGGAGGCAGATATGCAAATAAGTCATTGTTGTCATAGAAATATGCAAAAGTTCAGTGGAAACACAGAAGAGGGAATAACTACATTGTTGAAAAGAATCTGGAAGGTTTCCCAGAAGAGGCAGTATTTTTTCCCCAGGAAGCGTTCATGGAAGAGAGGCATTCAGGCTGAGAACACTGTGAACAAGCCCTAATGGTCTGTGTGTGTATGTACGTGTATGTGTGCATATGTGTGCGTGTATGTGTGTATATGTGTGTATGCATGTGTGTATGTGTGGGTATGTGCATATGTGCTAATGTATGTGAGCACGTATGTGTATATGTGCGTATGGGTGTGTATGTGCGTGCATATGTGTGTATGTGTATGTGCGTGTGTGCGTATGTGTGTGCATATGTGCGAATGTGTATGTATGTGTGTGCATGTGTGCGTTGTATGTATCTGTGTGTATGTATGTGTGTGTGTGTGTGGACTAGAGAACCGTGTGTTTTCTGCTTAGCATGGCCTCCTGCCCTCTTCTTCTGGTTGCTTTGGGGAGCTCCTACCCCTCCCACTGTGGCCCCAGAGGGGCTGCCCACAGAGCTCAGAGGGGGTGGATGCATGGTTCAAGTTGGCTGCATCACAGTCTTCCATCCCTCTGGCTACCAGAATTACTTAGGGATAGTCATGCGACTCGAGCAGAACCAATCAGCTGTTTCTCTGGGATTAATATATGAATTTGGTGAAAAGAGAAGACCACTTTCAGAGAGAGGATCTCTTTTGCACTGCTGGTGGGAATGCAAACTGGAAAACAGTGTGGAGGTTCCTCAAAAAATTAAAAATAGAACAACCCTACGACCCAGCAATTGCACTACTAGGTATTTACCCGAGGGATACAGGTGTGCTGTTTTGAAAGGGCACATGCACCCTAATTTTTTGTAGCGCCACTACCAACAATAGCCAAATTATGGAAAGAGCTCCAATGTCCATCGACAGATGAATGGATAAAGAAGATGTAGTATACATATACAACAGAGTATTACTCGGCAATCAAAAAGAATGAAATCTTGCCATTTGCAACTACGTGGATAGAACTGGAGGGTATTATGCTAGGTGAAATTAGCCAGTCAGAGAAAGACAAATATCATATGACTTCACTCATATGAGGACTTTACGTTAGAAAACAGATGAACATAAGAGAAGGGAAGCAAAAATAATATAAAAACAGGGAGGCGGACAAAGCATAAGAGACTCATAAATATGGAGAACAAACAGAGGGTAACTGGAGGGGGTGTGGGAGGGGGGATGGGCTAAATTGGTAAGGGGCACTAAGGAATCTACTCCTGAAATCACTGTTGCGTTATATGCTAACTAACTTCGATGTAAATTAAAAAATTAAAAAAAAAAAAAGAGAAGACCCACTTGCACTGTGGTGGTCCAGCTGGGCAGATGGTAGTATGGGGTTGCTGCCCATGGAAAAGAGCCAGTTCACCAAATGAAGCTAGCAGAGACCTACAGAGCAAGATCTCTCTCTGTCTGTCTCTCTTCCTCTCTTTCAGACTGAGCCTCAACAACATCAGATATGCTGAACTTCCAGATTTTTTAAATCAAATTTCCATTTTTTCTCAAACTGGTTGGGTATGGGCTTCTATCAGTCTGAACTCAAAGCAACTTTGACAAGTTGCCATACCTTAGGGGCTTAACGGGACTAGAAGAAAAAAGGCGAATTAGGATCGAATCATGACGGTAACAAGACATTCAGACTTTACCCTGAAGGCAGGGGGAGTCAGTGAACGATTTTGAGAAGCACAGTCACACAGTTCTATTTGTTTTATTTTTAATTTTTTTTAAGTTTTATTTACTTTGAGAGAGCGCAAGTGGGGGTGGGGGGACACACACACACACACAGAGAGAGAGAGAGAGAGGGAGAGAGAGGGGGAGAGAGAGAGAGAGAGAGAGAGAGAGAGAGAGAGAGAGAGAGAGAGAGAATCCCAAGCAGGCTCCATGCTGCCAGCACAGAGCCGGATGCAGGGCTCCAACTCACGAACTGGGAGATCAGGACCTGAGCCAAAATGAAGAGTTGCTCAACTGAGTGAGCCAACCAGGCACCTCCACGGTTCTATTGTTTTAAAAAGACATCTCCAGCAGGGGGATGAGTCAGGGTATCTTTCATTCATTCATTCGTTCACACAAGTATTGTGGGAGCTTCCACTTACCGAGATGGGGTGGAGAGAGAAGGATGCGTATTTTGAAACTGATAATTTCTGATTTGTGCCAGGACGCAGTTTTCCACTTTAGTAACTGAGATTATTTAATTAGCAATGAATGTGGAATTTTTCTATGTTAAATGATGGAGTAAACACTTCAAAGCAACGTCTCTCACGCCGCAGAAGCTCGCAGGTGATGGGACAAGTGTCACAATTAGCAAGCACATCAACCGATAAAGAAAACAAAGAACAGTCACGAGAGGGGGGCTGGCCCGCTGCATTTCTCCACGTCTAACCCTGGCTGGTTGCAGCAGCTCTGCTCTGCATGATTTCTTCTTCGGAGCCTTGAACCGGAAGTCATTCTGTGTTGGCCTAAAAGCCTCAACCTCTGACAACTCTTATAGTTTCTAAAAGAGGCAATGCCAGGTACAGAACCCGAGCCAAGGCCATGGGGCTGGCTCCAAGGCTGGAGTCCGTGTTTATTGTGCAAAGTCTGCCCAGAGCCCACAGGAGACACGTCACCGAGGCCCTGGACCCGGAGCCGGCACACGAGTGGCAGGACCTGCTTCCAGCCTTGGCTAACTCCGTGGTCGTGGCAAGTCACGGCCCCTCCCTCAACCTCCATTCTATCTGCAAAATGAGCGGAATCATAACATGTAGCCCAAGCTGAAGGACTGTTGCATGAATTAGATGAAATAATAGAAGATTCTCTAAAGTTAAAATTCAAGCTATGAAAACTTTTATGTAAAGCATGTATTTATATAAGAGGTGCAGAATTTTTTTTTAAACAATTTTTTTAATGTTTATTTATTTTTGAGAGACAGAGAGAAACAGAGCATGAGCAGGGGAGGGGCAAAGAGAGAGGGGGACACAGAATCCGAGCAGGCTCCAGGCTCCGAGCCGTCAGCACAGAGCCTGACACGGGGCTCGAACTCACAAACTGTGAGATCATGACCTGAGCTGAAGTCGGACGCCCAACCGACTGAGCCACCCCGGTGCCCCAATTTTTTTTAATTCAAGTAGAATTAACACCAAGCGTTATATTAGTTTCAGGTGTACGGTATAATGATTCAGTAATTCTATACACTTCTCAGGGCTCATCATAAGAGTAATCTTAATTTCCCTTCACCTACGTCATGCCTCCCCCCACCCACCTCCACTCGGGCAACCACCGATTTGTTCTCTGTATTTAAGAGTATGGTTTTTTGTTTGTCTCCTTTTTTTTTTCTTTTTTGTTTCCTAAATTACACAGATGAATGAAATCATATAGTATTTGTCTTTCTCTGACTTATTTCACTTAGCATAATACACCCTAGGTCCATCCCTGTTGTAGTAAAAGCCAAGATTTCATTCTTTTTTATGGCTAATACTCTATTATACACACACACACACACACACACACACACACATTCCATTATATATACACACACACTGTACATATATACAATGCAATATACATTATATATACACATTATATATTACATATTATACATATACATTACACACACACACATCTTCTTTATCCATTCATCAATGGACACGTGGGTTGTTGCGGTAAACATAGGGGTGCCTATTTCTTTTTCAATTAGTGTTTTAGTTTTCTTTGGGTAAACTCAGTAGAGAAGTTACTGGATCATATGGGAGTTCTATTTTTAATTTTTTGAGGAACTTCCACGCTGTTCTCCATAGTTGCTGCACCAATTTACATTCCCATCAACGGTGCACTAGGGTTCCGTTTTCTCCACATCCTTGCTAATACTTGTCCTTTCTTGTGTTTTAGATTTTAGCCATTCTGCCAGGTGTGAAGCGGCATCTCATTGTGGTTTTAATTTGCACTTCTCCGAGATTAGTGATGTTGAGCATCTTTTCATGTGTCTGTTGGCCACCTGGATGTCTTCTTTGAAAAAATGTCTATCCAGGTCTTTTGCCCATTTTTAAGTTGGATTATTTATTTTATCTGGTGTTGAGCTGTAGAAGTTCTTTGTATATTTCAGACATTAACCCCTTATCGGATATATCATTTGCAAATATCTTCTGCCATTCAGTAGATTGCCTTTTTGTTTTGTTCACGGTGTCCTTGACTGTGCAAAAGCTTTTTATTTTGGTGTCGTACCAGTAGTTTAATTCTACTTTTGTTTCCCTTGCTTCAGAAGATACACCTAGAAAAATGTTTCGATAGCCAATGTCAAAGAAATTCCTGCCTATGGCTTCGGGTCTCAAATTTAGGTCGCTAACCCATTTTGAGTTTATTTTTGTGAACGAGGTAAGAAAGTGGTCCAGTTTCATTCTTTTGCATGTAGCTGTCCAGTCTTCCGAACACTATTTGTTAAAGAAACTGTCTTTTCCTCACTGCATATTCTTGCCTCCTTTGTCATAGATTAATTGACCATATAATTGTTTGTTCCTAGGCTCTCTATCCTGTTCCATGGATCTATTTTTGTGCTAGTGCCATACTGTTTTGATGCTACAGCTTTGTAGTATATCTTGAAATAGAGGACTGCTCATCTCCAGCTTTGTTATTATTTCTTAAGACTGCCTTGATTATTTGGAGTCATACAAACTTTGGGTCTATACAAACTTTGTTTGGGTCTGTACAAACTTGATTATTTGTTCTAGTTCTGTGAAAAATGCTGTTGGTATTTTGATAGGGATCACATTAAATTTGTAGATGGCTTTGGGTAGTTTGAACATTTTAATATTAATTGGTGCCTCCAATCCATGAGCATGGAATATCTTTCCATTTATTTGTGTCATCTTCAATTTCCTTCATCAATGTTGGACAGTTTTCAGAGTACAGGTTAAGTTTATTCCCAGATATTTTATGATGTTTGGTGCAACCGTAAATGCGATTGTTTTCTTAATTTCCCTTTCTGCTTTTATTACTGTACAGAAATGCAATGCATTTCTGTATATTAATTTTGTATCTTGCAACATTTCTGGGTTCATTTATCAGTTTGAGTGGGTTTTTCTGGTGGGAAAATGTGTACAATCTTATTCAAGGATTCTAGGGTCATGTGTCACACATTCTTGATAGTCAAGCACTGTGTTAGGCCTTGGGGCTACACTGAAAATGGGAACATGGCTCCAAGCTTGTGGGGACAGAAACCAAGGGGGAGAAAGACATCAACCAACTATAAGGATGGACATGTGATAGTGGAGGACTGTACAAGGTACTCTGGCAGCAGAGAGGGCAAAACATGGAGCTTCAAAGCCACGTGTTTCCCTCCAACGTCACAGCCATTGTGGAAAGGATAACACTTGAGCTGGAAGTGACATCGTAACAACAATGTTCTAGGGAAAACTGGAGGGTGGGAATTGGGGAGAAGCCAGGATACCACTCTGGGCAGAGCTGCCTCTCTCTGTGTTTTCATCCCAGCCTGTGGCATATAGTCCCTGCCTCAATGGTACTGCTGAGCTCCAGCTCTCACCGAGCGGGTCCTCTGAGGGCCCAGCTGCTGCAGAGATCTGGATCCAGGGCTCCATGAAAGCACCTTCCCCGTCCCTCTGTCCCTGTGTCCCTCCAGCTTCAGGGTATGTAGCAACTTCCTGCTGCTGCTAATTTCCATGTTGCCTCATCATCCATTTGCCCCTCAATACAGAAGAAATACATCCATGTCACCAATTCCCTGAACTAAGTTCCTTCTGTTTGAGATACTCAGGTGGTCTCTATTTTCTGCCTGCATCCTGACCTATATATACATATATATGTATGTATGTATCAATTAGGCCAAGTGAACAATGATAACAGACGGAGGCAGAGAGGTGAACCAGGATTTTGAACCTCAGTGAACATGGAAGACAGATTTGGGGGGGGGGGTTCCCACAATGACAGCACCTGCTAATGTGCAAACAGCTCACGAGCAGATAGGGGCTTAAATGTATCCATTCGACTTCTGGGGCTTCACTGACCGTGTATGATTTGTTTGCGGCTTCGTATCTGAGATACCCATTTGAAGTCAAGGAACCCACGTAAAATTCCTGCTTTCAGCTCTGAAAGTTGCTCCCTGCGATATACAATTTTTATTGCCTTTTCGAAAAAATCGTTCACAGGGCTCCATATATCTTGATGGCGATGAAATCTGTCACGTTAAAAGGAAGTTTGTTTACCACCGCAGAGGAAAAAAGAATCCGGTTCCTGCCTCAAACCACTGAGAATTTGCAAGTTCCTTCCACGGTGGTAGAAGGAAGCAATCTCATTAGCGTGAGTACCAGAGGTTAATTCTAATGGTTAGTATCCTGCAACCTGACGCACTGATTTCAAGTTTTCCTTTCACATAAGTATCACATGACTTTAACCCTCGTGGCCATATCCCCGGCTGCCCTGACCTAAGCTTCTCTCTCTTAGAATGTCTGCTGCATGTGGCGGTTACACGCATCTTCCCTGAGTGTGCTATTCCTCTCCCCAGGGTCTACAGAAGAAAGCCTGAATCCTTCAGCCCAGCAGTGAGGCTCCTCATTAGAAAACTCCAGCCCAGACGGTTTCTCAAAAAATTAAAACTAGAGTCACCCCACAATCCAGCAATTCCACTTCTGGGCCTCATCTCTCAAAACTGTTCGGAGCAGCATTGTTAGCGATAGGCAAAAAAGATGGAAGCAAACCAAGTGTCCGCAGACAGATGAATGGATAAACGAAATGTGGTCTACCCACGTCACGGGATATTATTCAGCCTTAGAAAAAAGAAAGGAAACTCCTGGGGGCACCTGGGTGGCTCCGTCCATCGGTTAAGCATCTAACTCTTGATTTCGGCTCAGGTCACGATCTCACGGTTGTGGGATCGAGCCCTGCACTGGGCTCTGTGCTGAGTGTGCAACCTGCTTGGGATTCTCTCTCTCTCCTCCTCTCTCTGTCCCTCCCCTTTCGTGCCCTCTCTCTCAGAAAAATAAGATAATATAAACATTAAAAAAAAAAGAAAAAAAGGAAATTCCTACAACATGGATGAAAACGCAGGGCATTATGCTAAGTGAAGTAAGCCACTCAAAAAAAGACAAATCCTGTGTGATTCCCCTTCCATGAGATACCAACCAGAGCAGTCAACTTCGTAGAGACAGAAAGTAGAATGGTGGGTGCTGGGGGCTGGCGGGGGGAGGGGCGGGGAATGGGGAGTTGGTATTTAATGGACATCTCTGGATTCTCAGTTTGGGAAGATAACAAGTTCTGGAGATTGGTTGTAGAACAGTGTGAACGTACTTAACATTACTGAACTGTATAGCTAAAAATGGCTAAAATGGTAAACTTTACATGCTGAGTATTTTACAACTGAAAGAAAAACCATGGAAAGGACTCTAGTTCAGCCTTCCAGCTTCACCCTCTATTGGCTCTAAAGCTATCTGGTTGACACCCACCCAATGTACCCGGAGCCTCCAAGCACATTTGATCCCGCTCTGCCTGCGTTGGTGCGCCCTCCCATACGCAACAGCCGCGATTATCAGAAGACAGCCGGCCCCTCACAGCAGAGCACACCCCCTCCTACCGCGCAAAGGGTTGTCTGATCTCAGCCGACACCTCCTCCCTAGGGTGGGCCCACAGTGACACTGTCCCTGACTTAGGGCTTCTTGCAAAGCATGCGGAGCTCGCTGCCTTGTTTTGTTGTAACTTGTGAGCCTGTCGGATCTTCCCCGCACTGGGTGTGGAGTACTTTGAGGACTGGCGTGGTTCTGCCCCAATTCTGTCACCCCAGAACGAGGCATTGGATCTGGCATCTCGAAGCAGGGCTTGCCAAATGGACCACAAGTGTTCTTTTGAGTCTCTTTCCAGGTAACTGAACTGTGGTTGGTGTGGCCAACAGGGGTATTAGGGCAGATCATCTGAGCCTCCATCGACATGTTTCTCTGATGTCCAACAAGAGCCTCGCCTTCTCCTTGTCTATAGGAGGGAAGGCTGCCCCCCCGCCAGTCCAGCTCCCACATAGCAACCAGAATGATCCTGTACAGAGCAGCAAGCACCCACCTCCACTGAACATATAGATCAAGTCATGCCGCCGCTATGTTGAAAGCCCGGCAATAGCTCTCCACTCTCTCAGGATAAAAGCTGAAGCTGCTAAACCCCATTACCCTCTGCTTCACCTCTCTCCCTGGCCTCCCCTCCACCACTCGCCCTGTGCTCACACTGCTCCGGTCATGCCGATCTCCTCGCTGTTCCTGAGACACACCCAGCACACTGTCATCTCGGGGCCTCCATGCCGCTGCCTTCGAAAGGGTACCTCAGGATTGCCACACCTCACCCCCCACTTCCTCCAGCTCCCTGCTCACACATCCCTGTATCAGAGATGTCTTCCTCTGACCACTCTCCTAAAGCCGAAGCAAGCCAGACCCCCACCCGTGGTTCACTCTGTGTTGCCACAGAATTTGACAGCACTTGTCGTCCTCTGACATGTTACATACGTATTTGTTTATTCGTTTTCTGCATCACTCCATTAGAACACATGCACAAAGAAGGCAGAAACTTGATCAGGTCAAGTGCACTGCTAGTGCTGCATCCATAGCCTGACATGATGTAGGTACTTGGTAAGTCACTACTGAGTGGATGGATGGATGGAAGGATGGATGGATGAACTGATGGATGATGGATGGATGATAGATGGATGGATGGATGGACTGATGGATGGATGGACTGATGGATGGAAGGAAGGAAGGAAGGAAGGAAGGAAGGAAGGAAGGAAGGGTGTATGGAAGGAAGGATGGATGGATGGACTGATGGATGGGTGGAAGGAAGGATGGATGGATGGATGGAAGGAAGGAAGGTAGGTAGGAAGGAAGGAAGGAAGGGTGGATGGGTGGATGGAAGGAAGGATGGATGGATGGACTGATGGACGGGTGGAAGGAAGGATGGATGGATGGACTGATGGATGGATGGATGGATGGACTGATAGATGGAAGGAAGGAAGGTAGGAAGGAAGAATGGATGGATGGGTGGACTGATGGATGGGTAGAAGGAAGGAAGGAAGGATGGATGGATGGATGGATGGACTGATGGATGGATGGATGGATGGACTGATGGAAGGAAGGAAGGAAGGAAGGAAGGAAGGAAGGAAGGACTGATGGATGGGTAGAAGGAAGGAAGGGTAGAAGGAAGGAAGGAAGGAAGGAAGGAAGGAAGGAAGGAAGGAAGGAAGGAAGGATGGATAGACTGATGGATGGATGGATGAATGAATACCTGTGGTGACTGCATAGTTGTCAGGTTTAGCACAAGGGAGTAATGCCACACCAACCTGTAAATATGGAAAATCTGCACCATCTTCCTCTCTTCTTTCCTTATCTCAATCCCCACATAACATTAAGGAATGATTTCAACAATCCTTGTGGTAACCGTCACAAGATAGAGTCCACATTTAATAATCTTGCACTCAAGGTCCTGCACAAAGAGACTTGAAGTAAACCAACCCGTTTTCTGTGTTAAGTCCTCCTGGAAACATGCTCTCCGCCATCTGTCCCTATTGTTAAAATGCTGTTCAGACTTCGAAGCCCATTTCCTCCCCAAACCCGAGCAAGGCATAAAGCATACGTGATCTCCCACTTCTCAGAACTATTGCGTTGTGTCCCCACCTATCTCTCTTATGATTCATATCTTTCCCACCCCTGTCTTTTCCTCATGTGTAAAAGGGGAGAGGGACTACACTGAGTTGTAATAAGATACATACACTGGCAACTGTGTGTACGTATGTGTGTATTTGTGTGCTTGTACATATACATATATGCATACGTACATATATCCTGGCACATGGTGGTGAGGTCCCAAACGTGCTAACTATTCTTACTAATAACAATGTGCTCCTCCCATAGGACTGAGGCTTCTTGAGAGTTTTGCTTCTGTCCTTAATGCCCAGGCTCTGACCTTTCTCTGGTACTGTTTTTTGACTGACTGAATGAAGGATACCAGTTAGGGAAGGGATTCAGAGCTGAGGGGAACAGCATGGGAACAAGGCTTCAGAAATCTTCGTGTTTTTGCTGCGTGCTGACATTTCCAACGATGCTGACCCGATTTCCTGACACTGCATTCATTGAATTGGTTTTTAACTTCTTCTGTAAAACAGCCTCTAATTTATTGAATCCATTTGGAGGCTTGCTTTCTGCTTTCATATTCTGCTCCCAGATTTCATTCCAGTTTCTCTGACGTTAAGTTGAGACCCAGGTCCTTATTTCAAAAATTTATTATCGAACATAAACACTCTCTGCCCAACTGCAGGAGCAATTTACACCCAGCAGATGGAAGAGTCCCTTTAAGGGATAAATTAGATTCTCTCGTACATCACTTTTATATCATCACGGAGCCATAAATTCTCACAATGCTGGCCTGTAACAGAAGGGAAACCAAGCTCCGTGCCCGGAAATAACCAGGTTACTCCTGAAATTGAATTGGAATTTCCATCCCAAGTGACACTTCTGCATGCCTTCCAGTTTTTTCCATCGGAAGATTTCTTTCCAGTTGCTAAGACCCCAGTACCACGGTAATGAAGAGGCACGGCTGATGTGGGCCCTCCTGGACCTGAGGAGGATGGCAGGTTGTTCTTGGCACAGTGACGGCAGGGAAGGGTTGGGAGGACACTTAGACTGACAAAAATAGGTCCTATCGGTTTTATCGTAGGCTTGTTGGTCATTATTGTTTTATTGTGGATCTCACCGAAGGCTTGGAGTGTGCCAGACAGGCACTATGTCAGGAGTTCTAAATGGCTCGCTCATTCCATTTCCATGTAAGCCAATTTTGAAGGTGACAAAACTGAGGCGTGATGAGATGAATTTTTCTGAGCTTTTACAGCTGGCATAAGTGGTGGCGTCAGGACTCCAAACTGGGCAGTCCAATCCAACGCGCATGGGTGACAGACATGACACGGGACAGAGCTGAGTCCAAGCACAAAGTGCCAAAATTCAGGGTGATGTTAAAGTGATTTCTATAGCTCTGAATTTTTATCAAATGTATTTTCTTTCCTTCCAAGATACTGCCTCTCCTCAATCATGTAGTTTTCAGCAAAGAACTGGAAATATATGTATATGAAGCATAATTTTAATCAGCATTAAAAATACACTAATTTCTATAGGAAAAAGGGACACTGCATTTGAATTCACAGATTGACGTATGCATAAATAAAACATTGCTGCTATGAAAATACAACTAACAAAAAATAAAGTTCCTGTTTGAGAAGCACCTTCCCTTTAGGGAGAAAGTTATTTACATCTTGATTTTCTTCATTAAAAGGGTAACCAGCTCTATTCCTAGGTATTTTACGATTCTTGGTGCAATTGTGAACGGGATCGGTTTTTTTTATTCGTCTTTCTGTTGCTTCATTATTAGTGTATAAGAATGCAACTGATTTCTGTACATTAATTTTGTATCCTGCGACTTGGTGAGTTCATGTATCAGTTCTAGCAGACTTTTGGTGGAGTCTGTGGGGTTTACCTAACCAAAGATGTAAAAGATCTGTATGCTGAAAGCTATAGAAAGCTTATGAAGGAAATTGAAGAAGATACAAAGAAATGGAAAAACATTCCGTGTTCATGGAAGAATAAATATTGTTAAAATGTCAATACTACCCAAAGCTATCTACACATTCCATGCAATCCCAATAAAAACTGCACTGGCATTCTTCTCGAAGCTAGAACAAGCAATCCTAAAATTTGTATGGAACCACAAAAGACCCCGAATAGCCAAAGTAATATTGAAGAAGAAAACCAAAGCGGGAGGCATCACAATCCCAGACTTCAGCCTCTGCTACAAAGTTGTAATCATCAAGACAGCATGGTACTGTCACGAAAACAGACACAGAGACTAATGGAATGAATAGAAACCCCAGAATTAGACCCACAAAAGTATGGCCAACTAATCTTTGACAAAGCAGGAAAGAACATCCAATGGAAAAAAGACAGTCTCTTTAACGAATGGTGCTGCGAGAACTGGACAGCAACATGCAGAAGAATGAAACTAGACCACTTTCTTACACCGTTCATAAAAATAAACTAAAAATGGATAAAGGACCTGAATGTGAGACAGGAAACCATCCAAACCCTAGAGGAGAAAGCAGGAAAAAAACCTCTCTGATCTCAGCCGTAGCAATTTCTTACTGGACACATCTCCAAAGGCAAGGGAATTAAAAGCAAAAATGAACTATTGGGACCTCATGAAGATAAAAAGGTTCTGCACTGCAAAGGAAACAATCAACAAAACTAAAAGGCAACCAACGGAATGGGAAAAGATATTTGCAAATGACACATCAGACAAAGGGCTAGCATCCAAAATCTATAAAGAACTCACCAAACACCACACCCGAAAAACAAATAATCCAGTGAAGAAATGGGCAGAAAACATGAATAGACACTTCTCTAAAGAAGACATCCAGATGGACAACAGGCACATGAAAAGATGCTCAATGTCACTCCTCATCAGGGAAATACAAATCAAAACCACACTGAAATATCACCTCACGCCAGTCAGAGCGGCTAAAATGAACATATCAGGAGACCACAGATGCTGGTGAGGATGTGGAGAAACGGGAACCCTCTTGCACTGTTGGTGGGAATGCAAACTGGTGTAGCCACTCTGGAAAACAGTGTGGAGGTTCCTCAAAAAATTAAAAATAGATCTACCCTATGACCCAGCAATAGCACTGCTAGGAATTTACCCAAGGGATACAGGAGTGCTGATGCATAGGGGAACTTGTACCCCAATGTTTATAGCAGCACTTTCAACAATAGCCAAATTATGGAAAGGGCTAAGTGTCCATCAACTGATGAATGGATAAAGAAATTGTGGTTTATATATACAATGGAATACTACGTGGCAATGAGAAAGAATGAAATATGGCCCTTTGTAGCAATGTGGATGGAACTGGAGAGTGTGATGCTAAGTGAAATAAGTCATACAGAGAAAGACAGATACCATATGTTTTCACTCTTAATGTGGATCCTGAGAAACTTAACAGAAGACCATGGGGGAGGGGAAAGAGGGGAAAGTTAGAGAGGGAGGGAGGCAAACCGCAAGACTCTTAAATACTGAGAACTGAGGATTGATGGGGGCTGGGGAAGAGGAGAAAGTGGGTGATGGGCATTGAGGAAGGCGCTTGTTGGGATGAGCACTGGTTGTTGTATGGAAACCAATCTGACAATAAATTTCATATTAAAAAAAAGATTCCAGATACAAATAAAAAAAAAGAAGGGTAACCAGCTCATTGCAGAAAATTTCAAAATGGAGAAAAGAAGGAAAGGGATTTGATGAAATCTCCCTTCAATGCCAGCACAAGGGGAAACCTTCTTCGAATCTTTTTCTGTTTGATAACAGTGTTACGCAATTTCATAAGCTACAAATTTTCTCTAAAGATCATAACAATAACTGCTTTTAATACTGCTTCGTTTTCTTTTCTTTTTTTTAAAGTATGTTTCATGCCCAGTGTGGAGCCCAACACGGGGCTCAAACTCACGACCCTGAGATCAAAGCCTGAGCTGAGATCAAGAGTCGGACACTTACCGACTAAGCCACCCAGGCTCCCCAGTACTGCGGGGTTTTCATAGTTAGTGTTATACATACGGGTGCACAACCGTCTCAAGTCTTCAAAGGGGAGGTATACCGTTTACGAAGCCAATTTCTTTCCTTTGGGTTATTTTAGAACGATCAATTATCATAAGTAGTGCTGTATTAAATATCCTCACATCTCGTATGCAGGCCAGACTGGAGCCATACCATACATTCCAAGAAGTGAAATCAGTGGGTTGAAGTGTATGAATATTCACAAAGTGCTTGAAACTTATTCTCAAATATATTTCCAAAAGGGTTGTTACAGCTTTTGCCACCAGCAAATATAGATTCAGACTTCCCAGAGAACGTTTTTCTAGAATGCTTTGTCTTGGGAAATACCCAAAAGCAAAGCCCAACCTAGGTACCATCATCTCCCCAAAAGTCTGGATGATCCTAAGGGACAAATTTTATCCTGGCTCGTCTGTGTTCTGAATCGCTTTCCACATGGCTCTCACCGAGCACTTCCCACACTGGCTGAGATGGTCATTATTTATGTCTGTCACCTAATCCAGCTGTGAGCCAGGGGGCAGGCGCACAGTAGGTTCTCAGTGCATAATTAAGAAGCATTTGGGTTCTGAAGAAAGGGACCACATACTTATGTATCAGGGTTTCTATCGCGCTGTCCCGCACACAGTAAGTGCCAATTAAATACAGTAAAACCTTGGTTTGCGAGTGTAATTCATTCTGGAAACGTGCTTGTAATCCAAATCAGTTGTATACCAAAGCGAATTTCCCCATAAGAAACAATGAAGACTCAGACGATTCGTCCCACAACCCAAAAACATTCACGTAAAAATGGTTCCAATACTGTAACACAATACAAAATAATAAAGAAAATACAAAACATAAAGAAAAATAAATCGACCTGCAGTTACCTTTGAAAACCTTCATGGCTGGTGCGAGGGAGACAAGAGAGAGGAGGGTTACTGTGTAGGACGACTCTCAGCATTTTAGCTCAATGGAATCTTCTTCTGCACGGGGGCCCTTGTTTACGCTCTCGCGGATGTTGACTACAGTATTAATAAACTCTTGCCATGCACTGCATTTAATGTATTGGCAATAAGGCAGCAGAGGAAAGGGTCTCTATCTGCAGGCAGCCTGACCTAGAACGGGGCAAAGCACTTCTAAGCTCACTCTTGTCTGGAAAAGCAAAGGACTGTCCACAGGTGCTTTGAAGTGACCAAAAAAAAATACACGAGTGTCAGTTGTGGGCACCTTCCAACGCTCTGAAAAATCACTGATTTCTGCCAAACACCACACCTGAGACTGAGCATCCAAGCATGGGAGACGATCACCCACAATCCCACAGTAAGTGAGAGAGAGAAAGAGAGAGAAAGAGAGAGAGAGAGAGAGAGAATCATTGGCTCAGTTGTGGTCATGTGACATTCGGCATCACATAGTACTTGTATTACAAGACACCACTCGTTTATCAAGTTAGAATTTATTAGAAATGTTTGCTCGTCCTGCGGAACACTCGCAGAACAAGTTACTCACAATCCAAGGTTTTACTGTACTTACTAACTCAATGAATGTCAACCAGAGATTCGATGTACTTCAAAGCCTGCCAGGGCAGAAAGAACCAAGTCTCAGGATATGTTCTTTCAATTCCTTGGGCCTCACTCTCTCATTGAAGGTATAAACACTTATAAATACCTACTATGTGCCAGGACCTATTTTAGGTAACCAGGAAAGAGGTGATTCTGAAAGCATCTTGAGAAAAATCCTCACTGAAGTATGAACAGAGCTCACGTGGATGCCCCGAGGAGAAGTCACCCAGAGAAGGGTGGTGTCTTCGCACGGGAGCGGCCTGGAGCTGGAACGTGACTGCGGTCGGTTATACTGTGCCCTCCCGCCCCCAGAAGGTATATCCAAGTCCCAACCCTGGTACCTGTGAATGTGACCTTATTTGGCAATAAGGTCTTTGAAGATATAATTCAATTAAGTAATTCGAGATGTGATTACTCTGGGTTTAAGGTGAGCCCCACATCTTTCAGTTTCCCAGTAGCCCTGTGGGAGGAGATCACTCCTCCTGTTAACAGAGACAAGCCCTGGGGCACCTGGGTGGCTCAGTCCGTTAAGTGTCTGACTTCAGCTCAGGTCATGATTCCAAGGTTGGTGAGTTCAAGCCCTGCGTCGGGCTCTGTGCTGACAGCTCAGAGCCTGGAACCCACTTCCGATTCTGTGTCTCCCTCTCTCTTTGCCCCACCCCTGCTTGCATTCTGTCTCTCTCTTTCAAAAATGAAGATTTAAAAAATTAAAAAAAAAAAAAAAAAGAGACAAGCTCAAATCAGAGAGGTAATGGACTTGCCCAAGGTTGTTTGCACCTGGCACACGACACAAGACCTCTCAGCGCCAGCCCTCACGGTGGTGAGTGGGGGACCACGACCCTGCCTACACATGGGGTGCCCTTGACCCCTCACCCTATGGTCAGGTGCAGAGTCTGGGTTTCTCTTTCTCACAATCGCATTTCCCGCGTCCAACCACTCGGCAAGCTTAGGTCAGAGGCTTGGTTTGTTTGTTTACAAATTCCACTGGTCATCAGATATGACCCAAACTGGGAGCCAAGAAGGGCAGTCTACTGCCCACAACTCAACTAAAGCCCTTGAAGCCACTGGTTCAGAAAATCTTGGCTCTTCCCATCTTTCACCTACATTGCCATGACATGAGTTACAAGCTTTTGCCAAGGGAGGACATGGGATGAGCAGCCCAGCCATATTTCCACACTTGGCATAATCTCTATTCCTATCACTTGGACAGACTTGATTTCCCAATTCACTGGGATTGGCCGACGAAAAGCATCATCCCAGCCTCATGTTGCAAACAGTTTCTTGGGAAAGGCACATGGGCAATTTCCCCAAATTCTCAGTTCACCTTTACAGAATTCAGAAGGTATAAACCTAAGACCGTGAGTCTATTTACCAAAAAAAAAAAAAAAAAAAATTTAAACCATAAACACACAAGCAATGCAAACTAAGGGCACACTTTCTCTCCCCATCAATTCATGCAAAACCTACTGGACGCTGGTGCCGTGTGCACAAGAAAATAAGCAACTCGCCAGGGAATGCCAAGAACTTCAAGGAGGAAGGAGGTTGCATACGGTCACTTAAAGTAAAAGTTTTATTTGCATGTGCGAGCAAAAGCCAAAGAGTTTCGCCTTTCTATCCGTTAGTCACAGGACGTTTCCTTCATGAAAGCTTGGGTAGTGGACAGATTTTACTTGTAAATATGAGTGGAGAAGTGGGCTATCAGTGAGAGTGTGGTGATGGGGTGGGGGGTGCCTACTGTTTGCTCCTGGGTTAAGTTACTTTTTCTCCATGAGACCCAGTGGTCTCACCTGTATAAGGCAGCTGATGACGGGACCCACTTCAGTTGGCTGTTTTGGGATTAGATGTGGCCCCACCTGCAAAGCACTTTAAACAGAGCTGGCACATGCAAAGCGCCTGGCAAATGTTGATGGCCATGTTGGGGGTTGCATCCGAGAAGCACGTTGATTTGTGTTTTGTAACTTCCAACGACCTGTTCTACATATGGGGACTACCCACTACATTTAAATGCTAACTGCACATAAATGTGAACAAGGCTCAGTTCCAAGCCCCGCCCTGGAAAGGACTCACTTTCTCATCTTATTCCCACCCAAAGACACAAAATGTCAAAAATCCCATGGGTGTGTGCCTTCTTACATGCTAATATTTTTAAGATAAAATTGTCCGTGGCAAACATGAGTGGTGAACTTAAAGAGGGAGTTTGAGGTGTGTGATTTAATGGTTTCTTTATTTTCAAAAAGAGAGAGCGAGTTGGGAGTGTCAGAGAGAGAGAGAGAGAGAGAGAGAGAGAGAGAGAGAGAATTCCAAGCAGGCTCTGTGTTGTCAGCGCAGAGCCCAACGTGGGGCTTGAACTCACGAACTGTGAGATCATGACCTGAGCCGAAACCAAGAAGCGAATGCTTAACTGAGCCACCCAAGTGCCCCAAGGCATGTGCTAATTTAAATCAGTGGAAATGCTCACACTAATGGAAGGATTGTCCCTTATCTTTCACTCACATTCTTTTGAATCTTTTGAACTTTATTACACATATTATTTATTAAAAAAATAAGATCTGGGTGTAACCCTACGCTCCACACCAAAAACAAATAAGTAAAAACAAAAATTGAAAAAAAAAGGATTCACTTCTTTATTTCCTCAGTGTGTTCAATGAAGTGACAAAAAATGATACATTTGGTAAAAATCAGTATTTGTATATTTTTAGGCAATTTGTAGCAAAAAGGGTTGATAATGCTAGTTTAACTAAAGGAAGAAGCTTTCTGGTGTTTCAGGATTAAACTATTATTGGTCCTAGAGATAAAAAGGTTTTTCCCAAAGTAAAAAACTTTACAAACAAATTATTCCTGGGAAAAATCTGACAGTAAGCAGATATTTTGTCAAGGCTGAGTCCATTCAGCCCTGAGTCCATTCAGCCCCCCACTCCAAGGCAAGGCTGGAGAGGTTTCTCTAGCACCTGATGGGACTCCTGTCCTGGGAGGAAGGACAACTGTGGGCCCGATGAGGTGAGCCATCGCTGGGACCGCTAAGTGTTGAGACTGTACATTCATTTACACATGAGGCAAAATCAGGGCCGAAAGCACAGGAATGCACAGTACAGGCCAGCCACACTTCATCCGGAGAGCTTCCCAAGGGAGGAAAACCCCCTGTCCTGGGGGTTTCAGGCAGGCAGAGCAAAATCTGATAGAAGTCACCCCACTGGAGAAAACTGTCTCCAAAAGGAGCTTGAAGATGTTGCCCCAAACCCACTCTGGTCAGCATTTAGACCACCTACCTCTTGGTTCAAAACACCAATCAAACGGTTGCCCTTCATAGGCTCGTATTTTGCTCGTATTTGTGATTTGGATCTAAAACAGCCAGAAGAGGAGAGAATTCCTGGTGACCTGACCCTCACCTGAGCCACAAGTTCCCTTCCGATCGGCTCATTTTCCCCGAGTGGATGGACGGAATGCCACAGCTCCTACCACGGACCACGGAGACTCTAAGAAGCCATTACTATTCATTTCCTCCTTTTTTTTTTTTGGATGAAAAGTAAAGTATCATACATCAAAAGAATCACGACTACATAATGGGGTAGACAGGAAAACATCAAGACGTTTTTACCCTCAAACATGAGATTTCAAAGGAGCTGCACGTCTGTGGCCCACGACTTTGGGCCCCAGCAGAGACCTTGGAGAGGTTGGCATCTCAGATGTCAAGGGACCCACGGGCAGAAAAGTTACAGGACGCAGAGCAAGGAATGGAGATGGACTTATCGAATGTGAACTTGTATTTGTGAGTGATTTCAAGGAAGTCTGTCTTTCCTTCCTTTCTTCATTACTTCACTGATTCAGTAAACGGTCATGCTGGGCAACGAGTCAGGTGTTGAAAATCCAAAGATGAACAAGGTAGAAAAGATATCTGCCTCCAGGGAGTGGGCAGACAGGCAGGTTTCTTCTCTGGTTACCTAGAAACATGGTAAATGACTCAGTCACCCAGCTGGGAATGCATCCCAGGAAAGAAGTGGACAGTGGGCTTAGCAGGGTGGGGCACAGGATAAAGGCAGTGGGGACGCCCTCTGAGGAAGGGAGGGTCTGGTCCTTATTCTGGCTCTGTCTAGGGGTTACCCAGACAGGACATCAGTTAGTCAGGAGATAACCTTAGCTTGCCTTTTGCGTCTGGGAAGGCAGCAAGGTGTGATGGAGAGAGACTCTGACTACAAGCCACATTCCAACTTCGAACCACAATCCCGCTGCTTTTTAACAGTGTGACTTGGGGGTAGGACCTCAACCACCAGAAGCTTCACACACCCATGGAACAGAGCCTGCCTTGGGGGCATTTGTCGTTAGATTCTCAAGTGCTTATGTTCACGCTTATACGTGCATGAACACTCATTCATATCAGCACGCTGTCAGCAGTTCAAGGCAATTTGAACAATAAGTGGCTTGGTGGGGATCAGCATGGGATCTGGGGTCAGACTATCTTGGCTTAACCCTGGTTCCACCATCTCCAGTTGGGGGCAGGGGGCAAATCACCCAATCTCTCTGCAAAATGCTGGTGGTAGTACCTAGCCCATTTTATTTTTTAAGAGTTTATTTTGAGAGAGAGAGGGAGAGGGAGAGAGAGAAATGGAGAGAGAGAATCCCAAGCAGGCTCAGTGCTGTTAGCACAGAGCCCAAAGCGAGGCTCAAACCCTCGAGCCCTCAGATCATGACTTGAGCTGAAACCAAGAGTCAGATGCTTAACCAACTGGGCCACACAGGTGCCCCTAGCCCATTTGATTGATGCCAGGATTAAATAAGCTGATATTTGTGTGTGCTCTATCTATCTATCTATCTATCTATCTATCTATCTATCTATCCAACACACACATCTGCATACATATGCACACGTACACATAAACACACGTGTGTGCATATGTGTGTATATATGTATATATGTACCGACATACAGAAGTTCAATAAACTTGATTCATTGTGACTTTTGCCATTCATTTGATCTTGTATGACTTGGTCCTTCTGGATACCTCGTCCAGTGACCCTGCCCTGGCTGAAGATCCTTCTTGGAAGTGCTTTTGGGGCCTTCAGAAAGGTCATTCTCAATTACCAGCTGGACCATGTCACTGCCAAGCTTCAGCCCATCTGTGGATGACACCAGCAAGGGCCTCAGGGTGTGTTCCTCACCAACCTGAGCAGGGCAGGCTCTCCCACCCATCCACCCCCCGCCCCTGCCTCTGCCCAGGCCTCCCACGTCCGGGTGCTTCTGCCCGGTGCCTCCTGTATTCCTCCTTGGGGCTAATCCCTCCTTGTCCTCAAATCACTACAAGTCGAATGTCCCAGAGGAAGCCTCCCCAGCTTCCTCTGTGTCCCCTGCCCCACCCTGCATCCCAGTCTGGGCTGGGTGCCTTCCTCGGGGCTCCCGTAGCCACTGTGTGGCCCCCTGGTGTGGGTCCCCATCTTGAATTGCAATAATTTGACCCCCAGAATGGTTGCCTCTTCCACCTAGGAGACCTGCTCATCATTTTTTCCCAAGGGCTGGCCATCTTCCTGGTTGAAGAACGAAGGACTGACACATACACTCTAAAAAGTAGATCTCTAATTGCTTGAGAACAACGGTTTATTTTCAACACTTAATGATATTCCCCTACTCAGACACTTTCAAACTCAAGGGGTATACCCCGAAATACCTTGTGCTTTCTATAGATCCATAACGCCATCCTCAAAGGTGGGAGATTTGTCACCACCGAGTATATGAGAAAAGAGTAAACACCAGGTTCCATAGTCAGTTCTCCAGACAAAGGAAAGAGAATGAAGCTGCTACAAGATGCCAGGCACAGCTAAATGTTTTATGACCTCTTGCTCATGGAATTTGCACAACAGCCCAATGAAGTCGGCATCATCAGGTCCGTTTTACAGATTTGAAAACTGAGGTCCAAATAAGCAGCTGGAGTTCAGTAACTTGCCCAAGGCCACCAAGACGGAAGACACAAGTTTCTGGTGCTCTAACCGAGGCCTGCATTGGCAGAATGATGCTACGACTTTCACGTGTGGCAACTTTCAAGAAAGCGACACCCATCTGTCTGTATAAATATGGCAGCAGAGGGCATCTGGCTAACTCAGCTGGCAGGCAGCGCATCTGCCGACTCTTAATCTCAGGGTCATGAGTTTGAGCCCCACCGTAGGTGGGGAGCTTACTTAAAAAAATGTGGCGATGGCAATGCCTAGCACGGAAGGAGCGGGAGGTTCATAAATTCATCTGTTGAATGAACGCAACACATTGCACAGCATTATCACATATCCTTATGCCCAGCGTGTACAGCCCATAATTTCAAGTCTGAACGCACGGTGATGAAGGGACTTGTTGAATTACACGGGAGGGAAAAAAGTGGACTCAAATCCCTGCCAAGTCTACCATTTTAGAAATGGTAAGGTAGGTGGATTTTTAAACATTTCTCTAAGTTGTGAGCTCGCTCCTTTTCTCCAGGGTAGATCTGGAGTCTAAGGGCAGATGATCTGATTTTTAAGTACAGTGACTTAGAAACACTGGCTGAAATGAAAACGTGGTTGCCACCATCACTCTCATATGTCACAGTTCCAGATCCTGCCTATCTTTGGCTCTGCTCTGGGAGGCTGGTACCCATATCTCACCAACATCCACGTGACTCCGTGTCTGGGGCAAACGAGGCCAACTGATCATCTTTTGCACACTAGGGCAGCAGCGGCTGTGATAATTCACGAATGACGTTTGTAAAACGGACCGGCAAAGAACGTGGTCCTTTGAGCACCTTCAAAGAACCCTGCCGGTGCACAGAGGCGACGGCGGCATGGGGTGACCTTCCTCAACAAATACAGCACAGCGCTTACAGACACGGAGTCTGGAGCCAGGGTTGCTGCGTGCAAAGGCCGATGAATGGCCACATAAATGGACAGCGGGCCTGCAGCGAACACGCGGCATTACACTGAACAACCCCTTTACGACTACGTACGACTACTATCATAACTTCTTCCTCCTTCCTGATCTTGTTCATTGTGTGATGTTAGCCATTTGTATCAAAATTAGGGATGCAAATAATCCAAGGAATCAGTGGTTCTGCAAGTGTTCTAATATAGAAACAACCCCTATCACTTTCTCCCCATCTCTCTCTCTCCATCCATCCATCCATCCATCCATCCATCCATCCATCCATCCATCTTGTCCAGGTGATAATTTTGGTAGACATAGCTCCTTTTCTCTAAATAATAGATACCTTTTGCATTTCAGGCTCCATCTATTGGCCTCCCACTGTGGAAAATGAGGATGTAACACTCTTCCCCCCCCATCCTCCCGGCCCCCAGAAGACATGGTCATCTTCCCCTCCAACCATTCCCCAGTGGAGTTTTGTATTTCTGGTTAGACTGACCTTCAGGGCTGCACTGATTATGATTGTATGGAGCGAATTCATGTAATAAGCTATGCTGCACACAGACAACATCGTGTACAATGCCTCCATTCCCTAGAGTTAATAACTGCCTTTTATGTATTGTTGAGCTTTTTCCTAAACTTCTCATTTATTCAACTTCAGATGCTTCACCAACTAAATAAGTTCCTCTCAAGGCATCCAGAGGCATCAGGAATCCCACCAGCCCATGATTCCTGGAGAACCCTGCCCCAGGGTATTTCGATCCACTCCAGTCAGCACTGGTCAGGGTCTACACCGTGGGCACAACCGACATCCTGGGACCTCCCTTTATCACCATCCTGGAGACTCCCTATGCCTCTCTCCTCTGCTGGAGCCACACATTTTCCGTTCCTTCCCCCTTCCTGATTTATTCCTTTATTTTGGTGGAGTCCACCTCTTTTTCTGATAGTTCCTTGAGGAAAAGGGAATGTAAGGTACGTTTTTTGGAGACCCTGAACTTCTGGAAATGTACACCCTCACACTTGATTGAGAGCATGTGTCCGCTGCCTTCTAGCCCCTGATAAACCCCAAACACGTCTGATTCCTCAGCCTTTATAGCCTGCTGTTCATCTGTGGAAGCTTATGGGACCTGGGGTTTGTCCTGATGGGCATCTTTCAATCTGGAAACTCGGCTCTTTCAGGTCCAAGAGATATTCAATAATTATTTCATTGATCATTTCTCCCACTATGTTTTCTCTCTTGTCTCTCTCTCATCTGAGGTTAGGATTACCAGACGGTTGCCTCATTTTCTTCTATTTCCTCTTGTATTTTCTTTTCTATTTTTTTAAATTTTTTAATGTTTATTTATTTTTGAGAGAGAGAGACAAAGAGAGACACAGAGAGAGAGAGAGAGAGAGAGAGAGAAGGGGAGGGGCAGAGAGAGGGAGACAAAGAATCGTAAGCAGGCTCCAGGCTCCGAGCTGTCAGCACAGAGCCCGATGTGGGACCTGAACTCACAAACTGTGAGATTATAACCTGAGCCGAAGTCAGATGCTTAACCAACTGAGCCACCCAGGCGCCCCTCTCGTATTTTCTATTTATCTTTCTATATTACTGTGTGACGGATGTCAACTTTGTCTTCTAACACATCTTTCGAGTTTTTCATTTCTACTGTCATGTTTTTAATTTAGAAGAGCTCCAATGTCTTCCAAATTTTAAATAAACATGGTGATTCTTATTATGTATTTCTTACTATATACACATTTCTTATTATATAATTGCAAAAATCTTTTTATCCCTCTGGAAATACTGATCACGGTTATTTTGCTATTTTCTCCTCCTCGCATGGTGTCTATTTATTCCAAGATCTGTTTTTCCTCTTTCCATTTCATTGTTTGGACCTCACTGTTTGTGCCAGGAGATTTCCATATGTCTTATAACCCTTGGTCATCGGTTACCTAGTTGGCAGCTTACGACAAATGAGTGGGGCTTGTTGGCTGTGAACTACGTGCTAAGTGGTGGTGGGGAAGCTGTGAAGTCAGGTCTCTTTGCTCTTGGATCACCCCTCACTGAAATCACAGTTTCCTGCCTGGAGGAAGGTCTGGACATGCCACTCTTGGAGCCCAGCTGGCATGGGGAGAGGTTGTATATTTTAGCATCTGGTTGGTATACTCTTTCCTTCTAAGCTTATTTGTTTATTTGGAGAGACAGAGAGAGCACGAGTGGGGGTGGGCAGAGAGAGAGGGAAACATAGAATCCCAAGCAGGCTCCGCGTTGTCAAGCACACAGCCTGACGCAGGGCTTGAACTCACCAAGGGCGAGATCGTGACCTGAGCTGAAATCAAGAGCCACACGCTCAACCGACTGAGCCACCAGGTCTCCCGATACACTCTTTTCAATACAATGTCCTAACTCAAGTAAGCTTGGTGTACTTCAGTGCAAACCCTCGCTAATTTTTGCATCTTTAGGGAGCAAACATTATTTGTCTGCTTGGGCAAAATTACTCAGACGATTCCTCAGCCATCGAGTTATTCACAATGGACAAGCAGCTTTGGGTTCTCAATACTTCCTAAAAGGCTTTCAAACAGTTCACCTTACTTTAGCCTCCTTTTTACTTCCCTTCTTCCTTCCATATATACTGATGACTGTCAGTCCCTGCCCCTAGGGAGCACTCGTCAGCGTCCATCGGCGCTCGGCTGTCCCCAGTGACAACCTGGAATTTACGTTCTTGGACACTCATCATCCACCACTCTCCGTTTTCTTTCAGAACCTCCCCCCGCCATGTTTTTCTCTAGTCTCCTCTTTAGTCTTCCCCATCTTTGTGAGTTTGTCATTTATCGAATCTTCTTGCTGCCGTTTTACTGGAGTTCCAGGAGGAACAAACTGTAGATGTGTTTGTGTGTGTGTGTGTGTGTGTGTGCATGCTTAATCTACCATTTTTACCTAGAAGGTCAAGTCTTTCTTTGCCATGTCTTCCAAAATCACATATGTCATAAGAAGAGCAGTGAGGCACAGCGCAAGACCCAAGGTGAACAAATCTGGAGCCACTCACGCCAGCCCCCTCCTCTGGAAAGAGCGAGAAGACTTTGCTTGTTGTCACCATCACTTTTGGAAGCCTCTGGCTGGCCTCCTGCCTCTGCAGACAAACTTGCTTTGCCGGCCTGCTTGGAGTGGCAGAGCTGTGCCCGGGCAGGGGGAAGCAAGGGTTCTGAGCAAGGAGCAGAAACCCAGAGCTTATACCCAGAGCCCAGGGCCAGCCCCGAGGCGTTCCCAGGAGAAAGAAATCCTCCCCGCGGCACAGCACCAATTTCACGTATGGAAAGGAAGACAGTAGATTCCCTCAGACTCCCAACTAATGCCACATGACCTTTCTAACATGAGACTGGGGGGCCAGAACATTCCAGCCTCCTGAAGTCACGCTGCAACGGAGAAGCAAAGGCCAACCACCAGCCGCGTCTCTCTGTGGCGGGGTGGTGGCCTCGGACGCAGGTGACAAGGGAGCGGGCCGACTGTAGAGGATGTAAGGGCGGGAAGAGGCTGTTCTGATGTTCCTGAGCTCCACCTGCTGCCCCTTCGGACAGACGTCGGTGAGGAAATGCCCCGCCCGGCCTCCCAGCGGGCCGTGGCCCCCAGGCACCCCTCCGGCAGCCCAGGCACCTGTGGATGATGTGGAACCTCTGCAGATACTCCAGGGCCAGCGCCAGCTCGCAGATGTACAGCTTCACCGCCCCCTCCGTGAAGTGGACGTTCTGCTGCAGGTGGTAACGCAGATCTCCGCCCAGGAGCAGGTCCACCACCATGAACATGTCCTCCTCGTCCTGGAAGGAGTACCTAGGAGCACAGAGGGACAGAGCAGGTTAGGGGACAGAGGTGCTCCAACGTCCTCCGGACCGATGCCCCCGTTTTACAGAAGCGTCACCTGAGGCTCAGAGAGAGGCACTGGTGTCACCGAAGTCACAGGGCTCTCGCAGACAAATGGCATTTTAACCAATGCCAGACATCAACCCATGACTTTAAGTTTTAAGATGTTTTAGGGGCCCCTGGGGGGTTCAGTCGGTTGGGCGTCTGACTTCGGCTCAGGTCACGATCTCGCGGTTCGTGGGCTCAAGCCCCGCGTCGGGCTCTGTGCTGACGGCTCGGAGCCTGGAGCCTGCTTCGGATTCTCTGTCTCCCTCTCTCTGCCCTGCTTGAGCACTCTCTCTTGTCTCTCTCAGAATAAATCAATAAACTTTAAAAATAGAGTAGAAAATTTTTAAAGTTTTTATTTAAATTCCGGTTGATTAATATACAGTGTAGTGTCAGCTTCAGGTGTCCAACCTAGTGATTCAACACTTCATACACCAGGTACTCATCACAACAAAGTGCCCTCCTTAATCCCCAGCCCCATCTCCCCGAGCCCCCCACCACCTGCTCTCTGGTGACCGTAAGCTCGTTCTCTACAGTTAAGAGTCTGTTTCTCGGTCTCTCTCCCTCTTTTTTTTTTCCCTTCCTTTGCTTGTTTGCTTTGTTTCTTAAATTCCACCTCGGAGTGAAATCATATGGTACTGGTCTTTCCCTGACTAATTTCACTTAGCATAATACTTTCTAGATCCATCCATGTTGTTGCAAATGGCAGGACTTCATTTTTTTTTTTTTTTAATGGCTCAGTAATAGTCCAGTGTATACATTACTTTGTCTTTAGTACCTGCTTTAACTAGGTGTTTTTGGGACCTGAGGTAGGTGCTCTCCAAAGCTGCACCCCCCTCCCCGACGTCCCTCTCTTCCCTCCCACCACACGCGACTCCCCACACGGAGCCTGGTTCTGTGCCCACTGAATGCAGCGATGTTCTGGCAAGTCTGCGTCCAGGCCTGAAGGGAACCAGCAGTTTCTACTCGAACTGCCTTCCAGGACCCGGCCAGAGCCCAAGCCCCACAGAGAGGCCACAAGAAGGAAAACAGGAGCTCCAGCCAACGGCCCTGGCTGAGCAACCTGGGACAGCCAGCAGCGACCGGCAGCTTGGGAGTTTTTCGGGGGGGGCGGGGGTTGTCCGTTTGCTTGTTTCAGCAACAGAGAATGACACATTACTCAATTCGTTTTTACAAAATGCATTCAGGCTTCCTCGGGACTAAAGAGCCAATATATAGAACCTCAGGATGGTGTTCAAACCTCGAGAGAGGAATCTCACCCTTGTAAAATGTTTCCACATCCCATACAGAACCATGGGAAGTTAAGGGAATCCTGAGATATAACCACAGAATGACAGACTGTTTTCATGGGGGCTTAGACCTTTGACTCAGACCCTCGGAGATTAGACCTGGGCCATCCAGCCTCTTCCCCTCGTTCGACAGAAGAGGAAACTGGGGCCCAGAGGGAAGAAGGGACCCAGCGAGTCAACAAGAAGAGGGGCACACGAACCCCAGACCCAGTCTCTCCCCAGCGCATTTACAACCACACACCACTAGGTGGTGCTGTGACGCACGCACTGTGCTCCCCCAACCTGGGTGTGTTTCCTGGATTCAAGCGGCCAATATCTCATTTAGGATTTTGCATAGTGTTCCGATAGCACTAGTCCACGTTTTCCTACCTGCCACTGTGCTGGCCCAGATTTGGCATCATGGTAATACCGGAGTCTACGATGAAGTGGGGCTCTTTGTCTCCATTCAAGAAGCGTCTGTGAAAACCATCGCTAGTTTGTGGAAACTCTGGTCTCAAAATGCCTGTCATGCCCACACTTCGGGTTCGCTGGGGATTCTCCCTCTCACCTCAGGGGCTCCCGTTGGCGCTGTCTGATGACTCCCGCTCCTCCCCTTCAGCGAAGAGATGAGCAGATCTATGGCCAGGGCTGACTAGGAGGTATAGACACACGTCCCCTGGCTGCTGGTGTCAGTTCATCAGGACCCCTTGGGGTGCTCCCTGGGACGGATGAAATAAAAGCCTTCTCCTCTGGGCTTGCCAGGCTAGACGCTGTGACACCCTCTTGCCCCAAATGGGCGTACAACACACCTGCAGCGGGAAGCGGCAGAGGGTCAAACAGGGTGAGGGCTAAACACAGGAGCCTTGTTGGAGATGCTGGCTCCAGCCTGGACAGAAGCCTGAACCTTACACTTACCACGCACAGTGACGCGCCTTCTGACCTAAGCTACTTGACATGGTCTTTCTGTCATTTGGAACCCAAAGAGTCAGCTGGTACATCTGTGTATTTGCTACTGGAGAGGAGGGTTCAGATGCTCAAAAAGGAACCACAGGAATTAGCTCTAAATGCCTCCTACAGATGCCCAATTTGTATTCTGAGAGTTGAAGGACTATTGAAACATCACATGAATAACCAGTTGAGTTCTGCACCCTTGTTCACAGCTAAACTGTCAAAGGGCATCTCATTCGATATTCCGTCAGAACTCTTTGGAGGGGCAACGTGAATTTCTAGGAAAGAAACTTGCAGACCGGAGTGAATTTTAAGAGGAAATCCAACATGCGAAGAGAATAGAAATTTAAGCAATAACTCAGGTTGTTGTGGCTTTCTCTCACCACAGATCCAGTTTTTGCCCTGGGCCATGGACTCTACATCCCCAAGGAGACTCAGCACTGTTATTGGAGAACAGACAATGACCTTTCATTTATCTCTGCAGCTTTGTGCAATGCTTCCTTTTGCCTCCTCTTGGGCTGGAATGATAAGTATGTTCTCACGATAATGCTGCACATTGTCATGGAAATGGAGATCACAAATGAGAAACCTGCACTCTATCCTGGTAACCCTGAGCCATGGAGAAATCAATTAGGCTCTCCTTCCAACATCAAAGAAGTTCAGGAGTTTGGAAGGCACCAGTTTTGGCTTGGATGCGGAAATATACCAGCACGCAGAACCCTGTGTCTGGTTTAAAAAAAATTTGTTCCTTAATTTCCAATCTTGCTCCAAAAAGCTTTAAAGGTTACTTGCAAAATACATATCGCTTAACAAAATTAAAAGTAAGTAAGCCATAGATCGGGTCAAAGAATAAAAAAGGGATTCAAGAAACTGTAAGCAGGCAAAAATACCCCAATTCATGGTCAGCGAGCTCGTGTGTTGGCCCCAAACAGGCCATAAATGTGTGTCTAACCTTTCCGGCAAGCAGAGAAACACGATCAGCCTTATGATCCAGGGTCAACGTGGAAACAAGGAATCAGTTGTTTAGGAAAAGCATGATTATTCCTGGTATGAAGCCAGGAGGAACTTTCTCCCATTAGATTCTTACAACGATGGCATTTTGTAATGTGGCAAACAACGATCTGCATGAAGTACCTCTACAGAGTAACACGCTTAACAGGGATTTTTTTGTACGATGTTCAAGAGACACTGAAGGCATCAAAGTCCGAGTCTGTAAAAGCAGCACCACAGGGAGAAAAGAGAGGTGGTCTGGTGTCATGCTCACGGAGGAGCTTTCTTAACCGAAGGATACATTTAGAGGAGACACCCGGTGAATGCCCTCAGGGACCGCGTCCCAAGTGTGGGATGGCCCACGCATCCACGAATCCTCAGAAGGCTTCTCTCACGCATCAGCCCGGTGCCAGAAGCTGGGAGTCCGTGGAAGAGGTTGCCCTCGATGGCTCGCCTGAGTGTGGGTCATCAGAAGGGGGCTGGGATTTGATGTCATGGCCATGACTAGTGCCCTGGATCAACCCACTGCTGCGGGTCCAGATTCACCCTGGACGTGGACCCCGTGCTCCCGCGTTCCCAAGGAGCTCAATATGGTCCCTGCCACCACCTCTCTGCTCTCGTCCACCCTTCTCTTCTCAGTGCGGAGCAGTGGTTCCCAACCAGGGGCCACGCTGCTCCCCTGGGACATAGAACAACGTCTGGAGATGCTTTGGGTTGTCACAACTGGGAGGAGTGCTACTGGCATCTAGTGGGTAGGGGCCGAGGTTGCTGCTAAGCCTTCTCCAAGGCACAGGGTGGCCCCTCACACAAAGAATGGCCTGGCCCCAAATGTCCACAGTGCTGTGGTTGAGAAACCATGGTTTAGATTCATGCTCCTGTTCTTAGAAGCCCTCCTCCCTAACCCTGGAAGACTGAGTTGGGGGACACTCCTTTTGGTCCTTGGTGCCCTATAATAGCACTGATAAGGCGCCTACCACGGGCCAGGTACCGTTCTACGTGCTTTATGCGTGTTAATTCATTTTATTCTCCCAATAGCCCTTTGAGGTAGGTACTAGCAGGAGCCATCCTGGACAGACCTGGACATGGAGGCTCAGGGAGGTTAAAGAACATTTCCCCAGGAAATGGAAGAGCTGGGAACTGAACTAACACAACCCATCTCCAGAATCTAGAATCCCTGCCTGAGGCTCTGGCAGCACTTTCCTCGTGGCTCGGGGACCCTCTCTCTCCTGGTCTCTTCTCCCCACCAGCCAGCCATCTCCGTGCACAGGGATCAGGCCTGTTTGACACTGTCCCCTGCGTTTAGCACATTGCCCAGAGCATCATACACTCGGAATGAATGGGTCACAAACAGAGTACCCGTGGCCTGGGTGGCACGTTAAGTTAATCTGGTACTTCCTCCACAGGAGGCTGGGGCGAGGGGGAAGGCAGCACAGAAGGAGACAGGGAAGGTGGAGGGATGACTAGAGGCAAATCTCTGCTGGGTGCTGGGCTCTGCATTGGGTCGAAGTCATTGCTTATCGGAGCCTCCTTTGTTCTGGCCTCCCTGCTCCTCACAGAGACCAGGACCTCCCACTGGCCTGAGAGCGACTCTCCCAGTCTCCCTCCAAAGCCTCACTCCTGTGCAGGGAGCAGAAGTGAACCGTCTGGTGAGCTGTTGGGAAGCAGCTGCCAGTGGGCTCAGCTCGGCTCCTTCTGGGTTCCCGCCGGGCTTCTGGGTCTTCCCACAGAGGGTTTACACTCGGTCTGCTCCCTGTAATGGCCAGAGACCTGGCCAATGGAGAGGGGGCTTGCAAGGTGACCCCGTATCCTTAGGGTGATTCCATTTCAAAGCCAAAGTGTTAGCAAGCCTTTGGGTGCAGAGCGAAAGCCAAGTTCTTCAATCAACTGTGTCTGCAACAAAGCTGATACTTTCACTTCCACGTGCCTGAGCCCCAGGGCATCTCTTGAGTGGTCCCAAACTCAGGTGGGAAGGAAGGGTGCTCTCCACGGACCTCCCATCATCCCTCAGCCCTCACCCCATTTAACCATGCAAGGTGGGCATTACGCCCCTCATTTTTCCAACAGAGGAAGCCAAGGCCAAGAGAGGCTGACCTGTCCCCAGCTGGGTGACGCCCCTTCTTCAATAGCACGTCGGGTCCTCTAGAACCGGTGTCGGGAAGCTTGTGCACTGAAGGTCAGCCACGTTAACCATGGTGAGAAGACACATGAGTGCATACGAGAGTTGCTGTGTCCAGGGGGAAATCCGAGTGGGAACACCTGACCCAGCTCCTCCTTGTTTCTTTCTTTTTTTTTAACGCTTATTTATTTTTGAGAGAGGAAGAGAGAGAGAGAGGGAGCGAGGGAGGGGTGGGTAGCGAAAGGGAGACACAGAATCCGGAGCAGGCTCCAGGCTCCGAGCTGTCTGCACAGAGCCCGATGTGGGGCTCGAACTCATGAACCGCGAGATCATGACCTGAGCCGAAGTCGGATGCTCCACCGACTGAGCCCCCCAGGCACCCCCTCCTCTTGTTTCAGCTAACCTTGCTCGTACTTGGCGCCAGGAGGCCACCAGTCGACCACGTGTTGTCGGTGGCAGGGGAGGCATGGGAAGGAAAGGGCAGGAAGTCATAAACCTTTCTTAGTGCCCCAAGCACCATGGTGCCACTCAGCCATTTAAAACACACGCTTTTCGGGGTGCCTGGGTGGCTCAGTCGGTTGAGCGACCGACTTCGGCTCGGGTCATGATCTCACGGTTTGTGAGTTCAAGCCCCGCATCGGGCTTTGTGCTGCCAGCTCAGAGCCTGGAGCCTGCTTCTGATTCTGTGTCTCCCTCTCTCTCTGACCCTCCCCCACTCATGCTCTGTCTCTCTCTGCCTCAGAAATAAATAAACATTAAAAAAATTAAAAATCAATAAATCAATAAATAAAACACACGCTTTTCTCTACTTTTCTTCCCTGGGTTACAGGGGCCAAGCCGGGAGACGCCCTGTGGGTTGGTCTTCTGGAAGCCCTAGCAGCCGGGACAAGTTGCGTGTCTCTGACATTTACCTCCTGTGTCCTTGTTGTGTGGCACCTGCCAGGACAAGGAGCTGAGCATCTCTCAGACCATTTCCTGTGCAGTCCAATCTCCAAGGGGGAGCAGACAGGGAGGAGGGCTCGCCGACCACGCTCACTGCCGGTGATTCTCAGCGATTGAATGTGCAGCAAGAGAAGAGCTAAAAATACCGTCTTAGGCTCAGGAATCCAATAACGGGATGCTGGGCCTTCCGTCCGCTCATTCTGTACACATAACAAGGAGCTTATCAAATCTGAATTGTGCTTGATACACAGAAGTCTTTAATAACATCCACAATAAGCTTTTTTTTAAAAAAAAAAATTTGAATTGAGCCACACAAGAGCTCAAGCCATTCATACATCCTGGCCCCCATTGTTCTCCACATCAAGCTGATTCTGTCCCTGTCCCCTTCCCAGAAGCCAGTGTTGCTGGTTGGCTTCCACCTGCCCCCTGCGGGCCAAGTGGCAGCAAGGGGACACTCTCAAACCCCATCCGGCTCCCCAGGTCCAGGCCGTTTGGGGCAGGAGGACTCCTAGGACCATGTAAAGGTGAAGGGAAGCCCAGGTTTCCTACCAGCTGCCGCGAAGCATCAGAGCTTTGCAGACCATACCGCGTGTCTACCTGTGTAAATGCAGAACACTGTTGCTGTAGCTGGATGATTTCATTTCATTTCATGTCATTTGTATCCCGCATGATTCTCAAGGTTTGCCAGTGGCTAACAAAGCAAGACTGATGGAAGAGATAGAGAGGAAAACTGTGGAACAATGGAGAAGTACGTGTGCTGAGCACCCGGACAAGCCGAGAGCAGGTAGCCCTGGCCTCCCCAGTGCGAGCGAGCACAGAGCAGAGCAGAACCCAAACCTCTCCCTCGGGGGAGTTCCAAAAGAAATGTATAACCTGCATTTTTTTTTAAAAGGGGCATTGAGGAAAAGAATGGGAAGTGAATTATGGTAATTCACACCGTGGGGGGCTTCCCATATACATTTGTATTCACGAATGGTCTGCAGCATTCTCTTACTGTACTGTCCTTATCTGTGTTGGGCCTCAGAGGAATACAAGCTTCATCAAATGAACTGGGACGCATTTACTTCTCTTCCATTTTCTGGAAGAGACCGCATAAAAAATTGTTGCTAATGCCTTAAATATTTAATAGAATTCTCCAGTGAAACCATCTGGGCAGGGGACTTTGTTTTCAGGAGCTTTTAAATTATGAATTCAATTTATTTCCTCGTTACAGGATTATGGGGTTAATTTTTTTTCTGGGTTCGGTTTTGGTACTTTGTGGGGTTTGAAGAACTGGTCCATTTCTTCTACGCTGTCCAATGTATGAGTATGAAATTGTTCCCAGTACTTCTAACTCTCCTCTTCCTGGCTGCGAGATCTGCAGTGATCGCCTGTGTTTTATTTCTGATGTTCGTACCTTGTCTCTTCCCTCAGCTTATATATGTCAGTCTCGCCAGAGGCTTATCAGTCTTTTTAATTATTTTTTGAAGAACCAGCTGACTGTTCCATTGTTTGTTTTTTTTTTTTCCCTATGGCTCTCCTATTTTCAATTTCATTGATTCCACTCTTGATTATTTCCTTCCTCTGCTTGCTTTGGGTTTATTTTTCTCTTTGTTTTTAAGTTGTTTTTTTTTTTTTTTTTTTTTTTTTGAGATCAACACTAGATGATTAATTTGAGACCTTTCCCCTCTTCTAATGCAAGCATTTAGAGCTATTGACACTGCCATCCCTGTCGTAGATGGATTCCACAAATTTTAATATGTTGTGTTTTCATTTTCATACACATATGTATCTTTATTTCTTTTAAGCCTTCTTCTTTGACCCAAGAATCATTAGAGGTTTGTGCTTAACTTCTCAGGATTTGGATCTTTGCTTGCTGTCTTTCTGTTACTGATTTTACTTTGTTTCTGTCATGGGTGGAGAACACGCTTTGTCATTTCATTTCTTAAAATTTGTCAAGGTTCCTTCTGCGGCCCAGGAATTGGTATACCTGTATGAATGATCCATGGGCCCTTGGAAAAGACGCATATCCTACTGTTAAATGACCTGTAAATGTCAGTCACGTGCTAAATGACTGATAGTGTTTCAGTTCTTATATCTTCACTGACTTTCTACCTAGGAATGAATGTCCAAGTCCCCGCCGAAAATTGTGGATATTTTTTGCTTCTCCTTTCAGCTCTATCAACTTGTGGTTCATGTATTTTGAACTTGTGATGTTTGACTCACTTACAATTCATTCTTACTTGGCTCATTTTTAATATGGTATCATCCTACATCATATTATCATGCATAAATTGTTTTTGCTTTTTCATTGTTGTAAGTAATGCTACATCAATGAGGCTCTCGATACATTTCTTCTTGTGCTTACAGACACAAGATACTTTACTAAACAAATATTCACTGAGCACCCACGACACATCAGACACGTCAGTCAGTCACGGGTCTAGGTGTTTTAGATAATGCACATACAGAACAGAAACCATGTTCCCGTCTCCGTGAGATCTCCATAGGAGACATTAAGGCATGCTGATTAGGAGAATGAGGGACACTCTCGCCACTGTTATTCAACATAGTTTTGGAAGTCTTAGCCTCTGCAATCAGACAACACAAAGAAATAAAAGGCATCCAATTTGGCCAGGAGGAGATCAAACTTTCACTCTTTGCAGATGACATGATACTCTATATGGAAAACCCAAAAGATTCCACCAAAAAACTGCTAGAACTGATTCATGAATTCAGCAAAGTGGCAAGATATAAAATCAATGCACAGAAATCAGTTGCATTCTTATACACCAATAATGAAGCAACAGAAAGAGAAATCAAAGAATTGGTCCCATTTACAATTGCACCAAAACCCATAAAATACCTAGGAATAATCCTAACCAAAGAGGTGAAAAATCTATACACTGAAAACTATAGAAATCTTATGAAAGAAATTGAAAAAAAGCACAAAAAAAGGAAAAATATTTCATGCTCCTGAATTGGAAGAATATTGTTAAAATGACAATATTACCCAAAGCCATCTACATATTCAATGCAATACCTATATTAAAACAACACCAGCATTCTTCACAGAGCTAGAACAAACAATCCTAAAATTCATGTGGAACCACAAAGACCCCCCAAATAGCCAAAACAATCCTGAAAAAGAAAACCAAAATTGGAGGCATCACAATCCCAGACTTCAAGATGTATTACAAAGCTGTAATCATCATAACAGTATGGCACTGGCACAAAAACAGACACCCATATCAATGGAACAGAAGAGAGAACCCAGAATTGGACCCACAAATGTATGGCCAACTAACCTCTGACAAAGCAGGAAAGACTATCCAATGGAATAAAGACAGTCTCTTCAGCAAGTGGTGCTGGGAAAAGTGGACAGCGACATGCAGAAGAATGAACCTGGACCGCTTTCTTACACCAGACACAAAAATAAACTCAGCGTGGATGAAAGACCTCAATGTAAGAGAGGAAGCCATCAAAATCGAGGAGAAAACAGGCAAAAACCTCTTTGACCTCAGCCACAGCAAATTCTTACTTGACATGTCTCTGGAGGCAAGGGAAAGAAAAGCAAAAATGAACTCTTGGGACATCATCAAAATAAAAAGCTTCTGCACAGTGAAGGAAACAATCAACAAAACTAAAAGGCAACCGACAGAATGGGAGAAGATATTTGCAAATGACATCTCAGATAAAGGGTTAGTATCCAAAATATATACAGAACTTATCAAAGACCGCATCCTCCTCAAAAATAATCCAGTGAAGAAATGGGAAAAAGACATGAATAGACACTTCTCCAAAGAAGTCATCCAGATGGCTAATAGACACATGAAAAGATACTCAACATCACTCATCATCAGGGAAATACAAATCAAAACCACAATTAGATACCCCATCACACCTGTCAGAGTGGCTAACATTAACAACTCAGGCAACAATGGATGTTGGTGAGGATGAGGGGAAAGAGGATCTTCACACTGCTGGTGGGCAGGCAAGTTGGTGCAGTCACTCTGGAAAACAGTGTGTAGGTTCCTCAAAAAATTAAAAATAGAACTACCCTACGACCAAGCAATTGCACTAGTAGGTATTTATCCAAAGGATACAGGGGTGCTGATTTGAGGGGGCACATGCACCCCAATGTTTATAGCAGCACTATCAACAATAGCCAAAGTATGGAAAGAGCCTAACTGTCCATCGGTGGATGAATGGATAAAGAAGAAGTGGTATAGATATACAAAGGAATATTACTCACCTATCAAAAAGAAAGAAATCTTGCCATTTGTAACAATGTGGATGGATCTAGAGTGTATTATGCTATGCAAAATAAGTCAGTGAGAGGAAGGCAAATATATGATTTCACTCATATGTGAAATTTAATACACAAAACAGATGGACATAAGGGAAGGGAAGCAAAAATAATACAGAAACAGGGAGGGAGACAAACCGTAAGAGACTCTTCAGTATAGAGAACAAACTGAGAGTTGATGGTGGGGTGTTGGGTGGGGAAAAGGGCTAAAGGGGTGAGGGGCATTAAGGAGGGTACTTGTTGGGATGAGCACTGGGTGTTATATGTAAGAGATGAATCACTAACTCTATTCCTGAAATTATTATCACACTACATGTTAACTAACTTGGATTTAAATTTAAGATAATAAAAAACAAATAAACAAACTTAAAAAAACGTTAGTGAATAAACAAAATAGGAAAAATATAAAGAAATAGGAGACTTGAACTGCATTACATCCCAAAGAACAAAAACAAAAAAACTCCAGTACCATTGATAGAACACCCAGGCAATAATAGCCAAATATACATTCTTCTGAAGTACACATGAAGAATTATCCAGGCTAGACCATGTGTTAGACTATAAAACAAGTCTCAATAAACTTAAAATGACTGAAATCATATAAAGTATGTTCCATGATGACAAAGAAATGAATTTAGGTATAAATAGAAGAAAAGTTTGGAAGTTCACAAATTCGTAGAAAGTCAACAACACAATGCTAAGCAGCCAGTGGTTCAATGAAGAAATCACAAGAAAGTTTATCTTTAAGTTTATAAACAGAAAATATTTTGAGATGAATGGAAACAAAATTGCAACATATAAAAATTGGGATGCAGCTTAAACACTCTTTAGTTATAAACATCTATGTTAAAAAAGAAGAAAAACCTCAAATCAATAACCCAAGCTTCTACTTTAAGAAAATTGAAAAAAGAAAAGCAAAATAAACCCCAAACAAGCAGAAGGAGATAATAACGATTAGAGCAGGATTTAATGAAAGGGAAAGTAGAAAAACAATAGAGAAAAACAACAGGAACAAAAATTGGTTCTTCGTGAGAGCAACAAAATTGCCATCCTTAGCTAGACTAAGGAAGGAAAGAAAAAAGAGACAAAGTATTACATTAGGAATGACAGAGGAAACATCACTACCAACCTTACAGAAATAAAAAGATTATAAAAGCATACTATAAAGAATTTTATATCGGGGCACCTGGGTGGCTCAGTCGGTTGGGCGTCCGACTTCAGCTCAGGTCATGATCTCATGGTTTGTGCGTTCGAGTCCCGCATCGGGCCCTATGCTGACGGCTCAGAGCCTGGAGCCTGCTTTGGATCCTGTGCCTCCCTCTCTCTCTGCCCCTCCCCTGCTCACGCTCTGTCTCTGTCTCTCTCAAAAATAAATAAACCTTAAAAAAAAAACTTAATAAAGAATTTTATATCAACAAATCAGATAACCTAGATGAAATGGACAAATTCACAGAAATATGTAAAGTATAAAATTCATTCAAAAAGAAATATAAAATCTGAACATTTTTATTCAGAGTTTTATTTAGAGTTTTAGTAAGTGAAGAAACTGGATTAGCAATAGTAATAATAACCACCCACAAAGTAAAGTTCAGAATAATATGGCTTCACTGGTGAATTTTACCAAACATTAAAGAACAATGAGCAACAATGCTCTGCAGATTCTTCCAAAAAATAGAAGAGGAGAGAATACTTCTCAACTCATTGTAGGAGGCATGTTTTATCCTGGTACTAAACTCAAACACATCACAAGGAAGAAAAACTACAGACCAATATCCTTTATAAATACAGACACAAAAATCCTCAACAAAATACTATGAACAGAATCCAGCCACATACACAATTATACATCGTGACCCAATACAATTTATGATAGAAATGCAAGGTTGGTTTCATATACAAAAGTCAACATGAAATAGGATATTAATAGAATACGATCATCTCAATAGCCACAGAAGAATTTGACAACATTCAGCACCTTTTCATGATAAAAGTGGTCAACAAACTAGGAAGAGAATAAAGCTCCCTCAACGTGATAAGAGTCATCTGCCAAAAACCCACAATCAAATCAGACTGAACCGGGCAAGACTGAATGCCTTCCCTTTAAGGAATAAGGACATCGGCTCTCACCACGTCTATTCAGCACTGTACTGGAGCTCTAGTCAGGACGATTAGGAAAGGAAAAAAGATACCTATATTAGAAAGGAAGTGAAATTATCTCCATTCACAAATTACCTGATACCTCACATGGAAAATTTTAAAGAATCTACAAAAAGGAAATTCTTTCGGAATGAACGGGATCACGAAGGTCACATGAAACAGATCAGCAGACAACAACAAGAATGTATTTCTACGTGCTGGAAATGAAGAGTCTGAAAATGAAGTCAAGAAGACAATTCCTGAGCAGGTACGGGGTGTGGAGAGGTGAATTGGGGGAGCAACAAGCCGCGGAGGGTAGGGAACCGCTTTTGCGGGCGGAGAGAGGACGGAGACTGGGGAGGGGGGAGAATACGGGAAAAGCACCCCTCCCCAAAAGCAGCTGGAGAGAAAGTGGAAAACTGGAAACAGCCGCAGGGACGAAACTAAAAAGGGAGAAAGGAGAAAGGAGAGGGTTTAAATTCCATTAAGAGTGTAAACAAGGGGAGCGCAAAGTCTGCAACTCCGCAGCTCCATACCTGGCGGTGCTCTGGGGGGAAGGGCGAATCCCCAGGAGCAGAGTGGGGTCCGGGAGGTTCTCGGGCCACACGGGGAAAAGCGGTTCCACCGCTGGAAGGACATTTGGTAGAGGCTGCTGAAGCCACCTGCTCCCAGCAGACCCAGAAAGGCGGCCACGTTCGCTGGTGCTGGGGCAAGGTCATTGAGGGCAAGGCCTGGTGCCAGACGTATGTTGTGATTTTCCATAACCCCTGAAACGCTGCTGCTACACTGTGTCGCGAACATTTTCTGGGCCGGGCCGGCACCTGGCTGCAGTCTAGGGGCACCGGCAGCAGCAGGGTCCAGCGGGCATTCCAGGGTGCAGCCGACATTCGGCCACTGCTCATTCGGCCATCGCTGGTGAGACCCTCCCGCAGAGGGGCGGAGCGGGTCAAAGCCGCCGTCCTTCGGGAGTAAGGGGCCGGGGAAAACAGCCGCGTCTGAGACAGGACTCGGGAGAGAGGTACTGCCTGGAGCCTGGACACAGAGAATGGAAAAGCGGGGAGTGGACGACAGCTGAGGACAGAGGACTGGTGCTCGATTGGTGATCTGGGAGAACAGACTGGGTGGCTGGGCGGTGCCATTTTTACTGCGCATGCGCATAGGCACCTACAAGCGCCGCAACACCGCACCCCAGTAGGCTAGCAGCGCCATCTACCGGACAGCGGAGGCATTACACGGAGCCCCACCCAACGAGGCCAACTTCTCTCCTCAAGAACACAAGCCTCACCACCAGCTTAATTGATGGACTATAAAGAGCTACATAGACTGACCTCTAGGGGAAAACGAAGCAATTGCAGTCCTACTTCAATCTGTTAGCAGCTTCATCTATTCAATTTCTTTCTATTCAATTTGCTTTCTTTCTTTTTTTTTCTTTTTCTCTTTACACTTTTCTTTTTCTTGAATACAGAAAGAGAAAAAAATCATTTCATTTTCAATTTTTATTACAAATACTTTAATTTTTATTACTATATTTTTTGCTTTTGTGTAAATTTTTCAAATTCTATTTTACTTCCATCATTTTAGTTTAGTCTACTTCAGTGTATTCACCTTTTCAAATTTTCAAACAATTTCCTTTTTTCTTTCTTTTCTTTTTCTTGAATGCAGAAAGAGAAAAACTTCATTTTTATTTTCAATTTCTATTAAAAATATTTTCACTTAATTTTTGTACTATATTTTTTGCTTTTATGTAAATTGTTTCAAATTCTATCTTACTTCCCTCATTTTATTTTAGTCCACTACAGTGTATTCACTTTTTCAAATTTTCAAACGATTTTTTTAAATATTTTTCTTTTTTGATTCTTTTCATTTTTCTTAAATACAGAAAAATACAAAATTCGTATTTTTTTCAATTTCTATTAAAAATATTTTTATTTTGTTTCTACTATATTCTTTACTTTTGTGTATATTTTTTTCAAATTCTATTTTACCCCCCTCATCGCATTATAGTCTACTTCAGTGCATTCATTTTTTCAAATTCTCAAATGATTTCCTTTTTTTCCCTCCATCCCCTTTTTTTCTCTAATCTGTCAAACCACTTTCAACACCCAGATCAAAATACACTTAGAATCTAGCATCACCTATTCAATTTTTGTGTGTGGGTGTGTTTTTAATTTTTAATTTTAGTATTTTTTTAATTTTAATTTTTTTAATTTTAATTTTTTTAATTTCAATTTTTCTAACTCATTAATTCCTTTTCTCCATTCAAAATGACAAAATGAAGGAATTCACCCCAAAAGAAAGAGCAGGAAGAAACGACAGCCAGGGACTTAACGAATGCACATACAAGCAAAATGTCTGAACCAGAATTTAGAATCACGGTAATAAGAATACTAGCTGGAGTCGAAAATAAATTAGAATCCCTTTCTGCAGAGATAAAATAAGTAAAAAATAGCCAGAATGAAATTAAAAATACTATAACTGAGCTACAACCACGGATGGATGCAGTGGCGGCAATGATGGACAAGGCAGAACAGAGAATCAGCGATACAGAGGACAAACTTATAGAGAATAACAAAGCAGAAAAAAAGAGGGAGATTAAGGCAAAAGAGCACGATTTAAGAATTAGAGAAATCAGTGACTCATTAAAAAGGAACAACATCAGAATCATAGGGGTCCCAGAAGACGAAGAGCGAGAAATAGGGGTAGAAGGGTTATGTGAGCAAATCATAGCAGAAAACTTTCCTAACCTGGGGAAAGACACAGACATCAAAATCCAGGAAGCACAGAGGACCCCCATTAGATTCAACAAAAACCGACCATCAACAAGCCATATCATAGTCAAATTCACAAAATACTCAGGCAAGGAGAGAATCATGACAGCAGCAAGGAAAGAAAAGTCCCTAACCTACAAGGGAAGACAGATGAGGTTTGCAGCAGACCTATCCACAGAAACTTGGCAGGCCAGAAAGGAGTGGCAGGATATATTCAATGTGCTGAATCAGAAAAATATGTACCCAAGAATTCCTTATCCAACAAGGCTGTCATTCAAAATAGAAGGAGAGATGAAAAGTTTCCCAGACAAACAAAAATTAAAGGAGTTTATGACCACTACACCAGCCCTGCAAGAAATTTAAAGGGGGACTCTCTGAGGGGAGAAAAGATGAAAGAAAAAAAAAAAATAATATATATATATATATATATACACACATACACACACACACAGCAACAAAGATTAGAAAGGACCAGAGAACACCACCAGAAACTCCAACTCTACAAGCATCATAATGGCAATAAATTCATATCTTTCAGTACTCACTCTAAATGTCAATGGACTCAATGCTCCAATCAAAAGACACAGGGTAACAGAATGCATCAGAAAACAAGATCCATCTATATGCTATTTACAAGAGACCCACTTTAGACCTAAAGACACCTTCAGATTGAAAATAAGGGGATGGAGAACCATCTATCATGCTAATGGCCAACAAAAGAAAGCTGGAGTAGCCATACTTATATCAGACAATTTAGACTTTAAAATAAAGATTGTATCAAGAGATGCAGATGGCCATTATATCATAATCAAGGGGTCTATCCACCAAGAAGACCTAACAATTGTAAACATTTATGCGCCAAATGTGACAGCACCCAAATATATAAATCAATTAATCACAAAGAAACTCATTGATAGAAATACCATAATAGTAGGAGACTTCAACACCGCACTCACAGCAATGGACAGATCATCTAATCAAAAAATCAACAAGGAAACAATGGCTTGGAATGACACCCTGGACCAGATGGACTTAACAGATGTATTCAGAACATTTCATCCTAAAGCAGCAGAATATACATTCTTCTCCAGTGCACATGGAACGTTCTCCAGAATAGACCATATACTGGGATACAAATCAGCCCTAAGTTAAGTACAAAAAGATCGAGATCATACCATACATATTTTCAGACCACAACGCTATGAAACTCAAAATCGACCACAAGAAAAAATTTGGAAAGGTAACAAATACTTGGAGACTGAAGAACATCCTACTAAAGAATGAATGGGCTAACCAACCAGTTACAGAAAGTACATGGAAGTCAATGAAAATGGTAACACCACAACCCAAAACCTCTGGGATACAGCAAAGGTGGCCATAAGAGGAAAGTATATAGCAATCCAGGCCTTCCTAAAGAAGGAAGAAAGATCTCAGATACACAACCTAACCTTACACTTAAGGAGCTGGAAAAAAAAAAAACAGCAAATAAAACCCCAAAACAGCAGAAGTCAGGAAATAACAAAGATTAGAGCATTAATTAATGCTGTCAAAACAACAACAACAACAACAACAACAACAACAACAAACACAGTAGAACAGATCAATGAAACCAGAAGCTGGATCTTTGAAAGAATTAACAAAATTGATACACCACTAGCTAGTTTGATCAACCTAGCTAGTTTGATCAAAAGAAAAAGGAAAGGACCCTAATAAATAAAACCAAGAATGAAAGAGGAGAGATCACCACCAACACAACAGAAATAAAAACAATAATACGAGAATATTATGAGCAATTACATGCCAATAAAACGGGAAATCTGGAAGAAATGGACAAATTCCTAGAAACATATACACTACCAAAGCTGAAGCAGGAAGAAATAGAACATTTGAACAGACCCATAACCCATATAGAAATCGAATCAGTAATCAAAAATCTGCCAAAAACCAGGAGTCCAGGGCCAGATGGCTTTCCAGGGGAATTATACCAAACATTTAAGGAAGAGTTAACACCTATTCTTTTGAAGCTGTTCCAAAAAATAGAAATGGAAGGAAAACTTTCAAACTCTACGAAGCCAGCATTACCTTGATTCCAAAACCAGACAGAGACCCCACTAAAAAAGGAGAACTATAAACTAATTTCCCTGATGAACATGGATGCAAAATCCTCAACAAGATATTAGCCAATTGGATCTAACAATACATTAAAAAAATTATTCACCACGACTAAGTGGGATTTATACCTGGGAGGCAGGACTGGTTCAATATCTGCAAAACAATTAACGTGGTTCATCGCATCAATAAAAGAAAGGACAAGAACCATACGATCCTCTCAATAGATGCATAGAAAGCATTTGACAAAGTAGAGCATGCTTTCTTGATAAAAACCCTCAAGAAAGTAGGGATTGAAGGAGTATACCTCGAGATCATAAAAGCCATATATGAACGACCCAACAATAATATCATCCTCAGTGGGGAAAAACTGAGAGCTTTCCCCCTAAGGTCGGGAACAAGACAGGGATGTCCACTCTCACCACTGTTATTCAACATAGTATTGGAAGTCTTAGCCTCTGCAATCAGACAACACAAAGAAATAAAAGGCATCCAAATGGGCCAGGAGGAGGTCAAACTTCCACTCTTCGCAGATGACATGATCCTCTATATGGAAAACCCCAAAGATTCCACCAAAAAATTGCTAGAATTGATTCATGAATTCAGCAAAGTTGCAGGATATAAAATCAATGCACAGAAATTGGCTGCATTCCTAAAAACCAACAAGAAAGCAACAGAAAGAGAAATCAAAGAATCGATCCCATTTACAGCTGCACCAAAAACCATAAAATACCTAGAAATAAACCTAACCAGAGGTGAAAAATCTATATGCTGAAAACTATATAGAAAGCTTATGAAAGAAATTGAAGAAGACACACACACACACACACACACACACAGAAATAAAATGGAAAAAGATTCCATGCTCCTGGATAGGAGGAACAAATATTGTTAAAATGTCAATACTACCCAAAGCAATCTACATATTCAGTGCAATCCCTATCAAAATAACACCAGCATTCTTCACGGAGCTAGAACAAATAACCCTAAAATTTGTATGGAACCAGAAAAGACCCCAAAGAGCCAAAGCAATCTTGAAAAAGAAAACCAAAGCAGGAGGCATCACAATCCCAGACTTCAAGCTGTACTACAAGGCTGTCATCAAGACAGTATGGTACTGGCACCAGGAACAGACACTCACATCAATGGAACAGAATAGAGAACCCAGAAATGGACCCACAAACGTATGGCCAACTAATCTTTGACAAAGCAAGAAAGACTATCCAATGGAATAAAGACAGTCTCTTCAGCAAGTGGTGCTGGGAAAACTGGACAGCAACATGCAGAAGAATGAACCTGGACCACTTTCTTACACCATACACAAAAATAAACTCAACATGGATGAAAGACCTCAATGTAAGACAGGAATCCACCAAAATCCTCGAGGAGACAGCAGGCAAAAGCCTCTTTGATCTTAGCCACAGCAACTTCTTACTCAACACGTCTCCAGAGGCAAGGGAAACAAAAGCAAAAATGAACTACTGGGACCTTATCAAAATAAAAAGCTGCTTCACAGTGAAGGAAACAATTAGCAAAACAAAAAGGCAACCGACAGAATGGGAGAAGATATTTGCAAATGACAGATAAAGGGTTAGTATCTAAAATCTATAAAAAACTTATCAAACTCAACAGCCCAAAAAACAAATAATCCAGGGAAGAAATGGGCAAAAGACATGAATAGACACTTCTCCAAAGAAGACATCCAGATGGCCAACTGACACATGAAAAAATGCTCAACATCACTCATCATCAGGGAAATACAAATCAAAACCACAATGAGATATCACCTTACACCTGTCAGAATGGCTAACATTAACAACTCAGGCAACAACAGATGTTGGCAAGGATGCGGAGAAAGAGGATCTCTTTTGCATTTCTGGTGGGAATGCAAGCTGGTGCAGCCACTCTGGAAAACAGTATGGAGGTTCCTCAAAAAACTAAAAATAGAACTACCCTACAACCCAGCAACTGCACTACTAGGCATTTATCCATGGGATACAGGTGTGCTGTTTCGAAGGGACACATGCACCCCCATGTTTATAGCAGCACTATCAACAATAGCCAAAGTATGGAAAGAGCCCAAATGTCCATCGATGGATGAATGGATAAAGAAAATGTGGAATATATAAAACAGAGTATTACTCGGCAATCAAAAAGAATGGAATCTTGCCATTTGCAACTATGTGGATGGAACTGGAGGGTATTATGCTAAGTGAAATTAGTCAGTCAACGAAAGACAAAAATTGTATGACTTCACTCATTTGAGGACGTTAAGAGACAAAACAGATGAATATAAGGGAAGGGAAACAAAAATAATATAAAAACAGGGAAGGGGACAAAACAGAAGAGATTCATAAATATGGGGAACAAACAGAGGGTTTCTGCAGAGGTTGTGGCTGGGGGGATGGACTAAATGGGTAAGTTATTAAGGAATCTACTCCTGAAATCATTGTTTCACCATATGCTAACTAATTCGGATGTAAATTTTAAAAAATAAAAAATAAAATAAAACTTTTTTTTAAATGTCAATACTACCCAAAGCTATCTACACATTCGATGCAATCCCAATCAAAATTGCACCAGCATTCTTCTCGAAACTAGAACAAGCAATCCTAAAATTCATATGGAACCACAAAAGGCCCCGAATAGCCAAAGTAATTTTGAAGAAGAAGACCAAAGCAGGAGGCATCACAATCCCAGACTTTAGCCTCTACTACAAAGCTGTAATCTTCAAGACAGCATGGTATTGGCACAAAAACAGACACATAGACCAATGGAATAGAATAGAAACCCCACAACTAGACCCACAAACGTATGGCCAACTCATCTTTGACAAAGCAGGAAAGAACATCAAATGGAAAAAAGACAGTCTCTTTAACGAATGGTGCTGGGAGAACTGGACAGCAACATGCAGAAGGTTGAAACTAGACCACTTTCTCACACCATTCACAAAAATAAACTCAAAATGGATAAAGGACCTGAATGTGAGACAGGAAACCATCCAAACCCTAGAGGAGAAAGCAGGAAAAGACCTCTCTGACCTCAGCCGTAGCAATCTCTTACTCGACACATCCCCAGAGGCAAGGGAATTAAAAGCAAAAATGAATTACTGGGACCTTATGAAGATACAAAGCTTCTGCACAGCAAAGGAAACAATCAACAAAACTAAAAGGCAACCAACGGAATGGGAAAAGATATTTGCAAATGACATATCGGACAAAGGGCTAGTATCCAAAATCTATAAAGAGCTCACCAAACTCCACACCCAAAAAACAAATAATCCAGTGAAGAAATGGGCAGAAAACACGAATAGACACTTCTCTAAAGAAGACATCCGGATGGCCAACAGGCACATGAAAAGATGCTCAACGTCGCTCCTCATCAGGGAAATACAAATCAAAACCACACTGAGATATCACCTCACGCAAGTCAAAGTGGCCAAAATGAACCAATCAGGAGACTATAGATGCTGGAGAGGATGTGGAGAAACGGGAACCTTCTTGCACTGTTGGTGGGAATGCAAATTGGCGCAGCCACTCTGGAAAACAGTGTGGAGGTTCCTCAGAAAATTAAAAATAGACCTACCCTATGACCCAGCAATAGCACTGCTAGGAATTTACCCAAGGAATACAGGAGTACTGCTGCATAGGGGCACTTGTACCCCAATGTTTATAGCAGCACTCTCAACAATAGCCAAATTATGGAAAGAGCCTAAATGTCCATCAACTGATGAATGGATAAAGAAATTGTGGTTTATATACACAATGGAGTACTACGTGGCAATGAGAAAGAATGAAATATGGCCCTTTGTAGCAACGTGGATGGAACTGGAGAGTGTGATGCTAAGTGAAATAAGCCATACAGAGAAAGACAGATACCATATGTTTTCACTCTTATGTGGATCCTGAGAAATTTAACAGAAACCCATGGGGGAGGGAAAGGAAAAAAAAAAGAGGTCAGAGTGGAAGAGAGCCAAAGCATAAGAGACTCTTAAAAACTGAGAACAGGGGCACCTGGGTGGCTCAGTCGGTTAGACGTCCGACTTCGGCCCAGGTCACGATCTCACGGTCCGTGAGTTCGAGCCCCGCGTCGGGCTCTGGGCTGATGGCTCAGAGACTGGAGCCTGCTTCTGATTCTGTGTCTCCCTCTCTCTCTGCCCCTCCCCCGTTCATGCTCTGTCTCACTCTGTCTCAAAAATAAATAAACGTTAAAAAAAAATTAAAAAAAAAAAAAAAAACAGAACAAACTGAGGGTTGATGGGGGGTGGGAGGGAGGGGAGGGTGGGTGATGGGTACTGAGGAGGGCACCTTTTGGGATGAGCACTGGGTGTTGTATGGAAACCAATTTGACAATAAATTTCATATATTGAAAAAAAAATTTTTTTTAATTTAAAAAGAAAATGAATAAAATCATATTCATCCATTTAAGTGGAAGTAAAAATGGGTGGGAGACTTAAATGGTGCTTCAAAAAAAGTGAGACTATACAATTGATATATACATATATATGTAACTATTGTATTTTATATATAATTGTATGTATATATATATGTATGTGTGTGTATAATGTTACAGTGTTTAGCCTCATTAGAGAAATTAAAGTATGACATCTCATCGCGCTCAACAAAATGGCTAAAATAGGAACTACTGGCAATATTAAGACCTAAGAGTTGATGACGATGTGGATCAATGCTGTCTCTCATACTACTAATATAGTGTAAGCTGGAGAACTGCTCAAGTTGAACATACATAAGCCCAATGATCCAGCAGCTTCATTGCTTCATATGTGCCAGCAAAAATGTTTACCTGTCTGTACCAAAATGGATGCACCAAAATGTTCACAGCAAGAGTATTTGTAAATGCCAGAAGGGGGAAACAGTCTCATTTTTGTTATTTCAATAGACTAAACGTCCATTAACAGAGGAATGCCCCAATAAATAGTAGTGTAAATATATCATGGAAATACTGCTACACACAACAAAATTACTGGATCTCACAGATATAATATTAAGAAAAAGAAGCAAGAAGAATACGTACATAATTCTGTTTCTAAAAAATTAAGAAACAGGCAATTTAATTTTTGAATTTAGAAGTCCCCGAAGTGGTCGCCTTTGAGGAAGGGGACACTAACTAGAAGCGAAACAGGACTTTGGAGGGCTGCAGAGTCAAGGTACATTCTCATGTCAAAATCAACGTGGACAAAATTTGTGTGCTTCTTCACAGGCCTTATACTTGAATAAAATTTATGTTAATTTCTCTGCTTTCCCACATCTTATGAATCACTTGATGTGATTAAACATTCTAGTTTTACTGCCAATTTGTTGGTTGTGCAATGGTCCTCAATGTCATTTTAATTGGCAAGTCATGGCTATGAATGTATTCGTTTGTAGGGCTACCATAACAAAATACTGCAGACTGGGTGGCTTAACCAACAGAAATTTATTCTTTGACAATTTAGAAGGCTAGAAGAAGGAGATCAAGGTGTGGGCAGAACTGGTTTCCTCTGGGGTCTCCTTGGTGTGTCAACGGCCATCTTCTCTCTATGTCTTTGCATGGCCATCCCTCTGCGTACGTCTGTTTCCAGACTGCCTCATCGTATCAGGATACCAACCCAACCTAATGACCTAAGTTAACCTTAATTACTTCTTCAAAGGCTTCATCTACAAATACAGTCACATCCTGAGATAATGGGGGTTAGGACGTCAACACATTAATTTTGAGTGGACACAAGTCAGCCCATAACAACGAATGAAGCAGACATCTATCCACAGATTCATTTGCCACTTGGGCCTTGTCCTCTGTGCACTGACTGTCTTTACTTGCTGCCCATTTATTTACAGGACTTTCTGATCTTTCCTCTGCTATTTATATAGGGAGACCAACCTCGTGACATGGACATACATGGATAGTGCCTTATTCCATCCAATGCATTGACTCTTCCCTTTGTTTCCTGCTGAATTCTATTTCTATGCATTAGCTCTACTTGTTAATTTGTGTCTTACTAACCCTTTGATTGATTCACCAATGAGAGAGGTGAGCTAAGAGTCTCTCACCAAATGTTGGGTTTGTTATTTTTCCTTGTAACTTCAGCAATTTTTGCTTCACATATTTTTCAGTTTTATATCAGGAGCATACAAGTTCAGAAACGTGAACGTTTCTTACCATTATCCTTAAAAAATGCTTTTTGCTGGGATATCAATTTTTTTCCTATATTCTTTTCCTGGTCTATCTTTTTATATCCTAGTATATTCAGTTTTTTACTATCTTCATTTTTTTTCTGTGACTCTTGTAAATAGGCTATATGTAGATTTTTTAAATGTCCAAATGGAGAGTTAGGGAATTTTTAGTGAGATCAGCTTGCTTTTACCTATGATGGTAACTGATACATTTTGAATTATTGTGATCTTTTCATACAGTGTTTTCTATCATTTTTTTTTCATACTTTTATCTTCTCCATGTCTGCTTTGAACTTTATTGATTTTCTTTATTTCTCTTTTTGGCTATATGGTCCACTTCTAAACTTTTAGTGCTTACATTTAAATTCAACATCCATACCTTACTTAACAAAACACTGAGTTATATGAAGTAGCTTCACTATAATTATCTCTTCCTCTATATCCTTTATACTATTGTTACCTAGTCTGTTTTAAAAGTCTAGCTATTAGAATTAAATTTTATTTTTATTTTAATCTTGTTCAATTTTTTCATCACATAAAAATATTTCAAATAATTAAGAAATATATATACCACATGTATCTGTGATTGGTGAATAATAAACCATGTAGCCACTACCCACCTTAAGAAACAGAACCTGATTCTGGGAAGATGGTAGAATATGGAGAACCAGAAACCTCTATCCCCACCCAGACAATAGTTGCAACGGGAGAATCCACCTGATGGAACTATTTTGGAACTCTAGAGTCTCATGAAAACGTACAACTTCCAGGAGAAGGTTTGGATGGTAAATTGTGGTTAATTTCAGTGAATTTTAGTTCTTATCATAGTAGTAGCTACCCATCCCCTAGCCCCAACCCCAGAGTCCCCACCCCACTGCTCATACATTCCAGAAGTGACATGCACAGGGCTTGCAAAAACCAAGATGGGCAACAAGGAGCCTGTTCTGCAAATATTGCAGATCTGTGCTCTGACTGCTGATTGGTGCTTCAAATCAGAGAGGTGTGAAGAGGTGGGTGGCACTGTTATTGCCCCTTCCCCCATTATTTTCAGCACCTGCCCCCTGCCCCCCAGTGACTGAAGTGACTTACAGGGGACTCAAAGGGCCAGTGCCCATTCCCCCCCACCATTTTATTTTTCTCTTTTCCTCTTTTGGGATCCACAGATTAAAGACTAGCCATTTAAAAACCACACATGCAAGGGGACATTGAAAAGTCACCATGCATGAACAGGGAAAGGTGCAGGCTCAGATACAAACAAACCTGAGAAGACCTTAAGTTTACACCTGGGGCTGATCGTTGGCACAGAGACAGCCTATGTGGGGGTGGGGGGACAAGATATCCTGAGAAAGAGGAAGGATCTGATTCCAGAGTTACCACATCATTAGACTGAAATGTCCAATTTTCAACAACGAAAAATCACAAGGCATATGAAGAAACAGGAAATTATGGTCCATCAAAAGAGAAAAAAATAAAACACAACAGAAACTGTCCCTGTAAAAAGATCTGGTGGCAGACCTACTAGACAAAGACTTTAAAATAAGGCCTTACAGATGCTCAAAGAACCAAAGGAAAACGTGGAGTCAAGAAAACTATACGACAAGATGGAAATAGCAACAAAGAGACAGAAACCCTAAAAAGAATCCAGAAAGAAATTATGGAGCTGAAACATACAATAATTGACATGAAAAATCCACTGGAGGGATTCAGAGACAGATTTGAGCAAGCAGAAGAAAGAATCAGTAAACCTGAAGATAGGACAACGGAAATTATGGAGTCTAAGAAACAGAAAGAAAATAAAAGAAAAGCAAACAGAACATAGTGACCTGTGGGCTACCATCAAGTGGACCAACACAATGTGGGGGTCCCAGATAGAGAAGGAAAAAAGAGGCAGAGAGCATATTTCAAGATGTATTTTGCATATTCATATTTCAAGCATATTTCAAGGCTGAAAGCATATTTCAAGGCTGAAAACCTCCCACATTTGATGAAACACAGGAATATAAACATCCAAAACACTCAACAAACTCCAGTAGGATGAACTCAAAGAGACCCACACCAAGACTCATTATAAATTGTTGAGAGATAAGGATGGGGTTCGAAAGCAGCAAGAGAGAAGCAACTTGCCACATACAAGGATCCTCAATAAGATTATCTGTTGGTTTCTCAGCAGAAACTATGAAGGCCAAAAGTCAGGCAGCTGATATATTCAAAGTGCTAATAAATAAAAACAAAACACTAAACTGCCAACCAAAAATCCTATATCCAGCCAAACAATCCTTCAAAAAGTAAAGGAGAAAATAAGACATTCCCCGATAAATAAAAGCTGAGAGAGTTCATTACCACTAGACTTCTCCTCCAAGAAATGATCAAGATAGTCTTGCAGGTTGAAATAAAAGGACATTAGATAGTAACTTGTACCCACATGAAGAAATAAAGGCTCAATAAAGTAAATACATGCGTAAGTATAAAAGCTGGTATTGTTGTAACAGTTTGTAACTCTACTTCTTGTTTTCTTTTTAAAAAATATTAATTAATTAATTAATTAGTTACTTTAGAGAGAGAGAGAGCATAAGCTGGGGAGACGGGCAGAGGGAGAGAGAGAATCCCAAGCATGTTCCATGCTCAGCATGGAATCTGTCACAAGGCTCAGTCTAATGACCCTGGGATCGTGACCTGAGCCGAAATCAAGAGTTGGACACTCAACTGACTGAGCCACCGAGGCACCCCTACTTCTGTTTTCTAAACAATATAAGAGATTAATACATTTTTGAAAAGCAATTATAAGCCTAAAAACTAGTATTATTACAATTGGAATTGGTAATTCCACCTTTTGTATTCTATATATTTTCAGAGACCGATGTATTTTAAAAACATATTACTTTAAAGGGCACCTGAGTGGCTCAGTTGGTTAAGTGTCTGACTTTGGCTCAGGTCATGATCTCACAGTTTGTGAATTTGAACCCCATATCTGGCCCTGCGATGACAGCTCAGAGCCTGGAGCCTGCTTCGGATTCTGTGTCTCCGTCTCTCTCTGCCCCTCCCCTGCTCATACTCTGTCTCTCTCTCTCTCTCTCTCTCAAAAATAAACATTAAAAAATATTAAATTAAGTTGTTGGACACACCATGTATAAATATGTGATTTGGGTACATCAACACCTGAAAGGGGCAGGGCGGGGAGGGTGTAAAGGTGCAGATTTTGTGTGTGCTCCTACAGTCAACTGGTATGAACCCAAATTAGAGCAGTACAACTCTAGGATATTAAATGTAGCCCCTACGGTAACCACACGAAAGGCAATGAAACAGGAACTTAAATGTTTACTACAAAAGTTAAACACAAAAGAAGACAGCCAAAGAAGACACAAAGAGCTATAAGGCACATAGAGAGCAAATACCAAAATAATAGAAAGAAATACCTTCTTATCAGCCAGCTTTAAAATGGAAGGAAATATTGACACCTACTACAACCGGGCTGAACCTTGAGGGCATTACGCTAAATGAGGTAAGCCAGTCACACAAAGACAAATACTACAGGATTCCACTTATAAGAGATACTTAGGGTAGTCAAATTCTTAGAGACAGAAAGAAGGATGCTGGGATCCAGGGGCTAGGGCAGAGGGGATGGAGATATAGTGTTTAATGGGGAAAGAGTTTCAGTTCTGCAAGTGGAAAGACTTCTGGAGATGGATGGTGGTGGTGATGGTTGTGTAACAATGTGAATACACTTAATACCACTGAATCGTACACTTAACCATGGTTAGGATGGTAACTTTCAGGTGTATTTTACTACAATAAGAAAATTCATATCAGCTCTTTGTATCGTTTTTTTTGTTGGACAAGTAAAACACCTCATGCGAATCTTCGCATCACAGCCAGGTAGGCAGGTGAAAAGAGATTCATCCACGTTACAAATGGAAGACAGTGTGTCTGAGAATGGACTTGCGAGCAAATGAAGAATCAAAGTCACCATCTTAACGTCCATTTTAACAAATCTGCTGGCACTCCACTAAAATTATTACTGTCTCATTGTGATGCTCTCATGCTTTGAAAGCAATTTAAGAAGAATGAATTAACTGAGTAAAAACACAGACTAAAAACTCCAGACAGGTTGTTTTTTTTGTTTTGTTTTGTTTTGTTTTGTTTTTGGTCTGGAAATGACTTGTTTCCCAGTAGTTCCTCTGATGCCCTGTACTGAAAATAAAAACTGAGATATACACTTGTACAAACAATAATTCAAATGAAGTCAGCAGGTTGAAGCCAGTCCTGGAATGAGCACCGATGTCACACTCTGCATATACAACATGACAGTCCTCCAGTACAAAACTGAACGTGTGTGTTTTATACCCTATTTAAAAACAAGAACAAGTAAACCTGCTGGCTTTCTGATGCCCCACATTTATTACAAGGATTTAGAGTTGGAGAGAAGAAATTCAGTGAGATAAAAGTTTGGAGAAATCCATGCCAATTCCAAAGTCTGGCACTCATATTCAGTGGGAACTAGTCCAAATGCATGGCAATTAAACAAGTATTTATAGAGAATCCTCTATATGAGTCAATTAGCAAGGAAATTGGAAAACCCCCACAGGCTTCTGTTCTCACTGTGAGGCAAGGGGTGGTGCTGCAGAAAAACACAGAGCTGGGCTTTTGGACAGAGCAAAGGGGGAGATCACAGCCTACCGTTTGCCAGTTGTACCTCTCTGGCCAAGTACATCAAGTCTTTGAGTTGCATTTCCCTTATTTGTAGTACGATTGTTATAAAAATATTAACAAATCACAGTGTGCTTATGAGAAACATATGAGAAGGTGCATATGTGGAGATAGTCTGAAAAACAGATGAGATCACTATTCATTAAAACAATAAATGACAGAAAAAAGAATTCGCCTGCATTTTAAGTCCTTCTCAGCAAAGAAGTATGATGTCTAACAGTCCTTTCATTGAGTTCCTCCATGATTTGACATAAGAGACTCTGGAAACATCAAATTATCTGTTTTCCAGCTGCAGCTCCAGAGAAACAGAACTCTTCTGTGACAAGACAGCATATTAAGAGAGGGTCCCTCCCTGAACTCCCCAAGGTAGGATGTGAATTTTAACGAGTGCGTTCAATTTTTCAAAGGCATCAAACTTGATAAGAACTATAAAATGTCTTTTAAAATGTAGGCTGACTGTGTTCTCACTTTGTTCTTAGGTGAAAAGAGATGCTTTGAGACCACTACAACAGATGACAGATATGATGTGCTGGGGCACCTAGAAGAGGTGGGGGGGACCAACGCATGGCCACAAAACTGGTCCTATTTAAAATGCTTGAAATCTTTCATGAGGCCCCTCTTGACTTCTCGAATGTGAGCACTGCCTTCTTGTCCTCACACGACCAGTGCTCTGGGCCCCAGCTATACTCAGTGTGAACCCCTCACATGTGGTTCTTCCCACAGGGAAGGGCTTCACTTCAGCCCGCAAGCCAAAATGGATGGAGGGACAATGACTGCAGTCAGCAAAACATCAAAGCTAAGATTTGAGGAGTGAACACGAACATGAAGAGGGAACACGAGCTAACAAGGGATTCATGGGGGTTCAGGAGATGGGGAGGGGGCAAAACAATCCTGGAAGAGAGTGTGCCTTCTCTGAGAAGGCATCTTCTCACTCCCCTGTACAGGCTGGTTAGAGAGCTCAGGTACCGAGCCAGAAGTATTTGCAATTAGAAGGTACTTGCATAAAAATTGATTAGTGGCAGTTTTAAATAAAATGAAAACGACAGACTCTTGAAGTCATAACTGGAAAGCAACAATCTACCATAAAATATGATCTGACAAATTGGAACAGAACCAATTCACTCTATTTCTTTGTGATAATGAAAGAACATGAAGGATAGGCAGCAGCAACTAATCACCACTTAATAGCACCTAATTGATTTATCTCTTTTTTCTGAATATTGTCCCTCCTCACCCATTGAAAGCTAGCTTCATGAGGGCAGGGGCCTTGTAAAAATCAGTTGACCCTGTATTTGCAGATATATTTTTGGACCCTTGATCCTGTTCCATTGATCTGTTTGTCAATCTTGATGTCAACACTGTCTTGATTACTGTATATTTATAATAAGTCTTGAAATCAGGTGGTATTAGCTTTGTAACTATGTTCTTAATTTTTAAAGTTATTTTCACTATCCTAGGTTCTTTGCATTTCCCCGTGTATTTTAGAATCAGTTTGTCAATTCCTACCCTAAGAGTTTGCTGGGATTTTGACTGAGATTGTATTATCTATGCATCAACTTGGGAAGAACTGACAATTAGCAATATTGAATTTTAAGATCCATGAACAAGGTATACTTATTTAAGTCTTTTCCCTTCTCTCAGCAATGTTTTGTGGTGTCCTGTGTTAGGTCTTTTACATGCTTATTCAGATTCATCTCTAAGTATTTCACATTTTGATATTATACATTTTTAAATTTTTTATTTTTAAATTTTTGATTTATTGCTAGCATATAAAAATATAGTTAATTTTAATATCTTGATCTTGTATGAAACCCTTCTAAGTTCAATTATTAGTTCTAGAATTTTTTGTAGATTCTAACAGATTTTCTATATAAACAATATAATCATGTCATTTGCAAATAAAGAGAGTTTTATTCATCCTTTCCAATCTGAATGTTTTATGTATGTTTTTTCTTGCCTTATTGCACTGGCTGAAACCTCTAGCACAATGTTTAATGGAAGTAGTGACAGTGGATTTTCTTGTCCCAGATTTTAAAAGGAAACATTCAATCACTGTTCATTAAATATGGTATATGTAGGTTTTCTGTAGATGCCCTTTATTGGCTTGATGAAGTTCCTTTCCACTCCAAGTCTGTTAGGAGGTTCTACCAGAAATGGATGTTGGATTTGGTCAAATGCTTCTTCTATATGCAAGGAGATGATCATATTTTCTTTAGTCTGTGTATATGGTGGATTACACTGATTGCTTGATTGGTTTCCAAATATTAAACCTATCTTGAATTCCTGGGATATATATCACTTGGAAATATTGTGCTGTTCTTTTCATATATTGTTGGATTTGATTTTCTAAAATTTTGTGAAGAATTTTTGCATTTATATTACTGAGGAATAGTGGTCTGCTCATATATATATATATATTTATTTATTTATTCATTTTCTGCTTTCTCTTATAATGTATTTGTCTATTTTTCATATCAGGGTAAGGATGGACTCAGAATCAACTGGGAATTATTCTTCTACTGCTATATCTTGAATTCCTCTAAGTCCTTTTCCCTGCAATGTCTCATCTGCCGTTTGTTCTATCCAATGTATTTTCCACATAAATACTACAGATTTCATCTCTAGAAGTTTGAAACAGGCCTTTTTTATATCTTCCACGTGTCCACTTAACTTGTGGAACATAGTGAATACAATTATAACTTTTAATGTCCTTCTATGATTTTTATCATTTTTCTTATCTTTGATTGTTTCGGGGAAGAGTATAAATCTGGTCCCTGTTACTGCACTATGGCCAAAGCCCTTAGTCTACTTTCTGATAATATATATTTTCCAAAAGAAATGTTTACAGAATTAATTGTAAAATTCTCTAGATGCCAGGAAGGTAGAGTGAACAGAACAGAAAGACTCCTGCACTCATGGAACTTACAGTCTGGTTGGAGATGACAGCCAATCAACACGAAGGAAAAAATAATTATGGAAATGAGACCATTTCAGATAGTGTTAAGCCAATGACAGTGATATGATAGGGGCTGAGAGTGAGTGAGGGAAAACGCTTCATAGATATAGGTCCGGGGATACATCCCTGAGGTGGAGGGATTTGAGCTGAGTGTTGAAGAGAAGGTAACCATGCAGAGATCCTGGGGAAGAGAATTCCAGGCAGAGAGGCTGCAAGTACAAAAGGCCCGGGTGGGGAATTAGCTTAGCATGTTGCAGTGCAAAATGAATGTCAGAGGGCTGGCTCTTGTGAGATGGCTGGGGCAGGCAGGGGCCAGATCAGCTGGAGTCTTACACACAAGGGAGGGAGGTGTGGAGTGGAGGGCTCCAGCACACAGAGAAATATCAAAGTGAAGCTTTCTTTACCTTCCTCCCTCTAGAATGATGAACAGCAAACAGCAGTGAAATTGGCTCACTCTTCCTTGCGGCCGCAGAGCATTTTCAGCCCACAGGCTGCTGGCAGTCAGGATAGAACGGTTCCTAAAGCCAACTGCTGTCCTGCACCTCAGCCAAGGCAACCTCCCGATGCACGCCCTGAGCACAGCTGGCAAGCTGTCCCCGCGGAGCCCATCACCATGCTCCTTACTCTCCATCCCAAGAGAGAAGTTGCAGAGATGCAAGCTGTCTGGCAACTGCCACATTTCCTCCCAAAGATGATGGAACTCAGGGTGGATGAGGTATTCAAGTGTTCTCATTAGGAAAAGAGGCGCAAACGGCATCTCTTTGGAGTAGGGTGCCGTTTACAATAACAAGCAGAACCATTTTCCGGTTTCCTTCCCCACACGCTGGTGCAATGTGTTCTCTCTCTCTCCACTTTGGCTATGGAAACGGATGAGACATCCAGGGAACTACACAACCAGAATATGTGAATAAACTTGATTTTAGTCCCAGCCATGGGACTTCCTTGCTCTGTGACCTTGGACAAGTCATTCAAAGTCATTCAATATATTTTTTCCTTCCTGAGATATGAGGATGCTCTCATCTTCCCACTCTCTCCCTGGGGAGCTGTTAATTAAGCATGTTCAAGGTACAGGATCCTTCCCTACTCAGACTTAAGGCTTAGGCACACACAATCCTCCACGTAAGAAATTGTGTTGCTAAGCTGAGAAAACTAGGGGCAAGGGGTGGGGGTGGGGGACAGGGAAGAAATCAAAGTCACAGTCTGTAACAAATATTTTTCCTTTCATTCAATTCTAAAAATATAAAGACTGACCTGAATTTAAGAGCGTTATCAATGGCACTGCACCCACTGACTCCACCGTAACAGATACTGAGCAGTTCTTTCCCATCTACCACCCACTACTCCCTAGGAATCGTTCAGATTTTCCTCCTTCCACTTCAACAAGATGACTGAAAATGCGGTTTGCTCTTTTGCCAACAAGACATATTTCCCATGTAAATGCCTCCTTCCAAGCATTCCATGCCCTCAATGTTTCATGATTCAGGGACCCATCCCCTGGATTCTATCTTGGCCCCTAGGAGTTTGGGTATTTGAGATGGGGGCCCCTGTGTTTGGCCTTTATTTAATCTGCTCTGCAGTGGGCAAAATTACTTTTTTTTAAATTTAAATTCAACTTAGTTAACATATAGTGTAGTATTGGTTTCAGGAGTAGAATTTAGTGATTCATCACTTACATACAACAGCCAGAGTTCATACCAACAAGTGCCCTCCTTAATGCCCATCACCCATTTAGCCCATCCCCCCACCCAGCTCCCCTCCAATAACCCTCCGTTTGTTCTCTGTATTTAAGAGTCTCTTACGGTTTGCCTCTCTCTCTGTGTTTTTATCTTATTTTTCCTTCTCTTCCCTTACGTTCATCTGTTTTGCTTCTTAAATTCCACATGAGTGAAATCATGTATTTGTCTCTCTCTGAGTGACTTATTTTGTTTAGCATAATAGTTCCATCTATGTTGCTGCAAATGGCAAGATTTCATTCTTTTTGATCACCAGGTAATATTCCATTGTATATATATATACCACATCATCTGTATCCATTCATCAGTGGATGGACTTTTGGGCTCTTTCCATTATTTATGTATTGTTGAAAGTGCTGCTATAAACATTGGGGTACATGTGCCCCTTTGAATCAGCACTCCTGTATCCTTTGGATTAATACCTAGTAGCACAATAGCTGGATCATAGGGTAGTTCTATTTTTAACTTTTTGAGGAACCTCCACACTGTTTTCCAGAGTGGCTGCACCAGTTTGCATTCCTACCAATAGTGCCAAAGTGTTCCCCTTTCTCCACATCCTGGCCAACGTCTGTTGTTTCCTGAGTTGTTACATTTAAAAGTGTATGTATGATCCAAGTTCAGGCAAAAGATGCTGGAGGTTGAAAGAATTACAAGTAACTTTAGTTTTTCTAATGTTTACTTAAGTATAATTAACATACAGTGTTATATTAGTTTTAGGGTACACAATATAATGATTAACAAGGAAAGTAACTAGATTTGACCAAGCGTTTTCACATTCTTTGTCTCATTTACTTCACTCTACAAGGTCAGTATAACTATTATTCCCAATCTACAGACAGGACATGAGCCTCAGAAATGTCAAGGGTAACTGTGGAAGGTCACAAAGACAGAGGGGAAGGATGCACACCCAGACAGCCGTTCCAAACTCAACGTCCTCTAAGCAAGCCATGCTAGGAGCGAGCTGTGATTGAGGTAAAACACTAGATTAATATGAGACCATATTATTTCGATGTAGCCTACTGAAAATTTTCACTTTCACTTTGTGATCCGTGGTGATTACAACAGAGTTCTTTATCTAATTTCTTCACCTTTCCCCAGAGTTCACACCACCATTCAGTTGAGTCCCATCTGTGAATTTAATTAACCAGCTGCTGTCCCAGTCTTCCAGATCATTAATTAAGATCTTCTTTGAAACCAGACCTAACCCCTTTACCCTCGGCCATCCCCCAGAGACTTTCAACAGCTCTGAAGATAACTATTTATTTTAACCCCACATTATATGCTCAGTTTGCAAAAGAGAGTTTTATAAGTGCACTATCTCAAAAAGTTAATTTCTCCAGGGACAGATTGTGAGCCAGCTCTGAACATGTTTTGTCAAAATCCAAACACAAGAAATTGCCTCTATATGTTGTTGTTGCTTTTGTTATTACTAATTTTAGGTAATTAGAAAAATTGTTAAATAATTCACTGTAGCATCCTCTTGGTTTAAACCCCAAACGTATTTAATACATATGTATTATCAGGGGACTACATGTATATTAGCAAACAAAAATTACCTATCCACCCATCCCTTTCCCACAGCAATCTAAGATCCAGAGAGTTACCTTAAAGAACTAAGTCAAAATAAGGAGAAAACGTTTATGTACAAAGATGTTCACCATTTTATATATTATGAAATATTGGACTGATTCTATTATCTAACAATAGGAAAATGGGTAATAGATTTTGGTACATCCATATTATGGAATATTATCCTGCTATTAAAACCAGCACTATGTAATTACAGAGAAAACACTTGGGGTATGACACCAAGTGGAAAATAATGAGGACAAAAAAATGCAAAATCTACAACAATTACATTATATAGAAATAGGTCAGTACGGACAAAGACTGAAATGACCAGAAGCAAAAAAGTGAAGACAGTTAATTTAGAGTCACAAGACTGTGGAAAGGCTTAATGCATGTTTAATTTTAAGTTAGTATATATACATAAAAATAGAAATAAATACATTGAGAGGATTTAAAAAAAAAACAGAGGGAAGGAGGTAAACCATAAGAGACTCTTAAATACTGAGAACAAACTGAGGGTTGATGGGGGGTGGGGGAGAGAAGAAAGTGGGTGATGGGCACGGAGGAGGGCACCAGTTGGGATGAGCATTGGGTGTTGCATGGAAACCAAATTGACAATAAATTATATATAAAAAAAATAATAAAATAAATAAATACATTGAGAGAGTTTAAAATAAAAGGTTAGTATATATACCAAAAAAAAAAAAAAGTAACACTGCCCCAGCTCTAAATATTTCAGAAGTACCTTAGTGTTCGTGGTGTGGTCTAGGATGTTTGTAGCAGCAGATCTCAATAGCAAAGGTGTCACTGTCTGCCCATGAACCTTGGAGCCACCAGTTCAGTTCTGAGGTACTTCTAATTGCCAGTGTCTACATTTCTGTGCCAAAAAACATGGATCTGGACTTGCAGAAGGCCATGTACGCAACACGTGGGAAGAACCAAAGAATTAATACTTTCTTAGGAGTAGCTCTTGAGTACCCGTAGGGTCCTACAAATGTTCCTACGTTCTCAGGTGGCATAATTCTGAGATGGCTGGTTTGCATCATTCCTCAGATTCTAACAAAAGATCAAAGAAAGTCATTGGAGAAATGTTCTTCTAACATTTAGGACCACAAGAACTTGTTATCCACCACAGGAGATAGATGAGATATCAATTACTGACTCACACCATACACAAAAGATCATTTGAGATAGGTAACAGTTCTAGGAATTGAATACATTCCATAGAAGAAACACAGAAGACTCTCATTTGTGATCTGGAGTAGGTAAAAAGTCTTAGGGGACAGGAAGCAATGAACATAAAGAAAACTTGGTAAACCGTAGTTGGTCCAAATTAAATCTTACTCATCAAAGACACCATAAAGAAAATGAAAAGCAAGCTACAGACTGGTATAAAATAGTCGCAAAATATGGAACTAACAAAGAACTTTCACCAAGAATTTAGACAGGACTCCTACAATGCAACAATTTTTTTTAATTTTTTTTTTAACGTTTATTTTTGAGACAGAGAGAGACAAAGCATGAACGGGGGAGGGTCAGAGAGAGGGAGACACAGAATCTGAAACAGGATCCAGGCTCTGAGCTGTCAGCACAGAGCCCGACACGGGGCTCGAACTCACGGACCGCGAGATCATGACCTGAGCTGAAGTCAGCCGCTTAACCGACTGAGCCACCCAGGCGCCCCAACAATTTTTTTAAAAACATCCTGATTTTTAAAATGGGCAAGAGACTTGGACAGGCACGTCACAAAGGAATTATATAAAAGCTAATAAGTAGATGAAAAGTTCTTAGCATCATCAGCATCTTAGCATTTCTCATTGGAGAAAAGGAAATTAAAACCACAGAGAAATACAATGCACGCTGACTAGAATGGCTGTAATTAAAAAGGACAGGCAACCCTAAATGTTAATAAGGATGTGGAGCAACCTCAACTCTCTTAAATTACCATGAGGAGTGTAAAATTTTATAACTTTGGAAAACTCTTTGATAGTTTCTTCCAAAGTTAACCACACCTACTTACAACTCAGTAATTCAACTTCTGAGTGTTTACATAATTGAAACAAAAGCATATGTTCAGTAAAAGACTTCTACAGGAATGTTCATCATAGCCTAATTCATAATAGCCCCAAACGGAAAACAACCCAAATGTCTACTAACGGGAGAATGGATAATCAAGTGTGGTATTTTCATACAGTGGAGTGCTGCACGGAACAAGAAGGAATGAATTACAGCTACACACACGGATATGCTTGAATCTCAAAAACATTAACATTGATTGAAAAAAGCCAGGCGCTTTCTACTCACATGAAATTCTGGAATAGGCAGAACGCATCCATAGAGGCAGAGATAAGAACAGTGGTTTGCTGGAAAGCAGTGATGGGGATTGACAAGGGAGGTACAAAAAAGAAATTTGGGGGTTATAGAAACGTTCTATATCTTCATAAAAGTGTGGGCTACGTGGGCACTTTTCTTAAAACTGTTCAAACTCACTCATGTGTCAAAGTCAAACAGTGCCCCTAAGACATGTGCATATAGCATATGGAAAATCTACTCTCTGGAAAAATAACAAGTCATGCCCTACAAAGACACGCTCTCCTGATAACTCTTCATTTTCCATCATGTGGTGATTTGCTAGTCTGAGTGCTTTTGCACAGATGGACGGAGGTAGTTCTGAGATGCTCGTGTGTTAGGGATAGAAAGTGGGATACCATCTCTGCATGCCTCTGAAGAGGTGGACGTGAACACCACTCCAGCAGAATGCTGGATATCTGCAGTGAGAGGCTGCTGGGCATACATCGGCCAGGAGACCTGCCATGGCCTTAGGAAGCTGGACAGAATATGATCTTGTCATTGGCCAGAACCACTGCCTGGTGGAAGCCAAACTAAGTCTGAGGCACTCCATGAGGATATGGATGAAATAGATGAGCCTGAATTGATGCCCATGGACCCTCCTCTAGGGAGAGGATCCCTTCTTGACTACCCTAATGAGCACCAACGCACATCAGCAAACATTTTTTTTAATGTTTATTTTTGAGAGAGAGACACACACAGAGCACAAATGGGAGAAGGGCAGAGAGAGAGGGAGACAGAATCCAAGTAGGCTGCAGGCTCTGAGCTGTCAGCACAGAGCCCGATGCAGGGCCTCAAACTCATGAACCATGAGACCATGACCTGAGCCAAAGTCGGACGCTTAACTGACTGAGTCACCCAGGCGCCCCATACATATTCTGACCTTTACTGATGCTGGTACTACCCTTTAAAAGCACACAGTCTAGTGGAAAGAGATCTCCACAATCCAATTTAATGACATAAAGGTCTAAAATAGGGGTGTGGGTAGGAAATCATCAACAATTTAGGGCAGGTGGGGTGGTCAGGGAAGGCTTCGGGGCAAAACTGATCTTTGTGCTAAGTCTGCACAACAGTACAACTCAATGGCTTTACCCTGGTTACTAAAATAACAGAGGCTCATTGTGAAAAAAAAGTAACAGAAAATAGGAAAGTACCTAGTATTAAGTGAACATGAACTTAGCCCCCACCATTTAGAGATACATTCTGTAACCATTATGATTGTGTCTTTCTTGTCAGATCTTCCCATCCTACATGCTTTCCATGTGTTTGATGTGAAATGGGATCATATTACACATGCTGTTAAAAACACTTAGCCAGAGGGGCGCCTAGGTGGTTCAGTTGTTAAGCACCTAACTCTTGATTTTGGCTCAGGTCATGATCTTGCAGTTCGTGAGTTCAAGCTCCATGTCGGGCTCTGCACTGACAGTGTGGAGCCTGCTTGGGATATTCTCTCTCTCTCTCTCTCTCAAAATAAATAAATAAATAAACTTAAAAAATACTTAACCAGATAATGCTGGTAGGTCTTCCTGCCTCTCTATGAGTCCACATGGCCATCTTTAATGGCTGTGTTGGATTCCACACTAGAAGCTATATCCTGTGTTTAACCAACCTCGTGGGTCATTCACAATTGTTTTAAGTTGTTTAAAATCATTTATATTATTACACATGTTTAGCTTGGTCTTGGAGAAAGGGGGGCTTCCTTACGACATGAGAGGGGAAAGGCAGAAAGGACAGGAGACATGAAGCCATGGGGAGAAAGCACAGGGCAGGCATTTGGGGAACACTAGCCATCCTCTGAGGCCAGGGCACAGGATGCCAGTGGAGTGAAGGAGCCAAGACAGGAGAGGTGGATGTGGTCAAAACACGAAGGGCCTTCATGGCCAGTCTAGGGATTTGTACCAGATCCTGAAAGCCGTGGGGAGCGAATCAAAAATCTGAATCAGTGAAGGGACACCAGCATATTTGAGTTTTAAAAGGTCATTCTTTCCTTGATGAGAATTTTGTTGCCTTATGTACTAATTAAAATCCTGGGTATCTATTCTCATCAGTTCAGGAAACACCTCCCACTCAAGACCATAGGCACTGAACATAAGCCAGAGGCAGCCAACAATTCCTTTCATTGAGCTTTGTTCCCTGTGGACATCTTGGCCTTTGAACAGCTGTACTTTGGGGCTTGGCTCAGTTTTCTGCTTTTTTTCTTAAGCCTGAGCACCTGGCTCACGGGTTGCTTGGCTCAGAGACGTATTGGAGGTTTGGGCATATGTGGTTTTGGCTGACACTCTTTATGTTAGGGGACAACTGTAAGAAGTAAGACTGATAGAAAGAGCCAGGAGACTAAGGTGACATGGGGTGAATGTTCTCCCAACCCAAGGAGATGTACATTCTGAATAAAAAAAAATAACCCAAACTTCTAAACAATCTGCACAAGCTCAAGAGGAAGAAAGTTAAAGAAGGCAAGTGCCAGAAACCGAGTGGGATCTCCACGTCAGAGGGCTGAGTGGGAGATGAAGTCAAAAGGCTCACAAAGAATAGACCTTGAAGGTAAGGTAGAATTAGTCCAAATGGGGGAGGGAGATGGGGTGTTAGGCCCACATTAAATGTAAGAAAATAGGATGGAGTGTTCCATGAGGCAGGGAGTCTTGTAGGGCTGCATGATTTAAGGAAAACAGACTTAAATCACCTCCCATACACATGGGGAAATGCCAAAACAAAACAAAACAAAACAAAAAAAACCCACAACAAAACCCAACAAAAATGAAAACAAAAACAAAAAACAGAAAAATAAAATAAACAAACAAACAAAACCCCAAAACCTTGCCATCCACTCTGGAAAAGTGGGAAAAGTCTGCAAGAACCAAAAAAGTCTGTATCAAATGTAGTTGGAAGCCTAAATTCACACTATTTGTCTCACAGGAATTTAACATAAAAACTTGAACAAGTGAAAACTCTAAGACATCAGCAAAAGAAAAGGTGAAACATTTCTACATCTCAGAGACACAGAGAGAATCTGCAGAAGATTGCCTATCACAAACCTCAGATTGGAAAAAATTAGCATCCCAGAAAATGGAGATAAAGGAACAATCTAAAAAGGAGCTGAAGATAGGTCTTTTCAAAATATTTTAAAAAACTAAAGAAAGAATAGAAGCTATACAACCAAAAAATGAAAGAAATTGAGGATTTAAAAAAATCCAAATACATTTGAAAGATCGTGAAATAGCCCCTATTCTGTACTGGTCACTGTTCTGAATGATGGGAATACATCTCTGAGCAGAAAAGACAAAACCCTGTCCTCAGGGAGCCTTCATTTAGGAGGGGGCGACCCCAAAGAAACAAACATAAAAAGTAATTTCAGCAGTGCTCAATGCCACTTGACTGTATGACCAGTGGACATGTACACTGACCAAACATAAAATTAAATACGTGATACATTTACAGCCCGTGAGTGAAAAACAGGGGGATATTTGGTGGCATGGGTATGACACAGGGCACACTGAGCAGGCGTGAAGGAGAAGTGCTCGTTTCACAAGAATTTCATCAAGATTGCTTAGTCACAGCTTCTTAAGCAAAACTAAGTCCTTGATGTCCCAGCCTCTTCTGTTCTTAAATTTGAAATAGCTTCTTCTCAATACAATACAAACCCAGAGTCTTCTCCAGAGAATTCTATCATTAGATGACATCTGCAATTTTTAATTTAAAGTTTATTGAATAATTTTCGATTTATATGATGTTCTAAGGGATAAAATATGGAGAGATCCTATGTGGCCCTTACCCAGTGTCCCCCAAATAGTAACATTTTACAGAACTACAGTGTGGTATCAAAACGTGGTAGAGACATTGATATAAACCACCTACTTTACTTGTACTCATCTGTGTGTATACTTAGTTCTGTATAGTTTTATTCTATGTGTGGGTTCCTGAATCCATTTTGCCATGAGTTTGGTGTTAGATGCTGGGTGTTTTATAAATGTTCTTTATCCAGTCAAGTAGTTTCTCTTTATTCCTAACTTGCTGTTGGTCTTTATTATGAATGAATATGAGATTTTCTTAAGTGCTTTTTCTGTATCAGTTGAAAGATCATAAAATTATTCTTCTTTAGGTTCTTTACATGGTAAGGTATATTGACTAATTTAATGCAGGCTGAACTGTGCATGCCTGAGATGGATTTCACTTAGTCACAGTGTATGGTTCTTTCTAGACGTTGCTGGATTCAATTTGCTACTATTTTGTTGAGGACATTCGAGTCTACATTCATGAGCGATAATGATCTGTAGTTTTCTTTGTTTGTACTGTCTTTGTCTGGCTTTGGTATCAGGGTAATACAGGCCTCATAAGGTCACTTGGGAGGTGTTTTACACTCTTTCATTTTTCTGGAAAAGACTGTGTAAAGTTGGTGTTAAGTTTTCTTTAATGTTCGGTAGGATTCTCCAGTGTAACTTTCTGGGCCTGGGGACTTCTTTAAAAAAAAAAAAATTTTTTTTTTAAACATTTATTCCTTTTTTGAGACACAGAGAGAGTCAGTGTGAGTGGGGGAAGGGCAGAGAGAGGGGGAGACACAGAATCCGAAGCAGGCTCCAGGCTCTGAGCTGTCAGCACACAGCCTGACGCGGGGCTCGAACTCACAGACCGTGAGATCATGACCTGAGCCGAAGTCAGACACTTAACAGACTGAGCCACCCAGGAGCCCCATGGGGACTGATTTTTTAAGAGCTTCTTAATTATAAATGCAAATTTGTTCATGATTGTAGGACTATTCAGATTATTTATATCATTTTAGTTGAGTATTGACAGTGTGTGTTTTCCAAGGAAGTGTTCCATTTCTTCTAGAACTTATGAGTGTAAAGTTGAAGTATTCCTTTATCATTCTCTTAATGACTGCAAGATCTGTGGTGACAGCCTCAGTTTCATATATTTCATATATTCATAATTTGTCTTCTCTCTTCTTTTCTTTCCAGCCTTGCTGGAGGTTTTCAATTTCACTATTTTGAAACATCAGCTTTTTGTTTTATTTATTTTTTTACTGTTTTCCTATTTCATTTATTTCTACTCTGATCTCTATTATTACCTTCCTTCTGTTTGTTTTGGGTTTAGTTTGCTCTTCTTTTTCTATTTTCTTGAGGTATGAACTGATATTGTTAACTCAAGATCTTTCCTTGTTTCTAACATAAGCTTTTACCTCTCAATACTGCTTTAATTGCTTCCCACATGCTCTGATATACTGCATTTTCATTTCCATTCACTTAAATATATTTTATTTTATTATTTTTTTAATATGAAATTTATTGTCAAATTGGTTTCCATACAATACCCAGTGCTCATCCCAACAGGTACCCTCCTCAAAACCCCTCACCCACCCTCCTCTCCCTCTCACACCCCATCAACCCTCAGTTTATTCTAAGTTTTTAAGAGTCTCTTATGGTTTGGCTCTCTCCCTCTCTAACCTTTTATTTTTCTTCCCCTCCCCCACAGTCTTCTGTTAAGTTTCTCAGGATCCACATTAAGAGTAAAAACATATGGTATCTGTCTTTCTCTGTATGACTTATTTCACTTAGCATCACACTCTCCAGTTCCATCCACATTGCTACAAAAGGCCAGATTGCATTCTTTCTCATTGCCACGTAGTATCCTATTGTGTATACAAACCACGATTTCTTTATCCATTCATCAGCTGATGGACATTTAGGCTCTTTCCATAATTTGGCTATTGTTGAGAGTGCTGCTATAAACATTGGGGTGCAAGTGCCCCTATGCATCAGTACTCCTGTATCCCTTGGGTAAATTCCTAGCAGTGCTATTACTGGGTCATAGGGTAGATCTATTTTTAATTTTTTGAGGAACCTCCACACTGTTTTCCAGAGCGGCTGCACCAGTTTGCATTCCCACCAGCAGTGCAAGAGGGTTACCGTTTCTTCACATCCTCTCCAGCATCTATGGGCTCCTGATATGTTCATTTTAGCCACTCTGACTGGCATGAGGTGATATCTCGGTGTGGTTTTGATTTGTATTTCCCTGATGAGGAGTGACATTGAGCATCTTTTCATGTGCCTGTTGGCCATCTAGATGTCTTCTTTAGAAAAGTGTCTATTCGTGTCTTCTGCCCATTTCTTCACTGGATTATTTGTTTTTCGGGTGTGGAGTTTGGTGAGCTCTTTATAGACTTTGGATACTAGCCCTTTGTCTGATATGTCATTTGCAAATATCTTTTCCCATTCTTTCGGCTGCCTTTTAGTTTTGTTGATTGTTTCCTTTGCAGTGCACAAGCTTTTTATCTTCATGAGGTCCCAATAGCTCATTTTTGCTTTTAATTCCCTTGCCGTTGGAGATGGGTCTAGTAAGAAATTGCTGTGGCTGAGGTCAGAGAGGTTTTTTCCTGCTTTCTCCTCTAGGGTTTTGATGGTTTCCCGTCTCACATTCAGGTCCTTTATCCATTTTGAGTTTATTTTTGTGAATGGTGTAAGAAAGTGGTCTAGTTTCATTCTTCTGCATGTTGCTGTCCAGCTCTCCCAGCACCATTTGTTAAAGAGATTGTGTTTTTTCCATTGGATATTCTTTCCTGCTTTGTCAAAGACTAGTTGGCCATACTTTTGTGGGTCCAATTCTGGGGTTTCTATTCTATTCCATTGGTCTGTGTATCTGTTTTTGTGCCAATACCAGTCTGTCTTGATGATTACAGCTTTGTAGTAGAGGCTAAAGTCTGGGATTGTGATGCCTCCCGCTTTGTTTTTCTTCTTCAATATTACTTTGGCAATTCGGGGTCTTTTGTGGTTCCATACAAATTTTAGGATTGCTGGTTCTAGCTTCAAAAAGAATGCTGGTGAAATTTTGATTGGGATTGCACTGAACGTGTAGATAGCTTTGGGTAGTATTGACATTTTAGCAATATTTATTCTTCTATGCGCCAAATATGGGAGCCCCCAAATATATAAAACAATCACAAACATAAGCAACCTTATTGATAAGAATGTGGTAACTGTAGGGGACTTTAATACCCATCTTACAACAATGGATAGATCATCTAGGCACAGGATCAATAAAGAAACAAGGGCCCTGAATGATACATTGGATCAGATGGACTTGACAGATATATTTAGAACTCTGCATCCCAAAGCAACAGAATATACTTTCTTCTCAAGTGCACGTGGAACATTCTCCAAGATAGATCACATACTGGGTCACAAACCAGCCCTTCATAAGTATAGAAGAATTGAGATCATAGCATGAACACTTTCCGACCACAATGCTATGAAACTTGAAATCAACCACAGGAAAAAGTCTGGAAAAACTCCAAAAGCATGGAGGTTAAAGAACACCCTACTAAAGAATGAATGGGTCAACCAGGCAATTAGAGAAGAAATTAAAAAATATATGGAAACAAAGGAAAATGAAAATACAACAATCCAAACACTTTGGGATGCAGCGAAGGCAGTCCTGAGAGGAAAATACATTGCAATCCAGGCCTATCTCAAGAAACAAGAAAAACCCCCAATACAAAATCTAACAGCACACCTAAAGGAACTAGAAGCAGAACAGCAAAGAAACCCCAAACCCAGAAGAAGAAGAGAAATAATAAAGATCAGAGCAGAAATAAACAATATAGAATCTAAAAAAACTGTAGAGCAGATCAATGAAACCAAGAGTTGGTTTTCTGAAAACATAAACAAAATTGATAAACCTCTAGCCAGGCTTCTCAAAAAGAAAAAGGAGATAAAAATCATGACTGAAAATGGAATTATTACAACCAAACCCTCAGAAATATAAGCAATTATCAGGGAATACTATGAAAAATTATATGCCAACAAACTGGACAACCTGGAAGAAATGGACAAATTCCTAAGCACCCACACACTTCCAAAACTCAAACAGGAAGAAATAGAAAACTTGAAAAGACCTGTAACCAGCAAAGAAATTGAATCAGTCATCAAAAATCTCCCAACAAATAAGAGTCCAGGACCAGATGGCTTCCCTGGGGAATTCTACTCTACCAGACATTTAAAGCAGAGATAATACCCATCCTTCTCAAGCTGTTCCAAAAATTAGAAAGGGAAGGAAAACTTCCAGACTCATTCTATGAGCCAGCATTACTTGGATTCCTAAACCAGACAGAGACCCAGCAAAAAAAGAGAACTACAGGCCAATATCCCTGATGAATATGGATGCAAAAATTCTCAATAAGATACTAGCAAATCGAATTCAACAGCATGTAAAAAGAATTATTCACCATGATCAAGTGGGATTCATTCTTGGGCTGCAGGGCTGGTTTAACATTCGCAAATCAATCAATGTGATACATCACATTAATAAAAGAAAAGATAAGAACCATATGATCCTGTCAAGCGATGCAGAAAAAGCATTTGACAAAATTCATCATCCTTTCTTAATAGAAACCCTCGAGAAAGTCGGGATAGAAGGAACATACTTAAACATCATAAAAGTCATTTACGAAAAGCCCACAGCTAATATCATCCTCAATGGGGAAAAACTGAGAGCTTCCCCCCTGAGATCAAGAACACAACAAGGATATCCACTCTCACCGCTGTTGTTTAACACAGTGTTGGAAGTTCTAGCATCAGCAATCAGACAACAAAAGGAAATCAAAGGCATCAAAATTGGCAAAGATGAAGTCAAGTTTTCACTTTTTGCAGATGACATATTATACATGGAAAACCCCACAGACTCCACCAAAAGTCTGCTAGAACTGATACATGAATTCAGCAATGTCGCAGGATACAAAATCAATATACAGAAATCAGTTGTATTCTTATACACTAACAATGAAGCAACAGAAAGACAAAGAAACTGAGCCCATTCACAACTGCACCAAGAATCATAAAATACCTAGGAATAAACCTAACCAAAGATGTAAAAGATCTGTATGCTGAAAACTATAGAAAGCTTATGAAGGAAATTGAAGAAGATATAAAGAAATGGAAAAACATTCCGTGCTCATGGATTGGCAGTTAAATGTATTTTAAAAGTTGTCTCTGAGACTCACTAATTGATCCACGGGTTATAAATGAGTTTGTTGTTTAACTTCCAAGTGTTTGAGATTTTCCTTTTGTGTTTTTTATTGATTTTTGGTTTGATTCTATTACAATCAAATTATATTCAAAATGATTGTAATTCTTTTTTATTGAGATTTGCTTCATTGCCCTAAGTATAGTTTATCTTGGTAAATTTTCCATGAGTGCTTAAAAAAAAAAGCATATTTTGCTGTTGTTAGTGGTTGAATGTTCTATGTACATCAATTGGATTCTGCTGATTAAATGTTTTGTTCATATCTTCTATGTCCTTCCTGATTTTTGAAAGGGGAGTTATAGTAAGAGAGGGATGTGGAAGTCCCCAACTATAATTATAGATTTGTACATTTCTCCTTCCAGCTACATAAGATTTTGTTTCGTGTTTTTTGAGTTTCTGTTGTTTGGTGCATACATATTTAAGTTTGTCATGTATTCATGCCGGATGGATTCTTTCATGCTTATGTCAGGCTCCTCCTTGACGCAAAAAAAAATTCTTTGCTCTAAAGTCTACTTTGTCAAATGTTAACATAGTCATTCTTTTCTAATTAATGTTTGCCAGGTACATCTTTTGCCATGCTTTTACTTTCAACCAACCTTTGCTGTATTTAAAATGAGTTTCTTTAAAACAGCAGATGGCTGAATTATGTTTTATTATGCACTCTGTCATCCTTTTCATTTTCAGTGGTGTACTTCAACCATTGACAATTAAGGTAATTATTGAGATGTTCGTGCTTAAGTCTACATTTTTGTTTTTGGGTTACTTCTGGTTCTTGTTTACCTTTTTTCTTGCTTACCTGTGGCTTACTTGAACATTTTAAATATTTCATCTTTACTTATATGTATGGTTTTTAAGAATGTACCTCTTTGCATAGTTTCTTACTGGTCGCTCTGGTTAGTATAATATACATACATAACTTCTCACAGTCTACTGTCATCATAATTTTACTACTTTGGTGTAGGGTAGAAACCTCACCTTTTCCTTTTAGGCTCCTTTACCTTACCCATTTTAAATATCATTGTCTTGAGTGTCAGATGGTGTTGTAATTTTTGCTATAATCACCAAATATGATTTATAAAACTCCTGAGGAAAAGGATAACCTATTATACACACCCATATTTCTGCATTATTAACTCTTCCTGGTGCTCAAAAATTCTTTTATCATTTCCTTTATGTTTGGAGAATTTCTTAAACTAACTCTTAAGGGAATGACTGCTCATTAACAATTATTTTGGTTTTACTCCATCTGAAAAGGGCTTTCTTTCCCTCTCATTCCTGAAAGACAGCTTTATTGGTTATAGAATTGGCAGTGACCATTTTTTCCTTTCTTCGCTTGAACAAACTTGTGCCACTTCCCTCTCCCCTCCATGGTTCCAGAGGACCAACCTGATGACACTCTGATCAGTGCTTCCCTATAGGTAATATGACATTGTTCTCTCACTGCTCTCAAGATTTTTTCTTTGTCTTAGTTTCAGAAATTCATGATGTGCCTTGGTGTGGGTTTCTCTGTGTTTATCCTATTTGGAGGTTCTCACAGTTTCATTGTTTAGGTCATTTGTCAAATTTTGGAAAAAATCAGCCATTTTTTCTTCAATTATTCTTTCAGGCACATTCTCTTTCCCTTTTCCTCCTGGAGCCTTTTCTTTTTCTTCTTTAAAAAACATTGTTTGAGTCTACTTTCTCTCTGATGTCCAGATTGGGTGAATTCTACTGATTTGTCCTCAAGTTCAGGGATTCTAATCTCTGACACCTTGAGTCCACCCAGTGACTTTGTAATTTGTGTTACTGTATTTTTTAGTTCTATAATTTATTTTGGTCCTTTTTCATGACTTCTGTTTCCTAGCTAAGACTTTCTATTTTACTTTTCATTTGTTTCAAGAGAATTTGTAATTGATTGCTGAAGCATTTTTATGAAGGCTGCTTTAATATCCTTATCTAATAATGCCAACATCTGATTCATCTCACTGTTGGCATAATTTGATTGTCTTTCTTATTCAAGTTGTAATTTTCCTGGTTCTTGGTACAATGGGAGAATTCTGATTGTATCATGGGCATGTTGTCTTATACTTGTCATCTTTTACTAGGAGACTCTGGGTTGTATTTAAATATTTTATTCTGGGAGATCGTCACCCTGTTTAGATTTAGCATGCAGGCGGGTCTTGGTATTCTTTTTCAGACTGTGATTCCAGTGACATTTTGGTTTTCAGAGGCTTTGCAATGTTTGGGTCTGCCTGATTCATCTGATGCTGCTGGGGTTCCCATGGTTCTTTGCTGTGGTTCCTGAGGGGATAGAAGGAGCTTCTCTAGACCAGAAACTGGGTGTCACTTGGTGAGGGAGGGAACCTTGGGCCCACAAAGATAAAGAGACTTACTGGACCAGACTACCTGCTGCTCCCAGCAGTTTGGTCCTTCTCCTCCAGGGATGAGTCTCAGGCCTTGCAGTGAAGGAAAGCACCTCTCCTGGCCACTTATCTTAGTGGGGCTTCTGATTGGTGATTGATTCCTCCTCACCAGTTCTGCTGTGGTTATTGTGTATATTTAGCCCAGGAGGGAAATGAGCCTGGAATGCCTGCTGTTTCTAGGTTGGAGGTCAGGAGACAGAGTCTGGGTCACCTTGTTCATTGGATGAGGAACAAAAGACATTCTGCTGCTGTGCTGTTCCTTTTCCCTGGCTCCCAAAGCAGTTCTCCTTCTTCTTACCACTTTTCAGAGATATCTTTTAATTATCTTCTACTATTCCAAGGACTTATACTTGTACTTAGTCCTTGCTAAGTGGGAATAAATGAGTCTATGCCATTTTATCTGGACCAGAAGTCTTGACGTTTATACTGGGATTTTTTGTTTGTACTTATGTTCAATCAAAGACATACCAGAAAGCACATAGCAGTGCTATCTGTTAGTAGCCCAAATTTGGAAACCACCTATAGAATTTTCATAGTAAAATAACTGTGGCATGTTCACATGATTGCACACTACTCAGCAATAAAAATGCACAGAATACATTTTGCTGCACAAAATACAAAATGCTGCTTGTTAAAGCAGCAATACGGGTGAATTTTCCAACATAGTGTTAAACAAAAAAAGCCAGAGACTGAACAGAACATGCTTTGTGCTTCCATTTTATATAAAGTGCACAGAACGGACAGAAGTTATCTATGCTTTGGATGTCAGGCTAATGGTGCCCTTGGGAAAGGGTCAGTGAGGTTAAGGGCTCTAAGAAGGGCTCCCACAATGCCAGTGATATCTCGTTCATGATCTGAATGCTGGTTACATGAATGTATTCAATTAATCAAGCTGTACATTTACAATACGTGCAATTATATATATATATTTCCCTAAAACATTTGAACAAATTATATGTCTGCTGGAAACTATAGATTTTAATAGATAAAGCATATAATAGATTCCCCAACCAGCACTGAGCTGGGAAAGAAGCTCCAGCTTGGGAGCTATTATGAACTCCACTGGCTCTTTGGATTTCAGTTCCTTTATGTGTAAAGCTATTGTCAGTTTAAACAGGCTCCCTGAGAGCCTGATCCCAGCCAGGCACTGTGCTGGGTGCTTTCTGTACAACACTAGTCCCCGTAATATGGCGGCAAAGAAGATGTAGCCGATTGTCATCATTCGCGGTCCTTATGTTCTATGAAGTTGCTGCCAACATGGAATTAATGAATACCAAAGCACTGCTTCTACAGAGTTAGGTTCCTGTGAGCCTCTGGTCACAACATTCTCAGCAACCAATCAATTCATAACCATGCTTTTGTGAGTTTCTGTTTAAAGACACCTTTCAAATATGTATCATTCATTAACCTTGAACTCACAGCCAAGCCCACCATACCTCAGGCCTGAATGACACTTCTCTAACACAGGCGTGTTCTCTGTCAGTCCTATCTTAACCTTCTTGTGATTACGAACACTGGACGGCATTGCAGCACTAGGCTGGGGGCCATTTAAAATAACAATGGCAACAATAAAAAGCATACACCTGTGAAAAGTGTGGCCCAAAGGAGACTCCAAGAAGGACACTTGTTGACACTATGGAAGCTGAAACAAAGCAGAGTGTCCCCTTGTTAAACCTCAGCTGGGAACCTGCATGCCAGGTTGACTCAATTTTTTTTTTCTTTCTGTTCATATCCATGAAGGACCATGAAAGTGCCATAAATAAGGGTTTGGGGGTTTCAAATAAATTTTAGTGAGTAGGCAGATTTGCAAATACAGGATCCATGAATAATGAGGATTGCCTGTATTCTCATCCACACTTTACACAGGCACAAATTCAGGGTCAAATTGCTTCAGACACGGACCCAGTAAGTGGCAGAGTATGTTCCTTCCACAAGACAAGCGCAAGGTACCACCCTGTCTCAGACGTTCTCTTGCCTTTCTGAACTCAGTAACTCCCAGGGTAGAGGGGCAGCCCTTCCTTCCTCTGAGTTCCAAAAGCAGTGATAAGGACATGATCACATTAACTGAGCACTTGTCATGTGCTGGCTTCTGTGCTAAGTGCTGTTTGAGTACTGACTCATTTAATCTCACACCCACCTTTATGAGTCAGTTCTGTTGACATCACTACTGTAAATATGCACAGAGTGGGTAGTCAGTGTGGCCGCTGTCACCCAACTTGTAAGAGGAAGTTCTAGGATCCTATCACAGGCAGCTCAAGCCTTTGGCAGGTGCACCGCACATACAACCTTAGTACCTAATCCTAACCTCTACTGTTCACGCAACATGCTGTGTGGAAGTTACCTATTTGATTCTCTGCTTTCCTCCGAAAGACCGTGAGTTCACTAAAAACATCAGCCTTATTTTATTCCTCTCTGTGTCCCCGCCGCCTGGCCCAGATGCTAACATGCACCAGGAGGTCAGCAAGTAATTAGCAGATAAATAACCAAAGACATGAATCAATGCACCTCCGCCTTCCTGGTACCCAGCACAGGGCCTGGCACGCAGGGGTTGTTCGACAAATATTTGCTCAGGGAGATGGTCAACATTTTCCACGAGCAGCATTACTTTCCAGCAAGAGAGGATACTACGTTCTCCAGTGCTTCTGTCCACCAGCTCCAGGCAGGCGACAGTGCCAGCCTCTCCTCTGAGCTGTGACAGGATGCCTCCTGGCTCTGAAAGAGTCCAGCTAATTAGACTCGTGTCTGCCAACAGAGAGAGTGGACAAATACCGAGAGGAAACTGTTAGCAGAGAAGAGGAGGGTAAGGAGGCGGGAGGGACGGGGAATCAGCAATTTGTTGGAGGCGATGAAAAGGATCGCGTTATGCCTTCCGCTAAATTACTGCATGTACTAATTGTATACGCACGAGTAATTGTTGGTGCTGCTCATTTACATTTGATTATTATATTTGTAGTTTTTAATTGCATTTGAATATGTGTGCTGCTAATACCGTCAGGATCATCAGTAGCTGTCAGCAGTCCTCAGTGCTGGTTCTGCTAATGAAATGCACATCTGCTACCAGGGCCTTCATTTTATCCAGATAACGCGCTGGCGAGAGCAGTGACGAGAACAATACAAAGACTACCACTCTGAGCGGCTACCTTGTTTGGGGAGCTGTCCTAGGTGCTGGTTCATAAGAAACAGTGAGGCATGTTAAGCGCGATAAAATCGGGGTTTATTCCTAGCTTGGTTCTTGACTACTGTGTGATTTTTTTTTAAAGAAACGGAACCACTCTGATCCTCAATTTCATCCTGTGTAAAAACGCATACTTGGCATAATTACTGTGAAAGTTGACAACAGGTTCAAGAGTCTGATGCACGGCAGGCCCTTAAGGAACGGTGACTTATTACTCTCATTTATCCAGAAACCTGTGTTTCCACTGGAGCCAGCGTTGCTAAGGGCCTCATCAGCACTCACCCAAGAAGCCATAAGTTGTTAACCGATCTCACTGCTTCCTTCCTCTCTCCTCCACCTGAGCCACAGAGGCTCTAACAAATAAATCTGGAAGCATGTCTTTTCCATGTTCACAGGCTGTTGAGGGCTCTCTGCAGCCTGCAGGGCAGAGTCTTCCTGTGCAGGACCAGGCTGCAGTGATGGAGGCCAGGACACAGACCCCCACAGAGGACAGCACTCTCCCCTCTAACTGCTGTCTGCCACCAACCATCAGCTGTTTTTAGAATTGCCTCAGCTAAAAAGAGCTGCTTTAACCAAAGTCACCCCTGCTGGGGGAGCCCACAACCACTGACGGGCCAAAGCGTGGGTATAAAATCCTGGCCCTGTCACCCCCAACTCGGGATACCTCCGAAGAGCTGACCAGCTTCAGAATGCCCAGGGGGTCACGTGAGGCTTCATTAGGACTGCACCCAAGCCAGATGCTCCTCTGTTCAGCCCTTTCTTTCTTCTCTTTCTTTCTTTCTTTTTCTTTCTTTTCCTTCCTTCCTTCCTTCCTTTCTCTTCCTTCCTTCCCTCCTTCCTTCCTTCCTTCCTCTTTCTTCCTTCCTTCCTTCCTTCCTTCCTTCCTTCCTTCCTTCCTTCCATCTGCTCCCCTCCCCAGATGCTGATCCCCAGGTCATTCCCTAATCAGGTGCTCCCTAGTAAAGCTCCCCCTTGCTAATTTCTACCTCAGACTCCGTGTCCTAAGAAACAACTTGCAACACAGACTACCTCTCTCGACTTGTGCACCACCTCTGCTGTCTGACATGTGTGAAATATCTTTCCTTCCAAATAAGCCATTTGCTTCCCCAACTCTCTGCTGTTACATCATAACACTCACCCGTACCAGAGGCCCCTTGAAACTTGGCAGCCTCGGGGCGCCTGGGTGGCTCAGTCAGTTGAGCGTCTGACTTCGGCTCAGGTCATGATCTCACTGTTCGTGAGTTCGAGCCCTGTGTCGGGCTCTGTGCTGTCAGCTCAGAACCTGGAGCCTGCTTCAGATTCTGTGTCTCCCTCTCTCTCTGCCCCTCCCCCGCTCACACTCCATCTGTCCATCTCTCTCTCTCTCACACACACACACAATAAACACTATTAAATAAAAAAAGAAAGAAAGAAACTTGGCAGCCTAGAGAGCTCCAACTCCTCCAATAGCTTCAGAACGAACGGTACCTCCTCTGAGACGCCTCTCCTGATTGTCCCAGGCAGAGTTAAGTTCTGAGTCTGGAAGGCCTCTTTACGTCTCTGTACAGTGTTGATTGCACTATATATATTTTTAATTTTTAAAAAATGTTTTATTTTTGAGAGAGAGAGAGAGATAGAGCACAAGCGGGGGAGGGGCAGAGAGAGAGAGGCAGACACAGAATCCAAAGCAGGCTCCAGGCTCCGAGCTGTCAGCACAGAGCCCAACGCAGGGCTCAAACCCACAAACCATGAGATCAGGACTTGAGCCAAAGCAGGACGCTCAACTGACTGAGTCCCCCGGGCGCCCTGAAGCTTACGCTCTAAATAAGGTAGACAGTCAGTAAAAAGATGAAACTAAATATGTCATTATTAAGTGCTATAGAGAAAAATTTAAGGGGTGTGTGCAGAATTTTGGGGTTGCCGTTTTAGCTGGGGTGGCCAGGCAAGGTCTCCTTGAGAAGGTGCCATCTAAGTGAAAACCTGAAGGAAGGGGGGGGGGACCCCTGCAAACAACTGAGAGAAGAGCATTCTAGAAAGAAGGCACAGCAAGTGCAAATGCCCTGCAGCAGGCATGTGCTTATCATGCCTGAGGAACAGAAGCCAGCAAGCCTGGAAGAGACTGAGCAAAATGGAAGATGAGCCGGAGCAACCGCAGGGCCAGATCACGCTGGGGTTTGCGGAGCATTGCAGGGAATTTGGCTTTAGCTCGTTGGGTGGCGAACAGAGGAGGAACATGACTTGGCTGAGGTCTTAATGGGATTGCTCTGCACACTGCACTGGGAATGGACCGACACGGGCCAGGGAAGAATCAGGACAAACAGGCAGGAGGCTGTGACAACCACCGAGGGGAGAGAGATGATGGTGGTTTGGATGATGGGAGCTGGGAGGCAGCGAGAAGTGACTGGACTCTGGACATAAAGAGAAAGACACGGTTTCCTATGGATTGGGTGTGGGGTGCGAAAGAAAAGAATCAAGGATAAGCCTGACATGTGGGGCCTCAGATGGGGGAGTCAAGGCTGCCTCTATTGAGAGAAAGGTGCCTTCAAAAGAAACTGTTCCAGTAGAAGTTCAAGAATTTATCTTATGTATGTAAAGTTTGAGACAGGAAACCAGGAGGGGGCGGGGAGGCAAGTTCTGTAAGCCCGGCTAGCAAACGGAAGCTAGTAAAACAGACACAAATCAACAACACTCACTGAGAGCTGGGTGGGTGTCGTGCACTGTTCAAATTACACCATTCTCCCCAAACCTGCAAGGAACAAACTCTGATTCTTCCAAAGTGCGAGGAGGAAACTGAGACTCAGCAAGGTTACATAACCTGCCTGAGGTCACACAGCAGGTAAATGGCAAACCAGGACTTGAGCCCAGCATTGTACGGCCTGTACTTTTCACCCTGAAGCTCTGATACTTGTCAATAACGTCACCATTTGTGTTTTTTGTCTCTGACTCCATCCTCTCCACGCCAATAACTACAGTTATTAAGCTCTAACTATGCTGTGGCACTGCTCTAAGTGCTTCCTATTTAGTATTCTCAGTGAACTCATCCATAGGCACAGAGACGCAAAGTAACTTAGCACAGTCACACAGCCAATACAGAGGAACGGGTATTTGAACTCAAAGTCTGACCCCTTGGCCCACATTCTTCCTCATTATATATATATTTTTTTAATATGAAATTTATTGTCAAATTGGTTTCCATACAACACCCAGTGCTCATCCCAATAGGTGCCCTCCTCGATGCCCATCACCCACCCTCCTCTCCCTCCCACTTTCCATCAACCCTCAGTTTATTCTCAGTTTTTTAAGAGCCTCTTATGGTTTGGCTCTCTCCCTCTCTAACTTTGTTTCCCCCTTCCCCTCCCCCATGGTCTTCTGTTAGGTTTCTCAGGATCCACATAAGAGTGAAAACATACGGTATCTGTCTTTCTCTGTATGACTTATTTCACTTAGCATAACACTCTCCAGTTCATCCACGTTGCTACAAAAGGCCAGATTGCATTCTTTCTCATTGCCACGTAGTATTCCATTGTGTATATAAACCACAATTTCTTTATCCATTCATCAGTTGATGGACATTTAGGCTCTTTCCATAATTTGACTATTGTTGAAACTGCTGCTATAAACACTGGGGTACAAGTGCCCCTATGCTTCAGCATTCCTGTGTCCCTTGGGTAGATTCCTAGCAGTGCTATTGCTGGGTCAATGACATGGGAGCCATTGGAGGATTCTGAGAAAAAGACTGACATGATATGAGGTAAAAAGGTCCCATTGGCTACGGTGTTGACAAGAGACTGCAGGAGGCCATGGACAGAAGTAGGGAGACCAGTAAAGGCTGAGGTGATGGTGCCTAGAAGAGAATGGTTATGGTGGACTGAAGAGGAGCTGCATGTCCTGGGCAGCACCTGGCATTCGTTCACTTGCTCATTCATTCATTCACTCACTCATTCCTTGGGTGTCTGCTTTGGGCCATTCATAGAGGCAGTTCCATTCCCTCCTGCATGAGGCTCTGTACTAGCAGCCAAGGATGTCTAGCCAAGGGGTAAAGACAGGCACAACCCGCACCCTCACGGGTCTTACCACCTCACCAGGAAGGAGACAAGAAACTAACGACTACATGCATGCATTCTGAAGGAGGTCAGGTTCAGTGGGGCATGCACCAGGGGAGCCAATCCACTGTGTGTCCAAATTGAGTCAGCTAACATACGGCTTGTAGGAACCCAATGAGAGAGTCACTCACTCAGGGGACGGCATGTCTGAAGGTAAAGTTAGAAAAGTCGTGAACAAGCACTCAGACAGAGAGCAACTGGGCCGCCAGAGAATTTGTGGTAATCTAAGTCTGCACCAAAGGACACTGCTGGACGATTTGGTGGGGAGGTGGGAAAGAAGGGTGGGGTCAGAAGGAGGGCCCCTGATGGATGCTCACCATGGGTCCACTCTTCTATGTATCAAACTCCTTCCTGCTCCATGCCCCCCACTTCCCTAGAAAACCTCAAGTCCTCCTCCTGGAAGTCCAAGTACGGACACTCTGTCAATAGTATTCAGTCTGCAAAACTTTCTGTCAATTAAATCTCACAAAGGACAAGTTTGCGAGGTGAACCATCGGCAAATTCCTGGGTGTTCCCAGGGGTGGCACGTTCTCTCTCTGGCTCCGTGACTGCACCTAAAACACGGATGGGAGGCCTAATGAGATCAAGTGTCATCTCCAGAGCTCAAAGTCTCCAGTTTTCTTCCTCTAATCTCAGGGTAATAGGCAACTGCAGTGACATTCACATACCACATGACACTGGGGCTCACAACATCCTCACACACCTTACGTACCATGCATACAACACTCCTTTCAACAACACCCTATGATGTAAAAATTTCCCAGGAGACATGAACACACATGCATGTGTGTCTGCCATGGATGAGAATATTCACAACAGCTCCAAGTTATAAGCAACCCAAGTTCCATCAGTAGTAGAATCATTAAACAAATAATCATACAAAAGAACAGTTGGCAGCAGTGGAAAAGAACTGTGATATGACAGATGAATCTCAAAGACATTATGTTTAGAGAAAAAAGCAAACAAAAGAATATGTATCCCATGATTCTATCATATAAGTGTAAAAAAGAGGACACACAAACATCTAATGATACAGACTGGGAAAGCAATAACCTCTTAGTGGGGTATTGACTGGAAAGGAACTTGAGGGAAACTTCTGGGATGGTGATAATGCTCCACATCTTTTCTCTAATTTTTTTTGTATTTATTTTTGAGAGAGAGAGAGGCAGAGAGGGAGACACAGAATCCGAACCAGGCTCCAGGCTCCGAGCTTTCAGCACATAGCCTGATGAGGGGCTCAAACATATGAACCGTGAAATCATGACCTGAACTGAAGTCAGACGCTTAACCGACTGAGCCTCCCAGATGTCCTACTCCACATGCTGATTTGGGTGACTGTCGCTGAAGTACATACAGATGTAAAAATTCATTCAGCTGTATGGTTAAGATTAACGTAGTTTGCTTTATGTCTGCTATCCCTTAATTTAAGAGTAAATTTTTAAAAAATTCTATAAGGTGATTATTAATTAACAGGAGAAAATCATATGATTGTAATGGTCTCAAGATAATACAAAACCTTTGCTGATGCAAGCTATTAATGTTGTCTTTTACACACCAAGTCCCATTAGTTTTTCTACACACAATGACAACTTGATATGTAACAGACCTGCCCCCTCCCCAACCAACCCTGAACAGGCGATATTCCCTTGGTATATGATCCCAGAGAACTGTGTGCATTTTCCTCAGAGCTCTTACCTCAGTTTAAAGTAGCACACCATTATGCTGATTATTTAATTAATGTCAGTCTGCCCCACTGGGCTGTGAAATCTGGGATGATGTCTGATTTTACTCCCTGGGATCTCCAACCTCTTTACTAAGTGCCTACGGTGTGGAAGGTGCTCAATAAATATGTATTTAGTGAATGATGGCAACTAGGAATAAACTGAGAAGTCTACATATGGAACACTTAGCGAGGCTTGAACAAAACATTAAAGAAAAGCCAGGATCATAACACCCATTTCATTTCATGAGTCTTATCTTTTACCTTTATTTTTTGTAATCTTTAAAAAATGGGGAAAAATATGAAAAACTCTATCAAAGAACATAGCACATGTGAGGTCAGACGTCAAGACCCGACTCTGGTTAAGTCTACCGAAACCATATAGACCACATGCTGGCTACGCTTAAATTAAGCTCAATCTTAATAAGGAAATATTAACTAGAAAACCCCCAGATGTTTGGAAATGTAAAAATATACTTCTCAAAAATTCATGAGTCAAGTGGAAATTACCATGGAAATTATAAAGTAATTTGAACTGAATAATAATGAAAATATGACATATTAAAATTTGTGTGGGAAGAGCAGACTCAAGATGGTCGCGCAGGAAGCTCCTGAACTCCCCCCTTCCCACAGAAAGAATACACCTAACACTACGTATGGAACAATTCTCTCTGAAGGGAACACAGAAACTGATGAACAGAGCCCCCAGCAAAAGGGGCAGACCAACATGGGTAGAAGAGGCAGAGATACAGTCATGCTAAGAAACAAAACCAAACCACAGGCCCAGAATTCCATGGCCACGAGGGATCTCAAAGGAATGGAACTTTCCCCCGAGGAGCGAGAGATTCAAGATCCACAGTAGGCACCCCAACCCTTAGATCCTGCACAGGTGAGACAAGCCCCCACAACAGCTGGCTTTGAAAACCAGTGGGGAGAATGTCCAGGAAAACTATGGAACATAAGGAAAAGGAAAATCCTGCTCTTCAAGGGCTTGTGCAGAGATTCACTTGACCCAGAAACCAGTGCAAGTATCAAAAAGTACATAGGCTATAGGTGAAGGAGAAGTACCTACTAATCTTGAAGTGCCTGCTTAAGAGGCAGAAAGCAAGTGGGCCTCTCTCTGGGGACTGAGACTCCAGAAGCAGCCATTTTAGCTGCCATTTTTGTTATCTTGTGCCTTGCTGATCTCGGAGGTGGCAGATGCTATTCCAAATCCTCCCACTGCTAGTGCCCAGGAGTGCATCCTGCTGAGAGCCCTGCATGACCTTGTGCCTTGGCCAGGCCTTGCAGCCAACAGGATGATAACCCTACCCACCAGCATGCCCACAGCAGCCACAGCTGGGCCTTGCAGCCAGCTGGGTCATGGGCCACCCTTGCCCACCAGCATACCCACAGTACTCATGACTCCATCACAACAGGAGGGTCCATGTGGCCCACACAAGAGACATGTTTGGAGCACCCTGCTCTGGTGGACAGAGGGGACAGTGCTTCTGGGCCCCACAGGACATCTCCTACATGAGACCACTCCTTCCAGATTAGAAGATGTAGCTAAACAGCTAACACACAAAAATACAGAGAGTCTGGCAAAATGAGGAGATAGAGGAATATGTTCCAAATGAAAGAATAAAACAAAATCTCAGAAAAAGAAGTAAATGAAATGGAGATAAGCAATATACTCAGTAAAGAGTTCAAAGCAATGGTTGTGGAGATGCTTACTAAAGTTGGGACAAGAATGGATGAACAGAGTCAGAAGTTCAGACAAAGAGAAAACATAAAAAAGTACCAATCAGAGCTGAAAAATGTAACAACAGAAATGGGAATAAACAACAGATTAGATGATACAAAAGAATGATCAGCAATCTGAAAGACAGGGTGGTGAAAATCACCTAAACTGAACAGCAAGAGAAATAAAAATTAAAAAAAATAGTTTGAAGGATTTCTGAGACAACATCAAGCACAGAACATTCACATTTATAGGGTCTCAGAAGGACAAGGAAGAGAAAGAAAGGGGCAGAAAACTTACTTGAAGAAATAATAGCTGAAAGCTTCCCTAACCTGGGTAAGGAAACAGACATCTGGGTCCAGGAAGCACAAAGATTCCCAAAAGAGATGAACCCAAAGAGATCCACACCAAGACACATAATGATTAAAATGTCAAAAATTAAAGATACGAAGAGAATATTAAAAGTTGCAAGATTCCCGTGGTTCATTGCGGGAATCTATCCCCAAAACCAAGAGCACACTTTACACATTGTATGTTAGCCAATTTGACAATAAATTATATCAAATAAACAAATAAATAAATAAATTCTAAAAAAAAAATAAAGTCAGTGATTCTTAAGTAAATTCCATGGATTGAGTCCATAAATCTGAGTAAATATTTTGATTTCACACCACACACACACACACACACACACACACACACACACACACACAAAGCTGCAAAAGAAAAGCAAGTAGTTATGTATCAGCCAACCCCATAAAACTGTCAGTTGATTTCTCAGCAGAAACTTTGTAGGCCAAAAGGGATATATACATGATATACTCAAAGTGCAGGGAGAAAAAAAAAGGGAAAAAACAAGCAAGAATACACTACCTGGAAAAGCTAGAATTTAGAATTGCAAGGGACACAGAGTTTCCCAGACAAGCAAAAAGCTAAAGTACTTCATCATCACTAAACTGGCTTTATAAGAAATATTAAAAGTATGTCTTTAAGTAGAAAGGAAAATCCCATTATTAGAAATAAGAAAACATATGAAAGAAAAAATCTCACTGCGAAAGGTAAACATACAGTGAAGGCAGTGGTTCAACCACTTAGGAAGCTAATATGAAGGGTAAAAGCCAAAAAGTGGTAAAATCAACTATATCTACAATAATTAAGGAATGCACAAAATAAAAATATATAGAGTATGACATCAAAAACATACGATATGGAGAGAGTAAAAATGTAGTGCTTTTATAATGTGTCTGAACTTAAGTGATTTCCAACTTAAAATAGACTATTTGTTCTAGTGTTTGTGTTAGATTAGTTGAGAAAGTACTGGACACCATTATTTAAGAACGATTTCAATTTCACAAAGGCAATTCAACTGTAAATACTATATTTGAAGTAATTTTTCTACATATGTAAAATTTGAGAATAAATACTGTTATATAATATGTTGTTACATATGAATCTTACGATAATCACAAACCAAAAACCTATAACAGAAATACGAGAGAGAGAGAGAGAGAGAGAGAGAGAGAAATCCAAACCTAACACTAAAGAAAGTGATCACTTGATGAGGGATGAGAGCAAGAGAAGAAAAAAGGAACAGTAAAGAGCTATAAAAACAACCAGAAAACAATTAGCAAAACTGCAATGAATACATATAAATAAATACATATCTATCAATAGTTACCTTCAATGTTAACGGACTAAATGCTCCAATCATGTGCCTTTGTGCATACAAGAGACTCACTTCAGATCTAAAGATACACACAGACTGAAGGTGAAGGGATGGAAATAAAATATTCCATGTAAATGGAAACGAAAAAAAAGAAACGCTAGGGTAGCAATGCTTATAACAGACAAAAGAGAATTTAAAACAAAGACTGTAAGAGGAGATAACAAAGAGCATTACATAATGATAAAGAGATCAATCCAAAAAGAGGATATAACAATTTCAAACATGTATGGACCCAATATAGAAGCACATAAATATGAGCAAATTTAATGAACACAAAGGGAGAAATTGTAATACAATAATAGTAAGGGATGTTAACACCTCATTTACATCATCTGGATATATATATTCCAGACAGAAAACTGATAAAGATACATTGGCATTAAATGACACATTAGACCACACAGACTTAACAGATAAATACATAACATCCCACCCCAAAACAGAAGAATACACATTCTTCTCAAGTTCACATGGAACATTCTTCAAGAGAGATCATTTGCTAAACCACAAAATAAGTATCAATAAATTTTAGGAAGGCTGAAATCATATCAAAGATCTTCTCTGACAACAATGATATGAAACTAGAAATTGATTACAAAAAAAAACCTGGAAAAGGCACAAATATGTGATGACTATACAGCCAATGGGTCAACACAGAAATCAAAGAGGAATCCAAAAAATACCTGGAGAAAAATGAAAGTGAAAACACAACATTCCAAAATCTGTGGGATACAGTTAAAAGCAGTTCTAAGAGGGATGCTTATAGCAATACAGGCCCATCTCAACTAATAAGAAAAATCTCAAATAAACACTCTAAACTTACATCTAAAGGAACTAGAAAAAGAACAAACAAAACTCATAGGAAGAAGGAAGTAACAAGTATCAAAGTAGAAATACATGAAATAGAGACTAAAAGAAAAAAAAAACAAGAAAAAACATTAATGAAACTGAGAGCTGGTTAAAACAATAAACAAAACAATAAACAAAATTGATAAACCGTTAGCCAGACTCATTAAGAAAAGAGAGGGCCCCAATAAATAAAATCATAAATAAAAGAGAAGTTACAACCAATACCATAGAAATATAAAGAATCATGAGAGTACTATGAACTGTTGTATGCCAACAAACTGGGCCACCTAGAAAAAAATGGATAAATTCCTAAAAACATAAAATCTTCCAAGGGTAACTCAGGAAGAAATAGAAAATCTGAACAGACTGATTACTAGCAATGAAATTGAATTCGTAATTTAAAAAACTCCAAAAAACAAAAGTCCAGGGCCAGATGGCTTCACAAGTGAATTCTACCAAACATTTAATAAAGAGTTAATACCTATCCACCTCAAATTATTCCAAAAACTTAAAGAAGAGGAATGCTTACAAACTTATTCTATGAATCCAGCATTACCCCAATAACAAAACCAGACAAAGACACTATTGAAAAAAGGAAATTATAGCCAGTATCTCTAATGAATCCAGATGCAAAAATCTTCCTTAACAAAATATTAGCAAATTAAATTCAACAATACCTTAAAAGGATGACACACCATGATCAAGTGGGATTTGTTCCATTTATGCAAGGATGTTTCAATATTTATGAATCAAATAATGTGATTGCCACATTAAACAATAAAGGGTAAAAATTATATGACCATCTCAATAGATGAATACAAAGCATTTGACTAAATTTAATAGCAATTTATGATAACAACTCTCAACAAAGTGAGTTTCGAGGGAACATACTTCAACATAATAAAGGCCAGATATGACAAGCCCACAACTAACATCTTACTCAATGGTGAACAGCTGAAAGCATTTTCTTCTAAGAAGGATGCCCACTCTTGCCACTCATTCAACATAGTACTAGAAATTGTAGCCAGAGCAATTAGGCAAGGAAAAGAAATAAAAGACATCCAGATCGGAAAGGAAGAAGTAAAACTCACTATTGCAGATGGCATAATTGTGTATGTAAAAAACCTAAAGCACCCACCAAAAACATATGAACAGGGTACCAAATTGATATGCAGAAATCAGTTGCATTTCTATACACTAAGAATGAACTTAGAAAGAGAAATTGAGAAAACAGTTCCATTTACAATTGTATCACAAAGAATGGGATACCTAGGAATGAATTTAACCCAGGAGGTAAAAGAACTGTATTCTGAAAACTATAAGACGTTGATGAGACAAATTGAAAATGATACAAACAAATGGAATGATACGTAATGGTCCGTGGGTTAGAAGAATTAATACTGTTAAAATGTCCACACTACCCAAAGTAATCTACAGATTCGATGCAGTTCCTTTCAAAATACCAATGGCATTTTTACAGGACTAGACCATATAATCGCGACATTTGTACAGAACCACAAAAAAGCCTAATTGCCAAAGTATTCTTGAGAAAGAAGATCAAAGTGGAGGTATCATGCTCCCAGATTTCAGACAATCCTACCAAGCTATAGTAATCAAAACAGTATGGGAGTGACACAAAAACAGACACAGAGATCAACAGAAGAGACAGCCCAGAAATAAACCCATGCTTATATGGTCAATTAATCTATGACAAAAGAGGCAATCATATACACTGGAGAATGATAGTCTCTTGAATAAATGGCGTTGGGAAAACAGGACAGCTACATGCTAAAGAATAAAACGGGACCACTTCCTTACACATATGCAAAAATTAAATTAAAATGAATTAGTGACTTAAATGGAAGATCCCAAATCATAAAACTCCTGGAAGAAAACTTAGGCAGTAATATCTTAGTGATTTTTTCGGTTCTATCTTCTTAGCTAAGGAGAACAAAAGTAAAAATAAACAACTGGGATTACATTAAACGAAAAAGCTTTTGCACAGCAAAGGAAACCACCAACCAAATGAAAAAGCAATCTCCTGAACGGGAGAAAAAAAATTGCAAATGATACACTCAATAAGAGGTTAACATCCAAAATATATAAAGAACTCATATAACTCAATATAAAAAATCAATCTGATTAAAAAATGGGAAGAGGGCCTGAACAGACATTTTTCCACAAAAGACATGCAAATGGCCAACAGGCACATAAAAAGATGCTCAACATCACTAGTCATCAGGGAAATGCAAATCAAATCCATGGTGAGATATCTCACACTTGTCAGAATGACTAGTATCAAAAGGACAAGAAATAACAAGTGTTGACAAGGTTGTAGAGAAAAATGAACCCTTGTTCACTGTTGGCGGAAATGAAAATAGGTACAGCCACTGTGGGAAACAGTATGTAGGCTCCTCAGAAAATTAAGACTAGAACAACCATACAATACAGCAATTCTACTTCCAGGTATTTGTCCTCAGGAAATGAAAACACTAATTTAAAAAGACATATTCATCTCTATAATCACAGTGTTATTTAAAATAGCCAAGATATGGAAGCAACCTAAGTGTCCATCAGTAGGTGTATAAATAAAGATGCTGTAGTATATATGTGCGAGGGAATATTACTCAGCCATGAAAAAGAATGAGATCTTGCCATTTACAACAATATGGACAGAGCTAGAGAGTATCATACTAAGTGAAATAAGTTGGACAGAGAAAGACAAATACCATATGATCTCACTTATATGTGGAATCTAAAAACCAAAATGAACAAATGAAACAATATTCTGTTTAGAAGGTAGAGAATATTCTATATAGAATATAGAGAACAAACTGATGGCTGTCAGAAGGGAGAAGGTGGAAGAATGGATAAAATAGGCGAACGGGATTAATAGGGTCAATCTTCCAGTTACGAAAATTCATGGTGATGTAATGCACAGCATAGGGAATATAGTCAATAAAACTGTCACAACTTTGTATAATGACAGATGGTAACTAGACTTATTGTAGTGACAATTTCATACTGTATGTAAATACAGAATCACTATGTTGTATACCTGAAATGAATACAATATTATCAATTATTCTTCAATAAGAATAATAAAATTTGTGATTTAGATAAAGCAATGCTTGGAAGAAAATTACAGCCTTATGTGCATTGTTAGGGAAACAAATGCTAAAAATCGATGATATACTATACAGCTAAATAAATTAGAAAAAGAGCATTAGAAGTCAAAATTATGAAATAATTTTGTAAAAGGCAGAATCAGTGAAACAGAAACAAATGCCCAATATTAAAGACAAATGAAAATAAAAGTTAGTTTTTGGAAACCACATAAAATTGATAAACCTCTGGTAACATTTATTTTAAAAATAGGAAAAAGACCCAAGCAACATCAGGAATGAAAGAGGCATCCTTACAGATCCTACAGACACTAAAAATATCATAAAGAAGTTTCATAAATTAACTTGTGACAATAAATTTGAAAATCTTAGATGAATTTAAACTCTAGACAAACATAGCTTACCTAAACTAATACATGACGAAATAGAAAATCTGAGTAGTCCTATATCTATGACAGAAATTATAAACATTTTGCCAGGTTCAGAGGATTCCAGGTGAAAAAGCCTCTGCCCTTTCCCCAGAGAAATGCTCTGTCTCAAAAATAAATCTAGTTAGAGGAACAGGCTTAGTTCTATGAAGGCTTTCTTCAGACAGAGGTGGAGGGGAGCACACTCTAAGGCAGAGGGAACATAACCATCCAAGAAGCAACAGCAAGTGGATGAACCCTGTGCAGAGTCCTGGGTTCTCCAGAGGATTTCCAGGAGATAGCACTGGAAAAGGATGTTAAGACCAAATTTTGTAGATCCTGACAAGTTAGAGTGAAGAGCCTGTAATTATTTTGGTAGGTGTTTTGGAGCCCAGGAGCAGAAGAAGAAATCCTTAGGAATACAAAGGTGGAAGTAGTGGCAGAAGGATTAAAAGAAGAAGTGATTAGAGAGGAAGGGAAATGGTGACCAGGCATGAGGCTACAACAATTAGGGTGAGACAGAAAGAAACTAACATTAACTCAGACCCTACTGAAAGCCAGGCAATATACCAGGCACTGCATTAGTCACGGCATGTAGCTCTCATACCGATTCTATGATATTACTGCCTCTGTTTTGCAGGTGGGGAGACCAAGTCATGGGCTAAAAATAGCTTGCTTAAGATCATACAGGTTTAGAAGTGGGACAACTGAGACTGGTATCCAGGGGTGACTCCAGCCCAGGTTCTTTCTCTTCATTCTTTTCTCCTCTCCTAAAAGTGAATGAGTGACATTAACAGCCTAGGGTAGACGGCGTGGGTAAGTATAACAGAGTGGACAGGCAGGGAAAGAGATCAGCGAAAGGGCTAGGGACAAAGGAAGGACACAGGGCTGAAGAAGGTACACATCATCTACCTGCCCAGTATCATTCCCTGAGATGAAGTACAACAGCACTGGTGGTTGTTACCATGGGTACGGAAGATGATCCATCTTCTTCCAGTGGGAACAGATGATGGGACACTACACCCATGAGTTCAGTTTTACTTTCTGTAAAATGAGGATTGGAGCTGCTTTCACAGGGTTCTTGTAAGCAGCAGAGATTCCTTGCCCAGCATGTGTAGTACAGGTCCCAGCACAAGGTAGACACTCACGAAATGGATCTATTGTGATCAATAATAACGGGTGTCCAATAGGAATTTACGTCAGGGGAAAAGGGATAAAGGGCATTGACTCTGAGCAGAGAAAAGCATCTCGTCACAGAAACTCCTCCTTTCCTGTCCTGTTCCTGGAAGTGAGGAGGAGCACTGCAGCCTACAGTCACCTGGGTTAGGCTTTGCCATAGACTGGTTGGAGATCTCCGGACTGAAGAAGTTCAAAGAGGGTGAACTTGATAACATGATTCTTAAACATACCCATTTACAACTTGTATCCCCCCCCCATGGACATCACCTACCCTCTGCATAACCTACTGAGAAGCAGCGAGGGCAGGATTATCAGTCTTATATCCCAGGTAAGTGAACTGGTGCTTATGTAAGGCTTGCCCTCTTACCAAATGTCACAAAACAAGTTAGTGGGAGAGCCAGGCTGAGAACTCAGGTGTTCAGACCCTGGGAAACAAGGCTGTTAACCTACCCCCGTGCTTGATATCTGGATCAAAGAAGAGTGAAACCATGCTGTGAGAATTATTTTGATAAACTCTACGACTATGGTTTATTATGAGTTTTATGTTGTTTTGTGCTTTTGCTAGCCCCTGAAGATACAGATATATTTCCCCTTACTTCAATAGAATAACTGCCACCTTATCTTCTTGCAATTTTGTAATTAAATTTTTTTCTCACTTCCACTCTGGCTCTTAAGGAGCCAGAGCCACACTTAAGTGGTTCAACCACACTATGTCCCTGGTGTTCAATACAGGCTCTGACACACAGTATCCATTGAATAGTTTGTGAAGAAAGGAAAGAAAAAGGGAGACAGGAAGGAAAATGGAAGGAGAGAAGGAACGAGGAAAGGAGAGTTGTTGGAGTTTGGGTTCTAGAAGCAGAATGCCTGAGTCTGAATCCCATTTCTCACCAATGGGAACCTTGGAAAGGCCACTTATCTGCCTAAGAATCTAGACGTTCAGGGACCAACCTCCAACCGGCACTGTAGATGCGCTCCACTGAATCTACCTTGCAGACGGGGGCATAGGCTCATGGGATTTGGGAACACACTGAGGTTTTATGGTGAGGCTGTGATGGAGCCTGGCTCCAAAGCCTTTGCTCCCCCATCTCAGCCTACAGCCTCCCCAGTTATGGTAGAAAACAGACAGACCCTTTCCCTATTAACTGCACTTGGGGGAGGCAGGTTTTCCAAGGTGACCAAACCTCCAGTGACGGAGCTGACAGCAGAATATTTGGGACACTATAAAGGCACCACTCAATTTAACATGAAAGTCTTCAGTGACTCATTTTAGGAAGAAGGCCAAGTACTTGCTTCTATCAGCTGGGATTAGGAAAAGGAATCAGAGTAGGACAGTCCTTGGAGCAAAATGATAGCACACGAAATACTGACGCCTTTATTCCTGACCATGGGCAAGAAACACAGCATTCGTTCATTCCGATCCATCCTTTGAAAGTGAATAATGAGGCTGAGAAGTCTTCGAATGTGACGATGACACCTGCTTCTTTCACCCTTCCCATCAATTACAATAAGAAATCTTTTAATGAGCTCTACTATACGGAAGTTTCATATAAATTAGAAACAACACTCGCCTCTGGCTCCTTACTTACAAAATAAACCATGCTCTTTGCTGCCTGAGACATCTCACATATCACAGTGAATGGATCACGGACTTGGAAGCTCCTGGTTGAACTCTAATTCGGAGAAGGATGAGTCATTCATTTGATTATTCATTATTGGTCTCTGCTCTCAAGGAGCTCAGAAACTGGTGGAAGTTTCGGATAGGTAAACCAGTAATTTTTAGAAGGTGTGGTGAGTGACCTGACAGAGGCGAACCTAGGGGACTCTGAGAGTTCAGTGGAAGCAATGATGAAAACAAGAGTTAGTGGGGTTAGGGTGGGCAGTCAGGGAGGTCTTCCTGGAGGAAGTGAGGGACAGATGAACAGGAGTGGACTAGGAAAAGAAACAGACCATAATTGACTCTTAAATACAGACAACAATCTGAGGGTTGACGCGGGGAGGGTGGGGGAGAGGGGAAAATGGGTGATGGGCATTGAGGAGGGCACCTGTTGGGATGAGCACTGGGTGTTGTACATAAGTGATGAACCATGGGAATCTGCCCCCAAAACCAAGAGCACACTTTACACACTGTATGTTAGCCAATTTGACAATAAATTATATATTTTTTTAAAAAGTTAAAGTGGGCGCCTGGGTGGCTCCATCGGTTAAGCATCAACTTCGGCTCAGGTCATGATCTCACAGCTCGTGAGTTCGAGCCCCGTGTTGGGCTCTGTGCTGACAGCTCGGAGCCTGGAGCCTGCTTTGGATTCTGTGTCTCCCTCTCTCTCTGCCTCTCCCCTGTTCGCTCTCTCTCTCTCTCTCTCAAAAATAAATAAAACATTAAAAAATAATAATAAATAAAAAAGTTACAGAAACAGAGGGCAAGGCATTTCAGGTGGAGGAGGAACACACTGAAAGGCAAGAATGTGAGCCTCGTTACCCTGGAGGATATGCGTGGGGAAGGGTTGCAGCTGAGGAGAACTGCAACGACCAGATCGCTTGGGATCTAGAATACCTGCTCAGGGCTTGGACTTTATCCTGTAAGACACAGCGTGCCAGCAAACTCTTAAGGGGTGAAATTAGATGAGCACAATTGTGGTCAGTTAGGTGGGTCACTGTGGAGGCATCTGGAGACCAAACTGGAAAACATTTCAGTGCCCTGGGACTGGGAAGGATTACAAGCTTTGGAGCTGTGATAATCTAATTAAGGACGTTACACAGAAATGGAGAAAAAAGATCACATCCCAACATCTGCAAAACTGTTTACTAAGAAGTACATTAGATAGAGCAGAGATAGTATCGGTAAAGGAGTTTCCAGTGATGCACACAAGTAAAAGAAGATTTTAAAAAGGTTAGATGTAATCAATTTAGCTTCAGATGTTTACACACCGATGCCAGAAGGAAGAAAAGAAAACAGGCTTTATGGTCACAGACCACAGGTGCTTGCCTCTCTGCCTGCTCACAATTTCATGTCCTCAGCAAACTGTCCTTGATGCTCTACTATGTTTCAGAGGAGAGAAGTGGAGCTTGGAGAAGCGGCCAAGGGCACCTGCTGAGCAAGCCGCAGAGCGAAGACCAAGCAAAGGTTTATGTGACCGGAAATCCCATTCCCATCCCTTATGCCACTGCCACAGGCAAAGAGGCACTTTATAAGGGACTGGGTGCAGCAATGGCCCCTATGTGTTGATATCCCCTCTCCCCACACCGTAACTCCCCACACTGACCTCCAGCTGCCATGTGACCTGCACTGGCCAAGGGGACCACAGCATCCATGATGCTGTGGAACTTGCAGCCTGCTCGTGTGCCGGGGCTTACCCTCCACTGACTCTGCCCTGGGAGCGATCCTGAGCTAGCCGGCTGGAGGGGCGGGGGACACGTGGCCCAGGCTCCCCAGCCAACAGCCAGAACAACCCCCCGAAGCAAAGCCACTTCGCTGACGGATGACTGAGCGCAGAGATAGGAGAGCCCCCAGCTGGGACCACTCGGGCCACAGCCCAGTCAAGTCAGCCCCAAGTTCTGACCCACAGCATCATGAGCTCCATCAATGGCGGCCGTTTTAAGCCCTAGTTTGTTTCGCAGGGGGCTGGTTCTGTCACAGTTACTGGTGAATCTCAGCTGGCTGAATGGTCTACACTGCCGAAGAGTATAAGTTTGAGGCAAAGGAAAATCCTCCCCAGCCATTTGACTTTCCAGAGAAAACTGTACTTTGGAAGGAGTTTTGCCAGCATTGTTTCAAGAAGCGATCTAGCTGGCTGACAGGGAAGGGGTGAATCCTTTCCCAATGATCTGAAAGAATTTTATCTACCCTTTCCGGCACCTGTTGTGCCTCCAGAGGCAGGGCCCAGTGGATCGTGGTTCGTTAATTATGAATCGTGGATCGTAGCTCCTGAAAAGCCCATGGAGCCTCTGGATATGAGATCTGCTGTGAGGGATATGCTTTTCTCTTCGTGTTGACTTAAGCCAAGCAAAGCTTTGTGTTTCCCCTCACAGAGTTGCTTCCGAGCCCATAAGTAATTTGATTCCACTTTTCATTTCCCTAAGAATCTAAAAATCATAAGGTCTGATCACATCCCCAAAGACTATGGTCCGTAGGCATCTCTAGGGTTAACAGAAATAACCTCATTGAACATTCTATTCTCTGTTTCCTCAAAAATAACATGTAAATGGAGGTACTTAGTGAACAGAATTGTTGTACGGTTTAAAAATTTTTTAATGTTTTATATATTTCTGAGACACAGACAGAGCACAAGCCAGGGGAGGGGGCAGAGAGAGAGGGAGACGCAGAATCTAAAGCAGGCTCCAGGCTCTGAGCCATCAGCACAGAGCCTGATGCAGATCTCGAACTCAAGAGCCGTGAGATCATGACCTGAGCTGAAATCGACCTGAACTGACTGGGCCGCCCAGGCACCCCATAGAATTGTTGTAGTGTTTAAAGAAAGTGTGTGCAAAAAGTTAGAATAAATGCAGATGAAACCCTCCATAAGATACTATCTCATACCCATTAGGATGGTTGCCATCAATGAGTCAGGGGGATGAAAAGTTCAGCACAGGGGACATAATCATTAATATTGTAATAACAGTGTATGATGACAGATGGTAACTGCCCTTATTGTGGTGAGCGTTTCATAATGTATAGAATTGTCAAATTACTACGTTGTACACTCGAAACATTATATGCCGGCAATGTTTTAAATTTTAAAAAAGAGACAGGGGGCACCTGAGGGGGTCAGTCAGTTAAGCGTCCGACTGTTGATTTCTGCTCAGGTCATGATCTCACAGTTCGTGAGAGCAAGCCCCCCCGTCACGCTCTGTGCTGACGGCACGGAGCCTGCTTGGGATTCTCTCTCTGCGCCTCCCCTACACCCTCACTCTCTCTCTCTCTCTCTTTCTCAAAGTAAATAAATAAATTTAAAGAGAGAGAGAGAGAGAGAGAGACAAAATTGGCGACAGTGTGGAGAAATCAGAGCCCCGTGTCCTGTGGGTGGGAATGTAAAATGTAGGACTACTACAGAACACAGAATGGAGATTCTTCAAAAACTTAAAAATAGAATTACCGTATGATCCAGGAATTCCACGTCTGGGTATGTATCCAAAAGAACTGAAAGCGGCATCTCAAAGGGATGTTTGCACATCTGCGTTCGTAGCACCGTTATTCACAACAGCCAAAATGTAGAAGCAACATGAACTTCATCTGGATGAATGAATGAACGGAATGTTGTGTATACACATGTGTACACATATACATGTACACACACACATATGTATGCACACACGCACACAATCAAATATTATTCAGCCTTTAAAAGAAGGAAATTCTGCGATCTGCTATGGGATGGATGAATCTTGAGGACCTTATGTGAAATAAAGCCAGTCACAAAAATACAAGGGCTGCGATTCCGCCTATATGAGGTCCCTAGGATAGTCAAACTCACAGAGAGGGAAAGTAGACCAGGGGTGGCCAGGGGCTGGGGGCAGGGGGGTCAGGAGTCGGTGTGCAATGGGGACAGAGTTTCAATTCCAGTTTCACAAGACAAAAAATGTTCTCGAGATGGGTTGTGCAACATTGTGAATATACTTAACACTATCGGACTCTGTGCTTAAAAAGGGTTAAGACGGCACACGTTATTTGTTTTTTTATCATCATTGGAAAATGTAAAATAAAGATTCGAGAGACTGTCTGCCTTTAGTGCTCTGCAGATACGTATCAAGTGAAGAAAGGAAAGAATGCAGAAAGGCAGGAAGGAAAGGAAGGAGGGCGGGACAGTAACACCAGACCACTTGTCACAGTTCCTTCATTAACCCTCATATACAACAAACTTCTGAGTCTCAGCTTCGGCTCTTAACATGTCTGACCTTAAAATTATCAACCTCGCTGGGACCCATTCTGGCATCTGTTATATTTGGGTACCACCCAATGGCCTGAATTCTTTTGGGAACGGAGATAATTAAGGTAGAACCTTCTGGAAACCACAAAGTTCAGTGAAAAGCTTGCCAGCAGCAGCCATAGAAGGAGGAAAAGCAAGAGCAGTGGTGGCCACGCATGACAGAAATACTATTGTAACAGGGCACAGTATTTTTATACTCGGATTTTGGAAAACCTCTAAAATATCCAGCGTTAGCACTCACTGCATGAAAGGGTGAGTGTCTCAGGGCGTCTGGGTGGCTCAGTCAGCTGGGCGTCTGACTTCAGCTCAGGTCACGATCTCATCACTTGGGAGTTCGAGTCCCGCCCCATCTGGCTCTCTGCTGGCAGCATGGAGCCCGCTTCGGTTCCTGTCTCCCTCTCTCTCTGCCCCTCCCCAGCTTGTGCTTTCTCTCTGTCTCAAAAATAAATAAAAGCATAAAAAAGGGGGGGGGGTGGCGAGGGTCTCCCAAATCACCAATTCAGCTAACGTGAGCAATGACACTGACCAGCATCATTTTGCGGTGGCGGTCCTATATTTAGAAAGAAAAAGCAGAAACACCTGAATTTCTCTTACTTAAAATAGCAAAATAAGGAACATCAGATACACAAGGGCACACTGTGTCTTCAGGTCCCCTTCTTTGCAACATGAGAGTTCCAGAAGAGCATCGCAGCTGCCCCAGGGGCATAACTGACCCTGAAAGCACAGGACATTTGCACACCTGAATTCCTCCGTGTAGGAGACAACAGGCATCACCGAGGGCATGGGTTTCGGACACGTAGCCGCCTAAGTCTGTGTTCCACCTACTCCAGTCAGCAGCTGTTATACTTAACAAAGCACTTTATATCACTTGGGGCCTCATTTTCATCCCTGTAAAATGGGAACATCAAGAGGTGGCTTCTTAGCAATATGGCAGGTTGCATGTCCCAAAGACACCCACGGTGTTACCTTAGCGATGCTGGACGAAATAAATACATCCGTAGCTGAGGTTGCCAACACGGACGAGATAGTTGGAAATAAGAGAGGTAGGTTGAAACTCAATCCCTGGTTGGCCCGGCCACATTTGCTGATCTCAGAAAAAAAGAGACATGTGTTTCCATCATCCAAAAGAGCCAAGGCCTTGGCCTTGGGAACTGAGATCCAATAAAGCCAGGCCTCTCTTAGGGCTACATTCTCAGTGATATAGCAGTATAGGAATCTCAGTGCTAGAGCTGTCTAGGAAAAAGAAACCTAAGAGCTACACAGAATTCATCAGGGAAAGGAGACCCAAAGGAAAATTATCTTCCTTGGCCAGGACTCTGGAAGGAAAGAAACAAGGCACCCCCAAAAGCGTAGAACGATAGGCCTGCCCTCCTACACTTTTGGTGTTCAAAGGTACTCCCCCTCGTGATTGCCACCCCTTAGGTTCAAGAATTTACTTAAGTTGTTTGCACTCTTTAGTGCCTGTCAGAATCAAGGATGAACACCTTTTGGAGGGAGAAACGATTAAAAAAAAAATTATAGGCGAAATTTAAGTGTTTATAGATGAAAATAATGAGATGTGGAGGGAAATCCTCAAATATTTTTTAAAAGAAGTAGCCTCTTATTTATTTATTTATTTATTTATTTTTAATTTTTATTTCTTTTTGAGGGAGAGAAAGAGCGTGAAATCAGGGGAGGGGCAGAGAGAGAAGGAGACAAAGGATCCGGCTCTGTACTGACAGCAGAGAGCCGATGTGGGGCTCGAACGCATGAACCGTGAGATCGTGACCTGAGCCAGTGCTGGATGCTTCACCGATTGAGCCACCCAGGTGCCCCAATCCTCAAACATTTTTATGAGGCTAGTAACATCTTGATACCAAAGTCCAGACAAGTGCACTCTTGTTTACAAGCATAGTTAGCAAAAACTTCCTGAAGTGGAAATCAAAAAGAACAGCGCACAGAAAAATAATACCACAGGAACAGGTTGGGATTGACCCTATGCAAATGTTTCAATATAATAAAAATCCACTCCTACTGGAAAACACAGGCAGGACGCTCTTGAACATGGTCTCAGCACTATGTTTTTGGATCTGTCTCCTCAGGTAAAGGCAACAAAAGCAAAAACAGATAAGTGGAACTACATAAAACTGAAAAGCTTTTGCACGGCAAAAAGAAACCATCAACAAAATGAAAAGGCACCTTGCAGAAGGACAGAAGATATTTGCAAATGATACATCCAATTAGGGGTTAATCTCTAAAATACATAAAGAATTCCTACCACTCCAACTCAAAAAAACACTCTGACCTGAAGACAGACTTCTTCAAAGAAGGTACACAGACACATAAAAAGATATCTGATGTCACCCATCATCAGAGAAATGCAAATCAAAACCACACTGTCAACTTATACCTGTCAGAGTGGCTATTATCAAAAGGACAAGAGATAACAAGCGTTGGTGAGGATGTGGAGAAAGGGGAACGCTTTTGCACTGTCGATGGGAATGCACACCAGTGCAGCCGCTCTGGAGAACTGTATGGGAGGTCCTCAAAAAGTGGAAAACAGAACCACCATATGATGCAGAAATTCCGCTTCTGGGTATTTATGCAAAGAAAACAAAACCACGAACTCAAAAAGACCGTACACCCCTATGTTCGTTGCAGCATTATTTACAATAAAGAAATGGAAGCAACCTAAGTGTCCTAATAAATGAATGGATAAAGATGTGGTTCATATATATTATACATATTATATACGATGGAATATTACTCAGCCGTAAAAAATAAAACCTTGCCATTTGCAGCGATGTGGATGGCCCTAGAGGGTATTATAGTAGGTGTGATAAGTCAGAGAGATAAATACCACATGATTTCACTTACATGTGAAACGCAAAACAAACAAAACAGAACAGAAACAGACTCAAAAATAGAACAATCTGGTGGTTGCCAGAGGGGAGGAGGGTGGAGGGGAAATAAATAAGACACAGGCATGCAACATACTGCACAGGCAACATAGTTCATAATACTGTAAGAACTTCCTATGGCGACACGGCAGCTAGCTTATCTGTTGATTTATTGTTGATGATGATATTGATCATGGTGATCACTCCACAACATATATAAATGTCAAATCACTCTGCACTGCACCTGGAACTAATAGAATGTTGTATGTCTACCATAATTCCATGAAAATAAATAAACAAATGCCCTCCTCAATGGAGGGCACCTGTTGGGATGAGCGCTGGGCATTGCGTGGAAACCAACTGGATGATAAATTATATTTAATAAATAAATAAATGTAAAAAATGATGTTATAATGATGGTTGTGCAACTATATACACTAAAAGCCACCGAACTGTGCACTTTAAATGTGTGACTTGTTATCTCAGTGAAACTATTATAAAACAGACAACAATGAAATCAATCAATGCAATAGGCCATATTAACAGAATAAAAGAGAAAACTATGATAGAGATTTAATGGATGCAGGAAAAATTTGTAGGATCCAACCCTCATTCATAATACTCACAAACCATATACTAGGAATTTATCTGATGAAGGGTTTTCTTTTTTCTGAACCTACAAGTATAATATATTAAAATCATTCTATTTAAGATCAGATTAAGACATTGTACCAAAGATCCCAGCCAAGAACAGTATCATGAGAAATAAAAACAAAAACTACAAAAACTAGTGAAGGAGAATCATCATTATTTGCAGGTAATATGATTGCTTACCTAGAAAAACCCAAGATCATCAAATATAAATTATTAGACTATTTCTGCATGCAAGATCAATGAAGGAAAGTAAATTGCGCTGTTGTCACGAGCAACAAGCAATTCGAACATATACAGTTTTAAAAAGATACACAAATATAAGATACCTAGGAATAAATTCCACAATTGGCATACAATTGTTTGTGGTGAAAATTGTTTACGGAGAAAATTATAACACTGGGTGAAAGGCATTATAAAAGACATAAATAAATGGAGAGAAAGAACATGTTCATGGATTCAATAACATAAAAGTGTCAGCTCTCCTCAAATTAATCTATAAACTCAATGTGTTTCCTGTCAAAACCAGTTTTAACGGAACTTGACAAATTGATTGTAAGTCTGTATGGGATTATGATGATATCCAAGATAAAATCTGAAGATGGACAGGATGGAAAGTCTTTACCAAGCAGAACCTGAAACTTCTTACAAATAAAGCTCTAATGAGAAAGCAAGTGAGTGCCTGGCGGAGGGATAAACAAACAGACCAGAGGAACAGACCCAAGCAGTATGGAAATGTGACAAGGGACAAAGGTGACATTTATAGGTCAGTGAAGCCAGATGTGGGAAAGTACAACCAACAAAGGAAAAGACTGGTAAATTTACTATATTGAAATGGAAACTTCTCGGGGCGCCTGGGTGGCTCAGTAGGTTGAGCGTCCAGCTCTTGATTTCGGCTCAGGTCACGATCTGATGGTTCATGGGATCGAGCCCCACATCGGGCTCTGTGCTCACAGCTTGGGGTTCTCTCTCTCCCTCTCTCTCTGTCCCTCCCCCACATGCTCTCACTCTCTCTCTCAAAATAAATAAATCAACTTAAAAAAAAAACAGACCCTGAAATTTCTATGTGTCAAAATGCAGGGTAAAAAAGTTTAGGGGCACCTGGGTGGCTCAGTCAGTTAAGCTTTCGACTTCAGCTCAGGTCATGATCTCACGGTTCGTGGGTTCGAGCCCCACATCAGGCTCTGTGCTGAGAGCTCAGAGCCCAGAGTCTGCTTGGGATTCTGTGTGTGTGTGTGTGTGTGTGTGTGTGTGTGTGTGTCTCTCTCTGCCCCTCCCTCACTCGTGCTCTCTCTCTCTCTCTTTCCCTCTCTCTCTCAGAAATAAATAAACATTAAAAGAAAAATTTTTTAAAAAGTTAAAAAAATAAGTTACATTCTTCAAGAATGCATTTGGAGTGCCCCTGACTGACAAAAGATCCATATCCAGGTTGTATAAAGAACTCTATGCTAATAAGGAAAAACAAAAACAATGGTCTAGAAAAAGAATTTAAAGTATAAAAGGTGTATACCACAAAGGGGTAAGCCTTGGAGGTCCTTTGGTCGGTAGGATATAGAACGTCCCAAGAGACCTCCCTCGACTCAAATGTCAGAAATAATCCCACGACGCGGTTAACATCACGGCTTTTCTAAACTGTGAGAAAGAGCTGAGGTGGAAAGAAACGTCCGTGAACCAAGTTCCAGAAAGTGATGAGTCAGCACTGCAGAGGCAAAGAGCACAGCTGTGCTCACGCCTGGCAGGGCACCAGGAGGAGGAGGACCCCCCACAGATGGGAGTCGGGGCGAATGAGGTGAAGCTTTAGGGAACTTGGAACAGCCGTGTGCGTGGGCTGGTACGATGCGTTACAACCTAAGGAGCACCAGCCACCGAGCATGTCTGATCTACCCGCCAGCTCTGTCCCGGGGGGTTACATCAAGCTCAGGGGACAGCTTGATGGGGGCTACGAGGCCCTTTCTCTATGAGGCACACGGGGCCTTCCCCAAGTTCACTACCATTGCTCTCTGAAGGCGGCAGGGCAGCAGAACCGCCAGAGACAGGTCACAGGCATCCCAGACATGAGGGACTGGGGTGGGGGAAGCCCTTCTCGGGCACTCAGGGTGAAGGGACATCTCCCTAAGTACAGAGGGCTCGGGACAGCCATGGCAGAGGAAGAGAACCTCCCAGGGATGCAAACAGCTAGAAGCCAGGCTGTGAAGCAAAGAGAGAACTCCCCCATTGTCCAGAGCGCTGGAAGCTCTGCTGAAGCGGAAAGAGGCTTCCAGAATCTCACTAGTGCTCAGCTGCCAAGCACAACAGAAAGGCAAGTCCTGATCCCGCAGCCAAAACATCTGACGCCAGGGGTGCACTGAGCCAAATTAAACTCCGAGAAAGCGGTGATCCCACTCAGCTATAGACCAAATTACTTCAGACTGTAATTTTTTTTTAAGTTTATTCATTTATGAGAGACAGAGAGAGTGAGGAGGGGCAGAGAGAGAAGGAGAGAGAGAATCCCAAGCAGGCTCCACACCGTCAGTGAAGAGCCTGATGCACGGCTCAAACTCATGAACCGCAAGACCTTGACCTGAGCCGAAATCAAGAGTCGGACACTCCTGACGGAGCCACCCAGGCTGTACTTATTATGGCCTGTCATAAGAGCATACACCTTTCCGGACATAAATATTAGTTAATTCAGTACCTCCTGCTCTGGAACAATTTCTTGTAAATACTTTCAGTATCTACTGCTCCTGTAAAATTTCTTTGGATGCAATAAAATACTACAAAACACACAAAAAATAAAAAAATGCTTATGGTTGGGGAAATAGTCTACGGCAGCACATAAAACACGGCCCAGAAGCTGGTTGTATCAGAGACACACTTTAAAATAATTATGGTCAAAGTGCTCAGTGATTTCACGTAAAAGATAGGCAATGTGTGTGAGGGGATGGGGACTTGGAACAGACGTATGGACTATAAACAGGGAGCCAAATGGAAAAGTTGGATATAAACGATACAACATCAGAAATAAAAGGCCATTATACGGGCCTAGGAACAAACTTGACTAGGTAGAGGAAAGAATCAAGTTAAGTTTAAGTCAGGGCAACAGGAAGATCCAGACTAAAATACACACACGTGCAAAAACAAGGGATAAAAAAATTTTTAAAATACCACCAGAAGCTTCAAGGTCAGAGGGACGACGTTAGTGGATTAACATACATGTAATAGGGGTCACAGAAAAAGAAGAGAGAGAACAGGAAAGAAGTATTGGAAAAGAAAGTGAATAAGAAGTTCCAAGTACCCTGCGAAGGGCAAATACGATGAAACCAGGTCTATGCAGTTACCAGGTGAGGAGGGGTGTGGTTTTGTGTAGGTGATTGATGGGAGGGGGGCGGAGGAGAGGGGGAAATGGGTGATGGGCATTGAAGAGGGCACTTATTGGGATGAGCGCTGAGTGTTGTATATAAGCGATGAATCACAGGAATCTACCCCTGAAACCAAGAGCACACTGCATACAATGTATGTTAGCCAACTGGAGAATAAATTATATGAAAGAAAGAGAAAGAAAGAAAGAAAGAAAGAAAGAAAGAAAGAAAGAAAGAAAGAAAGAGAAAAAGAGAAAGAAAGAAAGAAAGAAAGAGAAAGAGAGAGAGAAAGAAAGAAAGAAAGAAAGAAGGAAGGAAGGAAAGAAAGAAAAAGAGAAAGAAAAAGAGAAAGAAAGAAAGAAAGAAAGAGAGAGAGAAAGAAAAAGAGAAAGAAAGAAAGAGAGAGAAAGAAAGAAAGAAAAAGAGAAAGAAAGATAGAAAAAGAGAAAGACAAAGAGAAAGAAAGAAAGAAAGAAAGAAAGAAAGAAAGAAAAAGAGAAAGAACAAGAAAGAAAGAAAGAAAAAGAGAAAGAAAGAGAGAAAGAAAAAGAGAAAGAAAGAAAGAAAGAAAGAGAGAAAGAAAGAAAGAAAGAAAAAGAGAAAGAAAGAAAGAAAGAAAGAGAGAAAGAAAGAAAGAAAGAAAGAGAAAGAGAGAGAGAGAGAAAGAAAGAAAGAAAGAAAAAGAGAAAGAAAAAGAAAGACAGAAAAAGAGAAAGAAAAAGAAAGAAAGACAGAAAAAGAGAAAGACAAAGAAAGAAAGAAAGAAAAAGAGAAAGAACAAGAAAGAAAATGAAAAAAAATTACTTCAGAATCACACACACAAAATAAAAAAGAAAGAGAAAAAACCCCAGAAACCAGGTCGAGGCACAAGAGAGTCAAACATCTCAAGGCCAAAGATGAAGAGAAACATGTCAGAGAAGGTGGGGAGGCAGACAGGATGGCAACTCAGTACAGTTAACTCTCCCACGAGGGCCGCTGACTTCTCACCAAGAAAAATGGAGCCTGGAAGACAGCAGGGCATGTTTCATGTGGCAAAAAAAGAAACCTAAGTCAACTAAAGCCCCATCCAATAAAAAGACCATTCATAAAAAAGGTGAGATGAAAACATTCCCAGAAAAACGCTGAGAGAATTCATCCTCAGCACACCTGCACCTAAGAAACACTAAAAGAAGCTGAGCTAAAAGAAAGCTCCGGGGAAATGATACCAGATGGAAGGGCCAGATCAGCAAGAAGGAAGGATGAACACCCGAAGACACTTTTTGGGACGAGCACTGGGTATCGTGTGTAAGAGAAGAAACACTGGGTTCTACGCCTGAAGCCAAGACTACACTGTATGTTAACTAACTTGAATTTAAATCTTAAACAAATGACACATTGGTAAATATAAAATATATAAAGGAAAATTTCAAAATAATCGCATACTTACCTGTCTAATATGATATACTTCTTTAAAAGCCATCAACTATTTTTTTATATTATTTTTTGTTTATTTATTTTGAGAGAGAGGGAGACAGAGCATGAGTGGAGGAGGGGCAGAGAGAGAGGGAGACGAAGAATCTGCAGCAGGCTGCAGGCTCTGAGCTGTCAGCACAGAGCCAGATGCGGGGCTCAAACTCACAGACCATTATTAGATCATGACCTGAACCCAAGTTGGAGGCTTAGCCGACTGAGCCACCCAGGCACCCTGAAAGCCATCAACTACTTTAAAATGAAATGACAATGGCTGTGGGACTTAAGACCACATATGGAAATATACTCTAGGCCAACAAAGGCCAAGGGCAGGAGGGGGTCAGCAATAATTTAATAGTGTAAGGTTCTTATGTTGTTAATTCAGACTACAATAAAATTTGAAAGCAGACGGTGATAACTTAAAAATGTATCATCTCTAGAGTAATCATTAAAAGGAGCTACGGGTAAAAAACAGATGATAGAGTGGGATAAAAAATTATGTTATTCACCCAACAGAAAGCCTAAAAAGATAATAACAAATGGAATAAATATTAAACAAATGCCAAAATGGGAGACTTAAATCCAACCATATGAATAACTACATTAAATGCAAGTTTCACTGAACATGCCAGTCAAAAGGAAGAAATTGTCAGAATGAACAACAAAGCAAAACTAACTACATGGTGATTATAAGAAACACACTTTGTATGAACAGCCAAAAAAGTTTAAAGTAAAAGGGTAGGAAAATACATAAAATGAAAACGTCACCTTAAAATAAATGGAACAGATCTAATCATATCAGACAAAGCAGACGTTAAGATAAAGAATATTGCTGGAGATAGAGAAGAACTTTCACCACAATAAGAAGATAAATTCTTCAAGAAAACATGGCAATTCGGAGCCTGTATGCACCTAATAAAAGAGCTTCAAGATGCATGAAACAATCTGACAAAATGAAAGAGAGAAATAGACAAATTCACAAATATATGTGGAGATTCTGACAGCCTTCCTCAGTAATTTTTAAAAGACAGACAAAAGAATCAAGGATTAGAAGACTTGAACATCATAACTAACCAACTTGACCTGATGGACATTTGTAGAATACCGTGTTCGACACCTCAGAACACGTCTTCATGCCGAGTGCACGCGGAATATCCCCCAAGATGGACCACATCATAAGCCATAAAACAGGGCTGGATAAATATCAAAGGGTTGAAATTCAATAGGCTATGTTTTTGATCACCACAGACTGAGTGAGAAGGCAACAACAGAGAGTTCTCTGGAAAACTATTTTCAACAACATGGATGGACCCAGAGGGTTATTAATGCTGAGAGGAGTAAGTCAGAGAAAGACAAAAACCATAATTTCACGAATATGTGGAATTTAAGAAACGAATGAACAAGCCAAGAAAAAAAAAAGAGACAAACAGAAAAAACAGACTCAAATAGAGAGAGTGGTTGCCAGAGGGGAGGTGGGGAGGGCAGGGGTAAAATAAAGGGTAATTAAGAGTGCGGTCCCGTCTGTGATTTCAAGCCCCGCATCGGGTTCTGTGCTGACAGCTCAGAGCCTGGAGCCTGCTTTGGATTCTGGGTCTCCCTCTGTCTCTGCCCCTCCCCCGCTCATGCTCTGGCTCTCTCTGTCTCAAAAAAAGTAAATGTTAAAAACAAATGAAAAACAAGCAAACAAAAAAAGAGTGCACTTATCATGATGAGCACTGAGTATAGAACTGTTGAGTCACCGTATTGTGCACCTGAAACTAATGTAACACTGCATTTTCATTATACTTCAATTAAATAAATTAAGGAGGGCAATTTTGGGATGAGCACTGGATGTCATATGTAAGAAAAGAATGGGTTGGTTCTACTCCGGAAGCCAAGACTACACTGTATGTTAACCAACTTGAATTTAAATAAATTTTAAAAAAGAAACCAAAAAACTAACTAACTAACTAACTAACTAACTAACTAAATAAATACTTAAACAATGCACCTAGGCAGTCATCAACTATTCAACCCATCACATAAAGGAGAAATTATAAGGAAGAAGTTAAAACACTTTGAACTAAATGAAATGAAAACCAACACATTACTTGGTGCAGCTAAAGGAGTGTCTAGAGGGAAATGCATAGCTTTAAATCCTTGCATTAGAAAAGATGAAAGGTGTGAAATCCGTGCTGTTTCCACATGAAGAAGCTAAAACGAAGGAGCCAATTAAATCCAGCATAAGGAGGAGAAGGGAAATAGCAAAAATAAGATTTTAAAAATCAGTTAAGTATAAAGGAGATGAAATAGAGAAAGCAAAAGACCTTTATTTGAAATGACTGATGAAATTGAAAAATTCCTAGCAACATTGATCAAGAGGGGAAAATGGACAGAAAGTGGAATTTACCATCAAGAATAAAAACGGGAATACTACAAGTCCTAGAAACATTTAAAAAAGATAATAAGGGAATATTATGACCAACTTTATGCCAATAAGTTTGAGAACTTAGATAAAATTTCTTTAACAATACAATTTACCAAAACTGACACGAGAAGAAATGGAGAATCTCCATAAATAAATTTATTTTCTAATGTAAAAAAAGGTCCTGCAAAGAAATCTCTAGGAATAGATGGCTTCACAAGTAAATCTGTACAAATATTTACGCAAAACTCAACACCAGTCATATACAAATTCTTTAGCAAACAAAGGAGGAAGCATTTACAAATTAATTTTATGAGGCCAGCATAACTTGGGTATCAGAACTTTAAAAGATGTTAAAAGACAAGAAATTCCTGAGGGTGCCCACATGGCTCAGTTGGTTATGCGTCCAACTCTTGATTTCGGCTCAGGTCGTGATCTCATGGCTCCTGAGATCAAGCCCTGCATCAGGCTCTGTGCTGGCAGTGCAGAGCCTGCTTGGGATTCTCTGCCTCCCTCTCCCTCTGCCCCTCCTCTACTTGCCCCGCCTCTGTCTCTCTCAAAATAAATAAATAAAAACCTAAATTTTTTAAAAAATAAATAAATAAAAGACAAGAAATTATTGGTAAACATCCACATGAACATAGATACAAAAATACTTAACACAGGGGTGCCTGGGTGGCTCGGTCGGTTGGGCGTCCGACTTCGGCTCAGGTCACGATCTTGCAGTCCGTGAGTTCAAGCCCCGCGTCAGGCTCTGTGCTGACAGCTCAGAGCCTGGAGCCTGTTTCAGATTCTGTGTCTCCCTCTCTCTCTGACCTTCCCCCATTCATGCTCTCTCTCTGTCTCAAAAATGAATAAACGTTAAAAAAAATCAAAAATACTTAACATAATGTTTGGAAATTGGATCTAGGCAAAAGGACAATACACCAAGATTAAGGGTGGTTTTCCTAGTAACGCAAGGTTTATTTAACATTCAAATTCTCATCAGTGCAATTCGCCATAGTAACAGGCTAAAACAGAAAACCTGCATGATCATCTCAGTACATGCAGAAAACAGTATTTGTCAAAATTCAGGATCTAGTCATGATCTCAGCAGGGAGCAGAAGGGACCATCCTCAATCTGATCAAATGCATGCATGAGAAACCTATGGTTGACGCCATCCTTCAGGGTATAAGACTGAAGGTTTTCCCCAGTATCAACAAGGCAAGGATGTCTGCTATTACCACCTTAACACTGCCTGAATATTATCGTCAGTCCAAAAGAGCAAAACAGCACCAGCACCGGCACCACCACGACTACTACAATAAAAGTTAAACAGACTTTGAAATACAGAGAAGAAACTGAGGGTTGCTGGAGGGAAGGGGGGTGGGCTAAATGGGTGATGGGCATTAAGGTGGGCACTTGTCGGGATGAGCCCTGGGTGTCGTACGTAAGAGATGAATCACTGGGTTCTACTCCTGAAACCAAGACTACATGATGCGTTAACTAACTTGAATTTCAATAAATGAATTCATTTAAAAAAATAAAAGGGAGCAGGAAAAAAAACCATACAGATTGGAAAAAAAGTAGTAAATCGTCCTTAGTGACAGATGGCATGTAGTGTAGGAAACCGTGCAGGAATTAAAAAGCATGAAAACAAACACTAGAACTAATAAGTTAACGAACAAAAAGTTCCCCTTTCTCCACATCCTCGTCAACATCTGTTGTTTCCTGAGTTGTTAATTTTAGCCATTCTGACAGGTGTAAGGATGTATCTCACTGTGGCTCTGATTTGTATTTCCCTGATGGTGAGTGATGTTGAGTATCTTGTCATGTGTCTATTGGCCATCTGGATGTCTTCTTTGGAAAAGTGTCTATTCATGTCTTTCGCCCATTTCTTCACTGGATTATTTGTTTTTTTGGGTGTTGAGTTTGATTAAGTTCTTTATAGATTTTGGATACTAACCCTTTATCTGATATGTCATTTGCAAAGATCTCTCATTCCGCCGGTTGCCTTTAAGTTTTGTTGATTGCTTCCTTCGCTGTGCAGAAGCTTTTTATCTTGATGAGGTCCCAACAGTTCATGTTTGCTTTTATTTCCCTTGCCTCCCGAGACATGAGGAAAAGAGGACTTATAACAACAATTTTAAAAACATGAAAACAGGAGTAAATTTTAAAAAGATGTGCAAGGTCTCCTCCTACACTGAACAACACCAAATAAGGCTTCAATAAATGGAGAGATACACCATTTTCATAGACAAATTCCCATATTCAAAAACATTTATGGGTGTCTACGCTTGAATCACTGTTCCAGCCACAAAAGGAAGTCTCCATGAACCATGGCCCCTGTCTCCAGTGAGCAGTTTACAAAGTAGACAAATGCAATACTGTGTAAGTGATGTGAAGGAGAGATACACAGATCAAGGACACAAACTAATGCAGCAGCCTGAGGGAAAGCAAGCCTCCAGGAGGAGGTGAAGAGTGGGGGGTTAGCCTTACAGAGAATGGGGGAGTCCAGACAGAGGGAACAGACAAGATAAAGGTGCAGAGGTGTGAAAAGTCATGACGCATCAGAACAGACCATGTAGTTCAAATTGCTGGGACGAGATGTGCAGTTGGGGAATGAAGTTGGAGAAAAAGAGATCAGGGTCTAACCTTCAGGGTCACTCAGAAAAAGAAAACCCTGCCTCTGATTTATTATAGCCATATAAATAAAGTTGACAGCACCCGTTTTTTTAAGCTGTAGCATAATATTTATTTTATGAGCCACTTCATATTAAACATTTTAAATGGGTATGCATATATGTATACAAAAATCTATAACTATAAAACAATTTTTAATTTATTTTTTCATGTTTATTTTTGAGAGAGAGAGAGCACAAGCAAGGGAGAGAGAAGGAGAGACAGAATCCGCAGCAGGCTCTGCACCATCAGTGAGCACTATGTGGGGCTCGAACTCATGAACCTCGAGACCATGATCTGAGCCAAGATAGGGTTGGACGCTTAACTGACTGTGCCACCCAGGCACCCCTATTTTGGTTTCTATTTTGTGTAGTTCTTTATTATATATTTTGTATATACTATGTTTTACATGTTAACAGAAATCGAATTATTTTTATTTAAAAAATACCTATCTTCCAAAATAAAACTATGTAGTGAGAAGAGTGGATCTTTTTAACATTTTGCATTTATGCAAATTGCATTCCTGTCTGTCTCATTATAAGTTTGCTGGATTTTCATATCTGCTTGTATTTAAGTTGTTATTTTGGTTGATGTATTTGAAAAAAAATCCAGCTTAACATAAATATGTATGAGTATTTTAAATTACCTTTCAGATAATTGTGGATATTCGTCTATGATATTAAACAAACTATACGATTGGATATACTTTAAAAAAAAATTTTAGCATGTATTTATTTTTGAGAGACAGAGAGAGAGAGCATGAGGGGGGAGGAACAGAGAGAGAGGGAGACACAGAATATAAAGCTGTGAGCACAGAGCCCAACATGGGGCTCGAATCCATGAACTGTGAGATCATGACCTGAGTCGAAGTCAGATGCTTAACCGACTCAGCCACCCAGGCGCCCCACGATTGGACATACTTTTAAGAAATATGAGTATAGGGGTGCCCGGGTGGCTGAGTCGGTTAAACGTCTGACTTCAGCTCAGGTCATGATCTCGCGGTCTGTGGGTTCGAGCCCCGCGTCGGGCTCTGTGCTGATGGCTCAGAGCCTGGAGCTGCTTCGGATTCTGTGTCTCCCTCTCTCTCTGCCCCTCCCCTGCTCATGCTCTGTCTCCCTCTGTCTCAAAAATAAATAAAACATTTTAAAAAATTAAAAAAAAAAGAAATCTGAGTATAGTTGACACACGATGTTACATTGGTTTCAGGTGTACAAGATTCAACCTCTCTATGTTATGCTGTGCTCACCTCAAGTGCGGCTACACCTGTCCCCACACAGCGCTGTTACGGGATCACTGACTCTATTCCCTGTGCTGCGTCTTTTGTCTCCACGACTTACTCATTCCACGCCTGGAAGCCTGTGTATCTCCCCCTCCCCTTCACCCCCCGCTCCCATACCCACCCCCTCCCCTCTGGCCACCACCAGTGTGTCCTCTGTATTTATAGATGTTTCTGCTTTTACTTTGTTTGTTCATTTGTGGGGTTTTTTTAGATATCACATGAGCATGGCATTTGTCTTTTTAACTTTGCCTTCGAGTCTCTTTCCCACAGCACCTGCGTCACCCCTCGGGACAGCCTGAGAATGGATGCCCCCTCCAGACTCAGCCCTGCCTGGCAGATGAGCGGACAGGATGTCCCCTGCATGTGCTCGGCATCCCCATCTGGAGAGCCCTAAAATCAGTCTCTCTCCCCAGACCTCCTATCACCAGGATGCTTAGCAGGACTCACAGGCTGGTACTTCAACATGGCCATAGCTCCACATGGGGCTGAGCTCTGTTACCCTTAACCATCCCCCCATCCTCAGGCTACCAGCCCAGTTCTACCAGGAGAGGATACATCATCTGGAAAGAAATGATGCTGCCTTCAGGCCTGTCAGTCACTTGACATCTGTCCCCCCGGCAAACCTAACCTTAACCCCAACTCACTCCAATCCATCATTCAGCCAGCAGCCAGAGAAAGCTTTTCAAAAGAAAATACGATCTTCTCTCTTTGCTAGCTAAACCCCCCCAATGGTTTCCCAGAATAAAATCCAGACAGCCATCCCTGCTCACTTGTCCTGCTCTCTGCCTCCCTCTCTCTGTCCTCGGTGCTTGGCTTCAGTAACCCCAACCCTTCAGGACTCGGGATAAACATCATCTCTTCTAGACAGATCCAAACTTTCCCCCAAAGCACTAACAGTTCTTTACCTGTTTTCCATAGTCTCTTTGTCATTTTCTGTTATCGCACTCAATTTATTCCTCATAATTACTTACTCATCTATATTCCCCACTATTTGAACTCCTTAAGATCAGGGACATGGGCGTGTTCCTATCCGCATCGTCTGATGCTGGCACAATCTGAGACACGCATTTAGAGCTGAGCACACACTTGCTGAGTGAACGAATAAATGAATGAATGATTTATTCTGCTCCACTTTCTGGACGCTACCTCCTCCCACTTGCTTAAATCATGCCTGAAGCTGTGACATCCAGGGGACTCTCACTGCATACCGCCAGGACCAGTGACGGACGTATGTCCATTTCCCCAACCCCATCCTGGGTGCCCAGGCTTGCCTTCCTCTCTTCACACTGGCCCAAGAGGCCACTGTGCCCACAGACCAGGTGTTCTGGTCATCCCCTCCCGCTATTATGCCATCTGATTTGCCTCAGTCTCCCGTTATTAAAAGAGAGGGTTCAATGTCTTAGACAACTTAGACAACGTAGCCCCTCGTCACACTTTACCTTCCTTCAGTGCAATGTCCTACCATGAGGCTCCCTAGAGTTGACTCTATTACTGCCATGGAGGTCCCTACAGAGCAGAACGCTGTGGGCACAGTCACTGACCTCGATTTGTTGGCCACTTCCCTACCCCTTCCGCAGAGGATAGATACCTGCCTCCTCTGTGCACAAGTATGAGCCTTTACGATGCCTCCTGCAACATCAGCTACAGATGTGTGCTGACCTGTTTGCTGACCTGTCCGCATCCATCACCAGACGAGGCTCCTTAATTTAATCCACGGCCAAGAAGCCTTGTTGGGTGCCTGCTCCCCCCTCCACGGCAGGTAGGGCTCACATGTAATTCTTCTGTCTCTAGAAGGTCACCAGTGTCTGACAAGAGCAGACATCAGAACGTTTGCTCAATGAATGACTCAACAAACACCTACTTGGCAAGGACTGTGTGCGATGACGTCTTTGTTAAATTAAATGTTTTATGAGCTATTGCCAAGTCAGGTCTCCCCACCATTTTCTGGGCAATTAATTGTTTGATTCTAAGTGCTGAACTTTATATTTATCACAATGAAATTTTAAATGGCTGGGTTTGAACCCAGGACTTAAGCCAAGCAGGCACAAGTGAATCTCGATTTTTCTAGCCATGGCGTAAACAATTCCTTTAAAAAGGGTGTCACTTAAAATTTCCGTAGGGGGTTGAATTAGGGCCCTCAAAAAGACATGTCCACATGAAATCTGTGAACACGAACTTATGCAGAAAGAAGATTCTTTGCAGATTTAACTAAGTGAAGGATCTCATGGTGAGATCTTCCTGAATTAGGGTGGGCTCAAAATCCAACGAAGCATCTCTTTTTATGTTTATTTATTTTTGAGAGAGAGAACACGAGCAGGGGAGAGGCAGAGGGAGAGAGGGGGACAGAGGATTCAAAGGAGGCTCTGTGCTGACAGCAGATAGCCCGATGCAGGGTTCGAACTCACGAACCGTGAGATCGTGACCTGAGCCAGAGTCAGACGCTCAACCGACTGAGCCACCCAGGCGCCCCAATGAAGTATCTTCCTAAGAGACAAAAAAGGGAAGAGAAGAAACAGAGACAGCCATGGGAAGATGGAGGTAGAGACTGTAGAGGTGTGGTCACGAGTCCAGGAGTGCCTAGAGCCTCCAGAAGCTGGGAGAGGCAGGAAGGAGCCTCCCCTGCAGCCTCAGAGGGAGCCTAGCTGTGCTGAAGGCTTGATTTCGGACTCTGCCCTTGACAACTATGGGAGAAAGTGTGTCTGTTGTTTTACAACATCCGGGTTGTGCTATGGCAGCCAGAGGAAACCAACCCAATGTTTTAAGTCTCCTTCCACGTTTCCATCAAAGACTCCCACGTTCACAGAATGTGAACTTAAAACCACCTCGGATAGTTTTTAAAGTCTGTTTGTTTGTTTGTTTGTTTTGAGAGAAAGCGAGCACAAGCAGGGGAGGGACAGAGAGAGAGGGAGAGACAGACAGAATCCCAAGCAGGCTCCACACTGTCAGCACAGAGCCTGACATGGGGCTCGAACTCACAAACCGTGAGATCATGACCTGAGCCGAAACCAAGAGTTGGCTGCTTAACTGAAAGACCCAGGCGCTCCATAACCTTGGATATATTTAAAAAAAAAAAAAACTGTTTCTTTTAAAGTTTATTTATTCTGAGAGAGAAAGAGAGAGAGAGAGGCAGAGAGAGAGAGAGAGAAAGAGAGAGAGAGAGAGAGAATCCCAAGCAGGCTCTGCACTGTCAGTGCAGAACCCGACACAGGGCTTGAACCCACGAACTGTGAGATCAGGACCTGAGCCGAAATCAAGAGTCAGACACTTAACCGACTGAGCCACCCAGGCGCCCCGACCTTGGATATTTCTAAATTAAACTCTCTCCTTTTCTACTGAGAAAGCCACGACCTAGAACAAGAAATCTGTGGGGTATGGGACGCCCCGTGACTCTGATTTGGACCTAGTCATTCTGGTTCTTTCCATCCTGTCCTGGGAAGACTCCAGGGGGCCCTTCACCAGAAAACTCACTTTAATTCCCCAACATCGCCAAACACGCCACGTGGCAGTAGAGACAGCCAGCAGAGACCCCACCCCGACATGCTCATCTCTGGGGGGCAAGGTGACTCTGCTGTGACACGTCCTCGGTCGAAGCGTGCCGCTGCCTGGTCCCCTCCATGGAGGCAATCTCTCGTTAACCCTCACATCTGGATCCCGCCCGCATTTCCCTTTTTCTTTCGAAGATGCCCTTTCCCTCCACCTACATTTGCAGTCTTCCAATTTCCGGCAAGGCCTCCGAGAAAACAGGTGCACGCCCTTCGCTCCCCGACAGTTCAACCCAGCCGGGCCTGCAGACCTCCCCGAAGAAGCCGGGTTCTTTCTTACGCGCCTCCCGGGGAGGAAAAGTCTTCACGGTCGCGGACGGAATGGAAGCAGGACGTTAATCACTAACGCCTTCGGATGTTCTCCTTGTTCACGCAGCATCTTCGGATCCGGTCCCTCCTGGGATGCTCCCGAGGGTGCCCCCCCCCCCCCCCAGGCAGCCTGACGCAGGCTCGCTGCAGTGTTGGAGGACCGTGGCCTTCTGAGGCCGCGGTGGCTGTGACAGAAGAGGTCTGTCTGCTCAGCACGGCCCCTAGTCGCCTCTGGCTAGTTGCTAACGCGAAGGAAGAGACCGCAGTCCTCTCTCCTGATGCGGCTGCCAGGCACAGGGTGCAGCCCCCGGCAGGGCAGCAGGGAGCTGGCAGGACAGCACGGCTAGCCAGTCGGGTGATCCCATCCCGCTGGCCACAGGGCCCGGCCCAGAGGTGACCAAGGCACGTGACCAAGGCCGGCCAGAGGATGCCCTTTTGAGGGCTGCAGGACTGGGCCTTCGTTCAGGCTGGACGTCCCTGGCAACCCCTGGAGGTTCTGAGGGATCCTTTTTCTTCTTCCCGCTTCTGTGTTCCACGTCTCCTCCGACAAACCAGGTTCACCAGGGAGCGTCCTGGGCAGCGCAGTCCTACCAAAGGGCGTAGAGAACTGATGATGTTGTACAGCTGCTTTTGACAAAGTGCGTAAGAGCATCTCTTTAAGCTGGGGCGCCTGGGTGAGGTCGGCGAAGTGTCCGATTTCAGCTCAAGTCGTGATCTCCTGGTTTGTGGGTTCGAGCCCCGCGTCGGGCTCTGGGCGGACAGCTCAGAGCCTGGAGCCTGCTTCACATTCTGTGTCTCCCTCTCTCTCTACCCTCCCCCACTCACTCACTCTCTCTCTCTCTCTCCCAAAAGTAAATAAACATTAAAAAAAATTTTAATATAATTTATTGTCAAACTGGTTTCCATACAACACTCAGTGCTTACCCCAACAGGTGCCCTCCTCAATGCGCATCACCCACTTTCCCCTCCCTCCCACTCCCCATCAACCCTGTTTGCTCTCTGTATTTAAGAGTCTCTTCTGGTTTGCCTCCCTCCCTCTCTGTTGGTAACTTTTTTCCCCCTTCCCTTCCTCCATGGTCTTCTGTTACATTTCTCAAGATCCACATAGGAGTGAAAACATATGGTCTCTGTCTTTCTCTGCCTGACTTATTTCACTTAGCATAATGCCCTCCGGTTCCATCCACGTTCCTGCAAATGGCATGATTTCATCCTTTCTCCTTGCCAAGTAGCAGTCCATTGTATATATAAACCGCATCTTCTTTATCCATTCGTCTGTTGATGGACATTTAGGCTCTTTCCATATTTGGCTATTGTCGAAAGCGCGGCTATAAGCACTGGGGTGCACATGCCCCTATGCATTTTTTTGAAACTGAACATGAGTACATTTCCACCCACGTGTCGTGACCCACTGATTCCACTTCAGGGCATGTACCCAACAGAAACGTGTAGATGTTTGCACCAAAAGACTGTGGCAGAAGATAATAGCAATACTGTTTGTAATAGCCCCCAACTGGAAATAACTCCGAAAAAGCCCATCAATGGTCGAATGAATAAATAAATCATGGTATACCCACACAGCGAAATACTACGTGGCAGTGAGAACGAGCGATCTGAGACTTCCTACACCAGCCTGGAGGAGGCTCAAAACACAGTGTTGAATGAAGTGATGCAGACACAAGACTCCGTCCTGTGTGCCAGGCATGGTGCTGTGGGCACTTAGTCTCCGTCTCATACCCACGGTATGACTGCACTTATAGAAGGTACAAAGGCAGGCTAAGCCAGTCTATGCTTTTCCAAGCTAGGACAGCAGCTATCTTTGGGGAACAGAGCCCGGAAGGGATCCTGGGGGGTGCTGATCTGTCCTTTCTTGTTCTGGGTGCTGGTTATACGGATGTGTTGTTCAGTTTTTGAAAATTCTTTGAGCTACAAACTTATCATGGGCACGCGTTATGTATTTAATTTTTCTAAAAGCTAAACAGCTTGATTTGATTTTTTTAAAGCTTATTTGCATTTGAGAGAGAGAGAGAGACAGTGAACACGAGTGGGGGAAGGGCAGAGAGGGAGAGAGAAGAGACAGAGAATTCCAAGCAGGCTCCACATTGTCAACACAGAGCCCGAAGTGGGGCTCGATCTCACAAAGTGCAAGGTCATGACTTGAGCCAAAATCAAGAGTCGGACATTTGACCAACTGAGCCACCCAGGTGCCCCCAGGCTAAACAGTTTTAAAGAGCAAAGGCTATCCGTCTGGGAAAAGGGGAGAGTTGGTGAGGAGGCACAATTGTAGGTCTTTACATTATCTGAGAGAGGAGTGCCAGGGAGAAGACAGCATGAGGTTCAGGACAGGGAACATGGAACAAGGAGAAGGGCCCGGAGACAGGCTGCAGCTGAGGATAAGTGTAGATTTTGAGAATCACAACTTCCTCGGTACGAACCAGGCGGCCCTGAGAGATGGTTCTGTCCACACCATACCGGACGGCCAGTAAGAGTGCAGATGACCCCAGAGTCACCCTGTCCCATCCCCGTCTTCCTGGAGTCTTCTTCTGTTCTGTCTCCTCCTACTGGCCTCCTGGGTGTCCTGTCGGGATGCTCAGCCCTCCCTGCCCACTGGAACAGTCGTGTGTGACAAGGACAGGGCTCCAGCCCACGTCTGCCTGCCAACAGCCCGTCTTCTCTCCTCTGTGTCCAGCTGCTTCTCTGCCTCCCTTCCAGAGACTCCCTTTCAAGAGAAGGAAGTTATATACCCAGGACCTGATGTGATGAGTCTGGTTAAGAATCTGAAGTGCTGTTGGGTTCAAAGGTTCAAACTGAAGATTCTATTTTTAGGAAAACTTAGATGGGAGCAGACTGTTCTTCACAGACTCTCCTCCACAATGACAAATACTGTATCCAGTAAAAATAGCATGTTGTGTTATAAGTTGGCTTTATAAGATAACGATGCCAAGTGTGGGCAAATCTCTGACCTATCTGGCGAAGGTATCACCTTCCATGCGTCTTTAATCTTCATTGTGGGGACAAGACGTCAGATAAATCTGCTCAGTTGTTTGACATGGAGTCTACGATGAATAATCTAAAGAAGGAGGACAGACGCGCCTGGGTGGCTCAGTCAGTCGAGCGCCCCACTTCAGCTCAGGTCACAATCTCACAGTCTTGAGTTTGAGCCCCGCGTCGGGCTCTGTGCTGACAGCTCGGAGCCTGGAGCCCGCTTCGGATTCTGTGTCTCCCCCTCTCTCTGCCCGTCCTCTGCTCATGCTCTGTCTCTGTCTCTCTCAAAAATAAATAAACGTTAAAAAAAAAAAGGAGGACAATGTTCTTTTTCTACACTAATACTCAAAAACTGTGGCTACCCTTCAGATGGTCCAGAAGGGCACTGGACAGTGTTATGGTAAAACCTCTAAGAGGAGAGAGGAAGGCACGAGAAAAAGGTCAGCTACTTATAGAGTGCTATCTCCATACCTACCGCCGTTCTAAGCACCTGCCACACGCTACCGTGAACACTAAGACGAGACACACTGTCATCATTCCCTTTCCAAGGGGAAACAAAAAAGGCAGAGCTGGGATTCAAAATCAGGTACTACGGTTCCAGAGAACAGGCTCGTGACCACCAGGCTAGGCCGCCCCGCACCGGCTGGATGTCAGGCGCCATAGACAGCAGCCTGCAAAACAAGCTCACACAGCAGGCAGCAAAGTACCCACTTCATACAGGAGGAACCTGACGTTTACAGAGGCTGAGCTTCTGGCCCCAAGCTGCCCACTACTAAATGATGGCACTAAGTCTACCTCACCTCCACATCCACGTGTGACAGGGACACATTCCCATCCTTTACCACGCCCTCTCAAGCAATCAGCACAAGACCTGTCACATAGCAGGCGCTCAGTTAATATCTGAGGAGTGAATGAATGAATGAATGAATGAATTCTTACCACCCTTATTAAAGGACTCCTTCTACCTTGTATCTTTGTTCTTTCTCGCTCTCTCAGCTCGTTTGTCTCAAGATAGAATTCTACCGGTCCTTCCCCTCTTAAAAAATCCTCTCTTGTCCCTGCATCTTCATAACACTATTGATTTCTCTCCCTCTTCTTATTCCCAGTCACGATTCTTTAAAGATTGGTGGACACTTGTTTCCTCTGCTTCTTCCCTGACCATCAGTCTTCAGCGCTTTCTAATCCGGCTTCTCCTTTCCACCCATGGGCATTCCATCAAGGACTAGTCTTTCTAAGGTCACAACCACCCATTCCTCTGATCGATCAATATTTACCGAGTGTCTCCTGTGCGGGGGGCAAGGCAGCTCGAGCACAGCAGAAGTCATTTATGAGCTTTTCACTTCTCGGAGCTCGGAAAGGCACAAATGAAACCAGGGACGGCAGGTGCGATGAGGGGTACGAAAGACGGGCATAAAACCCTTGCGAGAGAGAGAGTTTCATGGGTGGCGGGTCCTCACTCTGGCAAGTATGTTCATTGTTGCACACCCCACAGGGAACTCTGGAGGGTCTGGGAAATTGTGCCTACGTCAGCAGGCTTGCTTGATTACCTTTTACTTTTTTCTCTGTCTCCACAAGTTTTTATACCCTTTTCCATGGACTCTAGATGTGTCGGTTGGCAGTTTTCCACCCATCCCTGTGACAGCCAAACACTCTTTCCTAGTGTCCTCTACCTCTGCCATTCCAGAATCTTCTAGTTAATCAATTCCTTAAACACTGAGCATCCGGAAGGTTCCATTCTGAGTACTTTCTTTATTGTCAAGTAATCTTATGGAAAATTTTCTGTGGATTAATCTATCCTTTGAAATAACAGCAGCTAATGTTTCTTGAGTGCTCTGTGCCCGAACCTGCTCTCAGTGTTTTACATACGTACGTGCGTACAGATGCTTCTTTTTCTTTTCTTTATTGGACTACAGTTATTTTTTTTTATTTTTGCTTTCGAGTTTCTTTTTTTATTATTTTTTTAATTTTATTTTTTATTTTTTAAAATTTACATCCAAATTAGTTAGCATATAGTGCAACAATGATTTCAAGAGTAGATTCCTTAGTGCCCCTTACCCACTTAGCCCATTCCCCCTCCCACACCCGCTCCAGTAACCCTCAGTTTGGTCTCCATATTTAGGAGTCTCTTGTGTTTTGTCCCCCTCCCTGTTTTTATATTATTTTTGTTTCCCTTCCCTTATGTTCATCTGTTTGTGTCTTAAAGTCTTCATATGAGTGAAGTCATGAGATATTTCTCTTTCTCTGACTAATTTCACTTAGCATAATACCCTCCAGTTCCATCCACGTAGTTGCAAATGGCAAGATTTCATCCTTTTTGATTGCCGAGTAATACTCCATTGTGTATATATGCCACATCTTCCTTCTCCATTCATCCATCGATGGACATTTGGATTCTTTCCATACTTTGGCTATTGTTGATAGTACTGCTATAAACATGGGGGTGCACGTGTCCCTCCGAAACAGCACACCTGTATCCCGTGGATAAATGCCTAGTAGTGCGATTGCTGGGTCGTAGGGTAGTTCTGTTTTTACTTTTTTGAGGAACCTCCATACTGTTTTCCAGAGTGGCTGCACCAGCTTGCATTCCCACAGACGCTTCTTAAATCCCGTATCGCTATCCCAAACAAGCTCTCTAAGCTCTGCACCAGCCGTTCTCAAACTGTGGTCCTCCAAAACCCTTTCAGGGTCTGTTCAGGTCAAAACTATTTTCATAATATTAAAATTTTACTCTCATGAGCGTATGGTGAAGTTTTCCAGAGGCTCTATGACATGCAGTGATGCCAAATCAAAATGAATGTGTGCTTGAATATTCTCATGTTTTCTAGAGTTTTCTAAGGCAATAGGTTTGATGTAGAAATATGTTCCTTTTCAGAGATGGTCTCAGTTTGTTTTTAAAATTTCTACCATGTTCTTATTAGCCATTTTTGGGTAATCTGCAACTCGTTATCATCCAATAAATTGTTCATTTGAAATCCTGAACTTTTCCTTATATTTGGAAATATAAAAACCGTACTTTGTTGGGGGCGCCTGGATGGCTCAGTCGGGTAAGCATCTGACTTTGGCTCAGGTCATGAGCTCATGGTTGGGAGACTGAGCCCTGAATCAGGCTCTGCGCTGGGCATAGAGCCTGCTTGGGATTGTCTCTCTCATGGGAGTGCAAACTGGTATGTCCACTCTGGAAAACAGTGTGGAGTTTCCTCAAAAAATTAAAAACAGAACTACCCTATGAGCCAGCAATTGCACTACTCGGTAGTTATCCAAAGGATACAAAAATGCTGATTCCAAGGGGCACAGGCACCCCAGTGTTGACACAGCACTATCGACAGTAGCCAAAGTATGGAAAGAGCCCAAATGTTCATCGACTGATGAATGGACAAAGAAGATGTAGTTTATATATACAATGGAATACTACTCAGCGATCAAAAAAAAAAAAAAGATATCTTGCCATTTGCAACAACGTGCATGGAATTAGAGTGTATTATGCTAAGCAAAATAAGTCAGAGAAAGACAAATATCCTATGACCTCACTCGTGGAATTTAAGATACAAAACAGATGAACATAGGGGAAGGGAAGGAAAAATAACGTAAGATAAAAACAGAGAGGGAGGCAAACCATAGGAGACTCTTAAATACAGAGAACAAACTGAGGGTTATTAGAGGGGAGCTGGGTGAGGGGATGTGCTAAGTGGGTGATGGACATTAAGGAGGGCACTTTTGGGGATGAGAACTGGGTGTCACATGTAAGTGACGAGTCACTACATTCTATTCCCAAAATCATGATTACACTATGTGTTAACTAACTTGAATTTTTTTTAATATGTAATTATTTTTGACAGAGAGAGAGACAGAGCACGAGCAGGGGAGGGGCAGAGAGAGAGGGAGCCACAGAATCCAAAGCAGGCTCCAGGCTCTGAGCTGTCACCACAGAACCCGACGTGGGGCTCGAACCCATAGACCGCGAGATCATGACCTGAGCCCAAGTCGGACGCTCAACCGACTGAGCCACCCAGGCGCCCCTAACTTGAATTTAAATTTAGAAAAAAAGAAAAAAACAAGAAAAACAGTTCCCCCCTTCTCTCCCTCTTTGCCCCTCCCCCCTCAAAAAATGACATAAACGTTGATCAACATATATTTTGCATGTTATATGTATTACATACTGTATTCCTACAATACAGTAAGAAAATGTTAAGAGAATCATAAAGAACAGGAAATACATTTATAGTCCTGTGCTGTAAAAAATCGACGTGTAAGTGGACCCACACAAGTTCACACCTGTGTTGTACAAGGGTCAGCTGTGTATTTTTCTTATGTTTAAGGATAAATAATTAGCTTTAAAAAGTTTAAGCTACTCATCTCCTCAACCCCTAGCTGAATCATCTAGGTCTAAAGACACCAAAAAAGACGAAACTGTCATTTCAGAGAGCTCTGACTCATGGAAGAAAAAAATCTACTGGAAAGGAATGAGGCAAGAATAAAAACAAACAAAAGTGGGGCGCCTGGGTGGCTCAGGCGACCGACTTCGGCTCGGGTCATGGTCACGCAGTTTCTGAGTTCGAGTCCCGCGTCGGGCTCTGTGCTGAGAGCTGGGAGCCTGGAGCCTGCTTCGGATTCCGTGTCTCCCCCTCTCTCTGCCCCTCCCCTGCTCACGCTCTGTGTCTCTCTGTCTCTCCGTAATAAATAAATGTTAAAAAAAAATTAAAAAACAAACAAAAAAAAACTGCTTTCACTCCCTCAAGTTCATAGATATCAATCATGCATCTTATTGTGTTTGATGGAATACAGTATTTTGAGAACAGTACTGTGGTGCCAGTCAAACTATGGAATCATTACAGACCACTCATTCAGAGTTGAAAGAAAGAACTAATTATTTTAAACTAATTATGTTAAAGTTCCGCAAAAGCCAAAAGGCTGTTTATTAAAGTTCTCCAAACCTTAAAATCAAGAAGCCACGGAGGCATGTTACGGGATATGTTAACATATCTCATTGGCTGGGGAAACACAGACGAGGGTTCAGAGGCTAACGGAGCCTCAGGCCATTGACATTACTGAACACCTGCTGGCTGAAAAGGCAGCATTTCCAGTTTCCAACAACACAGCAACCCTTTGAATTAAATATTTAGTTGCAAACATGAAGACGGGAGTCAACCAACCAACTGTAGGACTGTACTTCTGTCTTACAAACGGCTGAGATCGATAGACACGGCTGGACTTAAACAGCTTTGTTTCTATTCCTCTGGTATCGGCACCAACTAATCATCCAAGAACGTCTTTGATGTAAAGACCTCGCAACAGTGGTCCTGAAATATCGTAAGCCCTGGAACACTTTTGAATCCTGGGACATACTCTCACCGACCGTGCGAATGTAATGATGTGTAGAACCGATGGCACTTTGGCACAAATCAAAGCGACACCAAACTGTAGCCGTTCTCATTGTTTCTCACTGCCATGCACTCACAAATAAAAGCCAATTTCACTTAAGAACGCACTGATGAAGCAGGGAAAAAATATTAACCTCACTAAAGTATCTTTGATACATCTTCTGAATATCCTGTGTGACAAACGGGAAGTATGTGTAATACATTTCTTCCCAGAAAAACAGAACAGAACACTTCTGCAACTCAATCGCAAGCTGAACTAGACTCTTTTTTCAAGGGACACCGCCTTTACTTTGGAAACTGACTGACTTACAAGACTGGGGATGAATGAGGTAACTGTCATTGCAGGGGAAAAAAATGTCTGACTGTATTTGTTGCTGATGATAAAACTTGAGTTCTCAAGTGAAAATTAGACTTTTGAGAGACTTGCGTCCGTCACGTGTTTGACAGCTTTCCAATAGTTAAAGATGCTGCTGATGAGTTTAGTAGTGAAACTAATAAACGTGATTTTTAAATATTATATAATGGAGTGTGCCAACACACGGTGATTCTAAATAAACCAGTGGCAGGTTTCCAAATTACCGATGTGTTATGTTACAAAATCATGCATACTTATGCGGGCCACTTAAATTTCAAGACAGATGAAAGGATTTTAAGGTAACAAAATGTAAGAAGTTCAGTATTCGGCTCAGAGATCTTCACCAGAAAGCCCCATCTGGCCTCAGCAGGGTGACCTAGGTGTCCCCTTCCTGTACCTTCTATCTGATCACTCATCACACCGTCCTGGGATTTCTTGCATATCTGTGAATCATCACATAAGAACTGTGAACTTACTGAGAGCTGGAACCATGTCCTATGAGTCTTTATCATACTGTTTTTCAAATTTTTATTTAAATTCTAGTTAACATGCAGTGCAATATAGGTTTCAGGAGTAGAATTCAGTGATTCTCCACTTACATACAACACCCAGTGCTCATCACAAGTGCCCTCCTTAATGCCCCTTGCCCATTTAGCCCATCCCCTCACCCACAGCCCCTCCAACACCCCTCAGTGTGTTCTCTAACATTAAGAGTCTCTTATGGTTTATTTCCCACTCTTCTCTTTTTTTCCCCTTGCCATATGTTTATCTGTTTGGTTTCTTAAATTGCACACAGGAGTGAAATCATATGATCTTTGTCTTTCCCTGACTGACTTATTTCGCTTAGCATAATAACGCACTGTAGCTCCATCCACGTCGTCGCAAATGGTTAAGATTTCACCTTTTTTGATGGCTGGGTAATATTCCATTGCATTTATATACCACATCTTCTTTACACACTCATCAGTCAATGGATATTTGGACTCTTCCCATAGTTTGGTTATTGTTGCTTATGCCGCTATAAACATCAGTGTGCATGCACCCCTTCGAATCTGTATTTTCGTATTCTTTGGGTGAAGAACCAGCAATTGCTGGGTGGTAGGGTAGTTCCACTTTTGACTTTTTAAGGAACCTCCATACTGTTTTCCGGTGTGGCTGCACCGGTTTGCATTCCCACCGGCAGCGTTAAGAGGGTTCCCCTTTCTGCACATCCTCACCACCCTCTGTTGTTTCTTGTGTTGTTAATTTTAGCCATTCCGACAGGTGTGATGGGGTATCTCATTGTTGTTTTGATTTGTGTTTCCCTGATGATGAGTGATGTTGAGCATCTTTTTCATATGTGTGTTAGCCATCTGGAAGTCTTCTTTGGAAAAATGTCTATTCGAACCTTCTGCCCATTTCTTAACTGAATTGCTTTTTTTTTTAGGATGCTGAGTTTGATAAGCTCTTTATAGATTTTGGATACTGACAGATGTGTCATTTGCAAATGTCTTCTCTGATTCTGTAGGTTGCCTTTTAGTTTTGTTGACTGTTTCCTTTGCTGTGCAGAAGTTTTTTACCTTGATGAGGTCCCGATACTTCATTTTTGCTTTTGTTTCTCTTGCCTCAAGAGACATGTCTAGTAAGAAGTTGCTCCAGATGAGGTCAAAGAGGTTGCTGCCTGTTCTCTCCTCTAGTATTTGATGGTTGCCTATCTTACATTCAGGTCTTTCATCTTTTTTTTAATTTATTTTTGTGTATGGTATAAGAAAGTGGGCCACTTTCAACATTCTTCTGCATGTTCCCATCCAGTTTTCCCAACACCATCTTTTGAAGAGACTGCCTTTTCTCCATTGGATATTCTTTGATGCTTTGTCAAAGATTAGCTGGCCGCTTAGTTGTGGGTTCATTTCTGGGTTTTCTGTTCTGTTCCACTGATCTATGTGTCTGTTTTTGTGCCAGTACCATACTGTCTTGAGAACTACAGCTTTCTAATACAGCTTGAAGTCTGGAATTATGATGTCTGCAGCTTTTCTTTTTGGGATTGCTTTGGCCATTTGGGGTCTTTGTGGTTCCGTACAAACGTTAGGATTGCTCGTTCTAGCTCCTTGAAAAATTCTGGTGCTATTTTGATAGAGATTGTGCTAAATGTGCTGATTGCTTTGAGTAGTATAGACATTTTAACAATGTTTGTTCTTCCAATCCGTGAGCATGGAATGTTTTACCATTTCTCTCTGTCCTCTTCAATTCCTTTCATAAGTGTTCTACAATTTTCAGAGTGAAGATCTTTTCTTTTTTGGTTAGGTTTATTCCTAGGTATCTTACTGTTTTTGATGTAATTGTGAATGGGATCAATTCCTTGATTTCTATTTCTGCTGTTTCGTTATTGGTGTATAGAAATGCAACATATTTGTATACGTTGATTTTATAGCCTGCAACTTTGCTGAATTCATGTATTAGTTCTAGCAATCTTCTGGTGGAGTCTTTTGGGTTTTGGATATATAGTATTATGTCATCTGCGAATAGTGAAAGTTTGACTTCTTCCCTGCTGATTTGGATGCCTTTTATATCTTTTTGTTGTCTGACTGCCGAGGCTAAGACTTCCGGTACTATGTTAAATAGCAATGGTGAGAGTGGATATCCCTGTCCTGTTTCTAACCTCAAAGGAAAAGCTCTCAGGTTTTCCCCATTGAGGATGATATTAGCTGTGGGTCTTTGGTATGTGGCCTTTATGATGGTGAGGTGTGTTCCATCTATACCTACTTTGTTGAGGGTTTTTATCAAAAACAGATGCTAGGTGCACCTGGGTGGCTCAGTCGTCCAACTCTTGATTTTGACTCAGGTCATGATCTCACAGTTCATGGGGTCAAGCCCTGCACTGAGCTCTGTGCTGACAGTGCGGAGCCTGCTTGGTATTCTCTCCCTCTCTCTCTGCCCTTCCTCTGCTGTGCTCTCTTTCCCTCTATTTCTCTCTCCCAAAATAAATACATAAACATTAAAAAAAAAAAAAAGAATGGATGCTATATGTTGTCAAATACAGCTTTTTCTGCATCTATTGACAGGATCATATGGTTCTTATCCTTTCTTTTATTAATATGGTGTATCACATTGATTGATTTGCAAATATTGAACCACTCCTACAGCCCAGGCATAAATCCCACTTGATTGTGGTGAATAATTCTTTTAATGTACTGTTGGATTCGATTTGCTGATAATTTGTTGAGAATTTTTGCATCCGTGTTCGTCAGGGATATTGGCCTGTAATTCTCCTTTCTAGTAGGATCTTTGTCTATGGGTGTCTGTACTCCCAGTGCTGATCACAGTACCTGGCACAAAGACCGAGGCCACTAATGGATGAACAATGGAGGGAGTGCTTCAGGACTCTGGACAGTTCCCAGGGAGCAGCATTTCAGCTCTAATGCTTTCTGAATATCGAGAGTTCTGGGGTTAATCCTATCTTCTCTTTGGGATTCTCAATTATTAGGAATCCCTCACATCCCATAGACTGGCCTTTGTAGTTCTTAACCTAGAGACCGAATCCATTATCTGATTCTACATTCAAATGTATGTCCTCTCAACTTATTTATTACACACCTAATCCAAGACATAATCATCTCTCCCTAAAGCCTCCTAGATAGACTGCTTGCTTTGGCATCCCTATCTGTCTTCCACACAGCAGCCAGAGCAATCTTTTAAAAATACAAATAAGCGTGGTGAATTAAAGATGGACACAACTTTGTCACTGCTCCCATCAAGAGGTGTGATACGTTTCCTCTTCCTTGAGTCCGGGCTGGTCCACTGGCTTATGTTAACTAACAGAATGCAGCCTAAATGTCTCTGTGTAACTTCCAGAGCTACGTGTTAAAGAAGTCATATAGGTTAAAGGAAAAAATACAGAGAGAGAGAGACAAGCTGAGAAACAGACACTGAACTATAGAGAACAGATGGTCACCAGAGGGGAGGGAGGTGGGGGGATGGGTGAAATAGGTGATGGTGATTAAGGAGTACACTTGTTGTGATGAGCACCGGGTGATGCTGAATCACTATACTGTACATCAGAAACCAATACAACACTGTCTGTTAACTGGAATTAAAGTAATCAAAAAAGAACAGTCATATAGATTTAAGCAGGTTACAGAGCCCTGAAAGGTTGCTGACAAGGCACTTGACCCACTGATACATCACAGGGGAAAAGATAACAACAAAATATAGTAACAATAATAATAATAATAAAAATTTCCATTTAAGAAGGATCTTCAGAAGAGCCCAGACCTTCCCAGATATACAAATTTCATTATGTCTTAAAATCTTGTGAGTTTAGTAGTACTTTCCTTGCTTTTCAAAGCAAAGGCTGTGGCTCAGTAGACTAATCTTCAAATCTAAGGCTAACTGACACGGACACTCTAGCTCCTTCCACCTTCCCTACCTGAAGGAGCAGCTCTCAGGTCACTCTTCCTCTCTATTTAGAAGTTATAGCAAATGCTCTCTCCAAGTCTGGACAGTGACATTAAGAGACAAGCCCAGGATCCACGTAAGAGTGAAAACATATGGTATCTGTCTTTCTCTGTATGACTTAGTGGGAGGGGAAGGAAAAAAAAAGTTAAGAGAGGGAGGGAGCCAACCATAAGAGACTCTTAAACACTGAGGATAAACTGAGGGTTGATGGGGGGTGGGAGGGAGGGGAAAGTGGGTGATGGGCACTGAGGAGGGCACCTGTTGGGATGAGCACTGGGTGTTGTATGGAAACCAATTTGACAATAAATTTCATTAAAAAAAGAGAGAGGCAAGCCCAAATGTTGATGAGATCTTATTTTCTCCAAATTATTAAAACCATATTTCAGATGCCACATGGTATGCCTGTGATTTCTGTCCTACCCTAAGAAACTCCCCATTAAGTACAAGGGCCAAATCCTGTAATTAAAGCCATATGTTAACCAATGCCCTAAACACATTTGCACATCCCCTTTCCAAATTTTGTTGCTTTTCAAGACACACTAATGAGGTAGAAAGGGACTGGCATCTCCATATCGCTTCAGTTGCAAAATCTGTGGTCAGTGCCACCTTCTTAAATGCTTCCTTCCCCACGCCCCATGACTTTCATGTTCCTCACCCTTTCCTTCTCATAAAATGCAGAACGACCTCCCAGTAAGAGAATAAAAAATATTTTGGTTTTGTAGGTCAGCAATATTGTTATGAGCTGTGAGTTACACTACAATCATCATCTTGCCTTTAAATCTGAAAGAATGCAAAACCATGTCTCCTATAATTTGAATTAGTGACCGCTTAAGGGCACCAATGCCATGGTGTTATTAATGGAACAACACAATCAGCCTCAAGCAACCTGAGCATTAGCAGTTCCCACTACTACGTAAGCCGGGTTTGTTGTACGTAAGTATTTATTTACCGTGTCATTGGCACACACATACATAGAGATGTCCTAAAAAGCTGCAGTGTTCAACACCCACACACATATGTGCACGCATGCGCGCGCACACACGCGCGCACACACACACACACACACACACACACACACACACACATATGCATGCATCCACCACCTTTGGGGAACTAATATTTCTGGATTACTCTCAATGCACAAAGAGCATCTAAGCTTCTCCATGAACCTACATTAGCTACTGGAAAAGAGTTCCAAATAAGACTTGATTGTATAAATGAAAACAAAATCACACCCACTCCACCTGGTTTAAAACCCCATGGCATTTTTAATGGCTTCCTCTTTCCCTTGGAATAAAAACAGCCCCGTGAACTAGTGCAGAAAGCATCTCCAACTCCTGTAGCCCTCCCCTTCCTTTCTCCGTGTCCACGGCCCTGGCTGTCTACACATCTCACTGCCCATCTTCCCCCATGCTGTGCTCTCTCCAGAGAACCCCTCTTTCTCCTGCCCCAACCTCTTTCTTCAGTTTTACAAGTCCCAACTTCTTTTTTAGGTCACAGCTCAAAACTGACTTCTGCAAGGAGGCCTCCCTGACTCTGATCCTTACATTAGGTGAAGTCCCCCACTTTATATTCCCAGAGTTTCTGAACCTTTCTCTGTCGTAACACACACCTCGCCTTACTGTTCGTATTTCCAGTAAGTCCCACTGGACCATAAGCTCCATGAGTGTAAGAGCTCTACCTGTGCTGTTTATTGCTCGTCCCTGGCAGCTAACGAGATGCCTAGCACCTAGAGAAAGGGATGCTTTGTCTTTAAGAGAAGTTCTCCAAGGGTGGTCCCCAGACCAGTGGCATTAGCATCTCCTGGAGATGTGTTAGGAATGAAACTTCTCTGGTCCCGCCCAGACTTATGGCTCTGAGGTGAGAGCCAGCAGTCTTCAACAAATCCTCCAGGAGGCTCTGAATCACATGAAGTTGGAGAAGTGGGTCTGTAACACGACAGGTGCTCACAATACAGGAAGTGAGACTCCCACCTGTGCAACCACAAAAGGCCAGACTAGAACCAGTACGTGGATAGTCTTTGCTGATTTTGGATAAGGGCCGGGAGGGAATTTCTCATAGTGAGGAAAGTTTCATGACAGAACGCCCCTGAGGAAGTGACCGGGGCACAACAGGCCCCTAATTGTGCAGGGGTCTTTTCTGGCTTGGAATTAGCACTCAGGAAATGTCGGCTTGAGCGCTGGAGAGGAGATTCCTGAGTTAGGTAAGAGAAGCTACTTTCTGAGTTCCTAGCATCTCTAAGACCCCGGAGACTCTCAGGGACGCCACAGTGATGTTCTGAAGGTTTTTAAAGAAATGTCACGAAGCTTGGAGTCGTTTGGGTTAAAACATCTACGGTTGAATGGAGATCACAAAAACACCAACGCTGGCCCAACCTACCCCGGGAGAAACCAGGCGATGAAGATTTTATAAACGGCCATAAATAAAAACCCCGATTAAATCCAAGAAGGAAACTACCCGACAGAACAAGGAAGCCCTGTGTTCAGGAGACTTGAAGGAGAGAAGTTGCCTCTTCCAGAAACCCCACACGCCGAAAGGAGTGCGCTCCCACATGAGAGGTTCTCTGAGTTTACACTTCGTCTCCTATTTGGAGCGGACTTAATAGCTAATCGTTTGGAGACGAAATGATGTTGGAAGCCCCGCAGTCAAATTAGAGAAAGATGTAAAATCGGACTGACATGACTAATACCTTTAAACTGCCCCCCCCCCAATAACAACCAACACATCAACTCCCTAATTAGAAATCACAGTTCACACCATTGCCCCTGAAGCTTCCGGGATGGCTCCCTGCTGACTCAGAACTCAGCTGAGACACTGCTTCTCCAGAGTTCTTGACCCCCCTGCTGAAGAGGCTTCAGCATCTTCTTGTGTCATTGGTTGCTTCTGAAATAAATAGTTCAGTGATGGTCCCATACAACGAATGGCTTGCTTCCACCGAAAGGATCTGAAAGATGTTGAGACCTGAGTACATCTGTTACCCCATATGCCTCAGTGTCAAGCTTCTCAATGGATGAACCAAGCCCTTCTGTGCATTGTTACAGTTCATGAACCAACAAGAAAAGTACTATGTAATGAGGCCTTTCGAGATGTGGGGTCTCTCGACTTGAAAATACTCTCTGGCTTCCCCTTAAAATTTTAACCTTCCTTCACATCGTTCTCATAATAAAAACATAAATTTGGAGCATTTGCCAATATGCGGCAAAACATAAGGAAAAACCAAAATTCAAATGTGAAGAAAGAAATGAAAATTCAAATACACACACACACAAACACACACACACACACACACACACACACACACACACACACACACACACAGTCTCTCCTGAACGTATGAAAAATGCATAAGCAAAAGACCAAAAAGAAATGCTAAAAACCCCTGTGATACAGACAGCCATTATCTGTGGGCTCATGAAAGATGTAATTTCTTCTTAATCTTCTTGCATTATTATCAGATTATAATAATTCATACAATGTAACTGAGATAAGGGTTGGACAAAGGGACCACAGGTCACTGGGGGAAAGACAGACATTCTTTCCATGTGGGACTATAATAAACAACGCTGTATAATAGGTTCTCTATAAGGAACCAAATGTCACTGGATCTAAATACCAGCATATGCGAAATCAGTACCTCACACCATACACAGAAACCTCTTAGCTTGAAGTATCTAATGTGAAAAGCCAACCTTCAAAGTTCCAGAAGAAAATATAAGGAGCTCTCATTATGACCCTGTGATTGGGAAAGATTTGTCAAAGCAGACATAAAGTATGCTAACTTTAAAAAGGAAAGAGATTGGCAATTTAATTCCATTAAACCTAAAATCAACTTTTCAAAAGTCACCATCACATGTAAAAACTAGCTACACGTTAAGAAGATATTCAACATATATGACCCCTTCCCCATCCATCAATAAGGAAATAGACGATCTTGTTAGAAACAAGCATATGGCGGGGCGCCTTGGTGGCTCAGTCGCTTAAGTGTCCGACTTCGGCTCAAGGTCATGATCTCGCCGTTCCCGAGTCGAGCCCACGTCGGGCTCTGTGCTGAGAGCTCAGAGCCTGGAGCCTGTTTCAGTTTCTGTGTCTCCCTCCCTCTCTCTCTCTCTCTCTCTGCCCCCCCCCCACTCATACTCTGTCTCTCTCTCAAAAATAAACATTAAGAAAAAAAATTTTAATGAGCAAATGGGATGAACATAGATGGGAGGGTTACAGTCAGAAACAAGACAGAGAAGGCTTTCCTGACAAGGCGGCCCTGTGATTTTAATGACGCAGGCTTCCAGGAGCAGAGAGAAAGCGGAGCTGGGGGGTGTTTTAGAAGTCCATCACTGAGCAGACGCCAGCTATGCTCTTCAACAACGACCTCTTGATCAGCAATAAACATGGTGGTCGGATCTCATCAGTCTCACTTCTGGCTTCATTTCTCAATTGGTTCTAAGCCAGGGCAGGAAAAGAGAGGCAGTGGTACTATTTATTAGACTCAAACCCCAACAGAAAGGAATCTGGGTTTTAGTCTGGATGGTTTTGAACAAGGAGGGATGGCATGACGGGCTTTAGCTTTCTTTCTGAAGTTCATCCTGGTGGTTCTACGGAGAAGAGACAGCAGGGGCAATCGTGGAAGCCCAAAGATCACCAGTCGGCTTTCGCCACAACCCAGGACAGGTGTGAGGGTGGCTTTGTGACACAGGTGCGGGAGTAATAACCTGTCAGAGGCAAGAGGCTTTCCTGGGGCATTGGATGGGGGAGGGGCGGGGGGGAGGGGAGCAACATCCAGGATGAGCTCTGGACGGAAATCAAAACCAAACAAAATCACGGATATGAAGCATCTGAAGACAGAGGTGCTAACTCACAATAGCTTTTAAATCACATCTATACATATATAATATACGGATTATGTATAGGGAAGGCATGAATGAATACTGCTCTGGTTTGATCTGTCAGAGCAGGGCGATAGAAAATACTTTGTAGATACAGAATAAGAAAGGGCAGAGAGAGGAAGCATTTGCTTGTAAGAGAGCCAGGGCGAACCTTCTGCCTGCAATAATTCACATCTCTCTGCCCGGGTCACCAAAAGCTGCTTTCCTGTCGTTCACCAAAATCTCTGGTGGGTCTGCTCATCACTCGTGAACATTTCCTCCTTACAACCAGCAGCCCCGGTCTAGTGCAAATATGACATTTATGCCCAAATTGAATGTGCATAAAATGTCACCCTACCCTCAGCCCCGCACAGCAACTTCCAATTATATCGTGTTTTAAGGGACGATGACAAATGTGGGAGAAATTGCCTAGTGGCCTTTGCTAAGATAACAAAATTGTAAAGTTGGGATTAAATCACAGGAAGGGCGTTCTGACTTGGGGAGATGCCAGTTAACTGATTAAGCAGCCACTGTGTGGCTTCTTCAGAGGGGCCACGGGGAAGGGGCTGGGGCTCACCCGCATCTTTTGCACCCTTCGTGCCATCTACACATCACCCCTGCAGAGCAGAGAATCGTGAACCACGTCCTGAGAGCTCTTTATTAGGCTGACGGCAAGGCCACCGGCTATAGAGAAGGAAAGTTCATTTTGAGAGGCGTCACCGCTGAGCGTTCCTTGGGCACATGACCCTGAACCCCTGGGCCTGGATCCTGGTCTGCCACCCGGTAGCTGAGTCTGCTCGGGCAAGTTTTTCTGAATCTCATGCCTCAGTCTCTCCATCTGCTACACGTCAACACGAATCCCATGTGCGTGCCTACAGATCGTGAGGATTAAAAACGATGACCTATATATAAAACACCACTTCTTTGAGCTGTGATAACAAAACACCCCGGCCCAGGGGGCTTCAGCAAGAAACGTTTACTTGTCTCACTTCTGGAGGCTGAAGTCCAAATCGAGCTGCCGACAGACTCCGGGTCTGGGCGACGTCTGCTTTCTGGTTCATAGACAGCCACCTTCTCACTGGGTCCTCAGGTGCAGGAAGGGGCGAGGGAGCTCACTGGGGCCTCTTTTTATAAGGGCACGAATCCCACTCACAAGGGCCCCACCCTCATGACCAAATTCCCTCCCAGAGGCCCCAACTCCAAACACCATCGTGCTGGGGATTAGGTCTGAACATACGAATTCTGGAGGGACACAGTCAGTCCTATCAAAAGAGTGCCTGATACCCGTGTATGCATAACAAAGACCAGCAGGTAATATCTTTTTCTAAAAAAAAAGTTTTTTAATGTTTTTGAGAGAGAGGGAGAGAGACAGAGACAGAGAGAGAGAAAGGGCAGACAGAGGGAGACACAGAATCCGAAGCAGGCTCAGGCTCCCAGTTGTCAGGACAGGGCCCAACGCAGGGCTCAAACTCAGGAACCCGGAGATCACGACCTGAGCTGAAATCAAGAGTCAGAAGCTCATCCGACTGAGCCACCCAGGCGCCCCCAGCAGGTAATATCTTTAAAGAAGCTCCACCCAGGGCATATTCTATGACACCTCCTGACACCCAGTAGGAGCCAAGCGATGGTTTGTTGCACGGAGGTTGAATGATCATGACCTTCTCAATTTCAGTTTCCACACTGGTAAAAGGGAGTAGTAACATTAACCCCCAAGGTCGTGAGGAAGGGGGAAAGAACGTGGCAGGTAACAAATACCTGGCGGTTTATAAAATGGACTTTAAAAGCCCCACTCGCGGAACTAAAAACAAAATCGGGGAGACCCGCCATTCGGTTACTTGAGAGCTTGCCTGATTCAGTGTTGAAAACGCAAGTCTGTTTACTTTCCGAACAGCAGACTTTGCATTTTAAACTGTGACACAGAGATTGTGTGTTCATTTGTTTTTGTTGATTTCTCCCTGGAAGGGGATGATGCCTACCTCATGGGGTCATTATGCAGAGGAAGCGAATTAACACTAGAGAAGCCAGGCAGGTAGGAGATGCTGTGTATTGAGCAGTATCTCCTTCCCAAAAAACAAACCAAGAGACAATGTCCTCCAGGGAACCACGGCTGTCCCTCTCTCTCTCCCTCCCTCTCTCTCCCTCCCTCTCCCTCTCTCTCTCTCTCTCTCCGTCTCCCTCCCATGACTGAGCCCCACAAGCCAGGGACCCAAGGTCCCCTGCTCCTCCCTCCTCCCTCCTAGTGACCCCCATGGTTTGACCTCAAATCACTGAAGGGGACGTAATTCTTCGGGTCATTCCACTATTGATGAGGCCACTTCTGATGGGTGCTGATATGAATCTTTCCACAGTACAGCTGTACTGCCAGAAAGCTGAAGATGAAGGAAGCCCTCTCTTTCTCTCTCCACCAGAATTACCAACCTTCTCCATTAGCGCTGAACCCGAAAAGCCTTATCCGCTTAATTTCTTACAACATATACAAGGAAGAGGTCTGCAGAGTAACGGGCATCTGTGGAAAAGAGATTAATAGGCAAGTTAAGTTTCCTAGGTTGGAATATCAAAGTGGGTTCTCTCACTGCAGGACTTGTCAGAGCCTTTGGCATGTCACTATTCACATGGCTCTTCGGGAATGGGAATATAAGAAGTGCTTCTAAAGCTTACTTGATCAGGCACACACCTCTCGGTAGAATACGGTTTTGCACGCTGTGGATCGACAGTGTTCCGAGGAACTGATATAAGAATGCATTAAATGCCCATCTACTGCCGTTGAATGCCTGTGGTCCCTCCTGCTGGGCTAGGGACGTGACAGAGAACTCGACAGGTGGTCCCTGCCTTCGGGAAGCCTGAGGTCTAGTAAGGGCATGACTGACAAGTCAGTAAACCCACAAGTGGAGTTCATAACGCACACACACGAAGGATGCAAATGGGCCACAGTTCAGGCTTAGTTTGCGGAGAGGGCGGGACAAACACGGTTTCCGTGGAAGGGAAGTATTTGCGATCTGGATGAAAGGTGATCTGGCTAAGGTGGGAACGGGAAAAGACTGGGAAGTGGGAACAACAGTACAGACAAGGGCAAGAGGACTGGAGAACACAGGGCCTGGGTGGTTGTGCCGCACGAGGAGGGGCAAGGTATGCACGATGGGTCAAGGGCATTCTAGAGAAAGCCTGATGATGCTGAGAAGGAGGGGGAGGAGGAGGAGAGGGAGGAGGAGGGGAGGGGGAGGAAGGGGACGGGGAAAGGGGGAGAAGGGGGAAGGGGGAGGAGGGGGAAGGGGAGGAGGGGAAGGGGGAGGGGGAGGAAGGAGAGGGGGGAGAGGAATGGGAAGGGGAGGGGGAGGAGGGGGAGGAGGAGGGAGGGGAAAAGACATGGAGGAGGGGGCAGAGGAGGAGGGGGAGGAGGAGGGGAGGGGGAGGAAGGGAAGGGGGAGGGGGAGGAGGAGAAAGGGGGAGAAGGGGGAAGGGGGAGGGAGAGGGGGAGGGGGAGGAGGAGGGGAGGAGGGGGAGGAGGAGGGAGGGGAAAAGACATGGAGGAGGGGGCAGAGGAGGAGGGGGAGGAGGGGGAAGGGGGAAGAGGGGGAGGGAGAGGGGGGAGAGGAATGGGGAGGGGGAGGGGGAGGAGGAGGAGGACGGGGAGGAGGGGGAGGAGGAGGGAGGGGAAAAGATATGGAGGAGGGGGCAGAGGAGGAGGGGGAGGAGGAGGGGAGGGGGAGGAAGGGAAGGGGGAGGGGGAGGAGGAGAAAGGGGGAGAAGGGGGAAGGGGGAGGGGGAGGAGGGGGAGGCGGGGGAAGGGGGAGGGAGAGGGGGAGGAGGAGGGGAGGAGGGAGGGGAAAAGACATGGAGGAGGGGGCGGGGGAAGAGGGGGAGGGAGAGGGGGGAGAGGAATGGGGAGGGGGAGGGGGAGGAGGGGGAGGAGGAGGGATGGGGAGAGGGGGAGGAGGAGGAGGGAGAGGGGGGAGAGGAATGGGGAGGGGGAGGGGGAAGAGGGGGCAGACGAGGAGGGGGAGGAGGGGGAAGGGGGAGGAGGGGGAGGGAGAGGGGGAGAGGAATGGGGCGGGGGAGGGGGAGGAGGGGGAGGAGGAGGGAGGGGAAAGACATGGAAGAGGGGCAGAGGAGGAGGGGGAGCAGCTGATAACCATAACGATAAAAGTGCTTCCACTACTATGTTTGAACAGCCACCACAGTCCACACCTGTTACAGGTGTTTGACGATTTCCGATCCCGTTTAGAGCTCTCAAGAACCCTCTGGGGTAGGACGGGCTCCCCTGTGGTGGTGAGGAGTATGGGTTTTGGAAACAGAAACACCTGGGCTCGAACCCGGCTCCGCCATTTACTGACGATGACACGGGACAATGCGCTTAGCTCCTCTGGACCTCGGTCTCCAGGAGACACGGTTTGTTATCTATTGCGTAGTATTGTTGGAAGCTGCCAGATAATATATCGAAAGCACTTAGCAACGTACCTGACATTTAGAAAGTCCTAGATCAACGCGCATTGGTGGAGGAAACAGAGGTCCAGACAGCATGAACAACTTGTCTAAGGTCTCACAGCTCATCAACGACAGAGTGGGCATTTGACTCCAGAGTCAGTGCTCGCCCCACGGTGAGCTTTCTGCACTGTGATGGTGACGATGGTGACGAGGACGACGACGACAAACAGCCGATATGCACTGAGAGCTTGCTCACTGCCCCGAGCGCCTCACGTGTATTTATTTAATCTCAGCAACCATCCAACTCAGTAGGTGAAGTTATTACATCCACTTAACACATGAGGAAATGAGTCCAGCTCCAAGCTGCTCCCCATCCTGAGATGAAGGAAATGGCTCGCTGAAGAGCGATCCGGGGGGCACGCCCATATTTCCCGTTACTGAGCTGCCCCGATGAATGAGTCCCCTTTCCCTGGCACCACACGCCTGTGGCTATGGAAGGAGGGGTGCCTCAGTCCTCACGGGGTCATTGGTCCTGACCAGACTGCATTCCTTTCCTCAGATGCACCTAAATTTGCATATGTAGGCTGGGGATTCAGTCTGCGACATTATGCCTTTGTAACAAGATGCTATTTTCAAGGAAATGGCTGCTAGAGTGCATATGTGCTGAGCTGTGGGTGTGTGTTTGACATTTTAACTTTCTAATGGAACTGCTTCAGTGATGCATAATTTAAGCCTTCTAGGAATTTTGCTGTTACATGCAAACCAGGGAGTTGGCCTCTAAAAATTCACATATTTGACCTAAATTCCTTGCATCAGCAACAAGAAACATATGGTCCTGGGAGAAGCAATGGCACAGGGGAGAGGGTCTGGGTTTTGGAAGTAGACAGTGGTGGGGTCACATTCTGACTCGGTTTCTTTGGAGAAGGTTTTTTAAGTTTCCAAACTATTTTCTCATATGCAGACTGGGGGTGTTATACCTGCCCTGGGGGAGTGGGGGGTGGATGGTAATTAGGTAAGATGATGTAGGGCATGATGAATTATGTGCCAGGCACATATACAAGAGAGAAGGGGAAGCAAAGGTGGGTCCCTGCCTCCTTGGGACATGGGAATAAGGCAAAGATAAAACAGCCTCATGAGCTCACTCTCCTGCACCTGTAATTCTCTTCATTGTCTTTAGCATTTCAACTGCCTGTTGTCCCAGTCAAGAAATACACACTCCACTTCCTCATACGAGGTCCCCCAGTTTCTCTCTCTCTCCATCCATCCCACCGTTAATGTCTCGGCCCTGCCTTGCACCTTCTCTGCCCTGAATTTCTGCATCTAAGAAACATGGAGGGGTGGAGGCTGGGACAGAGACAGAGCACCCTGAACAAGGAGGAGGGGAGGGGAGGAGGAGGAGTGCCCCACTGAGCAGGACCTCAAAACCCAAACAAAGACATTTAGATTTTATTCCTGAAGGTAATTGGGAGTCATGAACAGTTCTCACAGAGGGAAGGAAGTGGTTTCTAAAACTGGAATTTAATGAAGGATGTTTGTGAAGCATTACGATGATTTATCCGACATTGAACAAAATGATATTTACCAGATGGGATGATTTAGGTGAGTCGAGCCAGGATTCGGCTCTCTCATCATTACCCACCATGATCAGTGAGTTCCTAAATGCATCTTCCCCCCCTGCACCACCTCCACAGCCAGTGGCTGGGACACCACAGGCAGAGATCCAAAGCCAGAGCTATAGACAGTGAGACTGAGTAGCCTTGTGCCATCACGGACAGAGCTCGCCCTCTGAAGTCAAGATTATGCCTTCTAGACCTATGAGCTGAGTGACTCCAGTCAGGTCATTTAGTCTTGCTGGGGCTCAGTTTTATCACCTGTAAGCAAGAAAACTCCCCATGGCTGTGTGAAGATCAGACGTCATGACAACGACAGAGTGTTGTGTTTGCAGTAAAAACTCAGTAAGTCACATACGAAACTTGGTTCTGCTCTAGGGCACCGACTGCGGTTTGTTCATAGTTATCTCTGTATCACGTGTGTTTGGTGATCATTCATTCTACTGAGTAGTATCTGGTCCTCCTTCCTTTCTAGGCACGTGGCAGAAATACATTTTCGATCTCCTTGTGGTGGAAAGGAGCCCGATAATTCTGAGTTATCAGCAGAAATGGGTGTATGTCGCTTCTGGGCTGAGCCCTCTCTCTCTGGCCCCGACGTGGACAATGCTCAAGATGTGCCACTGACCTACAGACCTGGGTCACTGTGACGACCAGGACCTTCTGCTAGGCCGGGTTGGATTACTGTAGCGTGAACAACCAAGAGGGCTTTGCTGTTTCAAGCCACTGAGAACTGGGGTTGTTTGTTACTGCAGCCTGGCTTAGCCCCTCCTGACTGATACAGCAGTGCCTGTAACATAACAGCAAATCAGAATGTGTTCTTTTTGAATAAATATCTATTAAAGGAATTGGGGACAAGAGAAGAGCGGGGAGGGAAAGGATAGGAAATGTCCAGATGAAGGGCAACAAATGTATGACAAAGGTCACATGACATCTTCTTCAAACTCCTAGAACAGGCAGGAAAAAGTGATCAGCGTCCTCTTTTCCTCTTTCTATGTAGATGTGGACCTTTTCTCAGTGCTTCAGGCTAAGACCAGCCCTTTGCTGTTGGCTAGAAAAATAACAGGTCCGTTTCCCTCTTGGGTCTACTCCCACCAGCCTGGGTTGGGGTAAGTGGCGGGGTGGCTGGGTCCTAGGCCCGGGGATAATCCAAAGGGCTTTAGCCCTCCACGAGGTGGAGAAGGGAGACAGAGGAAGGAGGGGAAGGGCCACATTAGGTGCCTTAGGCCAAATATGTTAGGCTCTGCAGCCATACGGTCTCTGTTATGACTGCTTAACTTTGCCTGTGTCAAGTGAGGGGAGCCACGTACAATACATAGATAAATGAACATGGCTGTATTCCAATAAGACTTTATTTACCAACACAGGAGGCACTCCAGTTTTGGCCTGTGAGCCACAGTTGGCTGACCATACCCAGACTGAAAACCAGAAACATCTAAAGCAGTTTGGAATCAAGAACGAGTTGAGTCTACAATAGCACTTTGGCCCCGGCAGTAGCTGGCCAGAGTGGGAAACATTTAAAGATAATTAAGAAGGAAAGAGCAGAAGAACCTGTGAATGGGAGAGAAGGCGGCCAAGGAACAAAGACAGAGGTGCTCCAGGCTCACTGCCCCCCCCAACCTGCTCCTTTCCTAGACCCCTGGCTCTGTCTCCCCTTCACATGTGTCCCTGTCCATGTAGGTACAGAGTGGTTCTGGCTCATGCTGCCTTATTTCTGCAGAAACAGATCTGGGTTTATGAAAATGCTCCACGGATGGGCCTCTTCCTATCCCCCTCCACAGCTGCTCCCACTCTGCTCGTGTGCGTATGACTCACCGTCGGTCATTTCGATTACCGAGGCCCCCATCCTCCAGCCCCTCCAGCCCCTCCATCTGCCGGGGCCCTTCCTTGCCAGGCCACCAGCTACTACCACTGAGAGATAATCACCGTGGTGGGAGATGACATGCCTCCGCTGTTAGCTCAGGGCTGGAGAACTGTGGTGACGTCTCCACGCGATAACCACCATAAACGACTGACCACCGTACTGTTTCCAAGAAGCAGCTGTGTGATGCAGCACAGAGGCAGGGGATGCTGGAGGTGCATATTTGATAGGATGTTCCTGAAAATACATGCACATGGGAAGCCACCGCCTGCCCTACAGCTAAGGCTATCCTTTTGTTGAGAAAATGTCGAGATCAGAAGGAAGATTCCAGTGAATTTCTACAAGAGAAGAAGGTCAGAGCTGTCACTGGAATATAAGGGATTTGTTCGTGTGAGTGGTTGTTCTTCTGCTGGGCACAATGGCATGAGAAGACTTTGGTTCAGAGCCTCTAACGGCTCTGTATCACTGTCACAGACTTGAGAAGGAAACAGCAAAGGGGACACTCCAGAACAAATCGTTTGGCTTAACACCACAGCGCTTTTGATCTAACCCCCCAGTGGGAAAGTCCCGGTCCCTCACAGCCTGGACGGAGCTGAGCCACTGGGAACTAAGAATATTCCTTTTGGCCTAGGTAGAGACAACCCAGGTGGCCTGAATGAAGCCTTTGCCCCCAACCCGACCCTAACCTTGTATCCCAGTATCTTCTGATGGCGAGAGCATCAGGAGGGAATTGGTCTAAGGCAGGAGGGATTTTCCCCAAGGCCCAAGGTGGAGGGTGAGGGGTCTGTATAGTCCTAGGCTTCCCGAGGATTCAAGCCACCCAGAGGCACACAGTCTACTGTCGTCTCTGCCCCCAGGTCCCCCACGGTCACATCCATCTCTCCACACTCAAACCTCTGAAATCACAACTCAACTAAGATGAAAAACCACTCCCGCCATCACCAGAGCCCATGGAGGCAGAGAGCGGCCAGCCGGAGAAGCCCTCAAGGCTCCAGCCACTGAGTTGGGACCATGGGCAACACCCCCCCTCTTCCATGTCTCCATGTGGCCCGGACACTGACTTGCCTTTGGAGAGAGGGAGGGAGGGGAGGAATCTTGAGAGCCCCACCCCCAACCTACAGCCACCAGAGTTTCCGAAAGGAGGAGGAAGAACTCAGAGCCAAGGACTGTATTTTTCCCAGGAAGCAGGAGACTCAGATTCTTGTCCTGCCACTACCACTCATGTGCTCTGTGGTCCACATCCCCTCTCTAGGCCTCAGCTTACCCATCTGTAGCCCATGACAGTCCCAGCCCAGGGCACATGTTTAAGAAGATGTCCAAAGAGATGGATTATGGGAATCTTACCGGTTAACATCTAGGACTCGGTCCAGCTCTCAAGTTCTAGGTTTCTACCCATGATTCTACCCTTTCAGATATACGTTTGTCTTCATTGGGCTTTTCCAGATACAGACCCTGAGATAAGGGTTCATCCGCAGGTGATTCACTAAGGAGTGCTCCGAGGAAAACCAGCAGGACAGGGAGGCAAGGTGACATCAGGCACGTACGGTCCCAGCCTGATCCCGCGGGAAGCTCCGGAGGGCACATCATACCTCAGTGCTAGAGAGCTGGGCGCTCACAGGCCTGGGACCATCAGTCACAGGCTACAGGGCCACCGGGGAGGCACTTCTGGCTCTGCAAGCCACCACAGCAACTCCAGGACAAGGACAGCCCTCTGAAGAAGGTTGGAGGTGACGCATAAGGAAACTGGGGGGGGGGGGGGTGGGCAGACAGAACGGACAAGAATGATCTCAAACTGGGGTGAAGAGCAACAAGATTGGGCTATAAATACAAAAGTTAGAAAGGAAACACAGAATTTGTAGATTGCAGAGAAAAATTACTCAGTACCTACTGTATCCCAGCAGTGTGTCAGGCACTGTGGATACAGACGTGGCAACGAAAGGATCTTGTTTCTGTCATCACGGAGCTTAACACTGAGAAGCAGGCACTAATGGAAAGCGTGACCTAAATGCGTATAAAGTCATAACAGCGGTTAAGTACTGTAAGGAAGAGGCAAACTCGTGTAGGGAAAACACATAAGGGGGTAGGGGAAACAGGCGATGCACACTCCCTTTTGAGAGAAGAGGTGTGTTAAAGCAAGCACAACCGCAGTGGGCAGAGACAGATCAACCCTCCAGGCAGAGGGAACAGAGCGGGCGACCTGTTACATGAAAGACTGAGCGAGAAACCGTCAGAGACCAAACTCCTGGTCACTGAATCGTTCAGGAGGAAAAAACAGCACTAAAAGATCATCTGAACAGATGCATCTGGGGAAGGCGGGGAGATTACGGGTTGCAAAACACCTCTGTCTAAGGTCGGATACACCGTGTATAAATTACTTAATTTATTCATCCCAACAACAGCTTCATCTTTTTAGGGACAAGTGCAGCTGAAGCCAGAAAGGTTGAACTACTTACCCAAGGCCACGCTGATTCGTAGTAGAGCTAGGATGCCATTTCCCATTTCCCATGTGCCAAAAGGCCAAGCCCTTTCCACAATTCCAAACCAAAGCATTGTTGCAAGTCGGGGGCATGCTAAGCCGAGGCTAAAAACAAGCTCATGTGTGTGTTTTTCGTAATCGCTTTACTGAGGTGTAATCAACACGTAAAAAGCTGTACACACTTAAAGTACACAACTGGACAAGGATGTGCGTAAGTATACGCCCGTGATATCACCTCCACCATCAGGAACATACCCGTGTCCACCACCTCCCAAAGTTTCCTCCTACTGCAATGATAACGATGATGATGACGAGGAGGATGACGGTGATAACAAAGACAATGACGATGTGGGTTTAGAACACGTAAGATCTACCCTTGCGGCAAATTTTAAGTCTTCAACACAGTATGGCTGGCTACGGGTGCTTTACTATGTAGTGAATCCGCAGAACTTATTCATCTTCATGGGTGAAATTCTATCCACTTTGACAATCACCTGCTCCTTTCCCCCTGGCCCAGCCCTCGGCACCATCACCGTACCCTCTGCTTCTATGAGTTTGACTTTTAGATTCTACACGCGAGTGAGAACATACATACTTAATCTTCTGTGTTTGGCTAATTTCATGATAATGTTTTCCATAATGTTTTCCGGGTCCATCCATGCTGTCACCAACATCAGGTTTTCCTCCTTTGTAAAGGCTGAAGAATATTCCACTGTGTGTGTGTGTGTGTGTGTGTGTGTGTGTCCACTTGAACGATTTCTGCTCTGACCTTTATTATTTCCTTCCTTCTGCCAAACTTGGGGCTTAGTTTGTTCTTTTTTTAGTTCCTTGAGGTTAAAATGGTTTGAGGTCTCACTTTGGTCTTTGCATAGACATTTATTGCCATAAAATTCCCCTCTGACAAAACTGTCTTTGCTTGCATCACCTACATTTGGCTGTGTTTGCTGTGTTTCATTTGTCTCAATATATTCTTTTATCTCCTTTTTGGTTTCTCTTTGGACCCACCGGTTGTCTGGGATCATGCTATTTCACGTCTATGTAGCTGCGAATTTGCCTCCCGTGATTCATTTCTAGTTTCATACCATCATGGACAGTAAAGGTATTTCGTATGATTTCAATCTTCTTAGCTTTGTGAGACTCGCTTCGTGGCCCAACATGCGGTCCTCCTGGAGAACGATCTGTGTGTGCCTGGGAGGAATACATAAGTCAGTCCCATGAGGAGCCACAGAGCCGGAAGCTGACGTCGACATCGGCCTCGCTAATTTAGCGCTAAGCTCAGGTGTTCATTCCCAAGATGAACAGTAATAGTTGAAGCTGAGCTAACTGACTCAGAGGAGGGTCCTGAAGGAACAGACATCGGGGGACAAATAGGAACAAACAGCCCTGTGGCTAAAGTGCAGGACCTGGCAGATCCTCCACTCGGGGAACGTTAAGCACCACACGTAGGGACAGCGCCACGTTTCCCGCCAGTCAGCTTAAGCAACAGAAGCAGGTGGACAGCCACACTGGCTTTCGCCCCAAAGCGTCCTGCACGGGAGAACTTTGCTTCCTTTTCTCGCCCTTCCTCGTACTTTACGACCAGGCTACAATCAGCTGGGAGGGTAAAGTTGGCTCCCCCAATAATCATCAAGCCACATGTGGACATCAAACAGAACTTTGCCTCAAGCAAGATGCCGGGCTGACAGCTTCCTCGGTGGCAACCACAGGATTGAGATCTCCCCAGGCTGGTGGCGAGGTGGGTGCAGGAATGCTCGCTTCACCCTCAGTCACAGGTGTCCCCCTTGAGCACTGTCACCTTTCTGGACAGCAAGCTCACACCCCTGCCCCTCCAGGATGTCTCAAAGAACACCGTTGGTCTCTCTCCTCCCCACTCACTGCCATCTCCTTAAAAGGTGGGGAGGCTCCTTCTAACTGGTCAGACCCTGACATTCATCCGATGGGTCTCAAAAAAGCAAGGCTGTGTGTATCCTCCTTTTGATTATTCCTCCATCCACAGAGTCCCACAGAGGGTCTGGCCTCTGCTTCCTGCACCCCTTCAATACGCACCACGTGGTGTTAAGGGGCCTAGGGGCTCAGTAATTTCAACCCTGCCTGGACTCAGAATCACCCTTTAAGTCTGGGTCCTGGTCAACTGAAAGCCCGCCGAGTGGGGTCCCAGCACCCACAGCTGGTAAAGCCGCCTCAATGATCCGATGCTCAGAGGGACTCTCTGGGCAAGTATACTCAGGGTCTGCCCACCACGACTCTTCCTACTTCTGCGGCTACGTCCGGGCTCACGGATCCCCACATCTCCACGAGCTAGAGGAAGAGGTTCCCATTTTGGCCTCTAGTCCAGTCCAAGCCCAACTTTGCAAACCTGCTTTTCGCAGTACCACATGACGAGGCGCGGGGCTTCTGCCAACATATTAATAAAGCAGCACTCGTCCATCTGTCTCGGCATCCCTGTGGACCGCTCCATCATCGCCCCAGCCCTGGAGGGAGAAGAACAGCGTGGGAGGAGCCTGGGCACCGCGACTCGCTCGCAAACCGCGTGGGACCATTTCAACCCCTTCAAAAACAGAACAGCCTATTTCGGGGAGTCTTGGCCAGTTTCACAGGTGAGTTTAGGTAGCTCACAACATAAATGCGGAAAGCAAAATGATAAAAATAGAGATTTGGCACCAAGGAATTTTAATGTCGAGGAGAAAGCAAGACAGTTTTTAACAGGAGACCGGAGAAATACAGATCAAAATGGAGCAGGAAATGAACACAACCACTGGAGAATGAATGTTCGTCAACATGTCAAGAGCTCAGGCACTGTGTCACTTAACTAACGTACATTTAAAATCTAAGAACTAGGGGCACCTGGGTGGCCCAGTCGGTTAAGCTTCTGACTTTAGCTCGGATCACGTTCTTGCCGTTCGTGGGTTCGAGCCCTGCGTCGGGCTGACAGCTCAGACCTGGGAGCCAGATTTGGATTCTGTGTCTCCCTCTCTCTCTGCCCCTCCCCTGCTCATGCTCTGTCTCTCTCTAAAATAAATAAACATAAAAAAAATTTTTAACGAATAAAATAAAATCCAAGAACTGGACATTAGTCCCATTTTACAGACGATACACTGAGTCTCAATAGATTGTCCTGAAGCCAGTGACTGGGACTCAAATTCAGGCTTGCCTGTCCGGGGGTTCTCTACTCTCATGGCACCACGTGGCCTCCCTAACGTGGTTTAGCTCTGAGCTTCCTTTTAGTCAGAGGGGAGAGGATGACGCACAATTTTCATTACCAGAATGAGGGAACGTTCCAGCTCCTTGGTAAAAGCAAATATCTTTTTCATGCACTAACTTCAAAAAAGGCATCATTCGGGTAGAGTGAGGGAAGGCTTCACCAACGAGCCATGGGCGCGGTTTTGTGGTACCAAAGAGAGCTCGCCTGGTGAACAGGCGTAGGAGGGATTCGGGGACTTGGAACAGGACGTACAAACACCTGGACAGCTGTCTGGAACCGCCCGATGCTGCGCGTGGCTCCGGGGAGTCCAGCCCTGGTGGCGGACCATGTGACGTTACCTGATTTAATAACGTCGTAAAGCCTAGTCGGGTTGGAAAGCCAAAGAGGAGCGGGGAGAAAATTTAATTTAAAGGAGCGGAATAAAATCTTATTACAGCAGGCTCCACTAATTTGGAACAGGCAGTCATTCAGCGAGGTAAAATGGAGCATCTCAGGAGCTGATTTATACCGTAAGCAAGATCGGAGATAGAGCTGACGTATAACGTAAGCAAGACTGGAGGCACCGGTGCAAAGCCGCAGAGGCTGGTAATTGGTTTTCAGATATCCGGGAGTGCACGGTCACATAGCAACAAAGATATGCTAATGACAAGCACTTAAGATATTCATTAAAAGAGGTCCCCATACTACCGCTCCTGTCTACACCTTATTAGGCTCTCTACTTTCCGCACGTTGCTGATGTACATAGGTCTGCCTCCCTGGGGCTCTTTCTGTACAAACAACCACCTTGCATCCTTAATTAAAATGACACGCATTGCATGCCCCCGACTTTAGCTGGGCCTGGGGTAGAGACGGGTATCACACGCCACGCATCTGAATTCTACCGCCCCATAAGGGATCTCCGGAGGCTCCAGAGTCCTTCGAGATTAACACCTAGACACAAAACCTGGGACTGGCTCATGCTTCATGAGAAATCTCATTACTCCCAGTACAGACCTTGAGGGTGTGGGCAAAATGGAAATCGTCAGAGTGGTTTAGGCTGATTTTCCCTCTCGGCGCACCTCATACGAAAGTGCGTTAACTCGGAGGGGAAGCAGGATTAACCACCTCTGTGTCAACGCGGCGCACGGCAGGAACGTCCAACCAGCCTGATGCCGAGATCTGCCATTTGTGTCTCCCACGTGACCTACTCAACCTAAACGCCAAGTGAGGACATGCTGCGTTGTGTGCACGTGCCGTGAAGCCCAAGCTCTGGAACCTGTGCTCACGCTGCCCCTGCGCCCGGGGCTTCCTTCTTCCTCTTTTCTGCTTCCTGAAATCCTGCCTCGTCGTTAGGATGGAGTGCAACGTCGTCACCCCCCGGACGGTCAGAATAAACGTGGACCACAGAGCTGACCGTGCTGGGGTAGGAGTGTGGGGCCCATTCCTACCCCCGCTCTTGCCACACTGACCATTCCCCCACAGGGTGAATTTCAATGCTTTCTTCTACTTGTCCTGCAGGACCCACCTCAAATATTCAGAAAACCTTTACTGAAATCATGATCGATAATCTTCTAAAAAAGATCAGTCTTACTGGGAATCGGAGACGTGTACTCAAACAACGTACCATCCAGTTCGCTGCAGGGAAGGAGGTGAAGGAGGCATTCCTGCAGACTGCTTATCAAGAGGGCACACGCTAAAACGCAGTTATGGGGGGCGCCTGGGTGGCTCAGTCGGTTGAGTGTCCGACTCTTGATGTGGGCTCAGGTCATGATCCCGGGGTCACGGGATCGAGCCCTGTGTCAGGCTCCACACTGAGCGTGGAGCCTGCTTGGTATTCTCTCTCTCCCTCTGCCCCTCCCTCAGTCATGCACACTCTCTCTAAAATAAAAATAAATTAATAATAAATAAATAAATAAATAAATAAATAAATAAGTAAATAAATAAATAAAAACAGGGGCGCCTGGTTGGCTCAGTTGGGTAGGCATCCGACTTCAGCTCACGTCATGATCTCGTGGTTCGTGGGTTCGAGCCCCGCATCAGGCTCTGTGCTGATGGCTCGGAGCCTGGAGCCCGCTTCGGATTCTGTCTCCCTCTCTCTCTGCCCCTCCCCTGCTCATGCTCTGTCTCTCTCACTCTCTCTCTCAAAAATAAATAAACATTAATAAAATTAAAAATAAATACGTAAAGAATGAACTGTAATTTCGCAGTATTTTCCAAAAACCTTTCAATCCAGTGTGCTCACTTCTGGGAATTAGTATTTGAAGAAAACCATCAGAGATGCCATGTTTTATAATCACAGTAACAGCTAACTTTGGGATTTAACCACTGTTGGGCACCATGCCGCATTATACCTAGAGTTTGTGAGCTCTCCATCCTGAGAAGTGCTCAGGATGACACAGACGAATACATGTCAGCCGCCTTAAAGAGAAACTGACATGAGCAGGAATGCAGTGTGCTTTAGACATGGCTATTATTGTCACTCGTGTCCTCTGGAAAACAACGACACGTGTTCTCGCAACATAACCCAGCAGGACTTCCCCCAGGTGGGATCACGCACTGTTGGTAAATTTAATAACACAATTAACCATACCTCTAGGTCAAGAAAACCAAATATCTGAGCATCTTGGTAATTCTTCAAAAGGCATCTGATGAAATTCAAAATCAATTCCAAAGATAAAAAAATTCAAAATCGATTCCGAGAATGAAAGGATAATATCCTCAAGGCCATCAATGCAACCAAAGACGCGAACTAGTCAAGAGGCACAACTATTGGAAAACCAGACTCTGTTGACTTCTCAGTCAATTATTCATTCATTCTCATGATATTTCCGGGGTGAATTCTTTGTGATCAAGTTCTCGTGGCTGAGAAATGATGCATTCATTTTGGAGAAGGAAGTAAATACACAACAGAGCAGATATATAAACAGGATAGTTTCTGACGGTGACAAATGCCCAGAAGAAAGCGGTAGAGCGTGGTGAGAAAGAGACCAAAGGACTCCAGCCACAGTGGAATCTCCCCACTGCACATTCTCCCTCTCTCTCCAGGGACCAAAGGGGCTCCCCAAAGTTCAGCGTGAAAACCACGGGTCAGTCTACCTACCCCCATGCCTTGTAGCAAAGTGCGACCGAGAGGAAGACCAGTGATGACAGAGGGTCAGCCCCGGACAGCAGGTGATCTACAGAGCAGGGCACCCCTACCAGCCCTGCCCTGTGTGATTTGCACAGGGCGACAATGCACCAAGGCCCGTCAGCAGTATGAGCTCTCTGCCTGCCACACTCCCCACCTCTCCCTATCGCCCCACCCACACCCAATCCTTTCATTCATTTCTTACGTGCCCGCCCATGCAGGCATCCGAATGTGTAAGTTCTGACTTGGCATGGCTCTTGGCCCCAAGAACCTGAGGGTAAGACCATTTCTCAAGCCCACTTGTTCATGGGAAGAAACCAACTGAGGTCCCAGGGGACTGGGTGCCTGCTGCTTCTAAAGAGGTTTGAATGGGGCGTAGGGAGAAGCATGCCTGCCTTGGCACCCACCGTTACTGTGGGTGTTGCAGATAATCCTGAAGAAGAGCAATGCTGCCCCAGCCCGACTCCATGCAGAGGAGTGGGCTGCTTGTCTGCCCCGGACGGAGTCTCCGGGACGCTGCCTGCATTCCCCACAGGAGTTCTTCCTTCTGCTTTCTCACTTCCTGACAGCATAGCCTACGTTGAATTTCTAAGAGTTGGTGTTAGTGGCTTTAAGCCATTTGGGGGACAAAACCATAGGGTGGGAAACGAATGAAAGAAAGAAGACAGAGGGATGGGGGGAAGAAAGAGAAGACCCTTGCAGAGCGGTACCCGGCCCACAGCAGGCTCTCAGCATCCAGTGTCACGGAGGCTGTGGGCCGTGGATCGCAGGTGCCGCCACTGAGATGACCCCAGTGCCTTTGGCACGGCACTGAATGCCGTCAAAGGCGGAACAGGAAGCCCACTCAGTCCCTCTCCTATTGAGCTTCCATCCTGAGGAGAAAGAGTGGCTTCGACGCTGGCCTGTCTCCACCACTCTGCCCCTACCCACCAGTCAAACAACGAAACACCTGGTCTCAAGTTCACACCCTCGGCAGACGACAGTACTTAGCCGTAACTTAAGGACAGCGTGTAAGTTTCATGGTATATATTTCCCATTACACGAGAAATCGAGTGGATATGAAAATGTTAAGTCTGCAACATGCACGCAAACGGTCCTCCGATACAAAGATGGTGTGCGTGTGACCGTGAGGGTCCATGAGGAACCAGCACGAGGCCTTCGCTTCCTTCTCCGTGACCTCACAGAATCAATTTACCCGCCAGAAAGTGGATAATCGCTTTGCGGGGGCATTTCAACAACTGCTTTACTGGTTGCGACGTGCCTGGAACATGCCAGGTTGCTAGCATAGGAAGGAGGTCGTGGGGGCAGGGCGACAGCAGCCCAGAGGCTGGAGGAACACGAATCTGGTAGAAATAGGTTTTACAAATGCCCCGTCTCCTTCTTTAGCGTGAGCTAATGGCCTCAGACCTATCTTTCAGAAACCACAGTGGCAGATCAAACGTGCATGCCCTGCCGACCACAAAAATACCATTCTGTAATGAATGAGGGGGGGAAATAATTAAGAATAAAAGCGGGAAAAGATTTCTGAGAGCGAGAAGCATTTAAGTGCCTTGTTCTACTGCTGTGGCCCATATGCTTTGTGTATTAAACTCAGCATGTGAGGGGGGTAATTTATCATGCGTGCAAAGCGTGTTGCACTCTGCTAGGAGCTATGGGTAAAGACATGAAAAGGCCTCATCCCTGTCCTCAAGGACCCACTGGGGAGGACAGGTGGCTCCCTCCTTCCTTGCAAACTTCCCTCCCTCTTTTCTCTTCCAATCCCTTGAGAATCCACTATGCCCCAAACCATGGACTGGGTGCAAACATCCAATTCAACATAACCAATTATTATCAAGCGCCCACATATGCCTAAAACCGGTTTAGGTCCTTTTAGACATTCTGAAAAACAGAAAGTCTCCAAAGAAATGAGCCAACACGCTAACATCAGAGACAGACAAACAGAATATTTCTTTATTTATAAACAAAACAGGATAGCACGACAGGCAAAGCCTGGAGCTACATGAAGCTCACGGTCTGGCCCCGCCTCCCGTGTACGAACCAACGAGCCACGGACCCCTCTTTCAAGATGCTCAGACGGAAGAATGACACGGCCACACGAGCAGGAGCCACGTGCTGCAGGAACAAGGGTTTCTCCTTCTGAGAGGAGGCGCTTGGCAGGGATGGATGGCCCTGAAGGATAAGGCTTTCTGAAAGTGGCTGCTTTTGTAAGTTTGCCGTTCAGTGTATCAACAATCCAGCTAACACGTTGGGCTTCTGAGTCAGCAGCCTTCCTGAAATCCCTTCTTGCACATGTGTTAGATGGACCGGGCTCGAAGCACTGACTCTCCACTTACTGGCCCCACGATGCCGGGGACGTTACTGTACCCACCCTATCTCCGTCATGTCATCTACAGATGTACAGACCGAGCCAACCACTGCGTCCTTCTTTTCTCTTTTGCATGGGAAGAAGGTTCATGATCTACTGGAGGGAAGGGGCTCGGGAGGCGGGGAGGGTGAATGAGGTCCAGTCTTGCAGAGGTGAAGTGACACGAGCAGAGAGCAGGATCCACCAGCACTGTGGAGGCCAGGAGGCAGGGAGGGGGACAATGGCCCCCAGACACCTGGGAAGGGCTCACCCCATGGCTGTTACCCAGGGAACCACAGCCAGAGTCTTAGAAAGGGCAGCGGCTGTGGGCACAGCTTCTTCAGGATCAGCCAGGCAAGGGACACAGTGGTGGGGAGCAGGGGAGAGCAAAAGGCTCGACCTTGACCTTCCGGGGCCCTGGGGGCCAGGATGTTATGTTGTAGGAGAAGATGTGTGGAGACACGATGGTCCCACAGCAGGCATGCGGAGCAGAGGTCTGGCTGGGGATCCAGTAGCAGGAGGAACGACCCTCACGGTTCCTGGGGATGGGCGTTCTAAGAAAAGAGCGCCGTTTTGGACGGGAGACCCTGTAAATCCCACTGTGCCCTCCGTGGGTTGTGCGGCTTTTAAACTGATATTTTCATTTACTGCCACCCCTGAAACTGCTCCCCCAGCAGAAGCACCAACACCGTTTATCAGTAAACACACTTTCCTGAGAGCAGACGTTTATCACAATCTGTTTTCTGGTCTCTACTGCCCGTGCTTGCTTCTTGACTTCCTGGGCACCGCGGGGCACCCGGCTGAGCGGGGAGCACACACAGTGGCCCTTTCCTGTCCCCTGTGGTTTCTGCCACTGGCCTGGGGCACATTACCTAGCACGGGTGCAGAACACAACACGCTTCTTCAACCACTGACGAGCTGCCTTTGATTTTACAAGTTGGGATGCATTTTCATTAAACCCGTTCTTTTGTGAACTTGAACACATAGTCTGGGTCATGCCTCTCTGCTTATCAAAGCTGGCTGCGCCTGGACCCAGCTCTTAGCCCACAAAGCAGCCTGTGGGTTGTCAAAGCTGACTCACAGAGCAGGACACACAATCTAGACTCCTGGCTGTCAAATGATTAAGCAGCAAAAATCCTTCCTTGACTGAAACCAAAGGTAAAACAGTAACACATAAGTATAGGGAAAGCAGGGGCGCCTGAGTGGCTCAGTGGTTAAGCGTGGGACCCTTGGTTTCAGCTCAGCTCATGATCTCAAATGGTTCGTGAGTTTGAGCCCCGTGTCAGGCTCCACGGGGTGAGTGCAGAGCCTGCTTAGGATTCTCTCTCTCTCTCTCTCTCTCTCTCTCTCTCTCTCTCTCTCTCTCCCCCTCTCTCTCTGTCCCTCCTCTGCTCGTGCTCATACTTGCACTCTCTCTCTCTCCCTCCAAATAAATAAACTTTAACAATAAAGGCTAGGAATGTAGAAAGTGGCAGGACGGAGCCTGGTCCCTACACACTCAACCCCATCAGCTCCAGGACCCCTAAGGGACTTCCTGGACCCCCTGTGGAAACCAAGGGAAAACTAGTGGATGGAGCCCTTGGCTTTCAGTCCACAGCTGAGAAGACTGCAGCCCGGAGGAGGAGAACATCAGTTTTCCAGTTAGTGGATAAGATCCCAATGGCAGGTCTGTTTTCCCTTCAAAATTCCTTCATGGCTTCAAGCAACGTTTATGGCACCAGCCAGAAAAAGGAAAGCAGTGTCATGTTCTAGACAGTGTCGCCTCCGGAGTCAGACTGGCTGGGCGTGAATCCCGGCTCCACCCCCTAGGAACTGTGGGGCCTGAACAGGGAGCCGCTCAGCTTCTCTGAGCCTCAGTTTCCCCATCTGTAACAATACCTGCCAGGGAGAGCTGCTGTGAGTCTTTAGTGCCATGAAACCCCAAAGCTGCCACTTCCTTGGGGAGCATCCCTGATGCCACCAAGGGATGCCAAATGTCCCCTCACTTCTCAGTCCCAGTGGCCTGAGCCTCCTTCTCAGCGCTTGCCAGAATCTTGAATTACGCATACTTTTATCATTATTTGATTTTTGCTCGTGTCCCCCTGTAGACTGGGGAAGGGAACGTTCCACGCAGGCGAGGTCGTGTCTATTTTGCTCTGCACGTTATCACCAGCACGCCCACCAGACAGGGTCCTGGGGAAGAACGAATAACCCACGTGAAGCACTTGGCACAACGCCAGGTATCCAGCAAGCGCTTAATAGATGTCAGCTCTCCGAATCGCCACCAGCGTTACCCACCAGAATAGAAAAAGGTCACCTTCCTTCCCTAGCTCCACAAACTTACTCCGGATCACAAGGAGGGGGGTGGAAACATCATGTGTTCAGCCGGTGCACAGATCAGCAAAATAATTCCTGCTGGGCTTGGAGGGCTGAAGTGTTCACCGTTGATTTTGGTTTCTAGGCCAGGGTGGGTCAGTGAAAAACCAAAGGAGCTGGCCACCTATGGCTCTCGGTGTAGGATTTCGGGGGGGGAAGGGGACATTGACTCATGCAGTTCAACCATTCAACAAGTACTTACTAAGCACCTACTGGACGCCAAGACAGGCTTCCGAGTGCTGGAGACAGAGCAGGGAACATGCAGACGGATGTCCTCCCCGCCGTCCCCCCGCCCCGTGGAGCCAGCCTTCCTTCCCGTGTGCACGTGACGCAGACACGGAAAGCCAGCAAGATAGAGACATCACGTGCATTTTGTGTCGTAAGGCGAAACACGTGCCATAGCGGGTAAAGCAAGGAAGAGGGCTAGTGGATCAGGGACAGCCAGGGCGGGCTGAGAAAGACTCAGAGAGGAGGTCACGGCGATCAAGATCGGAAGGAAGTGTGCCTGCAGGTGTCCAGAGGAGATTGTCCCAGGAGAGCCAAAACCTGGGGCGGCGGGGTGGGCGGCCCCCGGCTGCTGGAAGGACAACAGGGGGGAGGCCACGTGACCTGCCCAGACGTGAGGAGCTAGAGAGCCACAGCCTCCGACTTAGTTATGCTCCCTGCAGCAGGTGAGTAGCCCCCCCCCCGCCCCGCCACAAACGTGCATGACATCGCAAGGCGGTGTTTGTATCTCTCTGGGATGTGAACTGCACACACCATTGCCGGGCTTTCACCCGCCGGACCTCATCTGCCTTGGCCTTCACAAAGCAGGGAAGGGAGGGAGCTACCGTCCCCGTTTCACAGATGAGGAAACTGAGGCTCTCCAAGAACACCATCCTAGGAGGGGAAGGACGTTTGGCCGCCTTCCATTTTTTTTTGTCCAGTAATACACCCCGCCACGTTCCCCTTCCTAATTCTCTTATGACATCCCTCTCCCTGAGGGTGGGGCTCGCCACTGACTCATTCCTGTGTGTGAGGCTTACCCCCCGTCCCAGATCCCAGAAGTTGGGTCTGGAGAGGGCACCGGCTTTGCTGTGAGATCTGGGACTCTCGGGATCCTGCTGGAGCTGGCTTATCCCGGCTCACGAGAACTGCTACGTTTTCAGCAGTTTTGCAAGCTGGTCGACTTCATGCTGTCAGCTTGAACTCAGCCATGTCTTAGTCCGTTCGGGTGGCTATGACAGAATATCACAGACGAGTGGCTTATAAACCATAGAAATTTCCTTCTCACAGTCCTGGAGGCCAGAAGTTCAAGCCGCAGACAGATCTGGTGTCTGCTGAGCGTCAGCTTTCCGGCTCATAGGTACCTGTCTTTTCACGGCGTCCTCACGCAGATGGGGAAGGGGTCTCTTGTGGGGCCCCTTTTAATAAAGGCAGTCGTCTCATTCGTGAGGGCTCTACCCTCATGACTTAATCACCGCCCCAAGGCCTTCTCTCCTGCTACCTTCACCCTGGGCGTCAGGCTTCAACATACGAATTTGGGAAAGACACAAACATTCAGTCCACAGCACGCCGTGACATCACGGAGATCAGCGAACTCTGCAATGCACGGCTTGCTCTGTTTCCCCGTGGAAAGCAGGTTGTCAAGCACTTACTGGTATATTCTTGCTTCCAGTCCCAACGCGGCCTCCTGTTGGCTCTGTAGCTTTGCGTAAATTATTTAGGCCCCTAGCCCTCGGTTTCTCGAACTTTAAACGGGGCAGGGTAACATCCACCCTGCAAGAGGGTGCTGAGGATTAATGAAGATATAATAGGGGGCGCCTGGGTGGCTCAGTCCGTTAAGCGCCCAACTTTGGCTCAGGTCATGATCTCACGGTTCGTGAGTTCAAGCCCTGCGTCGGGCTCTCTGCTGACAGCTCAGAGCCTGGAGCCTGCTGCCGACTCTGTGTCTCCCTCTCTCTCTGCCCCTCCCCCACTGGCGCTCTGTCTTCTCTCCCTCTCCCAAGAATGAATAAACATTAGGAAAAAAAGGTATAATAGGGAAGGAGCCATGCACCATACGTGATCGATAAAGCCGGTATTACTGATATTATCGGGCACTGAAGAAGTGTGGGCTGAATTTCGTAACTCCCGCACGCGCCAAGGACACTCCTAATTACAAAAAAACACGTGAGGGGCAGTCAGAGACATGGGCACATGAAGGTGTCCACCCCAAAGACCATCAGCAAGTCTGAGGCATGTCTTCGCTCTTCCCATGACCTTGGGCAACCCCCTGACCTTCTGGGTGGATTGCAGGATCCCCCATTCACCCACAGGGATTGTCTGAGACGCCAGGGCCAGTGTCCCGGGCCCGGCTCCTCCCTGCCTGCACCCTGCGTCTGCACAGCAAGACCTCCGTCTCCTCACTCCGCCCTCTCCACAGGCCGGTGCCCACCCTCTGGATGTCCGAAAGCAGCCTGGGCCATCCTGCAATCCACAGGCACAACCCCAACTCTGTCCCCTTAAGAAGAGCAAACCTGTGGCCCTTAAACATAAAATCTGGGAAATCTGTCACCTTGAAAGCACAAACCAAAGTTACAAGCGATGTTAACAAATCCAAGAACAGTAAAGTTTGCAAAAAGGATCCAGGATGAGACAGCATCGCCTCTTGCCCCCTTTTATTAAGGGAGTTTCCATGGTGATGGAGACTGAAGAAGCTACTGTGAACATTTTCCATCTGCGTGTCCCGGGTGGGCCAGGATATCACCTGACTCCAGCTCACGGGGGACATGAGTAATCTGTATTTTTTAAAGTTATCCCAGGACCCCAAAGGCTGACAGTGGCTACTCAAGATGTAAGGAAGAGGGCAGGGGAACACATCAGCCATGGGCTTGATGTCTGTCCTCTCTCGTCTGCAAGTTCTGTGAAGGCAGAAGGCAGAATGACTCTCGCTCACTGTTCCGTCACCAAGGCGGGCACAGCGTTGGCCGTATTGCATGTTGGCCCTTGACACTGAACGAATGAACTTAGCGAGCCTCAGGTGCTGGGGAGAGGCGTGGCCCATTCCCCAGGCAGCTGGCTGCTGGTGGTAGAAACAGACACACAAGCACACAAATGGGACAGGGCTGTCCTGTGCTGTAACAACGTCCGGGAGGACACCAGCTGTGGGCGTGGCCGGCAGTGCCGAGGAGGCTTGATGCCTGGCCTACAGGATCCAAGAGGGCAAGATTTTCTTCATCCCTGGACCCTCAGAAAGTAAGATAGTACCTCGTACACAATAAGGGTCCAATTAATACCCATTTCATGAGCGGATACTTGGGGGCAGTTCTCACAGTGAACAAAGGGAGATGGTCCAGGCAGGAAAAAAAAAAGCATGTGCAAAGGCCCGGAGACACGGAAACAGCAAGACGAATGACAGGTGCCACTAATCGGTAGGTTTGGCTGGAACAGAAATGGACCAAGATGGCAGCAGAGGTTGGCGTCAGCGGGGGAGGCTGGTGCGGTGTCAGAAGCCAGGTCACGAGGTCACGGGGAGACATTTAGCCTGTGGGGTTTGGGATGCCATTGCTGGCTTCTGCGCAGAGATCTGGCGACCTCAGATTTGCACGTGGATAAGATTTGCCCTGTGTTATAGACTTAAGGATCGTGTCCTCCCCACCCAGTCCCCAGCGGGATGGGATTTGGAGATGGGGCCTTTGGGTCAAGTAGGTCATCAGGGTGGAGTCCTCATGATGGAATTAGTGCCCTTTAAGAAGAAACAAGAGAGAGTGTGTTCTCTCCCCCTCGCCCCATGTGAGGACCCAGCAAGAACACTGATGGAAACACCAGGAAAAAGGCTCTCTCCAGAACCTTTCCGTGTCGGCACCCTGACCGCGACCTCCAGCCTCCAGAACCGCGAGAAATATGTTCTGTTGTGTAAGCCGCCTCGTCTGTCATAATCTGTGACGGCAGCCTGACAGGACTAAGGCACGCCAGGAGGGCACAGTGGTGATGGATAACCGTGGCTGAACGGAGAAATGCCGAAATGCCAGTTGGGAGGCTATAGCAATAGTCAAGGCCAAGGATGATTATTTTTATGGAAATGAGGCTGTTCAGCGACTGATGACTATAAAGGGCTTTTATCCTTCACCAGAAGTTCCCGGTGGGGGCGGGGGGGGGGTGCCTCCAGTCTCTGTCCTCCCCCGCCACCTGCAAAGTCCTTCCCGCCCCACTGCTTCAGCCAGAGCAGTTCCACATGTAAACACCTTGCACAGTTTCACTTCGGTCGAAGTCTCAACACTCAAAGATGTATCAGCTTCTACTTCAAGTGGTCCTTTCTTGGCCCGAGTGGTGCACAGAGACCTGTGTCTTGACTCAGTCCGTGGATACTCAGGGAAGGTTCTAGAAATCCACACTTGCTACGAGGACTGTTTAAAATGGGGCGCCTGGGTGGCTCGGTCGGTTAAGCGTCTGACTTGATTTTGAGTCCGATCTCAGGGTCGTGGGAATGCGCCCCGCATCGGGCTCCACGCTGCCCCTCCCCCAAGTTCGTGTGTGCTCTCTCGCTCTCAAAACAAAATTTTAAAAAATGAAGTAAAGTAACATAACTGTAGGTTGCCTGTCCTCATCCTGTCCTGCCAGGACATTCCCACAGTGACGTCAGCAGTAAAATGGGCAGGGGAGTCACCGGAGACATCGTAAACGCCACATTTTAACAGCCACTCTAGTAAATACAGGCAATCGGGTGAGAGGGAACGGGTTTTGAAAATAGAATGAGGGCACAGGTTAGCAGTCCAAGCGGCGGAGGCCAACCCGAGGGAGCAGGTGCTAAGAACATCAACGCCAACCGAGACCCGAGACCCAGTGGCCGCCTCTCGCCCAAGAGCCTGTGGGCACCTGCTCGGGAGGACCCCCACTGGCCCTTACAACCACCGTAAGACACAGTTATCCTTCCTTCCCCATTTTACAAGTAAGGAAACTGAGACACAAAGAAGAGAGTCAGTTTGCTCTCAAGGGCTCCGTATTCCCCTGCCAGGGACACCACAACACGATTCCGGGACCTGGAAGGCTTCGGCCGCAGAAGGTCATTTTCTCGCGGTTCTGGAGACAAGTCTGAGATCAAGGTGCCGACGTGGCTGGGTTCCGGTGACGCCCTCCTCCCTGTTTGCAAACAGCCGCCGTCTTGCTGTGTCCTCATGGCAGAGAGACACGTTTCATCTTCTAAGGCCACGGTCCATTCTGTCCAGGGACCCACCCTAATGACCTCATGTCACCTAATAACCACCTGAAGGCTGTCTCCACATACGGTCACACTGGGGGACAGGGCATCAGTGCACGGGCTGGGGGACAGGGGGACACGGTTCAGTCCATTGCAGCCTCGAAGCCTGCAAGAGGCAGGGCCGCCCCAAGAACCCGGGAGGTCAGATCCGGGGCCCAGGTGCCGAAACGCGGCCCCCCGTCTCTCTCCTCCCCACCTCTTGAGGCCTCCCACTCACACACCTCCCGCACCCTCCTCCCCAGTGTCATTTCTCGTCCCCTTTCCCCTTTGCCCTGCCCCAGAGAGCAGAACAGCATCGCTTCAGGACCCCCGGACAGCACCCTGGATCATCCCAGGCTCGGGAGCACACAGCCTTCTTCATTCCTCGGAGGCAAAACTGCCATGCAAAGAACCCGTGCCCAGCCCTCACCTCACCAGGTCGGGAACACGCCAGCAAGTGAGAAGGGGGCACAGTGAGGATTTCCGAGGCTGCAATAAATTCACCCTCCTCGTAAACGAGATGAAAAGCTGACCTGTAATCGATACAAAGCGGCGGCGTCCTCAGGACCCCGACGAGCAACTCCACACTGCGCTCCCTTCCAGCGGGGGCCAGAGAGCCAGCCAAACAGAGGCCCCGGCCCGAGGGTGTCAGGCAGGGGGCCGGGGCCTTCTCACAGCCGCTGTGGGGTCTGGGCTGACACCAGACACCCCGGGCTCCGTCCTGTCTCCTCCACTTACTGGCGGTAGGAGTCAGTTACCCCACCTGTATGATGGGGACGACAGTGTTAGGATGATAGTCGGAAACCAAAGAGGCCGTTCGGAGGACCGGGAAAGTTAAGGAAACTCCTCAAGACATGCTCGTGGTCATTCCCCGGCAGGAGCTGAAAACCTCAGGGCACGGCGGGATGGTCTTGAGTTTGAACTGCAATTCGATGGATTCCGGGAGGCAGTGAGCTGCTTTGAGCCCTGCTCTCCCTCTCTGACAAAGGGAGCCCACAGCCCTCACCTTGCAGGACGTTAGGACGACGGCAGCCTGCTGACAGGAGGCACAGGTGGCAGGCTCTGTACGCGGCAGGCACGGTCTCTACCGCTCCCTGGAGCCAGGCGCCAGTCTCCCTCTGCAGGTCTCCGTAGCTCCTCCCTCGTCCTCCCTTCCCAGACGTACCCACCCCCTCTCCCCGCCCCACGGCTTCAGAAATGGGCACAGGACCCGAGCCAGGTCAATCCCACCATGACCTCGGCCCTCTGCTGGGCGGTTCCACTGACAGAAGTCGGGGCAACCCGTGGGCAGCACGAGCCAGGGGAAAGCAAGACGTAGAGGCCACAGGCAGTGGGAATTCTAGACTTCTGTCGCGATTCTGTCGCGCGCGGGGGCAAGGTTAAGTTTCTGCATGAATCCTGAGCCATTCGGAACTCCGTCCTGCCCAACGGACTGGTGGGCATGGCACTCCTTTTCACTCGGAGCTTGAAGGGGCACTGCCCACCCATCATCCTTCTATCACGTATTCCCATACGCGCGCACGTACTCTCTTACTGTCAGCGGTATTTCCATGCACGGAAAACACGCCTTCGCTGCGCTCGCTCAGTGGATTCTCCAAACAGTCCCAGCAGTAAGCCAGGGCATTTATTATCGCCATGAATGGGACATAGTTCAAGACGTGACTCTGAAGTCCAGCAGCCATTCACCGCCTCTTGCTCCCAATGGAAATGCAACGCCACCAACGCCCAACAACTGCACAGAGCTCCCTCTCTTACCCTGCGCGTTCACGTAATCGTGGGGGTGTGACATTTACCCGGGACTCGGAGCACATAAACACAGCATGGAAAGGTGATGCCTTCCGAGGGGCCGAACCTAACATGTATCGCGCGTCCAGGCGTCCATCCGACCCCTGTGGTCCCCTGTAAGGAGTCCCCTGGAAAGGCTTCAGCTCAGACCTACCCATCTAAGCATCATTCCCACTGGAAACAGCCCTAAATCGCCCTGTGCCAGGACACAGGCTAGACGTCTCACGGAACATGTCCATGGTGGAATGTTATGCAACGTTATGTAACTACTAAAAATCACTTACAAAGAATTTGCAATAATAAGCAGATCACGCTCCTACTGGACTATTAATTTGAGAAAGCAGAACACAAAATTGTCATGCATTCAGTCTTTTTTTTTTTTAACGTTTATTCACGTTTGAGAGACGGACAGACACAGAGCGTGAGCAGGGGAGGGGTAGAGAGAGAGGGGGACACAGAATCTGAAGCGGGCTCCAGGCTCTGAGCTGTCAGCACAGAGCCGGATGTGGGGCTCAAACTCACCAACTGCAAGATCATGACCTGAGCCGAAGTCAGACGCTCAACTGACTAAGCTACCCAGGCACCCTGTCATGCATTCATTCTTATACCAATAACATATATGGTCATATCGATACGAGAAAAGAAATACAAAGAGAATTACACACCAAAATGTAATCTAGGGGAGGTGGGATTCTGAATCACTGTTGCCTTCATATGGATTTTATTTTGTGTGTTTTGCAATTAACGTACGTTGCTTTTCTGATTAGAAATTTCCTCTTTAGGGGCGCCTGGGTGGCTCAGTCGGTTAAGCGTCCGACTTCGGCTCAGGTCATGATCTCACAGTTCGTGAGTTCGAGCCCCGCGTCAGGCTCTGTGCGGACAGCTCAGAGCCCGGAGCCTGCTTCAGGGTCTGCGTCTCCCTCTCTCCCTGCCCCTTCCCCGCTCATGCTCTGTCTTTCTCAAAAATAAAAGTAAACATTAAACAAAACTAGAAATTTCCTTTTGAAAAATTTCCTTCTAGAGTGATTGCAACACGAGGGGGTTCACTGGTTGTTTCCAAACGACTGAAGTATCTGGATCCCTCCCTGGAGACTTGTACTTGTTACTGGGGCTCTAGCGTGTACCACACAGGTAGGCTTGTCCCCATGGAGATGTGCGGCATTGGCCTGCATGGTTTTCTCAAGCAGGACAGCTGATGTCCCCTTGTTCCATCACCCTTGTTTGGAGGGCTCTGCGCGTGAGACACAACGGACATAATGGGTGATACCGTAGGAGGAAGACGAGCTAGACTCGACTTTCCCATCGGGGGTCACTTAGGATGTCCAATGGAGGTGCAGAATGTGTTTCCTAGAACAGCCTGTTCTGTCCCTTCAACAAAATCCCGCTCAGGGAACCTTGAGCAAATGCCTCCAACACGTCTGCAACCGTGTGAGACTCTCGGAGACGAAGAACCAAGAGACGGCACCCCAGCCTTCAGGGAGCAAGCTATTCCTTGGAAAGCAGACAAGTAAGCCAGCGATTTGGATCCGGGCTCACTGCGGGAAAGGCTGTGCCGGTGGGTCAAGCACAGAGCAGGTGGAGACAGTGAGGGGCACTGAGCTGGCCCGTGGGTTAGGGAAGGCTCCCGCCCCGAGTGACCTCTAAGCAGGATGGAAGTAATGTGCAGGATTTGGTTAGAGGCAGACGGGGGCGAGAGGCACGTGGAAATTTCAGGCAGAGGAGATACCACTGCAAAGACACAGGGGCAGGAAACCACGAGCAGGCAGCATTTCTAGGATGCCAACTTAAAGCAAAGACATAGCCAGGGAGGGGATGGAGAGAAAGTTCTAGAACATGGATAATGGCAGGCCTTGGGCGCCATATTCGGAACCTGGAGTTTAGCACATCCACACTGGGCAACCCTCCTGAGGCTTTTTTGCCATCAACACTATGGGAGCTATTTTTTTAGAGTTCAATTCCCCTCTATTTGGGCTTCTCTTACAACATTCCACGTGTTTTCTTGGAAATACAAAAACCTTCCCTTCGAAATCTATTTTCAACTCTGATTCATCACATAAGAGAACAGAATTAAAATTAAAGTGAGCAGGTGCTAGGGTGCCTGGATGGCTCAGTCAGTTAAGCGTCCGACTGACCCTTGGTCTCGGCTCGGGTCATGGTCTCACGCTTCGTGAGTTCAAGCCCCACCTCGGGCTCCGAGCTGAGAGCACAGAGCCTCCTTGGAATCTCTCTCTCCTCTCTTTGTCTCTCTGCCCCTCCCCTGTTGACACTCTCTCTGTCTCTCAAAATAAATAAACTTAAAAATACATATTAAGAACAGCAAGCAGATCCTTCCAGATTTCACGAGAGCATGTAACCCACAAGACAGCCATCGGAGTACGCGCTCCGCAAAATACCCCGAAGAATATCCGAGTGCAGAAAGTGTCCTCGCTATGCCTCCACCAGGCAGAAGCTTCCCCCGAGCACGTGGCTCCACAGCGAGGCTGGCACAGGAGCCCCGCGTGCGATCACTCACCACAGGTTGACCAGGAAAGGGTGGTCCAGTCCCCGCATGATCTGCAGTTCCCGGAAGACGTTCCGTACTTCATCCCTCTCGATGCATTTCTGCTTGTTCATGTACTTCATCGCGTACATTTTCTTTGTGTCCCGCTTCTGCACGATGCATACCTGGGCAACGGCCAACGGGGAGAACATTCAGGCCAACGTTTACCAAAATGGAAGGAAAAAAAAAAAAGTCAGCCCCTCCCCACACTCCTCCCTCTGGGCTTGAGTCTCTGCTCCGGAAACTTGCTGGCGGAGCAGGGCTGGCCAGGCCACGACCTCTCCTCTCCGCACCTGTAAGACGAGACCCGGACCAGAAGCACCTGTTGAGCAGGTACTTAGACCGAGTGAGGGCTGTGTGCTGGCAAAGTTGCTGCGGATACAGCCTCAAGGAGCGCCCTCAAGGAGCGCACAGACCGGGAGGACAACAGACAAACGCACCAATGCCTGCAGCCCCCGGAAACGCGGTGTCACTGCCCACCCGCACCCCCGGGCCCTCCCCGCCTCCGTGCGCACCTCTGCCGGCCAGCCCTGCTTTTCTGGGCTCAAGGATGCTCTCCGCCAAAAGTGCCCGCTTTGCTGCCCAGGCAGCAGACTGGCGACACTGGACAGTCAAGTCCTGCAGGAGCAGCATCCCTGCCCCAGACCCCTTGACCGTCCCGTGGGGGACGTCTGAGGCTCCCGGAGTCGGAGGGAGAGCTGGCCCACGGGGCACCTGGCTCGATGGAACGTCCTTTACGGGCAGTTTGCTGCCTTTCCTCCCCTGACTCACCTCCCAACCCACCTGCCCCGTGCTGCTGTCACCTCTCCGGTGCCCCGGACTCAAGAGCCTCGGTGGCTGCTCCTGGCGACCCCCAATCTAAGGTGCGTGGGCACTGGGGGAGCGACGGTGGAGCGTGACACAGTGACGGCAGCTCCCGCATGCCGAGCGCTGGACTGCAGGCCGGACGCTGGGCAAACGCTCTCCCTGGTAATCTGCTCGAGGGCCTCTCCAGTAAAGCCTCCAACTTCCCTCGAGCAGGATGGAGTGCCCCGAGGGCACTGATGAGGACACCCAGCGTCCAACGAGCCCCTAAGTGTCAGGACGGACAGTCAAAGCCAGACAGTCTGACTCTGGAGTGACCCCTTACTGGGGGGAGCGGGGGGCTAGTGGGAGAACAGGCCATCAGGGAGGGCTCCCTGGAGGAGTTAGTGCCAGAGGGCAAGCACCAACAGATGGAACGATGGAAAAGGAAGAGGCTTATAGGGTAACGGAGGGGTATACAGGAGGACCCGAATTTGGGGGGATACTATTCAACCCGGTACGGGTAGCTCCCGTGATGATCCTCATTTGTCAGATAAAGGAAGGCTTGTTGACCTCCTCGCGGCTGCAACTCAAACCCAGACTCCGCCTCCCCAGCCGGCACTCCTCACCAGCATGCCTCCTCCCCGAGGACAGGGCACTCGAGACAGAAGGCCTGGGCACCCGGCTCAGGAGCCCGGGGGTTTCTCTGGCACGCCACGTTGCCGGAAAGCGGACTCCTTTCAGCTCTGCCATGCCGCGAATCTGTCTGAGCAGACACAAGACAGTGGGGAAAGCCTGGACTCCAACTCACGCTTCGGTTCTGCCTCTCTGAGCCCCGGTCTCGGCCTCCGTACGAACTGAGTTCGCCAAGCCCACCCTGGGCCACCGGAGGAGGGAAACTACACGCAACTAAACGAGACCCAGGAAGGAGGAGTGTCCGGCATATCAGACGGTGATGAATGTCCCGAATCTTAATGTCTTAAATAGCACATTTCACGCACCCTCCACCAGGATGACCTCCAGGCCATAAAGTCAGTGGCGTGAGGTTGAAGGCCCACGGAAGCTCCTTTCCGGTGAACTTGAAACTATAAAACACCAGGAGGCAAGGGTGTGCCGTACAAAAGCACCACAGGGCCCCCCGGCTTTGCGGGCATCCTAGCAGAGAACTTCCAGAACCCTGGACACAAGTCCCCGAGGCCCACACGTGCAGGCAGACACGCAGCGGACAGCGGTTCCCATCACTTACTCCTCCGGTGACGTCTCCCAAGAGACATTCGGCAGGCGCTGCTGGGAGCCCCCAAGTCCAGCCGTGTGCGTCAGCTGAGGAAGCTTAGGCTGTGGTTAGCTCGAGTCCGTGCAAGGGCCCGGTTCCGTGGCCAGGCAGATAAAGACCTCCGTGACCCTCCTCAGTTACAGAGGGCAAAGGTGCCAAGAGAGGGCCGTCACCTCCTGGGCAGGGGAAGCATGGCTCTCACCACCGCTCCGACACAGGGACAGGGGAGGGACTGGAGAAGGCTCTTCCAAGCGGAGTTAGAGCCCCAGCCTTCAAAGAGACCCGGGGCTCTGGACGGAGCTTGCAACTGTGACTTTCCAGAACAAGACAGAGAAGGGTGGCCGGCACAGGAGGCTGGGGACAGCTTGGAAGTTCGGTTTCGCAAGCAAACGAAGGGGGGTTAAGGGAGGAGGCCCTGTCGGCTCAACGTTGATGAATTCTCGAGCATGGCTGTGCCTTGACTTCCTCCTAGATAAACTGAGGACTTGGGTCTACTTTCTAAGACCTCATAGAAGCAGTCTATTGCGCTCAGGAGGCTGGACCCAGGACCAGGAGAGCTGGGCTCTGCTCCCAGCCCTGTTTGCTGACCGTGAGTGACCACCCACCTATCTCTGGCCTCACCTCCTCCTTGGCCAAGCCAGGCTGATCACAACAACTGAATCGCCCCAACCCAGACATCGAGGCTGAAACGAGAGACGTAAGGCAAGGCTCATGCACCGGGTAGAGACGAACATCTGCTGGGAAGTCACAGACACGCAGAGAGTCTGGGCTCTGGGGCTTATATTCCAGCTCTTTGCCGTGTGACCGTGGGTAAGTCGCCCACCCTCCCTGAGCCTCAGTCTGCTCATCAGTAAAATGAGACCTCCAGGACCTGCTGTGAGGACACGGGAGGGGATGTGTCTGAAGGGCGCAGTGTGGTGCCGCACGGCACAGGTGCTGAACGAGATTAGCGTTCTTTACTTCTTTACGGCATTGTAGCAAATAATGCTCCTGGGACAGAGACGCTCCACAAATGGCAGCTGTTATTATGACCACCAGGCCTTCACCAAAACCACCAGAGAGGATTCACCCGAAGGAAGGGCAGGGGTGCCGGTGGGAGGTCTGGGCAGGTCGAGGCAACATTTCCTCCTCCGGCTGTGGTGGCTGAGTGGAGCCCTTCCCGCGGCAGAGCCAAGGAAGTGGGGACACTTGGGGACAGCCCCCAGGCTTTCTCTCAGGCAGGTGAGGAGACACAGGGGCTGGAATCCACAAGACCAAAGAGGAAGGGAAGAACCAGCTCACTTACCGGTTGAGCAGCTATTCTGGACAAGAGATGTCCACACCAAGAGGCTGTGTCCTCACCCCCAGGGCCTGGGAATGGGACCTTATGTGGCTAAAGGAGTCTTTGCAGAGATAATTAATCTCCTTGGATCGGGACGGGCTCTGAATCTGACCGGTGTCTTCACGGTAAGAGAAGAGAAGGGAGAAGGCACAGAGGAGAGGGCGATGTGCCCGTGCGGGCAGAGCTTGGGGAGGTGACATGTGAACAAGCCAAGGGACACACAGGTCTGCTGACTCCCCCCTAGGAGAGAGGCACACGACGGACCCTCCCTTGAGCCCTCGAACAGTGAGATCCACTTTTGTTCTAAGCTACCCAGCCCGTGGTTCTTTGTTATGGCAACCAGAGGACACGAAACGGTCTGTACATGTCCCTCACGGCCATCCACCTGTGGCTGAGCGACTCGGCCAACACCCCTGTGATCCTCACTCTCCCGCCCGTGGGCATCAGGAATGACCGCACCAGGTCTCCGGGCAGCTCCCCAAGGAGCCCAGCAGAGCGTGTGGTCCACACAGGCGCCCGGTAAACGTGGGCTGGTGGGTGACGGACAGAGTGACGCCTGGAATCCAACCCTGAGCCCTGGAGAAAGAGGAGGGGCCGAGTGCACTCAGCTCCCCAAGTCTGTGCTTTCCAGCGCCCCACATTCCAGCCCAACCCCGAGGCCTGCATCCTCTGTACATGAGTCCCTGTGACCAGAGCCATTCCTGCTGTTCGGAGTTTAACGCGTGACATTTCAGACAGGAAAATTTCACCGTAATAGCTTCCTAACCGGTCGGTCCCACCTCTGCTCTGATCTCTGCAGACGTCCTTCTGCCTAGTGGAGGCTTCTGAAAAATGGGACTCGAAGCCCTTCAAGGGCTTTCTTTCGCCTTCGGGAGATTCTCAAGGTCTGTATCTTGGCATTCCTAGCCCTCCCTGCCTACGTGACCCCTGACGTGTGACACACACAAATACACACACCACCCAACTGATCCAAACCCTTTAGAATTTCTTCGAAGAATGCCTCCACCCCAGCTGCCATCTTCTTATCCTTCTTGCCTCCTCCCCTACCGTCTCCCCTGCTAACTCTGCCCATTCATTGCTTTCTTTAGGAAGCTTCCTTTTATCCTTAAAGACTGTATTTAGCACTCTTCCCAATGGGCTCCCGAAGTCCCTATTTTTATCAAGCTACTTGACACGCTGGTTTATAAATCCTGTGCTGCTTCTTCATATACTGGATTAGGAATCACATGTGGCCCCACACCCTGGATTACGAACCCTGTGCTGAGTCCTACATGGGATTATGAATCCTGTGGTCCTTCATACAGGAGAGATAGAGATAGAGACAGAGACAGAGACAGAGATAGAGATACATATGTGTATTTATTCTTGAAAGAAAGAGAGACAGAATGCGAGTGGAGGGAGTGGGGGGAAGGTGCAGAGAGAGGGAGCCACAGAACCCGAAGCAGGCTCCAGGCTCTGAGCTATCAGCACAGAGCCCGACGCGGGGCTCAAACCCACGAAATGTGGGATCATGACCTGAGCCAAAGTCAGAAGCTTAACTGACTGAACCACCCGGGCACCCTGGAAACTCTTTTTCTTAATGTTTATTTAGTTTTGAGTGAGTGAGAGAGAGAGAGAGAGAGAGAGAGAGAGAGAGTGGGGGATGGGTGGAGACAGAGGGAGACCCAGAATCCGAAGCAGGCTCCAGGCTCCGAACTGTCAGCACAGAGCCCCACGTGGGGCTCGATCTCATAGACTGTGAGATCATGACCTGAGCTGAAGTCAGACACTTAACCCAATGAGCTGCCCAGGTGCCCCCATACAGGGGACTATAAATCCGTGTTCACTGTCTGATAGAACCCAGGCATCATGAAGGCAGGGGCCACGCTGCCCGGTTCCCTATCCAACCCTAAATTCTCAGGGGCTCGGACATGTGAACTTGTCATCTTGGCCCTCTACTCCCAGCAGGAGCATACTGTATTCCCTCTGCTTAGAATCCTCTCCTGCAAGCCAAGCCCTGCATCGCCTCAGTCCCTGCAGGCATCACCACCTCCTGATCCGAAGGCCTCCCTGGCCCTGACCTCCAGGCCGGAGTTAGAGTCCACAAGGGAGCTGGATTTCATTTACCACTGTGTCCACCCTGCCCCATGTGGCCGCAAGCAGGTTGGCTTTCTTGTGCCACTGCATTTGCAGCGTAAGACAAGGGACTTCTGTTCCTCCCAGCTCCGAATCCCATGGCAACCACGTGATGGGGGGGGTGGGGTGGGAATCTATTGAATTCAGCATTTCAGCCTCATGAGCTCATGGCAGGTGCTCCAGAGGAGAGGTGGGCGCTCCTCTCCACCATGTGACTGCCAGGGTCCAAGAACTTCCAACTTCAAAATAGAAGAGGTGGGTCCCCAGTGGCACCAGTGCTCCTTCTCAGGGCGGCGCAGAACCGTTTCCAGGAGAAATGACAGCTGATGAGGCAGAGAGTGAGCAATCTGGCCAAAGCCACCCAAGCTGCCAAAAGGCAAGCACCCAATTAACATTCCTCATTATTCTAATTTGATTAGGAACTGATGTTATCGCTGTGAATCACAATTTATCGAGACAAATAAACACATGCAGGCTAGACTGGATCTCAGGGGACTTGCTGGAAGAAAGGCGCATGTCAGGCAGACCACCTCCATCCGGGGGTGAAGGGGGCCGATGCGTATTGGAAACCTCCACAGCCCCGGCTTGGGGGTCCGCAGCCCGACTTCCCATTCAGAGTGCTGGCGACGTGGGTTCTGCAGCAAACCCAGAGGTCTGGGAGGGTCCTGGGATTTTGTGGTGTTTAAAAAGCTCCCCCGGAAAGTCTGAGGTACAGGCTGGTGGAGAATCCCCTTGCTGGACTCCAGGAAAGTCCCTGTCTGGCTGCATCGTCAGTGACCTTGGTGGTCAGCAACTCTAACCTCTACCTTTACAGCTCAGGCAAGCCAGCCTCTGGCGTTCAGGTGACTCCAGAATCAGAGATCCGAACCGAGCTGGGAACTCTGAGCTGTGCGGGTACAAAGGCTGGCACTGCCCTTCCGTGAGCCACCCTGAAGCCACCACCCCCCACCTCAGTCCCCGGCCAGACTCGACTAATCTCTATGTGCCCACCCACCCCCAGCTAAGCCGCGCTTAGTAAACGCCGTGGAGTGAATAAATTGCTATACGGTGCATTAAAGCACACTGGCTATGCTCGCAGAAGCAACACTCTGGGAAACAACCAATTTGGGGAAACGCAAGAAAAAAAAAATCAGGATGAAATACATTCACTAAAGACAGTGATCATGCTGGATTCCATTGTTTAGATACCCTACGTGACAAGAAGACGATCTTTGGCAGACAATGATGGCGAACGACACAATACGCATCCTCCCCCTTCTTCCTCTATAACAGGACAACAATTTTCTTCAAGGAGGCAGTGTGATCCATAAACACTCACAGCCAGTGGATGCCATAGTTCTGGCCAATTAGATATTATTAGTCTGCTGGAGGCTTCTAGGAGGTCTTGCTTTGGGGATAACAGGAAATAGCTACAGACGGTCCCAATTTCTTGTCCTTCACCACTTTTCTTGTCCTTCCTACCTTGAACACATACGTAATGTCTGGGGCTGCAGCAGCCTTTTGTGATCATGAGGCCAAGGGCATCTCAGAGATGCCAACCCTGTTATCATGGGGTCACCTACCTTCAGATTTCTTGTTATGTGAGAAAAAAACATACACAAAAACAGCACCTTCTTTGTTTAAACCACCAGAAGGCAGATTTTCTGTTTCTTGCTGCTGAGAACATTCCCATCTGATATACAAACGATGCGGACATTTTTCACAGCACAGGAGGCCCATGTGGCGTCTCACCAATGGCGGCCTCACTGGAGTAACCAAAAGTTGGCCTCAAGAAAAATACTCATCTGGATGAATAACAGTTATTAAATGCCTGCCATGGGCCTGGTACCATGCCAGCTATGAAGATGTGGCACCCTCCATAAACTCGAGGTTAAACGGGACCAGGAGACAACATTCAACAACAACAGCCAAAGTCACTCACCATTAGCCACTGGGCCCTCCGTGGCCTAGCCCCACCTTCTCTCCAAGCACGTCTGTGACTCTACTCCCTGCCCGGCCTCCCTGCCCTTCCTGGAGGGGCCACACTCTTCCCCTGCAGATCCCAGTCTTGGGCCCTCACCTCCCCCAGGCTCTGCTCACGACTCATTTTATCAGGCAGGCATCGCAGACCTCTCTCTGTGACAGAGCAGACCCCTCCTCAGTCCCCATTTCCTCTACCACCTGCCCGGCTCCTGTCGCTGAACAAGCATCTTGGTTTATTGGTTCATCCATGGTCAGTCCCCACTCCTGTGTCATAAACCCCAGGCTAACGGGGACTTTTCTCTCTTTTGTTCACGGCTCTGTCTTCATGGCCAGATGGTGCCCAGCACACGGCAGGCACCTGGTTGATATGGGTGGCCCGCTGAAGGACTAAATGGATAGATAATGACTATTTAGGAAAAGGCAGTGATGTGGGGGAGGTTATGAGGCAAAAAGACCCAGAAGAGGGATCCTAACCAGGTTATGGGACTGGGGAAAGGCATTCTGGAAGAGGCTGTGTCTCAGCCATCAAGGGCTGGCTTCATGAGAATGGAGGATAGTGAAGGAGAGAGGAGGAACTGTATCACCACAACCCCTCTGGGGGTATAAAGAAACCGCACGTGTCACGGCGCACGTTAGCATATGACAGCAACTTCCTCAACTTGCTTGTCTGCAAAATGGGGACAGGAGTGTGCTTACCTTACGGAGTGGTTATGAAGGCTGCATGGTAATCGCTTTCTACATGATTTACTAATGTGATGAGGATCGTCATTCATATGTGTTCTGAGGGTAAAAGCAGAGAAGGCCGGGAGGATGGGCAGAAGTGGTCCAAGAAGGGCCTCGGGAACAGTTTCACAATTGTTATGATGGGGAACTTTATGTGTCAGCCGGGCCGGGCCAAGGTGCCCAGGTATGTGGTCCAACGTTATTCTGGATCCTCCGGTGAAGGTGCTCCTGGAGGTAAAACTCAAAAGTGGATCCTGGGGCTACAACTGCAACCAGCTGAATGAGGGACAGAACGAGCAAGTCACGTGGAAACCCTGGCTTTGGGGAGGGGAGTCTTTCTGACAGCAGGAGGAGGCGGCTTTGGAGGTAATTCCAAGAGCGGATCCTGTGTTTTGTAAATAAATGAATGTCACTGCTTATATATTCGCTGATCCCCTCCTCCCCCGCCACGAGTGACAGGGGAGACCACAGTGTCAGGAAATGCCAAAAAAAAGTCATGGGAACAAGTGCCCCAGGACACCCTTACTGCTGGAAACGTGGCCTTTCGGGTGAAGCAAGTTTGGAACCACTCCATGGACGAAGAAGGCCGGAAAACGCTCGTCCAGAGGACGGAACGAGACGTCCTTATGGGAAGATGTGAGCAAGTGCAAGATAGCTGGGAAGGCTGTCTGATGGGCCAGTCATGGATCATTTGCTCTGCTCGATGCTTGAAAGCCATTCACGAGTGAGCCTGCATTTCCTGCGATATTCAGCTCTTAATAAAGCGATCCCCAGGAGCCGGCAAATTCCTCCAATGTATGCTTCAAGCCAAACACGACCTAATTAATATGAAATGACTAAATATTTCATTAAAAAGAAATGGATTCCATCTTTTATAAAAGATGTCGGCACAAACAATAAAGGCTTCTAGTAAAAGCATCGTGTTTTAGAATTCTAAAAATGACTCTTACATAAGAGGGACAGCTCACGGGCGCAGGAAGTCAGGCAGCTTGCCCAGAATCACCTGCTTAAGCCAGAATTCCAACTCAGCTCTGTCAGACCCTGGAGTCGTATCTCTCTAACCCCCTTGTGCTGTAAATTGATTAACTTGTGCATTTTCCTAAAGAGAGCAACCATATACTCCGAGTCCTCATGGAGGCAGCCACGGTGCTGGCTGGGCATCTTACACACATCTGTTGTTACCTGCCCCACTGCCCGCTGTCCCTGCCACAGGGCCTTTGCATTCTGCTGTCCCTTTTGTCTACGATGTTCTTTCCCCCAGATCTTCACATGGTCTGTTTTCCTCTCGGCAGGTCTTGGCTTAAATGTCTCCTTCTCAGAGCACCCCTCCCTGTTGTCCTCTCCTCCCAGGAAAGCAGTCTCACCCCCCGCCTGCCCCCGCCCCGGGTTGCTGCGCTGTGCATTTTCCGCAGAACAATTATCGTCAACCACCTCACCGTGTTTGTTTCATGTTTGCATGTTAGTCTTTGTCCAGCTTGTTCAGCGAACCATCACAAACAACTGGCATAACGCCAGGACAGAGCAGTTACCGTAAACATTTACCGTTGGATTCCTGCTGTGTGTGCTACCATTATATCGGAGGCCCAGCAACCTTAAAAGATTAAAAAAAAAAAAAAATCTAAAACACTAAAAAAACAAAACAAAACAAACAAAAAAAACCTAAGGCAGATGTTTCTACACGTTCAAGTTTACATACAGAAAATCTCATCTGTTTAATTCCTGCACGGATTTATTGCAGTCTGGTCACTAAAGGGGTTAGTCTGGTAACAAGCGGATATATATATTTTTTTTACACCACGAATGTACACGTAGATGAAAGTGTGGAATGTGGAAGGAGACAACTAATAACGTGCTTGGGTATGGAAAGGATCAGTGTTGCACAGTAAGGCAGGGCGGAGTCTGGACTCATCACGGGCCTCTCCTGCCCGGTCTTCTCCAGAACCTTCCTTTGAGGGACACAGAGAGCTATTATCATATAACTCGGTGCCACCTTCTGCTATTTTATGCACAGACTGCCTCTGGCTACTCTGTGAATTTTAATCAACTTCTGTTTATTTTGCTTCAACCCTGCGGTTCTTCAAGCCGAGGGCCCAATGGCCAACCCGAGAAAGACACTTTTGAAGCAAAGTTCTCAGAAGGGTCTGCCAAAGGTTCTTCTTCCTTCCTTGAAAACAACTAAGCCCCACTGACTTCGAAGTGAACTCACAGCAGAACACTTCACCCTCTCTCTCTCGACACACTTCCAGATGCTCTCTGCTGCTGCGGAAGACAGCCTGTGCTCGGTCCACCATTGAGGCGTCAGGGGAGCATGAGGAGGGCAGGGAGCAAGGCTGCAGGGGACCCGAGGTAGCCGGAGGGCCAGACGTGAGACGCAGATCTGCAGCCGGGGGGACAGAGACACATCCGAGGACCCCAACCCAGAGACAAGCAGATAAACAGTCAGCCAACCTCATCGGTCGTCTGGCTAATTGCCAAGTTCCTCATTCACTTATATGTATTCATGCGTATGTGTGTATCATATACACAACATATAGGTATAGATGTATACACCTACGTGTATAGGCATATACACACTGCTTGGTGGGTGTGAGTATATGTTTGTGGATATATGTGGGTATATATGTGTATACACTGCTTGAGGCGTATACGTGTATAGTATACACATATATACAGACGCATATGTATGTACATATATATACTGCTGTATGTTGTACATTTTAATACTATATATAGTATTAAAATTATATATTATATATTTTTATATGTCCTATATATGATGTCTAAAAGATATAACTATAATATATAAAATTATATATAATATAATAATAAATATATATTAATTACATTAAACATTAGTATATATAATATTAAATATTATAGTATATATGTATCAGTATACATATACGGTATTAAAACGTACAACATAGAGCAGTATATATATACATATGTATAGTATATACATACACACATACGTATATGTATATACATATATATACACATCAAGCAGTATATATTACTGCTTAGAGGGTATATATCTGTATATGTGTGTATATATTCACATACTTTATGTCTGTGTGTATATATATATACTGTGTGTATATATAAGCATATGTATCTACAGATGTGTGTATATGTGTCTGTATATGCACCTGTGTGTACATATACTGCTTACTGGGTGTGTGTGTATATCTATCCATATCCATACATGTGTGTGCATATATATGCCGCATGTGTATATATGCATATGTATTTATAGACGTGTATATACGCACTTATACGTGCAAATGTGTTCATATATGCTGCTTACTGGTATCTGTATATATATATATATATATATATATATATATATGCATGTACATTTATGTGTGTGCATATATACACTGCTCAGTGCCTGTGCATACACATCCATACATACTGTTTAGTGGGTGTGCATAGTATGCCTATGCATTAGGCATGCATGTGTATACATGAACATATGTATGTGTATATATACTGTTTAGAAGGTGCTGGGGGACACAAGAGTGAACTGAGGAAAACGCTGCTGCCCTCACAGAGCTTATGTTCTCGTGCATGAGACCAATAACCAAGAGGACACATGAATAAATACACAATGGAGTCCCAGGTAGCAACAGGTGCTCGGAAGCAAAGGGACTGGAACAGGTAAAGGATATGGGACACAGGTAAAGGTTATGGAAAACTCAGGGGTGGGTGGTCAAGTACGGTGGGTGCTCAGGGAAGACCCCAAGGGAGGACACACTTAGGCAGAGACCTGTATGGTATAAGTGAGGTTTGCAGAGACCCGTGGAGCGCAATTAGGCCGAGGGGACAGCAAGCGTACAGATGCTGAGTTAGAGTTAAGCTCAGCGAGCTCCGGAGACAAGAAGAAGGGAAGAAGGGCTGAGTGGAATGAGCAAGAAGATGGAAGGGGTAGAGAGGGGTGTCAGAAAAATAGGCATGAGCCAGACTGTGGGGCCTTGCGGGCTGGCGTGGAAAGACTGGTTGTGCATTTTGAGCAGAAGGGCAGCTGCTGGACGTTTGGAGCAGTGACCACGGGATCGGGTTTATGCTTCACACCCTGCCAGTTGCCATGTGGACAGGCTCTCTCTTCTCTCTCTCATCCATTCACTAGGCAGCATTTATCAGGCCCTTACCGCTTGCCGAGCACTGAGCCAGGTGCTGACAGCTCGGGGCAATGAATACCACCAGCCCCAACTTCTCAGGAATCTCAGTCTGATGGTAAAGGCAGATGTGGTGTGCGATGACCAGGCACAGCTAGGAAAACCAGGTCTTCTCCCCGACTTGTCCCTCCAGGTGGCTGCCCAAACCTTCCAGAACCCACCAGGTCACACAGGAAAATTCCAGGCATGCTGGCTTCGAGAAGACACAAAAGGCATTTGAAAATGCCAACCACGTGCCAGGCACGGTGCTGGGGCTGCACGGTCTCTGTCACTTATTTTCACATGAAACCTTTAAGAACGCTCTGGACATCCTGGGGCAAACAGAGGTTTGCAGAAGCTATGTGACGGGTCCAAGTTCACAAGGCCAGAAGTAGCAAGACCCAGACTTCTCCACCTCGCTCACTCCTTCTTCTACGCTCTGCTGCTTCCAAAACAAAACATCATTGCTGCTGGACACTGATGGGGACTCCCCTCTCGACCGCCATGGTTTCCTGCTGGTGTGCATGTGAGGCAAGCAGGTTTCAATCCAACTTCAGTGTTGGGGAGGGACGTGTGGAAACAAGACAGGCTGTGTATTGCCGTGGTATCCTCTCCAGGCTTCCGATTCATCCCATATGTAAAGGGGAGAGACAATAATGCCCAGCGCACTTGGCCTTTGGGGAAACAGAATGATAGCAGGTGTCCGGTTCCCAGGACAATGACTCCAAGTTTCTGACCAGCCCGGACTCTGCAGGTGGCAAACGCTGGGAACCCAACATGATCTCAAGTAAGCGAAACAGGATGCCGGTCTTGGTAGCTGGTCGGGACAGTGGAGAGTCCAGAAGATAGCGCCTGTCCGTGTCCCCTCTCATTTGCCTTCACACCCTCCAGGCTGCTCACTGTGAGCATCTATGACTCTTCCGGGGGTGGGGGGAAGGGGGGGCTTCTGCTCTGAATGGGACAAGCCAGAAGTGCGGGAGGCGTAATGCTTCTCGGAGCAGCCCTCCACCAAGGAAGAAGGAGGAACTGTGCATAAAAAAAAACATTACCTTCCCTACGTTCGGCTGCCCCCAGGGCACACTCTGTGTTGTCTCCCGGCGGTCCCCTGGGGAGGTGAGTCCAGGTGCCGAGCAGTTAAGCGGCTTCATCCCACACTCATCGTTGGCTGCCTTTCTTTCCATGTTTCACTCCCCTTCTCCTATAGGTCTTTTTTAGGGCTCACCTCCCGATAACCTGCTTGCACTTCAATATGAGTTACTGGAAGGACTCAAGCTCAGACGGTCGCCAGCAGGGCCACCGAGGGCAAGGAAAGCAAGGAGCCTAGAGCACCAAGTATGGGATGCAAGTAAGCACCTGCACCTGCAGGGCCCTGGGGGCAATGCCTCCTTGAACGCTGTACCCAGGTGCCTCGCTTGCTCACTCTAGTCTGGACCCTACCCGAGGAGGACCCTCTCTTCTCCACCCACCTCTTGTATCTGTTTCGTTGTCCGCAGGCCTCGTTCTCTCCTTCTGCAGATAGATTTTCGCCTCCACCAACCACCAGCGAACACAGACGTGTTTTCTTACATCACGTCATTCACGAGGGGCAAAGCACAAGCCTTTCATCGCTGACTCCACGGTGACGAATGGTTGGTCTCTGGTCCCAAGGCTACTCCTCAGAGCAAGCACTGGTCTAGCTGAAGATGGTCCGTGTGGATGGCACAGCCACATCACGTGCCCCTCTCGGACCGTGAGCGGGGTGCCCTGGCTGCACGTGGAGTGGGCAGGTGTTCTCATTTAGAGAAGGGGATGTTACGATGGCAACAGAGGGGGCTGAAAAGCACACTGGACGGTCAGAAACTCCAGCCCCTACAGTTCTCTATGGTTCTCTGTTCTCCTTCCATCTTACAGATGAGAAAACAAAGCTTCAGAGTGTTTCCAGTCTCCAGGACCCACAACTAATACATATCAGAGTCAGCATGACCCTAAACCTAAAGTGTTTCCACTGGGTACATAGAAATTAATCTGTTGCACCATCCCTGTCCAAGAATTCAGTCACAGAAGGATTATTATTTTTTAAAAATCTCTGTAAATTCTCACTAAAATCAATGGACCAGACACAGCTGTTTACTTTGGTACCGCACGGAAGAAGCACAACTCCTCCCAGCATGAAAGTAAAATGAGATTTCTGTGCATTCACATGTGCTCTCTCCTGATAACCAAGGCTATTGACATAGTTCAACAATGAAACGTCTTGCTTGAAAACTCTTAATGCCAGATCTCGAAGCTGCCAAAGGCAGGGAGCAAAGCCAAAATATCCATTCAATATGAGGAGGGTGGTTTTCTCTATCCTACGCCAGTCCACCTCCATATTGAGGTTAACAAGTCACACAGACTTCATCTGCGTCTACCGTGAAAGGCACTGATTATTCGGTATTTTGAGCAGAACAAAGCTAGGTTCTATTGCCTGAAAGTAAACCAACATCATCCTGAGTCCTGGATGTTTGTGTACATTCTGCATGAATTTGGGTATCATCAAGAAACTGAGGCAACCCAAGAATGACTTCAAAACTGAGCCTCTAGAAAGCCTGCATTTTTCAAAAGATCCATGATCACCATTATTTTAATACATTTATGCTCTGCACTACAGGTTCTGAGAACCAAACCAGCAGGCGTTAAACAGCAGCACAGGTGTAGGCAGAAAATGTAGACAAAACTTCCAAGGATGACGACAGGATATAACCAATTCAGAAACCATGGGCCACACGCATACAGATTTGGTAGGGTGCCATGAAGGGGTACGGACAATTCCGGACCAAACTGTCAATAATGTGAAGGTAAAAATGATATGCTTCTATGCCCACCGTGCTATGCTTCCTTTTTCCTTAAGCCATTAAATGCTCAGCATGAGGATGATAAACCACAGAAAGTAAAGGTTCAGTAGGATTTTTAAATGCCTGTTGTTGTTATGGAAGTTCAGCCACTATCCATGAGATTACAGGCAAAACTCCTAAGTTCTCTCAGCCATGACTCATCTTCTGAGAAATCCAGAGAAAGGGACCCTCAAACATGGCACATGAGGTCTGTCCAAATCTCTGCCAACCCCAAAGGATCGCTGTATGGGGCAGGCTGTAGGCAGTCGAGTGAAGGAAAAAAATGGGCAGACTGAGATTTGTGTGCCTTCCTATGAGACAAACATGAATCAAACCAAGTTAATTGCTTGTGAACCATATATTTTCTAAGATGACCAAGATGCTGGAATTAGAATAAAGGACATTAAAGCAGTTACGGTGGCCATGCTGCATAAAGCAAAGGGCAATACAGTCAAAATAAATAAAAATACAGGAAATCTAAGAAAGAGAAAAATTACTTCTTAAAACCTCACGAATTTCCACTTAGGCACACATCCTAGTCAAACTGCTGGAAGTCAAAGACTGAAGAAAAATCTTAAAAGGAGACACACAACATACGAGATGGTAATGATTCAAAGTTTTATGACTTCTCAGCTGAAACTATGCAGGCCAAACGACAATGGTACAAAATCTTTCCCGTAATGAGAAAAAAACTGTCAACCCAATAGTCTGTATTCGGTAGAAATATTCTTCATAAAAGATAATGAAATAAATACATGTCAGATAAAATGAAATAGAGAATGCATTGACAGGAGACTTGCACCATATTAAATATTAAGGGAAATTCTTCAGGCTTAATGGAAATGACATTAGAGAAAAATTCATGCTTTCATGAAAGATATAAGTAAATATGAAGGACTATTTTCCTCCTAATTAAAAAAAAACAAAATTACCCATGTTTTTAATATTATATATATGCATATTTATATTTAAAGCAAAAAGATGTAATATTATATTGGAGATTTATAATTTAAGAAACTATAATACATGTTACTATAGTATAAAGTTTGACTGGGGTGGTAAGTAGACTTATATATAATTGTCAGATTTTTACATTTTATATGAAGTGTAAAATATTAACGCTAAGCAGACTGTGAAATAAATTAAGGATATATATTATAATCCCTAGAGCAATAATTTTAAAACATAATAAAGTAAAGCTATAAAGTCAACAGGTAAATTAAATGAGGATTTTATATTCAATTAATCCAAAACAATATGAGAAAAAAAGAAACAGAGAGAAGCAGAAAACAAGTAAAATCATGGCAGACCTAAATCAAACCGTATCAGTAATGACATTTACTATCAATGAACTAAATACTCCAACTGAATAATGGAGATTGCCAGAATGGATTTAAAGAAAAGCAAGACCTAACTATATGCTAAATATAAAAACACAGACAGGAGGGATGGGCTACATGGGTTATAGGGATTCAGGAAGGCACTTGTTGTGATGAGCACTGGGTGTAATATGTAAGTGATGAATGACTAAATTCTACACCTGAAAATAAATGCGTGGAAAAAAATTTGTCATGGAAACAGTAAACACCAATAAGATAGAACAGCTATATTAATCTCAGAGAAAATAAGCTTCAAAGTAAATACTAGATACTATTAGCAGAGACAAGAAGAACATATCACAACGATAAGAGGGTCAATTCATCATAAGGACATAACAATCAGACGTGTGTGTGTCTAACAACACATTCAAAGTATTAGAAGCAAAACCGACAGAACTAAAGAAAGCAGAAATATCTCCACGATGAAACTCGGAGATTTTACACAACTGTCTCAGAAACAGATAAAACAACAAGGTTTTAAAAATCAGTAAAGACACAGAAGACTGAACAACATTAACCACTTCAACTGATATTTATTGACTATCACTGCCAGTGACTTTAAGGTACATGTTTTTTTCAAGTAGGCACGGTGTATTCTAAAATAAGTCATAGACTGGGCATAAAACGAGTCTCAATAAATGTAAATGGATTAAAAAAACATATATATGTGTATATGTGGATATATATGTTCTAAGACATATGTGTATGTTCATACATATATATATATGTTCATATCTATCTATCCATCTATAGACAGATAGATAGGTATGTTCTTAGACCACAATGGAGTAAATTAGAATCAAGAAAAATAAGAAGTTTAGAAAAAGACCCAAATGTTTGGAAATTAAGGAAACACATCTAAATAATTCATGGGTCAAAGAAATCACAACAGAACTCGGAAATATTATAAACTAAATACTAATAAAAATATGGCATTTCACATTTCAAACGTATCACACACAAATTATGTGTGATATAGCTAAAGCAGTACTTAGAGGGAAATTTATAGCTAAAAAGTTATATTTTTTAAAATGTCTAAAATCTGTAACTGATAGTTCTATCTTAACAATCTAAGAATATAGAAACTGATCGAGAGAACAAGAGAAAGGACACAAATTACTAATATTGGAAATAAAAGAGGAATTACCATTACAGATGGCATAGAAATTTAAAGGATTATAATGAAAATATTATAAACTACTTTATGCCAACAAATTTGCTAACTTAGAGAAAGTTGCTAAATTCTTTGAATGTTTCAGCTTAACAAAATCCACATCAGGAAAAAAACCCAGAAAATCGGAATAGCTTTATATCTATTAAAGAAGTTGATTTTGGGGGGCGCCTGGGTGGCTCAGTCGGTTGAGTGTCCGACTTCAGCTCAGGTTATGATCTCACAGTTCGTGAGTTCGAGCCCTGCGTCGGGCTCTGTCCTGACGGCTCGGAGCCTGGAGCCTGCTTCGGATTCTGCGTCTCCCTCTCTCTCTGCCCCTCCCCTGCTCATATTCTGTCTCTCTCTCAAAACTAAATAAACATTAAAAAAAATTTTTTTTAAAGAAAGAAATTGATTTTGTTGTCAAAAGCCTTTCCACAAAGAAAACCCCAAAACCCAATGGCTTCATTCATCAATCTTACCAAACATTTAAGGAAGTAACATCAATTTTACACAAACTGTTTCAGAAAATAGAGGAGGAAAATGTCCCGAATCATTTTATGAGACTAGTATAATCCTAAAGGAAGCTGACAAAAACATTACAAAAAACTGAAATTGCAGGTTAATATGCCTTTTGAACAACTGAACATAAATTAGAAATTCTCTACTAAGGTATTAGCAAACTGAATTCAACAATATGTAAAAGGATAAAACATACCCAAGTGGGATTGAGCTGAGGAATGGGAGATTGGTTTAAAATCTGAAAATCAATCAGTGCAACTCATCTTAATAACAAAATAAGGAGAAAACAATATGATCATTTCAATAGATACAGAAAAATCATTTGACAGAATTCAACAACCATATATGATAAGTATCTCCAGAGATATTTATCTGATAAACGGCATCTCTGAAAACCCTAATAATTAAATTTTGAGTGATTCTTACCCGTTAACATTAAGAACAAGGCAAGGATGTTCACATTCATGACTTCTCCTCATCAATGTACTGAAGGTTATAGCCATTACAATAAAGGAAAGATTTAAAAAAAAAACATTGGGGAGGGGGAGTATTAAAACTACTTCTTTAGCAGATGTCATCATTGTTGACACAGGAAATCCCCAGAAAAATACAAAGCAACTATCACAACTAATAATTGAGTTACTAAGATTTCAGGATAGAAGATTACAATATAAAAATCAATTGTATGTTTATATCTAGCAGCAAACAATTAAAAATTAAATTAAAAACAATCCCATTAAAATTGTGTCCAAAAAATCCTCATGAACCATTTCAGGAAAATTTTAATAATTTTGATACAAAAAACGGCAACCCCTGCCCACAAAATTATAAAGTATTATTAAAAGAAAGTAAAGATTATCTAATAATAGTAGTGGTAAGTAGAAATAAAGACATATACCATATTCATGGATTAAAAGCCTTGACACTGTTAATACGTCAATTGTTTCCAAATTGATACTAGATTTAATGTAATCCCAATTATAATCCCACCAGGTTTTTTTGTAGAAATTGACAAGCAATTTCAAAATTTTTATGAAAATCCAAATACCCAGAATATTCAAAGCAATCTTAAAAAAAGAAAAAGTCTGGAGGATATATACTACCTGGTTTCAAGACTCACTATAAACCTACAATAATTAAGGCTTGCATGAGGATCAACAAATACGTGAAATGAACAAAATAAAGAGCCTATAAGTAGACCTCCCACTTATACAAGGCATCTGATTTTATACAAGGTCACCAAAGCAATCCAGTGAGCAAAGGAAAGTCTTTCCAAGACACGGACATCCATCGACAAAGAAAATGAACCTCATCACTTACCTGGCACATACAAAAAGTTTAATTCAAGATAAATCATAGAACTATAGCCATAAAGCTTTTAGAAAATAAAGACAGTAAAATGTCTTCATGACTTAAATATGTTTTCTTAAGCCACGTTTTCTTACGCAAGTCACATAAAGTAATAACCTCATAAACTACAACACTTAACAAGCTGACTTCATCAAAATTTAAAATTTCTGTGTCTCAAAATGCACCGCTAGTGAAGTAATAGGAAAACCATATTCTGGTTTAAAAAAAGTCTCATATCTGATAAAGGACTGGTATCTGTATATATATCCCCACAACTCAATAATAAAAAGAAATCAATCCCTTTTGATATCCTGTTTTCATCTCCTTTGGATATTTACCCAGAAATAGGATTGCTCGATTATATAGCAGTTCTATGTTTAATTTTTTTTAGGAACCACCACACCGTTCCCCATAGTGGTCGAACCAATTTATATTCCCACAGACAGAGCACAAGTGTTCTCTCTTCTCCGCATTCTCGCCAACACCTGTTACCTCTTGTCTTCTCCACAAAACCCATTCTAACATGACTGAGGTAACACCTCATTATGCTTTTAATTTCCATTTTCCTCATGATTAGTTGAGCACCTATTCACGATCCCGTTGTCCATTTGTATGTCCTATTTGGAAAAATGATGATTTAGTTCCTCTGCCCATTTTTTAAAAAAGCTTATTTATTTACCTTGAGAGAGAGAGAGAGAGAGAATGAGAATGAGCAGAGAAAGGGCAGAGAGAGGGAGAGAGAATCCCAAGCATGTCCATGCTGCCAGAGCTCAAACCCACGAACCGAGAGATCATGACCCAAGCTAAAAGCAAGAGTAGGACGCTGAACCGATTGAGTCACCCAGTCGCCCCACCCTCTGCCCATTTTTTAATAGGATTTTGTTGTTGTTGTCAATGAGTTGTAGAAGTTCCTTTATAGGTTTTGGATATCAACGCCTTATGTGATATATGATTTGCAAACATATTCTCCCATTCTGTAGGCTACCTTTTCATTTTGTTGATTGTTTCTTTTGCCACGCAGAAGCTTTTTAGTTTGACATAGTCACACTTGTGGATTTTTGCTTTTGTTGCTTTTGCTTTCGGTGTCCTACCCAAAATATTGTCGCCAAGACTGGTGTCAAGGTGATTTTCCCTACGTTTTCCTCTGAGAGTTTTACAGTAACAGGTCTCACGCATAAGTCTTTAATCTGTTTCAAGTTATTTTTGTGTGTGAGCTATATAAGATAGGCATCCAATTTAATTTTTCTGCATGTGATTATTCAGTTTTCCCAAGACCTTTTGAAGAAATTATCCTTTCTCCATTAAGTGTTCTTGGCTCCTTTGTCAAATATTAGTGTCGCAAAGGTATCTGCACTCCCATTTCTACTGTAGCATTATTTGCAATAGCCGAGATGTGGAAACAACCTAAATGCGATCAATGATGAATGGATAAAAGAGATGTGGAATACAATGGAATATTATTCAACCCTGAGAAAGAAGGAAATCCTACCATTTGCAACAACATGGAAGGACCCTGAGGGTATCATGCTTAGTGAGATAAGCCAGAGGGAGAAAGACAAATACTGGAGGAGATCACGTGGAATCTAAAACAGCTGACCTGGTAGAAAACAGAGTTCAATGGTGGCTGCCAGGGGCTAGGGGTAGGGAAATTAAGGAGATGTTGTTAAAGGGTACACACTTTGAACTAGAAGATGAGTAAGTTCTGGAGATCTAATGCACAGCATAGTGATTATAGTCAACAATATTATGCACGTACAAGTTGCAAAAAGACTAGATCTTAAATGTTCTCGTCACGACAAAGAAATGATAATTATGTGACAAGGCAGACGCGTTGGCTAACGCTAGACGGTAATCACAATGCAATATATGAAGGTATCAAATCAACATGTACACCCTGAACTTACTCAATGTTATATGCCAGTTATATCTCCATAAATTTTTCTTAAAACACCACATGCAATAAAGATACTTGGAGAAGTGGGGAAAAAGACAATCAACTTTTTTTTCAACTATTTTTTTAATCTTTTTATTTCATTTTTATTTTTAATAAATATTTTAATTTTTAATTAATTAATTAATAAAAATAATTAATTAAAAATTAATATTAGTTAATAAAATAATTTTAATAAAAATTTAATTTATTTATTTTTGAGAGAGAGAGAGAGACAGCGCGAGCAGGGGTGGGGCAGAGACAGAGAGAGGGAGATACAGAATCCGAAGCAGGCTCCAGGCTCTGAGCTGTCAGCACAGAGACCGACGCGGGGCTCTAACTCACAAACTGTGAGATCATGCCCTGAGCTGAAGTCAGACACTTAACTGACTGAGCCACCCAGGCGCCCCTCAACCTATTTTTTTTTTAACAGCAAAATGTTTTGAAAAGAAATTTCACAAAGGAAGATACAAGACTGGCCATTAGCACATGAGACAAATGCTCGTCAGTATTAGTCATCAGGAAATGCTAACTGAAGGCGCCCTGAATACTACGAAACACCCGACAGAAGAGAGAAAGCAAAAATGTGTTGGCAAAGATATAAAATGAGTGGAGCTTCTGGGAGGAATACAAAAGGGCACGACCGTGCTGGAAAAAGCCTTTTGGCTGCTGTGTACAAATCCAAACATACACCTAGTCTATGACCCACCAAGCCAGTCCTAAATATTTACCCAAGAGAAATGAGGCCGTATGCTTCCCAAAACAGACGACACAAACGTTCACAGCAACTGCATGAAAAATAATAAAAAGCTAGGAACAGTCCTAGAGTCTAGCACGATGAAAATGGATGACCAAACTGATCCATGAATAGAGTGGACCAAAAATTTTCCATAAAAGGAAGAAAGCACTGCTGCGAGCAACACAGGTAAACCTCACGAAGTGAGGCTGCAACGTCGTTACGCAAAGCGCAAAACGTTAGGAAGCCTTCCACAACAGAGCGCTTATGGTAGGACTCCATTTGCAGGAAGTTCTAGAACAGGCAGATCTAATCCATGGAGGAGGAGTGGTTCGGGTGAAGATGAGTTTTGACTGGAAGCGGTCAACGGGGGAATTCTGAGCGGTGGTAATCTTCTACATCTTTGGGGAGATTCAAGTTACACAGATACATGCCTCTCTCAAACTTTGGCAAACGCACACAAAATTTGTGCATTTCACTGCACGTACGCTTTCCATCAGAAGAAAAACTAGACACATCTCTTGGCTGAAATAACTGGGGAAGGGTGCAGGGTTGTAGGTCGCGATCGCTTATGAACTCCGGACAGCAAAAACAGGATCAAAACGAGTTTATTACGGCCGGGCCAGACAGGGAAATACAACAGGTCCCGGCAGTCTGGCCCTGAACAAGCTTTGGGAATGTCTTGCAAAGGCTGTATCGACCAACTGGGTTGCAAAGGGCGGCAGCTGGACATGGTGGGCGCCAATTACACAATGTTGTAGGTTTTTAAAATATAAGGCGGGCACCAATCACCCAGTCCTGAAGAATTTTAAAATATAACTTGTTGACTCTAGCCAGTTGAATGCCGAATCATGTGGTTTACGATATTAGTCTTCTATCTATTCGAACAAGACGCGGTGCCCGAGAATGGGGAAGGGTGATTACGCCAAGCAGGTTTACAGAAGCTCAAACAAGCAGTTAAGAGGAAGTTCTATTTCTCAGTAACTCAGCAAACGTGGTTTTAAGCAGAACTAATACCCAGGGAACAGAAACAGCACTTCTAGGAAAGCCCAAAACAAACTCTGGTTCAGCATCTCATACTCTGGGGTCCTTCTAAGCTTACATAGGTCATAGTTTACTCCCGGGCTACAGGAGGCTAGCTAGATTTGCCCTTTACATGCAAATATCTGCAATGGACTATGAAACACATAAGAAAACAAGACGGAATAATAAATGGACGGAAGGAGAGGTATTACCTAAAATACATTTGGTGGAATGTTACTGGTTGCACGTACGTGGTGGCTATGAGCGTTTACTATAGAATTCTTTCAGCCTGAGGCACCTAAATGGCTCAGTCAGTTAAGTATCTGACTCTGGATTTCAGCTCAGGTCATGATCTCACGATTTGTGGGCTCAAGCCCCGCGTCGGGCTCTGCACCGACAGCTCGGAGCCTGGAGCCCGCTTCGGCTTCTGTGTCTCCCCCTCTCTCTGCCCCTCCCCCGCCAGCACTCTCTCGGTCTCTCTCGAGATAAATTTAGAAAACAAAAAAAAAAAGTAAAATCAAATCAAATTCTTTCGGCTATGCTGTATTTTTTTGCAGATTTTCATACTAAAGTGATAGAAAATATTATACAGGCATCCAGTCAACCCTGTCCTTTACAGAAAGGGTACTTTTTGAAGTCTGGATTCGGCACCCTCCAAACCCACCCCTGTACACCTGTACCTCCCGGGATTTTCTCCATCGGTGCTCTTCAGACTGGACCATCAGTATCGCTTTCTTTCTCTGCATCCTGCATGTATCCGAGAGATCCTCGAAAGCAGGCACCCACATCTGGTCCATTTTTGTGACCTCGGAATCTAGACCAGGTCCCAGAACGAACGAATCCCCCGTATGATGGGTGGGTGGGCAGGTGGATTGGTGGGAGAGCGGATGAGGGAACAGATGAACGGGAGAAACAGACCTAAGCTGGTTAGGGTTCTCTCAGCCCCAGACAACTGCCAACAACTGGACAAGACTCAGGGACAAGAAAACTAAGAGAAAACTCAATGACAAGGGTCATGTTAGAGCCAGATCTAGACGGTTTCCAGGAGAATGACTGCCGGGCAAGATCATGACCCTTGCCAAGCCTGGTCCCGCCATTTGTCAACAGTGACGGATGTCATGCGCGGTGAGATGTCCTGGGAACGTGAGTGTACCTCCCAGCCCTGCCTGCCCTAGTGCTACACTTAGGTCCCAACACATGGCCCTTCATGCAAGAACCGTGTCATCTACTTCCAAAAAAGCATATTCGCTTAAAGCTCCCCCTACTCGACTTCCCGTCGCCTCGGAGGAACACTGCCTGAGCGCTGAGGGGTCGCCGTCTACCAAGCAGCATTTGGGATTCTGTGCCGGGTACTCCACTGTGCCACCCCACTGAGACCTCCCACAGCCTGACACGGAAGATACGACACGCCTAGTTCACACGAGCAAACGGAGGACCTGACCATACAAGGCTGGAATTTGAACCCTGTGTGCCTGACTCCCGAGCGTCTGCGCTGAGCTGCCCTGTGCACCCAGAAACCCTGGCTGGCTGACGTCCCAGGGGTGGTAGCCATCCCAGGGGAGATCCTTGTTTGCCCGAGGATGTCATGCAAGGATGGGGTGCTCCCTATGCACACAGACGGATCAGTCAGCCCTGGAACACCCCTCTCAGAGCCCAGCCCAGCCTTTTGAAAAAAATTGATTGAACAGGGGCATCTGGGTGGCTCAGTCGGTTGGGCGTCCGACTTTGGCTCAGGTCATGGGTTCGAGCCCCGTGTCGGGCTCTGTGCTCACAGCTCGCAGCCTGGAGCCTGCTTCGGATTCTGTGCCTCCCTCTCTCTCTCTCTGCCCCTCACCTGCCCATGCTCTGTCTCTCTCTCTCAAAAATAAATAAACATTAAAAAAAAATTTTTAATTGATAGAACATCATATTAGTCTCAGGCATAGAATTTAATGATTTCATATTTGTAAATAGTGCAAAATGACCACAATAAATCAAGTTACCATCCATCACCATATACTGTTGTAATTTTTTTCTCATGACAACTTTATTGTTGTTTTTTTTAAGATTTTTTTCCGGAGGTAACTGTACTTTATTTATTTTTTAAAAATATAATTTATCGTCAAGTTAGTTAACATACAGTGTATACAGTGTGCTCTTGGCTTCGGGAGTAGATTCCCGTGATTCAAAGAGCCAAATTATGGAAAGAGCCCGAATGTCCATCAACTAATGAATGGATAAAGAAGATGTGGTTTACATATACAATGGAATACTACTTGGCAAGGAGAAAGAATGAAAGCCTTCCATTTGCAACAACGTGGATGGAACTGGAGGGTATTATGCTGAGTGAAATAAGTCAGAAAAGGACAGATATCGTATGTTTTCACTCATACGTGGAATTTGAGAAACTTAACAGAAGACCATGGGGGAGGGGGAGGGGAAAAAATAGTTTCAAACAGAGAGGGAGGGAGGCAAACCAGAAGAGAGACAGCAGGCTGAGAGCAGGGGCGTGGGGACGGGCCAAAGAGGAGTCCAGGGGTGCATCTGGGAACTGGCCTGTGACCCGTGTGTCAGTCTGAAGGACCACGTGGCTCCCCCCATGACACAGCACAAACCTTAGTGACACTCTACCCTACAGTCCAGGCCTGGGGGACCGGTCATCTCCCTCCTGCAGGCCTGCCCTGAAGTGTAAGTTATGGAAAGGGGGCCTGGGGGGGGGGACGGGGGGGGGGTGAGCCCCAGAATAAAAGCAGGAACGGAGGGTTTCACCAGGATTTCTAAAGCAGCACATGTCACATCTAGAGCACTATGTCCGAATAATCATTCACAGGGTCAGATGGGGTTCAGAGTGCCCCAAGCAGAGTAAATGCCTCTGAAACCGTTTCCTATGGCTTTAGTTTTGCTCTGGCCTCTTGCTAGTAAGTTCTTCCCAAACCTTCCTTCTCCCCACCTTGGCTACCGCTTGCCCCTGCTCCTGCCTTTCTTACTACACCATGTAGTAATCAGGATTCTCCAGAGAAATGGAACCAGTGAGATCAGACAGACAGATTTATTTTAAGGACTTGGTTCCACAATTGTGGCTGGTAAGTCTGAATTCTGCAGGGCAGGTGAGCAGGCTGGAAACCCAAGGGACCTGGAGTTGCCACCTGGATGGAGGCAGAATTCCTTCTTCTTTAGGGGAACCTCAGTCTTTCTCTTAAGACCTTCCACTGATTGGATGTGGCCCACCCACATTATGGAGGGTCATCTGCTTTACTCTAAATCTACTGATTTAAAGGCTAATCTGATTTAAAAATTACCTTCACAGCAACATCTAGTCTGGTATTTGAGCAAATATCTGGGTATCACAGCTTAACCATGGAACACATAAAATTAGCCATCCCACACCATGTCATAATTTACTGTTTTTCATACCTGCTTTTTCAACAAGATTTCTGTCCTCAGGAAACCCCCAGTGTTGTCAGGAACACAACATAATGCAGCACATGGCCCTGCTCAGTGGCCCAATGAATGTCTGTTAAAAATGTTTTTTTTTTAATATTGAAACGTAACCTTTATTTTTGAGTGTCTGTTAAATTAACAAACAACCCAGTTCACTTGATAATGTAAACGGTCAATGATTTATTTTTTTATTATGACCAAATTTTTATTTTTGGCATTTTTAAATTTAAATTTTAGTCAGTTAAAAATAAATAAATGTTAGTTAATATACGGTACAACATTGGTTTCAGAAGAATTCAGTGATGTGATTCATCACTTACATATAACACTCAGTGCTCATGACAAGTGCCCTCCTTAATGCCCATCACCCATCCAGCCCATCCCCCACCCCCTCCCTCCATCAGTTTGTTCTCTATTGTTAAGAGTCTCTTGTGGTTTATTTCCTTCTCTTCTCTTCCCCCCCCTTCCCATACGTTCATCTGTTTTGTTTCTTAAATTCCACATATGAAAGAAATCATATGGTATTTGTCTTTCTCTGACGGACTTATTTTGCTTAGCATAATTCACTCCAGCTCCATCCGCATCATTGCAAATGGCCAGATTTCATTCTTCTTGATGGCTGAGTAATATTCCATTGTATACATATACCACATCTCTATCCATTCACCAGTCGATGGACACTTGGGCTCTTTCTATAGTTTGACTATTGCTGATAGGGCTGCTATAAACATCGGAGTGCATGTACTCCTTCAAATCTGTATTTTTGTATCCTCTGGGCAAACACTTAGTAGTGAAATTACTGGATTATAGGGTAGTTCTCTTTTTCATTTATCAAGGAGCCTCCATACTGTTCTCCATAGTGGCTGCACCAGTTTGCCACTCCCACCAGCAGTGCAAGAGGGATCCCCTTTCTCCACATCCTCACCAGCATCTGTCGTTTCCTGAGTACTCAGTGTTAGCCATTCTGACAGGTGAGGTGGGATCTCATGGTGGTTTTGATTTGTATTTCCCTGATGATGAGTGATGTCGAGCATCTTTTCATGTGTTTGTTAGCCATCTGGATGTCCTCCTTGGGAAAGTGTCTGTTCGTGTCTTCTGCCCATTTCTTAACTGGGTTGTTTTTTGGGTGTCGAGTTTGAGAAGTTCTTTGTAGACTCTGGATACTACCCTTTATAAGAAATGTCATCTGCGAATATCTTCTCTCACCCCGTCAGCTACCTTTGCGTTTTGTTGATTGTTTCCTTCACCGTGCAGAAGCTCTTTATCGTGATGAGGCCCCGATCGCTCATTTTCGCTTTCATTTCCCTTGCCTTCAGTGACCTGTCTAAATGGTCAACAATGGTAAATGTACCTTGGCCCAGCACAGGGTACTTTCGGTATGGTGGCCAAAGGGTACCCTCAGCATGGCGGCCAAAATGACCTATAAACTTCACAAACAGATCACGTTGTCCAAACCCCAGGGCCTTCCCTTCTCCACCTTCACCACAGTTGACTAGGTCCTATGTGATTCGGTCCTTACTGACATCATCGACCTCAGCTAAAGCAGTCCCCCCACCTTGAAGCTCCTCAAAACTACCGACCACACTCCCAGAGTGTTTGCATTTGCTGTTCCCTCTGCCTGGAACCTGCGTGTCTTACTCCTTCACTCCCTTCAGGATTGTGCTCACACATCATTTTACCATGGAGGACTTCCTGCCACCCTCTGTGAGAACGCTGTCCAGGATGGTGGAAATGACCTATAACCTGAGCTGTCTAACACAGTAACCACCAGCCCCATGTGGCCACTAGGCACTCAAACTGTGGCGAATGTGCGTGAGGAAGTGAGTTTTTGTCATTTCATTTAGTGTGAGTTAATTTAAATTTAAATATCCACATGCGGTTAAGGACGACCCTATGACAGCTCAGCTCCATAAATCAGCAACCTCTCTCTGCCACTACCTCCCCGAACACTATACCCCCCTATATTGTAATGTGCTTACTACTATGTTACCGAAGATACCCATATTTACCTGTCTGCCATCCCTCTCCTTTCTAAATGTGAACTCCTCAAGGGAAAACACTCGGGTCTGTTTAGGTCAGGACTGGATCAAAATCCAGTGCCCAGCACTGGATAGGCACTCAGTTAATATTCATGCATTGAGAGGCGCCTGGGTGGCTCAGTCGGTTGGGCATCTGACTTTAGCTCAGGTCATGATCTCACACTTCATGGGTTTGAGCCGCATGTCGGGCTCTGTGCTGACAGCCCAGAGCCTGGAGCCTGCTTCCGATTCTGTCTCCCTCTCTCTCTGCCCCTCCCCTGCTCTCACTCTGTCTCTCTGTCTCTCAAAAATAAACATTAAAAATTTTTTTAAAAAATATTCATGCATTGAATTAATTAAAGAACAAAAGAAAGTCCAAGAAAAGAAGGGAGGGAGGGAGGGAGGGAGGGAAGAAAGGAAGGAAGGAAGGAAGGAAGGAAGGAAGGAAGGAAGGAAGGAGGGAGGGAAGGAAGAAAGGACGGAAGGAAGGAGGGAAAGAAGGAGGGAAGGAAGGAAGGAAGGACGGAAGAAAGAAGGAAGAAAGAAGGAAGGAAAGGGAGGGACAGAGAAAAAGAGAGGAAGAGAGGGAACAAGGGAGAAAAGGCTGATTCTATCCAATTTCTTAGATCGATATCTCAGTTTAACTCTGAGTTCCGAATGGTCTAATCAAGAGTGTGAAGCTGTTAACACAGCAGGTGCCTGGTCATCAAACAGGCTTTGGCTCACATCCCAGCTGGGACACTGCTGGCCCGTGTGACAATGGGTGGACTACCTTGTCTTCTGGAGTTACCAAGTCTAGATTTTTCCACTGGTATAACGGAAAGAATAACATTTACTTGGGAATGTGTAAGGATACCTGGCACTCAGTACGCACTCAAAGCAAATATTGCCAAAGGAAATTTCTGAGTAAGTGGGAACACACGGGCTGGGCCTGGGGAACCTTGCTTGTTTTCTGAAAGTCCTTGCCTTCTTCTCATTGTGTCCCAACAGCCTGTCACTGGAAACACTTGAGGATTACAAACACGTACTTTCCACAAACAAATGTCAAACCTCCCAACAAAGAAAGGCCCAAGACAGTTGCCTTCGCCGTTGAATCTTACCAAACATTTCAAGAAGAGTCGATGCCAGTGCTCTCAAACTCTTCCCAAAAACGGAAGAGGAGGGAACACAACCACTCATTTTATGGGCCCGTAATGAGCTCGATAACAAAGCCAGGCAAAGACACAAGAAAAGAAACTACCGGCCAATCTATCTGATGAGCATGGATATAAAAATCCTCAATCGACTACCAGCAAATCAAATCCGAAGGCACTCACTTGAGGCAGATCGCACACCAAGAACAAGGGGAATTTATCCCTGGGACATAACACAGGGAAATCCCAGCACAGGGAAATCAATTCACGTGATATCCCACGGTAACAAAAGAAAAGAAAAGTCACAGGATTGTCTGCATAGAGGCAGAAAAGGCACTTGACCGAAGTGAACACACTTTCCTGATGAAAATCCTCAACAAACCAGGAATGGAAGGGAATTAACTCAACACAGCAAAGGGCATATACGAAAAGCCCACAATTAATATTATAGTGGAAAACTGAAAGCTTTTCCTCTAAGGTCAGGAAAAAAGGCAAGGATACCAATTCTCGCCACTTCCGTTCACCACAGTACTGGAGGTCCTAGACAGAGCACTTAGTCGAAAAACTAAAACAAACTAAGATAATTAGAGAAAAGAGAAGAGAGGAGAGGAGAGGAGAGGAGAGGAGAGGAGAGGAGAGAAGAGAAAAGAAAAGAAAAGAAAAGAAAAGAAAAGAAAAGAAAAGAAAAGGAAAGAAAAGAAAAGAAAAGGCATCCAAATTGGAAAAGAAGAAGGAAGCGTCTCTGTTTACAGTTGACATAATCTAATGTATACAACATCTTAAAGATGCCATAAAAAAATTGGAATTAATACATTCAGTAAAGTTGCAGGCTACAAAACCAGCATACAAAAATCAACTGTGTTTCCATGTACTAATAATGAATTATCTGAAAATGATATTAGGGAAACAATCACATTTCCAATAGCATCAAAAAGAATTCAAATAATACAATGAAAGAATGGTGTACAGAAAATTATAGAACACTGACAAAAGAAATTAAATAAGACACAAACAAATGGAAAGGCGTCCATTTCATGGATTGGAAGGCTTAATATTATCAAAATATCCATAATAGAAAGCAATTTAAAGAGTCAACACAACCCCTATCGAACTCCCAATGACTTTTTTTTACAGAAATAGAAAAAAAAAAAAACAATTATAATTCGTATGGAACCACAAAAGATCACAAACAGCCAAATCCATCTTGGGCAAGAACGGAGTTGGTCGCATCACGCTTACAGATTTCAAATTATATTTACAACGTTATGTTAATCACAACAGCATGGCGTTGGCATAAAGACAGACACAGAGACCAATGGAACAGAATAAAGAGCCCAAAAATAAAGTCATGCATATGTGGTCAGCTGATCTTTGACAAGGGTACCAAGAATACACAATGGGGCAAGGTAGTCTCTTCAACAAATGGTGCTGGAAAACTGGATATTGACACAAAGACGAACGAAATTGAGCTTTACCTCACACCATATACAAAAATCAAGTAAAAGTTGGCTATAGATTGAAATGTTAAGACTTGAAACTATAAACCTCCCAGAAGAAAACATTGAAAAAAAAAAAAAAGCCTCGTGATACTGTCTTAGCAATGATTTCATGGATATGACATCAAAAGCACAGGTTACAAAAATAAACAAGTATATCAAACTAAAAAGCTTCTGCACAGCAAAGGAAGTAGTCAAGAGTGCAAAGACAACCTACAGAATGGGGGAAAATATTAGGAGACCATATATCTGATAAGGGGCTCAACTCCAAAATATGTAAGGAGCTCCTATAATTCAATAGTTTAAAAAAACCCACAACTAGGAACCTGATTTTAAGACTTGAATAGACATTTCTCCAAAGAAGATGTACAAGTGGCTAATAGGTAGGTTAATAGGTGGCTGAATAGGACTAATCATCAGGGAAATACAAATCAAAACTTCAACAAGTGATCAGGAAGGCCACTAGCAAAAAAAAAGAAAAATATTGGCAAGGATGTGATGAGATCAGAGCCCTTGCACACTGATGGTGGCAATGTCATAGCTACAGTGGAAAACAGCACGGAGGTTCCTCAAAAAACGAAAACTAGAACTTCCATATCATTGCGCAATCTCACTTCTAGACACTTCTCCACAGTAGTTGAAATCAGGATCTCAAAGAGATATCTGCACTCCCGTGTTCATTGCAGCACGGTCACAAGAGCCAAGATGGGGGGAACGATGTAACCGTCCATCAACAGATGGACGAATTAAAAAAAAATGGAGTTTATAGGTACAATAAAATATCATTTAGCCTTTAAAAGGGAAAGAAACACTACAATTTGCAACAACACGGATGAGTCTTGAGGACATCATGCTAAGTGAAAGAAGCCAGTCACAAAAAAGGACAAATACTGCACGATTCCGTAGACACGAGGTATCTAAAAAGTCAAAGTCATAGAATGGAAGAGGGGGAGTGGTGGTCGCCAGGGACTGAGGGGCGGAGGAGGTGGGGAGGTAGGTACTCATCGAGGGGCATAAAGTTTCAGTTGCCCAACATTGATAAGCCCTAGAGATCTGCTGTGCAGCATCGTATCCACGGTCAACAACGATATACTGCACATTTTAAAATTTGTTAGGAGGGTAGATCTCATGTCCAGTATTCCTTCCACAAGAAAATTTCCTTACAGAATGCCTACGTTGCAGGAAAGCATTGATGTTGGCCATCTCCTAAATTCGTGGCTTTTGTTTTTCCGCTTTCCTCATCTGGGTCCTCAAGGAAGAAACAGCATTAGCAATCTTGAAATAATTACCATTGTAATCCACCTAAACCGGGACTGCCGGGGTAATTTAATTTTCAAAATGCAATTACAGCCGATCCAAAGGAAACTCTTCAGACTTCCTTTCACATTTCAAACTTGGCAAGCCCGCGTCTTTCCGTCAAGCAGGAAATTCCCAGGGCCCAGCAACCAACACAGAAACAGACACATGGGCCCGCGCGTGCGCACGCGCCTAGTGGTCGGGACTTTTACATTTTGTTAATGAAGTTTTTAAAAATCCATCATTCTTACCTTTCCAAAACTCCCTTTACCGATGGCCCGCAGGATCTGAAAATGGTCAAAGTTGACTGCAAAAGAAAATAAGGGAAAGAAAGAAACAGATCAGGTTTGCCACACCTTGCCACTGGTTCTCGAAAGTCTGCCCTACATTCCCACCCATTTATTCCGAACGGCTTCTGGTTTCATCTGCCTTATATTTGCCACGGCAGCACCCTGCCTTAGTTTTCGGGGGGTCTCCCCATTCTTGCTACCCCTACTGCCTTACTCTGGTCTGGTTTCCACCCTATCCCTACAGCACAGCAGGCCAACAACACATGGCCACGGACACCTTTCTGTCCTCCTTTATTTGGCCACTCTGTCCTTCTCAAAGCACCTGCTCGGCTCCTACAGAAATGCACCCTCTCGGTTTCCCAGTTCATGCTTCAGCTCACGCTTCACGCGCGCTCCGCTTCACCGTCCCAGCCACGAAATACGCAAGTCTGTCAAGCCTCCATCTACCACCTTCCTCTTCTCGCCGGTTCCAAAGGCTTCAGTCACCACCTAATTGCCAGGGACTCTCCAAGGAACCTTTTCTCTGGCCTCCGGGCTCTACGTACTGATGGATACCTACCCCACAGCAAGTCTTGAAGCTTCAAAGCCACTTTGAACCCAACAGGCCCTAAACGGAGCATGGGAGGAGGGCTTCAATGTGCACCCGACCTCACGCGCGCAAAGCCTGGAACTCATCCTACACCCCCTGCCCCTCTCTCTCAACCCCCCATTAGTCCTTCATCGGGTTAGGTCCGCTGTACCTCCTGGCTCTCTCTCTCCCATCTGTCCACCCGTGGTCCAGTCCTCCTCCACTCTTGACGCTCCCGTCCCGGGATACGTTTTTGCTGCAGGGAGGGGGTCTCGCCCATCCTCTACTCCCCTCCAATGTGCCCCATCGCTGCTTTCCAGCAAAAGAGCAAATTCCTACGCCATCCAGGCACTTGCCTCTTCTGTTTCACCGCCCGCATTCCCCACACCCTCCAAGCTCCAGACACACAAGCTTCTTTTCTGTGCCTACGACAGTCATCCCCTGGGCTTTTAACGCTCTTCTCCTGACTGCACGCTTCTTAACTCTGCCCTCTCTTCACCCTTCTGCGTCCAGAGCCAACTGGGCTCACCCGCCAGATTTTCGGCTCCCCTGGCCCACTCTCCCAGCGGGGCCTTCCTCCAAAACACCTGGTTCTGTATTACTTCACATGGATTTGATTAAGATCACTTCTTCCCCACTAGACACTAAGCCCCCTGAGGTCAAAAGCCGTGTTTGCGTCTCCCACCGCGTCCCCGGCACCTAGCACGGTGCGAGCACACAGTCAGTATCCGACAAATACTCGTCGACTCAAGGGCTGACTGAAAGCAGACGTTCACTTGCACACCAGCCACGACTGCTCGTGCATCAGGAGTGTTCGGGAAACAGTTCTTAATGAGGCTGAATTACAGCCAGTTTCAAGTAAGTCAGAAAGACGCGTCATTTACAAAAGATGAAGTGAATTGATTTCGTTCACTCCGCTGCGGGGGCGAGGATGCGGGGAAGCGAATGAACACGGTTCCCTGTGTATGAAAAGGACGCCAAGGAGGACAATTAGGTTGAACTGTGTCCCTACAGAGCCCCAGTCAGAATCCAGCGTGCCCTCCGGTGCCCAGCGTGCTTGGAATAGAGAGGCGGAGTCAATGGTCAACTTGGCAAAACCTTGCTTCTTGGACCTGGATTGGCTTCCTTCGCGTATAGCTTGTCAGGAAAGGAAAGCCTACGCTTTGACCTCCTGCCCCCTCACCAAAAGTCGAAGAAGAGAAAACAAGGTGCCTGCACTGTGTTTGCCAGGCGCCCAGCAGCGAGCTGGGAGATGGGCGCATCCTCTCATGAGCCCCGAGGCCCCACGGGGCAGGCATCGCTGCCAGGGTTTGCCAGCCGCCCCCCACTTGGCAGGAAGCGTCCCTGCTTCCCCGAGCGCTCCCTGAGACGTCAGGACAACACCCCTCATTTGGGGGGTAACTCCTGCCTGCACGTGGCTCACCTGCTCTCTCAGGAAGCCTCTCCCTCTTCCAATGCAGCCCTTTCTCTCTGGACCTCCCGCAGACCGGTCTGCCCAGGGATCAGGAGAACCCAGCCCGAGTCGGACCGCTTAGGTCCAGAACCCGGCTCTGCCACAGCCCTCGGTGAGTCACATGGCCTCCGTGTGCCTCACTTACCCCACCTGTTAAGTGGGTGCGACAGTGCCCACCTCCCACAAAAGCAGAGAATCGTGCCCAGCACAGTGCAACGTCTCAAGAAGCCCTCGCTGTTTGTGCTGGGGGACAAAGGGCGGTCCTCCCTCCCATCCAGCCTAGTCCAATAAGCAAAGAAGTACCGACGTGTCTCATGTCTTCTGTTGGAAACCCCCACGGAACACGCATTTTTTTGTAGGGGGTACGGATGCGTGAGATTATTTACAGCGCGATAACCCCAATTATGAAAATAATAATAAGTTTAGGCATTTGCCGGTTGGCTCAGTAATGAACACCCTGCTCCGGTTAGGGGACAAGACCAAAGAGCCAAGCCCTCCTAAGAAGGCCGTTCCCTGCACACCCCCCGCCTCCTAGCCCATCAAAGGTGGTGTGAGCCCAGTGCTGTGCTAGACAAGGAGCAGCCCCTGTGTATTTCTGCTTATCCTGCTCTCTCTTTGGAAACTGTCTTCAGGGAGCAAGCTTTTCCTCTGCTCCTTCTTGCCCGAAGCTTCTTAGGGCCAGCCCCCATGTGCAGGGGCCCGCAGCGTCCAGAACTGCCCCTCAAGGGTCGGGGGGGGGAGTCTGGCTAACTCTGGGCTTTGGCATCAGGGAGCCCTCGCGGCTGCCCTCCTGGGCCCCAATCCTCAACCCCAGGTAAGACTTGATTCTCCACCGGCCTCTCCTTCTGTCGCGTCTCCTAACTGGAGAGGGGTGTTCACTACTGAGCCAACTGGCAAATGCCAAAACCCGTTATTATTTTAATAATCAGTGTTAATCGTGCTGTAAATAACCTCACTCATCCGGATCCCCTGCAAAAACAGGTGCTCTGTGGGGGCTTCCAACATAATAACATGAGCCAAACAGGTACTCGTTTAATGTTTATTTGCTTATTGGACTAGATTGGATTTAAATGGCTTTGAGCATATGGCCTGTGTTCTCCATTTATCTGGCGTCTCCCTGAGGCCTGGTAACTGGTGCTTACATAAGTAGTGCCTACGTGAACACGCTCTGAAGAAGGGAGGGCTTTGCAGTGGCTGGTGAGCAGTGTGAAATGGCTGCAGGGACCGTGTCAAGCCAAAGACGGGCCTAGAAATTGCATTGTCACGTAGGGTTGTTGGCCCAGAGCAGGAGAACTTGGCCGGGGGATGGGAGGGGTTGACGAGCGAGTTCAGATCTTGTCCTGGTTTGCCTGGGACCCCCCTGGTTTCAGCACTGAAAGTCCCACATCCCTAGGAAAACCAGCATAGCTGGGTCACCTGTCAGGTTTCTAGATCATTAAACTGCACCCCCCGCGAAGAAGTCACAGCATTGCTAGAGCCAGCTCGGAGACCGTAAGGTACGCTCTTAACAAAGGAGTGTCTGTTCAGACCACAAGACACAGAGTGGCCCAGGGTGACACTGTGACACGTGTGGGGTTAAGGCAGAAACAAGGGGCACAGTGCTGGGCAAAGGCAAAGACAAGGTGTGCACGCGACCTCAGCCAAACAAGAGAACAGTGGCATTTGCCTGGAAGACGTCACATGGACAATGAAATGGCTCACGGGCCATGAAATAGCTGGTTGGGGCGCCTCGGTGGCTCAGTCGGTTGAGCATCCGACTTCGGCTCAGGTCACGATCTCGCCGTTCAAGGGTTCGAGCCCCGAGTCGGGCTCTGAGCTGGCCAGCGCCCTGGAGCCTGCTTCGGATTCTGTGTCTCCCTCTCTCTCTCCCCTTTCCCCACTTTTGCTCTGTTTCTCTCTCAAAAATAAATAAATAAACATTAAAAAAAAAAGAGAGAGAGAACTGGTTGTTTGCCCGGCTCAGCTCAACTCTCTCTTCTTCCTTCATAAGGAAACCTCAGGTCTGTTAAGGGATCAGTGTGGACAGCCCCAGGCAATGAGTCACAACTGGCCTAGTCCAGTGGTGTTCATCAGAATCACGGGGAGGCTTCTCAAGAAAGATCATGCCCCCACTCCTGAGCTTCTGGGGAGAGGCCAGAGCATCTGAATTTCTAACAAGTTCCCAGGTGATACGGATGGTCCAGGGGCCACCACATTTATCTGGACAACGGTGCACCCCACTTTCCCAGATATTCGCGCAACTGGCAATGACATTGTGACACAGGCCTGGTGAACAAAATCTCAGCAGAGAATCCTCCGCTGTATTTCTGGGAAAGCATTTTTTCCTGATGAAAAGGGACCGTTACCAGTGGAGTGGCCCTTCAGCCCTCCTGCCTCTTCCTGCCATGAATATGGATGTGAGGTCTGGAGCTGCAGCAGCCACCTTGTGGTTATGAGACAACGAACACAAGCAAAAGGCCAAAGGTGCAGAGAAGCCATTCCCTGTTGTAAAGTCCCTGAGGCCATACCAGCAACCGCCTACCTCTCGACTTACTATGTTAAAAAAAAAAAATACATTGTTATTTGTTCAAGTGCCTGTGAGTCAAGTTTGCTACTAATGGAAGCCAGAAGCATTCTTTTCTGATACACAAAGTCAGCCACACAGGGGTTTGGTATATGCCAACTATTTTATTGTTGGATTTCCAGCCTCATTGTAATCTTACTAAAAGACAGAAGAAGAAAGTTGTTTGTGGTATAAACATAAGGACCAGGCTGCCTGGATATGAACTCTGACTCCACCCCTCACAAGCTGGGTGACCTTGGGGAAGTCACTTAACCTCTCTGTGCCTCAGTCTCTTAACTTATAAAATGGATATACTGAAATACAACGAATCCATACAGGTAAAATATTTAGAATAGTGCTGGCCCTGAAGTAAAGGCAACCAACAGTAGGTATTCTCGCCGTTAGAATTCTGCATGCGAGGTTTTTCCCCATTTTTCGCTTTTATGAGACACGACTCTCATTAAATCATGACCAAACATCACAGGGGTGATGAAGCCAGAGCTGTATTAGCGCCCATTAGTTACTGACCATCACTAGCACCCCGGGTAAACCTGGTTGATCTACCTTTCAAGCCAGTGGGCTCTTTTCTCATTCCCATCAAACCGATTATTTCTAAGGAATGTCACGTTTTTCTTTCAACACGCTATGTTCACGAGGCAGTTTATTCAGAGGCAAATGTGAATTTTCAAGATGGCTAATTACTCTTTCAAATGATCCCTAATGGCAGGTAACCCCCAATCACCATCCCATAAAAATATATGCATTTCGGTATCACACGCATCAGGCAGGGACAGCAAGAAACTGTCCCCTTTCCTGCCTCCCTGAAAAGCTAAACGGGCGGCCGTATGCCTTCACCCAGAAATGCTGATTTCCAACATCGTTTCAAATATCTGAAGATCTACTAAAAACGGCCCTGTCAGCCTCCTCTCTGATTCACCACTGTCCAAGCCAGCTCCATTCACACATCTCTACCTCCTGCCTGACCCTGTAAGCATTGGAGTTTTGGCCCCGAGGATACCCAGGGGACGGTTACCGCCGGTGGAGGGAAAAGCAAGTGCAAAGGCCCTGGGGGGAAATGTGCGTGACGGTCCCCGGGCACAGCAAGCAGGCAAGGCTGGGCGGAGCGCAGCCTGGGAGAAGAGGGAGTGGGGGAGCCGGTCACCCGGGGCTGCGGTAAGGGCTTTGGGAAAGATCCCAATTTGGTTGTGAACCCAGAGAGACCAACCTGCCACATGATGGTAATCCAGGTCATGGGGTCCCGGCAGCTGTCACAGCCCTGCTAAATTAAAGCGAGCTTCGCCGGCAGATGCGGTGGGCACAGAGGATTTCCAGGGAAGCAAAGATTCCCCGCAGGATGCCATGAGGGTAGACACCCGTCACACATTTGTCCACACCCACTGGATGCCCGACAGCAAGAGGGAAACCTCACATAACTACAGACTCGGAGTGACGATGTGTCATATAGGCTCATCAACCGCAACAAAGGTGCCACCCTGGGTGGGGATGCTGATGATGGGGCCGCTCCGCATGTGTGGGGGCAGGGGGCATGTGAGAAGCCTCTGCACCTTCCCTTCAATTTTGCTGTGAACCTGAACTGTTGTGTTTTTTTTAATTTAAATTCAAGTTAGTTAACATACAGCATAGTCTTGGCTTCAGGAGCAGAACCCAGGGATTCATCTCTTACATACGACACCCAGGGCTCATCCCGACAAGTGCCCTCCTTAGTGCCCACCACCCATCCAGACTATTCCCCCACCCATTTCCGCTCCAGCAACCCTCAGTTTGTTCTCTGTATCTAAGAGTCTCTTGTGGTGTGTCTCCTTCTGTTTTTATCTTATCCTTCCGTCCCTTCCCCTCTGTCCATCTGTTTCGTTTCTCAAATTCCTCGTATGAGTGAAGCCGTACGATTTTTATCTTTGTCTAATTTCGCTTAGCATAACACCCTCCAGTTCCATCCACATTGTTGTAAATGGCAAGATCTCATTCTTGTTGATCGCCCAGTAGTATTCCATTATATATATAAACCACATCTTCTTTATCCATTCGTCAGTCGGTGGGCATTTGGGCTCTTCCCATAATTTGGCTATTGTTGAGAGTGCTGCTATGAACATCGGGGTGCAGGTGCCCCTTCGAATCAGCATGTTTGCATCCTTTGGATAACTTCCTAGTAGTGCAAATGACGGGTCACAGGTGGCTCTATTTTTAATTTTTTGAGGCACCTCCATCCTGCTTCTTTAAAAGGTCTATTGAAACGAAACAAAAAACCAGATGGAGCGGGTGGTCAGCCAGCAGCCCAGGAAAGGGAGAAGCAAGCAAGCAGCCTGTCCACACGTGGGAACCAGGGACAGGGGCATTCCCGTCACGAGACTCTGGCCCACTGTGCGTCTACTTCTAGGTCCACCTCTGTGTCTATGGTGCGCTGGCCCTGCTGGGAGCAGAGACTTCGGGGGGGACACACTCGGCTCACGAGGAGCTCGCAGCCCAGCAGGGGACACGGCCAGGTCCCGACGACACTGACGGAGGCGCCGGGGCAGTAGCAGGGTGAGGACCAGGCCCTAGGGAGGGACGTGCTCCGGGCTGCAGGGACGGTCCGTGCAAGTTTTCAAAAGCACAAGACCCCGAGTGTGGGTCTGAGGGATTACAAGCGTTCTGCAGGGGGTAAGGAGAAGGAAAGATCCCAGGAAAAGCTCCCAGAAAAGCAAGAACCCAGTGGCATGAACCAGCAGGACGAGGCCCCAGAACAGCAGGACCAGGGTGTGAGTGGAGACGAACGAGGAGGGTGGTTAACGCACTGGCTCACTGGACATTTCTTCAGGACGAGGATGCACCAGGCCTGAGCAGAGGTTGCAAAACCATTACTCCAACGGGCCCATATCTCCTTGTTGACCAGGGGTTCCCAGGGGCCGATTCGGGCTCACAGGGCGTTCAGTAGGAGTTGTTTTATGATACGTTATTTTATGTTATTTTATCGTATTTTATTTTATGTTATTTTAGAGAGAAAGAGAGAGCGGGGCGCGAGGGCAGAGGGAGAGAGAGAGCTCTCTAGCAGGCTCCACACTCAGCATGGAGCTCAATGCGAGGCTGGATCCCACGACCCCGGGATCATGACCTGAGCCGAAATCAAGAGTCAGACCGTCAACAGACTGAGCCACCCAGGTGCCCCAGTGGGGGGTGTTTTAAAGTATGTTTATTTATTTGGTGTGTGAGAGACAGGGAGTGCGGGAGGGGCAGAGAGAGACAGAGAGAGACAGAGAGCAGCCTCCACGCTGTCAGTGCAGAGCCCGACACAGGGCTCGAACCCACGAACCGCGAGATGGTGACCTGAGCAGAAATCAAGAGCCAGACACTTAACTGAGCCACGCAGGCGCCCCAGTAGGGGTATTTTAGACAGGACGTGAGATCACCGCAGCCCTCGGAAAGAGAGAGCCTTGCTGTGAGCTCACCTGTCGGCTCCGGGGTCTGAGATGGTTCGCAGGCCCGAGAGCCAAAGAAGTGCTTTCTTCTCTCCTTTGCCCGCCATCCCGAGCGCTCCCACCCCAAGTCCTGTTTAGGCTGCTCACTGGCATCCCAGAGGTAACACATCCCCACCCCTCACCCTGGGCCTCACCTGCCTCCCGGCCTCCCCTGTGCACTCTCCCTTCCCTAGAAGCACGTCAGCCTCCCACCCACCCAGGCACTGTCCTGCTGTTCCTCCTGCTGCAATGCTTGGTCCTGGTTCATCCCAACACCAGCTCTCTCCCCTCCTCAGGTGTCTCCCCCCTGGAGAAGTAAAAGATCTTCCCTGACACTCCACCTGGGTGACCTCCCCCCCGGGTGTCCCTACCTCATCACATGGTCACCTCCTCCCTAGTAATTCTCAAGAACTGAAATATCTGTTCTTGTGTCACCTGTTCGTTGCCCATACCCCCATTTTGGAAGGTCAACTCCCCAAGGGCTGGGGCGTTTGCCTGTTTCGCTTGCTACAGTATCTCTGGAGCCTAGCACGGTGCCTGGCATATAGTAAGTGCTCAGTAAATAGCTACTGACCATGAACAGATGAGTCTTGAAAGGGACAAGTCCATGGGAGTACATGAACAATGACAGGGGAGTAGGCACAGCTTCCAGGAAGAGGCAGCCCTTCACTTCTCAGCATCTCCCACGGTCATCTGCGAAATGGGCACAATGCTACCTGCCTTGTAGAGTTGTTAATGGGACAGTAATACAGTAAAGGTAGCAGGACACCCTTCTCAAATTCACGTTCACACGTAACATCATCATAATTGAGGTTGTTCCCCAAAATTGACAGAGTCATTCTTAGGAGAATAAATAGGTGAGAACAGGGTAAAAGGTCCCATGAGATAAGTTCTGAAGAAACAAAGCCTTCTCCTGGCAGATATAACAATACACCGTGTATTCACTCCTCCCACAAATAGACCCTGCTCATGACAAGATGCCCACAGTGAGCAAAGACATAATCCCTAGTGATGTGCAATCTACTAGAAACTGAGTCACAAGAATGTCCGCAAGGAATTCAGGATGGGTTGGAGGGAGGGACACAGCCTTGCAGGTTAACACACACTGGCTGGCCTCCAGTAGAAACAAGAACAGCTATTCTGTTAGCAGTACTGGAGGGATTGGTTACTTACTGGACAAAAACAAAATTGGGGCTCCTGGGTGGTTCAGTCGGTTGGGCATCTGACTTTGGCTCAGGTCATTATTTCACGGTCAGTGAGTTCAGACCCTGCATCGGGCTCTGTGCTGATGGCTCAGAGCCTGGAGCCTGCTTCGCATTCCGTGTCTCCCTCTCTCTCTGCTCCTCCCCCACCCGCACTCTGTCTCTCAGAAATGAATAAACGTTAAAAAATAATTTTTTAGGGGCGCCTGGGTGGCTTGGTTGGTTAAGCATCTGACTTCAGCTCAGGTCATGATCTCACGGTTTGTGGGTTCAAGCCCTACGTCGGGCTCTGTGCTGACAGCTCGGAGCCTGGAGCCTGCTTCTGATTCTGTGTCTCCCTCTCTCTCTGTCCCTCCCCTGCTCATGCTCTGGCTCTCTCTCTGTGTCTCAAAAATAAATAAACATTAAAAAACATTTTTTTTCTAATTTTTAAAAATCAAATGAGTACCTCTCTCTGTTCACTAGATCCCCAAATAATATTCTGAGCAAATCAGAGTTCAATGTAACAATATCCCGAACGATAAAGCTCAGTGCCTGAAAAGGAAACATTTGGTGGATATACCAGGCTCCCCTCTTCCCCATAACTCAAGGAGGCGACCACCCTGGTGCGTGACCTCCTCCGCCAGCAGGTAAGCTAGTTATTCAAAGGCCACAGGCTCACAGGCTGCACCAGGGCTGGGACGGACAGCCCCCTCCCCAGAAAGAGTATACTGAGGAACCATGTGTACATAATTCACTCTAAACACCCAAGACGACTGGTTGCTCCTGGGAACTCTCATGGCATCCCATTCGTGGGTGTGTCCCAACACTCAGGGCCTGGGTGGGACCATCTTGGTACACAGCCACCCTCGTCCCTAAGGTGCAGGTCTCAGCCATGGTTACGCAGAGGACTCATAGTCAGCTTAAGACACAGACCCAGGTCCTGGCCAGTATCCTCTCTGGACATTCTGCTGTTCCTACAGATTTCTCACACACTCTTGCTTGTGTCCCCAGCACAGAGGTGACGATGGCATCTGCTAAAATGAGCTGCAGTCACTGCTTTTAGCCTCATTAAAAACTGTTTTGTTTTCTAGTTGATAAATGTGTTTCAGAAAGCCCAAAGGCCTTTTTTTTCCCCTCACTCTGCACTGTTACCAGCAAAAACACTGTATCGAAAAACATTTAGGAAATCACATCCCTAATTCATACAGGAAAATATTATATGGCAATAATCTCAGGACAGAAGCTCACTTGGATGCTGGTGGAAATGTGGAATCTGTGATAAGGGAAGCGTCAAACACGCGTTTGAGAGAGGAGACTAAGAGCCAGCTTAATAATTCCTCGAAAGCAGTACTGTCTCAGACAATCTGCTTCCTCTGCACCCAGTGTCAGTTTCCTGTGGCCACCATAACAAAGAGCCACAAATAAGGCGTTTAAAACAACAAAGATTTACTCTCTCACAGTTCTGGACACTGGAAGCCTGAGATCAAGGTGTTGACAGGACTGTGCTCCCTCCAAATGCTCTAGGGAAGAATCCTTCCTTGCCTCCTATAGCTTCCTGGAGGCTCGGGGAACCCTTCTCGTGCCTGGGCTTGGACTCCATTGTCATATGGCCTTCCTGCTGCTCTGTCTCCATCTTTCTTCTCTTCTTACAAGGACCCTGGTCATTGAATTAGGGCCCTAGTCCAATATGACCTCATCTTAACTAATTACATCTGCAAAGACCCTACTTGCAAAGACTGTCACATTCTGAGGCTCTGGGTAGACATGAATTTTGGAGGGATGATATTCAACCCAGAGCACCCAGAACAGCACCTGGCCCAGAGAAGAGGATAAATAAATGATGGCTGAATAGATGGATGGATGATGAATGCATGGATGGATGGATGGATGGATGGATGGACGGATGGACGGACAGACAGATGGATGGATGGGAGGAAGGAAGGAAAGAAGGAAGGATAGATGGATGGATGGAGAGATGGAAGGAAGGAAGGAAGGAAGGAAGGAAGGAAGGAAGGAAGGAAGGAAGATGGATGGATGATGGATGGATGGATGGATGGATGGAAGGAAGGACAGAAGGATGGATGGATGGATGGATGGATGGATGGAAGGAAGGATAGAAGGAAGGATGGATGGATGGATGGATGGATGGATGGAAGGATGGATGGAAGGAAGGACGGATGGAAAGAAGGATGGAAGAAGGATGGATGGAAGGAAGGAAGGATGGAAGGAAGGAAGGGAGATGGATGGATGATGGATGGATGGATGGATGGATGGAAGGAAGGATGGAAGAAGGATGGATGGAAGGAAGGAAGGATGGAAGGAAGGAAGGGAGATGGATGGATGATGGATGGATGGATGGATGGATGGAAGGAAGGATGGAAGAAGGATGGATGGATGAATGGATGGATGAAAGAATGAATGACCACACAAATGAGCCCACATTCATGTGTACCTGTACCTACACACTTGTATCTGTCTGAGTTGTAGAAACAAAAATATATTTTGGGCACACTGTGTCATCTGGCTCTTCAGTCTGGTAGGGCAGAATCAAAGCTAACCAGGCTTCAGTCACTTCTCAAAGTAACTTCCAGCTGTGCAACCTTAGAACAAATCCCCTGGGAAGATGTGACACAACCAGATCATCTGTTAGGTCCATGCCGGTTCTCAGGGCAATGCTCCACAGAGGGCGCTTTCCAAGTACTTAAAGCACGACCATTTCTCCTGCAAACAGTTACCAGTTTCCTGATCTTTTTAGGGAAACAACAGTGCAGGATTACAAGCCTAACTTGTGGTTTAGAGTCCACTGATACTTTTCAACTTACCTACTGACCAGCAGAATGGGGAGGGGGTGATAGCCAATAATCAAGAAAATGTCTGCTGCCTCTCCTTTTCGCACAGAAGATAGTATTACTCATCTAATGCTCAATGCTGAGAGAAAGGCGCCCTGGACACTGCTTCTGCCTAACTGCTTTGCTCATCATGAACACTGAAAGGAACTTCCCCAGACAGGAGGAATAAACAAGCCAATATTTGTACTCAGCTGATTATGTTTTGATTTATCTTCTCATTAAACGTAAGCAAACATTCTCCATGGGCATATCTTTGAGGTCCTGGAAATTTTAAATGTCCTCAGTGCCTCTGTTGGGTATTCACCACGGCAAGACTCTAAATTTCCAACTCCTGGGGCCTGATTTTTAATGGCGAAGTTGGCTGGGCTGGGAGGGTCTGGTGGGCAGGTGCAGGATAGCTCTCAGAAGGCAGAAGCACAGGGAGGAGCTGAGGGCTCCAGAAGAGTGACATTGACTGACCCAATTTTTGACCCCTCCCCGTACCCATGTCCTCTGCAAGCTGACCTTCTGGCTCACGAGGTAAAGTGTCCTTCTCCACCCGCTCATTCTCCATTCAGCCACAGCACGTGGATTGATTCGGCCAACGGGGCGTTAGCAGGCTTGATTCAAGCTGAGGCTCGAGAAAGTGCTTGTGCATATCTGCCTCCCCCTTACTCATCTACCCCCACCAGAGGAACACGCGGGCCTACCTTCCGAACAATGACACCCTGGCGATGCCAGTAGCCCAGGACCCAGGTGAAGCCGTCCCAGAGCGACACCCAGCCAATCCCCAGACGAGCGAGAGGGACCAGCTGAGATGAACGGACTCAACCTGCAGGGTAGCGAGGACGTTCAAGGCTTGCTGGTGGAAGCCACCGGTTTGGGGGCAGTTGGCTCTATGGCATTACTGACAAGGAAACCAAGAGGGACAGAAGGAGGGAGGGAGGCGGGCAGGAAAGAAAAAAGGCAAAAAGGGAGGGAGAGAGATACAGGACCAAGGACTATCCTAAGAGGAGTGAGGTGTGTTGGTCATAGAACAGCGAAAACAATCTTCATAAAGAGCAAGAACGTGGGAAGACTCGGTCTATCCCATGTTAAGACCTACTACAAAATCAAGCTACAAAAGTCAAGACCAGGTGGTAGTGAAAGAGGGACAGAACAGGGACCCTGGAAATTGATCCACATAATATGCCCAACTGATTTTTGACAAACGTGCAAAAGCAACTCACTGGAGGAAAACAGCTTCAACTGGATGGCCACAGGCCAAAACCTGGCCCTCCGTCTGAGGCAAGGCAAGAGCCTTTTGGCAAAGGGCTGTGGTCAGATCACTGAGCGGTTTGCCTGCACAGGAACAAGAGGCAGGCCCTGCAGGGAGGTGTGAGGAAGGGCAAGGGTGGCCTGGAGGCAGACTTGCAGAACTCAGTTCCTTGTGGTTGTAGGATGGAGGTTCTTCTTTCTTTCCTTGCTCTTTCAAGATTTTTTTCAATGTTTATTTATTTTTGAGAAAGAGAGGGAGACAGACAGTGTGCGAGCTGGGGAGGGGCAGAGAGAGAGGGAGACACAGAATCCGAAGCAGGCTCCAGGATCCGAGCTATCAGCACAGAGCCCGACGTGGGGCTCGAACTCACGAATTGTGAGATCACGACCTGAGCCGAAGTCGGATGCTTAACTGACTGAGCCACCCAGGCGCCCCGCATCCAGAGGTTTCTAATAGTAGACTAAATCCTTCGCATGCACCAAATCTCTCTCACTTTCCTTTCAGCAACCGGTCAGGAGAGAACTCTCTGCTTTTAGAGGGCTCGTGGGATTAGGTTAGATCCATCTAAACGATCCTTTTTTTACGATATAATGTAACATAATCATGGAAGTGAGGAGGGGTAAGGTGGTCATGGGGCCATCGTAAAATTCTGCCTCCTACAGGGCCAAATAAATGATGACTTCGCCATCATGAACAGCTAAAGAGTAGTGATGTCCCCTCAAACACACACGTGCACGGTCTTGCTTCCTTATTAGCCTAACACAAACCAGAATAATGAGATGAGAAGCCTCCTTGACACTCTTGGGTGTAAACCCATGGCCTCTGGGTTTACAAGATCTTCTGTTTATTTTGTTATTTCCTTCTGGGTCTTCTTGGAAGTCTGGTTCTATTCCAGGCCCTGGACCAGAAACAAACAAACTTGATGCTAGTCACCATGCCCTCCCTACCAAGAGAGTGAGCAAGCACCCTCTAAGTGCCAGAATGGGGTGGAGGGGGAACTTGGGAGGCTCTGGGGTGGGGGCAGGGAGGGGCCAAGAAAGTGCTGATTGGTTTAAAGGAGAAGAAAAGAGGGGCGCCTGGGTGGCTCAGTCAGTTAAGCGTCCGACTTCAGCTCAGGTCACGATCTCACGGTTCCTGGGTTCGAGCCCCGCGTCGGGCTCTGTGCTGACAGCTCGGAGCCTGGAGCCTGTTTCAGATTCTGTGTCTCCCTCTCTCTCTCTGCCCCTCCCCTGCTCATGCTCTGTCTCTCTCTGTCTCAAAAATAAATGAAAACATTTAAAAAAATTTTAAAGGAGCGGAATAGAGATTGTGCATCTCTTGAAAGCACAGGGAAACGTTTTGCTCGCTCAGACATCTCGTGAACGTAGTCAAAAGTTCAGGACTGTTTCCCTCTGACAGAGCCAAATTACATTAAGTCGGAAAAATGAGCCTGGTTTCCAAGCTGATGGGCTGCATGGCGGCTCCCCTGGCCTACAGACTGAGGAGATAATGACATTTTGACAGAGCTGGGGCACGAGACAGCTACCTTCTTGAGTAGGCAACATGGGGGACTGGTCTCACTTCTCTTCTCCATCCCTGAAAAATGCACGTAGGTCATGGGTGTGCCGTGAAAATCCAATGAGATCGTGCATAAAAAGCTTTAGGCCCAGCTCGTACTACACGACCCATCAATGGTCGTGGGGGAGGCAAGGGGATGGTGACAAAGGTGGCATGATCGTGACGATGGTGATGGTTACAGGCTGAACCACGCCCCCCGAAAATCCAGGGGTTGAAGCCTGACCCCCAGCACCGCACATGTGACCACGTTTGGAGACAGGGTGATAAAACGAGGTCGCTGGGGTGAGCTCTGATCCTACAGGCCTGGTGTCCTTGTAAGAAGAGGCAATCAGGACACAGACAGGCACAGAGGGATGACCACGTGAGGATACAGAGTGACGATGGTCATCTACACACCGAGAAGGGAGGCCTCAGAAGGAAGCAACGTGCCCACATTTTGGGCCAGGGCTCCCCAGCCTCTGAGACCGGGGGAGAATAGACTTTTATTGCTTCAGCGCTCAGTCGGTGGTGCTTTGTGACGGTGGTCCCAGCAGGCTAGTACGACAGCGATGGTGACGTGGATGCTGCTGCTGGCAAGACGCAGGGCGAGGCGTCCTGAGGGACTCTAGCTTACGGAAGGGAAACTGCATTCCGTAATCCTCTATGCCCACCACAGTGGGTCCAAGGAAGAGAGCCAGGAGCGCAGGGAGTCATGCAGCACCCAGGCAAGGGAGTGGAGTGGCATGCCTGACGGGAGCAGGACGGGGGGAGAGAAAAGGAGAGCTGAGAAAGACACAGGACCCACATCATGAGAACCCTGGATGTGGCCAGAGGGGAAGCAGGTGAGGGATCCATGATGATTTCTGGCTCCACAGCACTGATAGGTGCAGACAGCGAAGGCTCCAGAGGAGGCAGAGACCGGGGGAGAAAAGAGGACCACGTGAGGGGAAAGAAGCGAGCTTGGTTTGGGGGACGGTGACCTGGGGATCCCTGTGGGAATAAAGAACGGTAGGAGGACGCACCTGGAAGGGAGCCGGAGCACCGTTGGAAGGAATGAGCTGGTCCCCGGTGGGGCACTCTGAGTCGAGAGCAGGGGTTGGGGACAGAACCTGGAGGATGCTGACAGCTGAGGGCATGGAGAGCGGGAATCCCCAGGAGAAACAGAGCCCAGAGGGGTGGGAGAGAATCGGGAGAGTGTCATGGGACCTGTCGTAGTCAGCTTGGGCAGCTATAAGCAACCCCACAGCCTCGGGGGCACAAATAGGAGACATCTACTAATCGTGGTCTGGAGGCCGGGAAGTCCAAGACCAGGAGGACAGCAGGTTCAACTCCTGGTGAGACCTCTCTCCCTGGCTCAGGGAAAGCTCTCTCCTCACCGCGGCCTCACATATGGGCTCACGGTGGAGACAGAGAGCTCTCCTCTCTCCCTCCGCTTACCAGGGCACTAATCCCACCATGGAACCCCACCCTCCAGACTTGATCTCCACCTAATCACCTCCCCATACCCCACCTCCAAATCACATTAGGGGTTAGGGCTTCAACATATGAATTGGGGGTCAGGGTGGGGGTACACGATTCAGTCCATGAAAGACCCCAGGGGAGGAGGGTCCACAGAAGGGTCCATCAAGCCAAATGCCAAAGGCATGAGCTGGTCAGCATCCCTGGTCAAATGATGGTAAATGGACCGACGAATGAATGAATGAATGAATAGCCACAGGGAACACACAGCCACTTTGCCACATTTCTGTGGATGCTTCTCTCTTCTCCTGCTGGCCTTTCCACTGGCCCAGAAGATCTGCATGGACAGGCCTGGGCATGTCCTTCTCAGCTACCCTGGCCCCTTGATGTGGCTGGCCACAACGTGGTGTGTAGGACACGTTTCCTGAGCGGATGGAGGTCTCCTGCCTGTGGTCGGTGGCGGGGCGGGGGGTGGGGGGCGGTGCTCAGCCTCCTCAGCTCTCACAAGGCGACCCAGCACAGACTCAGGTGCAGACAGGCACAACCCCTAGACCCAGCCCCTCCATCAACACGGCTTGGCCTGGGGCTCCCTTAACCTTTGCGGGCTTTGTTTCTATGTTTGCAAAATAAGATCATTTACCTTCAAACTCACGGTGAAAATTAGGAAGCTGACATCCAGCATCCTGCCTGACTGATGGGACCTGTTCTATGTTGTCCTTTGTTCTTGGCATCATTACTAGGGAAGGGGGGCGGCGAAGAGCTCAAGTAGGGGTGGGAGAGAGAGGGACAGAAGCCTAAGCAGGCTCCATACTCAGTGCAGAGCCCAACTCAGGGCTCGATCCCACCACCCTGGGATCACGAGCGGAGCCGAAATCAAGGGTCGGTGCTCAACCGACTGAGCCATCCAGGCGCCCCCTTGATACTCATTATCCTAACGATGTGACAACACACACAGAATGTGAAGCCAGCGCTTCCCTTCCTAGGTCTGGGGCCTGCTGCCTCCTCTATAAAAGGGGAATGAGAGCATCAGCTATACAACAGGTTGTCGTAGGATCAAATTATTTACTATCTATAGGGCACTCAGAGCCAAGCATAGCACTCGGCGGGTTCCCAATCACTGTCCCTAGCCGTTTAGTTGTTCTGTCACCAACAGACAGGCAATCTCAGAATTTCTCCTGATTTCACACATTATCGCTAGACATTACACGCATCCAGTCAACGAGCATCTACGCATATGTGAGTCCCGCATCTCGACGTGTGGGGATTCTCGAACGACTGCCTATTGCAACACAGGCACATGGATGCAGGCATCATTAAAACTTCAAGGAAATTATGGAGTCTGTGCAAAAAAAAAAAAAGCAACTTCTGTGCTCAAGTCACCACGTTATTTCCAGCATATAAAAACATTACTCGGGACGTGGTCGCCTCATGTACGATGTTCTTGCCTCCCAGCGATAAGCTGAGTGCATTCCTTCAGAACTGAAAGTGTCCTTACCTAATTTATTTTAAAAATGGAACATTTTGTAACAGAATCGCACAGCCATGCTTTGCTGCTGAGCTTACGCCTGGGTTGTGTCAGATTCTTGGAAGGAGATAAAACCTTGAGAACAGAAGTCAGGAAGGAAAAAAAAAAAAAAAAAAACCCAGACAATATTTGAGAGCAAAAAAAGAAAAAAAAAAAAAAAAAGGAAAGCTCTCTGGACTTCCCATGTTTCCCACTGTCGAGCAGAGCTCCAAAGCCCTTCTTTTTAGAAAGCTGCTAAGAAAAAGACCCAACTATTTCCTTTTCTGGCCACATGGAAATGGAAACCGTTCCCGCCTGGCGTAAAATCTCCCTAACGCCCCAGGGGTTAGAGGTGCTCCTGTTCCTTCCATGAGCTCTCCCAGCTAACAGGGCATGAGACTTCTCATTCCTAATGCCAACAGGACGTCCTATACAGGACACAAAAAAAGCTTACGGAAGCATGGAGCCCGCCGAAGGTGCAGAAGCGCTCCGCCCCCCCAGGAAGGCCTACCGCATGCAATCCCCACAAGGTGAAGTTGGTTCTGGGGGCCAAAGAGTCCTACTCTTGCACGTGCAAAGCACGGCCGGTACACAGCACATAGGCAGGTTTGCGGTACATGTGTGGTACCAACATTCCATGAGACGTTGAGAGTAGGAGAGGGGATTCAGGAAGCAAACGTGCCAAAAGCCTCTGAAATGTCCAAAAGGCAGGGGTGAGGAAGTGAGAGTGCAGGAGAGGTAGAGACGCACAGGCCTCTGGAGACCAGATGGTCCAGGGGGGGTGGGGGGGGAGGGGAAGCTATGTGCCATCTGGCCAGGCGTCCGTAAGTCACACTAGCTCTTTGGGCACAAGACCTTAGACAGGCAGACAGTCCGGGTGCGTGGGAAAGAACAGTGGCCAGGACAGCCCGGGCCCCCACCCCTGTGGGATTGACCTTCCAAGCAGGAAGACTGAGAGGAAGCGAGCAAATAACTAGGAGTATTGCCAGTGGCAAAAAGCTGCATAAAGAAAATAGAGCAAGGGCGCAGTTAGCCAGTCACGGAGGAAGTGATTCTCCAGGTGGCTAGGGCGGCCAACTTTGAGCAGGTGGCCTCTGACGCTGGACCCAGAGGGAAAGAAGCCTCAGGCATCCAGAAACAGGGAAGCACATTCATGTCCCGCTCGAGGATCAGCATGTGCAAAGGCCCAGAGCAGGAACAAGCTTGGTGTTCCCGAGGACCTGATAAAAGGCGTGTGTGTCTGGAGAAGAGTGGTGGGAAGGGCAGGCAAGAGGCGAGATCCAACAGGCAGGAGGGCAGGTCCACGCAGGCCACACCAGCCACCGTGTATACAGGTTGGAGTGAACCTGAATGCCAGGGGAAGTGACGGAATCAATCAACGTTTGATGTAGAAACCGTGTCCTTATACTGTGGATGCATTCGCCTCTTCAGTCTGAGGGGCTGACCCTCCTGCTTCATGAGAGAAAGCTGGGGAGGGACAGAATTAAGATGAGTGAAGTCAGGCCATGAATCAGACCATTTACATCCTTCAAAAAACCCACTGAGGTTATTATTATGGTGACTGATTTTACATGAGGATAACTGAAGAGGTGAATCAATACCATCAATTTCTCATAGACGATGATGTCGCACGCACGTATGGTTGTTTCTGCTTCAGAAAGTGTCTTCGCCCTTGTCTGACCTTCATGGCAGCCCTGGGAGGGGCACAGAGCAGAGATGCTTGTCCTTGATTTACGGGGAATCAGGCAACCTGGCCAGGCTCCCGTGACCAGCGAAGCCACAGCACCACAGTGAGAGCCCCGCGGCCATCCGCCCCCCCGCCAGGAGCCCCTGTGCTTCTCCTCAGCACCACATCTGGTTTCCCCATACAGATCTGTGAAATGGGTACCAGTCCTGGTTGCACCCTTCCCACTGGCCGTGAGGGAGCTGAAATCTGCATGGGGGCCTTGAAGGTACACGTTTCAAGCTTGGCCCCTGGTGCCATTTCTGCCCCGTCCTCGTTTCTCTTCTTGGTCTTCACTCACGTTTTCACTGCTGCCATCCTCTTGTACTTCAGGTGCCGGCTGAGCCAACTTAAATCTTTTCTAGAATCAGCCAGGAACACAACTTTCAGACTTACACACGGTTTCCCCCCAGGGCAGGGGGCCGTCTGGGAGATCTGGTGGTCCAGGGATTGAAACTGGATTTGGCTCAACTGGATGACTGTGTGCAAATCAACAGGAGAGGCCGGAGGGGCACAAGGAGAGCCCATTCGGACAGCAAAGCAACATGGCAAAGCTAACCAGCCACACAGGACGGCTTGTAATGAGACACTCACAGAGAGGTGGCCTTGAGAACTCCCCAGATCCCTGGGCTCCCAACCAAATTAAAGCATAATGATCCCTGAAAACATGTGACAGCGGCTCAGGGAAGATCCCCAGCTACTCTCTTACTTGCAGAGTATGTTTCTGGCAGACTGTGGCCTCACCAAGTTGCTTGGAGGGTTGGGTCTCTCCCTGACGTGGCTCATTAATACGGCGTCGGGCTGTGGGAAGAGCTGGGGATGCCAAGTATTCCCAGACAAATGACAAGCTCCGACCTGTGGCACGCAGCATGCCACCAGCCCACGAAACAACGAGCCTGCGCTGCTCCCAGTTAGAGCGCCCGCCAGCCACTGCAAGAGGGACAGCATGTTCTGAGGATGTGCTTCTTAGACACTAAAGTCTTTTTATGGGAAGCCAGAAGGGAGTTCTTTGAAAAGATGTGAACAGAACAAGAGGGAGTCCGATGTCTCTGCTCGAGCCTCCTTTTGGAAGAAAATCTGGCGTTTAATAAAAGCTTTCTGGGGGGAAAGGTCAGGAAGATGTTTTATTTATTCACTCGATACGTGTTTACTGGGCGCTAATTATGCGACATTGTCAGGGCTCTGTGCTCTGTGCTGAGACGCCAGAAGAAATAAGACAAACATCATCCCCATCTTCCAGGAGCCTAAAATCCAACAGGAGTCCTGACGTGGCAGAGGGATTTCACCTGTAGTTCGGAGAAGTGCCGAGTGGTGTAAGACATGTTGTGGGAAGGAATATACACAGGGGCAGGGAAGGCTCTTACGAGGAAGTGAATTTAAAACCGAGACTGGATGGATACATGGAGCTGGGCAGTGGTGAAAGTCAGGCAGGAGGGGTGGGACTGGGGAGAGTAGGGGATTCCTGGAAGCAGAAGGAACAGGGGGTTCAAAAGACAGTGAGATGGGGGGAGTGGCGAGAGACGGCCGTGGAGAAGAGGCAGGGACCGACATGCTGGATATTCAAGGCTTGGACAAAGATGCTGTTCCTCATCCGGAGGGTGATGGGAAACCCTAAGGGTTTTAAGTGACAGAGGGGGCTGTGTGTGTGTGTGTGTGTTTGTGTGTGTGTGTGTGTGTGTGTGCGCGCGTGCGTGTGTGTTCAAGGGATGGAATGAAGTAACGGTCATTTAGCAAGATGGCTCACGCACCAGCATGGGCTAGGTTTTGCTGCGTAACAAGCAAACCCCAAATCTTGATGTCTTATAACAATGAATGGGTTGGGGTTTTTTTTTCACTTATATGTGTCCACACAGATCAGCCAGTGGCTCTGTTTCCTGCACTCATTCAGGGACCAAGGCTGACAGAAGCTGTGTCTGACCTACTCTATTCCTACCCCTTTCACTATTGTCTGCGTCTGTCCTTAAAAACTAGCATATTTGCATGTTTCCTTCATTCCCTTCTTCCCAGTGGCTGGCACACAGTAGGCATTCTACTGTATCTGTGAAATAAATTAATCCTGTTCACTTCGGTGGGTCACAGTCATTAGTTGGCCCCTAGAACCAGCCAAGCTCCTCCCTTCCTGCTCCCAGATTCCTCTTCTCCAGCTCTCTGAGAACTCCACGTATGGTTCATTTTTCCAGTCTCATCTTAGATCTCTCGTCCACAGAAAAACCTTCTTGGACCACATTTGTGATGGTCAGCTTTATGTGTTAAACTGACTGGGATATGAGGTGCCTCGAGATTTGGTCAAATATCACTCTGGGTGTGTCTGTGAGGGTGGTTTTGAATGAAATTAACAACTAAATCAGCAGACTGAGTAAAGCAGCCTATCCTTCCTAATGTGGGTGGGCCTCATCCAATCAGGTGAAGGTCTGTTTAGAACAAAAAGCCAACCTTCACCTAAGTAAGAGAGAACTCCTTCTGATGACAGTGTTGAACTGGGAAATCAGGCCTTCCTCCATTCAGACTCAAACTGATACATCAGATCTTGGGTCTCAAGCCCGCCGGCTTTCAGACTGGAACTTAAACCATCGGCTCTCCTGGTTTCTCGGGCCTTCTGACTCAGACTAGAACTACATCACCGGCTCTCCAGCTTTCCAACAGCAGTCTTGGGACGTCTCCGTCTCCATAACTGCATGAGCCAATTCCTTATAAGTCTCTCTATGTATCTACCAACCTGTATCTATCTGTCTGTCTATCTATCCATCCATCCTATTGGTTCTGGGGCTCTGTGTTCCCCGAATTATACAACCTTGTAGCAGACCCTGTTGGTGCCCCACCCATTCCCCTTCAGTCCTTGCCATCACAACGTACACACTGCAAACAGCCGCATCATCTGGCTGGAGGGCTTTCTCGGGCGAGGAGACTCTGTCCTGCCCTGCACAGCGGGTGGGGAGTGCCCAGAACTGAGCAGCCCTCAACCGACAACTGGTGGGCACGGGCGGATCACTATCCCGCGTCCCTTCAACACAGGGTTGGACGACTCTGAGGCATGGGCTATGCTGCTCCCCAACACCTGCAGGTGCCCACGGTGGTAGCTAACTTGCTCAATAAAACGCCTCACTTCCCTTCCTCCCAGGTTTCCTGAGATCATCTCCTACACGAACCGCCTGCACAAGGCTCCTCCTTTCAGGGTTAATTTCTAGAGAAACCCAAACTAAACCACACCCCATCAAGAAGGTCTATACACACCATTTTCTATCACAGCGCCCTGTGTATCTCCTCCCTAACATGTATCATATTCTTTCATTTTTAAGTATTTCTCAGCTCACTGTCCCAACAAGGACACTGCCTATTTTTGTTTCTCTCATGCCCGAGGTGAATTAGTTGTTCAATACACATTGATAAATATCTGTCGAGTAAGTGAACGAAGGAAGGATCAAGCCTGAACATGTGCCTTCTTCCCAGACCTCGGCTCCCTCATTAGGACAATGAGACAGTCACACGCGGCATCTGGAAGTTGGCTCTGGCTTTCGCATCCTGAGACTCTGAGATGTCAGGGGCTGGCGAGACAAGAAAGCACGTGGTGTTGTTGCCGGACAAGACTCTGGATAAGAACGTGGCTTCGTCTGCATTAATTTGACAAGGAAGCTGGGGGTGGGGGAGGGATGGCAATTAGGAGAGGAAAAAAGAGAGAGGGGGGATAAAACCCTCCTTCGAGGTGGTCTTTGGTGGCTAATGATGGAGTGCAGGCGTGTGGAGCAGGAACACTGGGAGTGTTTGCATATAAATTGCCTTTTAAGGTTTCCATTCTTCAAGACTAATGAGTGTTTCAGACTTAAACATAACTATTCTCTACTAATTACTGTTTTGGTCGCTCTCCTGTTTTTTCCTCATGATTTCTACTTGTGATTCGAGGAGGTAGAAAGATGACCGTGCTTCCTGGGAGTCAACCACCCTCAGCATCGGCAGATTTCAGGTTTGCAGGTGATCCTGAAGCCTTGGCATGTAAAGAAGCGTAATGTCACATGAACTTGAATTTGAACATGAACTTGAATCACACCTTCTGCAAGTCACTTGACTGGTTGACAGACAAAAGAATAAATAGAAAATCTGAATAGTCCTGTATCTATCAGGCAGCTGAATCTACAATTAACTATATTGCCACAAATAAAACTTCAGGTCCAGATGGCCTCAATGGTGAATTATTCCATGGAAGTATAAAAGAACACCAGAATTATGTAAATTCTTCCAGAGAACAGAAAAAGGGGAACATTTCCCAATGTGTTTTATGACATCAGCATAATCTTGATGCAAAAACATGAGATGAACATTACAAGGAGAAAATTACAGGTCAATCTGGCTCATGAATATACATGCAAAAATTCTAAGCAAAATATTAGCAGATTGAATCCAGCAACATGTAAAAGAATTATTACATCATGACCAGATTCGGTTTATCCCAGAAATGAAAGAGATAGCACTCACAGACTGAAGGGGGAAAAGGCATTTGAACGAATTTTTTTTTGACGAATAAAAAATGTTTGCTAATGGCCAATACCCATTCATGGTAAAACACAGTAAATCTAAGAGTTGCCTTTGAATCTGATAAAGAGTATCTATAACACACCTACAGCAAACATTATGCTTAATGGTTATGCATTTAAAGACGCTAGAAAAGAGAAAAAAGTTTATCACCACCATTTCTATTCAATATTTTACTAGAGGTCCTAGACAATTTCACACACACACACACACACACACACACACACACACACACACACAAATAAAAGGTACGGGTTTGGGGGCACCTGGGTGGCTCAGTTGGTTAAGCGTCCGACTTTGGCTCAGGTCATGATCTGATGGTTTGTGAGTTTGAGCCCCGCGTCGGGCTCTGTGCTGACAGCTCAGAGCCTGGAGCTGCTTCAGATTCTGTGTCTCCCTTCTCTCTCTGCCCCCTTCCTCACTAACACTCTGTCTCTCTGTCTCAAAAATAAAAAAAAAAAAAAAAACATTAAACGACATTTTTAAAGGTACAGGTTTGGAAAAGAAAATATCAAACATTCTCACTCACATAAGTCATAATATGTAGCAACCCCAAAATAATCTACAGACTAATACACTTAGTGAGCAAACTTAGAAAGGACAGAGAATAGATCAATAGGCAAAAAAGCAATTATATTCCTATGTATCTCTTTAAAATCACATTCAGGGAGCATTAACTAATTCAACATCTTTGAAAAGATGGGCAAGATCTCTCTACAAGCCTCGTGGGGAAAAATACCGTAAGACTTCAAAACCAACATGCCATGTTCACAGACTGGAAAACTCAGTATTTTAAACATGTCAACCGACTGCCGAACTTTTCCACCCCGTTAACAAAACCCTAGCCATTTCTGAAAGAAAAATGGACAACCTGCTCTTCTAGTTATGTGGAAATGTAAAGGGCCAAGGGGAGCCACTGCGATCTTGAAGAGTAACTGAGAGAAGTTAAAATGACACATCTAAACTTTGAAATTTAGGGGAACTGAGGCTTTATATTATTGGCAGAGGGACTGACACACAGAATAAAAAAGAGTAGAGTCCGGGGGCGTCTGGGTGGCTCAGTACGTGAAGCGTCCGACTTCGGCTCAGGCCATGATCTCACACTCCGCGAGTTCAAGCCCCGCATCGGGCTCTGTGCTGACAGCTCGGAGCCTGGAGCCTGCTTCGGATTCTGTGTCTCCCTCTCTCTCTGTCTCTCCACCCCCCTCAAGAATAAATAAACGTTAAAAAATTCTTTTAAAAAGATGGTCGATATACATATAAAAATGTGCTCAAGCCCATTAGGCATCAGGGAGCTATGAATGGAAATCACTGTGGACTGTTACGACATACTCCTAAGGATGTCTAAAATTATAAAGAATGGCCGCACTCAATGTTGGCAAAGATGCGGAAAAACTAGAATTCTCACATGTTGCTACTGGGAGTGGAAATTGGTAAAACACTCAGGAAAATCAGAGCTGAGCGTTTGCATGTGACCTACCAATTCCATTCCAAAGTAAATATCCAAGAAGTTGCAGAAACATCAAAACACAGGCGCATGACATATACAAGGCTTGTTCCAGCCCCAAACTGGAAACAATCCAAAACCCTTCAATAGAACAGATTGTAACATACTCAAACACTGAAATACTACCCACCAACAAGAATAAACAATCTACCACTAGGTGAAACAGTAACAGTGATCCCCAGAAACATAATGGTGAATAAAAAGTCACATACAAAAGAAGACAATGGACAGGTGTGCTTCCACACAAAGTTCCAAACCTGGAAAGGTCCAAATGAAAGTGATGAGGTCAGAGCAATGGTCACCTTTTGGAGCAGGCGAGTGGAGGAGAGCAGAAGGGGGGGTTCTTGGGGCCAGTAACGTTATGTTTATGCTATTATTTTTTGGTGTGCCAGAGACTCAACTTATTTTTCTTCTGTTTGTTTTTCTTTTTTGTGGTAAGAACACTTCACCTGAGATCTACTCTCTTAACAAATTTTTAAATGTACAATATATTGTTGTTGACTACAAACACAACGTTGTAGCAGACCTCTAGAACTCACTCATCTTGCAAAAGTCAAACTTTACGCCCATTGATTAGTAACGCCCAAATCCCCCCTCCTCCCACCTTCTGGCAACTACCACTCCACTCTTTGATTCCATGAATTTGACTATGTTAGATAACTCATAAAGGGAATCGGGCAAAATTTGTCTTTCTGTGACTGATTTATTTCACTTAGCATAATGTCCTCAAGGTATATTCATGCTGTTACATATTACAGAATTTCCTTCTTTTCTAAGGCTGATAGAATTCAAATGTATGTATACAGATCATTTTAACTTTTTTGAAAGTTTATTTCTTTTGAGAGAGAGAAAGGGAGAGTGTGTGGGAGGGGCAGAGAGAGAGAGGGAGAGAGAGAATCCCAAGCAGGCTCTGCACTGCCAGCGTAGAGCTCAATGTGGGGCTCGAACTCACAAACCATGAGATCATGACCTGAGCCCAAGTCGGACACTTAACTGACTGAGTCACCCAGGCGCCCCCACAACATTTTTGTATCTATTCATCTGTTGACAATCCCTAATAACCACTTACTCTTTTCTAAGTTTTTATTTAAATTCAGTTAATTAACATACAGTATAATATTAGTTTCAGGTGGACAATGTACTGATTCAACACTTCCATACATCACCCGCTGCTCATCATGACCAGTATAATCCTTAATCCCCATCACCTATTTCACCATCCCCCCCTCCCCTCACCTCTCATAACCATCAGTGCATTCTCTATAGTTAAGAGTCTATGTCTTGGTTTTCCTCTATTTTTTTCCCATTGCTCATTGTTCCTTAAATTCCACATGTGAGTGAAAATATACAGTATTTATCTTTCTCTGACATATTCTGCTTAGCATAGTACTCTCTAGATCCATCCATGTTGTTACAAATGACCCCTGAGTAACATTCTGGTATATATATATATGTGCCCCATCTTCTTTATCCACTCATCGGTTGGTGGACACTTGGGCTGTTTCTGTAATTTTGCTGGTGTAAATAATGCTTCTATAAACATCGGGGGGGGGTGTGCCCCTTCGAATCCGTATTTTTGTATTCTTTGGATAAATACTAGTAGTGCAAATGCTAGATCATCGGGTAGTTCTATTTGTAACTTTTTGAAGAACCTCCATACTGTTTTCCAGAGTGGCTGCACCAGCCTGCATTCCCACCAGCAGCGCAAGAGGGCTCCCCTTTCCCCACATCCTCGTCAACACTTGCTGTTTCCTGTGGTGTTGATTTTAGCCATTCCGACAGGTATGAGGTGATACCTCATTGTAGTTTTGACATGCCTTTCCCTGATGATGAGCGATGTTGAGCATCTTTTCACGTGTCTGTTGGCCATCTGGATGTCTTCTTTGGAAGAATGCCTATTCGCGTCTCCTGCCCATTTTTTAACTGGATTATTTGGCTTTGGGTTGTTGAGTCTTACAAGTTGGTTACAGATTTTGGAGACTGGACTTTTATCCGATTGGTCATTTGCAAATATCTTCTCACATTCCAGAGGTTGCCTTTTAGTTTTGCTGATTGTTTCCTTTGCTCTGCAGAAGATTTTCATCTTGATGAGGTCCCAATAGTTCATTTTGACTTCGTTTCCTTGGCCGTTAGCAACATGTCTAGTAAGAAGATTGGCTACAGCCAATGTCAAGGAAGTTACTCTGTTCTCTTCTAGAATTTTTATGGTTTCAGGTCTCACACTTAGGTCTTTAATATATTTTGAGTTTATTTTTGTGTATGGTGTAAGAAAGTGGCCCTGTTTCATTCTTCTGCATGATGCTGTCCACTTTTCCAAGAACCGTTTGTTGAAGAGACCGTCTTTTTCCCAGTGGAGATTCTTTCCTGCTTTGACGATTAGTTGACCATGTACGTGTGGGTCCAGTTCTGGGTTCTCTATTCTGTTCCTTGGTGTATGTGTCTGTTTTTGTACCAGTGCCACACTGTCTGAATCACTACCGCTTTGTAACACAGCTTGAAGTCCGGAACTGTGATGCCCCCAGCTTTGCTTTGCTTTTTTAAAATTGTTTTGGCTATTTGGAGTCTTTTGTGGTTCCATACAAATTTTAAGATTGTTTGTTCTAGTTCCGTGAAAAATGTTGGTATTCTGATACGGACTGCATTAAATGTGTAAATTGCTTTGGGTAATATGGGCATTTTAACAATATTTGTCCTTCTAATCCACCAGCATGGAGTATCTTTCCATGTCTCTGTGTCGTCAATTTCTTTCATCAGTGTTTTATAGTTTTCAGAAAGAAGTTGGATCAGTAATCAAAACACTCCACGCAAACAGAAGTCCAGGACCAGATGGCTTCACAGGTGAATTTTACCAAACATTTATAAAGAAGAGTTAGTACCTATTCTTCCCAAACTGTTCCAAAAAAATAGAAAAGGAAGAAAAGCTTCCCAATTCATTCTATGAGGCCAGCATTACCCTAACACCAAAACCAGGTAAAGACACCACTAAAAAAAGAGAGAACTACAGGCCAATATCCTTGAGGAATACAGACACAAAAATTCTCAGTAAAATACGAGCAAAACGAAGCTAACAACACATGAAAAAAATCTTTCACCACAACCGAGTAGGATTTACTCCTGGGTTTCATGGGTGGTTCAAAAATTGCAAATCAACCAATGTGATACACTACATTAATAAAAGAGAAGGTAAGAACCCTATGATCCTTTTAATAGACGCAGAAAAAGCATTTGATGAAGTACAACCTACATTCACGATGAAAACCCTTAACGAAGGAGGTTTAGAGGGAACACACCTCAACATAATGGAAGCCATATATGAGAAAACCACAGTTAATATCATCCTAAATGGGGGAACACTGAGAGCTCTTCCTCTACGACCAGCAACAAGGCAGTGATGCCTCCCTCACCACTGTTATTTAACACAGTACTGAAAGCAATCAGACAACAAAAAAGAAATAAAGACATTTCCAGTCGGCAAGGAAGGAGTAAAACTTTCACTATTTGCACATGACACGATACTATACATAGAAGACCCGAAAGATTCCACCAAAGGAAAAAAAAAACTGCTAGAATGGATAAACGAGTTCTGTGAAGTTGCAGGATACAAAGTCAACGTACAGAAATCTGTTGCATTTCCATACACCAACAAAGAAGCAGCAGAAAGGGAAATTAACCAATCAATCCTATTTAAAACAGCACGAAAAACAGTAAGATATCTAGAAATAAACCTAACCGAAGAGGTGAAAGACCAGAACTCTGAAAATCAACATCCTATTTCGATCTGTTGCTTTATAACATTTTTAAACCAAAAATTTAAAAATAGAACTACTCTACCGCCCAGCAATTGCACGACTAGGTATTTATCCAGAGGATAAAAAAATTCAAAGTGTTTAAAACAACACTATCGACAAGAGCAAATTATGGAAGGAGCCCAGACGTCCATCGACGAACGAATGAGTGAAGAAGATGTGCGTGGGTGTGTGTGTGTGTGTGTGTGTGTGTGTGTGTGTGTGTGTGTTTGTGTGCGATGGATTACTACTCAGCAATCAAAAAGAATACAATCTTGCCACTTGCAACAACGTGGATGGAACCGGAAGGTATTATGCTAAGTGAAATAAGTCAGAGAAGGACAAATATCGTATGATTTCACCCATATGTGGAATTTAAGAAACACAATAGATGAACACAGGGGAAGGAAAGGAAAAATAAGATAAATACAGAGAGAGAGGCAAACCATAAGAAACTCTTAAATATAGAGAACTGAGGGTTATTGGAGGGGAGCTGGGGAGGGGAGGGGCTAAATGGCTGATGGGCATTGAGGAGGGCACTTGGGGGGATGAGCACTGGGTGTTGTATGGAAACCAATTTGACAATAAATTACATTAAAAATTTTTTTAATTAAAAAAAAAAGTATGTCTCCAGCTTTGTTCTTGAGAAGACTGATTTGGCTATCTGTGGCTTTTTGTGGTTCCACATGAATTTTGGAATTGTTTTTCTATTTCTGTACAAAATGTCTTTGGGATCTTGACAGGGATAACAACGAATCTGTAGGTTGCTTTGGACAGTACGGACATTTCAGTACCATTAAGCCTGCTAACCCATGAACACAGGATGCCTTCCCATTTTGTATTTCTGGACATGAACAGTGTCATACAGGTATGTTGACCTTGTGAAGACACCTTGAGCTGTACATGAATGGTTCACGCAACCACCCAGGTGTAGATTATGCTTCGATAAAAACAGCCATAAAAAATAAGACTGCGATGAACAAAAGGCCCATGCATTTTGTCCATGCATATATGAAAAGCAGTGAGTTCATAATGAGCCTCAATAAAAATGGAGAGAGAGAAAAAAAACTCACGGGAAGGACAACACTGAAACTTGCAAAGACACCAACTCTTCCGAGATTTGCTAGAGGGAAGGAGTTACACATTTCGTCTGCCATCTAATATGAATGTTACTTCAGAGTAACCAAGTATCAAAGAGAATGAAGGAAAGTTCTTTCACTTACTAAATACAGAAGGAGTGGTCAAATTAAAATTTACATTTTTTTTAACGTTTATTTATTTTTGAGAGAGAGAAAGAGAGAGGGAGGGAGGGAGCATGAGCAGGGGAGGGGCAGAGAGAGAGGGAGACGCAGAATCCGAAGCAGGCTCCAGGCTCCCAGCTCTCAGCACAGAGCCCGACACAGGGCTTGAACCCATGAGCTGTGAGATCATGACCTGAGCCGAAGTCGGATGCTCAACCGACTGAGCCACCCAGGCGCCCCTAAAATTGACAATTTCGCAATTCGTCAGTCAATAGTTGACTCCGGCAATGGTCATGGACAGGTGGTAAAATTACCAGGCAGACAGTTAATAAGGACTTTCACAAGGAAGGGATAAGACTGTCACTACCCAACCCACCTACGAAGCTCAGCATCACTAAACACGACATAACTCCAAACTGGATACGGGGCATAGCACCACCGGTGAAAAATCCATGCCAGAAATTATGAGAGTTATACCTAATCCACCCTTCCTATCTAACTGGGGACCTATTAGGGGGAACGAATTAAATGACAAATTAGATGACACCACAATGAAGCAATAATAAAACCTGATACAGAAACATTTTTCAGGACAACTCACCGCCTTCAAAGAGTAAATAGCATGAAAAAGTAATTTTTTAAGAGGAGCTTTGTTTGGATCCTGATTTCAACAAACAATCTACAAAAGCCATATTTTTAGGCAATGGAGGAAATCTGAATATGGACTGAATGATATTAAGTACTGACTGTTAATTTTATTAAGTGTGGTAAAGATCTCTATCTTCCACTTTATGCAAAAATTCGTTCCAAGTAGCTTGTAGATCTGAGCATAAATGGTAAGACCATACATTTTCTAGAGGAAAACTGGGACTATACTAAATTTCCTTAATGTGATCACAGGTTAACAATAAAACACTTTAGGGGGGCTGAGCAGCTCAGCAGATTAAGCGTCCAACTCTTGATTTTGACGCAGGTCATGATCTCACAGTTGGTGGGTTTGAGCCCCATGTCAGGCTCTGCACTGACAGCTGACACACAGAGTCTGCTAGGGATTCTATCTCTCTCTCCCTCTCTCTACCCCCCCCCCCCCCATCCTCTCTCTCTCTCTCTCTGTCTCAAAAATAAATAAACTTTTAAAAACTTTGTCCCTCGGGGCGCCTGGGTGGCGCAGTCGGTTAAGCATCCGACTTCAGCCAGGTCACGATCTCGCGGTCTGTGAGTTCGAGCCCCGCGTCGGGCTCTGGGCTGATAGCTCAGAGCCTGGAGCCTGTTTCAGATTCTGTGTCTCCCTCTCTCTCTCTGCCCCTCCCCCGTTCATGCTCTGTCTCTCTCTGTCCCAAAAATAAATAAAAAACGTTGAAAAAAAAATTTAAAAACTGTGTCCCTCTCTCTACTCCCCCCTCATCCTCTCTCTCTCTCTGTCTCAAAAATAAACTTTTAAAAACTTTGTCCCTCTCCCTACCCCCTCCATCCTCTCTCTCTCACTCAAAAATAAACTTAAAAACTTTAAACAACATAAATTGTAATATTAAAACTTAAGAAGTATTTCCACTGAGGTCTGGAACAAAACAAAAATGTCCTCTATCCCTGATGTAATAATTCAATCTACTAGAAAAAAAGGACAAAGGATATCAATGGTCAATAGCCTTTGCCATCTGAAATATCTTCATGACCTTACAGTAAGCAAAGATTTCTTATGCACTAGCCATAAAAAAAAACTAATAAATTAGATTAAATTCAAGAGTGTCCATTCATCAAAAGATGCCATTAAGAGGTAAAATACACAATATAGAATGGGGAAGTTATTTCTGTAAGAGCGCTAAAACCTCCGTGGTAGAGCCTTATATCCAGAGTATACAGAGTATATGACCTATTGGTCAGCAAGAGACAAATTCAATAAAAAAAAAAATTGGCAAAGAGACTTGAATAGGTATTTTGCAAAAGGCTCTCTAGAAAAAAATACTCATAAAAAAGATGAGAAAATCGTATCGCGAATGACAGAAGATGTAAATTCAATCTGCAATGAAATGTCATTGAACACGTACAAGAACAGCCCAAATCAAAACTGACAGGCAATGACCGCTGTCATTATCTTATGTGTATTATCTTATTATCATATGTGCATCAAGTCAGAATAGAAAGATATAAAGTAGAACAGCCACACAATGGAACATGGCAACAATGAAAATAAACTACAGCTACATGAAGCCCAATGAATGAAAATTACCAACAATGTTGAGGAAATGACGTCAGACACAAAATAACTTCTTTCTTGAGTCTATGCACATAAGGTTCGGAAACAGGAGAAACTAAGCTGTAGCTTTATAATTCATAATAAGGATTCTCTTCAAGGGGCAGACCCATGGTAGAGGCGTGAAGGGGTCCTAAGGGCTACTGTTGATATTCTACTCTTAATGGGCTGTTGATCACATGGGTGTGTTCACTTTCTGAAGACGTATCAAGCGTTCCACTTAGGCCTTGTGCACTTTTGCAGGTCTCACATTCCAATTAAAAAGTGAACCTTAGGGGCCCTTTCTGGCTCAGTCAGAAGAGCATGTAACTCTCAATCTCAGGGTCATGAGTTCTAGCCCCACATTGGGTGTAGCAATTACTATAAGTAAACAAATTTTCTTTGTTTTTAATTTTTTAATGTTTGTTTATTTTTGAGAGAGAGAGAGACAGAGAGAGACAGAGAGAGACAGAGAAAATGAGCGGGGGAGGGGCAGAGAGAGAGGGAGACACAGAATCGGAAGCGGGCTCCAGGCTCTGAGCTGTCCGCACAGAGCTCGATGCAAGGCTCGAACTCACAAACTGTGAGATCATGACCTGAGCCAAAGTCAGATGCTCAACCGACTGAGCTACCCAGGTGCCCCAACGTATCTTAAAAAGTTAAAATTAGCACCCATTCATAGAGCTTTATGGAAGTCCTAGCAAACTCAGAATATAGTGAACTTCTTTAACCCGGCCATACTTAAGATCAAACGTCTACAATACACATCATTCTTACTGTGAAATCTTTAGAAGCACTTCCACTGAAGTCAGGAATTAGACAAGAATGCCCTTGGGGCGCCTGGGTGGCTCAGTCGGTTGGGCGGCCGACTTCAGCTCAGGTCATGATCTCACGGTCCGTGAGTTCGAGCCCCGCGTCGGGCTCTGTGCGGACAGCTCAGAGCCTGGAGCCTGCTTCCGATTCTGTGTCTCCCTCTCTCTCTGCCCCTCCCCTGTTCATGCTCTGTCTCTCTCTGTCTCAAAAATAAATAAAACGTTAAAAAAAAAAATTTAAAGAATGCCCTCTATTACTGATGCAATGCAACAATTCAACCTATTGGGGGAAAAACGGGCAAAGGGTATGAATAGACAATGTACTTACTCATTTTGGGTATCTGAAGAAACAATAAATATCTCAAAACAGATTCAACCTCACTAGCGTCAGAACATGTCATTTAAAAAAATTCACCATACTGGCAAAAATTTAGGGTTTGATAATACCAAGTGTTGACAGGTGTAGGCGACTCTCAAGACTTGTGGGTGGGAGTGCCCATGACCCTTCAGGGGAATGATCTGTTAATACCTTAAAAATTCCAAGATGGCAAACCCTACGACCCAGCAATCCTAGAATTCTTCAGTGCGTATCCTGTGGAATGTGTCTTTCAGAAACTCCCACGGGTGCGCACAAGGAAACCCAAGGAAGAATGCTCGCATCTCCCATCAATAAGGGGATGAGTCAATAAATTGTAGCATAATCGCAGGCAACACTCTTGTAAAGCAGTTAAAATAAGTGAACTGCATCATATGAATAAACATAAAGCATAATGGGAAGTAAGAAAAGCAAGATGCAGAGGGATCTGACTTGATTTGGGTGGAGTTTAAAAATAGGATACATTGCTTTGGGTTACATAACCTTAGGCGAATTATACAAACCCCCATGGAAATGTGTGCGGTCATCTCTGGGGCAGGTGAGGAGCTGCCCAGTGTGACAGGCGAGGGGCTTCAAACGTGCCTACCACGTTTCGCTTGTTACACTGGGGAAGGAGACACTGGTGTGCATTATACTATTTCCATACCTGTGTTTGACACATTTCACAAAAAAAAAAAAAAAAAAAAAAAAAAAAAAAAAATCAATAGCAAAAGAGCGACCTTGCTCCTGAGCCCTCAAGTTCATGAAGGACCCTAGACAGACCCCTTGGGAATGTCCGGGCTCGGCTGTATCTGGTCATCTCTTAGGCGTCACAGTTTTCACACAGGTCTAGAGAGAGAGTGGTACACCCTTGAGCATCTCCCCTTCTGCGAGTTGGTCACAGCAGTCAGCCAGTCGGTGGAACCACAGCCAACCCCAGATGATGCCGGAAAAGATAAAGGACAGGGAACAGAAGCCCAAAATGGCGAAGGCTTATTAGGACAGAGCAGGTGTATTTCCGAGAACTCCAACTCTGCGGTTCGCTTGAAGCCAATTTTGCTTCCTCCCGCAGCTGTTCCCGTGGTGTCACTTGCCTGTGGAAAGCCATTTACATCTTCTTCCTTCAGAACACACGTCTGGAGCCTGATTTCTGCGTTCGTCACGCTGGAACACTGATCTGGAGTCGAGTCAAGGGACCGGGCCGGACTCCAGCTCTGAGAGCGGACTAGCTCCACAGGAATGCTAGCCAAGTGGCAGGTCGTAGGTCCCGTCACCGAAGACGCTCCTGGCTCCTCCGGCAACACCTGCCTGGACACTGGGTCCGCTGGGAGGGTGTGTCAGTGCCCTGGGGCAGCAAAGTACCACAGACTGGGGGGCTCAGACAACAGAACTTTACTCTCTCAAATCTGAGATCAATGTGTTGCAGAATGAGTTCCTTCTCTTTTTTAAAAAATTTATTTGAGAGAGAAAGAGAGAGAGAGAGAGAGAGACACGTGGGAGGGGCAGGGAGACAGGGAGAGAGAGAATCTCAAGCAGGGTCCACACCATCAGAGCAGAACCCAGTGCAGGGCTCGAACCCATGAACCATGAGATCATGTCCTGAGCCGAAACCAAGAGTCGGACACTCAACCGACTGAGCCACCCAGGCGCCCCAGAATGCACTCCTTCTAAGGCTGTGGGGGCTGGGGCTGGGGGTGGGGGTGGGGAATCTGTCCCAAATTTCTCTCCCAACTTCTGCAGGTGGCTGGTGATCTTTGGTGTTTTGGGGGATTGTAGAAGCATCCCCCCAATCCCTGCCTTCATCTCCGCATGGGAACGGTTCCCCTTGCGTACGTGTCTGTGCCCAAACTTCCCTTGTTCGTGAGGGCACAGACGTATCAGATTAGGGCTCACCCTGCCGATCCCGCTTTAACCCTATTCTGTAAAGACCCTATCTCCAAACAAGGTCACAGTCTGAGGCCTTGGAGGTGAGGACTTCAGCATTTGGATTTCGAGAGGATACGATTCAACACATCCCCTAACTTGTCTGACTAAAGCAGAGACTGCATGGGGGCCTCAGCTACATCATAGCACAGTCAGGCCATGTTAACGAGGGACTGCTTCTTGTTCACGAATGAGTCCCCAGAACCCAGTTCAAAGCCTGGATTTGGTAGAAACCATGTAAATTGTTTGCTAAACAAATGAGTAAATGTTTTCTAATGCCTTTGGAGGGGCGCCTGGGTGGCTCAGTCGGTTGAGCGTCCGACTTCGGCTCAGGTCATGATCTCCCAGTTTGTGGGTTCAAGCCCCATGTCAGGCTCTGTGCTGACAGCTCGGTGCCTGGAGCCTGCTTCGGGTTCTGTCTCTCTCTCTCTCTCTCTCTCTCTCTCTCAAAAAATAAATAAACATTAAAAAAAGGTCTTAATGCCTTTGGATTCTGTCATTTTTGGTGCATATTCCTTTCTCCTTCACTGGCTGACAGAACGTCTTTGTGTTCCCTCCTCTCCTCCACACATTGGATCAGGCACAGTCCCCTCCATCCAAGACAGGTACTGAATGACAACAACAACTAACATGTTTCCAGCTCGCTCTCTCTGTGCCAGGGACTCTGCTACGAGTTTTGCACGGAATGGATCATCTAATTCTCATGACAACCTCGCAAGTTAAATACAACCAGCTGTGTTCTACAGGTGAGAAAACTGAGTCACGGTGACTTTCAGTAACTTGCCCAGAGTCATGCAAAGCGGTGGGGCGACTATACTGGCAAAGGGCAGGGATGCGTCTGCCCTGTCTACCCCTTCCCTCTGGGCTTAGATACTGTCTGTGGCACAGCAGGAACTCCAGCATTAACACGGCCAATGTGCTTTTTATTTTTTTTTAATTTTTTTTTTTTGCATTTATTTAATTTTGAGAGACAGAGAGAGACAGCGGGAGCAGGGGAGGGGCAGAAAGAGAGGGAGACACAGAATCCGAAGCAGGCTCCATCCAGGCTCTGAGCTGTCAGCACAGAGCCGGATGTGGGGCTCGAACCCATGAACCATGAGATCATGACCTGAGCCGAAGTCGGATGCTGGCCCGACTGATCTTTCTCTTTTTTTTTTTGTTTTTAATTTTTTTTTTTTTTTTTTGGCCATGTGCTTTTTAGTGTTAGAAGCAGAACACTCACGATAATAAAAAGGGACACTGCATTGAGGGGACACTGGAAAAACAGTGCAGCTCTGGGCACACTGGGACTAAGTAAAGTAAGGTTACTTTATCAACAAGTATCTGTCAAATGACATGAACTCGGACCTGTCCTACTTGAGGGTATAGAGCTTAATCACCACATAGCACTTAGCAAGATGGATTTGCAAACACATGGGGCTTTTGCTAGAAAAGCCTGCTCCTGGCTTTTCTACAGCAGTTCCCATCAGACAGGAATTTCTGTTGCAATTCTACCATTGCACAGACAGTTATTCAGCTCAAGAGGGTGGAAATGTAAATTAAAGAAAAAAAATTTTTAAAAAAACCTCTCTGAGAAGGCTAAGTCATTATGATCTGTAATTGGGGTACAAGATGGGATAAAATTTGTATTCTATCAGAGATGATGATAAAGGAGTCATTTCTATCGCTCCGTTCTTGAAAACAATAACGGAGTTTCCAATGAATGTTCATATCAATAATGGTCTTAATTATTCATTCCCTTTTTGTGAGCCAAATGCCTTTTCTTTCGGCATACACAAAAGAGGGAATTTTAGTTTCTTTCTTTCTTCATTCTCTTCCTTCTTTCCTCCCTCCCCGCCCCCCACCTTTCAGAGAAACAACATGAATACATAAAGTCCAGAATCCGTGCACCGGATCCCCTGCTGCGGAAAGGTGCAGACCCTCCTGGGGAGCCACGGGGCATGCCCCGAATCTTCCTGGCATGACAGCATCTCGGGATTGAGAGGAATCTCATCCTCTTGCACCCGTGTTCCTGCATTGCTGCCTCTCTGATCAGTGGCCATTCTGGGTTGGACACTTCCTGTGGCCCATGCCAGCTGTCCTTCCAGCTCTCCAGAGGATGCTTAGCTCCGCTCGTGTAATTTGGGCCTCGGTAGCAAGAACCCAGGGACCACTGGCTGTACCGGCCTTGTCACTTCACAACTGTGTGGCCTTGTGCAAATAACTCAACCTCTCTGTGCCTCACCTCAGAGGACACACATGGAAACCCTCTGACTTCTCTTTGGACTATTCAGTGGTTTTATTTTTTTTTTAATTTTTTAAAATGTTTTTATTTATTTTTGAGACAGAGAGAGACAGAGCACGAGCAGATCTCACAGACCGCGAGATCGTGACCTGAGCCGAAGTCGGACGCTCAACCGACTGAGCCGCCCAGGCGCCCCTCGGTGTTTTCATTTTTAAAAAACTGAATTAGACATTCAATTGTAAGATCCAAACACTTCACATAAAAACCCAGATTCCTGGCTTCTTCAGAAGAGCAACGATCTGGCCACCCTTGACAGTTTCCTCCAGGGGCGACAATGTGCTGGAGCTGGGTGGTGGCCGCCCGCCCCGGCTGGGACAGATGCCTCCAGAAAACAAAGGCACCAACCACCAGAAGGAGGCTCCCCTCATTCCTGTGAGTGCCGTCCCAAGGGCAGCTGAGCTGGGGACTGTGACATACACTCGACCCTCATCCTGTTGGTAGTAGCTGGGTGTCTGGACCAATCCCTTTGTCTGGGATGTTCTCCCAACTAACTTTACTCTTTGAAAGCATAGCCATCCTTCAAGACCATGTTCATGGACCGCCTCCTCCACGCTGCCTTCCTCTATCCCTGTAACCCCCAGATCCAAGGCAGTCTCCCTCTTTTCACTGCCTCTAACTCCTAGACTCAACACTGCTATGCCCCTTTTCACCTCCCACCTAACCGTGAACGAACACACACACACACACACACACACACACACACACACACACCAGACTACAGGCTTCTGGACAGTACAGGCTCTAATTCATTTGTGTTCCCCAATGTAGCACAATCTGTCAATGGTGGGCAGAATAATGGCTCCCCAAAGATGCCCACATCCTACCTGCTGGAATCTATGAATGTCGCCTTACGAGGCAAAGAGTAATTAATGTAGCAGGTGGAATTGTGGTTGGTAATCGGCTGACATCTGGTTAGGGATATTTTTTCTGGATTATCCGGGCGGGCCCGAGGTAATCACGAGGATCCTAAAATGTACAGAGGGAAGCAGGGAAGTCAGAGTGATGTACCATGAGAGGTCTCAACCGGCCACTGCTGGCTTTGAAAAGAGAACGAAGCCACAAGCCCAGGAATGCAGGCAACTCACAGAAGCTGCAAAAGGCAAGAAACAAGATCCTCCCCTGGAGCCTCCGGAAGGCAGCAGCCTTGCTGACGCTTTAATACCAGCCCAGCGAGACGCGTTCCAGATGCCTGATGACCAGAACTACTGGAAAATTAATTCGTGTTGCTTTAAGTCAGTGGTGATGGTAATTTGTTAGGGCAGCAATAGGAACCTGATACACCCACTTTCCACACACGGTAGGTGCTCAATATACGCCTACAGATGCTGAATCTGACAGCATCTTCTTCCCCTGGGTCCCAGAATCCCACAAAGACAAGGATGCTTTGGCCCTCACCCCACACTGTTGACTCACCAGGGCACACAAGTGAACTAATGAGAAACCTACTCGGAACAGAGGGAGCAGCCGGAAAACAGGAGGAGTGTGTGCAATGTGGCTTCAGAAGATGGGGGCTAGAATCTTGGCCCATCACGTCATACCTATGGTAACCTCAGGTCGAGTTTCTTCCCTGGTGAGTCTCAGTCTCCTCGCCTGTAAAAGGGGGCCAGCAGCACTCCCTAGAGAATTACTGTGATACGTAGCTGGCACACCCATGAAATCTATTTCAAATGCTTCACACACACGTCCCCATACACACCACATACTCATTGTAAACTCCTAGGATAGCGTTTCAACCCACTCTCTGCTGCTGACAGTGGGTTCTGTAACCAGGGCAATATTTCTGCCTCTCAACCAAGACGTGCTCGAGTGGTGGATTAGCCCTGGGGCTGTACTTATTCCATGGGTCCTTCTGTTACATGAGTAATACCTGGAGATCTTAACGCCCTGACTCTTGTCCTACACTACTGTGACGAAAACAACTCTCTGCTCTAAGTCACTGACTTGAACACCCATTGTACCCATCGCCATGCACACCTTTTGCACTGCAACTTTTTGGCTCCTCCCATGAAGGGATGGAACCCATCTGCCCCCTCCTTGCATCTGAGAGGGCTTGAAGATTTGATTTAGCCAATGAAATGTGGTGATAATCATAGTGTGCCCCTCACCAGGCTGGGCCAAGAGGCCTTATATAACAAAGCCCCTTCTCCTGGGACCTTGCATGATCTATGAACAAACACAGGCTAGCCAGTTGACAGATGAGAGACCGTGTCAAATAGATTATTCACCCCAGCCAAGGCCATCCCAGACCAGCCACTGTCTAGCTGAGCCTCCAGCTGAATGCAGACACCTGCGTGAACCCACACAAAATGAGCTGAGCCTAGTCCAAATCAGCAAGAATGACCAGCCAACTTGCAGATTCTTACGCAATGATAAAAGTTTATTGTGAAAAGCCCCTGAGTTTCGGGGAGGTTTGTTATGCAGCAATAGCTAACTGATACACATTGCTTTCTTACTCATTAGTGACTAGAGAAGCATCTAAATCGCATATCCAGATGACTAATGACTGAGTGACTGGGTGCCACTGGCATACGAACCTTTAAAGCCTTTAGAAGCTATAAAAACTACTCCTCTGAAAAGAATCTGATCAGAATCAACCACGTTAGAGACGAAAATTCACGTATCGCTTCATGAAAATAGGCCCAGCTCCCAGATTCCCCTTCTACCTGTACTTTAGTGCCTGGAGTCTGGAGCATCGGTGACAAAAACAGGATTGGCAGGAACAGGGGGTGCCTGGGAAGACCCTAACAGTCCACTGGGGGGCAGTCGGAGATTCTTCCTTTGTGGATATGACGAATTCCCACCGAAACGGCCCCCTTCTAGGTGGAGCTAATGTGTCTTCTTGAGCAAGGGAGGAGTCGGACGGTACCATTTAAATTCTACAAACGCGGCAAGTGATGTCATCAACAAGTCAGAATAGCAAGTCCTGCAACCTTCCCTGGATCTTTCTGCCCACAGACAAGCTGACTCATCAATAATTCATGGCAAACTGCCTTTCTGATAAATCCAAAAACTAACCGAAAGGCTACTGTACCCCGGGAAGAAGCGACACCACAATCACTGAAACAGGCAGGGAGATCTGAGACATCCTCTTCCCAGAATGCCTCCCCCTCCCCCACGGCGCCACAGGATCAGGGAGACCACCTAGCTCCCAGTTTCTTCCATGGGAGGGTTGACTCACATATCCAGCGCCCCAACTTTTTTAAGGCGGGGGTGGGAGGGGGTCCCTGGAGAACTGGCTTTTGTCTTTCCAGTCTTGAATACCACTCTGGCAAGTCTAGCCACCTGAGGGAAAATAAAGGTAATGGTTTGGGCTGGTAGATACCAGAGACCCACTCCTCTGCTCAGCACAGAGTGTGCAAACAGAGCATCCCATCTCTCTGCTTCCTCCTGGGGAGAGAAACAATTGATGTGTGCATTAAATGCACCAACTTCTCCAGGGGTCCCCAAAGAACAGGCATCTGACCTTCCAGTCTTGAAGCCCTGACAGGTCTGGTATAGTGTAGTTACCTAGGAACAGAGTCGGTGGTTTGGACTGGTAAACATCTCCCGGCTCAACAAGACCAACTGGACAAAAGCCACAGCTGCAAGCTTCTCCCTGTCCAGGGAAAGAATGGGTAGAAACCCCCAGATTATCTGGCTAGGCTGATTGGTGAAGTCTCCTACCCGTATGAGGCCAGTCGGTAAATACTGGGAGAGTTGCCTGCTTTGTGTAATGCACAGACACCAACAGAGAGTCAAGGAAAATAAAGAATCAGGCAAAGATGTTCCACATAAAGTAGCAAGATAAACCTCCAGAATCTGACCATAATGAGGCAGAGTTAGATGATTTATCTGACAGAGAAGTCAGACTAATTGTCATAAATATATTCACCACGGTCAAGATAATAGCATATGCACAATGTGAGAATTTTAACAAAGAGACAGAAAATATTTTTTTTAAATACCAAACAGAAATCACGGAGCTGAAGGACACAGTAACTTACCTGAAAATTCACCCGAGGGGTACAGCTTTAATTAGATAAAGCCGAAGAAAGGATCAGTGAATTCAAAGACAGGTCATTGGAAATAATTCAATCAGAGAAGCAAAAAAGAAAAGGAGTATGTATTAATAAAGCCTTAGGGATTTATTCTTGTCATTTTTTGTTCTTTTTTTTATAACTTTTTTTATTTGAGAGAGAGAGCATGTATGCACAAGGTGGGGGAGGGACAGGAAGAGAAGCGGACAGAGGGTCTGAAGCGGGCTACATGCTGACAGCACAGAACCTGATGCAGGGCTCGAACTCACAAACCACAAGATCATGACGTGAGCTGAAGTTAGATGCTTAACCAACTGAGCCACCCAGGAGCCACCCAGGCTCCCCAAGCTTTACAGACTCTTAAGATAACCTCAAATGAGTAATGTATGCATTACAGGAATCCCAGAAGGAAGAAAGAAAGGGCCGGGAAGATTATTTAAGGAAACAATGGCTGAAAACTCGCTAAGATTTCTCTCTGGGGGAAAGAAATGAACATCCAGATCTAAGAAGCCCAAAAGATAACACATAAGAGGAACCCAAAGAAATCTACACTGAGACACATTATAATCCAATTGTCAAAAGTCAACGATAAAGAGACCATGTTGAAAGAAGCAAGAGAAACGTGACTCGTCATGTACAAGGGGATTCCCATAAAACAGTCAGCAGACTTTTTGGCAAAAACGTTGCAGGTCAGAAGGGAGTGGCAGGGTATATTCAAAGTGTCCAAAGGAAAGAAACCATTCCAACCAAAAGTACTATAAATTGTCCTTCAAAAATTAAGGAAAGATAAATACTTTCCCCCCAAAAAACAGAAGCTAAGGAGGTTCATCACCAGTGGAACTACCTTACAGAAAATACTAATGTCTTTTGTCCTTCAAGATAAAACAAAAGGACACTTAAGAGTGCACCATGGCATGAGAAAATATGAACCTTGTCGGTAGAGGTAAATACGTAGACATATACATAGACATATACAGATGAGTGCACTACGACACAGCGGTGACTAAATCACTTCTCATTCCAGTACAACAGTTAAAAGACAAAAGTATTAAAGACAACTATAATGAAAAAACATCTTGAAAGGTAAACAGTATGAAGAGATACAGACTGTGACCACAATAACATAAAGCATGGAGAGGGATAAATTAAAGTACAGCATTTTTGATGTGCACTTGAGCTTAAGTCGTTTGCTTAAAACGCTGTTGTAATTGTGAAATAGTTTGTCTGGTCCCCAGGGTAACTACATCACACACAAATACCTACAGAAGTTACACAACAGATAAGGAGAATCAAAGCAGATCAATGCAAAAAAAATCAACACAACACAAAGGAAGACAGCAAGAGAGGAAGACAGGTAAATGAATTGCCAGACTGACAGAAAACCAACAAACTTTCAATAACAAATACTTTCCTATCAATAGGTATTTTAAGTGTAAATAGATTAAACTCACCAATCAAAAGATACACAGGAGCTGAATGATTTTTTAAATTTTTTAGTTTAAATTTTAGTTACCCTACAGCAGAGTATTGGTTTCAGGAGTAGAATTCAGTGATTTGTCACTTACATACAACACCCACTCACTGCTCATCACAAGTGTCCTCCTTAATGCCCCCCACCCATCTAGCCCATCCCCCACCCATCTCCCTCCACCAACCCTCAGTTTGTTCTCTCTTGTTAAGAGTCTCTTGTGGTTTGTTTCCCTCTCCTCATTACCCCCCTTCCCCTATGTTCATCTGTTTTGTTCTTAAATTCCACGTATGAGTGAAATCATATGGTATTTGTCTTTCTCTGACCTATTTCAGTTAGAATAATTAAAAAAAAACACAATTATATGCTGCCTATAGGAAACCCACTTTACACTTAAGGACACATTTAGGCTAAAAGTGAAGAAATGGGTAAATATATTCCATATAAAAGATAACCAGAAGAAATCAGGAGTGGCTGTGCTTAGACAAAATGAACTTTAAGTCAAAGACTGTCACAAAAGGTAAAGATTAAACACTATACAATGATAAAACAGTCCATCCACAAGGAAAATACAATTATAAATATATACACACCCAACATCAGAGCACCTAAACACGGAAAGCAAACATTGGCAGAAGTGAAGAAAGAAATAGGCAGCCGTCTAATAATTGTAGGAGACTCCAACACTCCACTTTCAATTATGGACAGAAAATTGAGACCAAAGAGCATTAAGGAAATAGAAGACTCGAGTAACACTGTCGACAAATGGACCTACCAGACATAAACTGAATGTTCTACCCAGCGGCAGCAGAATACAGATTCTTTCCAAGCACACAGAGAACTTTCTCCAGGATAGATCCCATGTTAAGTCATAAAACAAGTCCTAAGGAATTTAAGAAGACTGAAAGCATATTAAGTATTTTTTCTGACAAAAATGGAAAACTAGAAATTAATAGCAGAAGGAAAGCTGGAAAATTCACCAGTCTGTGGATATTAAACAATATATTTGTGAGCAATCACTGGGTTAAAGAAGAAATCAAAAAGGAAATTAGAAAATACCTCGAGACAAATATGAAAATATATCAAAACTTCTGGGAGGCAGCAAAAGTAGTACTAAGACTGAGGTTCATAGTAATAAGCACCTACATTAAAAAGGAAGAAAGCTCTGAAGTAAAAACCTAATTTTACATCTCAAGTTGCAAGACAAAGAAGAATAAATGAAGCCCAAATTTAAGAGAAGGAAGGAAACAACAAATATTACAGCAGAAATAAATGAAATTAAGCATAGATCAAAACAGAAAAAAAAACAATGAAACTAAAATTGGTTTTTTGAAAACATAAACAAAATTGGCAAACCTTTAGCTACACTAAGTATGAAAAAAGAGAGAAGTGTCAGATTAAAAACCCACAAATGAGGGGCGCCTGGGTGGCTCAGTCGGTTAAGCGTCCGACTTTGGCTCAGGTCACGATCTCGTGGTCTGTGAGTTCGAGCCCCGCGTCGGGCTCTGTGCTGACAGCTCAGAGCCTGGAGCCTGCTTCCGATTCTGTGTCTCCCTCTCTCTGACCCTCCCCTGTTCTTGCTCTGTCTCTCCCTGTCTCAAAAATAAAAAAATAAACATTAAAAAAAAAATTAAAAAAACAAAACAAACCACAAATGAAAGAAGAGACATAACACCTTATGCCACAGAAATAAAAAGATCGTAAGAGACCAGCAGGAACAATCATACATCAACAAACTGGATAAACTTAGAAGACAGGGATAAATTTCTGGGAACATACAACCTACCAAGAATAAGTCATGAAAAAATAGAAAATCGACAGAATCTATAACTAATATGGAGACTGAATCAATAATCAAAACCTCCAAACAAAGAAAAGCCCAGGACCAGATGATTTCAATGGTCAATTCCTTTTTTTTTATTTTTTGAATTTTTTTTTTATTTTTGAGAGAGAGAGAGAGAGACAGCACAAGTGCTGTGAGCCAGAGAGAGAGGGAGACACAGAATTTGAAGCAGGCTCCAGGCTCTGAGCTGTTGAGACAGAGCCTAATGTGGGGCTCGAACCCATGAGCCGTGAGATCATGACTTGAGCTAAGTTGGACCCTTAACCTACTGAGCCATGCCCCTCAATGGTCAATTCTACCAAGCATTTAAAGAACAATTAACACCAATCCTTCTCAAAATCTTCAAAAAAGCTGAAATGGAAGAAACACTTCCAAATTCATTTTATGAGTCATGCATTACCCTGATACCATAGCCAGACAAAGACACCACAAGAAAACTCCAGGCCAATATCCCTGACGAATATGGATGAAAAAATCCTCAACAAAACACTATAGCACAGTAAATACAACAGCACAATAAAGGGATCATACACCATGACCAAGTGGTTTTATTTCTGAGACATAAGAATGGATTAACATAAACAAATCAACTACTGTGATACTTCAGATTAACAGAATGAGAGATAAAAATCACATGATATCTCAATAGATGGAGAAAAAGCATCTGACAATATTCAACACTCTTTCATAATAAACGCTCTGATAAACAAACTAGGAACAGAAGTAAACTACCTCAATGTAATAAAAGTCATACATGACAAGCCTACAGCTAACATCATCCTCATAATATTCAGTAGGTATTATGCTAAGTGAAATAAGTCAGACAGAGAAAGACAAGTATCGTATGATTTCACTTATATGTGGAATCTAAAAAACAAAACAAAACAAACAAAAGCAGAAACAGACCAATAAATACAGAGAACAAACTCATGGTTGCCACAGGTGGGTGATAGGCAAAAAGGAGTGAAGGAGAGTGAGAAGCATAGGTTTCTAGTTATGGAATAAATAACTCATGAGGATGAAAGATACAGCATAGAGAATATAGTCGATGGTATTATAATAGCATTGTATGATGACAGATAGTAGCTATACCTGTAAACGTAGCAGAATACATAAAGTTGAATTACTATGTTGTACACATGAAACATTGTGTGACAACTATACTTCAATAAAAGATACATACATACATAAAGCGGGGGGTGGGGGGAACTGAAAGCTTTTTCTCTAAGATCAATTTCAAGAGCAAGGCAAAGATACCCCCCATCACCACTTATATTCAACAGAGTAGTGGTGATTCTAGACAAAGCAATTAGGCAAGAAAAAGAAATAAAAAGAATCAAAACTGAAAAAAAAGAAAACTGTCCCTGTTTGCAGATGACATGTTCTTAAATATATTTAAAAAAAAAAAACGAAGTTTTACAGATTTTAAGTTTTGTAAACTACAGTTTTATGGTTATATAGTAAAAATAACCTTTAGAACTAATAAATCCAGTACAGTTAAAGAATACAAAATCAATACACAAGAATTGGTTGTGATTCTATGCACTAATAATGAACTATCTGAAAAAGAAATTCGAGAAATAATCCCATTTACAACAGTACCAAAACGAATAAAATACTTAGGATAAAATTAACTAAGAAGGTGGAAGACTTGTATCCTGAAAACTATAAAACACGGAATGAAAGAAATAAAACACGATACAAATGGAAAAGCATCTGTTTCATGGATTGGTAGACATTATTATCAAAATGTCCTTACTATCTAAAGCAATCTACAGATTCCATAAAATTCCTAGGAAAATCCCACTGGCAGTTTTTACAATTTTAATATTCATATGAAATAATTTTAGAAAAAACAATTTTAATATTCATATGAAACCACAAACAGCCAAATCAATCTCGAGAAATAAGAACAAAGCTAGAATTTACTAGCATAAAGACAGACATAAAGACGATAGAACAGAATAGAGAACCCAGAAGTAATTCCATACATATGATCCACTGATCTTTGACAAGGACAAGAGTACACATCTATGATATCTCAATAGATGGAGATTGGAAAAGGATAGTCTCTTAAAAAAAATGATGTTAGGAAAACTGGATATTTATATGGAAAAGAATGGAATTGGACCTTTATCTTACACCATACACAAAAATCAACTCAAAAGGGACTGTAGACATAAACATAAAACTCATAGATTGTAGAAGAAAACATAGGGGAAAACTTCTTAACAGCAATCTTTAAGATGATATGTTGGATATGGCACCAAAAGCACAGGCAACAAAAATAAGAATAAACAATTGGGAGTACATTAAAAATAAAAAGCTTCTGCACATCAAATAATCAACAAAGTGAAAAGGGAGAACCCACAGAATGGGAGAAAATATCACAAACTATATATTTTTGATAAGGGGCTCGTCTCCAAAATATATAAGGAGTTTCTACAACTCAATAGTTTAAAAAAAAAAACTCTAATAACCCAATTTTATTTCTTTTTTAAAGTTTTTTATTGTTTATTTTTGAGAGACAGAGAGAGAAAGAGAGAGACAGACAGACAGAGTGTGAGCAAAGGAGGGGCAGAGAGAAAGGGAGACAGAATCTGAAACAGGCTCCAGGCTCTGAGCTGTCAGCACAGAGTCCGACACGGGGCTCAAACTCACGAGCCGTGAGATCATGACCTGAGCCAAAGTCAGACACTTAACCAACTGAGCCACCTAGGCGCCCCCCTAATAACCCTATTATCAGATGGGCAAAGGACTTGAGTAGGCATTTCTCCATAGAAGGCATACAAATGTCCACAGGATATATGAAAAAATATTCAACATCACTAAACATGAGGTAAATGCAAACCAAAACTACAATGGGATACCATTTCACAACTGTCACTATGGCCGTTACACTAAAGCAAAAAACAAGACTGGTGATGAGTCGGAGAAATTTCAACCTCTGGCCACTGCTGGTAGGAACGCAGAACAGCATAGCTGCTATGGAAAACAGTATGGAGGTTCCTCAAAAAGTTGAAACCAGAATTACCATATGACCCAGCAATCCCACCGCTGGGCACTGATCCAAAAGAATTGAAAGCAGAATCGCAAAGAGATGTTAACACTCTCCTGTTCACTGCAACACTATTCACAGTAGCCAAGAGGCAGTAACAACATAAATGTGTACCAAGTGATGAATGAGGAACTAAAATGTAGTATATAAGTACAATGGAATACTATTCAGACTTTTTTTCTGCAAATTCTTATTTAAATTCCAGTTGGTGAACATGTATTATAATATTAGTTTCAGGTGGATCATCACTTCCATACAACAGCCGGGGCTGATCACAAGTACACTCCTTGGTCCCCATCACCTCATTCACCCATCCCCCTCACCCACCTCCCTTCTGGCGACATCAGGTTGTTCTCTATAGTTAAGAGTCTGTTTCTTGGTTTGCCTCTCTTTTTTTTTCACCCCTCTGTGTTCATTTGTTTTTTCTTAAATTCCACACACGAGTGAGATCATAAGGTATTTGTCTTTCTCTGACTTATTTCACCTAGCATCATACTGTCTAACTCCATCCACATCACTGCAAATGGCAAGACGTCATTCTTTTATGTGTAATATTCCAATATTCCATTATATGTGTGTGTATGTATATATATCATATACCACATCGACCTTGTCCATTCATTAGTCAATGGACGCTTGGGGTCTTTCCATAATTTGACTATTGTGGATAATGCGGCCATAAACATCGGGGTGCATACATCCCTTCGAATCGGTATTTTTGGATTCTTGGGGTAAATACCTAGTAGTGCAATTGCTGGATCACAGGGTAGTTCTATTTTTAACTTTCTGAGGAACCTCCACTCTGTTTTCCAGAGGGGCTGCACCAGTTTGCATTCCCACCAACAGTTACATTGTATGAGTTCCCCTTTCTCCACATCCTTGTCAACGTTTATTGTTTCCTGTTGTTGATTTCAGCCATTCTGAGCGGTATGAGGTGGTATCGGTATCTCATTGTGGTTTTGATGTGAATTTCCCTGATGATGAGTGATACTGAGCATCTTTTCAGGTGCCTGTTGGCCACCTGTACGTCTTCTCCAGAAAAACGTCTATTCACGTCTTCTGTCCATTTTTTAACTGGATTATTTGTTTTGGCAGTGTTGAGTGGTATGTGTTCTTTATGTATTTTGGATACTAACCTTTAAAAAAAAGGGGAAATTCTGTAACATGTGACAGTCTGGATAAACCTTGAGGACAGTATGCTAAGTGAATCACGCCAGTCATAAAAAGATAGATCCTGACTGATTTGACTTATAAGGTATCTAAAATTGTCAAATCCACAGACTCAAAGAGTAGAATGAATGGTGGTTGCCAGGGGCTGGGAGAGGAGAGAAACGGGGAGTTATAAGCAAGGGGCATAAAATTTATTTATGGCAGAAGAATAAACTCTGGGGTTCTTTATGCAACATTGAACCTAGAGTCACCAGTAGTATATTATACACTTAAAAATTTAAATTTTTAAATTTAAAAATTTAAAAAATTTAAAGTGTATATTATACACTTTAAAATTTAGCTCTCTGGGGCGCCTGGGTGGCGCAGTCGGTTAAGCGTCCGACTTCAGCCAGGTCACGATCTTGCGGTCCGTGAGTCCGTGAGTTCGAGCCCCGCGTCAGGCTCTGGGCTGATGGCTCGGAGCCTGGAGCCTGTTTCCGATTCTGTGTCTCCCTCTCTCTCTGCCCCTCCCCCGCTCATGCTGTGTCTCTCTCTGTCCCAAAAATAAATAAAAAACGTTGAAAAAAAAAAAAAATTTAAAAAAAAAAATTTAGCTCTCATGTGAAGTGTTATCACAACAACAAAATTAAATACACGTATGCATGCATACATACGTACGTACGTATATGAGTATAACAAGAAGCAACATTTGTACCATTTTTATGGGTTATGCTTTGAAGTATATCATTCATTCATTCAACCAACATTGATGGAGTGTGACCACATCCACTTAAGGCAGAAACCAGGCAGCCTTCCCCAGTTAGCGACACAATGGTTTTCATGTTCCCTTTTCCATCCCACAATAAAAGTACTAAGAAAGCCAGTTGGATTAACTAAGACTTCATATACATAAAGCACAGTCTGGATAAGAAGAAAACACAGGGTTTTAGAATTGAAACAATGGAGGTTCAAATCTCAGCTCTGCCACTTACGAGGTGGGTAAATTCCTTATTTTCTCAGCTTCAACTTCACCTTCTATAGAGTGGGAATAAAAACACCTTGCAGGGCCACCGTGATGGTTAAATGAGTGTCCACACGCAATGTGCCTGGCGCTTAGCAGGAGCTCAATAAATGTTAGTCCTTCCCCCTTCACAAACCACTAACATTGTGGAAGTAATTTTAGGTGCCACGAGTGTTCATATTTGCTATTTTCCTGCCCATTGGCAGTCACCCAGGCTTTTTACACAGTGGCCCAGAAGCGGCCATCTCCAAAGGGGTCGGAGTCTTGACCATGGGCTGACACATGTACTCTACCCTCCCTCTTCCCACAGTGTCAGATAAACCACAGGGGGCCCCCAACTGGCTTCTGCAGGTGCCAAAGATGCCAAGTTTCCAAAAGCTACGACACAATAAAACACCACTCAGGCCTATAGCTTGATTTAAAAAAAAAAAAAAAAAAATAAGGCACTCCTCAAATTCAAAGTGAAAAATCTAAAAATAAAGCAGCCCCTTCAACAGATCCGGGGTGAGATGGGGGAGTCTAATTGAGCAGGATGTGTGCCGTGACGGTGTGGATGTTTTATCTTTATTGTCAAAATGCCATCTGGAGTGAGGGAAACCCGCAGATCAATTTTCTTGGATAACGTGGTCACTCTCAACGGTGGGTGTGCAGAAATGCGGATCACCTGCTGGTTCCTCCAGCATCACAAACAGCTAACCATGCTGAGAGAGGAGAGGAGATCTTATTCTTATTTTTACAGGAAAGTACAAAAATGCAAAAGTGCAAAGACAGTACTTTCCATCCTTCAAACCAGCCATGTGAAAATTCTTGAAGAGTATTGTAGTATAGATCCAAAGGTCTAGCTTTTTTAGGAGTATTCTCAGTGAGTTAACGGATTTTTTTTTTTAACTAACGTGTTATAGAAACTAGTTTCCTACTTAAAAAATTATAGAAAAGTATAGAAAAGATGATGAACATGATTTATGTTTCCACCAAAAGGAAACAAGTGATATAATTCTCGGCAGTCATTTCTTTTTATCAGTGCTTCTCAGTAACCTGCTCTGTCACTTACATCTTAAACCTCTCCCGTCAAAATTACCAACAAACAAAGGGGCGCCCAGGTGGCTCAGTTGGTTGAGCGTCTGACTTTGGCTAAGGTCATGATCTCATGGTTCGTGAGTTCAAGCCCCACGTCGGGCTCTGTGCTGACAGCCCAGAGCCTGGAGCCTTCTTTGGATTCTGTGTCTGCCCCTCCTCTGCGCTCTCACTCTCTCTCTCTCTCTCTCTCTCTCTCTCTCTCTCTCTCTCAAAAGTAAATAAACGTAAAAAGTTAAAAAAAAAATTACCAACAAACATGACTTTGAGTGATTTAATAGCATTTCATCACAATACGTCCCCTAGCTACTTAACCATTCTAATAAGAATCGGTTACTGAGGGGCGCCTGGGTGGCTCAGTCGGTTAAGCGTCCGACTTCAGCTCAGGTCATGATCTTGCGGTCCGTGAGTTCGAGCCCCGCGTCGGGCTCTGTGCTGACAGCTTGGAGCCTGGAGCCTGCTTCGGATTCTGTGTCTCCCTCTCTCTCTGACCCTCCCCCGCTCGTGCTCTGTCTCTCTCGGTCTCAAAAATAAATAAACGTTAAAAAATTAAAAAAATAAAAAATGGGTTACTGAAACATATTATACATGTTCCCCATCATACATCATGCTGCCACCGAAAAGGATGATGCCTCTTTTACTCACCAATGTTTACCCAAACCAAGTACGGAGGCCTAGAATAATACATACTATCTTAATAAACAAACCCCATTATGTTTTCAGAACGCCGTATCTGTTAATGTTCTTAAAGCCATATAACCTTCAACTTAGCATTAAGTTATAGTTCAAACCCCAGCCTGGCATCTGAGGTCAGGATGATGTTTTCCCAGTGGGCCCTCAGCCGCGGCTGCGTGGACCCCAACCACACCACTCACATGCCTTCAGACTGCCCACTCCTGGTGAAAATGCCCCTACTCCTCATTCCCAAAGCCCTCCCCACCCAAGCAAAGCCAGTCTCTGTCAACAAGAGCACCGCCCTGGAGGCCGCGAGACCCAACTTATGTCTGTCTCACCTGCCAAGCAGTGAGCCCCTCCAGGGGGAGCCCAAGCCTCATTTCTGTCTACACTAGAGGCACTAGAAGCTAGTGTGAGTGCAGTAAATGCAGGCCGGATGAAGGAATTAATTGCAAGGCTTGCCCTAAGATTGCACTATTGATTCAGAAATAATTGGGAGCAGAAAATAAATACTATATGGCCGCTGCTGATTTCTTTTCTTTGTTCTGGCTGCATTCATCAGGGTCTCCAGAAAAAGAGAATCTATGAGGTCAATATTCGTATCTATACAAAATTTTATTATAAGGCCTTAGCTCACACAATTATGGAGTTTAAGACGTCTTACAATCTGCTCTCTGTAACCTAGAGACCCGGGAAGGCTGGCAATATAGTGGGAGGGCTTGAGCCCCGCAGAGTTGATGGCATAGGTTCCAGTCTGTGTCTGAAGGCCTGACCACCTGCAACCCTGAGGCCAGAAGGTTGATGTCCACTCTAGCAGTCAAGCAGAGAGGACAAATCCTACCTTCATCCTCCTGTTCTATTCACGTCCTCCTTGGATTGGATGTTGCCCAAACTACGTAGGGCAGGGCAATGCACGTTACTCACTCCAATGCTGTTAATCTCTTCTGGAAACACCCTCACCAACACACACGCAGAAGTAAATGTTTAAATGTTTAACCAGACACCCAGGCACCCCATGACCAGTCAAGTTGACACATAAAATTAACCGTCATGCTTGTCTGATTATTTTTTACAATACTTTTATTGAGATATAGTTCACACAACATAAACTCACCATCTTAAGGTATAGAGTTCATGGAGTACCCTCACAACGTTGTACAACCACACCTCTACAACCAGAGAATCTCAAGACCCCAAAAAGAAACCCCGTACCTGTCAGCAGTCACTCCTGACCTCCCCTCCCCCTGCACAACCCTTTCCCCAATCCCTAGGCAAACACTCAGTACTTTCTGTCTCTATGGATTTGCTAATTCTGGATTATTTAAATAAACGGAATCATACCAGATGTGGTTTCTTGTGACCTATCTGTTTCACTTAGCCCAATGTTTTCAAAGTTTGCCCATGGTGTGGGTCAGTGCTTTGTTCTCATCAAGGCTGGAATAGTATTTCCTCATATGCATAGCCCACATTTTGTCTATCCATTCAGCAGCCGATAAGCATCTGGATGTTTCCACTTTTTGCCTATTAAGAATAATGCTATTATGAACACCCGTGTACACATTTTTCTGTGAACATGTGTTTTCAGTTCTCTTTGGTATATACCTAGGAGTAGAATCGTTGAGTCATACTGTAAGTTTAAGGTTTTGAGGAACGGTCAAACTGTTTTGGATAGCCCCTGCACGATTTTACATCGTGCCAACAATTTACGAGGGCTCCATTTCTCCACACTTTACTGACACTTTTTATTTTCTATTAAAAATATTTAATGTAGGGGGTAGCAAAATGGGTGAAAGGGAGAGGGGGAGACACAGGCTTCCAGTTATGGAATGAGTAAGTCACGAGAATAAAAGGCACAGCGCAAGGAATATAGTCAACGATATTGAAACAGCATCGTAAGATGACGGGAGCCCCTACACTTGAGGTGAGTACAGCATATGGTATAAATCTGTCAAATCACCGTGCCGCACATCAGTAAACTAATATATAACATTATGTGTCAACCACTCTCAAATTCTTAAAAAGGAATAATAAATAAATAGCTGATTGTTTTTGTTTTTTCAAATTTATTTAATTAAATTCAAGTTCATTGACATACAGGGTAGTGTTGGTTTCAGGAGTAGAACCCAGTGATTCATCTCTTCCTTACGACACCCAGTGCTCATCCCAACAAGTGCCTTCCTTAATGCCCATCACCCATCTAGACTATTCCCCCACCCACCTCCCCTCCAGCAATCCTCAGTTTGTTCTCTGTATTTAAGAGTCTCTTACGGTTTGCCTCAGTTTTTATCTTATTTTTCCCTCCCTTCCCGTATTGCCGTCTCTTTCGTTTCTTAAACTCCACATACGAGTGAAATCATATGATACCTGTCTTTCTCTGACTGACTTATTTTGCTTAGCATAATACACTCTAGTTCCATCCACATCGGCACAAATGGCAAGGTTTCGTTCTTCTGGATTGCTGAGTAATACTCCATTGTATATATAAACTACATCGGCTTTATCCATTCGTCAGTTGATGGACATTTGGGCTCTTTCCATACTTTGGCTATTGTTGATAGTGCTGCTATAAACATTGGGGTGCATGTGCCCCTCTGAATCAGCATTTTTGTATCCTTTGGATAAACACCTAGTAGTGCAATTGCTGGGTCGTAGAGTAATTCTATTTTTAGTTTTTTGAGATACCTCCATACTGTTTTCCATAGTGGCTGCACTGATTTGCATTGCCACCAACAGTGCGAAAAGGTTCCCCTTTCTCCGCGTCTTCGCCAACATCTGCTGTTTCCAGAGTTGTTAATTTTAGCCGTTCTGACAGTTGTGAGGTGGTATCTCATTGTAGTTTTGATTTGTATTTCCCTGATGATGAGTGATGTTGAACATCTTTTCATGTGCCCGTTGGTCATCTGGATGTCTTCTTTGGAAAAGTGTCTATTCATGTATTTTGACCATTTCTTCACTGGATTATTTGTTTCTCAGGTGTTGCATTTGATAAGCTCTTTATAGATTTTGGATACTAACGCTTCATCTGATATGTCATTTGCAAATATCTTCTCCCATTCCATTGTTGCCTTTCAGTTTTGTTCATTGTTCCCTTTGCTGTGCAGAAGCTTGTTATCTTGATGAGGTCCCAATAGTTCTTTTTTTTTCCCCCTTACTTTCAGAGACATGTCGAGTAAGAAGTTGCTGCAGCTGAGGTCAAAGAGGTTGTTGCCTGCTTTCTCCTCTTAAGGTTTTGATGGTATCCTGTCTCAGATTTAGGTCTTTCATCCATTTTGAATTTATTTTTGTGTATGGTGTAAGAAAGTGGTCCAGTTTCATTCTTCTGCATGTTGCTGTCCAGTTACCCCAGCACCGTTTGTCAAGGATGAGTTGGCCATACATTTGTGGGTCCAGTTCTGGGTCCTCAATTCTATTCCCTTGGTCTATGTGTCTATTTTTGTGTCAATACCATACTGTCTTGATGATACAGTTTTGTAGTACAGGCTAAATCCAGGACTGTGATGCCTCCCACTTTGGTTTTCTTTTCAACATTACTTTGGCTATCTGGGGTCTTTTGTGGTTCCATACAAATTTTAGGGTCGTTTGTTTTACCTCTGAGAAGAATGCCAGTGCAATTTTGATTGGAATTGCATTGAATGTGTAGATTTATTTGGGTAGTATTGATATTTTAACAATATTTGTTCTTCCAATTCATGAGCATGGAATGCTTTTCCATTTCTTTGCGTCTTCTTCAATTTCTTTCATAACTTTTTCTATAGTTTTACACATACAGATAGTTTACATCTTTGGTTAGGCTTATTCCTAGGTATTTTATGCTTCTTGGTGCAATTATAAATGGGATCCATTTCTTGATTTCTCTTTCTGTTTCTTCACTATTGATGTATAGAAATGCAATCGAGTTCTGTACATTGATTTTATATCCTGCAACTTTGCCGAATTCATGTATCACTTCTAGCAGTTTTTTGGTGCAGCCTTTTGGGTTTTCCATGTAAAGTGAAACTGGCAAATAAGTCAAATTTTCACTTTTCGACACATATGTTTTAAGATCAGTTTCTCCATTTCTGCCAAAGAGGCAATTGGATTTTTGTATACAGGATGCCTTTAACCTGTAGATCGATTTGGTAACTATTACCATCTTAACAATATTGTATACCAATCCGTGAACATAGAACGCCTTTCTATTTACTTAGGTATACTTTAATTTTTTCAACGTTTTGTAGTGTGCAGTATGCAATCTTATACTTCCTCATGTTTATTTATTTTTGAGAGAGAGACGGCGTGTGACCTGGGGAGGGGCAGAGAGGGAGGGAGACGCAGAATCTGAAGCAGGCTCCATCCACGCTCTGAGCTGTCAGCACAGAGCCCAACATGGGGCTCAACTCACAAACCGTGAGATCATGACCTGAGCCGAAGTCGGACGCTCAACCGACTCAGCCACCCAGGCGCCCCTAAATGGAATTGTTTTTTAAAATGCATTTTCGGAATGTTCATTGCTAGTGTACAAAAGCACAAAGGACGTTTTAATATGCATCGTATGGTACCATACAACTTGTACTATACAACTATGCTAAGAGCTTTTTCTGTAGATTCTGTGGAGGTTTCTCTATATAAGATCATGTCATCCACAAACAGAGATAAGTTTACATCTTCCTTTCCAATCTGGATGCCATTTATTTACTTGCTTACTTCTTTAATATTTATTTATTTATTTATTTATTTATTTATTTATTTATTTTTGCTTTCCCAAATGCCCTGATCTCCAGAAAATGCTCAACAGAAGCGGTAAGAGCTCAGCGGGTAGATATTGTGACTCTTGATCACGGGGTTGTGAGTTTCAGCCCCACACCGGGCGTAGAGATTACTTAAAAATAAAATCTTAATAAGAAAGTGATAAGAGCAGATATCCTTTTCTGTTCCTAATTTTAGGAGGAAAACGTGTGATCTTTCACCATTAAGTACCATGTTAGCTTTGGTTTTTTATAGATGCCTCTTACCAGGTTGAGGAAGTTCTTTTGTGCTTTTAGTAAGCTGAATGTTTTTTATAATGAGCAAGTATGGGTTTTGGCAAATGATGTTTCCGCGTCTACTGACATGACTGTGAGACATTTTTTCTTTATTCTATTAATATGGCATATTACATTAATTGGTTTTCTTATGTTGAACCAAACTTGTAGTCTTTTAGCAAATTTCACTTGGTTGTCATACATGATTCTTTTTATACAGATTCAGGTTTTAGTATTTTCTTGAGGATTTCTGCATCTATATTCATCAAGAGTTATTAGTCTGTATTTTGCTTTTCTGGTGATGTTTTTGTCTAGCTTTCATATTAGGATATATTGATCCCAAAGAATGAGTTGGGAAGTATTTCCTCCTCTTACATTTTTCAAAGAGTTTGAGAGGACTGTGTAAGTTCTCCTTTAAAGGTTCGGTAGAATTCATCAGTGAAGCTATCTGATCCTTAATTTTTCTTTATTCAAAGATTCTGATTTTTGATTACTACCAAATGCTGTCTGTTATAAGGCTAGCTGGATTTTCTATTTGTTCTTAAGTTAGTTTTATAGTTTGCGTGTTCCCAGGAATTTATCCATTTCACCAAGATTTTCTAATTTGGTGGCATACAATTGTTCATAGTACTGCCCCATAATCCTCTTTCTATAAGGTCATTCCCAGTTTTAGAAATTTGAGTCTTCCCTCTTTTTCTCTTGGTCATTGTAACTAAAGTCTTTACAACTTTATCGATCATTTCAAAGAACAAATTTTTTGTTGATTTTCTCTATTATTTTTCTATCCTCTATTTCACTTATTTCCATTCTGTTTGCTTTGTGTTCAGTTGGCTCCTCTTTGTCTATTTTCTTAGATAGGAAATTTACGCTACTGACTTGAGATCTTTCTTCTTTTTTTATTTTATTAAAAAAATTTTTTTTACATTTATTTATCTTTGAGAGACAGAGAGAGACAGAGCTCAAGTGGGGCAAGGTCAGAGAGAGAAGGAGACGTAGAATCCGAAGCAGGTTCCAGGCTCTGAGCTGTCAGCACAGAGCCCGACGTGGGGCTCAAACTCACAAACCATGAGATCGTGACCTGAGCCGAAGTCGGAGGCTCAACTGACTGAGCCACCCAGGCGACCCTCTTCTCTTTTTTTAAATATAGGTATTACAGTTCTAAAATTCCATCTGAGCACTGTCTTCACTGCATCCTATAAGTTTTAGTATGTTGGGCTTTCATTTTCATTCATATCAAACTATTTTCCAATGTTCGTTATTTAGGAGTATATTTTTTTATTTTTCTGTATTTGTGAATTCTCCAAATTTCCTCCTTTATTGATTTTTAATTTTATTCTGTTGTGGTCCCAGAACATACTTGTATGATTTAAATACATTTAAACTTATTGAAATTTGTTTTTTGTCCAATATGTGGTGTATCTCAGAAAATGTTCCATAGACAATGAGAAAAATACGTATTCTGCTATTGTTGGGTGGAGTGTTCTATATATGCCTCGAAGGTGTGGTTGTTTTATGGTGTTGTTCAAGTCTTCAGTTCACTTTCTAATTCTGTCTAGTTGTTCTACCCATTATTGAAAGAGAGTACTGAAGTCTCCACTATTATTGTTCAATTGCCTCTTTGTCCCTTCAGTTATGCCCGTTTTTGTTTCATGTATCTAGAGTCTCTATTATTAGATGAATAAATGTTTACAAGTGTTAAATCTTCTTGCTGGACTGACCCTTTCACTTTCAATCTATTTATGTCTTTGAATAGAAAGCAGGAGGCAGAAGATAGGAGGATCATATCTTTTAGGCATTCTGCCAATATTTTCCTTTTAACTGCAGAGTTTAATCCATTTCTATTTAATATAACTATGACAAGATATGACTTACTTCTGCCATTTTAATATTTGTTTTCCATATCTCTTATATCTTTTTTTGTTCTTCAATTCCTCCATTACTGCATTCGTTTTGTTAAAGAGATTTTCCTAGTGTACTATAATTACTTTTTTTATCATTTCTTTTCACATATACTTTTTTTTTGGTGCAAAAAGGTGTTTTGAGTAAAGCGTGGGGACAGGACCCATGGGAGGAAAGAGTTGCACTGCAATTGTGAGAAGTGAGTGATTATATACTTTTAAGTTAGGAAGATAGAGATAAAGAAAGTCTCTAAAGGAATTTTCGTATGTTAAAGAAGACTTACAGGATCCTGGAGGTCTGACTATCATCAAGATAACATTGCTTCCTATATATTTTTAAGCAACTTCTTAGTGGTTTCCCTAGGTATTATAATTAAAATCTTAATTTACAACAGTCTAGGTTAGATTAATACCAATTTAATTTTAAATATACAAAACCTTTGCTCATACACTTGCCCCTTCATGCTTTCACGTTGTTATTACCACAAATTATTTCTTTAAACACTGTGTGTCTACCAACAAAGATTTATAATAATGGGTTTGTGTAGTTGTATTTTAGTACGGATGGAATAAAAAGATACAAACAAAATATATTTACACTACACTTTGTATTCCATTATATAGTTACCTTTGCTGGTGTTCTTTATTTCTTCACGTAGACTGGAGTTATTGTCTAGCATCTTTTCATTGCACTTTGTTTTGTTTTGTTCTTGTTTGTTTTATTTTGTGAGAGAAAGAGAGAGATCGCACAAGCCAGGGAGGATCAGAGAGAGAGGGAGAGAGAGAGAATCCCAAGCAGGCTCTGCACCATCAATGCAGAGCCCAATGGGGGGGCTCAAACTCACAAACTATGAGATCATGACCTGAGCTGAAACCAGGAGTTGGACGCTTGACCGACTGAGCCACCCAGCCGTCCCTTTTCATTTCACTCTGAATGACTCCGTTTAGTGTTTCCTGAAGGGTAGTTCTGCTGGGAACAAACTCAATTTTTGTTTATCTGGGACTATCTTGATTTCTCCTTCATTTTTTAAGGATAGTTTTGCTGGATATAGAATGCTTGGTTGACAGCATGTTTTTTTCAGCACTTTGAATATTTCATCTCACTGCCTTTAAGCCTCCATGGTTTGTGATCAAACTGTCTGTTAATATTGAGGACTCCTTGCATATGATGAGTCACTTTTCTCTTTTCAAGACCCTCTTCATCTTAAACCTTTGACAGTTTGATTAACCTAAGGTGTATCTCTTTGAATTTATATTATTTAGAGTTTTTGAGCTTCTTATATGTGTAGATTAACGGTTTCATCAAGTTGTATGGAAACTGTGGAATATATTGGTATATACATACACACACACACACACACACACATATATATATAATGGAATATTTCTCAGCCATCAAAAGAAATGAAACCTTGCAATTTGCAATGATGTGGATGGAGCTAGAGTGTACTACGCTAAGCAAAATAAATCAGGCAGAGAAAGACATCCCATATAATTTCACTCATGTGGAATTTAAGAAACAAAACAGGTGAATACAGGGTAAGGGAAAAAAAGAGTGATTGGGAAGCAAACCATAAGAGACTCTTAATGACAGAGAACAGAGTTGATAGAGGGAGGTGGGTGGAGGATGGCCTAAATGAGTGATAGGCATTAAGGAGGGCACTTGTTGGGATGAGTAGTGGATGTTCCATGTAAGTAATGAACCATTTAAATTCTACTGCTGAAACCAGTATTACACTATACATTAACTAACTAGAATTTAAATAAAAATTTGAAAAAAAAATTTTCATCAAATTTGGAAGACTGTTGACAATCAGACCTTCAAATATTCTTTTTTTTTAATTTTTTAAATGTTTACTTATTTTTGAGAGACAGAGAGCGAGCAGGGGAGGGGCAGAGAGAGAGGGAAACACAGATCTGAAACAGGCTCCAGGCGCTGAGCTGTCAGCACTGAGCCCGACACGGGGCTCGAACTCATGCACCACAAATTCATGACCTGAGCCAAAGTCGGACACAACTGACTGAGTCACCCAGGTGCCCCAGATCTTCAAATATTCTTTCTACCATTTTCTCTCCCTTGTCTCCTTCTGGGGCTCTCATTATATGAGTACGCTGATACACCTGATGGCACCCCACAGGTCTCGGAGGCTCTGTTCATTTTTCTTCATTTTTTTCCTCTTCCTATTCCTCAGACCAGATAATCTTAACTGACCTATGTTCAAATTCATGGTTTCTTTTTTCTACTTACTCAAATTCAATGTTGAACCCCTTTAGTGAATTTTTATATTTAATACACAACTCCATAATTTTACTTGGTTCATTGTTATAATTTCTCTTTACTGATATGCTCTTTGGTGAAACATACTTCTGTTTGGTGATGATATTCATACTTCCTTGTAGTTCTTTAGGTGTGGTCTTCTTTAGTTCTCTGAACATATTTTAAAGGCTGGATTTAAATCAAGCCTTTACTTGGGGCGCCTGGGTGGCTCAGTCGGTTGAGCATCCGACTTCAGCTCAGGTCACGATCTCGCGGTCCGTGAGTTCGAGCCCCGCATCAGGCTCTGGGCTGATGGCTCAGAGCCTGGAGCCTGCTTCTGATTCTGTGTCTCCCTCTCTCTCTGCCCCTCCCCCGTTCATGCTCTGTCTCTCTCTGTCTCAAAAATAAATAAATGTTACAATAAATAAATAAGTAAATAAATCAAGCCTTTACCTAGAAATCCCAATCTGTTGGCTTCCTTGGAACGGTTCTTATTGATTACGTTATTTTCCTGTGTAGGGGCTCTACGTTCTTATTTCCTCACGATCCTTGCTAATTTTTGTGGAAAACAGGACACTAAATATTATGTTGTGGCAACACTGGAAATCAGACCCTTTTCACCATCTTAAGGTTTGTTTTTGTTACTGCTTTAGTTGTCTGTTTCACAACTCCTCTGAACGAATTCTGTAAAGTCTATCGTTCGTCATGTGTGGGCATGAAATCTCTGTCCCATTAGTTTAGTGGTCAGCTAACGACTGGAAAATATTTCCTTACACTCTTGGACTGAAAAAAACTCTCCGTCTCTGCAGACGGGCCCCCGTGTGTGTGTTGAAGCACAGCTCCAACACCCAGCCATGCAGTTGACGATGCTCCCTGAGCCTTCACTTCCTGCTGGTGCAGACTCTGAAGGTCCTAAGAGTTTTAGGACCTTCTCGTGTCCTCCTCGAGCATGTGCACAGCTCTGGAAGCGCGTGTGGCCTTCCAGAGTCCCAGGAACATGTAGGAGCTTTCCAAAGCCCTCATTCCCAAAGCATTTCACTGTCCAGCACTTCCACCCAAGACTCTGGGTTAATCTTTATTATTCACTCCATTTTCTATTGCTTCATCCAGCCACGACTACAACATCTGCCTATAAATGATTTTGATCACACCCCAGGTAGCAATGGGAAAGTTCCAAGTCAAGTAAAATAAAGATAAGGCATCCCAGCCAGTCTTCTTCCGGGGAGAAAGCAGATTTAAATAACGATTCTTTGTAAATGAGGTCTGGACTGCTCCCTCCAGCACTAGGAACACGGGCTGATATTTTCCAGGCTAGTGCTGAGATGGGAAGTGGGAAATGGGGCTATGGTAAGTTAAAACACGACAGAGCTTGCTGTTCTTACTGAGATTCAACTCTTTTGCTTGAATAAATGCCCCCATGGGTTCTACAGATTTCTGCTTAATTTCCAGACTTCCAAAAAGTTGGATGCTTCTGACCAGTTTTTTTTTGTTGTTGTTGTTGTTGTTGTTTTTTTTTTTTTTTTTTTCAGAATTTCCGAGTTCCTTACTCGGCCACTTTTTAAAATTCAAATTCAAATTAGTTAACATACGGGGTAGTACGGGTTTCAGGAGTTGAACCCAGGGATTCATCACTTCCTTAGGACACCCAGGGCTCATCCCAACGAGTGCCCTCCTCCGTGCCCGTCACCCATCCAGCCCTTCCCCCCACCCACCTCCCCTCCAGCAACCCCCCACTGTGCTCCATCATTAAGAGTCTCGGATGGTTTGCCTCCCTCTCTGTTCTTATCTTATTTTTCCTTTCCTCCCCCTATGTTCACCTGTTTTGTTTCTTCAATTCCACATATGAGTGAAGTCATATATTTGTCTTTCTCGGACTGGCTTATTTCGCTTAGCATCATACACTCCCGCTGCATCCACGTTGTTGCAAATGGCAAGATTTCATTCTTTTTGGTTGCCGAGTAGTATTCCATTGTGTATGTATCCCACATCTCCTTTACCCATTCACCCATCGATGGACATTTGGGCTCTTTGCATAATTTGCTGTAGCTGACAGTGGTGCTATGAACATTGGGGTGCAGGTGCCCCTTGAAATCAGCATTACTGCATCCTTTGGAGAAATACCTAGTCGTGCAACTGCTGGGCCATAGACTAGTTCCCTTTTTCATTTCTCGAGGAACCTCCAGACTGCTTTCCAGAGCGGCTGCACCAGTGTCCGTTCCCACCAACTGACTCTGCCACTTTCGCTCATGACACGTTGGCGCTTGTTCTGAACGTGGCTAAGGTGGCCTTGGGCTTTTACAGTTTGTTCCCACAGAATTATCCTGAGCTATGTCTCCAGTGTATGTTCCCCAGAACACCAGCTCCACGGGAGGGCAGCCGGTGTTACATTCTGCGGACAGGCTGCTTAAGTAGGCTCCTGACCTCCGGATTCCTCAGATTCTGTAACACACTCTCCTCAAGACGCTGCACGTATAGGAGATTGGAGGATATTAAAAAAATGATAACGGCAGGTAACGTGTAAACCAAGAAAAGTGCTAGGCAGTTCTATTTATCATCTCGCTTGAGTCCCACCATCCCATGTATTATTCCCATTTTATAGACATGGAAAACTAAGACCTAGGACGTTTAAGCAAACTATTCCAACTAGTAATTGCCAGACTTGGGCACTTAATCCAAGCACTTTCCCGCATGTGCCCTAAGTGAGTAAACCATACCGAAGGATTCCTCTAACTGGACCAGAGAAACAGCAAATCTTGAAGAACTAGTGTGGCTCACAACACATTCTGGAAAATGCTGAGCTAAAGCACACTTAATAAACGGGAACTCAGTCTGTGCTTTTCCCGACGCTTCTGTTGTCATAAATCATGCCACCAGACCCTTGCTATCACACTATAGGTTATCAATACATAGGAGCTTCTGAATTTTACTGTGTCCTCCAGGGTAGGCATTAAAGTCGACCTTCGCCGAAAGCAAAGCAAAAACAAAACCAGAGGATTCTACCCTGAGGCAGGGTTTAAGAATATTACTTTAATTGATGAAATTGGAGAAGAACTAAGTGAACTGAGTCCATCTTTTTTTTTTTTTTTTTTTTTTTTTTAAAGACTGAGGCCGTTCTTGTGCAGGCCTTCTGTATTTTTTTTTTTTAATTTTTTTTTCAACGTTTTTAATTTATTTTTGGGACAGAGAGAGACAGAGCATGAATGGGGGAGGGGCAGAGAGAGAGGGAGACACAGAATCGGAAACAGGCTCCAGGCTCCGAGCCATCAGCCCAGAGCCCGACACGGGGCTCAAACTCACGGACCGCGAGATCGTGACCTGAGCTGAAGTCGGACGCTTAACCGACTGCGCCACCCAGGCGCCCCGAGTCCATCTTAAAAAGACGGGCTTTCTTCAATTTTTAGCACGTTATTTTTTCCAAGAAAATAATTTGTTAACACAGGGAACTTTAAAAAGAAAATAAAAATAGGTAAAGGAATAGAAAATAAAAATCTTAATTCCGTCTACTCAGGTGCAATTTTTGTCAGCATAGGTTTCCCTAGCATTTTGAGTGTCTTATTTTCATTTCATCCTGGGAATCTTGCCATGAATATAATTGTCATTATTATCGTTATTTTCCATACCATTAAAAGTCTTCATAAATATCTTTTTTGCATGCCTTCTAAATATTCTATTACCGGCAAGTATCTTAATTTACAGAATCCTTGCACGAATGTTGGCTCTTTTAGGGTGTTACCCATCTTTCACTGCTTTAAATAATGCTGTGACAAGCATCTAAGAATGACACAAAGGGCTGGTCCAGGCAGCGGGTACAACGTAAAGCACACGCAATAATGCCAGCTAAGTGACAGGTGGCGGCCACATCTCCAGCCACAGTGAAAGGAAGAAAGGACAAATGCAGCCCAGTGAGAGATTTATGAAAATATTTAAAGAATCCACTGATATATGACACACCCCACCAAACCACAAGGATTTAAGAGCAGAGGTTGGAGGGGGGCGTCTATTACCTGAAAGTATAGTCTTTTGGAGAAATGGACACACAAAACTTCAACAAACCAGGTAAGAGAACGGAAGGTCTCAACATCCACGGAAGCAAAAGGGATGCCAGCCCCTCCTCTCGCTATTTAAATACACGCTGAATAAACACTGTTCCAATTATCATTTCCGGACGTGGGCTAAGTCTCGTCCTTACCTGTCTAAACTGAAGTGGAGAGGCTCGTGTCTACTTGTCGAGAATGTGCCGTCCGTCCTTCTCGGTCACTCATTGGTCATCTCATCTCACTCTTACCACAAAGCGGACAGAATTAACGCACAAGTGACTAAGGCACAAGATGAGATGCAGAAGTTGAGGGACGGGCCCGAGGTCTCTCGGTGACAAGTGACAAAGTCCACGCCGAAAACACATCTCGGTCCAGAGCCTGTTACTTCCCACAACACCAAGTGGCCTCTCTTTGACAAACTCCACAAAGAGAAATGAAAACATCTCGAAAAGCACAAGAGGCGCCTGGGTGGCTCGGTCAGTTAAGCGTCCGGCTCTGGATTTGGGCTCAGTCGTGTTATCATCTCATGGTCTGTGGGACTGAGCCCCACGTCCGGCTCCACGCTGACAGCATGGCGTCTGCTTGGGATTCTCTCTCTCTCCTCTCTCTCTGTCCCTCCCCCAGCTCGCACCCTCTCTCTCTAAAAATAAACATTTTTTTTTTTTTCATAAAAGCACTTGAAGCGAACAGAATACAGAACTTTTAAAGTTTGGTTTTGAGAGAGAAGGCACGAGCGAGCGGGGGAGGAGCAGAGAGAGAGGATCCCAAGCAGGCTCCGCGCTGTCCCTGCAGAGCCCCACGCAGGGCTCGATCTCATAAACCATGAGATCATGGCCTGAGAGGAAATCAAGAGTCAGATGCTTAACCGACTGAGCCACCCAGGCGCCCCAGAATACAGATTTCTAAATATGTTTTGAAAGAGAACTATTACTTGAAGCTGAATTTTAGTCGTCTCCTGAACTCCCCAAGGGATGCCTTCAAAGTGACAAAATGAGGGGCACCTGGGTGGCTCAGTTCGGTCGGGCGTCCAACTTCAAGTCAGGTCATGGTCTCATGGTTTGTGAGTTCGAGCCCCACGTCTGACTCTGGGCTGACAGCTCGGAGCCTGGACCCTGCTTCGGATTCTGTGTCTCCCTCCCTCTCTACCCCTCCCTTGCTCATGCTCTATTTCTCTCTCTCTCTCTCTCTCAAAAATAAATAAACATTTAAAAAATTGTAAACAGTTATGCAGAGAAAAAAAATCTTCCCAGGAAATAAAGTAAAAATCGCACTATATGCTAACTAACTGGGATGTAAGTTGAAAAAATAAATTCAATAAAAATAGCAAAAAAAAATTAACAATGGTTTTCTCTCAAAGTTAGGATCACAGCAGTAATTTTTTTCCCCTGTGAATTTTGGACTATTCCCAATTTTTTTTTATCATGAACATGTATTAATTTTATGATAGAAAAAAATTTTAACGGGGACCCCAAACAAACAAATGCAAAAGATCTGAGTAGACAATGCACTGGAGAGGAAATTCACATGCATTCACTCAAATACTTAGCGCTGCTAGTAAATTCCCAGCCACTAGATCCTTGGGATCCAGGGGCGTATCGGAAAGTAAAACATCCCTGCCTTACTGTAAATTAGTTTTGGTGGGAATGCCAACAACAATTAACATAAATAAGTAAATCATATACCAGTTAGTGATAAGGGTAAGGCCAGTGTCAGGAGGAATGGGAAGTTTCAAAAAGAAGGCCAGGAAAGTCTCACTGAGAAAATGACATTTCAGAAAAGGCCTAAAGGAAGCAAGGGAACCAACTCATGCAGGTATCTGGGGAAAAAGCATGTTAGGCAGACAGAGCAGCAGGTACAAAGGTCCTGAGGCTGTGCTGGATTGTTTAAACACAAGAAAGCGAATGTTGCAGAAGGAGACAGTAAAAGCAAAGACCCTGAGGTAGGCATGGCCTTGGTATACTCAAGGGCCAAAAAGACAATGATGGAGAGTAGCAGACAATGATGTCTGAGGGGTGGCAGGTCGTCTGATTCATGAAGGGTCTTGCAGGATTTGAACCTCTGACTTTGTCACTGACTGCAATGGGGAGCCACAGAGGGCTCTGTGCGCTGGAGTTGCAGTTTAACGGGATGACTGTGGCTGCCGTGCTGAGGCCTGACCGCAGGCAAACAATCAGGAGCTGTAGTGATTGAGAGAAGAGGTGGGCCGCCTGGGCCAGGTGGCAGCGGAGGGAACGGGACAGCAGGATTTGCTGCAGACTGGTTGAAGGCTCAGGTCTGGGACAGAAAACGGAAATGCCAAGGATCACAGCAACATTTTGGCCGAAGCATCTAGAAGAGTGGGGGTAGCCCTGAACTGCAGACAGGGGCTGTTTAGGGGTGAAGATCAAAATTCCAATTTTTAGATGCACAGCCAACAACCGTGTGTAAAAATATTCTAGTTCACTGAGCAAGAGAATTCCATTTAAAACACGGAGATTGAATTTTTGCCCTTTTAATCAGCAAAGATGTAAAATACTATAATTTTCTTTGCTGGCTAAGATGGGATAAACAAACCACCGGCTTAAATTTTCTGAAAAATAGTTTGGGAATAAAAATTAAGACTCTTAGCAATGTTCATGAATTTCACCTTGCTAATTTTCCTGTAAGTAATCTATTCTAAGAAAACTGTAAAAAAAAAATGCAAAGATTTAGGTACCCAGTGTATACATTATTATTTCTAAAAATAAAAAAGTGGAAAGAGCCCAAATGTCCAACAACAGAGATGTGGTGAAACACATTTTTGTGCCCAGCCACACGATAAAATATTGTGAAGCCATTAAAAGCTTGTATAAAGAGCTTAAAGCATAGTCTTGAAAGAAAATGGCAGCATAAAAAGTAATACAGTACGGCCACAGTGTAAAAAACATTATTTAAAAAGCCAGTTAAAAAAGAAGTTTGGCAAAAAATTACTAAGGCATAGCAGTTGTCTCTGGGTGATGAGAATGTTTTTTCCTTCTAACTGCAGTCTCTTCATTATTTTAACTTCACGAAGGAAAAACATTTCACCGTTAACAGAGATAGTTTTTCATTTTAAGCTTATTCGGAGAGAGAGGGAGAGAGAGAGAGAGAGAGCGTGCAAGCAGACAAGGGGCAGAGAGAGAGGGAGAGACAATCCCAAGCAGGTTCTGTGCTTTCAGAGCAGAGCCAGACAAGGGGCTCAATCTCACAAACCGCGAGATTATGACCTGAGCTGAAATCAAGAGTCGGATGCTTCACCAACGGAGCCCCCCCAGAGAGAGCTATTCTAATCTCAGAAGTTGCTGTGAAATAAAACAAAGCACACTGAACTATGGTCATCCCGTCTCCACTACAGCTTCCTTCCTTATGCTGGCCCTCATCTCAAAGGCAGAGAGGGCCTGACCTCCTGGGAGAACTGGGTGGCAGGGGGACCTGGAGGGGAGACTGAGGCCAGGCAGGGAATGCTGGTGTCCCTGACTTGGGACTGGGAGGTGGAAAGTGCCTCCCGACACCCCCAGTGTTGGCCCTCACTCTGACAGCAGGAAGTGTCCCGGCTGATATTTCATCCGGAGGAAACAAAAGCCACCGTGGGGGGGGGGGGGGGTGCAAACAGAATCTGGAGCTTGGAAAGACACAGACCGAGGGGATCCCCCACCCCAGAATTTGGACCCCCAGAGCTTCCCACTACATAGCTAATGGAAAACTTCACAGTAATGTGGCCTTACGTTTGACTCAGTTAAATTGTTAGCCTCCACTTTTCACATCATGGCAGGTACAGTATATTTTTTTAGACTGTGCCAGACATAATAATTTGCCTTTTCTAAGGCCATTCAATCTCCCTCCTGGAAGAAAGTTCCAGTTTCGTGAGCCAGCCCTGGGGAGTGAATCCTTGTTAATCCAGGACCAATATGGCATTTGGGCCAGTGACTGGTCCAGAGTATGGACATGTGGCCTACTTATGACCAGTGAGCTACAAAGGGAAATGTGCGGGTAGCTTCTGGGATGGGTTGTCCTCCCTAATAAGAGGCCAGAGGAGAAAAAGCCCCCTTTCCTCCTTCACTCTCTTCTGCTTTAGACACTGCCATTTGGGGATAGGTCATGTGGGGATACACTTCAGCCACCATCCTGAGACCTTGAGAGACGAGACTGTGAAAAGGAGCCAAGAGCTGGGAGTGCGGGGGGGGGGGGGGTGGGGGGGTGGGGGGGGCAGGACGGAAGGAGCCGGGATCTCAATGACGTCACTGTATCGTGGGCCACATCCTTCTGGACTTCCCCTTAAATAACACGAGAGATGTATTTACAGTTCTAGTTAACATTTGTTGAGTTCTCCTTACTTAACAAGCATCCTACTGGACAAAGGTTCTCTCCTTCGCCAAACTCCCAGGCGCCTCTGAACTTTTCACCGACGCTTGACTTTTGAGCTGAGACGTTCACGTCTGCAGCGTCCAATTTTAGCTAGAATCCCCCACCCTCCACACGTCTGATCACCCTCAGTACCTGACGGGGTTCCTCACTTGCCAGCATCCTCCAGGGCACGTCTGACCCCCTTGGCCTGCCTTCAGCAAGAGTCCTGTTAGCTTGGTTTAGTGAGACTCCCCCCCGCTCAGCCTGCACGGTTCCGCTCAGTAATTTTCTGTCCCCTGACCCCCACCCTGCTCCTTGGCTGTCACTTCCCGCTTGCCCGCGATACATTCAGAGTTGAGTCCAATCTTTCTCCCTCTGCAAGACCCCACTGCAATGGTACCTCCACGTCTCACAGTGCTCCCCTGGAATAAGGTCTTCCTCTCTGTATTTAACAAGCATGTTTGAGTATTTTTGGTTTCTTTAGTAAAAGGAGCTCCCGACAGAGTCTGCTCTCAAGTAGGCTTGAGGGGCCCCTAGGTGGCTCAGTCGGTGAAGCGTCCGACTTCAGCTCGCGGTTAGTGGGGGTTCGAGCCCCGCGTTGGGCTCTGTGCTGACAGTTCGGAGCCTGGAGCCTGCTTCCGATTCTGTCTCCCCCTCTCTCCGCCCCTCCCCTGCTCACGCCTCTCTCTCCTTCTCGCTCTCCTCCTCTCTCTCAAAAGTAAATACACATGAAAAAACTTTTTTTAAGTAGGCTTGAAACTATTACAATGGTGTGGGTCCTCCAGGGCCCTAAGACACCCTGATGTTAGAAAAGAACCCCATTTCCTGTTTTCTAAGCAGCCTCCCTGCTAAGCACTGCACGAAACTTTGGTTATTGTACAAAGCTTCTCAATGTCTTAGGCGAAGAAATAGGTCGGGAAGAGGAATTTTGAACATTTAACCATGGGCAGAAGGGAGAGGAGAGGAGATCTTTTGAAGACAGCTTGAGAGGTGCACCCACAGTGCAGGCTGAACAATGGATCAACCAGGGAGAGGTTCGCGACCAGGGAGTGCCTTCTCTGGTCCCTGGAGAGAAGCTCCCTGGAGATGTCTTGGGGAAGATTCTGCAGCTGATGTGGGTTCGGTGAGAGCGGTGCCATAATTAATTAGGGGTGTCTGCCCTCACAGCTGGCTGGGGAAGCTGGCACACAAGGACTCTTGGTGGCTGGGGTGAGATTGGGAAGTAAGGCAGGACTAACAAGAGGACAGGAAAACAGACAGGGCAGTGACACATTCTCTTACTTTCCGCTGGGATTCTGCCTACACTCGGTGTCCTGTCTCACAGCCGTGACGTTCTCATGCCATCGGTAAACTGACATGGGGGGGACCACACTAAATATAGCAAATCCTAGGGGCGCCGGGGTGGCTCGGTGGGTTAGGCGTCCGACTCTGGATTTTGGCTCAGGCCATGATCCCGGGATCAAGCCCTGTGTTGTGCTCTGTGCTGAGCAGAGCCTGCGTAAGATTCCCTTAAGATTCTCTCTCCCCTTCTGGCCCTCTCCCTCCGCTCATGCTCGTGCTCTCTCTAAAAAAAATAAAAATATGTATGTAACAAACACGAGGAGGCTCACTGATCCTTTCAATGAATATTATATGGGGACTACTATGTAGAGTACTATGCAATTTTCTAGTTGCCAATTGTCCGGAGGTGGAGTGAGAGTCCAGACCCGCAGCCCAGAAATATGAGCGCCCCCCAGCATCAGACGGTGGCGACGGTGAGGTCTGAGCAAGTAAGCCCCCCTTTCTCTCTTCCCCTTGACCTGCTTCCCCCAGGGACCTCGCCCCCCCGTAACGATTCCGAGAAAGAAAAATGACTGCCCAGGAGAAGTGTGAATGATGAAAAAATAAAGATTTCCCTTCGGACCCAGACTTAATTATCAAAAAGTTCCACGAAGCCCATGATATCAATATCTCCTCCCCTGGCTGTGGCCACTGTAACCATGGCAAAGGTTTACACACGCAGAGGCGGGCATCATTACCATCTTGCAACCTGCAATGACTGTGTACACAGTTCACCGGCTTAAAATTCAACATTTTTCTAGCACGTTGTCCCACAGCATTAGGGGTAGATGGCGAATGCAGGTTATGTCGGTACGGATCAGCCTCGTGAATATGCAAGTAAATTTCATTTACTAGTCAATAAGAAAAAAAAAAAAACCCAGTCCCAAAAAAAAACCCTAAAGACCCAAAAATAAGAGACAACGTGAGAAAATCACAGTATATCCACATGATATACTGTATACACATGATATAGTGTATAACCAGGATGATATACACTGGTTGAAATATAACATTTATCTCTTACTGTTGTAAGTTGGATTATTTGTCTCAATTTCTCACTCCCCCACAGTGGATGCCATGCGTTGGTTTCATGGTTAGCAGAGTGTACCTTCACCCCTTGACTTTGGGTTCGCTTGGTCATGTGACTTGCTTCAGCTAGCAGATAGTAACAGGTGTCCTACACAAGCAGAAGCATGAAGCACTTGTACCGTTGAGCTTGACCTCTTACCCTTGTGCCATTGCCATGAGGGCTTGGCCCGTATTGCTCCTGCGTCTCCAGCCTTGGCTTCAGAAATACGGGCGAGAATTCCGAACGCTTATTGCTGTATGCATTTGAATGATGGGTTGGCATGTTACACCATAAAAACTGATAACATTAAGCAAACTTGTAGCTGCATGGAATCTTGCACCGCGCCAGGGAGCGATGCAGTAGTAAATATTTGTCAAAAGATGAGAAAAATGTTTATGAGACATTGTTAAGTGAAAAGTGGAAGAAAAATGGCTATTTCAGTCTGAGGGTGGAGGACAGGGGACCCTGTGCTCAGAAAGAAAACACCAGGAAATCCATCGAAATAAAGATTGCTGACCATTTCTTCAAGTTTTCTAAAGTTTTTAATGTCTCTATGATGAGCATGTATTAACTGTAAAAAGAATTAAAATAATGCACCAGAACAGAATTGGGTTAGCTTTCAATGTATCCCATGATAATCTAATCCTAAAAGGAGGACAAAATAAAATTGGACAAAAAATAGTAACTTATGTGAATTAAGAGCCTATTTGGATGTATTTTTCACTCAAAAATACCACAGGAAAAAAATGGACAAACATATAAAAAGGCAATTTTCACAGAGAATTTATAAATAGTAAATAAAGACATGAAAAAGGGGTTCATTCTTCTCAGGCATCAATACCATGGACTTTCACGAAACTCTCAAGTCCCATATCAAATCTACTAAATTGAGAAAACAAATTTAACAATGCTGACACTTTTTGGAGAGAAATTCTGGTGGAACTGCTATGCTTGTGCTGTGCTCCCAGCAACAAAACTTAGGGCAAATGCTCTGGAATGCCAACGTCTTACGAGTTACAAAGTTCTACAGACATTCAAGCTCTTTACTTCAATCATCACACCGGGAATTTATATTCAAGAAATAAGACAACACAATTAATTGCAATGCCCCACAATGTACCTACACATCTTGCCTGGAGTCCTTGGATGACTCTCAACATGGGCAGGAGTGAGACTCCAAGGAGCCCAGTGAAACAACAGGTGGAAAACTGAAAGAGTGGAATAAAAAATTCCAGAAGCTTCCCAGAGGTGAGGACACAAATTCTGGAGTTCCAGAGAGGCCCAGGAAGGGTAAGCACCGAGTCCCAGAAGCAAAGGCTATACTCCAGAATGAAAAATGAAACCAAAAGACACCCATCCTAACACAGCCTGAAATCAAAACTCTAAAGATCAAAATGAACAGTCAGCAATTTATTGTACCGATGTAACAAAACTCATATTCTTCACGGGAAGAAAGTAACCCACTGAAGATTCTAGAAATGAAAAACACAGCATCTGAAATAAAAAGTTCATTGAATAAAATGGTGTAGTATTCACAAAACATTTTAAAATAATAATGCTAGCTCCTATTTACTGTGCCTGAGATAAGTTTAGTGTCTTACATGTATCATCTTCTACAATGTACCATCTACAATGCCTAGCACATAAAGAAAATTACTAGGTACATAAAGAAACAAGAGAATGTATCCCATGGTCTAAACAACAATGCCCATAGACGTGGACACACACAAATAAAATGTTGAAATTGGCAGAACTGTTAAAGAATTTATAAGGAAAAGAAAATGAATATGGTGAACACACACATGAGGAATTTCAGGAGAGAGATGGGAAATCTGGGAAAGCAAATGAAGATCCTAGAACTGAAAAATACAGTATCTTAATTTTCAAAATTCATTTAACTGAAAGAGTAGACTGGATAATGCAGAAGAAAGAGTCTGTGAACTTGAAGACAGACCAATAAAAAACTACCCAAAGCAAAACAAAGTGAGAAAACATATTTAATACACACATAGGAAAAAAATGAACAGTTTCCCGAACAATCTGTGGAATGCTATCAAGTGGCATGATATGCATGTTATATGAGTGCTAGAAAACAGAAAGAGAAAAACAGAAAAAATATTGGGCAAAAGTTTTCCAAATTTGATTTAAAACATCAATCCACAATGCAAGAGGCTCTGTGAACCCTAAGCAGAATCAATACAAGGAAAAGTATATCTTGGCACATCACTGGCAAACTATAAAATCAAAAATAAAGAAAAATACTCAAAGCAACCAGAGATAAAAAGACAAATCACATACAGAATAATGGGGATTTGAATGATGTCTGACTCTTCATCAGAAACAAGAATCAAGAAAATAATAGAATGATACCTTAAAGTGCTACAAAAATGTCAACTTAGAATTACGTGTCTAATGAAAATACCTTTCAAAAATGAAGGTGAAATAAGAGGTATTTTAGTTAAATAAAAGTGAAAATGATTTGTTATTAGCAGACCTGAATTACCAGAGGGGTAAATGTAATTTTTCAAGCAGAAAGGAAATGACATAAGGTAAAACTCTGAATCTACATGATTGGTTCTAACCACGAACACTGGAAACAGTACACATGTAGGCAAACACAAAACATTTTTTCTTTTCTTAAAGACAACTGATACATAAACAGAAATAATAACCAGGTACCATGGTTTTTATATTATATGCAGAAATAAAAACATATGACAAAAACAGGACAAAAACCGGAAGATGGAATCAAACTGTTTTAAGATTCTAACGTTATATATGAAGTTATATAATGTTAATTCAAATTAGACCGTGGTAAGTTAAGAATACATAGTGTAATCCTTACAGCAACTACTTAAAACAATATAAAAAGGGTTAGCTAAAAAGCCAAGAGTCAAAATAGAGTACAATATTAAAATACTAGATGAACAATATAAAAGGGGAAAAAAGAGCAAAAAACAGGGGGAACAAATAAATAACAAGGTGACAGAATTACACCCAACCTCACCAAAAATTGCATTAAATGTAAGCAAGCTAAATACTCCAAGTAAAAGGCACAGTTTTTCAGACAAAACAAAAGGAAGATTCAACTAGAAACTGTTTAAATTGATGCTTACATTCAAAGATACAGAAAATTAAAAATGAAAGGATGGAAAAAGATTTATGACACGTACACTGAGCCTAGAAAGTTGGTCTGATTATATCAATCGCAACCACGTAGAAGTCAAAGCAAGCAGTACTTTAAGACAGAATGCATCCGTTCATCAAACCAAAATAACCCTCGATGTGCATCTAACTATTAACATACTTCAGAAGTCATATGTACTGGCAAAACTATGGAGAACAGAAAAATTCACCATCATATCTAGAGATGTTGACACTCCTCTCTCAGCAATCATTTTTTTTTTTATTATAAAGCAACAACTCATTAAAGATACAAGAGATGTGAATGTCCCTAAGCGACACTGCCAGAGCACGGCAGCAAGCACTTCAGGACACGTATTCAGGAACACATGGCAAGTTCACCAAAGTACGTCTCAATAAATTCCAAAAGACTGAGAAAAACAGAACTGGGAGCGGGAGCCTCAGACAAATGAGAGACCTGAGTCTTGGTGGGTTCCTGCTCTAGATTTCTCAGTGGCTTGGTGTTGAAATGGTGGGCACAGAACAGGACTAGGGGTCAGCGGGCAGGTGTAATGTGCCAACAAGAGAAAAGTCAAGGATGAGCAGGTGTAAGTCAAGGACGACTCCAAAGGGTTTGGCCTGAACAACTGGAAGAATGGAAGTGCCATTTGCTCAAGTAGAGAAGTCGGGAAGAGGAGGATTTGGGGATCAGGCAAGGAAGCAAGAGCTCAACTGAGAAGCACTCAGGGTAGGGGGTCCTCCTAGACAACCCCATAAAACCCTTGGGTTGGGCTGGCAATTGAAAATGTAAGTCTACAAGACATAGCCTGAGCCTTGGGGGGGGGGGGGGGAAGGATGAGGGGGTTGTAATCTTATATCTTATTTGCTGGCTCAGAAAGAAAAATAATCCTAAATCATAGTTTTCTTTCCTTCCCCACCCACTACCCCACAGAAATTAAACGGATTGACAAATAGCAGCTCTGAAAGATTTATGATCTCAGTTTAAGACCATGATACCTAGGGAAGAACAGAAACATTTGTTATTTTCGGGAAGAAATAAATGCCAATGCAAATCACTTTCAAATGCAAATCCAAAGCAAGCACAATTCTGGTTTAACGCATGAGGAGGTGTGTTCCCTTAAGCTCCCTTTGATTCTCCGGGAAGATTGATGGAGTAATTATACTCTAGAGAGGAGGGTTAAGAAACTGTGTTGGAACTTATTAAACATGGCATGCAGCGACTTTTCGATTTTGTTTAAAAAGTGTGCTTAAAAATAATTACATTTTAAATGGAATTCATCAATATCTCAGACCACTTAAGTGAACTGCAGGAAAATTCAGCTGTGCCACGATTTTGTTAACTTTGATCAGCTACATCACCTGGAAGCAGGAACTCACTGGCACTTTCCACGGGGCGACGGGGCTAGAAGATCTGTAAAGCATCTTTAGCTGTACTTTTGTTAACATGTACATCAATACGCAGTGACTCAAGTTCACCATCGACACTCACGCAAGCATTTATGACCCTCATGCTCATAGCGCGTGAGCAGAGGTCACGCGCCCAATGTGGACCCACTCCCCCCCCCACTCCGCCCCCGCTCCCACGCACACCAAGCACCTGTAATGCCACACGGGCACAGAATTCCGTGGATGGAACCACAATGTGTGCGGGTTCAGCAGGACCCAGGTAGATGTGTGTGGTCTACCCCTGAGTAGTGAGGGGCACTCACGGCCCTGAGACCACGCATTCTGTCCCCACCAGAACTACCTTTCTTCAGAGGCAGAAAGGAAGCAGTTCTGAGGAGCATGAGCCACTAAGGAACGCCATCATACCCTCTTCCCCGCGTTACGTCCACGCGTGAGCCAACCACGGACACTGAGATGAAGACCCGAAAGGAAAGGAAAAGAGGGGACAGCCAAGGTTCCTTCTTCTCTCTCTCCTTCCGCGCTGGTAGGCTGAAGGCGGGAGAGGGGCCAGCACGCGTTGCACACAGCCAGGAAGTGAGATGGAAACTGTTGAGCTTATGTTGCATAGTGTTTCCACTGTTCTAAGAACGAAACACAGATGCACGCACGTGCTTTGAAACGTGAACTGTGCAATTTTCACGGTTCCACCCATGGGCAAAGTGCGTATTTGCATTTAAAACCCGCCTTAGGGGCTCCTGGGTGGCTCAGTCGGTTAAGCAGCCGACTTCAGCTCAGGTCGTGATCTCGCGGTCAGTGAGTTCGAGCCCCGCGTCGGGCTCTGTGCTGACAGCTCGGAGCCTGGAGCCTGTTTCAGATTTTGTGTCTCCCTCTCTCTGACCCTCCCCCTTTCATGCTCTGTCTCTCCCTGTCCCAAAAATAAATAAAACGTTAAAAAAAAAAATTAAAAAAAAATAAAATAAAATAAAAAAATAAAACCCGCCTTACACAATATTCTTTCCGTGACAATTTAAAATTGTAAATACTGTTTTGCCTAGAAAGTTATTAAATAGCAGGTTAAAAACACCACCACAGGGGCGCCTGGGTGGCTCAGTCGGTTAAGCGTCCAGCTTTGGCTCAGGTCATGATCTGGTGGTTCACAAGTTGGAGCCCCGAGTGGGGCTCTGTGCTGACAGCTCAGAGCCTGGAGCCTGCTTTGGATTCTCTGACTCCCTCTCTCTCTGCTCCTCCCCGACTCGTGTGCGTGCTCTCTCTCTCTCTCTCTCAAAAATAAACATTAAAAAAAATCTTTTTTTAAACACATCACAACAAACTGAGAGAAAGAGAGGCCATGACAGAAAGGAAAAAGCTTCAGATTTTTGTACCTTTAATGGCGATGTTGTGGTTCTTGTACAAGGGACCCCACCCTTTTCTTCCACACTGAGTCCCACAAATTAGGTAGTCAGCCCTCCCGACTAAGAATAGAAGGTCAGATTCCTCAGTGTTATGGATCTGTGCGTATTGTGTCCCCCAAAATTCATATATGGGAATCCTGACCCTCAATGGGGTGGTATTTGCAGGGTGGGGCTTTTGGGAGATAATCAGGATTAGATGAGGTCATGAACATGGGGCCCCCAAGGATGGGATCAGGGTCCTTAGAAAAGGAAGAGACAGGCTCTCCCTCCCTCTCCACCAAGTGAAGACACACGGGGAAGACAGCTGTCTGCAACCCAGAAGAGAACTCTCATCAACACCTTGATCTTGGACTCCCTGCTTCCGAGAGCTGTAAGAAACAAATGTCTCAAGTGTGGGGTATTTGTTGTTGCAGCTGGAGCTAAGACACATTCTAGGCTCTTAAACGCCTGGCGCTGGCCGTAGTCTCCAGCTCCATCTCTAAGGCCACGTCCCCCTACCCCCTCACACTGCTCCCCATGAACTCTGGGGTAACCGAACACCCAGTTCTCTCTGCCCACTTTGCCTCTGCACCTGCTGCCTGTCTGCCTTGGAAGGGCCTCTCCCAGCACAGTGGTCCCGGTGGTTTCCTTCCTTCCCATAGTTACCTGTCCCTCCCTCAGGACTGGTCTCAGAATTGGCTTTTCTGGAAACGCTTCCCAGACGTGGTTTGGGGCCTTATCTGAAATGACACATTGAAGTTACTACCTAATGGTTAAAACTAGGTGTATTTGTTTCCCAGGGCCCCCATAACAAAACACCCCAGACTGAGGGGGCTCGAAACAACAGAAGTGTATTCCCTCCCAGTTCCGGAGGCTGCAAGATCACAATCGAGGTGCCATTTCTTCTGGGCTGTCAGGGAACATCGCATCCCTGCCTCTCTCCTAGTTTCCGGGAGACGGCCTGCAATTTTCCGGTGCCCCTTGGCTAGTACATACATTAGCCAACATCCCAACTTCTGCCTTCAGTTCACATGGCTTTCTAACCTCGTGTGCGTGTCTGCCTGTGGTGCCCCAATATCCCCTTTTTATAAGAACCCCAATGCTGCTGTATTAGGGGGCCACACTAATGGCCTCATCTCTCTCTTTTTTTTTTTTAAAGTTTATTTATTTTAAGAGAGAAAGAGAGCGTGTAAGAGGGGCAGACAGAGAGGGAAAGAGAGAGAATCCCAAGCAGGTTCCGCACTCTCAGCGCAGAGCCCGACACGGGGCTCGAACTCACAAACCATGAGATCATAACCTGAGCCGAAACCAAGAGTCGGACGCTCAACCGACAGAGCCACCCAGGCGCCCCTAAAGGCCTCGTCTTAACTTAATCGCATCTCCGCGTCCAAATAAGGTCACGTTCTGAAGTAGTGGGGGGCTTCAGTTTACTCATTTTGCAAGACTCCATTCAATCCACACCACTAAGGCCTCCGGAAATCTTTTCTTCTTTCCCCTCAAATGCCTAAGAGGATGGATGTCTTCTACCAGGCAGGGGCCCAAGGTCTAATCTCCCTAAAACCCCACTCCAGCCCCCCAAGCCCTCTGTAGGGATTTAACCAACAGAAGACTTGAAAGGCGGCTTGACCCACGTCAGTGGCCCTGACCGCCAGCAAGAGGGGCCTGGTCCGCGGTCGCTGTTCCACACGACTTGCCAGAGCCAGGCTTCTGAAAACAGGCCTGGCCCTTCCTGACAGATGTAATAAGGACTCGGGCAAGGGAGCTTTGAGGGCAGAGGCTGTCGGAATGGGCTGTTTCCTAGGAGAATGGAAATGAGAAGGAGGGTCCTGACAGCAGCACGGACAGCCAGCAGGGATGAAGTCACTGCCTCCTTCGGGCTCAGGAAGCAGCAGCTCTCACCTGACTTCCCTCCGCAGACTCGTCCTATCTTACACTGCCCGGTGCTGACATCACCTCACGCCATTCCCATGGCAACCCCACACTGCAGCCCCATTCTCAAGAGGAGGAAACTGAGGCTTAGAGAGGTGAAGTCCCGGCCCGCAGTCATACAGACAATGCCCAGGAAACTCGGGGGTCTCAACCCGTGTACCCACCCGATCCCTGCTTTTTAACCTCTGGGTAGTGACCTTCCTCGGTCGCGGAGTGTAACCTTCTTTAGTAATCTTTATACGGCACTTATTATCTGCCAGACGACGTCGTATGCATTTCACACGGAGTAACTCATTTATCCTTCAAAACAATTTATGGAGCAAGGCTCATTTAATCCCCATCTGATGGACGAGGAAACCGACCGGGAGGAAAAGAAACTTACCCAAGGTCACTCAGCCCATAGGTAGCAGAGCCGCTCAGGGCTCCAAGGAGGCTGACCCTGGGTCTGTGCTCTTCACCACCATGCTAGGCCAGGGGCGTCCCTGCTGGAAGACTCCACGATGCAGCCGCGCAGGGGGCCTGGTGTCCCAGAAACACACACACAAGCCCAGAGGCCCACGCCCCATCTCTGCGCTGGGCTGGAAGCTGGGGCATGACTCCAGAGGGGAGGAGAACTGACGGAGATGAGAGAGCATCAGGCTGGAGCTTCAGCCTGACGGCCAGACTCTGGTGCTCATCTGTCCTCGGGGGCCTGACGTAACTTTCCCACGAACCTGCCAGCACCTGAGCCGGCAGGCCCTGCATCCACAGAGCCGCCGTCCGGGCACCGCTGAAAATCCATCCACTATAAATCCATTAGAAAAATCCACAGAGGGGCGCCTGGGTGGCTCAGTGGGTTAAGATTCCGACTTCAGCTCAGGGCAGGATCTCTCGGTCCACGAGTTCGAGCCCCGTGTCGGGCTCCGTGCTGACAGCTCGGGGCCTGGATGGAGCCTGCTTCAGATTCTGTGTCTCCTTCTCTCTCTCTGCCCCCCTCCCCCCGCTCACACTCTGTCTCTCTCTCTCTCTCTCCTCTCTCTCTCTCCCCTTCAAAAATAAATAAGAATTTAAAAACAAATTTTCAAATTCCAGCGAGCAAGTCACAAGCTAAGGATCTACAAAAGGTACGCGTGTCTTGCTACTCTGAACATCACTGTTTTATATCCACTACTCTATCTTGCTTCCTATTTATAGAAGTCTTAATCCGTTTGCAATGTAAGCTAGAAATATAAATAAAGTTCCTGCGCAAAAGGTTCTGTTAAAGTAAAACCAGTCAAGATAGAAGATAGTATGGGGCGCCTCGGTGGCTCAGCCGTTAGGCATCCGACTCTGGGGGGTTTCAGCTCGGGTCATGATCTCACGGGTTCGTGGGTTCGAGCCCCACAGCGTCGGCCTCCACACTGACAGTACAGCTCGATACGGCCATGGTAAAAAATAATTCCCCAGCTGGAGCGCCCGGGTGGCTCAGTCGGTTAAGCGTCCGACTTCGGCTCCGGTCACGATCTCACAGTCCGTGGGTTGGAGCCCCAAGTCTCCACCTGTGCTGATAGCTCAGTGCCAGCAGCTTGGGGCCTGGAGCCTGTTCTGGATTCTGTGCATCTCTCTCTCTGCCCACCCCCACTCGAGTGCACTCTGTCTCTCTCTCGCTCTCAAAAATAAATCAACATTAAAAAAATTAAATAATTCCACAAGTGGGATGCAAATGATCGAGTTGGGGAAAGCCTGGTATCAGGGAAACAGCTTTCCAGTGACACAGAAAGAAGTGAGACCAAGCCCTTATGTTACCACATAAGGCACCGAGTTAACCTCTCCAAACCACAACATCCCCAGGGATGAAACGGAGCCAACCATCCCTCTCTTACAGCATTGTTCTTCACATACCAGGAGGGAACCTGTTGCTTTTCCTAAGTTACAACAGTGATTTCTCTTTGTGTTTTCTAAGGACAAGCAGCTATGAGGACAGACCTTTTGGAAAGAGGTAGGACCTGGACCAGACACTGAAGGTAGAATTACAACTGTGGCAAATGCCACAAAGGAGCATGCGGTAATTTGAGGGGGGTTGTGACCCACCACCACCCCCCCCCCCCCCCCCCCCCGTGTGGGAAATCAGATAAGGAACCTTGCAGAAGGACTGAGTGGAAGATAACCAAGCCAAGGGGGGGTGGGCTGGGGGAGCATTTCAGGCAGAGAGAACAGCACGTGGTAAGGCCCTGGGGCAGGAGTGGCAGTGAAACTTATCAGAGACTGAATGGATGCCCTATGGCCCAGGAGTGTAAACAACAGCACGGACTACAAGCAGAAGAAAAGTAGCAATCTGCATGGTCCTGAGAAACTTAACAGAAGACCAGGCGGGAGGGGAGAAGGGGGAAAAAAAAACCTTGCAGAGAGGGAAGCAGGCAAACCATACGAGACTCTTAAATACTGAGAACAAACTGAGGGCTGATGGGAGGTGGAGGAGAGGGCAAAGTGGGTGATGGGCGTTGAGGAGGGCACCTGTTGGGATAAGCACGGGGTGTCCTATGGAAACCAATCTGACGATGAGTTTCACATAAGAAATAAAAATTAAAAAAAACAAAGTAACCACGTGCCAGGTTTGGGGCTGAGACCTTTAAGGGTGCGGAGCGATTTAACTCCTGCAGCGAGGGAGAACGCACGCGCACGACGCGACGGGAGAGGGACACAGGTTCGGGCCCCTACAGGGCCTTGGAGACCACATTACAGTCTGGGTCTCGACCGTGAGAGCAGTGGAAGCCACTAAAGAGGGCTGACCATCATAGCTGGGACCTGAAGTCTCAGCTCTAGGTCATGGAAGCTGGTAGAAGATGTGCTGAAAGGCAAGAGGTAGATTAGGAGGCGGCATGGGGGCCCGATGAGGGGCAATGTCTGAGCGGGAGGTGGCAGGGGTGCAGCTGGAAAGATGGGGCAGATTTGGGAGACATTCTGGAGGTAAAAAAGACACGGCCAGGTGCCTAACTGGACGTGCGGGGGGGGGGGGGGGGAGGATAAGGCGGGTGGAAGAGTCAAGGACAAGCCAAGATATTCTGGCCTCTGCAACCGGCTAGATAACAACGCTACACGGTAAGCCGGGAAACTCCGGAAGCACGTGAGTTCGACTGAGGCTATTTTGAATCTAAGGCATTAATTCTTTCGAGACATCCAAGTGGGATTACATAGAAACACAGACTTGGAGCCCAGAGGAGAAATATGAATGAAGGAAATAAATTACTGAGTTACCGTTAAAAAAAAGAAATGCATACCAGTTATTAATGTACTGTCTCTCGGCTCCAAATCCACTGCTTTGTGACGCGGGGGCGGTGCTTCGCCCCCGGAACCGCCAACAGAGGGCGCACGAGAGGCACTGCCAGACCGGAACAGGGGGAGGGGCTTCCTTCCTTGTTGCAGCCACTGTCCACACCTGGCATCTGGCAGGCCAGCGTGCAGGGGGCCTGGCGGCCCTCCCCTCGGTGGCCCTCAAGGATGAGCTGCACCCTCCGCAAAGGTCCTCTGCCCCCCAGTAGGCTGCCCGTTCCTCTGGCCCCCGGGCCCTCTCCAAAGATGGAAACACAGCCTGTCCAGACAAGGCTTCTGGGATTCCAGTCCCTTCCCTGTTCCCTCACCCTCAGCCCTGCAGGGAGCAGCCGTCCTGCTGAACTTGCTACTTCTGGACTCCCAGAGTCCTCTCTGACTGCTTCTCGTAGTTAGCCTTTTTACTAGATGGCCATCCTTTGTAGTACATTTTTCCTTTCTGAAAACCCGTGTGGCTTCGGTCTCCTGACTGTACCTGGAATGATACGGGGTGACTGATACAGGCATGCAGGCGATGACAAGATCAGCAGGGAGACGGGACAAGGGGCTAAGGAAGAGGTCCAAGGGCTGGGTCCCGAGGAACTCCCAGATATGCCGCAAGGGAGAGGAAGCCCCGTTGCTTTCTGTACGAGAATACTCCTCCAGGGTGTCGCGATCCTCTAGCCTCGCTGCTCCTTCTAGAACATTTTCTCCATTTCCATCTGCGATTGTTCCGAGCCCAGATTTTAGACAACTGAGCACTGCTAAGAATATTTTGTTCCTCCCAATTCTCTCAGGAAAATGCCTAAGCTCAGTGCTAGCTTATGCTGTTTGATCCTCCTAAAATACAGATCCTTTTTCTCTCAAGGCATTTAAACCCTTCCCTCAAGACTCGCCAGAAACCCTGTCTCCGTCTTAACACCCTCTTCACTCCAGCGCACGTTGTGGGAAAGCCATCTCCCCTCCCTCTACCTTCCACCTTTCACTCAACAAATAGCTGTTATGCGCCTTCACTGGCCCTGTCCTCAGCCTTGCAGGCACAAAGGGGAAAAAGAAGTGCTTGCTGCTCGTCGGAAGGTCTCATGGGATCAGACAGACGACTAAATGAGATGAGCCAGAGGGTCCCACACCTGTTTCAAAGACCACGCTAATAACAGGTGCTTCTGGCCATTTCACCTGCCTGCCCCTCGTCCAGCTGCCCTTCTGCTGCTGCTGACAGCCGGCAATGCTTGGGAAAATCCTTCACGTACTTTCGTAACCCAGATGCCCCAAGTGGTACCAACGCCCGCCCTGAGGTCGGACAAGGAACCCAGTCTGGCCACATGGAGCCTTATTCTCCCCGGTCACAGTGATTCGTTCCAGAATGCTCAGGACTTAACCACGAACCCTGGGATTTTGTTCTGCAACAGCTATGAAAAGAGATGCTCCCTCTTCCGTGAGGCTCCGAGCCCAGAGGTGGTAGGGCCCCCATGACGACAGAGCCGGCCCAAAGCCATGCAGAAGAGAGCAGAGAATCCAAGGAGCCACAGCCCTGATGACATCAGCTGAGAACCTGGTTCCGCCATGAGATGCACACCTTCATTCATCCACCCTTCGAGAATGTATTGAGCACCTGCTGTGTATCAGATGCTCTTTTAGGTCTTGGGCACACAGCAGTGAATAAATCCCATCACGTCCCTACCTTCACGGGGCTTGTGACCGCACAGAGGAAGACAGACTATACCTAAGGAAGGAAGTAAAATAAACCGTACGGCAGATGACGACAAATTGCCGTGAAGCAAGGCAAGGCCAGGAGGGTGGGTTGGGAGTGCCATCGTAAGCAGGGTGGTCAGTGACAGCCTTACTGGGAGGTGACATTTGTGTGAAGACAGAATAGAGACAGGAGGGCGCCCGTGCGTCCGAGGGGCGGCAGGGAGGCAAGTGGGCTGGAGAAAGGAGGGAGATGGGGTCAGAGAGGCCGGGCCTGATGGGCACCTGTAAGACCTTCTGCGTCTACTTGCTGCTGCGGCAGAAGGAGAGGGGGCTGAGCAGGGTCCGACGTGCCCCATGCCCACTTTTACGGGATCACTCTGGTGCTGCACTGAGGTGATGTTCAGGGGGGCAGGAGCGAAAGCAAGGAGACCAGTGAGGGAGGCTCTTGTAATGGCCCAGCCCAAGGCTTGGACCAGATGATAGTGATGGAGGTGGTGACAAGTGACCAGAGCCGATCCATTCCCTTCAAAGGACCTCGTGTTGGTTTTCTGTCATTTACTACGGAAGGAGGCTCGTCTACCGTGCCACATTCCACCCGATCTCAGGTGCCATCCACGTTCAACATACACATGGTTTTATGTGCCACCAAGAAGGAAATGCGGCCAATTCATCTACGATGTGAATCTTTCTAGTCACTTGAAAAAGCTCGGTTAGCCCTATTATGTACCACACTAGTGTGAACAGCTATGACCCCATGCACATAAGAAAGCCACATCACAGGGGCACCTGGCTGGCTCAGTCGGTTAAGCGTCCAGCTTTGGCTCAGGTCATGATCCCACAGTTCGTAGGTTCAAGCCCCACACTGGGCTCTGGGCTGACAGCTCCAGAGAACCTGGAGCCTGCTTCGGATTCTGTGTCTCCCTCTCTCTGCCCTTCCCCCACTCGTACTGTTTTTCTCTCTCAAATATAAATAAAAGTTAAAAAAAAAATGCAGGCACTCCATCACAAATACTACGTTAGCCAAACTGCACCCCCAATTTCAGAGACTGAAAACGTGGAAAAACGAATGCCTTAGAAGCAATGAAATACGATAGTTGGCATACATACGTCTGACTTTATCGAGATGATTGACACCTGTTTTAAGCTTATAAAATTCATACCTATTTTCTTTTTTTTTTTTAATTTTTTTTCAACGTTTTTTATTTATTTTTGGGACAGAGAGAGACAGAGCATGAACGGGGGAGGGGCAGAGAGAGAGGGAGACACAGAATCGGAAACAGGCTCCAGGCTCCGAGCCATCAGCCCAGAGCCCGACGCAGGGCTCGAACTCACGGACCGCGAGATCGTGACCTGGCTGAAGTCGGACGCTTAACCGACTGCGCCACCCAGGCGCCCCAAATTCATACCTATTTTCTATGAGTGTTGTGTTAAGCAGGCTCCAGGTTCTCTGGAGCTGTCTCTATGAGTTTCTATGTTCATTTCTACTAAACCACCTCATACGGGTTCATGGCTATTTTCTTAATCCCCCGTGTAGAAGACAAATCAAAACACATTTTCAAGTGAGGTCCAGATCTTAAAAACCTTCAAGTCTAAGGTTTACATCCTAGACTCCTGCATTAAATATGCACCTGCCGGCTACAGGTATGAACACGGAGCCCCTAAACCCACATCCCTCACATGACATCTGTCTAGCCTCCACCTCTAGAGAGACTCTAATTAGAAGAGCAAAGTTTATTGCATGCAATGCTGAACTTTCTCGGAATCTTTTTGGTTTCCACCTCATACCCAAGCCACCGTTGTTACAAGTATGGAAACCAAGCTGTAACATGAAGGAGTTGGCCTAAAGTACTAAGAAAGTTGAGGCAAATTCACCAGTGAACCCCGCAGCACAGACATCAGATACTTGATGAATCACACATGACTGAGACACCCCAGGTTCAAAAGAGTGTCTCCAGCTAAAGCATGACTGTAACTCTAGGGGGTGATTATTTAATTGCCTTACGTGTCTGAATATTTCCAGAAGAAAGAGCAACTTTTGCTGTGTATTTAGTTAGACCAAGATGTGTTCACGTTCTAAGCTGCATGTGAAATTACCTGACCCAATAATATAGAAATAACACTTATTATTTCTAATTGTTTTTTTTACACTGATTCATTTTTGAGAGAGTGTGAGTGGGGGAGGGGCAGAGACAGAGGGAGACACAGAATCCGAAGCAGGGTTCAGGCTCTGAGCCGTCAGCACAGAGTCCGACGCGGGGCTTGAACCCACGGACCGCGAGATCATGACCTGAGCTGAAGTCGGACATTTAACCGACTGGGCCACCCAGGTGCCCCGAAGTAACGCTTATTCTTAAATGACCTTCTAATTTATGACATTCTAAAATGAGAATGCCCAGAGCTGGCTATGAGGTTGCTAAATCGATACCCCGCAAATGTGAATGCTGGCCATAAATTTATAGCACGTTGATAAAAACCCTTCGGAAACATAATTGACGTTTCTGGAGTTCCAAAAAGTATTCAGTCCCTTTGATCCCATAATCTCTCCCCTTATGCTTTATTTTAAGAAATTCGTTTAAAAGAAGGAAAAAATGTGCAAAATGTTCAAGAACTAGGTTATAAAGATGGAAAAATGAAAGTAGCCTCACTGTCTAACAAAAAGAAAATACTTAAGTAAATTATAATAGTTCCATTTGGTGGGATATCACAGCCCATTAAAATATCGATTTGAAGACACTGTTGCGATTTAAGCTTCTTTAAACACAAGGCTAGGAGAAAAAGCAGAAATCCTGGTCTCTGCGGCAGATACACTCCTATACAAAAACGTCTAGATGTGAATAAGGATAGTGAGGGGGGAAAAACAACTTCAATGCAATTTTTATATGAATTTGGAACGGGGGAGGATTTTGTTTCCATTCCCAGAATTTGTATTGTGACGTAACTGCCCAACAAATGCTTTTTGCAAAGACGATACGTGAGATGATTACTGTAAACAAGCAAGTACCGTCAGAATACACTGCTACTATCTTCCTACCAACGTCTGTACAAAGAGCCCCGTCGCAAAGCCTGATCTGAGTGCTGGACTCATTCCGCGTGGCCGTATGTATCTGGGAGAGCGAAGTTTCCCCTGGGCCTCCAGGCAGCACAGGGAACGCGGTCGGGTGCCAGACTCTAGAAGTAAATAGACCTGGGTGTGAGTCCCAGCTCCCCCCCACCCACACAGGCCAGGGGATTTTCCTGAGGTCCTCACTTCCCTCTCTAGTAAAATGCAGATTCTGAGACCTCCCGGGCCGAGTTGGTGAGGATTCTCAATTCGGTACGAAAAGTAGTCCGTGCAAGGCATTAGTAAGTCACAGTCGTTAATATCACCTAGACTCGAGTTAAACTTTTGCCATCAGAATGTAACGAGCCGTGGGACAATTATGCAATGGCAAAGCTTCAGCCAGGGGGTAGCATTAAATTACTTACAAACCGGACTTGCTTCGCCTGGGTAGGTGTTGCTGTCGTCAACCACCCACCAGCTCTGGTTTGGGACAGCGTGCTCATTCACTGAACCGTGTCGCTCCCTGCTTAAAATTCTTCAGTGACTCCAGATGCCTAAATGATCAAGCCCGAGCCGATGGCCACTTGGCCCTTTAAAGCTGGTCCAGCACTCGGGGTTCGTATCTCCTGTGCCTCCCAGCCTCCCAGGCCACACCGCAGGAGTACTAGCCACGCCCCACAACCTCCCCATTGAGCCATGCTTACTCTTCACCTTCTGCCTTAGCACATCCTGTTCCAGCCTTCTAACATACCCTTCCCTGCTCCACCAACCCACCCTTACTGGTAACACCTACCATTTTCACAAGACTCAACAGAAGAAAGTCTTCTTTGCCTCTCCCCTTTGCCCCAGGGTTAAAGACTCTCTTCTAAGATACCATAGCTCTCTGAGCTCCCTGCATCGTCCTGGCCATTTATTTGCCCTAGAAGCTCCCAGAGGGTTAGGATTTTGCCTTCATTTTCTTCATATTCCTGGTGCCCATCATAGGGGTGGGTGCAGAAAAGATGGTCAGTAAATGCCTCCAGGATAATTGACTCAAACGGTGGCAAATACAGTGCTTTATTTGCACAGGAAAATAATTGAGGCATACATTGGCAAAATCAAACAAGTTAATGTTTCACTGGGCTGGAAGCTGGCAAAACGAGGAGAGTCCTAACCTTGTATTTCAACAAGTCCTGAAACAGGCAGTCGACCTTGGGCCCAATCTGCTTTCGGAACGAGGAATGACAACAGCAGGAAAATCAAAAGGTTGGTTACACCAGATAGAACTATTTTGCCAATCAATAGTATACAGCACATTTTCTGGGATAAAGGACAGACACAGACGTCAACAAAAAAAAAGACAGAAACATGCTAAGAACCCTGAAGTACAGCCTTACTTAAAGTACAAGCTTTGATCCAGGCCAGAACCACGAACCCCTATAATTGGAGCTGATGTGTTAAGTTTGCGCTTTCTTCTATGTAGGAAGTTCATGGCTTTCGTGAAAGGCTCCTGGTACGGGCTCATTTGTTGTCCTTTCCAAACTTCATGTTCAAGTTCTAACCTCCAAGTGTGACTACCTTTGGAAACAGGACCTTTAAGGAGATAACTGAGGTTAAGTGAGGTCATAAAGGCGGAGCCCTGATCTGATAGGACTACCATTCTTAAAAGAAGAGAAGGAGACACCAGAGATCTCTCTCTAGCTCCTCAAGCACACGGAGGAAAGGCCATGCGAGGCCACAGGGAGAAGGTAGCCATCTATCTGCAAGCCAGGGAGAGCTCTCACCAGATACCAACCCTGACAGCACCTTGATCTTGGACTTTCGGCCTCTAGGACAGCGAGAAAACAAATTTCTGTTACTGAAGCCACCAGCACCAACAAATTCTGTTGTTTAAGCATCGGTGGTATTTTGTGATGGCAGCCTGGGCAGACGAATATAGATCCCTTCACCAAAACAGATGGGAGAGCTTTGACTTGTTGCAAATAGAAGGTTTCTGACGCCAGTCATGCTCTCCACCTGTCAATGAGTATATATCTTCCCAGATGCGAGCAGCCCCGAATATAATCTCGAAGGACAAAAGTGCTCCAAAAAGGGGACAGGCCTGTCCCACAGCCACCCCAAGCAGGCTGCCCCACAGCACAGTACTCCTACAGTGTCAAAATCACTTTCAGTGTCAAGAATGCTTTGACTTCCATGGAGAAGTTCAGGGTCAGTGTGAACTTGGCTGGGGCGTGGGTTCAGCTGCATGGTGTCCAGACTCTTCCCAGGACACCCAAGGGCCTCCGCCACCTCCCTGCCTACCTCTCCTCTGTCCGTGCCTGGCCTGCCTGTGCCCCAGACTACAGAACCGGGAAGGCCTCAGGTGTCCTTGGGTGCCCAAGTGCCTACACCAGCCCCACTCCCTGCCCTTATCACCACAGATGGTCATGGATCATTCAGTGCCACTAGACGAGGAATTCCTTCAGAAAAGGACCAAATAGGCCTGACCCCCTTAACTCATGTTAACTGTCTTCACGTATCCTTTTGAGAGGGGCTATCTGGACCCAGCATGTGACTACCACCCACATAGCCTTGGCCATTCTAGAAACCACGATCTGTGCACACAAGCCTATGCCTGGGTGTCGATGAGATCCACTTGTCTCCAGGGCAGACTATCCACCCCCCAAGCCAGCTCCGCTCCTTAGGAACCAGACCACATCCCTTTCTACAAGAGCAAAATGGAACAACAAAAGTACCTACCTCATACGGTTGCTGTGAAAACTGTGAGAACCCACAGAAAAGCCTAGGGCAGTGCCTGGCACATAGTATGTGCTCTGTACATCCTAGCTCTTTTCTGGGGCACCGACAAGCCTGGAGAAAACCATCACAGGGTTTTAAAGGCAGAGTTAACAGCTCACCAACCCTACTGTGCTGATTATATTTCTAAGGCACTTTGCACACGGATGACCACTGGCTGAGCTTCAAACGATCCTCTATCCTACGGTGGGAGGTGGTAACATCACTCTCATCTCACAGGTGAGGCAACAAAGGTTTCAGAGAGGTTAAGCAACTTGCCCACGGCCACACAGCACTGGAAACAGGCGTTCTGCCGGCTCCCATCCGGAGCCCTCCGGCCCCGCGCCATAAGGAAGCCCAGCCCTGGAGTTGAGATGAGACTGGACAACCTCTACCAGCGCCCCCCACGCCCCCCCCCCACAACCCCGCCAGGGAGGCTGCCGCGAGCGAGACGCCTTCTTTGGAACCACGGAGTTTAAGCAAGAAAAGTTTCCCTAGGCTGTCCTGGGCGAGGGAGGGAAGCAGCGTGGAACCTGCCCGCGCAGGGACCAAACGCGTCGTGGACACACACACACAACCCAGGCCGCCTCCTTCTGCCTCAGGCTCTGATGGAGACCTGGGCTTGGGAAGCTGGAGCCGAGCACCCCCGGGACCCGCGTCCAGCTCCTCCTTCGGCTCCCCAAGCCCGGCTGCACACCCCGTCCGCGCGGGCCCCGGGGAAGGGGGGAGGGGAGGAGGGGGAGGCAGCGGCCCCCGGGACGAGCACACACCCCCCCCCCAAAACCCCGCGCCGCGAAGGGGCACCGAGGGATGCGCCCCTCGCCTCTTACCTTCCTCATTCTCGTCGAACACGGGGGGCTTGTGGGAGTGGTTCCCGCCCATATTCCGCCGCGGCGCCGGCCGCTGCTACATGCCCGGCCGCGGGGAGCGGGCGGCGGGGAGCGCGGGGCGCCGAGCGGGGAGCGCGGAGCGGGGAGCGCGGAACCGGCCGCGGGACGCGCTGCGAGCGCCCAGCCCAGGCTGCAGCCGCGCGCGCCAGCCGGAGGGAGGGGTCGGGGCGGGGGGGGGGGCGCCGAGCGCCGCGCAGGGGCGGGACCGCGCCCGCCGCGCCCCCTCCCCTGCGGGCGCCCCCTCCGCCCCCGCCCGGAAACCCGGAGCTCCCCGCGGCCGCCCCGCCGCCCAGCCGCGCCCCTCGCCGGCTGCGGCGGGCGGGGGGAACGGGAGGCGGCGCGGCGGGCGGAGGGGGGCGGGGCGGGCGGGGGGCGAGCGCAGCCCCCTGGAGGGGCGGGGGGCGCCCAGAGGAAGGGGCGCGGCCGGCCGGGCGGAGGTGCGCAGCCGGGGGGCGGGGGATGCGGAGCGGAGTGCGGGGTGGGTCCGGCGGGGGAAATAATCGCGATCCCGGGGGAGGGGCGCTCCCGACGCGCCGTTGAGTGGTTTGTGAGCGCCTACTGTGTGCCGAGCCCAGCCCGTGCGCCTCGTAAACACCGCTCCACGTCACCTCTCAACACCCCAACGGTTAGAAAAATCGTTGCCGCCAGTTGTGGAGTCAGGTGGACTGAGGTCTGGAGGGAGAGGAGCTCTCGGTCCGTCCTGGCCGCGAAGGGAGCCCCCGGGACGCCCCGTTGGGCTTTATTTTGCCGTTCGAGCTGGCACACGGGCAGTGGGGGTGTCTGCCGGCTCTCCAACAGACGCCTTTCCTCTTCATGTGTTTCTGAATATTTAATGAACGGAAGTAAAGCCTAGACCCGTTAGGGCCCCTTTCGTTCTACATGGGGAAACTGAGGCCCCCACAGGGGCGTGGTTTGCCCCAAACCATTCTGCCTACGCGTGCCCGGGCTTGCACCTCGGGATTCCCCAGGACTGCGCGGCCTCAGAGTCTGATGAAAGGGCGGGTTCGCATCGGGGTGCGTGGGTCCCTGGCAGCGGGAGCTGGGGAGCCCAGATCGGGGAAGGAGACGAGCCTGGGACCAGGGTGCTAAGTGCTGGGTGCTCTGAGTGCACCCCGAGGCTCGTAGGGAGAGCGCAGACCCCCGGGGAGCCTCCCTGAGGGGCGAGCTGGGTACCCGCGCGTTGCAAGCCAGCCCGCGCAGCCCGCCCAGCACGCCTGGCTTCGGGGGATCTTTGGCCACATCCTGCCATCTGCTGGCCGCCTTCAGTCACTGTCTGGGCCTTGGTAGAAAGAATGGGTTCTTTTTGAGACTCCCTCTCCCCCTCCCTAATCTTTTCTCCCCCGACCACCCCCATCTTTCGCGCTCTGTCTCTCTCTCTGGCAGGCGTTCTGGGGGCCAGGGGCTGTCTCCTTTATAATACAGCGAAAAACTCCCCAGAGACAAGAGCCAAAAGCTGAAAAAATGGAGCCCGCCCCATCCAGCACGACCCGGCTAGATTTAAGATTGGCCCAAACTGCCAGGCCTTGGGGTCAGACAAGCCTCATTTTCGTCTTGGAGTCCTTATCTGTGAATTGGGGAGACTGATATTAACTCCCCAGGATTGCTGCGAGGATTATGTCAGAAACTATTTATAAAAGCAGGTAATGGTACCTGGCATGTAATAAATGACCAGTAAACATTTCTTGCCTTTGATTCTGCCAACAAGCACGGATTGGCCCGTCTAAACCAGGCACCAGACTGAATGCAGCATAAAGCGATACAGCCTCTATCTAGGTCAACAGGCTAGCGGAGGAAATGTTCACAGGCCTGGCTTCCGGGCCCTGTTCCGCTCAGGGTTTATCCCACTCTGCTACTCTCTGGGGAGTTAACTTGGGTAAATTATTTAGCCTCCTCTGGCTTCGGTTTGTTCATCTGTAAAATGGGTACTGACAATATTACCTCCCCCTTCTAGGGTTATTATGGGGAATAAATGAATTGATGTTGGTGCCTGAAACATAATAAGCACAAGAGGTGTTTACTATCTCCAATAATGAGCTATTGTGTAAATACTGACTACTCACAATTCTTCCTGCTCTTCCTGTCCTTTCCGTGGCTCACTGGGATAAGGTGTTTCCTACTTCTCCCACACTGCTCATGTGGGGTTTGCCATAGGACTTGCTTTGGCCAATGGTATATGGGAGGAAGTGTCAGTGTGCCAGTTCTGAGAGAGTGAAGGCCTTAAGAGATGGCCCATGTTTCAGCTCTCTCGTGCTGCTGCTATCCATCATGAGAAGAGCTGGTCCTGGGATCCTCTGTTCCCAGCATGAGAGACCCAAGGAATAGGCCTGAACCCCACACGTATCCCCAAAGCAGAGCGCAAGGCTCGTAAGAAAAATATGTGTTTCTGTGAGCCACTGAGATTTGGGTGTGAGGGATGTTTGTGCCACAGCATTATCACAGAGAGAGCTGACTAATACATATACGAATGGTCCCACACGCAAAGGCTGCAACTGGGGTTTGTGTTGTGGTGGAAGGAAGCCCAGGAGGCTGTGGGAACACAGCAGGCACTGGTTCCAGCCCTGAGAACCAGGGAAGGCAGAAGGTCTCCCAGAGAGGAGTCAGGACATCATTCTTTCCCCTTTCCACCTCTGTCGAGTGGGCACTTTCTGAGCACCTCTTACGGGCCGGGCCTTGGGATATGAGTCAGACAGGATCTGCTTTCCTGGAGCTGAAGTTTAGAAGTCTAGTGTGGGGCAAGGACAAGGGCAGAGTGGGTCATGCTTTGATGGGGGGCAGTGCAGAGGTTATAGAACCATAGGCTGTGAGGCCACGAGGGAGGCAGCTGAAGCATACTCCAGGTCAAAGAGGGCATCCCAGAAGACATGGTGCACGAGCTGAGTCCGGAAGGCCACAGGGGAAGGAGAGAGGCGGCGTCTGCAGAGTCCCCGCGGCCGAGAGAGAAGGGCATCCTGCAGAAATTGCGAGCACGTCGCTGGAACACGGCCTCAGCATGCAGAATGGCCAGGATCACAACAACTGCACGTGTTGTATCGAGCGCTCTCGGCTTGCCGTGCTCTGAGCCTCCGCTTTAAGGAGCCTCGGCCCTCCAGGCCAGCCCTTCCCGGTTCCTCTCCCCACTGGCGGGGAAGGTGGCAGGCCCTGTTACGTCAAGTTCTTCTGTGGATTGCCCCGTTTCAGTCCTCGCCGCAAACCTGGCGGGTGGACGTTACCGTCATCCCTGTAACTGAAGGACAGAGAAGCTATGCCAAGGCCCACCGGTCGCAAAGAGGTGCCCCCAAGGTTTAAATCTATAAGTTAGACGTCACATCAAAACCAAGAGAAAGGACCTATGGAACAGTGGTTATTTCTGGAGTCGTAGCAGATTATTTTTTTTTTTAACTTTATTTAGAGAGGGGGGTGGGGCCGAGAGAGAGGGAGAGAGAGAAGCCCAAGCAGGCTCCACGCTGTCAGTGCAGAGTGCAACGCAGGGCTAGAACCTACGAACTGCGAGATCATGACCTGAGCCAAGATCAGGATTCGGATGCTTAACCGACGGAGCTACCCAGGCGCCCCTTTATTTTCTCTTTTAAGGGCTTTTGTATTACTGTATAATTGCTATTATGAAGAAGTATTCTATAATCACACTGTTTTAATAAGCAGTAAAAAAAAAACAAAACAAAAACACTATTTTCATTTCAAAAACAGTCTTGCAAACGCTAACTCGCACCTGACTTTGCAAGACGTGTTTCAGAGCCGATCTCGGCACTTAGTGTGTAACGTCAGGAGGCACTACTGTCATCCCGCTTTACAGAGGGACCAAAAAAGGGGGAGCTGGGAGGATCAGATGGCTTGTCCACAATGCCCCAGCTATTGCATTCACCCCCCACGGCTGCCGGGGCACGTTACCACAATCTCGCTGGCTTCAGTCGGCAGAAATACGTTCTCTCACCGTTCTGGAGGCCAGAAATCCAAAATGAAGTTGTCAGCAGGATGGGATCCCTCTGGAGGCTTCGAGGGGGGCTTTGAGCCTCTGGCGGCCGCAGGCATTCTTGGCCTTGGGCCGGCAGTTCCCCACAGACAGTTGAGGGTGGAAGATTCCAGAAACCCTAGTCGGGACTCTTCCATCGCCGAAGGAACGGGTCACGTACGACCGACACGGTCTGGCTGAATTACTCTGGGGCGAGCACTTTTCTCGTCCCCCTCCCGTACAATGTCGAGTGCCGTCCAGTCCCCTCAAGAGAGGATGGCTGAACTCGGTTTCGGCTGTGTTCCAGAGGAAGCCAGCTCTGGGTATTGCCACTGGCCTGGCTCACAGACTGATAAGGCTTCGTATGGTCTTCTGACTCCGTGCAAAAATAAATAAATGAAATAAAAGCCATCTGCTTCTCTGTGCCAAGCCTATCTGGCTCTCCCAGAAGGTCAGCTGTGAAAAGATCATGACGGTTACGGTCCTCGGGATGCTCCCGCGAACCTGACAAGGGGCTGAGCACACGAGTCTATGTTACTTCTCGAATCCCGAATATAAGCACAGAAATAAGAACTGGGATTCGTTTTCTGCCTTAAATTTTCATGAGTAGATTCCTGAGGCTGCTATTCATCTCATTGAGAACATGATTAAGCATTCATAGTTAGATCCAGCGGCTGTAACCTTTAATTTTATGTAACACGATCGTGCTAGAGAGGCTAATGTGATTCCCCGGGGCAATGTGTTTTTTGCGCCAAGCCATTTTTTTTTAGAGTCTGCTAGATCAGATTTTGTTATCATTTCTGTTAAGCCTATTTTATTTAAAACTTGATTCTGGTTCACTTAGAGTAAATACCGTCTGCTTGCTCTCTGTTTCAATATGTTCTGCTTGGCAGCATTGTAAATTATAAAGGAAAAAAAGAATGATAAAGGCTGTTTTGTGGCACACCAAGATAAGGGATGGTTTGCATACCCCATTCCGTTGTCGGGAACCATCTCACTCGGAGAGCAAATTATCCCTAATGATTAAAAAAAAAAAAATAGTAATTTCCAGAGTAACCTTTTTATCGTTAAGAGTCTCGGTGTGTGTCTGTGTGCGCTTACACAAAATAAGGATCCGTAAATTACTGCTAATGTGGTTACGTCTGCAGTTCTTGGCATTGCAAAACTTCCCTGCAGGCATTTTCATACTTTGGAACGTGGTAGACCAGCAAGCCCGAGCTCCTCCTCCTCGCGTTAAAACAATTTGCATAGTAGCTCCATGGTGACCTCGAATTATGCATTTGCAGAGAGTTCTAGCGGTAATGTGAGCCAGGCCGAATCAGGAAGCCCCTTGGCTGCCAGATGCAGCATCCGTGGAGTGCGTTTCTTTGTGTTCCCACGTGGGTTTATAGGGATTCGTAGAGGCTCAGGGGAGTCAACACGAACGCTCTGAAGCTGACGTTGAACCTATGTGTGTGCGGGCACACGTTTGAGTATTTTTATGGGGAGACAGTTAAAATCTTCCGTAGTTACTCCAAAGGCTCCACGAATTCACCACTTCCGACCAAAGAATGCCAAAGTGTGTGGCATTCAAGGCAGGGAACAGGCCACTACCTTACTGAGGGACCTCAGATAAGCTACTTCCCCTCCCGGGGCCTCAGTTTCCTTATGGGTAAACGGAAAGAATGAAGGAGTCGGGCTGTATGGCCAAGACTATGACTTGATCTTTGGCATCCATCTGTCCCTTCTTCTTAAAACTAGGACACACATAGCCAGTGTTAGCTAAGCACGTGGCTACCAGGCAAGAGACTACATTTCCCAGCTTCCCTTGCAGGTAGGAATGGCCATGTGACTAGGGTCCAGCCAATAGGATGTGAGAAGTGATGTGCATAACCGCTGCACCACCCCCCCTTGCCCTCTTGTAGGCTGTGATGGAGACATGGTAGCCTGAGCCAACTTCGGCTTCAGGAGAGGACCACGCCCTAGGAAGTAAGAGAGCAAACGGGAGAAGCCTGGGTTTCTGGTAACCTCATGTGGTCCAAATGCCCTGCTGGACTTGGATGGCCTGCCTACTCCTGGACAGTCCACTATCATAGTTAAATTAATTGAAGGGTTTCTTTTGGTTCAGCTCATTACTTAACCAATATAGACGGGATGAATGCCAAGGTCATCGTTGTCATTATCATCATCCTCACATCCAGAACAAGCTAGTCACATAACAGGCATCCCACAAACAGAAAGATTCAATGAGCAAATGAACCGGGGAATGGGTTTAACGGGCATGTCAGAAACGCTACAGGATGATTCACGAACCGGGTAGAACGTGGATGAGGTCATGTCTAAGTAGTCTTCCAATGCTAGAATTCTGTTATGTTGTTTCTCAGAACTGAGGATCACTCGGGAACACAGCAGCGACTGGCATCGTCTCAGATGAAGGATAGGGAGGGGAGGTTCTGAGAGAGACCAAAGAGACGGCACGTACGCTCTTCTCCCTCACTATCTGTCCTGCGCCTTTTCAGTTATTCATTCGTTCACTCGACAAACACCTGTCAGGCACCGGCAGGTACCGAAAGGGGCAAGTCCCCATACCAACCCTCACGAAAGAAAAGCAGTGTTACGATGACTGAGTAGAAGCTGAAACAGGCTGAAACGTGGAGACGTTTTTCAGCTCTGAGTTTTCAGAGCCTCCCCAGAGCTGGTCTCTAGAAAAGAACCGTGCCCGGAAGTTCCTGGTCCGCTTTAGGGAAGTTCACCTCATTCTCAGAATCCTCAAAGTGTCCGGGTCTGGCTCTGCTCCTTCTCTCTGCACTGCTCACCTGTTAGCGGTGAGCCTGGGGTTCTGGCAGGGTCAGGGTTCCAGGCTGGATTAAGACCCACCTCTAGCTGCTGGGTCACTCATTCATGGTTCCATCATTCAGCCTGAGCAAGTCATTTCCTTTCAGCTTGTTTGCCAAATGGGGATAACTTTTCCTATCTTATAACATCATTGTGAACTTCAAACCAAAACACCCAGGAGAGTCCTGCTACCTCCCAAGGCTCAAGACATACACATGCTCCTGATTTGGTTTAAAAAAAAAAGAGTATATCCAAGATGCGTAAAAGAGGTCAGCTGTTCTTGATACGACTATTTATGAATAAGCAATGAGAAATGGATTCAAAACAAAGGAGGTTTAGATTTCAAGTTTTGATGACATTTTGATGGGCTTGTCAGGAAAATGGAACAGGCTGAAATACTGATCGATATATTAGTGAAAGTATTTTGATAACACTTAGAAGATAATCTGGAAGCTCACTCAAACGCTTTCGGTTACCCCATGATTCTAAAAAAACATGCAAATACTCTGATAGAACATGTAAAAAGCAAGTAGCCATGGCTATTATGTGTGAGATAAGAGGGTGATACAAATATATGAGTGCAATCCATCAGATCTAAATATGCATACTTTAGCAAATGGCACGTCTCATCTAAGAACATTACACATGGAAACAAAATGGCTTGCCACTTTTTACACCTTTGGGAACAGCCCTCCCTTTTAATTATAAAACACATTTGTCTGAAATTAAAAAAATATATTACTCTAGTCCGGCAGTTCTCAACAGAGGTGATCTCCCACCAGGGGACATTTGTCTCCATCTGGAGACATTTTTGATTGTCCTGAGTGGGGGGATGCAGTGCTACTGACTTCTAGTGGAGAGGGACCGGCGATGTTGGGCAACACCCTACAAGCACAGGACAGCCCCCATCACTGGGTGACTCTGCTATGTCCATCTCAACACCAATTTCAACACGATACATTCACATTCCTGCTGGGGATCTGTAGTGCGCAATTTAAAATGCCACCCTTGCCGTGGTATTGAATGTATAACCGTAAACCAGTATTTCCGTGACCGTCAACGGGAATTTTAGAAGCTTTCGCCTCAAAATGCCAGCCGCAAACTTCAGTTCCTTCTGTCCTCGAATGAATTGGTGCTGGCAGAACCTGATCCTCCTCGTTCAAGGTCCACCTGATTGCTCATCAAGACGCATCGCCATCTTCTAGTCTGGCCCACACCTGGGGAGTTTATTTTCTGACTTCAGAGACACCTGGACCCGATTCACATAATCAGAGCCGTAAGGGGCCTGCTGTGTGGACAAGAAGCAGGGTGTTCAGGATGATTATTACCAGCGTGAGTTGTGGGGGTTATGGCATTTCTTTTTCAGCCAGTATTCATGGGGCACCTACACCTTCCAAGCGCTATGCTAAGTGCTGGGCATTTGGTGAGGAATAAAACACACACGGTCCCTTGGCTAGGAAGCACCTAGCTGCTTCCATGTGGCTTTAGCATGTGTTATTGTAATTACACAAACCTTTGAGATAGGCAGGGAGGGAATTTGTCACAGGTGACAAAGTTACACTTGCAGACAAGCACACTATCAGGATTCTTTGTCACAAAGAACAGAGCGAACCCAAGGTCCCATAAGCATAAAAGGAAAGTATTGAGGGATAGTCATTAGCTTACGTAACGGCCGGGATGCGGAGAGAATTGAACAGGGCACCAAGCAGCCAGGAGCCATGATTGTCACACGCCATTGAACAGGCTACAAACACGGGCCCATTGCGTCCAGGCTCTGGCATTGGAGACGCTGAGCAGAAGGTACAACTACTGCCGCCATTTTCTTTCTCCTGAAGCCAATTCTCCTTTGCTTGGTCCTGATTGGTGGGATCTGGTCACATGCCTCCATCCTAGCTGCAAGGGGAGCTGGGAAATGGAGTTCTGATTCTCTGCTGGAGACGTAAGCAGGATTCATAAAGGGGAAGTTTCCTGCCCCCATTCAAAAGGTCCTGGGCAGCTACCACTATGACATAGGTCGAGTTGCAGGGCACATCCACAACGCAGAGCCCCAAATCCTGTGATGATCAAGGCACGGGCCATTAGGGGTTAAGTAGGTAGATGGTTGCGGCAATGGCCTCCAATTTGTTCATGCTTTTCTGCATTTCCCACCCACACCGACCAAGAATTCCATAGCTAGCAAAATTACCCCTCAAAAGCGAAGGAAGTAGACTTTCTCTGACGAACAAAAACTGAGGGAATTCGTCACCAGCAGACCTGCCCTACAAAATATGTTAAAAGAAGATCTTCACGGAGAAGGAAAATGTTATAGGTCAGAAACCCAGTTCTACATAAAGAAATGAAGAAAGGGCGCCTGGGTGGCTCAGTCAGTTGAGCGACCGGCTTCAGCTCAGGTCATGATCTCACGGTTCATGAGTTCAAGCCCCGGGTTGGGCTCTGTGCTGACAGCTCGGAGCCTAGAGCCTGCTTCCGATTCTGTGCCTCCCTCTCTCTCTCTCTGCCCCACCGCTGCTTGTGCTCTGTCTCCCTCTGTCTCTCAAAAGTGAATAAACATAAAAATTTTTTTTAAAAAGAAAGAAATGAAGAAGATCGAAGAAGGAACGAATGATAAAAAAAAAACCCACAAAATCTTTTATTTTCCTTATTCTTCATTGATCTGAAAAGGCACTGTTTGTTGAAAGAAGTAATTAGAACAATGTATAGGCTGATGGCCGCCTGAGAATAATGAAATGGATGATGTATCACAGGTGTGGGATGGGAAGGAACCAGGGCCCGGGGGTGCTTTTAGCCCAAGTGCACAAACCCAGTAAATGGCTGCACAGAGTTCAAACCCTGACCACTGTGATCCCAGTTCTATGCCTTTTTTCTCTCCATGAGGACCTCAGCTAAGCCTCCAAGACTATTTGGGAACGAACTCCAGCTCTTCCTTTCTGAACCCCGTTTCCCAACTCAAAGAAGGGAACCCCTGAACTTTTCCATCATCATTAGTGACAGTGCTGACCTATACGAGCTACATGTCTGTGTGACAGCCCCTGATATGACAGCTCATTTATTGCAAAGCCTTAGAAAGATCTGGGACCATCTGGCAGAACCAGGGCTCTGGACATTCTGGCTGACACCTTCGCTCACCAGTGATCCCGACCGCCACTGACCAAGTGGTTAATGTGTGCCAGGATCTGAGCTAAGCATTTGACACATATTTTAGCATTCAATCCTCTTAACAGCCTATTTTCATCCCTGTTTTACCAAACAGGAAAGTGAATCCAGAGAGGTTAGGCAATTTGCCTGTTAAAGGTTGAATCGTGCCCTCTAAAAGATATGGTCGAGTCCTAGGACCTGGAACCATAAATGTAACCTTGTTTGGGAATAGGGTCTTGGCAGTTGTAATTAAGTCAAGTTAAGGTTGTACTGGATTGAGGTCTGATCCAATGACCATTCTTGTAAGAGGGAAATTAAGAGACAGAGACACACAGGGAGAAGTCCGTGTGAAGACAGAGGCAGAGACTGGAGTGATGTATCTACAAGCCAACAAATATCAAAGATTGCCAACGGCTACCAGAAGCTGGGGGAGAAGCACGCAACAGATTCGCCCTCAGAAACCTCCGAAAGGAGCCAACTCTACTGACATTTTAATTTTGGACTCACATCATCCAGAACTGCAGGAAAATAAGTTTTTATACCAGGTTGGGGTACTTTTATGGCAGCCACTGGAGACAAATACATCACTCAAGGTCACGCAGCTGGTCGCATACGGAGTCTGAACTTAAACCCAGCCCCTTAGCATGGCCTGGTCCCCTGCCTTGCACAGTAAGAAGTGTTACAGGCAGGAAGGTCTTTAGAGGTGTTCTCCAAACTGGATTTCTGCAGCACAGCTCTCGATGATGGCACTCTGTTGGCCATGACATCAATTTGGTGTTTAAGAAACAGTAAGTCTTAGGCCAGTTCCCCAGGAAACAATCCTGAAAAGAGGACGTGAATGTAGTGTTTTATTGGGGAGGTGACCCCAGAAAACCCTCACAGAGGAATAAGGGAGTGAACCAAGGAAAAGAAGGTGTCCAGGTGCGAACACTCAGATATCACCCCCTTGGTGAGGCCCTCTCAGATTGACCTGGACAGAGTAAGTCCTTTTCTCCAATTCATGGCTTCCCCCCAGACCGTGCTCACCTCCATATTACAGAATTTATCATGCTGTCTAGAATGTGCAGCCTTACACACTTGCCCCCTGCACCACTAGCCTAAGTTCTTGAAGAGCATTTGCTTCTTCAATTCTTGAGACGGTAGATAAGATGGGGGGGGGGGGGGGTTGATGATGGACAGACCATTATACCAGGTAGATCCTAAAGGTTGTGTACCCAGGTTTGGACAAGTTCCACAAAGCTACATGGTGTGGGTGAAGGAACAGACCTTACTGGAGAAAGTGAAACTTACAAAGCCAAGGTCAGCCCGGAGAGGTGACATCCTCAGAGAGGTGTGCTGAGCCGGGGTCCTCTACTGGGCAGCTGGACCGCGTCTCCCCTCCAACGGAAGGACCCTGACCTCCATGGCTCTTTTGTGCGCAAGACAAGCAAAATGGCAACTCCTCCACGGTGGGGATAATGTATTTGACCCTTTCTCACGTTCTGGGCTATGCCAGGCTCTGCGTGGGGTCCTAAGCAGCCGTCACACCTTGGCACATGGTGGGCCATCGAGATACTTTGTGTATTTGTGCAGTCATCCACTGTATATTCTTCAAGGTCTTACTACAGGCTGTTCAAGGGGGGGAAGAAAGCAAAACAAAATCTTCCTTCTTAGAGTTTACACTCTAAAGGCGAGGGTAGAAAATAAAGCAGTCTGTTTTGTTTGTTTGTTTTTGAAAAACAAATCACGCTTATCACCCAGTTAAGCTGAAATAGACTGATCTAGGGATACAGTAACTACCCTCAATCAGAATCTAGTAAAAAAGAAGGTATCCCCTTCGGCCAAGACAAGAGGGGTTCCTGCACTGCCCCCCCCCCTTCAGAGGGCCTGCAAATCACAGACACACTCTCAGCCTGTTAAAGAAGTTGCGGGGGGCCTCGGTCACTCGGGATCTGGCACAGCATGCCGCAGCATGAACCTGGAAACGCTTCTGGGCATCTCCAGCGTCGTCTCCTAAACACAAAGTGTGGCTGCACCCAAATGCTTCCAAGATTTGTAAGAGGCAGAGACCGCTTTGAAGTGTAAGGAGGATTGGAGCAGCCTAAGGATTTTGTCTCAAGAAAAGATAAATTAGTTAACGTGCGGACTCTCTGCTCTGGAGGGCACGAATGCAAGATTCCTGTCCAACAAAGCAGTGTTTTCCTTCAGTGCGGGGTAACTTCTCCTTGCTTCCTTTTGGTTCCAAGAAGCAGACCCAGAAGCACTCATGCATCGGCCAGGACCGAGCCACAACTGGCCGGATGGTTCAGGAACATTTTGCATTATTAAAATTCATCTTACGCTTATATCCGGGTATGTGTAAGTGTAGGTATAATTTGTTTGAAGGGTGATCCAGATTCTTTATATTGGCAACTAGATGGGCATTGAACGCTTGAGTCGCTACCTACCGAAAAGTTTCGTTTTATAAATGTATTCAGTGAGATTTCGTTACATTTTCAAAGTAACGAATCAATTTTGATTGACAAAATTTTTACTTAAAATTTTTATTCTTGGGGCTCCTGGGTGGCTCCGTTGGTTAAGCGTCCAACTCTTGATTCAGTTCAGGTCATGATTTCACGGTTCATGAGCTCGAGTCCCGAGTCGAGCTCTGTGTTAATGGTGCGGAGCCTGCTTGGGATTCTGTCTCTTCCCCTCCGTCTGCCCCTCCCCTGCTCATGTGCTCTCTCTCTCTCTCTTAAATAAACATTTAAAAAATAATTTAAAAAAATAAAATAAAAATTTTATTCTTTCATTTAATGGACTTTCTGCCTTTTAGTTTTAATAGACAATTTTGAGAATTATAGGAGAAAAGTAAAACTTTGAAAACATTCATGGAGAGTAATTTTTTAAAAATTTTACAGGGGCACCCGGGTGGCTCAGTCGGTTAAGCATCTGACTTCGGTTCAGGTCATGATCTCGAGGTTCGTGGGCTCAAGCCCCGCCTCGGGCTCTGTGCTGACAGCTCAGAGCCTTGAGGCCACTTCAGATTCTGTGTCTCCCCCCCCTTCCACTCCCCCACTTGTGCTCTGTCTTGTTCTGTCTCTCAAAAATAAATAAATGTTAAAAAAATAAAAGAAATAAAGAAATCATAAAAAATTACAATGACATGAATTTGTGTTTCTCACGCAACTACATGGTAATTTTGTATACTTTGAATTTTTTTTTTTCAACGTTTTTTATTTATTTTTGGGACAGAGAGAGACAGAGCATGAAGGGGGGAGGGGCAGAGAGAGAGGGAGACACAGAATCGGAAACAGGCTCCAGGCTCCGAGCCATCAGCCCAGAGCCTGACGCGGGGCTCGAACTCACGGACCGCGAGATCGTGACCTGGCTGAAGTCGGACGCTTAACCGACTGCGCCACCCAGGCGCCCCAATTTTGTATACTTTGAATATAAATATTTTCAAAGATGCTTAGCTCAGTGAATATGAGTCCAAGTATCTGCTGGGAATGGCCAGCCCCTCTGCCCTGACTGGGGGGGCCGTAGGGAAGGTTGCTGAGAAGAATGATCACTGTTGGCCCATGAACTGGCCCAGGACACTCAGAGGCTTGTCACCCCCTCCCCTGTCCTTGAAATGTGGGTTCCTCTTGCTTTCCCTGCTGTGTTCCCAGAGGCTACTCCAAGGATAAAGCTTTGACATAGTGATGCTGTGTTGAGAATACCTGCACGGTATATGTGACTGAACCTAGTTAAATAAACTTAAGATTTGATGGGTGGGTGCAGGGGTCCATTCGTCTTGCTGCTGCCCAAGACAAGCATCGTATGGAAGTTCCCCAGCTTATTAAAACGGCCGCCTACCGGGGCACCTGGGTGGCTCAGTCACTTAAGTGTCTGACTCTTGATTTTGGCTCAGGTCATGATCTCATGGTTCGTGGGTTCGAGCCCTGTGTCAAGCTCTAGGTTGACAGCACAGAACCTGCTTGGGATTCTCTCTCTCTCTCTCTCTGCCCCTCCCCTGCTCATGTTCTCCCTCTCTCTCTCTCTCCAAGTAAATAAATAAACATTAAAAAACAAAATCCTGCCACCTAAAACAAAACCTGGAGTGGCCCGCCTCTTTCTTCCATCTGTCCCCTCCCTCCATGTTTCACATCACACGCGGGAAATTCCCAAGAGGGTTGCAAGCCACCAGGGACCCCTACCCACCCCCCAAGGCCCAGCTCAGCCATCTGGAAATGCCCCCATTCTACTCCCCTACCCTGACAACGTGCAGACTTCCTCCTCTACCTGCCTGCAGCCGTGGGGACACCCCACAGTCAGGCCCAATGCACACAGGGAGCCTTGTCCCCTCTCCCTCCTGTCTGCCTGGCATGCTCTCACTGCTCTGGTCCCTACAAGGAACTGAGAACATTAGCCACCATTTTCCCATTCATTGAGCAAGCGTCACATGCTGAGCATCATAAGAAGCTCGTTAAGAACATTCACGTGATTATTGTAACCGCCCTGTAAAAAGACTGCTTTCCCACCTTCAAGGTGTGAACAGCGCGACTCAGGAACCGGCTCACCCGCCACTTCTCCGGTGAACAAGGGTGGTGACCCACCGTGAAGCGGCCCCTGCCGGCTCCTGTAAATCAGATCAAGAGGGAAAGGCGTGTGGGGCTCGCAATCTGCTTGTGACATGAGGAGCTTTGCTCTGAAATATCCGAGCTGGCGAGTGATGGAGACGAGGCTGTCGGGGACCCGACCCCCCACCCCGTGCTCAGCCGCGCGCTCAGGTCTCTCCCCGGGGGCATCTGTAAAGGGAAGCAGAAGTTTTGAGAGGTCTGTGGAGGTGCTCCTGGGACTCTATAACCGAATTCATGTCTAACCACAAAGGTGTGCGTTTAGCGTCAGTGGAAGGGGGCCACTGCTGGCCAGTGGGAAGAAAGCTGACTCCAGCAGACAAAAAAGTTCAGTATGCCCCGTGCTTCCGAGCTTACTGTTAAGACTCGCGTGATGAGGCTGCAAAATGCATCTAGAACCAGAGTCGGAGGATGGGGCCTGGGAGGAGAACCCAGGAGTCCCCTCTGGCGTCAGGTCAGGCAGCGGCCAACTCAAGAACCGGCTGAAGCAGTATGCGCCTAGGAGGACAGCTTTGCGTGTGTTTGAAGGATGGTTCGAGCAGGAAAATGTGAAGATCCCCCGGGAGAACACCTGACACGACACCAAGTTGTTTATCGGGGTGAGGATCAAGTTTTAGCAAGCGTCAGGGGAAACCAGGGCGACGTGGGTAGCAAAAACGAGAAAGCTGTGTGGGGAAGCCCCGTAGGGGCGTGGTGCTTCCGAAGGCTGTTGGTAAAGCCTGTTCTGTTACTCATTCTTCTTCGGCAGGGAGGGAGCACCTGGACCATTCCTGGGGTGAATCCCTGTGTTGGGTGCTCAGAACCCAGCTGGGAGCAGCGTAGGTGTGCTGGGACAGAGTTGTAAACAAGAAAAGGTCCGTGACTCACACTAGGACAGGGAAGTGCCCAAATCTAGGGGAGAACACAGCAGGTGGCTCGTCCTATTTAAAGTCAGAAAATGCCTTGTCAGGAAAAGGAGGATCCAGATGCCCAGGAGTCTGAGTCTGGTTGCCGGGAACGGCTTTCCAGGCACAGGAACAGCATGTCAGAAGCCCAGGTGTCAGAGGGAAAATGGTACCTTTGAGAGGTGTGTTTTATACACTTTTGATACCCATGTATAAGAAAATAGTATAATGGGGCACCTGAGTGGCTCGGTCGGTTGACCATTCGACTTTTGCTCAGGTCATGATCTCACGGTTCATGGGTTCGAGCCCCACATCAGGCTCTGCGCTGACAGCTCAGAGCCCGGAGCCCACTTCGGATTCTGTGTCTCCCTCTCTCTCTGCCCCTCCCTCGCTCACACTTTGTCTCTCTCTCTCTCTCAAAAAAATAAATAAACGTTAAAAAATCTTTTTTAAATAAGAGGATATTATTATAGTGTCCTCCGTAAGACTAATAATTTCCATACATTTTCTGGCTCCTCTCTCAAAACACCAATTCCGGGGGCACCTAGGTGGCTCAGTCCGTTAAGGGTCCGACTGTTGATTTTGGCTCAGGTCATGATCTTGCGGTGTGTGGGTTCGAGCCCCGCGTCGGGCTCTGTGCTGTCAGCACGGAGCCTGCTTGGGATTCTCTCTCTCCCTCTCCCTCTGCCCCTCCCTCGCTCTCTCCCTCTCTTTCTCTCATAAATAAATGTAAAAAAAAAAAAAAAAAAAAAGACCAACTCTGTAGTTGTAAGAGGCATGGTTGCTATGGAACAATTACCTACTGAACGAATGAATTAGCAACCAAACAAGAGTCTGACGCCCCAGCAAGATGAAATGCATTTCGGAAAAGCAACGTAAACAGTGTGAGATCTCCGTGACCGGTCTGGAAACATACTCCTCAATCTGCCTTTTTTGCCTTTTCCCGTCTTTGTTCCGAAACGTCTCGGCGGTACAATTTTATAGCGTGCTTAGGGCCCTGCCTCTCCTGGGCCACAGTGACTTTTTCTCAATTCACAAAACACCCCGTGCCTTTTAGACGCCAGTGATGCGTAGACACCGCGTGCAAATGAAGACAGTGCATAGACCACCCATAAAGAGCATCAGCTCTGGGATTCGGAAGGCCTGGGTTTTGTCAGCAGCTTACGGGTCGCCACCAGCGCGACTTTGAGCCTCAGAGCTCTGAGTGTCGGCGGGGATCGGGTGCTCAGCTCTCAGGCAGGCTGTGGAGGGAGAAAGCCCCGGAGAAGCATCCAAAAGCCTCACACACGGCGTCTGCCCTCTTCCTTTCCTCGCGCTGTGCCCTGAGCAAGCCCCGCTCACGGAGACGAGGGCCTCGTCGTGGAGGAAAAAGGGAACTATTCAAAAGAAAGAGGAAAAGGAGGCGGGCATCCTTGACACGGCTCACCGGTGGGCTGGCCGTGCCAGCAGCCAGGAGGCTCAGCCAGTTTCTGAAATGGTTTCGAAGGGGCTGGAACGCTTTCCGCCCCAGAGCTGAGTTACGCTCACCCGCTTCCTGCCTGGGCCGTGTTGGCTGCGAGGCTTCCTGAAGGGAGACAGGCCAAAGCACTCAGAGAGCTTCCCGAGGGAGGAAGCCTGACTTCACAGAAGCTGGAGGCCCCGGGAACACTGGACGGCAGAGGGGGTGTGGGGGCCCAGGCCCGGCTGGTGATGCAGGCTCCTGCTGGCGATGGGGACGCGGGACTCCAAGTGGCCTGCCACGTCGGGGCAGGGGCGGGGAGTGTGTGCGCAATAAAGGGCATCGTGTATTCCTTCAGCGCCCCCGTATTCTCGGTCCTCCACTAGGCCCACGTCCTTGGCCGCTTCCTGGGGTGGAGAGGGGTCCCAGCTGTACGCGTGTATTGCATGCACACGGTGTTTCCGGAGCTGAAAGTCCCATAAATTATAACCGTGGCCAACCCACACTGCTTACTCTACGGCGGGCTAAGGGCTTGGCATAGTTGACCATTTAATCCTCTCTTAGCCCTGGAGGCCACCAGCGTTGTCCTCAGGCAAGGAAACAGAGAGGTCGAGTCAGGTAGCCGGAGAGTAAAAGCCACGCGGGGCACGGAGCCCCCTCTGCGAGCCAGAAACGCGCCGGGCCCCCCAGTTCTAGCGTGTGAGCCCGGAGTCGGGCCCTCCGGTTTGCATTCAAACCTCCAAATCAAGCGGGGCCTCTCAGAGAAACGCTGAGTGGTGGGTACCAGGAGCTGGGGGGGGGAGGGTCCCCTGGGGGCTCGGAGCTTGAGTCTGGGCAGCTGGGAAAGTAAGTTCTGGAGGTGGACGGCCGCACCACGGTGACAAACCGCCTAATACCACTGACCCGCTCGCTTCGAAATGGTTAAAAGGGTAAAAAAGTTACCTGAGGTAGATTTTACCACAATAGAAAAAGGTTTTTTTTCACAGGTACAGGGGAATCTAGCGTAGCTCTAGAAATGTTCGCCGCATTGCACAGGCAATGGGTCCTCCTTCATTATAAAAGGAATCATTAGCGATGGAAACTGAGCTATAGATTTTCCGTAGACCGGGAGCCCTCGATATAACCAGTTCCCTGTCTAGCTGAGTCAGTTCTGTTCATGTGTTGGGGGGGGGGGTGTGGTGGAATGTGTTAAGTGAAGCATTCAGGGTCCTACCAACAAAACCACGGGGGAAAATCCGGGCCTCTGAAGGTAACACAACGTGCTCTCATACAATGTGCTGTCCTTTAGCAGCAGGGAATTTTCCAAGTGCTCTAGAGACAGCATCTGGGGAGGGAGAGGACTCTTGAGGGAGTGTCCCCCATTGTGCCTGAATCCTCACGTCCGCCTCTGTGTGGGGGCTGAGGACACTGACAGCCGGGGGGTCAATCGCCTTGCAAGGCGGGGGACAGGAGACTTACGGCCCGGGGCAGAGAGGCCCCTGGTAAGCAGTGAATCACCTCATTTGGAATGGAGAAAAATCCCAAACGTCACCTTAAATGAAGTCACCCGTCATTTCTCGAGGAAATCGAGGTTCCAAGATAGGGTGGGGGGCTGCCCCATGTCACACAGCTCGTTGGCATCTCAGTAAACAATCTTCTTCCTTCTTGCCTTTTCTCTGCCCCTCAACAAATATTTACCAAGGCCCTTCTCTCGGGCGGTGGCGTAGGGAGGTGTGTAGGATTTGAACCGGCCCACGGACCACACGATTCATTCACTATGTGACCTTGGGCAAGTTGCTTAACCTCTCGCCTGCCAGTGTCTCATCCGTAACATGGGGATGTGAGGATTCCAGAACTGGCCTCGCAGGATTCTTACGAGGATCGCCGTGGTGTCACGATGCCCTAACACGGGCACCGGGCGTTCAGCAAGCTCTGTAGCTGTCTGCTGTTGGTCGCTCCCGGGTCCCCACCATGGGACGTGGGACCATGGGACGTGGCACCATGGGACGTGGGAGGCGACGGAAGAGTTGCATCAGCTTTGCGGTTTTGCCGAGGGTCACCCTCACATCTCCAAGCCTCCCGTCCGGGCCTGCGCTCCGCCCGGGGAATACAGACAGAACCAGCTCCGCTCGGGCCACCAGGAAGCCCGCGTCTGGCAAAGACGTTGACAGAAAAAGCATCGTAAGGCAGCAGGGGGGAATATTACACGTGTGTTACTAAGTGAAAAATTATAACGCCCTACGAATTGCCTTCAACAATAGTGTCCTGCTCAGTGTCTTTGCTTCCCGTTGCTGGGCAATAAATTCCCACAAAGTCGAAGGCTTAAAACAACACCCGTATTTATTAGCTCCCAGCTCAGGAGGACAGAGACGTCTGGGTGGAATCTGCTGGGATCTCTTCACTGGGTCTCGCAGACAGGGACTGACATCTGGGCCTCTGAGGAAGAAGCTGTCCCCAGGCTCATTCGGGTTATTGCCAGAACCCAAGTCCCTGTGGCTGTAGGTCTGAGCTTCCTGTTTGTCTGTTGTCCATCACCCACGGCGGCCATCTGCTCCTAACGGCCACCACGTTCCTTCTCTGCCTTCAAACCAGCAATGCCAGATCCAGTCCTTCCCACACTTGGAACCTCTCTGACCTCCCCTTCGGCCACCAACCAGAGGACACTCCCTGCTTTCAGCGGGTTCATGTGATTGGATCGGTCCCGCCTGGGTAATCTTCCTTTTGATGAGCTCAGAGTCTACTGGTTAGTCCCCTCCAGGACAACGACAAGACCTGTTTGGCCCTGTAACTCACCTAGCCACGGGAGTGACGCCTGGTCCTATGCCCAGGCTCTGCCCGGGCTCCAAGGGAGGGGGTCCCTAGGTGTCGCCAGGTTTCATCGTAGGATTCTGCCCACCCACCGCGGTCGGGCTGGGCCAGGTCTTGTGTGGTAACAAGCAAGCATTAGTCCACACCACGGTGGGCTGGGCTGCCACCCTGGGTCCTCTCCACCTCGGGGTGAGCCTGAGAGAACAGCCACCGTCCATCTATGACTCGGGCGGTCCCACAGCAGAGAGGAAGAGTGTCACCCAGCATGGACCGGCTACTGAAGCTTCTGCCCAGAAGTAAAGCCCATCACGTCCTCTTCTGTGCCAACGCACCCAATAACTCACATGGCCACGCACAACTTGAAGGGGGCAGGACGCTCAGTCCCAGCGTGGGTCTGGGAGAGAGGAGCCTGGACGGATTTGGCGCCCAGCACCCATGACAGCCGTAAGTAGTGAGTCATGGAGAGAGAGCAATGGTCGTGAGCGTCGGCGCCTTGCTGGGCACTCGGGTCGGGACTGTGTTAGCCAGAATGCTTCCATCTGCGAGACAGAGAGGAAGCCTCACTGAAGCCAGCGCTAGCAAAACCCGATACTTGGTCCGTAGCCGGAAATGAGCCCAGGCAGCTCACAGAGTCCACCCAGGAATTGCAGGACTCTGCCTCTGGACCCGGATCAGGGATGTAGCTCCGTCCAGACTTTTCCTCCGTCCACCTGCCCGCTCTGCTCATGCACATTCTAGCCACACCTGCCCCTCCGGCGGAGACCCCGGCCCCGGGGCGGGAGACACAGCTGCCGCGGCCACAGTGGAAACTTCGGTGGGATGAGAGAGAGGCTCTCTCCCTGTCCCCGCCCATCGATCCCAGGGAAGCACGTGGGTCCCGTGCCCATCACCCGTGCCCATCACCAGCGCCAGGGCGGCGAGGTAGGAGCTGGCCCAAGACGGAGAGAAAGAGCAAGGCCTATCTAAGCAGAAAAGAAAGGAAAGATAAAGAAAAAGAACAGCCCGGCCCCCACAGCCACCCCAGCTGCTTCATGTTTAATCTTCACGGAAACTCGGCAGTAAATGTTATAAATCCCACGCGTCAGAGGCAGACGAGGGATGACAAGATTTGCACACATAATGCCATTTGTTCACATCATTGCAGAAGTGAGACTGAAAGTCTGTATTACTCCAAAGCCTCTGCTCTTTCCGCTGAGCCAACCGGGACTCTCCTTAAAAGACTCCTTCTGAGTCCCTTCTGCATAAACAGGCCCGGGGAAAACATCTGGGAGAACTCGTCCGGTACACTGGATCCCATTAAAATTTGATTCCGTGTCTTGGAGGCTTATAGAGGGGCCTGTTGTCTAAAACATGGGATTCTTTTTATACTCACTGCCCAAAAGCCAAGCCCTGCCTTAGTGTTTGTCTTCATTCCTTCACTCGGGACCATGTGGGCCAACTTTCCTCTCGGGTTTGCCAAGATCACCAGTAACACGCTCAAAAACACATCACCTAAACAGGGGGACAAGTGTTGCTTTTAATCAAAGGAAAACTGACATCAACAGGAACGCTGGGGGTAACGTTCTGGCTAGTCGTTCAACCTACCCCCACCTCAAATACCTCCTGGCTGCCACTGCCGGGTCAGGGCAGCACGGGCGTCCCCGGATCCTGGCTTCTGACCTCAGAACGCAGGCAGGCAGCGCGGAGACCCAGAGGTGGCCCCTTTGCCAGAGAAGTGGCCTCCAACGCTAGCCTCTGAAGTTAGCATCTCAGACTCTGTTTTCTGAAGAAGCTGTCCCTGGGCACTTCCTTTTGGACGCGAGGCAACGGGGATTTGAGAACGGCCACGGCCATTTCAACCTCGGCTGCCGTCGCAGACACAGGACAGGAACATAGGGAACATTCGGGAAAGGCGTGATTCTGCATCAGAGCCAAGTAACAAGGGGGCAGGAAAACAGCGAGTTGGCTCAGGAATCTCCCATAAGCCCTGGGGCCAGGAACAAAGAGCATTCTCCTGGTTATTACTTGCATCACTTATCGGAATCTGCCAGTCTGAACAGCAAGAAGGAAAAGGTTACATCCTTTTTATCTAGAAGTGCTAAAAAAGGGGCCCCAGGCTATCAAGGTGCTAGGTCACAAGACAAGCGAGGGCAGGGTCGGCTACCAGCTCCAGCCTTTCTTTAGTAGTCAGGCGCAGTCGTTACATCTCTGGACAGGGATGACGTACCATGTGTCCTGCACTCTATCGGCAGCCACTTTGTGACCACGCGGGGGCCTGGCTTCAGGATGGAGCAGACGATATGCATGTCAGAAAAGGTTTAACCAAAGAGGCAGAAGAAAGACATAGTAAGGGATTCACTATAAAGAATTGGCTGACACACTTGTGGAGGCCAGACAAGAAAGTCCAAAAGGGGTAGGGCAGGCCATCAGGAAAGGCAAAGAGGAACTCACAGGATGGGCTGAGGCTGCTCCACAGGCAGAAATTGTTCTTCTTCAGGAAAGTTCTTCTTCATTTTCCATTCTACTCTTGATATCATTCAACTGATTGCATCAGGGCCACCCAGAATATCTCGGACAATGTCCCTTCCTTAAAGCCGACTGATTATGGACTTTAATCACATCCACATATATCTTCATGGAGACACCTGGTTTTGTGTTTACCTGAATAACCGGGAACAGTAGCCTCAAGAAGCTGACCCATCAGAAGGCCATCATAGTGTGGAATAGGGAGGCAGGAAAAGATGATTTCTTAAAGACGTCATTGAGTCCCTAGATCAAACCATTCCTGAGCTCCATACTACCATCGCACTTTCCAGGTACACTTTCCAGAAATTTAGCCTTTGGCTTCTCAAGCTGTGTCTTCTGTAACGTGCCACCTACAGTCCTAACTGACCCAAGAGGGACCCAAAATAAGGAGGTGACAGCCTCATTTTGATCAAACTTCTCAAGAAGGGCTGCTCCAGTCTGCGTCCCAGATGGTATGAAACCCAGTGACACACACCAGGGTGAATAAAGGGGTGGTCGTCTCCACCTGGAGGAAGATGCTTACCGAACACGTGCTCCGTGTTGGCCCCAGGCCCCACGCTGTGGACATAAAGCACAGGGGACACTTGCTCTGCCCACGGGGGATGGGTAAGCAGACAGACAGCAGCCAGAGTGGACAATGCCGTGGCAGAGCAGGGGAGGGTGATGGGTCTGTGGGAGATGGTCGGGCAGAGGGGACCCAGTCCAGCCTCTGTGGGTCAAGGCAGGCTTCCTGGAGAAAGCGGCATTTCAGCTGTGAACGAAAGGGTGAGAAGTAGCAAACCCGGGACACTAGGTGAGGGAACGGTGTTCCAAGAAGAGGGAACAGCATATTTGAAAGATAAGGCCACTTGGGTATGGTGACTACAGACCCTTGTGACTACTAATGCTGTGTGGTTTGGAGTAAGTCACTCGGCTTCTCTGGGCCTCGGTGCCCTCAAATGACGACGGTAAAATACATGCACTGACTTTTGCCCTGGCCTCAGAGCAAGGCAGCACTTCCAGAGTTAGTTATCATCATCGCCACCAGGAAGAGACTGGAGAGGTGGCCGGAGACCTCAGACGGTCTTCCAGGCCTCGGGGAACCAGGGGAGCCCTTGAAACGGGCTGGCGAGAGAGGGTTTCTGCTCCAGGCAGAAAGATGTTAATCATGATGCGATTGTGGGAAAAGATCCGGAAGCCACTTCCGCGGGAGACGTTTGCTCTGAAAGAGAGCCGACTCTGTCTGGAGGGGCAAGGATGGGTGCTTGAGCACAGACTGAAGAACAGGGGTGGCCTTAGGATGGGGTCAGGGCTGTTCTGCGGAAGAAGGGAAAGCAGTTTTAAGCCAAAGATGGCGGCACAAGGGAGTCATCACAACTCACCTCCCCCTTGGGGAAAATCTGCATCAGCCAGAGCTGCCCCGAGCCTGGAGAGTGGCCCCAGCAGGCAATGAGTTCCCCATCCAGGGAGGTATGCAAGCAGACTCTGGAGGCGACTTGACAGGAAGGGGGTGAAGGTGAGCTCAGCATCTGGAGCTCAGGGTGCAGGAGAAGCTTCTGATCTGCCCGAGGGGCCCCATCCACAACCGCTCGCTCACCGCGTCCCGGGTGAGACAAGGCCGGATCTCCTAGCGACATGTTTATCTGGACTTCAAACGCACTGACGACTCCTGTCTTCCAGCACACCGTCCTCTCCACCTGAATGGTCCAAGGACTTGTTTGGGTGCCTGGGCTTGTTTTTCTTCCCTGCTCTGAATCTGAAGCTCATTCGATGGACCCATCCAGAAGCCCTGGAGCCTTTCAAAGCAGGCCTGGCGTCCCTGGCTGGGCCCGCTGGTCTGCCAGGGAGGCCCACGCCGTAGGCACTCCATGCGGGGAGTGAGGGACTCCTTCATCCAGAAGAAAACCACCTCTCTGTTTGCTGCCTGCCCAGCTCCAAACCCACACAGTCCTGTCCTGTCCTGTCCGGGAGGGTGCCCAAAAGACTGTCCCCAGGTCATGTCGGTAAAAGTGGTGAGAGAATCCACTCTCATTTGCAAAACAGGAAGGCGTGGCTGTGATCCCAGCCCAGGGCTTTCACACCGGAAAGCTAGATAAACAAGACCTCGGGCCTGGAAGGGACTGGGGTGGCGCTACTCTGTGTATGGACAGGGGATGCCCGGGTACTGGGTCAGGATGGGATTTCTCGGGGCGGATGCCGCAGGGAGAGGCTGGGGCGGGACACCACACTCCTTTGTACCCTCCCTTGCAGCCCGAGAGCCCTGGGAGGCCTACAGACACAGGCCCGGGTTCCTCATGAGCCTTGTGACCTCAACCAGTTTCATGTCCCCCGAGACCTCTGTTTCTTCGTCTGGGAAATGGGAATGACCCCACCCACTTGAGGGACTTTCCGCGGGGCTCATGGCACTTGTGACAACAGCCGGGATAGCTGTCACAGAAACGGTGTGCAGTGATGCTCGGTGTCGAGTAGGTACCTTCCTCTCTCTGACAACTCCTCTCCTCCTCTCCTTGCCTGTTCTCTGGTCCCCCTTGGGCAGCCCAAGGGCCTCAAGTCCATCTCTGACCGCGAGGATCTTGCTTCCCGCAGGAGGACAGGGCACAAAGTCCTGCCTGGACCCATTTGCTTCCAGCTTTGCCACCTCGGGCCAGTTGCTGGAATCCTCTGAGCCTCAGTTTTCCCACCTGGAAGATGGGACTGTTTTCGGCGCCCGCGCCCCCACAGGGACACTCGTGTGCGTAGAGACAGTGACATTAGCTCAGCCAGTGACACTAGGTCTGTGTCCTTTATTCCTCACCGTGGGCCTCTGAGCTAGGCGCTCCTGTCGTCCTCTGTGTCGTCCTCATTTCACAGACAACGAGAGGGAGGCAAGAGCCAAAACACCTGCCCAAGGGCGTCACCGGAAGTGGGCCCCTCTCTGAGGGGAGAGCTCATCCTTAACCGGGTCTCCGTACAGGAGCGTCACCCGTAGAGCCTTGTCACTAAAGGAGCCACTGCACATTCGGAGAAACCACGCTTCCCGAGGGTCTACTGTGTACCGAGGCCTGAGCCGGGGGCTTGAAGTGCTCCCGGCTTGCGGGTGCTCACACATCCCCCCAACCACAGGCACAGAAAGAGCCCGTCTTGCAGACACAGAGGCGCAGCCACTCCAAGGGTAAGTGACCCCCTAGGCTTCCTCTGGGCGGTCAGTGGTGGCTGGACACATCGACACCGGGCTGCCTGGCCCCAAGCCCCTGCATCACTGGTGCTCAATCCCTCACCTCCGGCCCCTCTCCCTCCCCCGGCTCTGCTCTGGTTTAACAACAGGGTCCCCACCCCAACTGCGAGCCCGAATGCCCACCCCTCACCCCGAGGGAAACTCCATCCTTGTCTTCCTGTGCTCCCCCACCCCCTCACCAACCGGCCCTGCCTTTTCAGGAGCTCCCCTGCCAGCAGAGAAGGTGTGGGAGAGGAAGGGCCCCCCCCACCCCCATCCTTTCCAGGTGTCCCCAGGCGGGCCGCTCCTCTCACAAGGCGGTGGCGGGGGGGGGGGGGGGGGGGGGGGCTTCAGGTCTGAAAGGATCCAGTGTCCAGGGCCAGGTGGGCGTGCTCCGTGGCCTTGGCGGGGGCCCACAGGAAGCGGAGGAGGTGTGGAGGACCACCCCCAAGCCGCCGCTTAAAGGGGCGCCTGCCGGCCACAGGGGCGCAGTGAGGCTGCCTTAGCACCATGACGCCCGGGCTGCTCCCACTGCTGCTGCTGCTTCTGGCCGGACCCCCCGCGGCACAGCCCGCTCCCCCGACCTGCTACTCCAGGATGCTGAGCCTGAGCCGGGAGGTCACTGGGGACGCCCGGCGCCTGCAGGCCATGGAGCCCTCGGTGAGTCCCCACCTGCCCTCCGCCCCGCCAGGAGGCTCTGTGCAGACCCAGTCTCCCAAAACGTGCCTTTGGGCCAGGAAAACACACACACACACAAACACACACACACACACACACACACACACACACGCTCTTTTTTTTTCTTTTCTGGTCAATGTTTATCTCAAGGGTTTGCATTTTATTCCCATCCTACTAAGTAAGATAACAGTGGTTTGCATCTCTTTTGTTTTGACTAGAAGGGAAATCTATCCAAGACCTCACAAGGTCTTTGTTTGTAACTTGCCAGCAACACTGAGAGGATCTGTTGTAAAATGAAATAAAAGTTCCCCGAGGAGCCTAGAGCTCCGGAGTTGAGGAGGAACACAGAACTAAGCTCATTGCCCTCACCGAGCCTGGCGATGGTGAGCGTGGGCTGAGGGGGTGACCCCCAGAACGGGTCCCTGCTGCAGGACCCTGGGCAAAGCGCTCGGCCCCTGAATCTCAGTGTGATGGGCTGTGGAGGGGAGGGGGGGGGCGGGTAGAGAGCCCACGACCCTCTTCAGACGCTGGGAGGGTAAAGGCGTGAATGAGACAGGCTTGCGCAGTGCCCGGGGCGGGGGTCGCCCCAGAACGTTAGTGCTGTTATCACTGCTGTTTCAACAGGCAGACCCAGGGCACGGTGGGGGCAGGAGGTTCCAGAAGAGCTGCCCAGAGCTAGAACCCGGGCCCCCTGACCGCTTGTCCGGTAGAGAAACAAATGAAACCTCATTAAGAGCTTTGAAAAAATATAAAGTGTCTCTTCACCCAGCGTAAACACTTCAAACAAAATGTAATGTTTCTCAGATGTGGGATTATGATAACCTTGACACCTTTTATTTTTATTTTTATTTTATTTTATTTTATTTTAAAACTTAAATAATGTGTATTTTTTCCCTAGTTATAAAAGGCATATATAGTAGATTCCCCCTTATCCGTGGATTTGCTTTGCGGGGTTTCAGTTACCTGCGGTCAACCGCGGTCAGCCGCGGCCCCAGAGCAGACGATCCCCCTTCCGACGTATGGTCAGAGGGTCAGTCTATTCTAGTATGTTGTTGTCATTGTTCTTTCATTAGTAGTAACTGTTGATCTCTCACTGAGCCTAATTTATAAATTAAACTTTATCTGGGCTCGTACTTATGTATTGGAAAAAAAATATGATCTATAGGGTTCAGTACTATTTACGGTTTTGTGCACCCACAGGGGTGTTGGCATATATCTCCCACGTATAAGTGGGGCCGGGGGGGAATACTGTGCTTTATAGAACAGTTGGAAAAAGCACAAAGGACAGAGAAGAAAATAAATATCACTTGCCATTCTGCCACTAGCGGTAACAACTGCCCTAACATTCTCGTGGATAGTATTACAGCTTTCTGACCATGCATAGGTAATCAAATCCATGCACGCGCGTGCACACGTGTGGGTGTGTGTGTGTGTAAAATCAGATCAAGGAAGGTGTGTATGGGGTTGTATGGCTGTTGGGAGGGTGGCAGGGAGCCTTCTGTGACCAGCCGATGTTGTGTGCCCGTGGGCATCATGGTAACCCGTATCCCTTCCCGCAGGAGGCGTGTGTGAGGTACCTGCCCAGGCTATACCTGGATATACACGTAAGAGGGTCTTCCTGCCTGGGGGAGGCATGGGGTGGGGAGAGAGCCTGTGCAGAAGGGCGCAGGGGCCCGCAACTCCTGTCCCTCTGGCTGCTGACTCCTCCGTGACCCTACCCCTGCTGTCTGCTCCCAGAACTACTGCGTGCTGGCCAAGATGCGGGACTTTGTGGCTTCGCCCCAGTGCTGGAAAGTGGCCCAGGTGGATGCCTTGAAGGACAAAGTGCGGAAACTGTACACCATCATGAACTCCTTCTGCAGGAGAGTAGGTGGCACTATTGAAAATTCCTTCTCTGCTTGTGATCAGCCAAGATGCTCAGCCCAGGGCTCTTAGAAGAGGAGGGCGGGGGACGGGGGTGCTCCGGAGATGAGGAGAAAGGAGGAGAAACGTTTATGGGGTGCTTTCAGTTCACAAAGCCCTTCCTCTACCATCGCCACCCTTGGTAAGTGACGGGCACTCAGGACAAGGCAGTCCCCTCCATGAGTCACATTGGTATGGGGACAACATCCAGGGCCGTATGCTAAACCTATGAGACAGACTCGGCCAGGAGCCAAAAGGGGCAGGGATGGGAAGAGAAGGCTATGAATTCGGGGAGCTCCGAGCACTGGGGTCAGAGGAGACTTTCCAGAAGAGGGGCTTCAGATGCTCTGTGATAGGAGGCTTCTGGTAGGAGAGGGGAAGGAGGCAGAAAAATGCAGAAAACGTAGAACACTAAAGCCTGAGCACTAGACGTAGAAAGCAGAGTCGTGTGATCCCCGGGGGCACAGGCTTCCGCATCAGACAGACCTGAGCTCGGGTCCGTCTTCCTGCTTCCCAGATGGGAGCCACTCGTCCCTGCTCTCAGCCACACATTCCCCATTTGTGAACCAGAGACACAATGATGCCCACCTCACGCCATCATTGGAAGGATACTGGTAATGACGACTCCCCGACCATGGGTGCGGGTCGCTATAGGAACTCCATTGGTCCTAAGACGTTAGCGAAGTGATCACTCAAAGAATTCCTAGCACCAGGCCTGGGCCCAGGGTAAGTTCTCAGGATACATGATTAGCTATTTGGTTCCATTTGTTCGTGAATCAAAGATTTGCCATGGATTTCCTCCCCACTCGCATTTCCGTCCTCATTCCCCTCTGCCCTTGGTCTGTGGGGTGGGGTGGGGGAAGACAGGGAGAAGGTACAATTATAATACAGGATTATTTATATTTCTAATGCAGTATTATATCATGTTCTTTGGGAGCGTGAAGACGTGGCCGGTTCTCCTTGGGAGAATAAGGGACGGGAAGTTTTCACACAAAAAGAAATAACCGAACAGCCTTTGAAGATAACCAGGAGTCCTACTGTCGTGCATGAGCTCTGGGGCCACATTCGGTAACATTCTTGCTCATTGCACATCTTTTTCAGGATTTGGTGTTCCTCTCCGATGACTGCGATGCCTTGGAATACCCAGTCCCAGTGACCACGGTCCTGCCAGGCCGTCAGAGATAGGACAATCCAGAAAGAGAGCCCAAGGGGACCACAGTTATGTCAGCTGCCCAGACTCGGTGGGCTAAAGCCAGGCGCCCTGGCAGGTCTCTCTGTCACTGTAGTATCAGAAACTGTCACGTCTCTCCACCTGCTGGAAAGCAAGGTGCGTGCGCCTCCCCCAGAACCTACCTTGAAGACAGAAGTCTTGCTTTCATTTCCGCCTGGTTTTGTCTTGGCAGGATGGTTAGATGCACAAGGATGTGTATTTGATCACTGAGAAGGAAAGGGGAAACCAGCTTCTCTTGTATGAACGTCTAGCTTGAGAGCAAGCAAAACAGTAGGTTTGTATTACTGCTTTAATGTAGTACCAGTAACATTTTTCCTTCTTGATAGGTATCTGCGTACATGTAGCCAATCTTCTATTTCTTACCCTCTCCCACCATCAACTTTCATTTTTAAAGAAATTTCACTGCCAAATAAAGTGTATCTGCAAGGTTCATAATCACATAGTGCTGATGGGGACCACTTTTTCTTTCAAAGGTGATGAAAATCAAATAGACACTATCTTCACCGGGAGAAACACGTGTCCTGCAGTATTTGTCCAAGGTGGACATGAAATTGTTTGTTTCGCGGACTTTCTGAAAGTTGCCGCTCTTCGCGAGGTGCACTGTTCTCCCTCTTTCCATCAAGCATAGTGTTTCTGGGTCTGTTTCAATCCACCTGCATGAATGTCTGTCCTTAAAGCATTGAGACACGCCCACCATATACATTTGGGGGCAGACTGTACCTTGTATCATACCCACAGGTAGTGCAACGTCTGGCACTTACACAAACACCAGGTCATTGGGTCCTTGATTGCTGCACCAGCAAGAAAAATAAACACGTGAGATTACACGAGACTCAAAAGCTTCTGCACAGCACCAGAAACCATCAACAAAATGAAAGGCACTTATGGGATTGGGAGAAGATATTTGCAAACCATGTATCTGATAAGGGGTTAATATTCAAACTGAGGAAGGGACTTCTGTAACTCAATGGCAAAACAAAAACAAAAACAAAAACAAAACGTGAACAAGTAATCCAATTTCAAAAATGGACAAGGGACCTGAATAGACACTTCTCCAAAGGGACATAAAATGGCCAAAACGAACCTGAAAATATGCTCACCATCACGAGTTATCAGGGAAATTCAACTCAAAACCAAAGGAGACATCACCTCATACCTCTTAGGGTGGTTTTTACCAAAAAGACAACAGGGAAGGATTGGTGGGGATGTAGAGAAAGCAGAACCTTGTACACTGTTGGTGGGAGCGTAAATGGGTGCAGCCATTAGGGAAAACAGTATCGAGGTTCCTAAAAAAATTAAAAGTAGACCTACCAGGCGACCCAGCGATCCCAGGATATATAGCTGAAAGAAATAAAATCAATATCTTGAAGAGATATCTGCACCATGCTGACTATAGCAAATTCACTATAGCCAAGATACAGAAACAACCTAAGTGTCCATCCATGGATGAATGCCTGAAAATGTGATGTGTGTATGTATGTATATGTACACACACACACACACACACACACACACACACACACACACTGAAATACTATCCAGCCATGAGAAAGGAAGGAAACTTTCCATTTGCAGCAACATGGATAGACCTTGACTTGAGGGCATTACGCTAAGAGAAATTAACCAGATAGACAAAGACAAATACTGTGTGATCTCACTTATATATGAACTTTTTTGGGAAAGGGGGAGACTGAATTCATAGAGTAGAATGGTAGTTACCAGGCCCTGGGGCCAGGGGGTAGATGGGGGAGATGTTGGTACAAGGCTTCAGTTACAAGATGAATGAGCTCTGGGGCATCTAATGCACAGCCTAGTGACCCTAGCTAATAATACTATATTGCATACTTGAACTTCGCTAAGAGTAGGACTTAAGTATTCACACACACACACACACACACACACACACACACACACAGACACAAAGTAATTCTGTCAGGTGATGGATGTGTTAATTAACTGAATTGTAAATATTTTACAAAGTATAACAGATATCAAGTCACCATATTATATATTTTATTTTATTTTATTTTATTTTATTTTATTTTATTTTTATGTAGACAAGAAGTCTGAGCGATGGCACAGAGTACTAGCAACAGGGCTTGAACAAAGCAGGGATTTTTCACTCTATTTATTTATTTATTTATTTGGAAGAGAGTGAGAGGGAGCAGAGGAGAGGAGCAGAGGGAGAGAGAGAGAATCCCAAGCAGGCTCCATGCTGAGCGGGACTCGATCCCACAACCCTGAGATCATGACCTGGGCCAAAACTGAGAGTCAGATGTTGGACTGACTGAGCCACCCAGGCACCCCTCTATCTTATATATTTTAAATACATACAGTTTTATTTGTCAGTTACACCTCAATAAAGCTGAAGAAACAAAACAAAAGAAAGAAAATCCACTTTCCTTACAAGGACACCAATTATTGGATTAGGGCCCACCATAGTGGAGGATAACCTCATCTTAATTTGACAATATCTGTAAGACCCTGTTTCCAAATAAGGTCACAGTCACACATTTGAGGGGTTAGGGCCTCAACGTATATCTTTGAGAGATAGGTTTCAACCTACGATAACCATTCTTTTAAGAGAGAACCCCTTCACAGAAGAAAATCATGCAACTATATCCCTGTCACCACCGCCACCATCTACCACTTCCTGACAGATACCCAGTATTGATGCATGGCGCCATGCACCCTGCACACGCTTACCAGCTGAACCTTCACAACGATGTCACCCCTGGTTGGGTGTCATCCACCCAGATTTACAGCGGAGGAAACACACTCAGGTTCAAAGGTGATGTGATTTCCCCTGACAGCTGGCAAGTGGTGACGGAGGCATTCCAGACAAATAGCCAAGTGCTAGAAGCCTTCATTTCATGGCTCTACTAACCCTTTGCTATTTCTAAGTAGCAAAATAAGCCGTTGAAGACAAGGACTAATTTACGCATTTTAGACATTCATTTGTTTGCTTATGTCTTCAATGTTTATCGAGTGCTTATTTATAAACTCAGCAAATATTGAGATGAAAAGTAAAGAATTCTTCCCCTTTGATTAGCAGAGGAGACCTTTGCAAAATCTAGGAAGATGGCAGAGAAAAGAGTAAATAATTCTGCCTGAGATGGGGCAGAAAGGTTTCTGTAGGGTTCAGAAAGTAAGCAGGCTCTTGAAATATGACTGGGAGCTTGTTATGCGGAAAGAAAGACGTAGCACAGCCAAAGGCGAGAATGGAGTTGGAGTCAGATGGTTCCAACCCCAACGTGTGGTTGGGGAAGATGAGAAATAAAGCCGAAGACGCTGTGGGGTCAGAATAGAAATGACTTTCATTATGGGGAGGTCTTCCAGGGACACTTCGGCGGGGTGTCTATCCCACACCAGTTGTATAACCAGGGTCATGTAAGGAGAATTCCTTTCAAGGTGGAGAGACTGGAACCCAGTGGTTGGGAGTTATCAATTCCAGAAGGGATCCTTTTGCTTTGGATTTCAAAAATAGCAAATCAAGGACACTGCTACTCCCACTGTGCGCCAGCCCAACGCCAAGCCAGATATTAGGGCACTGTCCTTCTCCTTCTTTCTCCACAGCCAACTGGTCAACCCGATCTTCTCCACAGCTCTTGACTTCTCCATTTCCTCTTTACCACCTCAGCATCAGTTCAGAACCTTCTAAGAACACGACACGCAGCCTTTGCTCAAGACTCAGACCGCTGTCGGGTCTCATCCATTATGGGCTCTTTGGGTCCCAGGTCAGAGTCTGGCTGTCACTGGCCCTTTCCCCTGAGGCTTCCCTATCAGAAGAGATTTTTTCCTCATGGACTTGTTAATGGTTATGGCTGTGAAAGGAGATTCTGAATGGAGTAAGCATGGCTCAGAGAGTCACCCAAAATAGAGTCGGGAGGGAGTCGAGAGGATATTGAGGAAGCAGGGCGTATTCACCTCTCCTGTTTGAATTCTCGGAACACCGCGAACTTTTGACTTTGGTCAGTCGCAAGCTCCACCACCTCCTGGAACGCATCCTTCTACTTTGGACGCCTGCTAGCCAAATAGTCCAACGTGTGCTAGATGGTCAGTTTAAAGACTGCCAGCACCAATCATAATTCTTTCAAAACAACTTATGTAACCTGGTGGGTATTGCCTTCCTAAGCCCGCACTACCCCCTCATGGCAGCACACTTGCCGTGTCTGTTGACTCTCTCTCCTGGATTGCAATCCCTAAAACCCCAAATAAACGCTTCTGGTTGTTTTACAGCCTCAGCATCTTGGTGGACAGAGCCCGTGTGCTGTTTCCTCAATTGACTTCACTCACCTGGGGAAACAAAGCAGAGCCGCTCTTGTGTTGGCTGTGTGTCAGTAGGCAGTTTACTCAGCCTCTTTGTGCCTTGGTTTTCCATTCTGTGAAATGGGAATGACGTTAATAATACCTTCATAGGCTTGTTTAGGGGATAATGCAAATTCACGCTTTCAAAGCACTTATCTGGCCCCTGGTAAGGTTTCTACTTACTTCTAATTAGCCCTAATAGCATCAAAAGCAAATACAGGGGCACCTGGGTGGCTCAGTCAGCTAAGCATCTGACTTTGGCTTGGGTCATGATCTCATGGCTTGTGAGTTTGAGTCCCGAGTCGGGCTCTGTGCTAACAGTGTGGATCCTGCTTGGGATTCTCTCTCTCTCCCTCTCTCTGTCCCTCCCCCACTCACTCTTTCTCTCTCTCTCTCAGAAATAAACTTTTAAAAAAAGCAAATACAGTCACTGCTTAAGAACTTATGAACTTCTGAAACAATTTTAGAAACGTAAAAACCGACGAACTTTTGCTCATCAGAGTACTTTGCAGTGCGAAAGTCTGAGTACTCCCTCTCCCAAGAAGAAACCACAGTTTCTGATGAACGCTTCTCCTAGCCCCCCTCCCAGACCACACCAGTGGTGTCCTGACTTCCCCCTCCCTACCTCCAAGTCCCTCTGCCACAAGCCAGAGTGGTGTTTATGAAGTACAAAACCTACTTCCATTATTCTGGGTGCCCCCCCAGTGGCCCCCCATAAGGTACTCCTGATCCTGATCTTCTCTGGCCTCACCCACTGCTCTTCTGCACCACCCCCTGGTACACACACACACACACACACACGCGCGCGCGCGCGCGCGCACACACGTTTCCTTAGGTTTTGCGCCTCAGCGTTTCCCAAATGCTGCAAATCTTTTCAGACGCTGAGCTGTCTTGCAAACCTGTAGAATTCTTCCATCCACTCAAATGCAACTTCTATGGAGCCCTGGTTGGAAGGAGCAACTTGTTTCCGCACGACATCTCGCGCGTGCAATTATTTTATGCTTTCATATTCATCACGATCGCCATCGGGCTCCAGCCAGTTGCCCACTTCCTCTTCCTTGTCGTGCTTTCCTTACTTAGGAGCCCGGGACCCCGCCCCCGGGTTCTCTTCCCTCCCATCTCACCGGCCCCCTCTTCCGTCTCCTTTGGGGCTTCCCCTCTCCTCCTCTTTACTCTGAGGCCGTGAGATCCAGACTCAGCCCCCATCCTTCCCTCTCCTTCGTCTGCTCTCACTATCTTGGGGACCATCCTGGTGTCACGGCTGTAGACGCCATCTTTACGCTGGAACCAAGAAGCCTGGAATCAAATTTGGCCCTTCTCTGTCTCAATCGACATCCGATGCATCAAAACTCCCGCTCTCTCTGACTTCCAAATAGACCCAGAATCTGACCACTTCCACTTCTAGCAACCTGGCCCAAAGTCACTCCCATTTATGTCCTATCGCAATAGCTGCTTCCCCCCAATAGCCTCATCGAGCTTCTTGGCACGTCGGCCAGAGTGGTCCATTAACATGCAAGTGGCCTTACACCCTTCTTCCGCTCAGGACCCCTCGCTGGTTCCCCATTTCACTCGGGGTAAAGGCCGAAGTCCTGACAAAGGTCACGGGACCCTTCATCAGCTGCCCCCACCCCCTCCGTTGTCTCTCTGGCCTCATCTCCCCTCTGCCAGTGTGGCCTTCAAATGACTTGCGGGCTTTCAATTTGTCCTCACTTTCCTGGCCTCAGCTGGAAAACAGTCAGAGTGCCCGCCCCAGAAGACAGTGCTGAGGACTCAGTAAAGTAAGTCACGTAAAGTGCTGAGCACAATCCTGACATTTAGCAAATACTCAGTAAGGCAGCTGTTATTACTATTATCCTCCTTTCGTCCTGGTCATGATGAACATCACATCCTAGGGGGAAAGGGGGTTGGTACAGACGCAAACTGTGGAGCGCTTCTCCCTTCCATCGACGTGCCTTCTGATTCTGCACGTTCACCTGTGATTTATTGTCCCCCCCCCACCCCGACCCCATTGTCCTTGCACTACCTGAACAAGCAAATCTGAGCAGGTAACGCACCCACGGACAGCTCATCAGCGGTTCCCCACCGCCCTTGGGATAAAATCCAGTTTTCTTACCTCTAATTCATTCCTTGAACATTGCGGTCTGACTTCTCACCATCACACCCACAGAACCACTCCTATAAAGCACCCATGGGGCGCCTGGGTGGCTCTGTCGGTTAAGCACCCCGACTTCGGCACAGGCCATGATCTCACGGTCCGTGAGTTCGAGCCCCATGTCGGGCTCTGTGCTGACAGCTCGGAGCCTGGAGTCTGCTTCGGATTCTGTGTCTCCCTCTCTCTCTGCCCCTCCCCTGCTTGCACTCTGTCTCTGTCTCTGTCTCTCTCTCAAAAAATAAATAAAGCTTAAAAAAAATTTAAAACATCTGTGAGCTCCATGCTGTCAAATCCAAGGTCACTTTTTCTTCCTTTTCTCGAAATTCCAGTTAGTCAACATCCACTGTGACGCTGGTTTCAGGCATGCAATGTAGTGATTCAACCCTTCCACACCTCACCCAGAGCTCATCTGGACAGGTGCCCTCCCTGGTCCCCATCACCTGTTTCACCCATCCCCCCACTCCCCTCCCCTCTGCTGACCATCAGTTTGTCCTCTGGGGCTAAGAGTCTGTTCCTTGGTTTGCCCCTCTCTCTGCTTGGCTGTTCTGTTTCTTAAATTCCACATAGGAGTGAAATCACGTGTTTGTCTCTCTCTGACTTACTTCTCTTAGCATAACACTCGCCAGCTCCATCCACGTCATTGCAAACGGCGGGATCTCATTCTCTTTTACGGCTGAGCAATATTCCACTGCAAACCTCCACCACGGCCTCTATCCGTTCATCAGTCGGTGGACACTTGAGCTGTCTCCATAGTCTGGCCACTGCAGATAGTGCTGCTGTAAACACGGGTCTCTTTAAATTACTCTTGTCGTACTCTTTGGGTGAGTAGTGTGGCTCCCGGATCACAGGGTAATTCTCTGTCTGGCTTTTTGAGAAGCCTCCAGACCGTTCTCCAGAGCGGCTGCGCCAGTTTGCACTCCCACCAACGGCGCCCCAGGGCTCCCCTTTCTCCGCACCCTCGCCCCCTCGCCGACACCTGTCGTTCCCTGCGTTGCTTCCAGCCGTTCTGACAGGTGTGAGGCGATCACTTCTGTCTCACCTTCACTCATCTCTGTGTCTGTCCGGATGGCTGCACCGCACACTTCCCTGGCTTTGCACTCTCCTCTGGTTGACTGTCTCCTTCTCCTCCGCTCGTGTTTTTGTCCCGGACCGGCGCCCCTCCCTGCACTTCCTCCCCGGTTCTCATCTGCCCCTGCCACTTTGTCAGCATGTTTACGGCACCCAAACCCACGTCTCCCTCCCTCCGCTCAGACTTCCCCTTGAGGCTCAGACTAATTTCCCCAACTACTCTGTTATCTGAAATCTCCCACATGGCCCAGAATTAGCTTGTCACCTTTCCTTCCACTTGCCCGTGGGCTCTTCTTGTCTCAATAACATGGTCCCGTCCTGCACCATTTGGTTCCACCCAGACCGCAGGCTGGTAAGCTTCCGCACCCAATTCCAAGGTGCATGTGTTGTGTGGGGGGAGAGTTCACACCAACGAGCAGTTCTCTGACATCAGCCCCGGGGGTGGGGGTGATGTCACAATTCAATCGAATTCTAACATAAATTCTGTTCTCTCTGCCTGACTGCCTGCAGGGATATCGGCCTTGCCCTGCCCTCAGGCCAGGACCTACACCTCTGACTCTCCTGTTCTCAGTCCTTTGGACTCAGGCTAGAACTACACCACCAGCTTCCCAGGGTCTCCAGCTAGACAACAGATTAGGAGACTTCTCAGTCCTAATCACCTGGTGAGCCATTTCCTGATAATAAAACTCTTTACAGGGGCTTTGGGGTGGCTCAGTCTGTTAAGCATCTGACTTCAGCTCCGGTCATGATCCCGCAGTTCGTGGGTTCGAGCCCTGCATCGGGCTCTGTGCTGACAGCTTAGAGCCTGGAGCCTCGTTCCGATTCTGCGTCTCCCTCTTCTCTCTCTCTGCCCCTTCCCTGCTCACACGATGTGTGTCTCTCTCTCCCAAAAATAGATAAACATTAAAAAAAAAAAAATACGCTGGAGAAGCCTGACCATGTCCTGTGAACCTGCGTTCATGTCTCCATAATTGTTGCCAGTTCCCCGGGCCAAGGTCATCAGGAGCCCCCATCTGGAGCACTGTCTTCACCTGCCTCCTTACTGGGCTCCCAGCATTCAGTCTAGCCCCTCCCATCCTACTGCCACACAGCAGCCAGAATAATCTGCTTTATTTTATTTTTTTAAATGTTTACTTATTTTTGAGAGAGAGCACGAGCCGGGGAGGAGCAGAGAGAGAGATACAGAATCCAAAACAGGCTCCGGGCTCTGAGCTGTCCACACAGAGCCCGATGCAGGGCTCGAACTCACAAACTGTGAGATCATGACCTGAGCCGAAGTCGGATGCTCAACCGACTGAGCCACCCAGGCGCCCCAAGAATAATCTGCTTTAAACATCAATTAGATTGTGTCCTTCCCCTGTTGAAAAATGTCCTATGGCTTCTGTTAAAAAAGCAAATTCAATGGAGTAATTTTGTACCTTTAAGCTAAAAAAAATTTTTTTTAATGCTTATTTACTTTTGAGAGAGGGAGAGGGGGAGAGAGAGGGGGGAGAGAGAGAGAGAGAGAGAGAGAGAGAGAGAGAGAGAGAATGAGCAGGAAAAGGGCAGAGAGAGAGGGAGACACAGAATCCGAAGCAGGCTCCAGGCTCTGAGCTGTCAACACAGAGCCCGATGCAGGGCTCGAACTCACCAAGGGTCTAAGCCAAAGTCAGAAGCTGAACGGACTGAGACATCCAGGCGCCCCCAACAGAGTAATTTTGAAGACCTAATTGACGTTATTTAACACGGCACCCCATGTAGCAAGTAGATGGGAACCCTGGCGAGCTGTACAAAGTGAAAGGTCTTTATAGGAAGGAGGTTGGGACAAGGGCCTTATAAGGAAAAGATGAGAAAGGATTGTTTCTGGAAGATCACCACACCCCCCCCCAACTTAGGAGGCAGGACAGGGGTTTTACTATGCAGCTTACCTCCTCTTTCTTTGGGGGATGGAGAAGGCCTGTGAAGGATTACCTCACTGTGCTTAACAGAAAATTCCTGACGGGCAGGTAAAGACCCGTATTTCCGGGGAAGGGTGATAGCAATTAGGTTAGGTATTAAGCTCAGGTTTAGTGACTTGGCCTGGCCCAAGCAGTGCTATTTTGGGCCTGTGGTTTTCTTTTTAACACTTCCCACTCCGAAGGAAAGTTGAAGTTCTCACCTGGGTCTGCAAAAGTCCTGCCTACCCCCCCGACGGCCTCTGCCATTAGTCTCCGCAAGGCACCCTGGGGCACTGTGGTTCTCCATCCGGGGCTCACTGGTCTGCCTACTTACCTGCTGTGTCTCCCCCACTCGAGTATAAGCTCCAGGGAGGCAGGGACCATGCCCTTCTTGGTCACATTTTGTCTCCTGCCTCTAACAGTGCCTGACACTTAGTGGATGTTCCATAACTATAGTTTGGACGTTAATGGATACTGGATACTGCTCCCCAGGAAGACCAAGAGAGGCCGAGATCTTGTGATTCCAAGTGGTCGGGGTCCATTCTGTCTTCATAAAATACACACTATACGCACAGGCTCCTAAGCTTATAGGAGCATTCCCGTCTTCGTTCCTGTTTTCAGGAATGGCCGATTCTTACAGGTTTGGTCAACGTCAAAATCTCGGTAACTCCAGAGACACTTGGGTGGCTCAGTCAGTTAAGCGCTGGACTTCGGCTCAGGTCATGATCTCACGGTTCATGGGTTTGAGCCCCGAGTCGGGCTCTGTGCTGACAGCTCGGAGCCTGGAGCCTGCTTCGGATTCTGTGTCTCCCTCTCTCTGCCCCGCTCATGCTCTGTCTCTCTCTCATAAATAAATATCAAAAAAATTTTTTTTTAAATCTTGGTAGCTCTCTCTCACACACAGTGACACACACAGACCCATATCGTATGGGTGCTTGTTCTCACAGTGCTCTGACTCAGCCCTTCCTAAAACATGACTGTCTGGACCTCAGCCAGCAGTGGAGAGACGGGAACAAAACGTTTATCTCTTCTTCCTGAGAACACCTAAAAGCTTAATCATGGGTTTCGGCTGTCCTGGAGCCCTTGGCCTGCTGAAGCCAGTCCTGCGCCTTCACACCCAGGGGCGATTTAAACCCACAGAATTACTAGGCGAAAATCCTCGGAGATTAAGCCTACCTGATTTGCAAAAGGGCTAATGATGTGAAATTGCCTCCCGCATTTGCAGAACGTTCGGATCTGTAGATTGTCAGGTCAGGTGTAGAGATCACGGGAAAGAGAAAGGGACTGCCCTGAAATTGATGAGGTGCCGGAGGAGAAGGAAAAAATAGAAAAGTAGAGCACAACCGTGCAGAAAGCGGGCCAGTCCGCCGTCATGCCTTCCGAGTGAAGGATGTCCATTTCTAAAACGTTCGCGGTCGAGCGCCTAAAACGCAGCTCTACTTCTTTTTCGAGAATTTTCTGGCTGCCGCACAGACAGGGAGACCCGCTCTGGTTACAGCTTTTTCATTTCCTTTGTCTTGGTCCCAGGGCTCCAGCGTCAACCCAGCTCAAGATGCTACGAAATCAGAAGCTGCTCCTTCTTCAGAAGATGGGCTCAGGCCACCGCGTTTCTCACAGCGCAGTGAGCTTCCTCTGGCCCCCGTGCTACGGACATTCTGATGTTGGGAATCGCTCAGCCCAGAGAGGAAGGATCTGGAATTGCGCTCTGACATTGTCCACTGATGCTCTGAGATGCTCTCAATTCACTGATGTGCCTGACGTCTTCAGCACGTGGAGAACTTTGCAGTTGACAAAATATTCCCGTGTCTGATTTTCCCTTTGTTCATTTCAGTCCTTATGCCGACATCAGCAAATGGGTGGATGAAGATATTTGTCTCCATTTACAGATTTAGAAGCAAAGCTTCAATTAAGTACCATTTACACCCACAAACATGCCTAACATTTTAAACTCTGACAACACCCAGCCTTGATGAGGCCACAGAGCAGCTGACATACTGCTCACGGTAGGGGAATACCTGCAAAAATGATTTGGCATCACCTAGGAAATTTGAAGATGCACATGACCCGTGACCCAGCAATTCCAACCCTAGAATATATCCTAGAGACACTCTTGCACATGTGCCCCCAACAAATATGCCTAAGGATGTTCATGACAGGATGTTTATGGAACATCTTGGAAACGATGCAAAAGTCCACCGGTGGCAGAACAGATAAATAAGTGGTTGGGGTCCTTTAATGGTAATGACAGTCAATACATCCCAGTGGCGTGTAATTACACAGCTGATTCTAGGTACACAACATTGAGGAGCAGAAAACATGTGGTACGATTCATTTATGCTAAGAACAAAAATAGGCAAAACCTAAAGGATATTTTGTGGGATAGCCGCATATGGGATAAAGCTTTAAAGAATTTCAAGAGAGTGTTTAGAACAAATCAGGACAGGAGCTAATCCCCCTGAGGAGCGGAGGAAGGGGACGGTAGGACGAGGATGATACAGAGGCCTTTGAAAAGAATAGCGTGCTTTTTCTTCAACTAAGCGGTGGGTTCCCAGGGGTCCAATATTTTGTCACTCTTCAGAAACACACACACACACACACACACACACACACAACTTTGTCAATAATGAATAAAGAATAAAAATAAATAGCATTCACATAAAACATCTAAAAATAATTAGAAAGTACAATTAAAAATCAACCTCATTCAGGCACCTGGGTGGCTCAGGCGGTTAAACGTAAACGTCCGACTTCGGCTCAGGTCATGATCTCGCGGTTCGTGGGTTTGAGCCCCGCATCGGGCTCTGTGCTGACAGCTCAGACCCTGGAGCCTGCTTCGGATTCTGTGTCTCCCTCTTTCTCTGTCCCTTCCCCACTTATACTGTCTCTCTCTCAAAAATAAACATTAAAAAAAAAATCAACCCCGGGGCACCTGGGTGGCTCAGTCGGTGAAGCGTCCGACTTCGGCTCAGGTCATGATCTCGCGGTCCGTGAGTTCGAGCCCCGCGTCGGGCTCTGTGCTGACAGCTCAGAGCCTGGAGCCCGTTTCAGATTCTGTGTCTCCCTCTCTCTCTGACCCTCCCCCGTTCATGCTCTGTCTCTTTCTGTCTCAAAAATAAACGTTAAAAAAAAAAATTAAAAAAAAAAATTAACCCCATTTACAATAGCAGCAAAACCCTAAGGTATAAATATAAGAAACCATGTTTACAAACTCCCAAAATGACCCACACAAAGGGAAGCACAGAGGCACTCTGCCTATGCTCTCAGCCTTTTAGGAAACATGGAGCCCTGCCTTTGGCCCCATTCACACAAGTCTACAAAGAAGGTGATACTGTGCACCGTCCAGGGAACAGGCACTGTCCAAAACAGAATGGCTACAAATGACACCACATCAACACCGGAAGAGCCTACAGTGCTACCGGCAAGCGGTTGGCTTTGTAACAAACAAGTTAAGGGCAAGATTCCTGCTAAGACAATTAACATGTGTATAAAGCCTATTAAGCCTGTTAAGAGCCCAGACCACTTCCTGAAGCATGTAAAGGACAATGATCAGAAAAAGAAGGAAGCCAAAGAGAAAGGTACTTGGGTTCGCCTGGACCTCCAGCCTGTCCCACCCAGACAGCCACGCTGCGAGAGAACCGTGGAAAGTAGCCTGGGCTGCTGGAACCCTTTCCCTAGGAGTTCATGGCACGATAGGTATAAAAAAAATAAGGGGGTGCCTGGGTGGCTCAATCGGTTAAGCGTCCGCCTTTGTTTCGGCTCAGGTCATGATCTCACAGCTTCGTGGGTTCGAGCTCCACGCTGGGCTCTGTGCTGGCAGTGTGGAACCTGCTTGGGATTCGCTGTCTCCCTCTCTCTCTCTGTCCCTCCTCCATTTGCACTGTCTCTGTCCCTCTCAAAATAAATAAATAAACTTTAAAAAAAAAAAGTTAAAAAAAATAAGACCTTTGGACTGCAAAAAAAGTTTAAAAATTTTTAAAAATATTTATTTTTGAGAGAAAGAGAGAGACAGAGCATGAGTGGAGGAGGGACGGAGAGAGAGGGAGACACAGAATCTGAAGCAGGCTCCAGACTCTGAGCTGTCAGCACAGAGCTGGACGCGGGGCTCGAACCCATGAGCTGTGAGATCATGACCTGAGCCAAAGTCAGACACTTAACCGACTGAGCCACCGAGGTACCCCGTGGACTGTAAAAAAAAATTCAAAAAAAGAGTTTACAACATCATAGAGACAATTCCACAACTTTATCAAAGAACATAAAAGAATAATATAAATAGAGATAAGCTATGAATCTTAAATTAACATAAGTTGATCATATCCAGTGAACATCCCAACAGGACGGCTCTTGATATTATGAGCTTAAGATGTATAGAAAAATATAAAAGGTCAGTAAATTTTGAAAAAGAAGGATGGAGGGCAAGGGAATTTCTCTAACAGGTATCATGACTTGTTAGAAAGTCATAGAAATTAATGTGCTGGGATACTGCTGTAGAAGTAAAAATAGGTAAATGACCAGTGTGGAACAGAAGAGAGAGCCCAAAAAACCAAGTCATGGAAATGTGACAAGCTTCTGAGAACCCACGACAAATCAGTGGGAAAGTAATAGACAACGTGATAAGAGGTGCCAGAATGACCCACATCCACTTGGAGCGAGAATGCTCATTACTGCCTCGTTATTGGCTATGAGGGAAAAAAGAAAAAGAAACATCCGGACGGTCTTCTCGGAAAAAAAAAAAAAAAAAAGAATAAATTCTGACATCTTCATTCCGTGAAACATCACACTCCGGGAAAAGTGATGAGTCACATGCCCACGACTCAACATGCGCTGATTGCAAAAACCATTGTCTAATAAGAAAACCGGGCGTGAAAGTAAACGTCCCGTAGGATATTTGTATATTTTTGAGACTCTCACAACTTCTCAGCGGCAGAGGAAGACGGACTGGAAACCTGTCACATCCATGAAAACGGTCGCTCCCGGAGAATAAGGAAGAGGAGAAGCCGTGGGAGGGAAATAGGATTGTGACTTTATCAGTAACATTGGCTTTGTTGTTTGTTTGTTTATATATTTCTGGAAGAGCACAAGCAGGGGAGGGGCAGAGAAAGGGGGACAGAGGATGTGAAGCGGGCTTTGCGCTGACAGCAGCGAGCCTGACGCGGGGCTGGAAGTCACGAACCGTGAGACAATGACCTGAGCCCGAAGTCAGACGCTCACCCAACTGAGCCACCCGGGCGTCCCAGTAACATTTGATTTTTTAAAAACTTGAGTGCATGACAAAATGGTAACATTTACTAGCTCTGGGTGGTGGGTCCATGGTGCTTATTCTCTGTCTGTTTCCGATGTGTTTCGAATACTCCAGGACTTAAAACGCGAAAATAGCCACCTTATTCATTGGAATGACTCAGATCACCCTCCGGTAAATGATGTCATGATTATTCAGTTATTACCTTTTCCGCACTTTCTAACAAACGGTACCATTTCTTGCCGCAAACAGAAGAGCTGAACTTTCTGATTTTGCACACAGCCGGACAGAGCTTTGTGGACAAAAGGATACTCAGAGAGGTTGGGTAATTTGCCAAAGGTAACCCAGCCAAGAAGTGGCAAGATTGGAACTCAACCCGAGGGTTCTGGATCCTGAGCCCAGTATTCTTTGAGGGGACTTTGCAGGGCTTGCACGGTGCCTGACAAGGCGGAAGCAGAGACATTTGGTCATGAGGCTCGGAGAAGAGACTGGCCGGGGCCGTGGAGCTGCTCAGGTACAGACTCTCCAAAGCCCGAGTACCCCCTCCCCAACCTCAGCTGCTGGCCTGGCCTGGGGCAGGTGTCAGCACCCCACAGGGCCTGCATCCTGATCCACTCCAGGTACCAGAAGAAGACGCCAGCGTGGGAGGCGCCCCTCCTGGCCGCCTAGCAGGATGTCATCTGACATCCCTACAGCACCCCCGCCTGGCCATCCCGTCTGCTCCCCGAGAAAAGGAAAAGCACTAAAGATGGAAGGGTCTCGGGTCCAGGAACGATGCTCCTGACATCTTTGCTGGTCCTGGCATTCCTTCAAACGTCCCTCTGGCGATTTGTATCTTCCGTTCCACATATTTCCCATTCTGTGTGTTCCCTTCGCTGGGCGTCTTCGATCACCTGCTGTGAGAGACGTCTGCTCCGGGGACTCCGTGGGATGTTCCCAGCAGGCGGAGTCAGCCCTCCACTCATAGATCCACATTCCTAGGCCCGTGCCTCTGACCCCCCACCCCCCGCCCCTGCCCTACATACTCTGGGTCTCCAAGACTTCGCCCCGTCAGCTTCCCACTTGCTTTTCGTCTCTCTCAAACCTCCTTCTCCTTTGTTCGGTTTCAGATGGAAGGTCCTGAAATGATTCGGCAAGTTCACACGCTCGTGCCACGTGTTCTATAAGAAATACATGCTGTTGTTTTGCTTAAAAGTGAGGAGACGGTTAAGCAATCATTACTGTAAAGTTACACACAGCAACCCGTTCTCCCAAAGGCAGGTGGTTATGGACCACCGTTAGCAAAGAAAATTAACTCCAATGTATGGTTTTGAGGCTGGAAAATTTGGGGGGAACCAGAGGACCACGGGGGCGAACCCGAAGCCCTGTTCTGGGGAGAGTCACCACCAGGATTTCAGCCCCCAGGGACGCGGTGCTCCTGACCGTCGTCGTGATGAGCTCTCCTTTCCTCCTTAGCGGCCTGCAGGCCTCTGAAACCTCTGAGACCTCTGAAACCTGCTAAGCCTCCCCCAGGTCTGGCCCAGACTCTGGGGCGGCAGCCAGGCCCTGGGGGTGCCATAAAGCTGCGTGGGGCGCCCCGAGGGCTGTGATCACAGGCCCCCTATGTGGATTTACAGCCTCCCCTTATCTCTGGCCACAGGTTGTACCTCCTCTCTCCGTTTTGTGTTTCAAACAACCCCGAGGCGTCTCCAGAACAAAACAGATTGCTCCCATACTAAAGAGACAAAAGGGAGCCTTCGGAAGGGGAAGTAACTTTCCTGAACGTGCAGGCAGCCTAGCAGAAGCAGGTGGTTGCCCCCCCCCAGCCCCCCTCCCCGCCAGAGGTCAGGGACGGCTCTCCCCACCTGCACCTCTGGGCTCTCAAGCCGTGGAATCATCGTCACCCTCACGCATGCACGTTGTTAGATACCGTTTTACAATAAAGTTCTTTTGTGGCTCCCGTTCAGGAAGTGAAATGGTGAAACACGACCACTCCTAGGCTGGGGTGGGGGCAGAAGGTGGACTGGAGACACTTAACAAGGCCCTCCCTCCCTCCCTCCCTCCCTCCCTCGATGCTGCCAGCTCAACCTCTCATTACTCCTCCCTCAGGGAAGGGCAGATAGGATGAACCCACGACTGTGCTCCGGGATCACACAGGGACTGGAGAAGGGAGGTAGGAGGGCACGTGACAGCTTTGGGAAAGCAGAGGGAAGGCCCACCCGCGGGCAGGAGCCAAGCAGTACAGACAGACAGCCCCAAGCAGTGATCCACCCATGGTGGACGAACCCTGGGTGCAAACAGAATTTCCTTGTCCGCAAGGCGCCCTGAGGTCAGGAAGGTCCCTAGAGGAGAGGGTCTAAGAAGGAACCTGACAGTCAGTTGTAGGGACCAAAGACAAGAGATCTGGAAGGGCGTGGGGGAAGAGAGCAGCCAGAGGCGACGGCAGGATCCCCCTCACCCCCACAGGAGCATCCAGTACCTTATCAGATGGCTTCGGGCAGGACTGAATACCACGCACAGGGTAAGAAGATTCCCTCTTGAGCCAGACTCCTGGGTTCGTACCTTAATTTTGTTCCTTACAAGCATCTCTTGGCCTCAGTCTCCACATCTGTCAAATGGGGTTCATAATAATCCCTACTGACTAGGGTTGTGCCAACGCTTACGTGAATGAGTGATCGCATGGGGAACAGCCGGAAAAGAGGCTGGCACACGGCGTAACATCAGTGATCAGTGACCTTTCAGTGAATGTCAGCAACTGCCTTTACTAAGATGCTTCAAGGAAGCAGTGTGCTGAGCAGGGCAGGGGCCCCGGCGTCGCCTGCCGAAATGAGTCTGGCAGAGCAGCCGCTGCTTGGAAAAGGCCAGAAGCTTTGCCTGGACGTGCTGACCTCCAACAGGGAAAGCAGGAGCCCGGGAGGTGGCCTGGGGCTGGGCTGCGGAGGGTAAGTTCTGCCCAATGTAATTAATCATAAACAGACTTACACATGTGAACAAGGCTGAACAAGGCTCTCAGCTGGCTGAGCAAATATTTATGCCGGGATTTTGGAAACAGGCATCACATCAATGTGACCTTTTGCGCGCCTTTCTAAAGGGATAGAAGGTCCTCAAAGGTCAAGTTGCAGTTGCTTAAAATCAAGCAGATGCTTAAAAATCAACCCGCTCTCGTTAATGCCGCCAGTGACTGAAGTGAGAGATTCATGCTCTCCCCTCTGCGGACAAAGTAAAATAGAGCAGAGCCTGGCCACCAGGCTGCCCCCCCCCCCCCCCCACTGGTCTCCTCCCTGGCTGTCTCCTCCAGCCTTGGAGCCCCATCCGCAGCCACAGGGACCTCCTCAGGACGCTGATCTGACCGTGGACACCTGCACAACCCCCAAACCACGCCTCCCAGCGTGAGCCTGTCGGGAGCTCCTGGGGTCACGCACGGGACGGGGTCACCTGGAGAAGGGCTGGAGCAGGTCTCAGAGGACCGGGCAGCCATTCTGGTATCAATTCCCAGGTGACCTGGGCACGTCTTGGCATCACTTTCTCAGATAGAGAATGAGGGGCCTGGGGGAGGGACACTGATGAGGGTCTTGCTGGGCCAGCCAATCTCCTTTGGGGTCCTTCAAGTGTGTTCATTGCCTCTGGCTTGGGGAAAGGGTTGTGGTCACCAGAAGGGTGGTCATCATTGGGTCGCTACCTCCCACCGTGGACGTGGGGACCAGACTGGGTGGCTGGGGACCAGCCAAGCGGCGCCTGGAAACTTTGTGAGAAGGGAAAGGCACCGCTGCCCTCTAGTGGCCACTGGGCAGAATGAACCGTGGCCGCGGGAAAGATGCAAAAAAAGCGCCGAGTCCCTGCTGTGCGCGGGGACCCCGTGTGCTCAGTGCGGGGTCCAGCGCTGGGTCAGACAGTCCCCGCCCCAGGAATCTCATGCCTGAGGGGGACAGATGTGCAGGCTCTCTGGGCCTGCAAGACCACCTTTAGCTCTATGACCCGGGGCACGTTTCTTAAGATTTCTGTCTCCTTTTCTTCATCATTAAAATTGGGCTAAAAAGAAAACGTCCTCGTAAGTGCAGGCCAGAGTCATGACTACCTGCATCCCGAATACAGTCCCTTGTCACCATTTCCACCACTGCCACCCGACACCAGGACACTAACGTGCCTCTCTGGGACCCCTGCTCCCTCCGTTGCCCCACCCCCACCCCACCCCCAACTCCGCACCGGCCCATTGTGCACACGTCGTCGCAGCCAGAGAGGTTAATGTGGTCCTCCCAGTGCTCTGCTCACTGTCTTCGAGGGATTTTTCATGCCACTCAGAGTAAAAGCCAAAGTCCCCTCCGTGGCCCCAAGGACCTACCCCGGCTGGGAGCTCCTCGCTCACCTCTCTCCCACCACCCACTCTCCTCTGGCCATGTCCGCGTCCTGGGACACTCCATGCCGTTGCCCTGCCCCTCAGTTTCTTTTTGGGACTCGTCCCCACACCCCCGCTCCTTGTCTGGATTTGGCGTGTACCTTACATTGAACGTCTGCATCCCCCACGAGAGGGCCCGCCCCCCAGGGACAGGGATTGCTGTGTGCTTTGCTTACCGCTGTGTCCCCAGCATCTATTGTAGCGTGAACTCATTGCCGACACTCTTATAAAGATTTGGTGAATAAATGAACAGATGAGTGGTCAGGGTTTTGCTTAGTGTACAATTAGCTAGTCCTGAGCAGGGAGAGTGTGAACCTCCTAGTATTGTGGCAGGTAGCATGGAAAGTGAAAGGACTCTGAGAGAGGGGTGTCCCGACCACTGCGGGGCGCAGAGGTGCCTGTCCCGATGCTCCAATGTCAGGAGGGCTCCTGAGAGGAGGTGACACACATAGGAGGTAGCTTCGGAAACAAGCAGGAATCAAGTGAGGCGGGTGGGCAGGTGCAGGGAGCCTCAAGGTCAGACGCCACAAAAGGGAAACTTCAGGTGCACAGGGAACCAAGGTACCCAGGGTGCCTGGGCAGAGAGGGTGGATTCCAGGGAACCCAAGAGGCAGAAGGAGAGAGAGGGCGGTCAGGCCACTTGGTGAAGGGCTTCGAACGCAGCATTAAAGACAACAGGCCTGGGGCGTCTGGGTGGCTCAGTCAGTTAACCGTCTGACTCTTGATTTCAGCTCAGATCCTGATCTCACGGTTCGTGAGATAGAGTCCCAAGTTGGACTGCACGTGGAGCCTGGTTGGGATTCTCTCTCTCTCTCTCTCTCTCTCTCAAAATAAATCAATAAACTTAAAAAAAAAAAATAGAGAACAGGCCTTATCACAGGGGTCTCAGGGGTGGGGGGGGGGCGTGGGGAGTTTGAATTCTGACACCATCTACCTGGACGCAGTGTCAGACCCCACAGGGTAAGGGCTCAGTCCCACGAGGCTGTCCCCACTTCAGAAGCCAGTTGCAACTCTAGGTTGTCCCCTGTGCTTCCGACCGACTGGCCATGAATCAGTGGTTCCTACGACCTTCTCCTTGAGTTGGGTTAATTTGCTAGAACAGCTCACAGAACACAGGGACCCATCGACCCACGAGATGACGGGTTTCTCACAAAAGGGTACAACTCAGAACAGCCAGAGAAAGGAGACACGCAGGGGAAGGCAGACGGAGGGGCATGGAGTTTCCCTGCCCACTCTGGGACGTCACTCTCCCAGAATCTGTGTTCGCCCACCTGAAGCTCTTGGAACCCCATCCTTTGGGGGGTTTGTGGAGGCTTCCTTACAAAGGAATGATTGATCAGATCATTGGCCGTTGGCGACTGAACTCAGTCTCCAGCCCTCTCCCTTCCACTCAGTCTCCAGCCCTCTCCCTTCCCTGCGGGCTGGGGCTGTAGCGGGTGGGACTGAAAGTTCCAACCCTCCAATCCCAAGGTCGTTTCCACCAGCAACCAGACCCCATCCTTAGGAACCTTCCAAACATCACCTCATTAGCATAACAAAAGATATCTTTAAAGATACCTTTGCTGCTCTGGTAGCTTAAGAAATTAAGAGTTTTAGGAGCTCTGCACCAGAAACAGGGACAAAGACTAAGTGTATATATCTATATCTATATCATTTATCTATCTATCTATCTATCTATCTATCTATCTATCTATCTATAGATATCTTTTTATATATAAATCACATTACAAGAGGCGTCTGACCACACTCGTGTTCTAGAAATGTCACCCTGGATGCTATGTAGAGGGTGGGGCGGGGACAGCCCTGGAAACAAGATGACCCCCGGCAGGCTGCTCCTAGAAGGTGGCAGAGAGTATAGGAAGGCCACTGATTGGGTCATTTGGTAGAGGGGCAGTTGAGGGGATGGGGATGATTCCTGGATCTTATAAGGCAAGATGATCTGGGTGGGTAGCATAGAAGCTACCCCCCCCCCCCACATCCCCAGATGACTTTTCTTCAGCAACATTTCAGAGCTTCTTGGATTGTGGGCCACTACTATGATGGAAACCCACGAGAACCTGTTTTATTCTCACTTAGAGAATAATCCGGAGGGCTTCGCCAATATCAGTGTAAATGCATTGAATGGCACTGCCATGAAAGCTGGCGCCACCATGGGCCACATCAACAGGGGTAGAGTGGCCAGGATGAGGGAGGTGATACCCGCTGGATATAGCTAGAGCACATGTCCCAGCCTGCACCCCAGCCCAGAGGAAGGACCTTCCAATACACACCCACATTTTCAGCTGCCAAGAGGATCAGACGTATGAGCTGGGGATGTTCAACCCCCAAGGTGGGAAGAATCAGAACAGAATACCCAAGAGCTCCCTGTGGCTCTGTGCCTCACTGCCATTTGGGGGCTGGAGTGATTATGAGCTTTGCTCGGGCTGCTGCCAAAACATTAAAATTAAGAGGCAGAAGTGGAAGTGGCAGGGAGCGGAGTTCTGCTTGTTCTGAAGGACCGTCCCCCGGTCTGAGCTGTCCAGCGGAGAAAGTGACCCACGTGGGCATGGGGTGAGCCCCCCGCCCCTGGAGTAGTCAAGAAGAGACAAGACGTCAACTCTCAGGAAGAAAGTGGGGGGCGTTTCTGCATCTGAAGTTGGGCAAGGCGATCCTCAGGCAATCTTCCCAGACTGCAGATTCACAAATCTGTGACTCTCATGACCCAAAAAAGGCAGACCTGACTGGGACCTGGGGAGTATCAGGTGTGTCCTCCCCCGGGGCCTTGATTCATGCTTTGCATCAGGAAACGTCCCAAACCGTTGCAGCTGCAGGGCGGAGGGCGCCTGTGTCCACTTGCCCATCTTACTGGGGACACAGAGGGTCAGAGAGCAGGGCACACTTGCACAGGCTCGTAAGACTTCTTCACGCCTACCTGCTGGAGCCAGACCCCTGCCTCCAGCCCCCAGCTCTCTGCCCCCAGCTGCCAGGATGCCCAGCCTCCAGCCCCCAGTCTCCAGCCCCCCGTCTCCAGCCCCCAGTCTCCAGCCCCCAGGCCCCAGCTCTCTTCCCCCAGCTGCCAGGATGCCCAGCCTCAAGCCCCCAGTCTCCAGCCCCCAGTCTCCAGCCCCCAGGCCCCAGCTCCCAGCCCCCAGTCCCCAGGATGCCTGGCCCCCAGCCCCCAGCCCCCAGATACCCAGGCCCCAGCTCTCTGCCCCCAGCTGCCAGGATGCCCAGCCTCCAGCCCCCAGTCTCCAGCCCCCAGTCTCCAGCCCTCAGGCCCCAGCTCCCAGCCCCCAGTCCCCAGGATGCCTGGCCCCCAGCCCCCAGCCCCCAGATACCCAGGCCCAGCTCTCTGCCCCCAGCCCCCAGGATGCCCAGCCTCCAGCCCCCAGTCTCCAGCCCCTAGGCCCCAGCTCCCAGCCCCCAGTCCCCAGGATGCCTGGCCCCCAGCCCCCAGCCCCCAGATACCCAGGCCCAGCTCTCTGCCCCCAGCCCCCAGGATGCCCAGCCTCCAGCCCCCAGTCTCCAGCCCCCAGGCCCCAGCTCCCAGCCCCCAGTCCCCAGGATGCCTGGCCCCCAGCCCCCAGCCCCCAGATACCCAGGCCCCAGCTCTCTGCCCCCAGCTCCCAGGATGCCCAGCCTCCAGCCCCCAGTCTCCAGCCCCCCGTCTCCAGCCCCCAGTCTCCAGCCCCCAGGCCCCAGCTCCCAGCCCCCAGTCCCCAGGATGCCTGGCCCCCAGCCCCCAGCCCCCAGATACCCAGGCCCCAGCTCTCTGCCCCCAGCCCGCAGGATGCCCAACCCCCAGCCCCCAGTCTCCAGCCCCCAGCCTCCACCCCCCAGCCGCCAGGCCCCAGGCCCCAGGATGCCCAGCCCCCAGCCGCCAGGATGCCCGGCCCCCAGCCCCCAGCTCCCAGACGCCCACAACCCACCCCACTTCCTCAGGCTCCACTTCTGATTTTTTCAATCAGAAAAAAGGAGGAAAGAAACAGATATGTACACGGTGAGGGTAGATTCTTATTTCCATTGAAGCAATTTGTCCTCGCTGGATCAAAAGTGAGGGGAGGACGGGGGCTAAGATCCATTAAAATCAGCCTGTGATGCTGGCCTTCTGCCTTCTCACTTGGTCCTGAATAAGTGACCCCCCCCCCCCCGAGGCGTCAGCTCAGTCACCCCCAGGAAGGTCAGGTGCACAGGCACATCACAGGGTGCAGAGGCCCGCTCTGGCCGCCTGGGCCTGGTGAGCCGTGGCACTGACACCCAGCACTCCGGGGTCCCACGGGCACTGCTTTGCATCATGGGAGTCAGGGCCGTGCTGGGGACCAGGCACGGGGCAGCCAGGGTCCTCCGTGCGGGACGTCTGAGCCTGGACACGTGCACACCGGAGGCCGGTGAACCCTTGTTACGGGGGACCGTCCTGTGCGTTGTGGGAAGTTCAGCAGCACCCCTGGCCTCCACCCCCTCTGTGCCAAGAGCATCACCAGAGGACCACCCAGTCGTGACGCTCACAAATGTCTCCAGATCTTGCCACGCGTCCCTGGGTGGGGGTGGGGGGGGGGGGTCAAAATTGTCCTCTGGTTGAGAACAGCTGAGCTAGGCCGAGCAGCATTTTCCTTCCTTGTCTCGTTCCCCAAATACTTTTAGCAAAAGGAAAAAAAATAGTGTTAATTTTAATGTTGGAAAGTGTGGGTGAGCCCAGGGCCTGGCTTGACTTTGCGGAGGCGTTACACGCGTGGCCGTCACACATCGCCATCGCCGTGCTGGTCCCCGGGGTGTCCCTGAACCCGCCCAACCGCCTCCTTTCACAAAGGACGCAAGTGTGGCCCAGAGAGGTTAAGCGACCAGGCTAAAGTCACGCAGCAGCTTTGAGATCTCGTTCCCTACCCAGTGCTCTTGCCACTGTTCCCACACAGAGCCTGGGTCCAGCCAGCACCAGTCAGGAGGCTGAGACGTCGGGGGAAGGCAAAAAAGTCCTCTCTTGACAGAAACTGAAGGTACAGGCGCAGCCTTATTTTTCATGTTACAGAGCTGTGAAAACGTGCAAAGCGAAATGTTGTAAAACCACTGGCCGGGGCCAGGGCGGTGGAATGAACAAATGCCATTCGCCGTGTGAGCCGGCTAATAAAAGGAAGAGCCCAAAATTGTTTGTTGCTATTATAAGGGTCCTTTTTTCCCCCTATAAAAAGAGTAATTTTCGTTTACAGGGACCCCGGGCAATTTTCCATCTAATTTGATGTTTTATAACGTCTGCAGAGCCGTGAGGCCTCAGCTGGCTGCGCGGCCACGGGCATTTTATTTTCAAATTTGCAAGGTTATTGGTTCATCAAGAGCAAAGGAAAAATGCGGCTGGGTTTTCACGGGTCCTGCTAAGAAATGGGGCAGCCGATGGTCGGGGGTGGGGGGGTGGCTAGAAGCGAAGTGAGGGGCCCCCATGCCCACGGGATTCCCTCCCACAGCAGAGTCCAGAATGTCAGGCAAGAGAGGCGGGGGCAAGGGCATTGTCCCAGGTGAGGTCCCCAGGGCACGGCCCTGCCCACAGGCACGGTCCCATGGCCTCCAGGTCCAGAGTACCTCGATCTCTCCACACTGCACCCCCTCCGTGCACGGGTTCCCCTGCTCAGCGCCTCGTGCCGATTTTCTCATGTGACCCTCACAATGGCCAGTGGGGCCGAGACTGTTGTCATCCTTTTCCTTCTGTCCAGAAGGAAAAGGAGTGACAAAGACTCCATAACTTCCTGGTTATGGAGGAGAAAGACGGGCTTGGAGAAGTGACTCCCCGAGCAGGGCGTGGGAGGCCTCCACCTAAACATAAGCATCAGACCCCGATGTCGAGGTCCAACCACCCTGACCTTGGCACCTCCCATGTCTCGGGCTCGCTGTTGTCTTCATGAGACTAGACGCCTGCTCCGGGGGCAGTCGGTGCCTACCCCCTGGCTGTGCTCAGAGTGCTGGGGGCACAGCCCTGACCCCCAGTGCTGACATATCAGTGGAGACAGACTCCCAAAGTGAACCCCACTGGACAGCTCATCAGGTAAGGGGCCTCAGTTTCCTTTTCTGTAAAAGGGGCATGTTATCTATTTCACAGGGATGTTCTGAGGCCTCTGGGAGGTCACACCGGCAGAAAGCGGCTCTGAGAAGATGGACCATGCTGAAGCCTTGACAACAGCAGGGGTTTGTTCCCTTCCTGCCCAGAAAGTGAAATCCAGGAGGGGTCATAGGGGCAAGGACAGAGGTGACAGGACAGGAGGAGGTAGACAGAAGGGAAAAGAGTGACAAAGGGAAGAGGCAGGACTGCCTGCGGAAAAGCTCTGATTATGATACACCTGACCTGGTTTTTACTGAGCACATACTATGCACCCAGCCACGGGGCTGGATGCTTCGTGTGTGGAGAGTCATACAGCCCTCAAACTGGGCTATATGGGCACCGTGCTATTTTGCAGATAAACTGTACTGCAGAGGCCGTGCCCCAGACATCTCCCCAGCCTGAGGGTACCATGTCAGGGCTGTGCGCCCCCACGATCCCCCCGGGGAACAATCAGATCTCAGACTCCCAGGGACAGTCTCGTTTATCCCAGAGACCTCGCTTCTCCCGGGACCATCTCTGTGCCGGAATACACACACTTGGGAGGAAGCGGGGAGGGCCTGCTTCAAACAAAACTGCTTTTGTCTCTGTTCTGAAATAGAGACTATCACAGATGAACCCAAGGAAAATGGAGATCACCGCAGTCCCAATCGAGGGACATCGTTGCATACATTTTCAAAAATGATGCAAATGGGATTGTGATGCATACTAGGCTTTGCGAGTTCTTTTTTTAATTTTTTTTTTATGTTTATTTACTTTTGAGAGAGAGAGGCAGAGTACGAGTTGGGGAGGGGCAGAGAGAGGAGACGTGGAATCCCAAGCAGGCTCCAGGTTCCGAGCCGTCAGCACAGAGCCCGACGCGGGGCTCGAACCCATGAGCTGTGAGATCATGACCTGAGCTGCAGTCGGATGCTTAACCGACTGAGCTACCCACGAGGTCTTTTTTAAGTCAGCAACTACACCGCACGACTCCCCACGAGTCACTATTCTGTGCGACAGCTGCCACAGCAGCCGGGCGTCCCACTGCGTGGCCGTAACAGGACGGTTTCTAACCAAGCCGCTCCAGTTGGCCACTCGGGTTGTTTCTGGCGTTTAGTGATGATGTGGAATGCTGACCAGACAGCCTCGAAAATAAGGTGCACATCCTTACTTGCAAGAGCCTTTTAACTGCGGGCAGCAGGGCAGGAATCCCAGGAGGGCCTCGACTTCCAGGAAGTGGGAACCTATCGCCCGCTCACGTGTGGAGCGAGGTCAGGTGCAGTGGGCCTGAGCCCCTCCCGGCCACCCAGGGGTGGGTGACGGCCCTGAGTCTCGGCTTCCTGGCCTGTAAAGTGGAGGTGCTCTTAACGTCTCCTGCCGCTGGCCGAGTGGGACTCTGCGAGATGATGGCATGTCTCCGGATCTCTTTCCAGATCTTTCTCGAGAAAGGTGACGGCCAGGCCCAGCCACCAGCCAGCAGACCCCTCGAGGCTGCACATCCGAGGAGGAGAAAGGCAATATGAGATGAGATCTGAGACCCAGAGGGGAAAGACAGAAGCCACGTGGGGAGAGAGAGAGAGCAGTACAGGCCAAAGGGGGCTGGTGGCTTTGCTTGCCATGTCACAGCTTGTCACAGCAAGAGAGGTAACGGAAGGGTCTGGTGGCCAAGTCTCCTGTGGCCTGAGCTGGGGACTGTGTGACATTCCCTCCGTCCCAGGGGCTGGGGGGGGGGGTGCTGGGGGGTGGCATCCAGTCACCTCTGCTTCCCCAATTCCAGCTGCAAGCCTCCCGAGCGCTGGCGTCCCCATACCGACTCCAGTTTGGGTCCCCTATCAGTGCAATAGTCGGGGCCGCATCTGAGCTTTATTTTGTGGTAAACGGGATGGTTAGGAACAAATACATGAGAGACGGTTGAATGTGTCTTTCAGAGAGAGCAAAATCGTTCCGAAGTATCATGAGATGGTTCCTGTCATCCTGAGCTTTCTATTAAATGGAAATAACATTAAGAACATTATGTTGCTTAAAAATCAGGGAGGGGCACCTGGGTGGCTCAGTCGGTTAAGCGTCCAACTCTTTGTTTTGGCTCAGATCATGATCTCTCGGTTTGTGGGTTGGAGGCCCGTGTCGGGCTCCGTGCTGACAGCTCGGAGCCTGGAGCCCGCTTCCGATTCCGTGTCTCCGTCTCTCTCCCTGCCCCTCCTCTGCTCACGCTCTCTCTCTCTCTCTCTCTCTCTCAAAAATAAATAAACATTAAAAAAATTTTATAAATGAGTGAAAAGACATGATCGCTGTCCTGCCCATCCTGTGCCACTGGGGCTGGACAGCCTCGGGGATGAGGACCACATTCGAGTAATTTCTCTACACCACTACACCTGGCAGGGAGGTGGCGGCCTAGAACGAGCACGAGGGAATGGAAGAATGCATTTTCCCGGCGGGATGCAGAGACGCGTCAGTCGGGTGCACTGAGCCAGACGTGCGGATGAGCAGTGCGGGGTGAGGGGGACAGGTGCCCTGTTCCGGTCATCAGAGATTTGGGGAATTGAGGGATGTTGACTGTTCTCCCCCCCTCCCCCTTGCCGATTTATTGTTGCTCTCAGACAAGTTACTCCACGTCACTGCTGTCCAGTTTCGCTGTGGGTAAAATGGGATAATGGGTGGCGGCCTGACGGCCAGGGATGACCGTGTGGCATGTTACCGCATGTGATTATGCTTAAGATAGGAAATCCCCGAGCTGGACGCCTGGCAACAGTGAGCTACTGATTGTTAGGGAATCCACATGGTGTTTGTTTGTTAATTCATTTCCTTCTTTTGAGAGAGACAGAGTGTGAGCGGGCGGAGGGGCAGAGCGAGAGGGAGAATCCCAAGCAGGCTCCGCCCTGCGGGGCAGAGCCCGACGTGGGGCTCGAACTCACGAAACTGTGAGATCGTGATCTGAGCCGAAAACCAGGAGTCGGAGGCTTAACCGACGGAGCCCCCCAGGCGCCCCAAGGAATCCATGTGCTTTAAGGGCGCCCAGGATCTGTTTTAATCACGTGTGGCAAGCCCAGGGACCCAGACAGGGCGGTGAAGACCGAAGAGGTTTTATACTCACAGATCCCTGGAAACGTGGGCTGTGCCACCCCTCTCAGGGCTTCCCAAAGACCCACAGGGTCGGCCAGGAGTCAGAAAGTGCACTCACGAGTGAGCTCTCCGCTGTCTGTAGGAACCGGCCGGCCCCCGGAGGGGACGTCCCCCCCGTGCCAGCAAGACCCCAGCGGCGAAAGCGTCCGACTACAGAACAGAAGAGACGTGGTTAACACATCTTGAGGCCCGGCGAGAAACAGGGCTCTGGCATCATCCGAGTTCAAAGCCCAGCCCCATCCGTCTCTCACTGGCCGTGCGACTCTCAGCGGGGTCCTTAGTGTCCACCGGCTGTAAAGGGAGGGCGGCCGGTGCGACCTCTAGAGGCACGTCCAGCGTGGCCAGCCAGGCGTCCGCCCCGGGCACCGGTCGAGGGCCGGGTCCGGGTCCTGGCAGACATCAGAAACCCAGCTCCCGTTAGCGCCTTCCGGAGCCCGCGGAGTGGCAACTGAAGCCCCGTCCTGCCACCGTGATGCCCCCTGGCCCAGAAGCCAGCCCACGGTTTTCCCCGGAGATGACCCCCCTCCGCTCGCGTTTCTGGACCAGTCTCTGCAGGCTGCTCTTTCCAGCCAATGGGAGGGCGTGTGGGCTTGCAAAGCCCAGCCGTCTGAGATCCGGAAGCAGAAAGAGGCCTTATACGCCTCAGCTTGCCCCAAACCAGGGCTTTATTTTATTATCTACATTTTAGACTCTTTCATATGCCCCCCGAGGTGCTGTCTGCTTTGGAAAATCGCTCCCAATCATGCACATAATAAATCTCTTGTGTCGAACATAGAGAGGCATGCAAGGCTTATTAATGACAAATACTGTTCTGTCCGCCTCCCACCAAATGAAAGAGTATCTGTTGAAGGGATGCCAGTTGGTCAGCGGGCCGCTCTCAGGTCAGCCCTCCTGCTCAGAGGATGTCTGTGGACGAAATGAACAGGCAGGAGTTCTGGGAGGTACTGACATCGGCTCCTGGCCCATCACCACTGGGGTCCTGGCCATCTCCGACCCCGGGCCGCTCTGCCCACTTGCCGTCTCCCTGGAGAAAGCCACACGGGCATATAACTTCTGCCTCTCCTTCCCCCGTGTCCTGAATGCCACCTCCCCATCCTGCCATTCCCGGGGGCTCCTGGCTTCCTGTCTCCCTCCCTCCTTCGTCGGACTCTGCAAGTTACCACCCTTAGGACGGGGAGGTGGAGACGCCCTGGGGGTGCCCGTCACTGGGGGACAGAGGGGAAGACGCGAGGTGCCCACCTCCTGGGGTACGATGCGGCAATCAGAAGGGATGAGTTCACCTCTCCAGAGTAACACAGTGGTTCTCAACACACGGGGCTGGTGGGGGAGTGGGGGAGGAGGAAGAGAGAGAAGGAGAAAATGAGAGAGACAGAGAGAGAGAGAGAGAGACAAGGGGGAAGGAAAGAAAGAAGGGGGGAGAGAGGGGAGGAAAGAGAAAGAAAACGAGACACACACGACCCAACACTTCTTCCAAAAAAAATTAAAAAAAATTTTTTTTAACGTTTATTTATTTTTGAGACAGAGAGAGACAGAGCATGAACAGGGGAGGGTCAGAGAGAGGGAGACACAGAATCTGAAACAGGCTCCAGGCTCTGAGCTGTCAGCACAGAGCCCGACGCGGGGCTTGAACTCACGGACCGGGAGATCGTGACCTGAGCCGAAGTCGGCTGCTTAACCGACTGAGCCACCCAGGCGCCCCCCAAAAATTTTTAAGTAAGTCCAACAAGCAACAACACGCATCTTGTAAGAACATGCAAATGAGAAGACACATACATGGGGGGTGCACGCGTGACGAACGCAAGTGTAAGGCTAAAAGGCAGCACATCAGTGACGGGAAAGGCTTTCCCCAGCCAGATGGAGCCAGGGGTCAGGACACGGGGATCCAATCGCCTCAACATTCGCACCTGACGGCCAACAAGAAGGAAGGAATTAGGGACTGCTAAACACACACACACACCGCACACCCTGGGAGCAAATCCTACTCTCAACCGGCCTTTCTCCAGCTGCAGAAACGAGCCCACGTCCTCCGTGTCCAGATTTGCCCATGCTGTTCCCTCTGCTGGGAATGCTGTTCCTCACCCCTTCATGCACTCAGCTGCCCCGTCCTGCGGTGCTCTGCTCCCATGCCTGGCCCTCCCCCTGCCCCCTCCCGGGACAGATGGCCTCGCCCCTCCTGGAGCTCCCCACACACACCGTCGTGTCCACGTGTGTCCTGAGTGCACCCAGGTGGGGACTCACTTTCCCGTCACCTGACGTGCTGCGGACTCACCCCTGCCTGCCGGCAGCTCTGTAGACGTTCCCATCGGCAAATCCAAAGGCCCCTCTCAGCCTGACCGCTCAACCTCGGTGGCTCTGCCCTTCTGGAACCAGCTCCTAGCTCCCTCTCCTCCCCCAGCCACAGCCTCCTGCTCCTGCTGCCAAATGTGGGCTCGAGTCCACTGGGCCACTCTGGCCACCTCCACGCAGCTCCCCGCACCTCGGCCTCCCCCTCCCCCGGCCCGCTGGCCACAGGGACACCGCAGGGCCCTTCGACCTACTACACCCCAAATAATTCACCTGCGCCATCCCCCCGCCAAGCCCACTGCTCTGCCTGCCGCCACCGACGATGAGATCTGAAACCTGGGTGTCGCCTGTGACTTCGGCCACCAAGTTGTCACTCTCCTGCGCTAGGACTGTCGTTGCTGTTCTTTTTCTGAATTTTTGTTGAAGTTTATTTATTTAGTTTAAGAGAGAGAGAGAGCAAGGGAGGGGCAGGGAAAGAGGAAGAGAGAGGATCCCAAGCAGGCTCCACACGGCCGGTGCAGAGCCTGATGTGGGCTCGAACTCATGAACTGCAAGATCATGACCTGAGCTGAAATCAAGGGTCAGATGCTTAGGAGTGCCTGGGTGGCTCGGTCGGTTAAGCGGCCGACTTTGGCTCAGGTCACGATCTCGCCATCCGTGAGTTCGAGCCCCACATCGGGCTCTGTGCTGACAACTCAGAGCCTGGAGGCTGTTTCAGATTCTGTCTCCCTCTCTCTCTGCCCCTCCCCTGCTCATGCTCTGTCTCTCTGTCTCTGAAAAATGAATAAACCTTAAAAAAAAAAAGAGTCAGATGCTTGGGGCACCTGGGTGGCTCAGTCGGTTAAGCGTCTGACTCTTAGTCTCGGCTCTGGCCGTGATCTCATGGTTCGAGCCCTGCATCGGGCTCCACACTGACAGCATGGAGCCTGCCTGGGATTCTCCCTCTCCCTCTCTCTCTCTGCCCCTCCTCTGCTCTTTCTGTTTCTCAAAATAAATAAACTTAAAAAAAAAAAAGAGTCAGGGTTGTATTTGCTGTTCTTGTCTCAGTGCCCACAAGATGCCAGGAGGATGATCGAGAAGATAGTTTGTTACGCTCCCAGATCCCAAAAGGAGGGGACACGGTATGTCACGGCCAGCCGGATGGGGAAGCGTCGGGGGCAGTCGGCAGGCAGAGGGGCTGTCCCCGGTTCTCTGGCGCCTGCTGCCTGGGACAGGCTCTGGGACAGGCTCAGAGTGTGGGAGCCCCGTAAAGCAGGTGGGTGGAGGGTATGAACTCTGGATTGGTGGGTTTGAACTTGGCCAGTGCGCTTGGGAGTGAACTGTCCGGCATCTGTAGGAACTGGCTAGCCCTGGGAGGGGCACTCCCTCCGGGGTAAGCAAGGCCCCCGAGGTCAAAACACTGGGAGAGAGAAAATGAAAGACGCTGTTAGTAACCCGCACCGAGAAGGAGCCAGGGGACAGAGCCCACACTCACTCTCCGGCCCTGGTGTCTCCTGCTGATGTCACCCGTCGGCCAAACCCAGCTGGAAGGCAGAGGCCAAGGGTCCCGGCGACACGGTCAGCCTCTTCTTCCGCACAAAAGGAGGGCAGTCGCTGGGCGGGGGGAAGGAGGATTATACTCAGAGCCACTGAACTAAGCTCACGTGCAGGGAAGGGTCCTTTCCTCGTTTTAAAGTCTTCCCAGTGGGCTTGTTGAGTGGACGATCCAAGACCAGAGAGGTCAGAGAGGGTGTGCTGGAGGAAGCACGTCCTGACCTGGATTCTGAGGGATAAATAGGCATTTTTCAGGGAGTGCTAGACAAATGGAAGAGCCTATGCAAAGCCACGAGATTAACACAATATGTTTGGCAAGCTGCGAGCTTTGCAGGGTTGCTGGGTTGAGAAATTTCCGGGGAGGAGGGCGGCGGGCGTGTCCTAGAGGCGGGGGGACGGTCTGTCTCTGCTTTTAGCCATTTCGTTCTCCTCTCAGGCCCCGCTGCAAAGCAGTGTTTTCAGGGCCATAAAGCGCTTCCAACAGGGGGCGCTACGGAGTAAACCGCTCAGTAACTGTTGGCCGTTACCCGGCTGCTTTCATGAGCGGGTGTGATAGCACCTCCTGGTCTACTTCTCAGGGACCCGGGAGGCTCCTATGATAGGGTGATGCTCCGGAAAGTTCTTTGCAAATCAAAGGGACCGACACAACGCATCTCGGGGGCAGAAAGGCGTCTGGTGCCCGCACAGGGGAGCTGGCGAAGCCGCACCTGACCTGTTTCTCGCTAACCTCATCCATCAAATTATCCAGGGGGCCGAGGGAGAATGCCAGGGTCCGCTTCCCATCTGTGATCGGCCTTGACTCCCAGCCCATACTCCACACCCAGTTTTCTGGAAAAGGGAGAAATAGCCCCCGGGGGCCAAAGAATACAATACCCTTGGATGCCCCTGGCTGTGCGAGACTGTCTGAAAGGGCTTTATCGCCGCATACAGCCACTGCCAAAGCCAGACCAAAGTCCTTCCCAGGAAATTCTTGGCTCGGCCTGTGAGCAGCCCCGTCTGGTGGAATTAATTTTAGCCTATATGATGCTAAAGCCGTGCAAACAGAGACATATAAAACAGCACTCCTAAGCCTTTGCATGGCAATAAACAGTAAACCGCGCTTAATTTATGCACGCTGCAAGGCTGCCCCTCTGAAAGGAAGGTATGAAAGCCACCCCAAGCAGGGGAGCCTAACGTTAAGAGGCTCCTGGGCCTCTCGGGGGAGCACATGCCCTCCTCCCAGGCTCATTCCGTCTTTCTGCTTGGATTGTGGGTTTCCAGACTCGGGCTCCAGCCTGCGTCGGGAGGGACGGGGCAGCCAAGGCGTAGGTGATCCCCCCGGGGGGCTGTGCGGTCACGGGCGGAACCGTCTCCTTGGCTCCCTGCGAGCCCGCGGGGAAGGGGCGCTTGGAAGGTGTTTGTGAGTCCCGGAGTCACTGGGCTGCAGCCTGTGTGTGATGCTGAAGCCAGAAAGGGGTTTTGAGATCGTGCAGCCCCGTCTGAGGTTTCAAAGGTCCTGAGCGCCTCAGCCAAGGTCACACGACGAGTTAATGGAAGGGCCAGACTTGGACATGAGGGCGGAGGGGGCCAGCTCAAGGATTTGGAGTCCGAGAACTGGCTTAGAACCTGGCCTCTGCCAAACCCCACGCCCCCTTCTGACCTCGAGCGAGTTGTTGGACGTGGCTCTTGGGCTTCCTCCTTTGGAAAATCAAGGACAGCTGCACAGGATCATGGGAGTTCTGGGAGGGCGACCGAGATGGTGTGAGGTCATCATGACCCCAGCGCCCCGCCCACCGTGAGGCATGGTGGCTGGCGTTTTTGTGACATCGGTATAGAGGCAGACCTTCGTCTGGCCTCCTCCAGGCAGGAACAAAGACCGAGGCAGGGGACCCCGGGAAGCAGGAACGGGGGGGCAAAAAGCTGAGACAGGAAGGAGGAAGAGTCAACATGAGGGTCTGTGGTCGTGGGCACTGCTGTGGGCAGCAGGGGCCCACGCTGCCCTGACTTCATGGAAGATGCTATCAAACTTCATCAAATGATATTGAAAAGGTCTAGGGGGTGCCTGGGGGGGCTCAGTCGGTTGAGCATACGGATTAGGCTCAGGTCTTGATCTCACCGTTCATGAGTTCAAGCCCCATGTCGGGCTCTGTGCTGACAGCTCGGAGCCTGGAACCTGATTCGGATTCTGTGTCTCCCTCTCTCTCTGCCCCTCCCCTGCTTGCATTTTCTCTCTCTCTCTCTCTCTCTCTCTCTCTCTCTCTCTGTAAAAAATAAACATTAAAAAATTTTAAAGGCCTTAATAAATGAAGAGACATCACATACAAACTATTGGGAAAACTCAGTGCGGCCTTAGAATCAATCAGGGTTTGATCAGGAAAACAGAAACCACTCCAGGTCCTTTGAGCTGAAGGCTGTGATACAGGAAGTCAAGGTTCCCACTGTCTCTGGAAAGCTGAGGGAGCCAGGCCCGGGAAGGACACTTTCCAGAATTCTAGGGTTCAGAGATCACAAGGAAGATACTTGAGGAAGGAAGAGAGGGAGGGGGGGCGGGGACAAATGCCCATTCTCTGTGACCCAGCAGTCACAGCCCTTGGTCCACACGCTAGAGAAGCAGAGAAGCCTCCGCACCAGAGAACACAAAGAAGGATATTCACGGCGAGGTCATTCACAAGGTCGAAGAAGGGCGCACACAACGCGCCCACCCCTCGGCAGGGAAACGGGGAGATCAGGAGTAAGGTATTTACGCCACTGAACCCTACACAGCAGTTAAAATAAAACAGAATCTGTTTGGATCAGCAAGCGTGGAGCTCAGGGGCAAGGCTGAACGGGAAGGAAAAACCCACACTGTGTGGCAGTATGTTTCTGTACTGGAGAAACCATTTCTGAAAGCCCACACCACAGCACTGTCTATTATGTAGGCACTCGTGCATTCGCCGTAACAAGATGGAAATCCGGGTGAGGAAGTTCCCCTCGTGTCAGAAAATGGCTGTCACCAGGGCAGCGTGGCAGGACCGGCCGGGGGGAGGGGTGGCATGGGGTCCCAGTGGATCTGGAGTGCTTCATTTCTTTTCAAAGTAAAATCTGCTCAAACAGGACAAGGTGTTGACATTTCAAGTTCTACTGTGTGGGGGCCCCTGGGGAGCTCAGTCGGTTTAGCGTCCGACTTGGGCTCGGTCATGATCTCGCGGTCCGTGGGTTCGAGCCCCGTGTCGGGCTCTGTGCTGACAGCTCGGAGCCTGGAGCCCGCTTCAGATTCTGTGTCTCCCTCTCTCTCTCTGCCCCTCCCCTGCTCATGCTCTGTCTCTCTCTCAAAAATAAATAAACATTAAAAATAATAACAAAATAAAATAAATAAAATTCTACTGTGAGTGTGGATATTCTACTGCATTCCCTCTCAGGACTTTTCATATGTCTGAACATTTTCAAATAAGAATGAAAAAAAAAAAGAAGAAGGGCTCATCGTCAGGGCTGCCCCCAGATGGGTGCCCGGAGCCTGCACGGGTCACAGGCGCTCCCAGTCCTGGCAGGAAGCCAAACGCCCACTGAAGAAAACCAAGGAGGGCCCAAAACATGGGCCTGCTAGTCATCTCAGGCTGCTGGAACAGATCCCCAGGCCAGGGGATTGATCAACAGAGATCTCTCACGGCGATGGAGGCCAGATGTCCCAGCTCAAGGTGCCGTCACGTCGGGCTCTGATGGGGACTCTCTTCCTGGTTTTTGGACAGCAGACTTCTCCAGGCACCCTGACAAGGGGGAGAGAGAAGCGGGCTCTCTGGTGTCTCTTGTATGAGGGCATTAATCCCATCACGGGGGCTCAGCCCTCATCACCTCCCAAAGGCCCGGCCTCCTGATACCATTGCCCTGGAAATTAGGGATCATCATATGAATCGGGGGGACTCCAACACCAGACCATGGCAGGCCTGTTGGCCCCCCTTCTCTAAGAAGCCCCGTTTCCTATCTGTAATCTGGGGACAACGTACGTGATGGCCGCATAGGATTGTAGCGAAGACGGGACGGGCTGGGCTCTGCAGCTCCTGGCACATCACAGTGGCTCAGTCAACACTGGCCCCTTCTGGTTGTGAGCCTTCTCCTGTTACCCAGCTCTGGTGGTCGGAGGAAAATCAAACGTGATAAATACTTTCTTTGCCCTTGAAAACACTCTGGGGCTTCTTAAAAATAAGAAACTGACCAACAAGGAATAAGCAGTGACTAATACTTGTCATGCCACAGATGTAAACACTGAGGCTCAGAGAGGGACTTACCAGAGATCACACAGCGTAAGACAGAGAACTGGAGAGAGTCTTTTGGGCCCTTCCCTGCCCTGGGGCTGGGACACATCCTGTTACTGTCCTTCAGGTTTCAGGGACTCACTGAATCATATAACTATGCAGATTTCTTCTTCCAGACAAGCTCCTAGAGACCCTTCCCCACCCACCCCAGGTCAGGTGACAAGCTCCAAGCCAAAGGCCCTGAGCTGGGAGGTATGTCCCTGACTCACGTGAAGGGGCCTCCCTGCCCAGGTCTGGTTCCAGCTCAGGCCCCGTGAGCCACTGATGCTTGTCTCCTGGCTGACACTGGGAGGGTGGCATTCCAAAGTTTCTGACAGGAAGCGCCTGGAAGTGACATTCTCAGGCTATGCCTGGGTCCCGCACATGTGGGGCCTCCACGTCGTTGTGCGTCCTTTTGCATGTGTTGAAATGGGCCGAACTTTCTGCTAATTTTGAAGGAAAGGAAGTGGTCACGTCTATGGAAAGGAAGTGGTCACGTCTATGCTTTTTTTTTTTTTTTACCTTTAAAGATTTATTTTACTTTTATAGAGAGTGAGAGTGCAAGCTGGGGAGAGAGGGGAAGAAGGAGAGAGAGAGAAGCTTTTTGTTTAAGTTTATTTATTTATTTTGAGACAGAGCAGGGGAGAGGCAGAGAGAGGGAGAGAGAGAATCCCAAGCAGGCTCTGCACCATCAGCCCAGAGCGGGACATGGGGCTAGAACTCACGAACGGTAGATCATGGCCTGAGCCGAAATCAAGAGTCAGACGCTCAACTGACTGAACCACCCAGGCGCCCCGAGAGAGAGAATCTGGAGCAGGCTCCCTGCTCAGCAGTGAGCCCGATGAGGAGCTCGGTCCCATGACCCTGGGATCAAGACCTGAGCCGAAATCAAGAGTCAGATGCTCAACTGACTGAGCCACCCAGGCGCCCCGTCTATGCTTTTCTCATTCAGGCTTTCGCAGCAGCGCTGCAAAGTGAGTATCATAAATCTCCATTCTTCAGGTGCAGGAACAGCTTCAGAGAGGGAAGGTCACCTACCTGTTCGCACAGCTAACAAGGGGCAGGGCTGGTATTGGGGGGCTCAGCATCACAGACCTGAGGGCTGCTGCTTTGTCCACTCTTGCCCTGGTGTTGGTCCAGGTCCTCCAAGAAGCAGATGCCAAGACGAGGTCAAGGACATTATAGGGAACCACCTGAATGAGGATCAGGAAGGCCAGGACAAACGAGAACAGACACTCAGATCAATGGAACAGCATACAGAACCCAGAAATGGACCCACAAACGTATGGCCAACCAATCTTTGACAAAGCAGGAAAGAATATCCAATGGAATAAAGACAGTCTCTTCAGCAAGTGGTGCTGGGAAAACTAGATAGCAACATGCAGAAGAATGAACCTGGAGCACTTTCTTACACCAGACACAAAAATAAACTCAAAATGGATGAAAGACCTCAATGTAAGACGGGAAGCCATGAAAATCTTCAAGGAGAAAGCAGGAAAAAACCTATGACCTCGGCTGCAGCAACTTCTTACTCAACACGTCTCTGGAGGCAATGGAAACAAAAGCACAAATGAACTACTGGGACCTCATCAAGATAAAAAGCTTCTGCACAGCGAAGGAAACAATCAGCAAAACTAAAAGGCAACTGACAGAACGGGAGAAGATATTTGCAAACGACATATCAGATAAAGGCTTAGTATCCAAACTCTATAAAGAACTTATCAAACTCAACACCCAAAAAACAAATAATCCAGTGAAGAAATGGGCAAAAGACACGAATAGACACTTCTCCAAGGAAGACATCCAGATGGCCAACCGACACAGGAAAAAATGTTCCATATCACTCATCATCAGGGAAATACAAACCAAAACCACCATGAGATATCATCTCACACTAGTCAGAACGTCTAACATTAGCAACTCAGGCAACAACAGATGTTGGCAAGGATGCGGAGAGAGAGGATCTCTGTTGCACTGCTGGTGGGAATGCAAGCTGGTGCAGCCACTCTGGAAAACAGTATGGAGGTTCCTCAAAAAACTAAAAATAGAAGTACCCTACAACCCAGCAATTGCACTACTAGGCATTTATCCACGGGATACAGGTGTGCTGTTTCAAAGGGGCACATGCACCCCCATGTTTATAGCAGCGCTATCAACAATAGCCAAAGTATGGAAAAAGCCCAAATGGAAATTGATGGAAAGAGTCCATCGATGGATGAATGGATAAAGAAGATGTGATATATATATATGTATATATATGTATATATATATATATATATATATATATATATATATATATATTGGAGTGTTACCCGGCAATCAAACAGAATGAAATCTTGCCGTTTGCAACTATGTGGATGGAACTGGAGGGTATTATGCTAAGTCAGTCAGAGAAAGACAAATATCATATGACTTCACTCATATGAGGACTTTAAGAGACAAAACAGATGAACCTAAGGGAAGGAAAGCAAAAATAATATAAAACAAGGAGGGGGACAAAAACAGAAGAGACTCTTAAATATGGAGAACAGAGGGTTACCAGAGGGGTTGTGGGAGGCGGGCTGGGCTAAATGGGGAAGGGGCACTAAGGAATCTACTCCTGAAATCATTGTTGCGCTATATGCTAACTAACTTGGATGTAAATTTAAAAAATAAATTAAATTAAAATTAAAATTAAATAAAAAAAAAAAAAGAAAGACCTGGACGGTGGCCTGACCACACTGCAGTCTTCCCAGCGAGGGACAGCGGGAGGGCACGCTGGTGGAAGTACCTAGAAGGACAGGCCGGGCAGCCTCAGGAAGTTCTTGCAAGGCCATCGGGGTGGCTTCAAGCCAAAGTCAGCTCTGGGGAAAGTTCAGTGTCTCGGAGACACGGTGATGAACTTCTGAGCAAGAACGGCCACGGGGCCATTAAGCTCCTTGCTTAATGAGGTCTTTGAGCCTGCGTCCTCACGATCGCCATGCGGTCTGACTACCTTGTGAACTGGCTCAACATTCTGAAAAGCTATCCAGGGTTTTGTCTCAGGAGCCTTCAGATGATCATACCCTTTTCTCCAGAAACTCCCCTCCTAACAATTGTCCTAATGGACCGGGGCCAAGTGCAGGGAAGTCTTTATGCACGGCATTGTCAGGAGTGGCACCAGTTAGGAAAATAAATACACGGGCACACGTACGCACACACATGCATAATATATATCCACACATAAACACGCATACGTAGAGACACATATAAACTACACACATAAACACATACGTAACATATGCATTCACTGCACGCACATAACACGCACACACACAACGTTGCAACACGTGTGCCTTCTAGAAATGCCTTCTCTGGTGAGATGGCAAGACGGTGATGCCCGCCTGCAAAGGCAGACGGACCCCCACCTGAAATGTTCCCGGGTTGAGGCGGATGATGTCACACACACGCTAAAAGGGTATAACAAGATCTATCACTTCTGTAATTGGTGTCTCTAGGGAGATCCGTTCCAAAATGGTTTGAGAGAGCAAAGAAAGGAGCCTGGCTCCGGGTCGTTATTGTCGTTAGGGGTGGGGCTGGGGGAGAGTCTGATGCACCATGGGCAAGGCCTTGAATGGTTTGAGTGTCCAATCAAATGCCGAAGAAGAGAGCACCTGGGTTTTCTTATCAGCTTGCCCAGATACGAACAGACAGAGGTGAGGCTTCAAAGCTGTCTGCAAACACCAAAAAATGGAGCCCGACTCTTCATCACCGGGAGAATCTGACCCACCTTCTCCGCTCTTCTCAAACAGGTGTACTAACACGAAAAGCTACTCTTCACGTAGCTTCGTTGTCTCTTTCGCTTGTGAAGGCTCGAAGGGGTACAAGGCAAGGATTGTCCTCGTAGCTGGCCAGGTGAGTGTCCGCGCGGCAGGTAAAGTGCCCCCCTCCCCGTCCCAGGCTGCAGCCAGCCTGGTTATGGGGGCAGAGGCCCCCTGACTTTCCCCACCAGCAGCGAAGCTGAGATCTGTCTGACTCCTAAGTCTGTTTTCAAAAAAAATTTTTTTTAACGTTTATTTATTTTTGAGACAGAGAGAGACAGAGCATGAATGGGGGAGGGTCAGAGAGAGGGAGACACAGAATCTGAAACAGGCTCCAGGCTCTGAGCTGTCAGCACAGAGCCCGACGCGGGGCTCGAACTCACGGACCGCGAGATCGTGACCTGAGCCGAAGTCGGCCGCTCAACCGACTGAGCCACCCAGGTGCCCCCTAAGTCTGTTTTCAAACTTAAGCTCCTTGAATCTCAACATGTGAATAAGCTCTTGTATATAATATGATATGTAAAACTAAATGTGTAAATATGTAAAACAACAAGTACTAGGATATTAGAAGTGATTGCTTTTCTACAATATTTTTTTCACATTTCTTACACTTCTGTATTTTTATTTATTTATTTATGTATTTATTTATTTTTTTAACATTTATTTATTTTTGAGACAGAGAGAGACAGAGCATGAACGGGGGAGGGGCAGAGAGAGAGGGAGACACAGAATCGGAAGCAGGCTCCAGGCTCTGAGCCATCAGCCCAGAGCCCGACGCGGGGCTCGAACTCACGGACCACGAGATCGTGACCTGAGCTGAAGTCGGATGCCCAACCGACTGAGCCACCCAGGCGCCCTTTATTTATTTATTTATTTATTTATTTAAACGTTTATTTATTTTTGAGACAGAGAGAGACACACTTCTGTATTTTTAAAATTTTCTTCTTTTGAGTGTAAATGACTTTTAAGAAACAAAATACAGTTTATTTCAGAGCGGTAGTTGTCTGGGGCTTGGGGGTGGAGAAGATGCGGGAGATGTTGGTCAAAGGGTACAAACTTCTAGTTATGGGGTCAGGAAGTTCTGAGGCTCTCATGTACAGCATGGTGATTCTAGCTAATAAACTGTATCATATACTCGAAAGTTGCTAAGAGAGTAGATCTTGAATTTACCACAAAAAAAGGAATGATAATTGTGCGATGAATGGAGGTTTTCGCTAATGCTATGGTGAGAAGTATTTTGCAATATACAAATGTATCAAATCAACATGTTGTATACCTCGACCTTACACAGTCTTATGCGGTAATTATCTCAGTAACACTGAACAAATAGCTTGTTTAAAAGTTCTGCTCTGGGCGCCTGGGTGGCTCAGTCGGTTGGGCATCTGACTTTGGCTCAGGTCACGATCTCGGGGTCCGTGAGTTCGAGCCCCGCGTCGGGCTCTGGGCTGATGGCTCAGAGCCTGGAGCCTGCTTCGGATTCTGTGTCTCCCTCTCTCTCTGCCCCTCCCCTGTTCATGCTCTGTCTCTCTCTGTCTCAAAAATAAAAAAATAAATAAAAAATAAATAAAAAAAAATAAAAGTTCTGCTCAACATTATTCTTGATCTGAGAACTCCCTTACGGGAAAGTTTAGACTTATAATAGGAGGCAAAGGAGAGCAGGGAAGAAAGAAGAAGGAAGAATTTGACATTCTCCAACAGAAATTCGTTAGCTACGAACTCTCGGTGGAAAATCCCTACCAATGTGAAGCTTTGCAAAGGGGGGTTCCAGTGTAAGAAAAGTCCATTCAGAGGGGCGTCTCGGTGGCTCAATCAGTTGACCATCTGACTTCAGCTCAGGTCATGATCTCACGGTTCGTGAGTTCGAGCCCCACGTCGGGCTCTGTGCTGTCAGTGCAGGACCCACTTCAAATCCTCTGTGACCCTCCCTCTCTGCCCCTCCCCTGCTCATGCTCTTTTCTCTCTCTCTCTCCCAAAAATAAACATTAAAAAAAAATAAAAGTCTATTCAGAAATGTACTTTCTTTTTTTACAAAGCTTATTTTCAATGTATTGAAGTGACAAATCCTGACACCTAATCTTTTCTTAGGCTTTGACATCCTATAAATGTGTTAGTTAGAGGAGGTTAGGCAACAAACAGCCTCCACATGGAGTGGCCCAACACAATAGGAGCATATTTCTTGCTTTTGAAGCCAGCCAAGGCAGTGTGGGGACAGCACGGGGCTGTCCCTGTGGGGCTGGGAGTGCCCGTATTTTAGGAAGTCATTCCGAGACCCTGGGGACTAAGGCTTTGCCCCTCCAACCAGTGGCTTGCAAAGTTGCCTTGGTCATTTTCATTCCAGGCTGTAAAAGGGGGAAGAACAAAGGCCTGCGAGAGGTTTTCAAGGGCCAAACTGGAAATGGCTTACGTCACTTCTGCTCAAGTCCATTTGGGGAGAACTCCATGGCTTGGCCACCTCCTAAGTGCAAGGGGCTGGTGGAGGCAACATCCACCAAGGAGGAAGAGAAACAGATCTTGAAATGCCACCAGCACTTTCTACCAGCGTTTACAAAGCTTTTTGTGTGCTTAGCAAACTTAAACAATCACTAATAAGAGATCTAAAAATAATACTTCGTCCCATTGGCCACATTACATAATTAAACATGTTCAAAACATTTGAATTCCATTTATAAATAGCTTCTTGGTTCACTTTTAAGTATTTAACACGTCTGACAAACCTTCCTGATGGTGAAGTAATTCTTTTTTTAAGTTTATTTATTTATTTTGAGAGAGAGAGAGAGAGAATGAGTGGAAGAAGGGAAGAGAGAGAGGTAGAGAGAGAATTCCAAGCAGGCTCCATACTCAGAGCTGAGCCGGACGCAGAGCTCGATCCCACAAAGGTGAGACCATGACCTGAGCTGACATTAAGACTTGGACGCCCAACAAACTGAGCCCTGAGCTGCCCTGTGAGGTAATTCTTATAAATCAAATAAATTTATAAAAACAATGATTTCATAATATATATAAGACTTGTGAGATTTCTACTTAAAATCACAAGGCGTAAATCAATTTATTTAACTACACATTTAACTAGAGCTAAAAGACTGTGCCACTCTAGAACACCAAATTCCTTTACTCCCAAATTTACCCAGATTCCTTAATATGAAAAAATATATACATAATAGATTTTGATTCTCTTAAATAAGTTGGCAGAATCCTGCAATTTATTTATTACATATGGTGCTGTCCCCCTGGTCACACTTTGCACCTGACCCACTGGGTGATGCCAGGACTCCAGTGTGGTTATTGACCTAGAAGCAAGGAGAGGGAGTTGGAGGGGGTCTTGAGAAGGATCAGCAGCTCCCTGACTGGCAACTTCCACGGGAAACCTCACTGTAGTAGCAGGCAATTAGAGGTAGCTCTCCTTAGATGGGGAGGAAGGGCTGCCCCTACTGGTAAAAGAGGTTTGTCAAAGTTTATGGGTTTGAGGTTGTCACTGGAGGCTGCCCAGGCTTCCATATTCCAATTGTTGAGGCCCCACTCTTCCCCAATCAACACCATAACTTCCACACAAGATAATAAAAATGGCCACATATGTTCATGAATGTTTATAGCAGCTTTTTTTTATCATAACCAAACCAGAAAACAACCCAGTGTCCACCAGTGAGAAAACTGGTAAACAAGGGATACACACAATGCTATAGTACTCAGTAATAAAAAAAAAAAAATGAACTACCGATACCCCCACCAAACATAGGTGATCTTCAAAATATTGTGTGAGTAAAAGAGGCCTTATACAGAAGAATTCATAGTGTAGGATTCCATTTATATGGCATGCTAGAACAGGCAAATCTAACCTATGATAGAAGAAAACAGGTTGGAAGTGTGGGGTCACTGATTGGGAGGGAACATGAGGGAGTGTTTCGAGGTAATGATCTATATCTTGATAAGGTTTTGGGTTACACAGGTGAATGCAGCTGTCAAAACTCAGTGAGTGGATACTTAAGATGTGTGGATTTTATTGTATGTATATGCTATGCCAAAAGAAAAAAAGTAAAAACTAATGTTGAAGTGTAGACAGTGGTATGCCTACTAATATATTTACGGAAAGAGTACAGGTGTCTGTAATTTGAAGCACATCAACAAATGCAGATGGATTTATGGATGGAGAGAGGGATGGGTAGATGGGTGTCTATGTGCTAAAGCAATAGTCGTAAGACGTCAATGGTGGAGGTGAGAATGGGTTGCTCACTGTAAAATTCTTTCAACTTTTCTGTATGTTTGCAACTTATTATAAAAGGTCATTTTAAATTTACAAATAAGTGTTAAAAAATGCCCTCACTGGACATGTTCAAGAGAAAGCTATAAACAGCTGACAAGAAAACCGGTGAATTAGTAGATCTGAATGTTGTGCAAAATGTAGCACAATAAAACAAAGAGGTGAAATAGAAGGTAATGGACATAGATGACAGAATGAGAAGTTCTACCATAAAGCTCCAGAAGGAGAAGATAGGAAAAAGAAGAGGAAATATTTATAACAAATATATATAATGTATAATAAGTATTTTGTAATAAAATGTCTAAGAAGTTCTCAGACTTGATGTAAGACACAAACTTTCAAGTCCAGGAAACACAAGAGATTACAAGTAAGATAATTTAAAAGAGAGAGAAACTTCTCTTTCTAGGCACGTTATAATGGAATTGCAGAATACACAAAGGGAGAGAAAGAGAGAAGAGTAGGGATGAAGGGAAAGGAGGAGCGATCTTAAATCATCCAGAGAAAAAGGACAAATTATTTACAGAGGAATGTAGTCTACACTGATAAGAGACTTCCCAACAGCAACAGCAGAGATGAAAAGATAATGGAATAATATCCACAAAGTACGAAGAAAAAACAATTCAACCAAGCCTCCCATCTTAACTGAAATATTGTTCAGAATGAGGTGATATCATAACATTTTCAGACACACAAAAACTGAAAGAGTTTACCACAAACATACACTCACTACTGGAAATTTTAAATAGTAAATTTCAGAAGAAAGGAAAATAATCCCAGAAAAAAACTTATTTGAAATCCCAGAAACAATGGTGAATGTGTCATAAAAGCAAGTTTAGCTCCATCTGCTGCCTTCTTTGACTCTTGCCATGTGGTGTAACATATTCACAGGCTCTAAGAATTAAAACATTGAAATCTTTAGAGGCCATTATTCCATCTAGCCTGGAGAGAATTCTGAGAAGTAGCACAGGAAGGGATAACCCAGGTAGAGTCCAGTGGTCACTGTGGGTTGATTAGGCTGAAAGTCCAGGAAGGCTAAAGCAACTAGAGTTCACAGACAAGAGCACCAAAGAGGAGGGAGCTACACAAAGAGAGAAACCTGGAGATCAACAATTTTTACTTAAACATCGGTTTGCACATGCATGTAAGGAGACTATCTGAAGCTATGGAAGAACTACCAGATGGATTAAAGTCCAGGAAGATCTCCTCTCCCTAGCATAAGAGTGGCAAACCTTATAATTCATGGAACACCAGGTAGAGAATTTAAAAAGCTTTGACTTTGGTGGGGAGAAATTTGCATTAGATTAAATCATGTTTGGATCCTGCCTAATAAAGCCTAAAAGCTTTACTTAACATAATCAAACTGCCTCCAAGTAACTTACCTGTAACCCAAAATAAATATCCAAAATATCTATAGGAATATAAAAATATCCAGCATTCAACAAGGTAAAACCACAATGCCTGCCACCAAATATAAAATTACCAGACACACAAGGAAATAAAAACATATAACACAAAACGAAGAGGAAAATCAGGGGCGCCTGGGTGGCTCAGTTGGTTAAGCGGCCGACTTCGGCTCAGGTCATGATCTCGCGGTCCGTGAGTTCGAGCCCCACGTCGGGCTCTGTGCTGACAGCTCAGAGCCTGGAGCCTGTTTCGGATTCTGTGTCTCCCTCTCTCTGACCCTCCCCCGTTCATGCTCTGCCTCTCTCTGTCTCAAAAATAAACAAACGTTAAAAAAAATTAAAAAAAAAATGAAGAGGAAAATCAATCAATAGAAACAGACCCAGAAATGACTGGATTATTAAAACAGTATATCAAAACTGTTATTATAACTATATTCTGTATGTTCAAAAATCTAGATGAAAGATTTAGCATATGAAGAAGCAACATAAAAGATATTTTAACAGACCCCAACTGAACTTCGAGAGATGAAAACTATAATGTCTATGATGAGAAACACACTGGATAGAATTAATAGTAGATTTGATATTGCAGAGGAAAGTATTAGTGAAACTTAAGTCATAAAAACAAACTATTCAAAGTGACACAAAGAGAGAAAAAAAGACTTTAAAATTAAGGTGGTGTGCAATTGGAGTCATGAAAAAAGAAGAGAGAGAAAAATGGGAAGAGAAATTATTTGAAGAAATAATGGCCAAAAATATAAGTTTCTTAAAAACTATAAACCCACAAATCCAAGAAGCTCAACACATCTCAAACACAAGATACCTGAAAAAAAAAAATAACACTAAGGACCATCATGAACTGATCTGCTCCAAATGAGTGATAAAGAGAAAACATTAAAAACTACTAGAGGAAAGAACACAGGTCACAAACAAAGGACGCAAGATAAGGCTGATAGATGACTAGTCAGAAATAATGAAGCCATTAGACAGGGGAACAACTTCTTTGAAGTACAGATAAAAAGGAACAATAAGGCTAGAATTCCATACCCAGCTAAAATATCTATCAAAAAATGAAGGCAAAATAGATTCATTTTTAAACAAACAAAAGCTAAAAGAGCACATCAATAGCAGACCTCTACTATGATAAATATTACAGGAGACCCCTTGGACAAGACGATAATAATACCACGAAGTCTGGATTTACATACAGAAATGAAGAGCACTGGAAATCGTGGCTATGTAGATAAATATGAAAACCTTTTCTACTTTTATTTACATCTTCAAAAAGATTATTAACTCCTTAAAACTGATATCCATGTAGTATGTGGCTTACAACATCTGTAAAAATCAGATGCATACCAGCACTTGTACAAAGGCTAGAGAGATGTAGAAGTATACTGCTGTGAGATTTCAATGCTATATACAGAGTGGTATAATATCACTACAAAGTAGTGATATATTAAATATGTGTAAAATAAACAACTAAAGCAACCATCACAGCATACAGGTGCATGTACGCACACGTGCACACACACACAGAATGTACCTAATAAGTCAACAAAATAGATTAAATTGAATCATTAAAAATACTTTAGTCCGCAACAAAGCAGAAAAAAAAAGGAACTCTGAATAAATAAGACAAATAGAAGATAAGTAGTAAGTTAAAACCAATAATACCAATGAACAAATGAAATGTTAAATGTTGTAAACACACCAATAGAGACAGAGATTGTCCAATCAGAAAAAAGGTAAGATCTAACTATACACTGCCACCAAGAGAAACACAACTCCGCCCCAATTAAAAACAGCAACAACAAACCCAAAAACCTTTAAATATAAAGACATAAGAGGGTTAAAAGTAAAAAAGAAAAGAAAAGAAAAGTAAAAAGTGAAAAAGAAAAGATACACCATGACAACACTAACTGGAAGAAAGCTGGAGGGACGCTTGGGTGGCTCAGTCGGTTAAGTGTCCAACTTCAGCTCAGGTCATGATCTTGCAGTTCATGGGTTTGAGCCCTACATCGGGCTCTGCTAGCAGCTCAGAGTCTGGAGCCTGCTTCAGATTCTGTGTCTCCCTCTCTCTCTTCCCCTTCCCTGCTCATGCTCTCTCTCTCTCTCAAAAATAAATAAACATTTAAAAAAATTTTGTTTAAAAAAAAAGGAAAGAAAGCTTGAGTGACTATATTAACTCAAACAAAGTAAATTTCAGAGCAAAGAATATTACCAAGGACAAATAGAGTAATTTCATAATAATAAAGGAGTCAATTTATCAAGAGGAAATAACAATTCTAAGCATTTGTTCACCCATAATAACAGTTTCAAAACACATAAAGCAAAAATTAACATAACTGAAAGATCAAGTAGAGGAAATCCAACAACTACAGTTGGATCTCTGTCTCTATAATTGATAGTAAAAGTAAACAGAAAATTAATAAATATATCAATTACTTGAACAACACTATTAACCAGCTTAACTTAGTTGAATTTTAGAGAATATTCTATTTAATAACAGCAGAACACACCTTATTTTTAAGTACACATAAAACATTTACCAAGACAATCCATATTCTTGGGCATAGATTAAGTTTCAATAAGTGTAAAACTATTCTCATCACACAAAGTATGTTCTCTAGTCACAACAGAATTAATGTAGGAATCAATAACAGAAAGATACCTGAAAAATCCCCAAATATTTGGAAGCTAAATAATGCACTGCTAAGAAACCAAAGGGCAAAAGAAGAAATCAAAAGAGAAATTTTAAATATTTTGAATTGAACAAAATGAAAACACAATACATATCAAAAGTTCTGTGATGCAGCTACAACAATCAATACCAAAGCAATACTAAGCACAAAAAGTAGGGGGCTCCTGGGTGACTCAGTTGGCTAAGCATCCAACTCTTGACTTCGGCTCAGGTCATGACCTTAGGGTCTTGGGATCAAATCCCATGTTGGGCTCTGCACTGAGCGTGGAGCCTGCTTAAGATTCTCTCTTTCCCTCTCCCTCTCCTGTTTCTTTCCTCTCTCTCTCTCTCTCTCTCTCTCTCTGTCAATAAATAAATAAATAAATTCTCAAGCCAGTGACCTCAACTTCCACCGTAAGAAGCTAGAAAAAAAGAGAGTGAAACCAAAGTACGTAGAAGAAAGGAAATAATAAGGACCACAGTGAAACCACTGAAATAAAAATAGTAAGCTGGTTCTTTGAGAAGTTCAATGATAACCAGACTGATCCGACAATAAAGGATAAATACACACAACACCAAAAATGAGGGAGATAACATCACTACAGATTTTACAGATACTAAAAATATAATAAGGAAATATCATAAACAACTTTATGCCAATGAATTTAACAACTTAGATGAAATGAACAAATTCCTTGAGAGACACAAACTGCTAAGCTCTCACAAGAATAAATAGATGACTCTAATGGCCCTATGTCTATTAAAGAAATTGAATTTGTAGTTAAAAATATTAACTACAGAAAGAAAATTCCAAGCCCAGAGGGCCTCACTGGTGAATTCTACCAAACATGTAAGCAATAAATAATATAAATTCTATATAAACTACTTCAGAAAACTGAATGGGAGGGAATATTCCCAACCCATTCTCTACAGCAAGCATAACCCTGATACCAAACTAGACAAAGACATTCCAAAAAAAGAAAACCAAAGGCTAACATTCCTTATAAATGTAGATGCAAAAAATACGATTCCTTGCGTAACAAGGAATGTTTGCTTTAACATTTTTAAAAATCAATGTAATTCTCACAAAATAAGGAAAAACACATATCATCATCATAAATGCAGAAAACACATTTTATAAACTCCAACATCTATTTCTGATTTTTAAGCATCTTAGTATGTGGGAACTTCCTCAGTGTGATAATGGGTGCCGATGAAAAATTACAGCTAATATCATAATTAATGGTGAAAGATACAATGCTTTCCCCCTAAGATCAAGGACAAGACAAAGATGTTTGGTTTCATGTCCCTTCTATTCAACATTTTGCTAGTGATTGTAACCCGTGCAATAAGGCAAGTAGAGGAAATAAATGGTATACAGACGGGAAAGGAAAAAATAAAATGGTCTTGACTCACACATCACATGATCGCCTGTGTAGAAAATCTTATGGAATCAAAACAATTTTTAAAGCTACTGGAACTAATAAGTGAGTTTGTCAAGTTTATTGAGTGAGTTTCAAGATCAATATATAAAACTCCATTAAACTTCTAAATATTAGTTGTTAACAATAAGAGACTGAAATCAAAATACTATGTACAATAGCGTCCAGAACTATAAATGTTCTGATAACAGGGTACGAGCCTATATACTGAAAACTATAAACATTGCTGAGAGAAATTCAATGACAGCTATATAAACAGAGACATAAGCTGTGTTCCTGGTTCCATAGACTGTGTTCATGTATCAGAAGACTGTATTATTCAATGTCAGTTCTCCCCAAATTGATCTATACATTCAGCCCGTTCCCAACTTAACCCAGCAGGTTCTTTTGTAGAAATTGACCAACTGGTTCTAAAATTCATATAGAAATGCAAAAGACCTAAAATAACCAGAACAAATTTGAAAAAGATGAACAAAGTTGGAGGGTTTACACAACTTGACTTCTAGATGTTATAAATCCACGCTAATCATGCCATGCATTATTGGTGTAAAGATGGGTAAATAAATCAATGGAACAGAGTCCAGAGTCCAGAAATAGAGGCAATCATACACGGTCAGTTCATTTTCAACACAGGTACAAAGGCAATTCAGTAAAGCCAAGATAGTCTTTTCAACGGCAGGTGCTGAAACAGGTGGAAATCTTATGCAACAAAATGAACTTTGATCTCTACCTCACACCACATATAATAGTGAACCAAAGTGGATTATAGACCTAAATGTAACACAATGAATGTTATAGCCATAAATCACCTGAGAAAACACCGGAGAAATTCTTTGTGACCTTGTGTTGGGCAAAGTTTTAGATGTGACACTAAAAGCATGATCCGCAATAGAAAATAGTGATAAATTGGGCTTAATCAAAACTTAAAACTTATGTTCTTCAAATGACACTGTTGAGAATGAAGAGACTAAACCACAGAGATGGGGGGAAGAATCTTTGCAAAGTACGTATCTGATAAAGAACGCACATCCGTATCATACAAAAAACTTTGTAGTCTCAATAATAAGAGACTAAACAACCCAATATTTGTAGTTTTTAAAAATTTTTTAATGTTTATTTATTTATTTTTGAGTGAGAGAGAGACAGAGCATGAGTGAGGGAGAGGTAGAGAGAGAGGGAGACACAGAATATGAAGCGGGATCCAGGCTGTGAGCTGTCAGCACAGAGTCCGATGCTGAGCTCGAACTCCCAAGCCACGAGATCATGACCTGAGCTGACGTCGGACGCTTAACTGACTGAGCCACCCCGGTGCCCTGAAACAACCCAATTTTTTTAAATGGGCAAAACACTCACTCAAATAAGCGCATGCAAAGGCGTTCAGCCTTATTAGTCATTACGAAATACAAATTATATCACAACGAGATACCACCCCACACTCATCGAAGTGCCTACCATTTAAAACGTTGGTGACACCAACCTTTGGCTAGGAAATGGAGTGGGAATGTAAGATGGTGTTGGTGGGAATGTAAAATGCCACAATTACTTTGGAAACCAGTTTAGCAGGTTTTTTGTAAGTTAAACATGAATCTACCATAAGATCCAGTCATTCCACTCTTAGATATCTGCCCATGATAGATGAAAATATGCATCTCTGCAAAGACAGACACAAGTGTTTACAACAACTTCATTGTTATCGTTTCAAGATTGGGACGATCCAAACATCCAACAACAGATGAATGCACAGACAAGTTGTGGTATGTCCATACAATGGGACACACTCAGCAAAAAAAAGGAACAGACTATTGGGGCGCCTGGGTGGCTCAGTCCGTTAAGCATCCGATTCTTGATTTCGGCTCAGGTTATGATCTCAGGGTTGGTGAGATGGAGCCCTGCGTTGGGCTCCGCACTGAGCATGGACCCTGCTTGGGATTCTCTCTCTCCCTCCCTCTGACCCTCTCCCCCGCTCGTGCACTCTCTCTCTTTAAATAAATAAACATTAAAAAAAAAAAGGAACGACCTATTGATTATTGCAACAATATAGGTGAATCGCAAAATAATTTTGCTGAGTAACAGAAGCCAGACACAAAATAATACCTAGTGTACAATTTCATGTATCTAAGACTCCAGAGAAGACAAAGAGTTCCTTCTCCTGGAACGGAGTTCCTTCTCCTGGAACGGAGTTCCTCTGAGAAAGCTAGCCACGCTTGCAGGGGGCGGGGATGGCTTGATGAGGCAGCTCAGGGTCAGGGGCGCACCCGGGGTGGGGGCTAGCGCCCGGACCTCGGAGCCCCCGGGAAGCTGCCGGGGTGGGTGGGTAGCCAGGGGGTGGGCTGTGCCACGTCAGTCCGCCCCACAGTCCTCTCCGCCTGCCAATTTGCCGTCGGTGCCACGAAACTGGTGATGCCCAGAGCAGGCTCAGCCCCTCCGCCAGGTCACAAGAAGAAAGGAACCACCTGCTCTGAGCATCTCCACGCCGCTAGAAGATACAGCCAGTGATTCACAGACTTCCGGGGGGATTTGGAGCCCTGGGGAGTGTTGAGGAAATCCAACCTGGGTCTGGGGTGCTGCAGAGGCAGCGAGGAGGTCCCCACGTACCTCCCTGGTGTAGCGGGGAGTCTCGGTGGCTGAAAGACTTGGCCGGGGCTTGAGGTTATGGTGCGATGCAAAGGGAGGCCCGGCTCTTTCCACTTCTCTCGAAAGCTCTGAGCCTGTGAGAGAGGGATCATCATATTCTTCCCTTCACGGTGACGCACGAACACGGGAGCGGGAAAGAACAGGGGGAGTAAAGCCAGCCTCACCCCCCTTCGCAAGTAGCCACAGGGAGAACCCGGCTTTTCCCAGGGCTGGGTGAGCACCCCTGGCCTCCTGGAACCCTGGGGTGAGTGGCTCCAGATTTGGGGGCTGGCCCCTGGGTGGGAACTAACGGGTTCCGGGGGAGAAGCAGACAAATAACCAGGGCATTCACGTGAGGGGATTTGTTTGCTGTTTCAGTGCAAATTAGCAATTAGCAGGGCCTGGCGCTGGGCCAGCTGGCCTTGCAAGGCCGACTGGCAGCATGTGTCGTTTTGTTCTTGGCTGGGGACCTGCAGGCTGGGTGGCAGGGAGCAGGCGGTGCGGGGGCCCGGGCAGGAGGCGTCACGGGCCCCCACCTAGCGGACTGCTCCCACGCCCGTGGCACAGCGCCCAGGGACCCCCCAGCATGCTGCCTTCCCGGCGGGCCAGAGGAAGTGTGACACACCAGCAGAGCCACCCGGGGCTCTGGGACCCTGGGTTCCATCACTGCCCTCAACAGACAGAACCAGGCTGGGGGAGTGAGTAATTTGCATAAGGTCACCCAGCCAGGGAGGGAAGGAGGATGGAGCTGAGCTGTCCTGCTTCCTAAGTCAAGGCGGTCCCCTGAGCCGCGGGTCCGCAAACTTGAGTGAGCTGTGCAGGCCCCAGAGGCTTGTGGAAACAGATTGTGGGCCCCACCCAGAGTTGCCGACATGTTCGTCCATGACCCTGGTGCTGGCGTGCTTAGGACCACACTTTGAGAACGACCACCCAAAAACATACCGTAAGACAATGAAAGAGGATGTTTCCTTCCCCTCTTCAGAGTCAAAATAATCTGGAGGGGCGCCTGGGTGGCTGAGTTGGCTAAGCCCTTGACCCTTGATTTCAGCTCAGGTCGCAATCTCTCGGTTCAGGAGCTCAAGCCCTGCATTAGGTTCCGTGCTGACAGTGTGGAGCCTGCCTGGGAATCTCTCTCTTCTCTCTCTCTCTCTGCTCCCCCTTCTCTCTCTCTCAAAATAGATAAACTTAAAACAATAAAAAAATAATAACTGGGGGGTACAAGCAAAGATTAGCAGGAACGGGGCGGGGGGGAACTGGGCAAATCACCTGACTGGCCTCTGAAAGCAAGTGAAACGGGTTCAGATAACCATTACCCAACGCCACCAAAGAAAGTCAGGTAAACATGGGGGTCTGGCAAATAATTCTCTTGGCTTGTAAAAAGCTAGAGAAACTGGGATCTAAGCAAAAGGAAGTATTTGCTGATGACCCCTTTGGTATACATCCAAAGGAGGCAACCTCACAGGAGACCAGAAGACCCTGAAGCCAGATGGCTGTGCACATGTCTTTACAGTGTGACCCTGGCTCAGTACGTTTGAATGCTTCCCAACTCCCTGTACCACACCGCCCCCAGCCCCCTAATCCCTGAGGAATGGTACAGATGAACCACAAAACCTTTGTTTTATTGGAGGCGGATACCGGATTTAGAACACAGAAATATGGTACAACCAGTTAAACTTGAGCTTCAGATAAAATAGTCTAACATCATACGGGACACACGTAGATTGAAACTTGCATCCGGGGGGCGTCTGGGTGATTCAGTCGGTTAAGCGTCTGACTTCGGTTCAGGTCATGATCTCACGATTTGTGGGTTCGAGCCCCCCCCCCCCATCGGGCTCTGTGCGGACAGCTCGGAGCCTGGAACCTGCTTCGGAGTCTGTGTCTCCCTCTTTCTCTGCCCTACCCCCACTTGTGCTATGTTTCTCTGTGTCTCTCAAAAATAAATAAATGTAAAAAAAATTTTTTTAATAAAAAAAAAGAAAAGAAAATTGCATCCAGTAACGCCGCCCAGCCCCCGCTCCTGCCTGTCCCCACCCCAGCCCCGTTCACACTGATGCTATGCTGACCTTCATCTGACCCAGGGGCCAGCCTACCCCTTTCTCTGCAGTCGGGGGTGCTCAGGACTAAACTATTTCATCCACCAAAGGGCTTAAAACCACGTCTGGTTCAACGGATGTGGCCTGGGTATACTATGGTTTCCAAACATCTTATCCATTCAATTCTTGCCGTCACCTTGCAAGGTTATCACAATCCCGTCTTACACACGAGGAAACGGAGGCTCAATGCAAGGGATAGAGGCAGGCTTGTTCATTTTTTTTTTTTTAATTTTTAACTAAAACCTGCTTATACTTGGGTGACAACATGACGATTTGACACGCGTATCACAGTAAAGTGGGTTACTCCGGCTCAGCTGATTACCACATCTTCCCCTCCCATAGGTCCCTCTTTGTGCGGGTGATGACGGCACCTGAAATCTACTCGTAGCGAATTTCTGCAGTATCACTAGTCACGGCCATCATGCTGGGCATTAGGTCTCCTCTCCTGCACCCTATCTCCCTCCGAAAGCCACGCTCCCTCTGCTGCCCCAAGCCCCCATCCCTGCCCAGATGGCTGGCGTTGGGAAGCATGAGCGACTCCCCAGTAGAGGTCTGGGGTCCCGGGGTGGTGTGGCCTGGAGATGTGGGGATTCAGCTCAGCCAGGGGCTCCCGAGATTCCCTTGAGCATCTTGGCCGTGGCCCATTTGATGCCTGAGATCTTGGGTTGTCACGTGAGGGGAGTAACTCAGAGAAAAGGTGGATATTACAGTGAAAAGAGACTTCGGGGTCAGACAGACCTGACCTTCATTCCTGGCTGGATCCCCCACTGGCTCTGGGATCTGGGGCAAGTGCTTTAACCTCTCTGAATCTCATCTTGCTGGTCCAAACAGTGGGACTGACCACGCCTGCCACTTCTGTTCCCCTGGGCTGCTGAGGAGACAGAAATGAAACAAGAGGGGACAGATCGCAGTGCAGGATGGCCAGGGCCGTGGTGAGGATGCCAGCATTTCTGGCCGGTCCTGAGGTCTCAGGACATGGTCCCCCCAGGAGGCTGGCTGGGAGATACAGCTGAGCCTGACAGCAGCCGAGTTTGCGTCAGCAGCCAGAGTCCCTTGCTGAAACATTTCAGGATGACACATTTGAGTCATTACTCAGACAGTGTTGCAAATGGATCGTTTTTGATTTCCTGGATGAAGTCACGTTACCAAACACACTCAGTATGGTTGAGGTGACCAACACTGAGGGGCTTTCTGGATATAGGACTTTCAGTTTTAAAACGGGGACAGTCCCTGGGGCACCTGGGTGGCTCAGATGGTTAAGGAGCTGACTTCAGCTCACGTCATGATCTCGCGGTTTGTGGCTTCAAGCCCTGAGTCAGGCTCTATGCTGGCAGCTCAGAGCCTGGAGCCTGCTTCAGATTCTGGATCTCCCTCTCTCTGTGCCCCTCCCCCACTCACACTGTGTGTGTGTGTGTGTGTGTGTATCAAAATAAACATTAAATAAACATTAAAAAAATTTTTTGGCACAGGAACAGACATTCAGATCAATAGAACAGAATAGAGAACCCAGAAATGGACCCACAAACGTATGGCCAACTAATTTTTGACAAAGCAGGAAAGAATATCCAATGGAATAAAGACAGTCTCTTCAGCAAGTGGTGCTGGGAAAACTGGACAGCGACACGCAGAAGAACGAACCTGGACCGCTTTCTTACATCATACACAAAAATAAACTCAACATGGATGAAAGACCTCAATGTAAGACGGGAAGCCATCAAAATCCTCGAGGAGAAAGCAGGACAAAACCTCTTTGACCTCGGCCACGGCAACTTCTTACTCAGCACGTCTCCAGAGGCAAGGGAGACAAAAGCACAAATGAACTACTGGGACCTCATCAAAATAAAAAGCTTCTGCACAGTGAAGGAAACAATCAGCAAAACTAAAAGGCAACCGACAGAATGGGTGAATATATTTGCAAATGACATTAAGATAAAGACTTGGTATCCAAACTCTATAAAAAACTTATCAAACTCAACACCCAAAAAACAAATAATCCGGTGAAGAAATGGGCAAAAGACACGAATAGACACTTCTCCAAAGAAGACATCCAGATGGCCAACCGACACATGAAAAAATGCTCCACATCACTCATCATCAGGGACATACAAATCAAAACCACAATGAGATACCACCTCACACCTGTCAGAATGGCTAACACTAACGACTCAGGCAACAACAGATGTTGGCGAGGATGCGGAGAAAGAGGATCTCTGTTGCACTGTTGGTGGGAATGCAAGCTGGTACAGCCACTCTGGAAAACAGTGTGGAGGTTCCTCAAAAAACTAAAAATAGAACTACCCTACGACCCAGCAATTGCTCTACTAGGCATTTATCCACGGGATACAGGTGTGCTGTTTCAAAGGGGCACATGCACCCCCATGTTTATAGCAGCACCATCACCAATAGCCAAAGTCTGGAAAGAGCCCAAATGTCCATCAGTGGATGAACGGGTAAAGAAGATGTGGTCTATATGTACAATGGAGTATTACTCAGCAATCAGAATGAAATCTTGCCATTTGCAACTACGTGGATAGAACCGGAGGGTATTATGCTAAGTGAAATTAGTCAACGAAAGACAAAAATCATATGACTTCACTCACATAGGACTTTAAGAGACAAAACAGATGAACATAAGGGAAGGGAAGCAAAAATAATATAGAAACGGGGAGGGGGACAAAACAGAAGAGACTTTAAATATGGAGAACAAACAGAGGGTTCCTGGAGGAGTTGTGGGAGGGGGGCTGGGCTGAATGGGTAAGCGGCACTAAGGAATCTACTCCTGAAATCATTGTTGCACTATATGCTAACTAATTTGGATGTAAATTAAAAAAAAAACAAAAACAAAAATAAGTTAAATAAATAAATAATAAAAGAATTTAAAAAAAGAAATTACAAAATTTTCTAAATGTGCTTCTAAACAAAATGTGCATCTGTTACCAACCTGAAAGCTATGATTTAAAAAATTAAATTTCCTAAAAACGACACGATTATGAGAAGTTGCATTCAGGACGGGAAAATGTTAACCAATAAAGTTTCTCAGTGCCAAAGTAAAAAAAAAAAAAAAAAAAATTACACCGGGACAGTCCCAGAAAGACCAGGACAGTTTGGTCCCCTTATTTATTGTTGCTATTCTTTTTTTTTTTTTAATTTTTTTAACGTTTATTTATTTTTGAGACAGAGAGAGACAGAGCATGAACAGGGGAGGGTCAGAGAGAGGGAGACACAGAATCTGAAACAGGCTCCAGGCTCTGAGCTGTCAGCACAGAGCCTGACGCGGGGCTCGAACTCATGGAGCGAGAGATCATGACCTGAGCCGAAGTCGGCAGCCCAACCGACCAAGCCACCGAGGCGCCCCGCTATTCTTATCATTATTATTAAATCTTACATTTAGAGTCTGATTACTCTATAAAGCTATAAAGCTCCCTCTAATATCTCCTAGGCCGTGCAAACATTTCCTCTTGCTAGGAATGCTCAGTACCGATAAGTGGTGCTTGCTTTGCAGCAGGGTTAACTTAGATGCTCACACCGGCCTCCAGTGGAACATGCATTTCCCTTCCGGGGAGATCCAGGGAGTGCACGGTGGACAGCACATCTCTCCCCGCCTTCCCCTGCAGGTACCCTTGAGGGATGGGCGGTCCATCTGTCTTCCCCGTCCCAGAGGGTGTCGGATCCCCAAGCTGTTCCTGGAAAATGGACCTTTTTGTCCCCAGAACAGACACCACCACGAACACAGGGTAACGCTCAGCCTAGAACAACCAACATGAACACAGGGAAACGTTCAGTCTAGAACAGACACCACCATGGGCACAGGGAAACGCTCAGCCTGGAACAGACAACCACCATGGGCACAGGGAAACGCTCAGGGAAAGAGAAACATCCAAGCACCTTCTCTTTCCACAATGAGAGCTTGATGGCTGAACACTGTCACTCCTCTTGTGAGCCAAGCCTGGGTCCCAGCCCTCCAAGGAGGGGTCCAAACAGCCAGAGGCACCTGCCTGCAGCCAAAGGAACAGAACCGTCTCTCAGCCCAGGGCAACTTCACTTGGGTTAAGTCATCGAAAGCATGAAGGGGCTTAACTTCCAGCACCCCAGGCCGGGGTGCAAATTAAACCTGTTGCGCTCTGACTTTGTTTTGCTCATTAACTCAAGGCAGACGTTGGGCTTCTGAGGAGCTACGACGTCCCCAGCGGGGCTCCGAGGGGACCACAGAAGCTGGAAGGTGGGCTTTCGAGAGTGAGAAACCAGACAGCCTCCAAAGCAATCCCAAAGGTGGGTGGGCTTTGGGACCGGGCTCTGCCTCTTCCCAAGGCTGCAACCTAGGCTGTCTCCTCGTCCCTCCTTGCCCTGCAAACGGGCCTCAGCCCGCCCAGCCCCTAGTGGCGCCCACAGGGAAGCCATCACACACGGGGACACACGGGAGGTGCGCAGCTTGTACCGACAGCAGGAGGAGTTGTTACTACGACATTTAACCACGCAAAATGTCTGCCTTCCTCTATAAAGATGATCGGAAGTGAGATGCAAAATCAGATATTTTAAGTATGTCTGTGTGACGGAATCCGAAGTGACTTTCAATTCTCTTACTATTCCTTCCAGCGCTTTTGGACCTGTGGCGATAATGCCAATAATGATACAGCAGGGCTCTCGCACAGGGAGACGGCACACCGAGGCTTTCTTCGTCCAGGAAGCAACTTTATTCGTCATACCTGCCCGGGCTCAGTGGGTTCGTACCTGAAAAACTGAGCCTTGAGTACAGTGGGGTGCAGCCTTTCATGCAATTTTCAGTTCTTTGTCTCCCCTGTATGGTGACACCTATAGTCTGATTGGACACAGTCCAGGTTACAGAATCGTGTCAGATCTATGCATACGTGTGTGGGAGTTTCTGGGGCCACGTTACTTACCTTTGTTCTGAAGAGGCCTCCACCATATTCTTTAGGGAGGGGTTCTACCTCTACTACTTTTGGGGTCAAAGAGCATCATCTTGGTTTGGAGGTTTGTATTTCCATAATATCATCACGTGCGTGGCCATTTTCCTTTTGGCCATGGCCTCAAGGAGGCTGGAGACAGACCGTATAACCAGGAGAGCTAGGCAAGGTAGGATTAAGCAAGTTCCCCCAAATCAAGAGGATAATTCCCAGGAGGGTTTGGAATCCCCCGAGAGTTGACAACCATCCTTTAAATAACTCCCCAGAGTCCCAGCCTTTCCAGGTCTGGACGGGGGCATGGGCAACCTTTCTCATTCGGTCTGTGATGTCCACCATCTATCTGTAGGCAGCAGTCGCTCAGGTTAAACTCCCCACAAGCTCCTCCCTCAGAAGCAAGCAGGTAATCCAAGGCCAAGCGATTTTGATAGATGGCATTGAGCACTTTGGTTTGCCACTCGGCTAGCAAGTGAGGCGCTCTAGAAGTTTCATTGGTTATAATTTCTACAGCTGCTTGCAGTCCGATTATGCGGGGTAGCACGTAAATGGGAGTGAGGGAGCCCCAGGACACATCCTCTGCCCGGGCGGCAGGGCCAGATGGTAAGGTCCACGCGACTCCCTGGCCTGACTCGGTCATGCGAATACGTGGGTCACATGATGAGGAATCTAGGTCTACAGAAGGGGTCCAGACTGGAAGCAACCAATACCAACGAAGCATCTTATCCACAGAGGGAAGGTGAGTGCCAGCAGAGACCCCTCACCTACTCTCAGCCGGCCAGGGTGTACATCACAGTAAGGAAACAGATCTAGAAGATAAGGACTGTCTACTGGTCCCACCGGACCATTGATTCCTCATTTAGATCCCCCCTTATGGCCTTGATAATGGGTGGGAGGGCACCAATAAACGATTTCATAGCGGGGGGAACCCTGTCTGCTTCTTCAGCTTCCCATTTGCAGCTGCAGTCGGTCTCCCTGAAGGTCCCTTATCTCTCACTGCCTAATGTTAACCCTTTTTCGGGGAGCCTGGGTGGCTCAGTCGGTTGGGCATCCAGCTTCCACTCAGGTCATGATCTCATGGCTCGTGAGTTCGACCCTGCATCAGGGTCTGTGCTGACAGCTCAGAGCCTGGAGCCTGCTTCGGATTCTGTGTGTCTCTCTCTCTCTCTGCCCCTCCCCTGCTCTTGTGCACTCTCTTTCTCCCTCTCAAAAAATAAACAAACATTAAAAAATTAAAAGAAACCCTTTTTCTATTCATTTTTCCTCCTGGAATAGGGCTCTTAACTGCCGTTAGGGAACAGGGACGATGACCGTTCTGGCTTCTTCAAGCTGACAAGGGGCGGTGTGGGGGTACAAAAGTTAGTCTATCCAAGGGTCGGTCGAGTGGCCCATGGTATGGTTCTACAGGAAGGCCGGCAGCCATGAGGCGGCATAAACATCGGAAGACACGACGAGAAAAATGCAAAGTAAAGATTATAGTGACCAACAAGATGGCATCTCAAGATAACGTCCCCACTTCCCAAACCAGTCAAACAATCCAGGACTGACGTTGCCCCATTATGTCCAAATGTCATCTCTCAGTTCTAAGACTCGGTGAGGATTGTTTGTTATATTGAAACAACACACGTCAGGGGGTCTCTCAGAGCCCGGGCGATGGAGAAGCACTGAGTCAATGGTGGCTCTATTCTCCAAGAGTCCGGCCCTAACTTGACTTAATTTTTTTTACTTAAGGCATCTAAATTATTAAGAGTTTTGCTGTATATAAGCAGTCAGTTTGCTTTATTTTGAGGTGTAAAAATTTTTCAAGAGCTGAGAGTCCTACTGGAGAGTCAAGGCAGCCATTTAACCATTATTAATTTGCAAATTTTTAGGTTAGCCAAACCTGGGTATTATTTTATAAAGCAGAACTTTTATTGCGTCTTGTGCCTTTTTCTTTTCATTTCTTTTCTTTTCTTTTCTTTTCTTTCTTTCTTTTTTTTTTAGGGGAAGGCCTCTACCCAATTAGTAAAAGCATCAACCCATACCAACAGATGTTGGAATTCCTTTGACCTTGGCATGAGTGAAACCTAATTATCAGCCTTCCCTGGACTGCCTCCAGTTCCTTGATTGCCTGGGAGAGCGAGTCTGTAGTGGAGAGGATTGTTTCAGACTTCAGAGGCTGATACTATTTGTTGAACTGTCCTTGACACATTTTTCCAAGTAAACATCATTTGGGCCATTTGATAAGTTTCATCCCTCCTTAAATGAAAGGCCTGATTCAGGGCTTTAATGATCTTTTAGCTCCGTGAGTTCCATGATAGTAATTGCCCCGCTCTGTCTGTAACCATCCGAGTGCTGTGACAGGGTCCGTGAGTCAGACCCCAGTTCATTTCCTCAGGAGAGGAGGCGGGATCAAATCTCCTTTAATAACTGATATAGCAGGTGAGCTGTTTTCTGAACCCCGGCACCCACAGTCTACAATATCCAGTAATCCCCCCAAACTCACACAATTGTTTATCGGTCCTGGAGTTAGCAGCACTATCGTCTCTAATGGAGTTCTAATGTCCCTTCCTAGCAAGGGAGGAAGGCTCTCTGATATTATCGGGAAAGAATGAGAAAAACTTGGTTTTCCCCATATGCATCCCAGGGGCCGAGAGAAAAATGTAGTTAAAGGTTTTTCAGAGACGCCTCTAATCGTCATGCTGCGTTTGGATAGTTGGCCGGGAGTGGAAAAGAGGACAGAAAAGGTGGGTCTTGTATCAAGAAGGAAATGAACCTGCTTTTTAGTGACTTAAGTTTTCCAGATTTATCTGAGGCTCGAGGCTGGGGCTTCCAACAGACAGTCCTGGGAGCCACCGCAAAGAGCCCCAGGCCCCATCAGTCCCTTTCAAGGACACTGGTTGTCTGAGCCTCGTAGATGGAGGTCCCCGAGGGCATACAGACCCCCAGCGATTGTCTCCACATAAGGGGCATGGCTTGTGGGACTTTGATTTCTGTGTCCCTTCTGAGGGCAGTCTCCTTTCCAGTGCCCTGACTAGTCACATAAGTGACATTTGGTGCCAGGACCTCGGGAAGTCTGGTCTGACATAGTGCGTAAGTTCACAACCAAGGCCTCAGATTTTTCTTAAGCCTCCTTCCCTGTTTTCTTTTTATTTTGATCTCAGTTGTAATATACCCGATTGGCAGCTCGTAAGAATTCCTCCAGGGTCCCTTCCAGACCAATAATTTAATTATTATTTATTTAATATAATTATATATAAATATAAATATTATTTATTTAGTTTATTTATCACTTATTTAATAATTTAATTATTATTATTATTCTTTCAGAGTTCATGGGTCAAAATTATTCCAGTTTTTTAGAATGCATCCCAAAGGAGTATCGGCCTTGGTTGGGGAACTGCCCATCTATAGGAAAAAGAAGGAAGAGGGGTCCCTTATCCTAATTTTCCATAGCTTGCCAGAAGAAACCTCATCTCCTGGCCCTGGGTTTTGTCTGGCTATTGGACCGTTGCCTTTTTCAGCAGGGTCCATATAAATATGTTCCAGCCATGTGGGTGTCCATTTTAGAGTATCTAGGTTGTTACAAATTGGCATACACTGGGCTAAGTGTAGCAAAAAGGCTCCTATGTTTTCGAGTAAAAGCCCTTTTTCTCCAACCAGTCCCATTTAGGACAAAATTACTTTCTTTTACCTTCAACAAAAATGTATTTCCATCCCTTATATCTTTCTTACATATCTCCTACTTTTCTACATACAGAGTTACCTTATTTATTTAAAAAAAATGTTTATTTTTGAGAGAGAGAAGAGAGAGCATGAGCAGGGGAGGGGCAGAGAGAGAGGGAGACACAGAATCGGAAGCAGGCTCCAGGCTCCGAGCTGCCAGCACAGAGCCTGACACGGGGCTCGAACCTCTGAACTGGGAGATCGTGACCTGAGGAGCTCGAACTCACAAACCGTGAGATCATGACTTGAGCCGAAGTCGGACACTTAACCGACTGAGCCACCCAGGTGCCCCACTTCCTTATTTTTATCAGTCTTAAGTACATTTGGCAGAATTGTAACTCTTAGAAACCTTAGCCTCCAATGAAAGCTAAGTGGTAACCAGTTGTGGACTGTTATATGAGATTTTTTTTTGGATGAGAAAGTTATGAATCCATTAAGCACAGAGCATGTTTTTTTAAACAGATTTAAGTGCCCTTAGTTTTGGTTTTTTGCTTTGTTTTGTTTTGTTTTTGCCATAAGAAGCCCAAAGCATAAACCTACGTTTAGAAAGCAATGCTTCAGCATTTCGTTCCATTTGGAAGAGGCCTAAACGTCCAACGAATTTGAATTAGTATATCATGGAAGCAAACCTTTAAGGTTTTGGGTTACCAAAGACTCTGAAAGTTGTCTTAACGACGACCCATGAAAACTTTGAGACCGACAAAATTAACCATCGTTTTAGGCCATCTTCTTTGTTGACGGGGTGCACCAGAGAGATCTTAATTCCGTCCCACCCATGTTTGCTTAAAAGCCCATCACCGTCAATTTTCACCGAGGGCGCCAGTGGGAAGTCTGAACCGGGGGTGTTCCTCGCTCTCTGACAGCAAGGGGAGGAGGAGGAACCCCCACAGACGCAGGTTGTACCAAGGTGGGGCAGAAACAGGAGGAGGGAGGGGAAGGCAGAAGGGGTGAGGTGCAGCCTAGAAGCCTGGAGGCAGAGAAAGGTGCAGAAAAAGAAGTCTCCTAGACTAGGACCTAGACTCAGGTCCTAGAACCTGCCAGCTCAGGCAGACGAGCAGGCACAGACCTTTTCCACCAACAAGTCCGACAGTCCATGTCGGGCTAGAGAAGACAGGCAACTTCTCCGAGACCAAAGGAGTTTTAGCAGCTGCTTGGGAATATCCCTGAAAGTCTCCAACCCAGGGTCGACTAGCCAGAGACAGTTGGCTGTAGTCATCATAGCCACTGACCCAGAGAACAAGTGAGGGGGAAGTCCCCACATACAGTCAAAGCAACCAGAGTGTATGAGGAGAAACTGAGAGAGAGAGAGAGAGAGAGAGAGGGAGAGAGAATTAGAGTTCCCTTCAGTAGGGATAGCCTGTGTTTTCTTCAGCAACCTGGGTTAGGTTTGGATCACTTCTATTCACTGGTCAGGGTCACCTGCAAATTTGCCCGGGTCCTTTGTATTTGCTTAGAACCTTGCCAGGAAAATGGAACCTTCATGGGGCCAAAGTCACCACGAGGCATTTTAGTCAATAGGTACATTAAATGTGCCTTCCCTTCAGGGGGAAGCTTTTTCATCCCTGACAATCCTGGATAAGGAAGGCATGGGGGTCTCACAGGTGGCCTTTCCTGAGAAGAGCCCTCAGGGGACAAGCCTACAAGTACTCGCCTTTCTCGGCCCCTTAAAGTGGCCGGGAGGTTGGTACCTAACTTACAACTCTTACACAAGGAACCTGGACAATACAGGCCTAACTGTAAGATTGTGCTGCCTGAACACGGCCCTCCGGAGGCCAGGACTCTCTCCATCCTCCAGGAGATATTGGGGAGTTTCAGTATCAAGCCCTGACCCGGATCAGACTCCCGAGGAAGTCTGATGCCACCCTAAGGCGTATGAGGTCACCACGGAACCTCGGATGACGACTCAGCACTCGCTTCGGCTCCTTGGTCAGGTCGGAACCTTTCCGCTGTTCGTCTCATTCACACTCAGTCATAGAGCGACCCCGACCCGCTGCCCAGGGCCCATCGCCTTGGAGGTGTGGTTTCGTTCCTTGTTCCTTATAGAATCGCTCGGGCAACTCTGGGAGGTGATCAGGCTCCCCTTCTGCCTCTTGGGGACAGGTCTGCCAGGATGAACCTGGGTTCTTACCGGTCTGACGGGCGGCCCTCCCGGAGCCGGCTCCTGGGCCTCGCGGGTTCCACGGGGCATCCGGGGCCCTCCTAGGATCAAGCAGATCAAGCAGTCCGCAGGTGCCAGGCAAGGTCGCTTCTCCCGGTGCTCCGAGGTCCACACCCCGGCGACAAAGAGGTGGAAACACACCGTGTCCAAATCCCAGACGCGAGCCCCCGAGAATAACAGCAAAAGAACAAGAGCCCGTGCTAACCAAGCGCTTGGTCCATGCCAGACCCTCTTCTGAGCGTTGCATCTGTGATGCAACACCCGCCTCCCGCCTCACTGATCCTCCCCGCCTCACTGATCCTCACGAGGGGGAAAAAAGAAAAAAAAGGAAAAGGAACAGGTGAGTAATGTTCTCGCCCCTGTGTCTGAGATGAGGAAATTAGAGCCTAAGGGGATTAAACGCCTGGCCTGGGGTTCAAGCAGTGGAGGTGGGATTTGCAGCCAGTCTGCTTCTGTGGTCCAAGTTCTCAACCACCACGGACCAGGGTCCAGGCTCCTGCCCCCTCGCGTGTGTCTGCAGGTGCCACACAGAATGCACACACATTTGGTCCAGTCCAGCCGGAAGGCTGTCCTTACTGAGAGGAGTTTCATTACCGGCCGAAAGGGAGGATGTAGTCTTACGGTTTTTCAAGAAAACGTTAATCACCTTAAAATAATAAGCAGACGCTCTTCTCACTGAATTTAAGGCTTTTGGTCACCGCCCGTCTTCGGGGTCACTGTTGTCCCCACATCTCACGGACTCTGTACCGAGTAAGAAGAGACAGGAGTTGAGTAGACAGAAGAACTTTTCTTATTCGAAGAGGAAAGTGGGGAGAACTGGTAAGAAAGACGTACAGAGTGGGGAAGTGAGCAAGCCTTCACCCAAAATGGACCTTGGGGTAAGCTGCCCCGGGCTCAAATCCCGGCTCTGCCATCACTAGGCCTGTGTTAGTTTGCTGGGGCCGCCAGACCGGACCTCAGGCAGGAGGCTTACGCAGCACAGACTCATGGTCTCAGGGTCTGGAGGCTGTGAGCCCAAGGTCAAGGTGCCCGCAGGCTTGGTTCCCTCTGAGCTGGTGAGGGAGGGTCTGTTCCATCTGTAGATGCCACGTTCTCTCTGTGTCCCTCCACACTGTTGTCCCTCTGTGCCTGTGTCTGTGTCCAAATGTCTTCTTCTTGTAAGGACACAGTCACACCGCATCAGGACCCACCCTGATGACCTCGTCCTAACGTGATTCCTCTGTAAAGTCCCTCTCTCCAAATACAGTCACATTCTGAGATCCTGAGGCGTTAGGAGTCCTGTACATGACCTTGGAGGTCGTGAGGGACGCAGTCCAGACCCTAACACTCACCAAGCCCCAGCCTCCTGGCATGTACAATGAGATTATTGTATTAATTCCTCCTTCCATTTATTTGATTAAAAACTCCTTTTGGATCCTCCCTCAGGCTTTATCCTTTCCATCAGCCAACCCACCCGTACGTATTCCTGTCCCATCAGGTTCCAAGCACGCTGCTAGGCTGGGCAGAGCTGAGACCACCCCCCCCCCCCGGGGGGTTCCTTTGGGCGAGAGTGGGCCTCAGATCACAAGCAAACACACCGATGGAAGAAGGCTCTGGATGCTGTGCAAGTCCGGGATCCATCCTCTTGAGAGGACAAACAGGGCTTCCCAGAGGAGGAGCCCCCAGCTGGCTCTGGGACAATGATGTGGAGATCCCTAGGGACAGAGGGGACAGGGGCCTGTTGAGCACATTCAGAGTAGAGAAAACCCGCGAGCAGGGGTGTGGCACTGAAAAGGAACCTTCTGGGTTCTCCAGGACGCTAAGATTTTTCCTCTGTATCCTCCTGGTGTGTAAGCACTGACTAGCACCCAGCATCTTGGTCCAACTCCTTAAACTTCACTTCCAGCCCCCACCCCACCCTCCGATGGCCCAGCCCGGGCCTCAGTTGTTCGTGGGCGTCTTTGCCCAGCTCCACCGTCCCGGCTGAGCTCTGGGAGGGTGAGTGTTCAGGCCAAGGCCTCCAGAGAGGTGGGGGCTGCTGAAACGAGCTCATGCAACCCCATCCCTGCCATGTGGCAATGGCGTTTCCACGAATAGTAGCACAGGCACTTGCGTGTGTGTGCGCGTGAGATTGCTTTTAACCCAGCCGAAATCAAGGTTTCCCCATCTGCACAATGAGAGAAGTAAGATGTAAGTCCGAATGGAGTTACTACGCGCAAAGCGTTCACAGGGCATCTGAAAGCTCAAATAATATTCATCCGCTATTTTTAGTTACAGTATCATTATTTCGGTGATAGGTTGTTGCATTACTGCACGCAAATGCCCAACACAACCATGGGTATGCAGCCAAGTGTCCAATTAGTGATAGGTGTTAATTTTAGAAAGTAGGGATGCTTCGGTCTGAAAACTCTGTGTCGATGTCCCTGGACAGAGCTAAAGTAGCCAAAAGTCCCTTTCACTGGCCTCAAGGTAACCAAGTACAAGGTCAGAAACAGTGAGAACATTTGATGAGTAACTTTTTTTTTTTTTAATTTTAAATTCTTTGAAATTTTGGACATTTGTTTCCTGACCCAGCATTTGTAATGTTCTGTGTATATTTCTTTTATTTTTTTAAACTGTTTATTTTTGAGAGAGAGGGAGACAGAGTGTGAGCAGGGGAGGGACAGAGAGAGAGGGAGACACAGAATCCGAAGCAGGCTCCAGGCTCTGAGCTGTCAGCACAGAGCCCGATGTGGGGCTTGAACCCACAAACCGAGAGATCATGACCTGAGCCGAAGTCGGACGCTCAGCCGACAGAACCACCCGGGCGCCCCTGTTGGGTGCCTTCTGTTTGCTTTGTTCTAAACTCTCTCCACGACTATGAGTAGATGAGTTATCTAACTATGAAGGAAATTTAATCTCCACTGGCATTGTCCAATTTTGAAGAGGACGAAACTGAGGCACAGAGAGGCTACATGCCTTGCCCCAAATCACACAGCGGTGAGTGGTGAAGCCGGGGCCCCTGCTGTACCCTGGCCCAGAGCCCTCCTTTTTTAGAAAGCCGAGCTGGTCCTCGGGCAGAAGCAGCTCATTTCAGCCGTTCGCTCCAAGAAGCAGAAGAGGGGAGCACATGAAGGCCCGAACAGAAGTGCCAACCCCAGCCTGAGCGGCCCACACAGGCTGTCACATCCCGGCCGGCCCCCTCGCACCCGCACTTAACTAGCCGGAAACGACCGTCGCGAATCTGTTTCCTGTTGTGACAGCTCAGCCGTCCCCCACATCACTGCTCTTGGACAGGTCCCCTCCACCGGCTCTGCTTCCTGGGGCTGTGTCGTGTCTCCATGAGGATCCTGCGGCAGAAAATCCGGCCACAGAAAGACGGGCGCGCGAGCGGTTTGGGGGACGGGTGTTTAACTGGGTTCAGCCTTCACACACTACCTTGGCCTCGGGGTGCAGGGGCCCACAGCCTTCACCCACTTCTCAGCCCCATCCTGAAAGGTGGAGGGTGACAATGGGCATTTTCCGTGGCCTGGCCATTCACCGTAAGAAGCTGCCAGGACCCCCTGCCTATGCCCACCCCCCTCCCAGCTGGGCTGAGTGTGCATGTGTGTGAGATGGACAGACAGACAGAGACAGACCAGCTCTGCCGCTGACTAGCTGAGCGACCCTAAAAAGTCACTCACAGTTTGGGAACTCTGCGCTCTCATCTGGAAAATGAGAGCTTTGGACCACATCCACAGTGTTTTCAAACCCAGAAGAATCCTAGAAATTTCTGGATGTGCCTGGCCTAGTTTAAAATCCCAGGCTTGATAAAAAGTGAATTCTCTTCCAGAATCCTATTCCAGAGAACAGCATCATTGCCGTGAACCTTCACTGGGCCCTTCTGAGTGCACGACGTCACCCTCAGGGCCGGGGCGTGGACGGGTCTTAGATCCATCTGTCCCACGTTTCGCTTCCTGCCAAATGACCGTCACCTTAATGGTAGCTTCTTCCAGTTTAATAATTCGTGGAACAATCAAATAACAAGTATTTAATGCCAGCGCGGCATTAAAGCTGGTCTCCGAGTTCAAATCCCACAGCCTCTCTGAGCCCGGAGCCCCTTCTGCAGATCACGGGTACCAACGCCTCCTTCCGAGCGAGTGGCTGCCCGAGGCGTGGACATCTGTAAAAATGCTATCCCTCGGCTGTCCTCAGTCCAAGGCCAGTTTCTCTTTCCTAAGCTCATCAGGACGCGGGGGCTTGACTGTGGTGAAGGGAATAAAGATAAGGATTTGGGGTTCCAAGAACTGTTTTCTTTGGCCGCAGAGAAAAGACGAATAGTTAGCGTGGCTCGCGTGCAGGGAGGATCGTCAAAGAAAACGGGTACAATGTAGCTATAGAGACAAGCAGTGATTCTCTGTAAGTGGCTCCCGGAGGGGGGGGGGGGGGCGGGCTCCGGCCCCTGAAGATTTTTCTGTTTGGAAACTAATTGTACAACCAGAAAAATATTTAGTTTCGAGAGAGAGAGAGAGCAGGGGAGGGGGCAGAGATACAGGGAGAGGGAGAGAATCCCAAACAGGCTCCGTACTGTCAGCACAGAGCCCAGCACGGGCTTCCAAGTCACGCACCGTGAGATGATGACTTGAGCAGAAATCAAGAGTCAGACGCTTAGGGGCGCCTGGGTGGCGCAGTCGGTTAAGCGTCCGACTTCAGCCAGGTCACGATCTCGCGGTCCGTGAGTTCGAGCCCCGCGTCAGGCTCTGGGCTGATGGCTCGGAGCCTGGAGCCTGTTTCCGATTCTGTGTCTCCCTCTCTCTCTGCCCCTCCCCCGTTCATGCTCTGTCTCTCTCTGTCCCAAAAATAAATTTAAAAAAAAAACGTTGAAAAAAAAATTAAAAAAAAAAAAAAGAGTCAGACGCTTAACCCACTGAGCCACCCAGGGGCCCCTGGTTTGATTATTTTTCAAGTCAGAAGTCACTTGGAGTAAAGTATGGCAACTCGGGAAATGGATTAAATGGAATAATAACAGAATATCTTCTTCCGCTGTGTTATAAAAAGTACTTTCCTGCAAAATCGCTCATTTTATTCCGGTAACACTCTCGTGAAAAAGGAATGATTGCCCCTCTTATACAGATGAGAAAAGTGAGGCCCAGAGGGAACAAGGGTCCCCCGAGGCGACATAGCTAGGAAACAGCCGAGCTGCCATTAAAAAATCCAGATTCCCGGATGCGACAATGTGAGAGGGACGTCAAATAACCGGCCCAGCGTCCCGCCAGTACAGGCGATTTCACAAGATGCCCTGGTTCCTCACCTCTCCCTGGGTCCGCACCCTTCATCATGTGATTTCTCAGCTCGTCTCTCTGCAAGAAAGAAGAATGCTTCCCGCCCTTTGACTTTGGGTTCAACCCTGTGACTTTGGTCAATGGAAAGTTAGCAGGTGGGACGCGACTGGTGGCTTGAACACGGTTTCGTGACTGGGCTTCTGTGCCGTTGCCACGAGGAGGAGATGCCTGGCTTAGCGCACTGGATCCCGGGGGAGGCGGAGAGGCGCGTGGGGCAGACTGTCCACCACTCAGGTGAGCCTTGCCCAGGTGAGCCTTGCTGCCCAGGTGAGCCTGGCCAACTAAGCTCATGGGCCAGCAGACACGTGAGCAAGCCCAGCCCGGATCAGCCAAGCTCCGGGTGACCCAGGAGCTAAATGAATACGTGTTATTGACTGTCGCCGAGATTCTGGGTTTGCGTGTTGTGCAGTGTTACTATGGGTGCTCATGCATCATCTCGTCCGTCTTGTCTTTCCGGCGGCGGCCACAGCGTGGTACGATCCACCCCAGCCCACCATCAAGTACCCCGAGAGCCCACTCGCTGGCTAAGCTACAGGATAAATGCCGCGTGTCCCCTTGGAGCCTCTGTTTCACCGCAGAAGACATCCAAAGCATCATGTCTCGGTGAAAAAACACGGTTGGTTATAACACCCTGCAAGGTGCAAGGTTGGCCTGAACTAAGATAAAATATGAGACTTAACACTTTCTTCTCTTTAAGCTTATTTATTTATTTTGAAAGAGAGAGAGAGAGAGCGAGCAGGGGCGGAGCAGAGCAAGAGAGAGAGAGAATCCCAAGCAGGCTCCACACTGCCAGCAGGAAACCGATGCAAGGCTCGAACTCAAGAACCGCGAGACGGTGACCTGAGCTGAAACCAAGAGTCAGAGCTTAAGCAACTGACCCACCCACGCGCCCCGCAACTTCCATTTCCTTCATGGGAGAAACACACTATAAGCCTCCCTCTGGAACCTCTAAGACAGCCTCTCCCTGAAGGAAGTGCCTCTGGGGGGAAATGAAGCACCGATCTAAGGGGAACTGGAGTTGGCCTTAGAAAGCCACTGGCCTGCAGGAGCCTCTTTTTCTCTCATTTATCAGCCGGGCCCAGGCTCCCACCGGGGAGCGTGAGGAAAATAAAGTAACATCAGGGAATTTATGCGGCAAGCATAGGACACAGATGACTCTTAGGGCCCAAGACGTAAATAACAACACAGGGTTTCTGTTGGCACAAACACGCCTTTCGTCTCCCTCTTGCCACACAGCTCTGCTTAGCAACTCCAGGCAGTTAAGTCCCGTCTCTTGGAATTCAAGAGAAACACGCGGTATTCCGGAGGGACCTCTGAAATCACAGCGTGCTCACGCCAAGAACCTGACGAATGGGACTCGCAGTGGCATTACCACTATTTATCATCCAGGGGTGTTTACAGAGGCCAGTGGGGGGCGAGGGGCACTGTCCGGAACCCCCCCCCCCCCCGGGCTGACACAGTCTCCTCCCTGCAAATAAACGAAGCCTTGAAACGCTGTGTTTTTACGCGCGCCGTGGGCTTCCTTAAAAATGGCCTTCCCTGTGCTGTGTTTTCCTTGGCTTGCTTTTACGCGCTCGTTCCGAGCAGGAGGGAACGGGGACTGGAAGAATTCACAGGCGGGCCGGTCACGCAGGGGATTTTCAGAAGTGGCCGTGGTGTCTCCAAGGCCCTCTGGGTTGAGGAGGCAGAGGAGAAACCCAAAGATCGCCCTCTGGCGCCCTCTGTCGGCCCCACCTCCGTGGGCGGCTCACCAAGCCCTATTGGTTGTACCTCTGACCTCTCCCCCAGGGGAGCCCCTCCTCCCCCCCCCCCCCCCCCCCCCCCGCAAGGCCCAGGCCCTCTGCCTCTGACCTTGACTCTGTGCATCAGCCTCACGGCGGCTCCCATCCACCCAGCCTCCCCTGCAACACAGCCCTCTTTCTCAATCCAAGATCTAATGGCATCTTCAGTGGTTTCCTGATGCCAGTAGGTGGAGGTCCAACTTCCTTAGTTTAGAATGCAGAGGCCCTTCCAACCTGGCTCCGGCTCTCCTACTCAGCCCCATCAACACCCTTCCCTCCCTGGAACAGGACCCCCAAGCCATGCCAATTTGACCACAATTCCCCATCTGCAATGCCTCCCCCTGCCTGCTAGGCCTTCCTTTCTCTGCCTGGGAGACTTCCATCTGGCCGATCCATTCTAAGTCAAGTATGACCACCTTGGGGACGATTTTCATTCATCAGCAGTTCACCAAGGCCGTGGGGACAGGGCCAGCCTCATGGGCATGGGACCTGTTCAGGCACGCAGGGCCCCACACTTAGAAGAGCCCCATGCTTGGCTTAATGCTCTGCTAACAAGGTCGTGAAATTCTTAATAAGTTTGTCCTTGAACTTGTGCTTGGCAAGTGACGTCCGATGGGGCAACAGAGCGTGCCCAATAATACACACAGCTGCTGTTTCTTGCCCTTTCGCATTCGCAAGCAGCTGTCGTGAGACCCCGTGAGCACAGAAAACCGAGGGACTCACAATGCAGAGTCCAGGAAGACGCCAAGTTCAAGGTAAGTTCAAGTTCAAGTTCAAGACACCAAGCAAGCTCAAGGTAAGTGTGTGACATCTGTGACTTAGAGTCGCATGGGCTCCCACATCTCCTAGAGGTCAGACTTTTTGTTACAACCGGAACCTATGTCCAATGCAGAAAAATGGTACCGGCCTTCTAAAAGATGCTAATGACCAAGGATCCCTATCACGTCCCTTCTTCCTCTTGGTACGTCTCTATCAGCCAATCACTTACGCTGAACACGATGGGGAGACCCCAGCTTTCCTTTGTGTGCTTCCTTCCTCATCAGTGAACTGAAGCCAGAGAGCGTGCGTAGAATGTGTGTATATCAAGAAGTAAAATCCAAACAGTCGAGCTAGTTGGGTGCAGCGTTTCCACAGTTCTGATCACAAAGAAATCCGTGTGTGGGCGCCTGGGTGGCTCAGTCGGTTAAGCGTCCGACTCTTGATTTCGACTCAGGTCATGATCTCACGGTTCACGGGTTCGAGCCCCGCATCGGCTCTCAGCTGTCAGCGCAGATCCTCTGTCTGCCTCTCTCCCTGCCCCTCCCCTGCTAGCGCACTCTCTCTCCCTCTCTCAAAAATAAATAAACATTAAGAAAGAAAGAAATACATGTGTGTGAGCTACCAGATACAACTGTACAATTCCTGCATATTTGCATGAGTTAAATGCTCTCATATTTTTTCTTTTAATCTTTTTAAGGTTAACTTATTTTTGAGAGAGAGAGACAGAGCGCGAGCAGGGGAGGGGCAGAGAGAGAGGGAGACACAGAATCCGAAGCAGGCTCCAGGCTCTGAGCTGTCAGCACAGAGCCCGACAAGGGGCTTGAACCCACGAACTGCGAGATCATGACCCAAGCCGAAGTCGGACGCTCAACCGACTGAGCCACCCAGGCGCCCCTTGGCCATTCTTTTTATTTATTTTTTTCTTTTTCTGTTTTTTAATTTTTTTAACGTTTATTTATTTTTGAGACAGAGAGAGACAGAGCATGAACAAGAGAGGGTCAGAGAGAGGGAGACACAGAATCTGAAGCAGGCTCCAGGCTCTGAGCTGTCAGCACAGAGCCCGATACGGGGCTCAAACTCACGAACCATGAGATCATGACCTGAGCCAAAGTTGGACGCTCAACCGACTGAGCCACCCAGGCACTCCTTGGCCATTCTTTTTAAAGCATGCACACACTTATGCTCATGCACACACACACACACACACACACACACTATAATCGCTTTTTGTTAAGGCTAGAGGTGAGCTGTGCTCAGACTCTGACAGGAACCGCCTCGCTCAGTGTATTCTTCGGACCTTTCATCACCGGACACCGTCCCAGAGACTCAAGGGCTTGTCTGATGCCCAAATCCTGGCAACCTTGGCAACACGAGGGTCAACACTCCCCGACGCCTGTGACTCCGACCCAAGTTACATTTCCCTGCCATTTCCCGAATGTGTGCCTGTCTTGTGCAACTCGTTTTACTGAATGAATAGATCGATCGACACATCACAGGGTGAAAGAATCAAAGAGTGAGGATCAAGGCAGAGTGACCATCGCTGAGTTTGCTCCCCTGCAGCACTATACCACCCACAGGCGCGGCGGTCTGTCGGGATCGAGGCACAGACCGTGTGGCATCACACTGACCTGGGACAGGTAGCCTGACCAGTCGTGTCAAGGTCCAGCTTTTCAGAGGCTGCTGGACAGAGGGGTTTTCGAGCCAGCCAGCAGTCCTGCTAAGCTTCCCTGACTTTGGGGAAATCACGTGTCCCTTCTAAGACTCACTCAGCATACCCATCGAATGGGAGGGAAGAGACCTTGTGGGATGTCGAAACATTACTCTCTGTAACGTGTATTTTAAACCCGGCGATTCCCGGCAGCAACTGCTCTTCTCATTTCCATCCCTAGACACACACGGAAAGCTGAAGGCAGCCGCTGTGGGAGGAAATCGCTTTCAAGGGCATAAGAGCTTTCATCTGTGCTACTTGGCCCATGAGATGTTTTTCGTGTACTGGCCCGTGTGGTTAACTGATGGGAAAGGAGGACAACCTGCGGAACACTCAGTAAACATTTACTGAGCCGCTCAGAGGCCAGGTCCCGCCCCCATGCCCCGTGTCCATCAAAAGCAAAGTCGTTCCCCGCTCTCTGGCTCCCTTCCCCACCCGCCCCTCTCCCCATTCCGCACCATCAGCTGTGCGTCCCATGGCTTTCGTCTTGGTATGTTTGGCTGCCAAACACCGACTGAGCGCCACGGTGCGGCTGGCACGGTGCTGGCCTCCGTGAGTCTCGCAGGGAGCAAGCCAGGAGAGGGCCCTGCCCTCGCAGAACTTGCAGTCCGGCGGGAGAAAACAGACCCTGAGCAAATACACAGCACTACGCACATTTCGCCGCGTAACTGGGGTCAGGGTTCCAGCGGGACAGGACGGGGAGAGAGATGTATCGTCCGTGGGGGACGGGAGGGAAGACTCTTCTGAGAAAGGAGTTGAGATGTCGTATGAGAAGGAGCTGGCCAGGCAGTAAAAGCACCAGAAGGGCTTTGGTAGAGGAAACAGCGCATGCAAAGGCCCTGAGGTAGAAAAGAGTTCCTTGGGAACAGCAGGAATACGGTGAGCAGGACAGAAATGGTGTAATGGCAGCTCACATTTACCAAGCCCTTAGGATGTGCCCAACACTGTCCTAAAGGTCCCAGAAGTATTGAGCCCATCGTCACAACAATCTATGAGAGAGGATTTTTTTTTCTTTTTCTTTTTACCATCTTACAGGTAGAGAAGCTCCAGAGAGCTAGGTGGCTGGTCCTAGGCCACCCAGATCGTCAGTAACAGGGCCTGGATCCCATCTCAGGCAACCTTTCTCCAGAGCTCTGCCTTCCACAGAGGCTGTGGCAGCATCCCGGGGGACCGTGCACGCCATGTTAAAGAGCCTATGCGTTCTTTGTTCCTTAGATTTGAACCCTAATTCTTCCACCTGCCAGGTGGATGGTTTCAGACAAGTTACTCGGCCACACTTTGTTTTCCTTCACAACTATATTTATGTATCGACTGCGTGCCAGGCAGAGCACTGAGAGTGGGAGGAGAGACAGAGTGGTAAGCAAAAGCAGGTGTGGACATGGGGTGCCTGGGTGGGTCAATCAGTGAGGCATCCGACTTGGGCTCAGGTCATGATCTCGCGGTGCGTGAGTTCGAGCCCTGCGTCGGGCTCTGGGCTGACAGCTCGGAGCCCGGAGCCTGCTTCGCGTTCTGTGTCTCCCTCCCCTACTTGTACTCTGTCTCTTTCTCTCTCTCTCAAAAATAAACATTAAAAAAGAGAGAGAAAACCCTAGAAGTGAATGTTTTGTTTAGTGTCGGCGTGATGGTAGGTCTGACAACATATGCAAACATTGAAAGATAATGACTCACGAGTGAAAATAGATGCTCTAGAAAGGCCGTGTCCTCCACATTCCAAGGCCGTGTATCCAGCTACTATAGCAGAGGCTCCAGACGAACACTGGTTTCTCTGTCACACATGAAGACGAGCCAGGCAGCCGCCATGGTGCAAACTTATCGTGCAGTAGCTTGTCTGATGTTGCTTTACAAGTGTGCCCCTGACCATTCCAATATCTGACATCTCTGTGGGTCTATTTCTTTTTTTTATGTTCTTTTTTTTTTTGAGAGAGAGAGAGAGGGAGACAGAGCACGAGTTGGGGAGAGGCAGAGAAAGAGGGAGACACAGAATCCAAAGCAGGTTCCAGGCTCCAAGCTGTCGGCACAGAGCCTGACGCGGGGCTGGAACCCACGAACCGTGAGATCATGACCTGAGCCGAAGTCGGATGCTCAACTGACAGAGCCCCCCAGGCGCCCCTCTGTGGGTCTATTTCTATGGCCTGTTATTTCTGTGAACTATCCCCCGTGGAGTCTCGTTGCCTCCTTTGGTTGGTTATATCAGTTCAATGAAGGAACAAAGTTCCTACAGAGTTCACCAACTCCAACTAGTGGGAAGGGAAGAAAGGGCTCCAGAGAGGGTACAACCCTCCCCCTAAGGGCGCAACTCAGAGCTTGCACAAGTCCCATGCGTCCCTTTGAACTAACCTTCACCAGGCAGACACAGCTAGTTTCAAGGAATCCTGAGAAATGCAGTCTTCACTTTGGAGGCGGCCATGTGCCCGAAACGTCAGGCTTCTAGGGCCCCAGACAGAGAGGAGGAGCGGATATCGGAACACATGAGCGGTCTGCCAACAGCCAAGACTCGGAAGCCGCTCAAAACAGACTCAGCTGGCACATCCTTCCGCTTGGGCTCTGTTCTTGCTACGAGGAACGAGGGCACAGGGGCCCTGGGCCCAGGGTGGCTGCAAAGACAGAGATGCTGGGGCGTAGCAAAACATAGAAACAGATCTTGGGATAATTAGGAGAAGCGGCAAAATGTGACATTCAACGCCAGCCACGGCGAAAGAGCAAGCTTTCCCCTGCACTTGCTCATAAATTCAAAACAGCTTCGATGAAGGAGAAACAGCTTGAAAATCTGTGAACATATTTATATTCACAGAAGATGTGTACACAGACAGAGAGAGAGAGAGAGAGAGGGATTGAGAACGAGACACTTCCGCAGAGCCTAGCCCAGGAAGAACGTTAGAATTGGATTGTGTCCCATAACAAGGGACAACGGTTGATTCTAATGAGAAAAGTTACCACATTGTCCTGATGTGTTTGGAGTCCTTTTAAGACGGATCCTTATTTTATGTCTGTATTTATGTCTGCCAGTCACCGAGGAGTTGAACATTTGTGTCGCTGTTGAAATGAGAGCAAACCCGTGGGTGAACTCTCCTGTCTTTTGCTCCACGAAGCTTTAGTGAGGGCCCGCTCTCTCCTGGGTACAGCTCCAGGCAGGCCAGGCGGGGATGTAGGCGTTGCAAAGACTTGGGCTTCTCCCCCAGGATGTGTGCGCCGCCCCCAGAGAGGTGTAGCCCCTAAATCTTCCTATTCGTTTGCAGCAGCGAATGGCCTTGTATGAAAAACACCGAGCCTGGAGACAGGCAGTCTTGGGTTCCGATTCTCCTCCCCAGCTTCCTACTTGTGTGGCCTTGGGTAAGGGGCTCTACTTTGCACGTGAGGATCGCACGAGATCTGGAAGCCAGCAGATGGCATGCTGTAGCCACAGGCTTGCAGACGAGACGGACTTGGGTTCTCATCTTGCCTCTGACGCCACTGTCCTGGTTTGCCCAGAACTGAAGGGTTCTAGGGTTGTGGAAGTCTTACGGCTAAAACCAGGACTGCCCCGAGCAAACCAGGAGAGTTGGGCAAGCCCCTACCGGGTGAGCTCGGGTACGTTGCACAACCCCTAGGAGCCTCAATCTCCACAAGTCTAAAAGTGGGAATCATAATGTCTCCCTTGCAGGAGAGCCGTAGGAAATAGAAAAAAGCGCCTTGTGTAGGGGGGCCATCACCATCGTGAGGAATTAATAGAATTAATTCTTCCTCTTCCTGTGCTCCTGCTGTAACGGCTAGTGTCCTTGAGTTTACCAGAAGGGTTCATATAACTCTGCCAGCCCATTTTAAAGAGTGAAGGGCCTTCTCTCTGGTGCCTTGTTTCTCCAACGAGTAGGCAGGGGAGGCTTGCAACCCCAAAGGGCCCCCCAAATTCCCAGGCCTGAGTCCTCGTGTCCCCCTAGCCCAGTGGAGGCTTCAGGTCAGTTATAAACCTTGCCTCCAGCTCCTTGTTTGTTACAGACATTGCTGGGCTCTGTGGGGCCAAGACAACCCCAAGGACGACCTTGTCTAACCTCATCTTAATTGCATTCAAAAGTCCTTCCTAAAATTAATTACCAAGAAAAAAGGAGGCCAGATACAAGCTAGTGTTCCTTTGTCAAAGGAAAAATAATTCACCATTCATTCCAAGTGAAATTGCTTCATAACGCAATGACTTCATCTGGCCTCCCAGGCTCCCAGAAGACACTGGAAATCCTTAGGACACCGCTAAGTGCAGCGACCTGATCCTGTCTCAGAGAGGTGTGAATTTGCAGGAATGTGGAAGCCTCTCCAACCTTCTCGGTTTGTCACAGATTGCCTTCCTCCTTTCCAGACCCAGCCTTCCAGACCTTTAGAATGGGAAACACGCGCATCGATTGCAAATGTGATCCATTCGTGGGGACACCGAGGGTGGTTCTGAAGGAAAAATGCCAGCGCGTTCTGTTTTTCTTCGTCTTCTTAAAGAAGGAAATACATGCATATTGATTCTATAGGAAGCCTATTTTGGAGCAACATCTGTGCTCTGCTTCCCCACCTGAAGAAAGTTTTAGGTGTCAGACTGGAGCCATCTTCTAGAAGGTACCAGAACGTTGCCCCTGCCCCAGCTGAGGCCACCTGAACCATAACAAGATGGCAGCCACAGCCCCAGAAGAAAGTTCCGGCACAGGAACGCCCAAAGGCTTTCAGGAGACCCTCTTCCCGGGTCTCTCTTAGGGGTGGGCTGGCTCCCACTTGTGTCTCATGGACCAGAAAGGCATCCTAGGTCCACATCTAAACCAATCATGGACAAGAGGTCCAAGGTGCCAGGATTGATTTAGATCAACCAGGATCCCGGCCCTGAGGCTGGGCTGGAGGCGGCCTCCCTTGCAGCCCATGGCTGTAAGGAGAAGTTTCCACTGGGGTTCTTTTGGGACAGAAGGAGTTGGGGGATAGATATTAATAAGAGCACACAGTCCTCCAGGGCTTGCCCTGTGCCAGGCACTTGTGTTCTCGAACAGCCTACAGATGACATAGTAGCAACTCTCAGCACCTGCCCGGCCCCCCACCACCCAGCCGGCCGTGGAGTCCCCACGTGCATCCGTGGTTTGCTGCATTTCTCTCCCGAGGGTGCTCTCTGGTTGCTGAGCCATGCTTGGCCCACATGCCAGGCAGGAAGGTAGTTCTGGGGCACTGATACCCCGAGTTAGAGGATGAATCCCCCCCACTTCCCGCCCCTCGAGGCACAACCCTACGGCGTGCTGTGCGCACTCTCTCAAAGGCCATATAGCTTGAATCAAAATGTATGCGTGGGGGTCTGCTTTGGGGGAGCCCAACCTTGTTATAAGACAGCCTTATTGCTGTCCCTGCCAGACCTGGGGGCCACCAGATCTGGAGACCCACCACGATCACAGTGGCGGTAAGTGGCAAAGGAGCTGACCCTCACTGCTGTGTCCGTTCACGGCACCACAGCAGGGAAGTTGGTCCACCACCTGTCGTAGCACAGTGCCAACGATGCTAAATGACCGTGACAAAGAAATGTCATCCCCCGCCCTGGATCCGCCGTCCCTCACAGATCACAAAGCCCCTGCCCACCCATTGTCTCCTCCGAGTCCCACACCATCCCATGACACGGCACAGGTATTGCTTCCCTACCATTCGGCCCACGGGGACATAGGGACTTTGGGGTGTCAGGTGACTTCTCCAAGGCCGCGCGGGTAGGAAGTGGCAGCGCTGGGACTCGGATGCAAATGCCCGTCATCATCTTTGGCCAGAGGCTCTGGGTGACAGTGGTGTGAGTGCCCATCGTTATGGGAGACTAAGCCTGGAGGAAAGTTTCCCAGGAACAGGGCGCCCCACCCACGAAGACTCATGAGTAATGAGTGACTCTCATAAACATGAGTCAGTGTCAGAGAAGGAGCCCTCTCTCCTGTGGTCCTCCTTCAACTGGCCAAGTCAGAAGGACCAGCCCAGCTGCCAGTGAAGCCACGCCGGGTCAGATCCTCCAGCTTGGGAGGTGGGGAGCACACAGTCTCGGCGGCCTGGCTCATTAGGCAGAGGGAGTCTCCGCCCCTTAAGTGGATCCTGAGCCAGTGTTCTGTGCCTGCATCCTTTGGGGAGAACCTTGAACCGAGTCTGACGGGAGCCCCCACCCAGAGGAGCTATTAAGTCACGAAGAAATGGGATGCGCAGGTCCGTGGAGGGCTGGAGCTGGCAGGGCGTTGGCAATCAACGGGGCCAACGCTCTTAGTCACAGATCTGGAAAATGGGGCCCGGAGAGGCCAAGCGAGTTACTCAAGGACCCATCACCCTGTGAGTTAGAGGAAGCCAGGAGTCAACCCCGCGTGTCCTGGCTCCCAGCCCACCATCTTCTCCCTTCTCACCATCTTGCATTTAAGAGGAAAATAGTTGTTCCTCAGTTATTTTCTCTTCACGGCATCCCTGTGAAGATGGCGGAGAAGGGACTATTTCTCTGTTTCCTAAGAGAAGACATTGAAAGCCAGAGTCGCTTTGCTGAGATCACTCAGAGACAGACCATCAGACCCTCACGTCAACGATGGACACCATGCGTGATGGGAGACGACGGGAGAGAGAATCAGCCTGGCCGGGGCGTGGATCCCTAATCTTTGCCGACCCGGACTGGGGCTCCCAGAAGTCTAATCTTCAGGGTCCCAGGGGCTGGGCAACTTTTTAGGGAGAAGAGCCTCGTCTGACTTGGACAAATCCACCACTCAGGGTTCAGGTCCCCAGGAACTAACCCTGTTCCCATTTCCAGAAATCCAATCTTCTGGGTACCTCTGAGTAACTTAAAAAAGCTAATCTTGAAGAATCCCAGAAGCTGTTCATCAGCACATCCCAGCACCTCACGTCTCTGCCCCCCTCACGCCCCTCCCTGCAAACGTGCGCGCAATATGGGACCAAGGAGAAAAGCTGTCCAAAGATCTTCCCGGCTGAGACGTGGCTGAGACCTTGTCCGGTGTCTCTCCCACTCTGTCTCTGGCTCAGCTCTCACCATGGCAACCTGCCTGGCAAGGAGGCCCTGTTCAACGTTCCTTGATGACCCAAGGTTTTCACCTGGTGGCTGAGCAGGGCTTGATTTGGGTCTCCTCGGGGTCACGAGGTCCTCGAATGGAAATGGAGGCCTGATTGCGCCTGGGTGAGAAACGGGGGGTGGGGGGTGGGGGGTGGGGTGGAAGTTTGTCCTCCCACCCCGGATGCCGGCCCTGCCCCATCTCTGCGAGCCCTTCATTCAGTCTCTCAGAGAGTGTCCGAGGTCGTCCCCTGCAGACCGGCCCCGGTGGTGCAGGGATGAGTCTGATGGTGGTAAAGGAGTTCCCAGCCAGGGAGGAAATGGGACCCAGCGCGCGGGCCCAGAGCTCTGAGGAGGCAGCCCTGGCCGGGATGTGTGCCTGCGTCTCCGAAGTCCACCTGGGGGCAGGCGAGGTCAGGGAAGGCTTCTCAGAAGAGGTGATGGGAGCCCAGGAACGAGGTGGGAGTCTCACCTTGCCATGAGAAGAAGGAGAGGAGTGTGCCAGGGGAAGAAGGTGGGCACGGGTTGGAAGGGAACAGAGTAAGCAAAAGCACAGAGGAGTGCCTGGTGACGCCCCCGTACTCTGTTCTGGGGCCTAGAGCGTGCTCGAGTACCAGCGCCTAGAAGGTTCTAGAGCCCAGGAAATTGAGGAAAGCTTGGGGAGAGAGGGGCTGGAGAAGGTGGCGGGAACCGGGTGGGGCCTGAGGAGGACCGGGGATGTCCTCCAACCGTGCCAGGGTGGATGGGGCGGTGGCAGGAAGGCAGGCGGAGGTGAAAGAGCCAGAGTTGGAGACCCCGAGGCCCCAGAGCATCAGTCTCACGGGCACCTCCTCTCTGTGCTGCTCTAGGTCCTTCCATGTGAGCTCTCGCTCAGCCCTCCCCTCGGCCACCGCTGCGCCCCTTCTACAGATGGAGGAATCGGAGCCCGGAGAGGCCCGTGGACGTGCGGGTGCCGGGAGCTGGCAAGCCAGAGCCGACCCCCCGGAGGCGGACCTGATGCCCTGCAGGCCCTCATCTCAGGCCGACCCTGCCCTGCAGCCCAGTTTCCACCTGGCCCCGAAAGAACACATTCCTCACTTGCTTCCCAAATTCCCATCAGCATCTGACAACAACAGCCACAGAAAGGCCCAGAGGATCTGAGGCACGCTTCGACGGATGCCAAGTTTTAATGGTGCCCAGCTGTGCGGAGGGCCTGGCCGGGGACCCGGGCCCGGGGAACCAGAGGCCCGTGACTCAGAGGGGCTGGGTGGGAGCGGGTGAGTCAGGGCCCCGGGACAGCGAGCTGCTATCTGCCCGGGAGCTCCCCACGGGAGGGAGCGGGTGCGGACGGGCCAGGTAAGGGCCACTCCTGCTGTGCCTCGGTGACTTTGGTCAACCCCCTCGCTCCAGCACCGGTCCTTTCTGTCCCCAGAAAGCTTCCCATCCTGGGGGTCCTCCACGTATCTCCGGGCGGCCTGGAGTGGCGGTTGGGACAGGCACAGTTTTGACCGAGAACCCCACCGTTGCTTCCAAAGGAGAACATCCAGGAGGAGCTTCTCAGGAAGCTGGAGCCTCAAGGACGTTCATCCCATCAAGAGCTCTGGGCCACCGGAGACTGGCTAACGAGGCCACCCTCTCTGGCAAGACAGGCTCCGGAGAATCTCCGAGGGTATCTGATAAAGGGAGAGTATCTGACCCCCCGCCGAGACCCTTCCCTTCTTTTCCATAGTTATCTGGCCACCAGATGTTCTGTATGTCATGTAAATTGTGGCCCAAGTTGGTCCCTTTGCCTGGGGTCCCCAAAGCACTGGGTGCGGGCAGAGATGCATGGGAGGGGCGGGGGGTGGGGAGGGGGCCATATCCCAGCCCAGACACGAGACCTGAGACGGTCCCGCCGTGTCTAGAGAGCTGCTCCACAGACACACACTCCAGGTCACGGGTCCCACAAGGCCCTGCCTTGGGCCCCTCAGAAGGTCCCCAGCCCGGTGCGCTCAGGAGCCCAGGGCAGTGTGCAGGGCAGAGGCAGTGAGAGCCCAGATCACCTGGGAATGGAGAGGCAGGCACTTGGGAGGGGACTGGAGGCAGCCGCCCTGCGGAGCTGGGAGCAGAGGACAGGGAGACCCCAGGACGGGCCAGGGAGGAGGCGGTGGCTACAGACGCAGATCCAAGCAGAGACCTGTCTGTGTGAGCCGGCGCCCCCTTCTTCTCCCTTCGCAAACAGCCCCTGTGCCCCTGACGCAGGGGTGGCTGTGGGCTCTCCCCGCCCGTCCAGTGCCTGACCTCCTAGACCACCAGTGACACGCCCAAGGGGGATACTCAAGACCCGGCTGAGCCGGCCACCGTCCTCCCCGGGATCTGTTGGATGGCAGTGGGGGACAGGAGACCCTGTTCTCTTGATCTCAGGGCTCCCGGGCTGTGTCTCCCCAGCGACCACAGTGGAAGAAAGCAGACGTACGGTGTGGGAAGAGAAGGAGCTACACGAAGTCACCGAGAGACCTGGAGGCCTTGGCTCTCGGTCCGGCTGTCTCGCTCTGCTCGAGGCCCTGTGTGAGGCCTTAAGCCACCGGCGCTCCTCTTTGGACGAGACTCAGCCGCCAGTTTGGCGACCCAGCACACAGTGTCTCACGGAACAACTAGCTGGGATCGGGTCCCCCCAGCGTGGCGCGGACCCCACCCGTTCGGCTTCCTGTCTTTCTCTGCCCCCCTCCCCATCAGAAGTGCAGAGTGCATCACGCTTATTAAGTTATCCGGGTTTGGTGGCCCATGTTGGCCCGACCCAGCCCGGATTCTAGAAGGCCGCAGTGACCCAAATCAGGGGGGTGGCAGCGTCTGGTTCTAAGCGGGTGAGCGGCCAGAAGGTGGGGCAGGACTGACAGCCGGGAGCACCAGCAGGAGGAGACAGGTGGGGGCCAGGCCTCCACCCAGCAAGGGGCAAGCGGTACACGACGTTTATTCATTAATTCCCTGAGTATCTGGGGGGCCTCTACCACGCGCCAGGGGCTGCTGGGGGCGCGAAAGGCACGTGTTGGATGAGGTGGGCGGGGCTTCTCTCAAAGCTTACGCTGTGGGGGGAAGGGCACCATGAAAAAAGCAGCGGATAAAGCTGTCCTGTGGCGGGTGGGGGCAGACCCCTGGGGGGGGGGGGAGGGCGGTGGACATCTGAGCAAAGACCTGACTGAAGAGAGAGAGGGAGCGGTACCCAGCCCCCGTCCGTGCTCTGGCCTTGCCAGACAGGAAGCCGTCCTCCCCTCCCTCCCCCCTCGCCCCCTGCCCCAAGCAGATGAAGGAGCCCATGGCCCGGGGCTTTCTGGAAAGAGCTCAGGGTCCCCCAGCTTGTGTGCAGGGGGGCAGATTTACACCCAAGCACGCCTGACTTCAAAATGCACGCTCTTTCAAAGCAAATCTGCCGGAGCTCAGGCAGTGAGCCAGGCTCCCAGAGAAGAGGTGGGGTGGGGGGTCCACTAGCTGGGAGCCTCCTGCTGATGGCCTGCAGGGGCCCGAAGGGGGCAGGTCCTTGGGGGGCAGAGGACGCCCCGCCCCATCGGGCAGCACCCAGCTCACAGCCAGCCCTCCTCCCACTGCTGAGGGTGGCGTGTCCAGTGGGGCTCCGATGTCAGACGCGGTGGGAGTCCTGACACCCCAGCGTCCCAGAACCTGTGATGTAGCAGGACGGCACCTTCCCCCCCCCCACCCCTGCCCAGTCCCGCCCCGCTTGCACGTGCACGGGAGATGTTCCTTCCTTGAAACGGGAACTGGGGCCGGGATGAGTGTCCAGAGTGGAGAGGCAGCCTCTCGGCTTCAGACAAGAAGAGCAGGAAGGAGATGGCGGCAGATGGGGCCTCTGCAGGCAGAAGATTCCAGATCGGGGCTGAGGTCACCGACAAGCCTCCTGATGGCTGGGAACGCGGGCCGTGGATGCAAGGCGCCCAGCCCCGCCTGCTGGGGTCTCCGGGAGGCACTGCAGGGCGGTCAGCTTCTTGGAGTCCAGGCGCGGGTCCCTCCATCGGTGAACTGACACGGGATGAGATGCGCAGCCAGTTTGGGGAAATCTGAACGCTGAAACTGGCATCCCGCCCCCGCGTCCACATCCAACTGACCCGGTTGCTGGGGAGATACTGGCAGTGAAGCCCTCGTAAGACAAACGGGGGACCAAATCCCAGCCCAGCCCCAGGCCCCCACCGTGCGGCCGTTGGCGAATCATTTTGGAGCGCTCCTCCTTCCTGTGGAAATCGGGGTGACCGGATGGGCCCCGGAGGGCTGTCCCGAGCTCACAGGGACACCGGCCCAAAGTAGTCTGATATGTGTCACATCCCGAGCACGGTGGTGGTGGGGGATTGTCGGGGTCCAGCCCGTGAGGGACGGAGCCCAGATTCCCACAGACACACGCGGGAGCAATGGCTCACTCCTCCCGCCGGATGTCGCGTAGGTGCTGACCCCGAAAGGAAACGTGATTCTCTGAGGTGGACTCAGAGAAGGATGGTTTCTGCAAAGGTCTCCACCCCGTGTCACCGCCCACAGAGTCCCAGGCCCTGTTGGGATCTGGGAATATCACCGCAGACAGCAAAGCTCCTGGCAAAATTGTAGCACGTGCCTCGAAAGAACCCCCAAATGGGGAGGGCCCCCTGCGTGCAGGCGACCCAGGGGAAGTCACCTCTCCTCGCTGGCTCTGGTTTCTCCAACTTTCCTATGGGCACATGACAGACGCTGAGGCCCAGGCAGGTAACATCAAGAGGCAAAGAGGGCCCAGGGTGTAAGACAGTGGATGTTGGGGTGGTCAACTCGCTGGCCTTATGTAAAGGGGCCGACGTTCCTAATTCAGCCTCTCTCTGCCAAGCAGAAGTGCGGGTCCAATGGCACCAAATCTTCCTGCTTCTTCAATTTTTGTTTAATGTATATTCCGTTTTTGAGAGAGAAAGAAACAGAGTGTGATCAGGGGAGGGACAGAGAGAGAGGGCGACACAGAATCCGAAGCGGGCTCCAGGCTCCGAGCTGTCAGCACAGAGCCCGACGCGGGGCTCGAACCCACGAGCCGCGAGATCATGACCTGAGCCGAAGTCAGAGTCCCAACCGACTCAGCCACCCAGACGCCCCTTCCTGCGTTTTCAAAAGAAGCTTAAAATTCACATTTTTATGTGATGGCTCCAACTTTTAAATATTAGCAGCTTAAGTCTGTGGTTTTGGTATTTTTGTCTTGTTTTGTTTTGTTTTGTTTTGTGGAAACCCCATATGCTTCGAAGTAGGCCTATCTTTGCGGGGTTGACCTAAAGCCTGCAATCATGTAGGGTCCTGGGAGTCCTGCCTGCCAGGTAGGGTCCTTCTGGGAGGAGAGGAGGTTCTGGCAGGTGTTGGAGGAGGGAGGAAGGACAGGAGAAGGGGATTTGTCTTTCTGACGACCAGGATGCGATCTCAAACACCTCCAGCGGCCAGGCAAATTCCAGCAGTGAATGAATTTCTGTTTTACTAGGGCTGGGAGCCCCCACATGCCTGGTGGTTTCCCTCACCCTGCCCATGGCTCTGTACTGGGCCCTTCATCAAAGCACGCCTCAGTGGGCCCTTTTCAGTGGAGTTTGCTTCCTGCGTGACATAACGTTACGAGCTAAAACTCTCTCAGGTGCCCAGATGAGGGAAGGAATATTCTGGGTACAAGTCCCGGCTCTTTTCCTTACTATCTACGTCACATCTTTCTATGCCTCGGTTTCCTGATCTGTAACTCCAGAGAGCTAACGGACAGGATGCCTCATGATAATGTCGAAAGCATCCAGCCAAGCCTTCTCTGCCAACCGGGTAACCGTGAGCCTGAATTGAAGCAACAGTAGTATCCACACAACGATGGCATTTTCTGGAAGGGAACGGCCGACAGTCTTTAGACAGTGACTTGTTGGTTTCTGAACAAGGCCTTGGCCTGCTGTGCCCCACCCCCTGCACCCTCCCCCCCGGGCCGGCTCTTCCATTTGGAGGGTAGACGTGAGAGGCGAGAAGAACGCGGTGGGTTTTCCTGGGGCCGGGGGTCAATCCAGCCACTCTGCCACCATGGGTAAGTCCCTCTCTGTCCCTGGGCTGTTCCCGCCCCTACATGAGAAGGTTCGCCCAAGGGCCTCCATTTTCCTACCAGCTTCTCCAGGCCGGGGGTCCACGATGACCCCTACCTTATCTGGCCCAATGCCAGTTCTGCACACTCTCTACAACACTTTATCTTAATTAAGCATAAAAATTAGGAAATTCCAAGCTAAGCTTTCCTGAATTGTGTGGGTAGAAGAAATGTTTAAATCTCCTTTTTTGGCTGAGTCTTTGCAAGGCAAGCGTTTCCAAATGTTTGGCCCAGTCCCTCTGCCTGAGCCTCCCCCTCCCTGCCTGTCCTCGGGAGGAAGGCTCCAAAGATAAGGGGGGAGGGCCAGACCTTGACCAACCAGGAAGCCGCCCAGCTGACCGCGGATGACCCATTGGCTGGGTCTCCCCAACACCTGGATGACTGGCTGTTATTCTGGACTTGTTTTGCGCCAGATGTGTTTGGCAACTACCCACAGTCAATCAGGGGGTTTGGGTTTGGAAAACTGGAGATCGGCAAACAAAAGCAAAGAGTGAGAAGGGTGAGGCCTGGTTAGAAAATATTGAAATTCATCCTGGTTTCCTTCCAGGCCAAAGAACAGGCTGTTCCGTGGGTTCCAGGGACGATACAGGAGTGAGGGAGCAGGCCCTGATATCTGGATGGAGGCTGCTTGACCGCCATTTTGTAAGATTAGTAAACCCATCGGCTCTACCTTTCCAGGCCTGTTCACCTGAAGGAGCAGAATCTGAGGTGAACGGTGTAAGGGAAAGACCACCACTTTGGGATCAGACCGCCTGGGTTTGGAACCCAAGATTGTTCCTTACTAGTTGGGCCACTTAGTCCTCCTGACCCCCACTGAAAATGGAGACAATAGCACCTGCCTCACAGAATCGGTGTGAGGATTTGAAAGAGCCACTTGGGGGCGCCTGGGGGGGCTCAGTCAGTTGAGCATCCGACTTTGGCTCAGGTCATGATCTCGCAGTTCGTGGGTTCGAGCCCCGGGTCGGGCTCTGTGCTGACAGCTCGGAGCCTGCAGCCTGCTTCGAGTTCTGAGTCTTCCTCTCTTTCTGCTCATACTCAGTCTCTCTCTCCCCAAAATAAATAAAAGTTAAAAAAATTTTTAAAAAAAGAGAGATCAGCTTGGGTGAGTGTACAAATGGACAGGTAAGCCACTCACTGGCAGCATAACACAGAGCTCCAGGGACTAGCACCCAAGAGTATCAGAAGCTCAGTTGAGAGAAAAACCAAGCCTTGATAGGGGAGTTCCTGGAGACAACGTCTCTCTGTTCTCTCTAAATTTTACCCCGCTCAACACCTACCCCCCCCCACCACAAAAGGCACTACTGGCTTTTTCATGACGGGGTCATGACATTTGCCTGCCCTGGGGAGCCATGAGGATACGGTTGAGGACACTGCCCACTGCTTCACACCGTGTCATCCTTCTGAGGCCCCATGAGGGGCGTTTCTCGCCATCGCAGAAGCAGAAATCGTTGTGTTACTCAGCCCAGGACCGGCTTCCAAGAAGTCAGTGTAGTGCTGCCTCGTGGACCCCAAGCATGGTGGAGTCTGCACCGGCTGAGGGATCAGAACTGAATCCTCAACCCGCTCTGCCAGGTCTCCTGAACCCTACTGTCCACGTCCTGGGGACCACATTCATCCGGGATGCCTTGGATTTTTTTTTCAATCTTCTTTCCTCTTTGAGCTGAAATTTTCTTTCTCCGCTTTTTTTTTTTTAAACCAAGTTGGATTTTGAGTGTTTTTAAGTCACTCTGGACCTTCTGATGACAAAACGGGAGATGGATTGTTAGATTCTAACCACACGGGGAGATGGAAAAATCAACATGGACCGTGCCACGTGGTGGATGGTACTCGACGTATGTTGCAACACGCTTTTCTGCCTGTCTCTTCTCCCGTGCGACAGAAGCCACCCCGACTGGAACATGAGCTCGTGAAATGGCTTTCCCTCCACAGACCAAGGATCTGGTAGGCCCGTAGGGCTGTCCTGCTCACGTCCATTGTCTCATGTTTCCCTGGTCCCACACAGTGTCATCCCGAGATGTCACACGGGATGTAGCGTTAGCTCAGGCATTGTCCTCTCCATGCCCGGAGACACTTTGTCCATCAGAAAGCATCCACAAAAATCCATCTGGCTGGTCATCGGCTCTGCGTCTGGTTTTCCTCTCTGCACAGAGTGGTGGCCAGTGGGATCCCCCCAGGAGGAGATAAGGGTCTGCAGTCAGCTGAGGCAGGGCCTGATGTGAGCCGGGAAGCCCCACTTCTGTGACGATCTGGGTAGAGGGTAGTGGGGTCAGCTGTGAAATTCTGGGAGGGCCCAGATGGGCCCAGCCCATCTCTTTGCCCATCACACTGCCCACCTTCCAGTGAGGGGTGGGGGTGACAGGTTGGAAGGGCTAGGGATGTAAAGAGTGCCCATCAGTAAATATTTATTGAGCACCTACTCTGTGCCAGGGCACTGGGGATCCAGCAGTGAACAAGATAAGCCCAGTTTCTGCCCTCGTGGAGCTTATGCTCTAAAGGAGGGGTGGGGGGGGGCGGAGTAAGCATGAAATAAATAGGTAAGTAAGAAAAATAACGGTCATGAGAACGCAGAGAAGATGGGTTGTTGAGACAGTGCCTGGGTGGATGGCTACTCAAGTTTCAGAGGTGCGAGTGTCCAGAAGAGACGCGTCAGGGGGATGACAGGAAAGGAGCGTCAAGACGTGGTCGAGGTTGTGAAGAGGTCACCGGAGTGGAGGGACTGCGCAGCCAGCGCGGGAGGAAGGGCCGCTGGCCTGGATGCCAACATCTGTCGTTCTCCATCATCTGGAGGGGGGCGGGGAGAGCAGTTACCGGCCCAGTTTGAAGGGTGGAAAATGCCGGTGACATACTGTCTTGATTTGCAGCTGCACATGACGCGGCCATGAGACAGCTTCTTGGACACCCCCGCCTGGCCGGCTTCAAGCCGGGAACCTGCCTACTGTGTGCGAGGCCTATGCTGTCGCCCAGAGCTGCCAAACAGCTGTCAGCTGGTAACAGAACCAAATGTTTCCACTAGTCAGAACGTCCAGCCCTTTCCTCAAGTGGAGGGGAAAAGCAGGCTCTCGATTTCAACCCAGAAAGGGACGGACAGGTTGGAGGCCAGCTCCGTAGATGGGTTGTTTGACCACCTGGCCATCGTGCGTTTACAAATAGAGAAATACACTCCTGAGGCTCGCTTGAAAAGTTGGATATGTTCACATCGGCAGCTCTACAACATGAGATTACGGTTCAAGAAACTCACACTCCACACCAGCCTGTGTTTCCCTCTGAGTGAAGGGGAAAGTGTGCAGTTAAGGGCAAGTGACAGCCTCCAAGTGAACACAGAGGAGTCCAAAGAGCTAGGTGACTGGCCTCTCTCTCTCTCTCTCTCTGCCTCTGCTACTCACCAGCTTTGTGAGCCTAGAAGAGGCAATTCACTCCTCTGGGAACAAGGAGATGCCCCCCCACCTTCCCCTCACCCACTAACGGTTGCTTTATGGATCGTTCAAGTCAAAATGACTCGAGGGGCCCTCGGTGGCTCAGTTGGTTAAGCGTCCGACTTCGGCTCAGGTCATGATGTCACTGTTCGTGGATCCAAGCCCTGTGTCGGGCTCTATGCTGACAACTCAGAGCCTGGAGCCCACCTCGGATTCTGGGTCTCCCTCTCTCTCTGCCCCTTCCCCACTCACACTCTGTCTCTCTCTTTCTCTCTCAAATATAAACAAACATTTAAAAAATTAAAAAGAAAAACAAAGATTTGAGAGTGCTTTGCAAATGGTAAAGTGCCAAAGAATAAAAGTCATTTTTAGGTAACAACCTTTAAGTCAAAACATTTTCAACCTCGATCCTTCTTGCAGCTTCTGTCCTATCTTCCGGTCACCATTTCATTCGTTTTACTTCACTTTAGGATTGCTGGGATAAAAATCAAAGGTGTTTATGAAGAGGCTGGCTTTAAAAGATAAGACAACCAAATAATACTTATTCCAAGATAAACTGTAATGGCTGCCGATGGTGTCTGGCCAGACCCCACGCACCAGGACGGGCACCCGCCCCACTCACCGCTGTAATGGTGGCTGCTAATGGCTCTCAGCTGCCCCTTCTCTGGAGAACTGCCCTCTGAGTTTTGGAATATATTTGAGGAGTTACACCCTGTCCCCATGCTGGCCAGGGTCTGCCCACAGCCAATTTCTGACTAATACATGTAAACAAAGTCTTGTCCACCTTGCCTGAAAATGAGACACCCCAGAGCTCCCCATGGGTCAGGCTAAAGATAGACGTTAGCTGAACCCACTCCTTTGCCAAGCTGCACCCCTTGCCCTGTCTCTCACTATGAGGGACTTCGTCCGAAAGCATTCTCTCAATGTGTCGGTTGTACGAGCATCCTTCTCTCATGATCTGCTCCTGGGGAACCCAAGCCAACACATTTGGGACCAGCTTTTATCCTAGTAAACAGATCCTCAGGACAGAATCTGGGTCCCTTGTCAGCCAGAGGGTGATGAGTACCCCGTCCCCTGGTAGTAGGGGCAATTCCCGGCAGGCTGTGGCAGTGCGGTGGCCGAGGACTTTGCGTTGATTGGGACAGTACACAGGTCAGAAGGAGAAGCATTAGCCTGTGAAGTTTGGGAGGTTCAGGAGAGGGAGTAACTATAACATCTGTGCAATCGAATGACTGTTGCTGATGTCACCGATGATGAATTGAAGGGAGAGAAAACGATACGCTCAAATTGACTGATCTCCAGTGAAGAGCCAAGGGCCGCCTGGGTGGCTCAGTTGATTAAGTGTCTGACTTCGGTTCAGGTCATGATCTTGCAGTCCATGAGTTCGAGCCCCACATCGGGCTCTGTGCTGACAGCTTGGAGCCTGGAACCTGTTTTGGATTCTGTGTCTTCCTCTCTCTCTGTCCCTCCCCCACTCATGCTCTGTCTCTCCCTCAAGAATAAATAAACATGAAAGAAAGAAAGAAAGAAAGAAAGAAAGAAAGAAAGAAAGAAAGAAAAGCATGGGTTTAAAAAAATAAAAATAAATAAAATAAACAAAAATAAATAAATAAATAAATAAATAAATAAAATGTAGGGGTCAGAGGATGCCCTTGGCAGTGTTTCAGAGACCTTCATCTCGCAGCGTGAGGGCAGACTGTGCTGAAGGCCCCACACGAGGCTTAATTGTCAGGCGGCAGAGGATCAGGAAAGTTCCGGTGAGTCTCCTATGCCAATGTCAGGGCAAGGAAAATGTTAACTCTCGACCCTTGGACTGAACACACCTGAGTAGGTGCAGCCAAGAACTTTGAAGTTCCCTCGAACGTTCTGACCCTGAATGGCCCGTCCCCCTCACTAAAAGGTCATGGGAGTCCCTGGCTGGAAAACTACGCAGGAGCCCTCAGGTGGATTCCTCCTCCAAATCTTCTCCACTTCCTCTTCCAGCCGTGAGACCAGTAGTTGGGGTTAATGTCAACATGACCCAACTGGGGAAGTGCTAAGTCTTCCAATGGAGGAGAGGAGTAGTATGTCCAAAACAAGTTTCAGGACTGGCTAATGTGTCGGAACAGGGAGCTGCATCTCACTGGGAGTACACGTGAACGTATTGGATCAAGGAGGTGGAACCAAAAGCTGGATGGGAGGATTTTGTTGACATGGGGCACTCTTCTATCGCACAGGATTTAATGTCTTGACAAGGGACCCAGGAAATGATTCCAATACATTATTCTTAGAACCTTGACCTCATTATATGAAGTAGAGATTCCAGACTGTGATGGAAGATTCCAGAAGAAGAGACCAAAAGACTAACACAAGTGAGCATCGTATAACATGTCTATACATCACGCCAGAAAGCCCAACACCTGGCTGTGTTGGAAAGGCTTGGAGGACCCTGTGATGACCAAGGCCATTTGAAATGCCTTGGTATGAGAGGCAGAGTCATCCCTGAGAAGTTCCACAGTGGTGGGGTCCTCTGTAATCAGGGCCGATGGTAAGACATGCTGTTATAAACTGGGCTACTTAGTTGCAGGGGTGGGGGGGGATGATAAAATCCCCAAAGAGCAGAGAAAGGTGGCAGCATTTAACTGTTGGAAACAAGATGGGAATAATTACCTTAAACAGGCAACTGAAGGTTCCTAACCCACAAATATCTGTGGATGTATCTAATAAGACGTGGTGTTCCTAAGGCAAGACAACTAGGGAGCCCCCGCCCAAAAAAGGGGCATCGGTTAATAAATTAATATATTATCAAAAGAGATCAAGCAGAAAGAGGACCAGAAGGCTGACGTCAGCCACTATGACTTACAAAAAGTCGCAATCCCGTGCTCATTTTTAAGCATGGATTCTCAAGAATCTACCTTTTTTTTTTTTTTTAAGAATCCACTCCTTAAAAAAGAGCTTGAGTCCCCATGAGGAAGGACCGTGTAACACCCCAGCAAGGGTAAACAGAAATGACGTACCAAGATCTCGAAAGGAACCAGTGGCCACTTGCATGGCTAGTCTTACACGGGGGGGAAAGAAATACCCATATCTTTGGAGGCTGACACTGCAAAGTGTCAAGGTGCTATCACATCTCCCCTCTGAGGGTAGAGGCGTATGGGAGTCAGGTCAGGCCTCCGGTAAAACTGGCGGGTCATGGTAGATGACAGTAGATGACCACAAATGTAACCAACTGACTTCTCCAGCTGCAGACTCCACGCCAGACACTGCCTCTCTCCTCGAGCGGACTCGGACCAGCTTCTGATACGTGGATTGTAGCTACTGATGTGCAGAATGCATGGTTTTTGGATACCTGTCAGGGGAAGGGATCAGAAAGAGCGTGCATTCGCAGGGGATGGACAACAGCTTTGTCACTCACAGTACACTCACAGCTTTTCCCCAGATCTTAATTGTGTCCTGTTCTGTCACCATGCGAGTCGAACGCACCTCAGGATCTGGACATATCTCAGAATGTCCTATTGATCCCCCACACTGATGGCACTGTGCTCAATGGACACAAAACATGAGCTCCGGAGGTAAGGACCACCACGTAGATGACGTCTTCAGGGGCCCAGAGGTCTAGGGTATGCTGGGACACCCCCTCAAAATGAGGGACAAGCCATTGCCCCTGCAATCGAGGAAGAACCACGATGGCTGGTACGCTACTTTGGTACACGTACTCTATGTTTTAGAGTCGGCATATTCCACTCTTGGCAATACTGTGTCACCTACTTCTCAGGTGACACGAGAGGCTGCTAGTCCTGAGTGGGACCCAGAGCAAGGAACAGCTGAGCAGCAGTTCCGGGCTGTGGTACGAACAGCTCTGCTGCCTGGGCCACACGGGCCAGTGAATCTGCGCTTCTAGAGGTACAATGGCAGGAAAAGACACTGTGGGGTCACTGACAAACTGTACTGGGAGAGCCCCAGTGCAGACCCCTAGGACTGAAGCAAGGCCATGCCATTTGCAGAAGAACACTCGAGACCATTTGGAGAGTAGGTCCTGGAATGCCAATGAGTCCTGATGGGGAGTATCTGACCTCAGGATATCAAGTGACTGTGCAGAAGGGCCTGTCACATGCAGAATGCTGTCAGATTCATCGAGCCGTGGAGTCAAGGGTGCCCCATGGCAATCCTTCATGAGATAGAAGTGATACATCTGACACTGGGTTTAAGCAAGTCCAGAGGTACAAGGATGTTGGACAGACAGGTGGCACAGACATCCATGGCACCCCAGCTCGTACTTCTTATTCGTGGGTGGTCCCTAAGACTGATGGACGGCTGAGCATATGGTCGATGGGTAGGTCAGTTCAGAGCATTGGTGGGAGACAAAATGGACTGCCTTCACCTATAGCTTGACTCAAAGATGGCCCTGAAAGACAGAGGTGAGGAAAAACCCTCCAAGGGCACATGAGCTTATCTACTTGGTTTGAAAGGACAGGTGGGCTAAGGTAAGGATTTACATAGACTCGTGGGCAGTGGCAATGGCTCATCTGCTTGGTCAGTTTCCTGATGTCCACAATGGGAAAAATCATGCTGTGATTGTTGCGGCTGTGGTTTGACACAGTCCGTGCCCTCAAGGAACTCATCACCACGTGAGGGAGACGCACAGGCGAACAGACAAACGCAGTGCAGAATAGAAGATGCTAGAACTTTGGGTGAAGCACAGTGACCCTGGGGGGATCAGGGCAGGCTCTCCTGGAGATGAGCCTACCTTTACCAGGTGGACAGGAGAAAAGATCATTCCAGACAAGTGGAACAGCAGGCGCCAATGCACCGAGGCATGAAAGTGTTTTCAAAGCATTGTAAGCTGTTCGGCATGGGTGGGAGGCAAAATAAGAGGTGTGGGTAATGGAGGGGGGGGCAGGTCAGAGAGGAAATTGCACCAGACAGATGGATGGGCCACCAAGTCATGAAAGACTTTCAGGTCATGCTCAGGGTCAAGGACTATGTCCCGCTGGGTTGAAGACCCTTTGAAGGGAAGTGTCCTGACCTTAACGGAAATGCCTATAAGCTGAGTGAAATTGGTCTTCCTTCCATAAAAATACAGACCTTATTTTTACCATAATGGATAGCGAGGCGGGACCCTGCACCCATTCCTCAACCACTCTCATGTCTGCCAACTACAGTTATGAGGGCTGAGAGCCACCTCTCTCTGCTCTCGGGTCATGAAACTAGAGCCACACCACACCTGTAGATGTGGGACCTTTACCTCAATCACTTAAGAGCACCATATGGGCTCAGGAGGCCTTACATGGCCCATGGCCCCAAGCCCCACTGCACAGCAGCCATGTGGTTTGGTGAGGACTCACCACCCCCCACCCCAGCTCTGAGGGTGGAACTTGATCAGACAAAGCCAATTAAAGACCTCCCACCCTCTCCCAGCCACACTGAATAGCTTAGAGGGGGCAAGTGACTTGAGTTAGCGCCATCACAATAAGGCACGAGACCCCCATTTGGTGGCTGAGAAAAGAGAAGCCTTTGTCTCCTCCAGACTCAAAGGAAAAAGCATGTAGCTCCAGGAGCTTCTGGCAGCCACCTGGCTTCTCTGAAGGAAGCCTATCGGAGGACAAAGCCAGGAAATGACACCCAGCGCAGGTGAGACAAGGAGACTCACAAAGAAAACGGAGCTTCGGGCTGCTGATTTAGGAGCTCTGGACCAAACAACCCCGACATCTGGTCTACCTCTGAGCTCCATTATGGATGCGCCCCACCCTTATGGGTGAGTCAAGTGGAAATGAGCTTTCTGATGTTTCCAACACATTGGGTGTTCATCTTACAGGACCTTCTCAACATCACATCATCACCAAGAGAAGGACAAATCAGAAGCCAATTCATTGAGTAGCGATGTCAGTCTTCCCTAAACAATTCTGAAGGAGCAGCAAAAGAGTTCCGTGGCACAAGTAGACTAAGACATACTCTTTGCTCTTCTGTCCCCTAATTCAGTGACCATTGCCATTCTCCTCTCCCCCCCCCCCACCACCCTACTTTCTCTCCATTGGCCCAGCTTTCCCGTACACCCTACCCCTCACCCTGGGCTGCCAAACAGAAGCTTGACAGGTGCCAGGGCAAGTCAGAGCCCTCAGAGGGCGGAGTGGACAGGAGGATAAGGAATGCCAGTAAGTTTAGATTTCATCCTGGTCTCTGCCACGCTCTTTACAAAGGATCCTCCTCAAAGAGGGCATCTTTGCAACCTCCCCATTTACTTTATGGAAAAGTATAAAGAAGAAACAATCATGGGTTTTTTTGATCATCCCCTCTTGCAAACATCAGCCAGAATCCAGTCCTTTGTCATGAGATCCCCCAAGTTCAAGGCAGAGTGGGACAGTGATACACACGAGGTCAAGGGCTACATAGTGCCCTGGTTGGCCCAAGGACACAGTGAGTCAAGTGATCGCCATGATCCCTGAAGACACAGGTCAGGAGGAGGGGCTCTGGAGGTGAACCATATGGATTCAAACCTGGTTCTGTCATCTTTGCTGTGTGACCTTGGACAAGTTATTGACCTATCAATAAGTCAATAGTTTCCTTGCCTGTGAGACAATGATAATAGCTATCTTGCTGGTGTGAGAATTAACAAGTTAATGCACATAAATGGCTTAGAACAGTTCCTGGCACACAGTGAATCCTCAGTCAACATTAACCACAATTTGTGAAGATTCTGGTCTGTGGCTCTTGGGTATTGACTCAGGGAGGCAGCTAGTAGGTGGGGAACAAGGTGACCCCATAAACTAGTACTAAAATGAGATCTGAGGTTGATATACCGTCTCCCACTGTTTAAGCACTTTTGGGTGCCCTCAAAAGTATCCTGAGACAAGGGTTGGGTGCAGGTAGTTTATTTAGGGGTGTCAGGAAACAGGGAGGGGGGTGATGGAGCAGGGAAGATGGAGAAGCCTATATAAGCATTATCAAAGTGGGTAATGGGAATTCAACTCATCCAGGACCTTCTGAGAAGTATGTGAGAGGCCTCTGTACTGAACTGAATAGTGTTCCCCCAAAACTCATGTTCACCCAGAACCTCAGAATATGACCTTAGTTGGAAGTAGATCTTTGCATATGTAATTGCTTCAGTTAAGATGAGGTCATACTGGAGTGGGGGGGGGGGGGACGCTGAATCCAGTGATTAGTGTCCTTTTAGAAAGGTTATGTAAAAAGCACATGGAGAGAAGAATGTGCCATGTGAAGACAGAGGCAGAGATCGGAGAGTTACATCTAGAAGCCCAGAAACACTAAGGACTTCGGGAAGCCACCAGAAGGGAGAGAGGCATGGGACCACTCCTCCCTCAGAACCTCCAAGAGAGAATCAACCCCGCCCACACCTCGATCTCAAACTTCTGGCCTCTAGAAGTACAGGGCACTACTTTTCTATTGTGTTAAGCCCCTCAGTTTATGGAAATTCGTTCTGGCAACCACAGGAAACTAATACAGCCTCCCATAGCTGCCCGGCCACAGGGCAGGAGCAAGGCATCTCTGCCCAAGCCCGCAGCGCCCCCCTGGTTGAGTGGGGTTGACCATTTTCCTGCACTTCAGGGATATACTTGCAAAAGGGCCAAGGGGGGTGCCAGGATACTGGAAAAGTCCCCGGCACAGATGCAGAAAGATCCCCAGAGCTGACTGGATCAGGAATGCCTCAGAGCGGGGGTGAATCTGAGCTGGCAGAGAACTGGGGGCTGTGTGTCAAAATCAGAGGGGTCCAAGGGGATGTGACGCAAGTCCCAGAGATGTCTGCTACAGTCACCACCATGGCCAAGGGGGTGTGGGGGGCTGTCCCTCCATGTTTACTCACACTTCCTGCTGGGAGTTTCCCAAGATTGCCCAGGGTTACTTTCATTCATTCATTAATTCATTTATTCATTCATTCATCCGGCACACACTCTCTAAGCTCCCGCTCTGGATTAGGTCCAGGAAGACACCAATGGCTAGATCTGGCCCCTGGGCTCCACCAGCTCCCAGTCCAGTGAGGGGGGCACTCAGATCTTCATGGCACAATGGAGTGAGCTCAGTGGTGGTTGCAAGCAGAGGAGGTCACGGGAGCACGGAAGGCAGACCGAGCTCGGCCGGGCCTGGGGGCTGTAGGCAGGGAGGGACAGCAAATAAGTCTTTCTGGTGAAGACGATGCAGGCGGGGGAAAGAGCATTTGACAGCACAGAGGGTGTGGTGTGGCAGTGGGGAGTGCGCATGAGTGGGGCACCCTGGCATCCGCTGGCCCCCAGCGGCCCTGCCTGCCCACCCTTCCGGGAACAGCAGCCCCTGTTTCCTTGCACAGTGTCCCTCCTTTACTCCGTGAGGCGGTTCTGGGGCTAGAATCCTGGCACCCCACCTCTCCCGGCTACGGGGCTGGACCCAGAGATGGACATGTGACCCAGGCGGAGCTAACAGAGTCCTCGCCTGAGACTTCGCCTGGGTCCGCCAGAGGTAAACTCTCTCCCCCTTTTATCTTACTTGGCGGGTGCTGGGAGCGGCCCGTGACTCTGCCCTCCCCCGTCCCTGGCAGAAGTTCACGGACACAGGTAGACGATGGGGCCAAAGCAAGAGAAAGGCCGAGGAGAGACAAAAGGATGTCTCCCGGTCATGTCTCAGGCCAGTTGCCCTCCTGGCCCTTCCCAATCTCACGTGTACACCTCTTTTATGTAAAAGAGTTGGTGTTGAGTTTCAGACCCTTCCAACAGAAAATGTCTGTTTTGTGGGTTGAATTGTGACCCCCCTGTGACCTTTTAAGTGAGAGTTTTGTGGGTTGAATTGTGGCTCCCAAAGGTATGGCCACCCAGAAGCTCAGAGTGTGACCTTATTTGAATGTTTTTACAGATACAATTAAGGTAAGAATCTTGAGATGAGATCACTGGACCTTAAATCCAATGACAAGGTCTGATAAGGGCAGAGGAGGAGAAGGGGCAGAGGGAGACAGAGAGAGGGCCACATGAGGATCGAGGTAGAGACGGGAGCGGTGCGGTCATAAGCCTGGGGACACCTGGAGCCCCCAGACTCTGGAAGCCAGGAAGGAACCCTGGCCTGGAACCTTCCGTGGAAGCACAGCCCTACTGACTCCAGGACTGGGAGAGAAGAAGCTTCCGTTTCAAGCCACCCAGTTTGTGATCATTTGTTATGGCGGCCACAGGAAACGGATTCTGTGGGCATCGTGCAAAAAGCCCAGGAAGGATGTGAAGCAGGTGAGGACAGGATCTGCCGGCTCATGTCTGAGGCCAGGTGCCACTCCCCAGTGAGCCTGGTTAAGACTGGGTGACTCAGTCATTTATTCATCTGACTCCTGGGTTCAGCTCAGGTCATGATCCCACAGTTCATGAGTTTGCGCCTTGCACTGGGCTCTGCATTGACAGCATGGAGCCTGCTTGGGACTCTCCCTCTCCCCCTCCTCTATTCCCCCCTCCGCCTCAAAATAAATAAATAAACTTTAAAAAGAAAAGAATAAATATAAGACTGTGCAAACAGCTATCAGACATCGCAGTTAGCGAGGCAGGGAGCGAGGATGGGGCCAAGATGGGCTTTGTTGTGCTGACGCTTCTCCTCTACAGAAGCAAGGTGCCTCCTGTGCACTTCAGAGGCTCCTGACCTCAGCCGTGTCCGATCCCAGCCCGGGCGGAGGGGCTCTGCCCAGGCTTAGGCATCGGAGCCCTGACAGAATCACGTCTCAGTGATGCTCCACCCACGCTGGGCTCAGGTGCCCGGCTTGTGCCCACACGGGTACCGCCCGGAAGCGCCAGGAATAACACCGTGTGAGTTATAGCTTCTGACCAACGGGGTCAGGAGACAGTGGAAACACGGCCCTGTAGTCTTCCCTGGAAAATCGTTCCGAGCCAATTCTCACAGAATAGACGGAGGCAGTGGGGTAAACAGTCCCACATGGTGGGGCCGGAGTACCCTTCACCCGGCTTCGCTCAGTGTCCCCCGTGGCTGCCCCCTGGGACACACGCCTGGCAGAATGCTCACACAGAAGCCTCTGTCTCAGGCTCTGCTTTCTGGGAATCCAGCACACGTGGTTGTGAAGCAGACTGTGGTTCATCCATCTCCACATCCTGCTGCAAACGTTCTTCGGGGCCAATGCCACTGAACAGCTGCGTATGAAATAAATCCTGGTGAAGCCATTCTCGTGAGTGCCCCTTAAGTGCAGCGACTGTGACGGGGGTCAGTCGTTTCTGGCACCATAAGGTGGAGGGAATTGTGCCCAGCAGAACTTCTCTCAAGGGTAGTGTGGCTGGAAAGAATCCCGGGAGGAGACACATGGACTGAGGAATAAGTCCCACCACCACCACCACCAAGGCAGTTGTGAGGATCAGTGGAAGGTGGCAAATTCTCACCTAAGTAGGGAGGGCCCAGTCAACTGCAGGTGTTTTGATTTACCCTGTGAAGCCTGCAAGTTTGGGCCAGAGTGGAATTGTTCTGACAGCCAAGGAGATGCTGAGGCAGGACCTGGGGTCCTTCTCCGTGCCACCCACCTCTCCCCATAAACACCATGTCAATATCTACAGAACACCAGTTGGAAGGTCAAATTGTCAGCGTGCTCAGGGCTGCGACTCATTTTCCCCGTCTTCACAGAGATTCTTCCCTTTTAATATCCTGTAGCACGGTCAAGACATGGCAAAAACTTCCTATTCAGAGCTCTCCCTAGAGGCCAAAGGGTTTCAAAAGGGAATAAATGTGGAGAGTAAAATAAAAGTCCCATATCTCAGCAGGTTATGGCATCCTGGCTGCTGTCTGCCTCCATCTATGCCCGTGGCCCACATCACCCAGCCAGCCAGCCCTGCCTGCGACAGACGCTGATAAGAAGACACACAGGCCATCACCTCCTCCGGCCACCCCAGGCCCACCCTCCGAGGTCCAGCTTCCCAGCCAAGGACCCAGCTCACACACACACACACACCAGAAAGAGGCAGAGCACAGAATTCACAGATGACTCTTTACAGTAGATCAAGGAAGTACCATTAGCTCTTTTTACAGGACAGGAAACAGGATCAGGATTGGAAGACAAGTCCTTGCCCCATGCACGCCACAGTGCACAGTGAAGCCACGGTTTCAGACTGCAGAAACCTCACTGCTTCCCTGTCATCGGAAAAAATAAATAAAATAAAATAAAATAAAATAAAATAAAATAAAATAAGCACACACAATTTTTTTGGTCTCGCTGCCCCACACCCTTCTCATGTCACCACTTAATATTCAAATGTGGAGAATTTCCACACTGGAGAATAAAAAAGTCCGAAGATTTTCCCTAGAAGGCCTCGGAGCTTGGTTTCTCACAAATGGCCCCAAGGATGGAAAAAGTCTCCCAAATTGAGACTGGCAGGAAAGCGGGGCCCACTTTGTCTGATATTTCTTCTCTCCTTTCTTGGCACCCGTAGGCTTAGCTCACGCCAATGGAAAATTCCCAAGTGCCAAACAGTTCTCAGATAATCTGCACGCAGAGAAAAAAAAAAAAAAAAAAAAAAGCTTTTCAACTAAGACAGCTCATGAGGGATTAAGGCGGGGCTCCAGCCAAAACATATATTTTTTCAGATTCTTGACTTCTTTTTCACGTCAATCGGCAGGCTTGCACCCAGCTTCGGCCCTGTCACTGAGACCAGCACTGGGTTGCACCAGAACCTGGATTTGGGGCTCCAGAAGGTCCCAAGCCTGGGCTTGGAAATGCCCCATGGGAAAGATTGGAGGCTTTCTAGAAACATCAAGAAGGAAGGGTCGCTACTTGCTCCTGTCCAGACTTGTCCAGGAGAGGATATGGGCAGCCAAGATCATCAGAATAATGTCATGAGACCAAAAGGAGGGTGGTGACCGTGGGCGAGGGTGGGAGTTTAGATCCAGGGAAGAGAGAGAGACACAGAGACAGATCAGCAAAAGGCTCCCGACTCATAGCCTATAATGCGTTACTTGTGTAGATGACATTCACTAGCTATACGCTAATCTCTATGATGCTCTATCCGTTTTTAATCCTACATCATGCAATGTCATAGTAACAATCACATTAGTGTATTCAGTTGGCAACAACTAGTACACAGCTGCATTTCAGGTGTTGTGTAGAAAGGAGGCTTCCACAGTGAGGGCACAGCCCGGCCTCTGTCTCCATGGGCTCTTATTCTGATAGCGGAGGTAAGCATTAAAAATAACACCAACGTGGGGTGCCTGGGTGGCTCAGTCGGTTAAGCATCTGACGATTTCGGCTCAGGTCATGATCTCACAGTTCATGAGTTCGAGCCCCACATCAGGCTCTGTACTGACAGTGTGGGACCTGCTTGGGATTCTCTCTCTCTTCTCTCTCTGCCTCTCCTGTGTGCGCTCTCTCTTTCTCTCTCTCTCTCTCTCTCTCAAAGACAGGATACAAAATCAATATACAAAAATCTGCTGTTTCTGTATGTTAGTAATGAACGATTAGAGAAATTCAAAACAACAGTTCCATTTACAATCGTATTAAAAAAAGAAAACCCCTACACACCTAGGAATAGATTTAGCCAAAGAGGGGAAGGATATGTAGACTGAAACTGTAAGATGTTGAAGAAAGGACTTGAAGAAGACACAAATAAAAGGAAAGATATTCCATGCTCATGGATCGAAAGATTAATACTGCTAAAATGTCCATACTACACAAAGCAATCTACAGATTCAATACAATCCCTACCAAAATCCCAATAGCATTTTTCACCGAAATAGAACAAACGATCCTATCGCAAATAGCCAAAGCAATTTAGAAAAAGAAGACCAAAGCTGGAGGCATCAAAGTCCCTGATTTCAAACTATATGGCAAAGCCTTAGTAATTAAAACAATAGGGTATTAGCATAAAAACAGACATACAGATCGACAGAGCAGAATAGAGAACCCAGAAACAAACCCACGCATATATGGCCAATTAGCTTATGACAAAGGAACCAAAAACATACAATGTGAGAGTCTCTTCAATAAATGCTGTTGGGAAAACTAGACAGATACATGCAAGAGTAGAACTGGACCATTGTCTTCTACACAAAAATAAACTCAAAATGTATTAAAGACTTGGACGTAAGGATATGGGCAACCCTAGAAGGAAACTCCTAGAAGGAAATGGGTGGTAAGTTTTAGTGATGATATTTTGGGTTTTTACATACCATGAGATCGTGACCTGAGCCGAAGTTGGATGTTTAACCAACTGAGCCACCTGGGTGCCCCTTGGTGATGATATTTTGAATCTGACACCAAAAGCAAAGCAACAAAAGCAAAAATAAACAAGTGAGACTACATCAAACTAAGGCTTCTGCACAGCAAAGGAAACTATCAACAAATAAAAAGGCAACCTACTGAATGGGAAAAAATATTCTCAAATTATATACCTGATAGGGAGTTAAAATCCAAACTATATAAAGAACCCATACAACTCAATAGCAAAAAAAGCAAATGATCCAATTTAAAAATGGAGAGAGAAAAAATTAAAAAAACAAAAACAAAAACAGGGGGAGTGCCTGGGTGGCTCTGTTGGTTGAGCGTCCGACTTCAGCTCAGGTCATGATCTCGTGGCTTGTGGGTTCGAGCCCCACATCAGGCTCTGTGCTGACAGCCCGGAGCCTGAGCCTTCTTCGGATTCTGTGTCTCCCTCTCTCTCTGCCCCTCCCCTGCTCATACTCTGTCTCTCTCTCTCTCTCAAGAATAAGTAAACATTAAAAAAAATTTTTTTTTAATGGACAGAGGATCTGGACAGACCCTGTTGCAAAGAAGACATACAAATGGCCAACAGGCCCATGAAAAGATGCTCAACATCATTAATCATCAGAGAAATGCAAATCAAATCCACTGGAGATCACCTCACACCTGTTAAAATGGCTATTATCACAAAGATAGGCAATAACAAGCATGGGGAGGGCTGTGGAGAAAAGGGAACAGTTGTGTACTGTTGGTGGGAACGTAAATGGGTGCAGCCACTGTGGAAAATAGTATGACGGTATTTCAAAAATTAAAAATAGAACTACCATATGATCCAGTGATTCCACTTCTGGGAATTTAACTGAAGAAAACAAAAACACTAACTCGAAAAGATACCCGCACCCTCATGTTCATTGCAGAATTATTTACAATAGCCAAGACAACCGAAGAGTCCGTCAATGGCTGGATGGATAAATAAATTCTGGTGTGTCTATATACAATGGAATATTATTCAGCCAGAAAAAGAAGAATGAAATCTTGCTGTTTGTGACAATGTGATGGACTTGGGGACACTAAGCTAAGTGAAATAAGTCAGACAGAGAAAGACAAATACTATATGATCTCTCTTATATGTAGAATCTTAAAGAAAGAAAATAAAAGCTCAGATATACAGAGAACAAACTGGTGGGGGTAGGGGATGGGAGAAACAGGTAAAGGGAGTAAAAAGAGAAAGAAAAATGGCAATTTTTATTATTACTCTAAACCTCCAGATTTTTCCCCTCACTCATTTTTACACTGCGATCAGTCTTCATTTTATTTTATTTTTTAAAGTTTTTATTTATTTATTTTGAGAGAGACAGAGACAGCTCAAGTGGGGGAGGGGCAGAGAGAGAGAAAGAGAGAGGGAGAGAGAGAATCCCAAGCAGGCTCTGAGCTGTCCACGCAGAGCCCAACGCAGGGCTTGAACCCACAAAGTCGTGAGATCACGACCTGAGCCAAAATCAAGAGTCAGATGCTCAACCGACTGAGCCACCCAGGCACCCCTAATTCGTCTTAGTTTTAAAAGAAAGTGGTCAACTAATTTATTTTTAAAATAAAAACAAAAATAGAGTAGTTTTGCTTTCTTCTGCCTCACTCACTACCTTGTGGGATGCGTGGGGGTTAGAAGTGTGGGAGACTTCCCCATGTTGTCTTGGTCCATGAATGGATCTGTTGTGATATATATTTCCAGGTCCCAGAGATCCACACCCAGAGAAAACGGAAGCAGGCTGGAGTCTGCAGTCAGTAAACCCATCTTCTAGTTTGGGTTCAAATTCCAGTTCCACAATTTGCTAGCCACATGTCACTTTTCTTTTCTGGGCCTCAGTTTCTCAATAATAGGGTTGGGTCTCTAAAGAACTTTCCAACCCTGACATTTTCTGAGGTCAAGAACAGGCCAAGAGACTTCTCCAGTCCCTACCTCATGTCTCACGTCATGGACATTGGGGGCCAAAGCGGATTTTAGGGCCATGATTCTTCCCCAGGGCTGTGTTACCTGAGTCACTCAGAGAACCTTGTCTAAATGCCATGACTAGGCCTCATCTCAAGAGAGGTGGCTCTGGGGTGGAGACACAGAGAGAACACATGGTGAGAACTACAGGACGAGCCTGAAGTAGAAAGGAAGACAAGCGCAGATTGTTGCATGGGTCTCCAGAAACCACACATAGTTCACAAGACAGCCAGTTCTTAACACACGGGAGAATCCTGAGATGCTCTAAGTGATACTTTCATTTATTTTTTTGAAAGTTTTTCCAGCAGTATACAGTCGTTTCTCGTGGCTTCCATAACAAATCACCCACAAATGTGGTGGCTTTAAGCAGAAGAAATTTAGTCCCTTCTTGGGGCTGAAAGTTCAAAATCACAGGGTTAGCAGGACCACACTTCTTCCAGAGATTCTAAGGGAGGATCCTTCCTCAACTCTGTGGCTTCTGGTGGCTGTGGGCACTCCTGGGCATACAGCCTCATCACTCCAACCTCTGTTTCCTGTTGGGACACTTGTCATTGGATTTAGGGCCCACACAAATCCTCCAGAATGATCTCCTCATCTTGAGTTCCTTAACTTAATTACATCTGCAAAAACTATTTTTTCCAAATAAGGTCACATTCACAGGTTACAGGGATTAGGATGTGGAAATTGCATCTTACAGAATAGAATGTACTAGAATGTAAAAATGCTCCATTTTTTTAATATGGGAAAGCTGAGGCCCAAAGAGACTACTTGACTTACCCCAAATCACATGGGTAAAAAGTCTTGAAGTTTAGAGATAACATACATGTCCCTCCATAGCCACCCATTTTGGCTGTGGCTCATTAGGGAATATCATACCGCTGTTAAAAAGAACACGTTTGATCTAATAGGGCTGATGCAGAGTGATAGCCAAGACCAACAGCTGAATTAGCAAAGGAAGCTACACAATAATTCTTAAAACCCAATTGTGTGATGTTCTACCCATCATGCGTGTGTGTTTCTGTGAACACAGGCTGGGAGGCCACACAGGGTCACAGGGAGACACCAGACTCCAGAGAAACACCCAGTCCTAACCCCCTCCTTTCCACTCATCAACACTGGCTTTGGGAAAATTACATAGCCTTGAAGAACCAACCCTTCTTCATCTGTAGTATGGAGATAAAATAATGCTAAGTTCCTGAGTTGATGGATAGTGGCTACAAAGGACTTGGGTCATTGAAGTGACGGGAAAATAGTTATTGCTACTACTATGATCTTCGCTATCGTCCATAGCTTTGTTATCACGTAAAAGTCTCAAAAAAATGTCTTTTTCATGTCAACATTGCAGATTAAATGCACACACTTATTTTCACTAAAATGACAGTAAAGAAATTTGCAGAGGCATTAAGACACAGGGGCCAAGAAAGCAAGAATCAAGACATGTTAATAGAATCTTAGAAGATGGTAAGCGGATGGGCGAGCAGTACACAACTTCTCAGAGCGGACTCAGGCGACATCCAATCTTTGAGAAGGACAGACGTCTACCAGTGAGCCTGGTGTGCCCAGAACCAGAGGGCTATTAGCTCAGAATTAGAGGCCCAGGTGCCTCTAGAGACAGGCCAGAGATGGATGTGAGAGCAGACGGACTGGCAGAAAGTACCCCGTCATGTGCAACAAGACATATATATATTCCTCCGGTCAACTTTTTTGCACAAAGATTGTCAGCCATTTTGGGGGACACTTCTTAACAAGAAAGAGGAAGGCTAAAAGGAAAAGAAAAACAAAAAACTTGGAGGAAAGGAAAGACAATGCAGCAGCAGAAGAAAAAATTTTAGATCTATAGTTCAAGACCTCAGAGGCAGAAAATATTGTATTTAGGAAATGAGAACTAGATGCTATAAAAAGGGGGCAATCTGGGGTGCCTGGGTGGCTCAGTCAGTTAAGTGTCAGACTTTAGCTCAGGTCATGATCTCATGATTCATGGGTTTGAGCCCCACATCGGGCTCTGTGCTGATGGCTCGGAGCCTGGAGCCTGCTTCGGATTCTGTGACTCCCTCTCTCTCTGCCCCTCCACCACTCTCTCTCTCTCTCAAAAATAAATAAACATTTAAAAAAGGGGGGGGCAATCAGAGAACATGGAAGAACTCCTAAATACTACAGAAATAAAGACATTGAAGAAAATAATAAAAAACATAATAGAAATCTTCTGCAATAGTACTATAGAACACAGAAGAAAAAAGGTTAATAAAAAGTTTTTTTTAATGTTTAAAGGATCAATCTAAGTAACCTAACATCCAAGTAATAGGACACAATAGGAATTCTAAAAACGATCTGGTCAAATTAACAATTCAGGGCACTTTCTTCCAACCAAAGCCATGGGTTTCTTGGTTGAAAGGATTTACCTGCGGCTCAACATAAGTGTAAAAAAAGAACCACAGTAAGGTACATGATAGTGAAATTGAAAGGCAACAGGGATAAGGAAAGGATCTCAAAAGCCTACAGAGAGAGAAAACAGGAATCAGAATGACTTCATACTATCCATGGCTGGAAGTGAGAATACTACAGAGAAATGGTTCCAAAGTACAAGAACTACAATGCTACACACAAGCAAACTATCATTGAAATTTTGAAACTCTCAGGAGCAGAATGAAGATCATACTAAAAATGCAAAATTTTGACACTTACTCCCTTGCACCCTGCCTCAGGAAGCTACTGAAAGACATGTTCCACCAAGATGGGAAAAAAACCAAACAAAAGAAAGCCATGGAACCCAGGAAATTAGGGATCCAACCCAGGAGAGGTGCAAAGGGAACTTCCTGGATGATGGGGAAGAGACATTCAAGACTGCCGGCTGTGCAGGGACCTAGGAGACAACCAGTGGTAGGAGAGCAATGTTCATCAGGAAATGACTCCAAACAGGAGGGGAAAGGGGGATTCCCCGGTATGTGTGAATTTCCAGAGTGAGGACATGAATTAATGACAGGCAGGTAGGAAACTAAATAAAACATAAAGGCAATTACCAACACCAGGAAAAAGAAAAAGTTATACAAGACAGGAAATGCAATTAAAGTTAGCATTCTATGTGACATTACTAGTAGTATATTAGCACACACTACACGGCAATAATAATAAACACTGAATATTGATTTAACAAAAAGATTAAAGCATAATTGGAGTGGGTGAGAGGGTAACTGGGGGCACTAATGTAAGAGCAAAGTTTTATCTTTGTAGTAGAAATTCCACTGATGATGTTCAATACAGAAAAATCAAAGATTATTAGTACAGAGCTGCTATTTAGAAGGAGGTAAGAAAATGCCAGAAGAAATAACTAAAAGTTGAAAATGGTTGCATCTGGGCAGAAGAACTGAGGTGGACATAGATAAAGGCTGTTCTTTTTCATTAGAACCAGCCTTTGAGAACCATTTGACCTTTAAAAGTATATAAACTTACTTCCTTAATGAAAAGTCAAAATTAAATCTAAAAACAACTTTAAAAAACTGATAACCCCTGGGGAGAAGAGTGGAAATATGCTCTATACTCTTGTGTGTCTCCAGTTTATTTACAGCAGGAATGTGTTTAAGTATGGCTTGTGTTAAAACAAAAACTAATGTTTTGGTGGTTAACAAAAAAGGATCTCAAATTCGAGCCCAGGACCTGACTCTGTTGGGACAGGGCTAACATCTGAAGACAGAGAGGAAAAGCTGGGCCAGCAGGACGTGTAGGACTTGGGACAACACTGGGGTTGGGGGTTGGGGGGGGGGGCGGAATTCCCCGCTGGGAGAAAACATGGAGTGTATTTGGCTCAAAACAAGAAACCCACACAGAGATTTTGGTTTGAAGCTTTGGAAAACATTTGTTTTCATTCCTCGTAAAAAAAAGGATGACGAACGGAATTATTTGAAATGAGATTTTAACAAGAAAAAAACTAATAACATTTCATTAGTATTCTCTTACCAGCTCATTATTAACAAGTCCAAAGACTGATTTTAAGAGTTTCTGTTTCTTTATAATGTCCAGCGAAAACCATCAACACCAGGAGAGGGTTTGGGCTTTGTTTGTTTTTTGTTTGCTTTTTTTTTTTAAACATTCCTCTTCTTATGAGCATTTTGCTTGATTTGTATTTTTGCCACCACTTCCAGAGTTCTTTCTGAGCTCATTAATGTGTTAAACAGGCACTTAAAGCCAGCGTGGGTAGAGAGAACAGACTTGTGTGTTAGAATCGCACAGAATTTAATATGAATTCCAGATACTGGCTCATTAACTGTGTGACCTTGAGCAATTGACTTACCCACCCTGGGCTCCAGTATTCCCTGAACAACAGGGATGGCATGCCCCGTATTAAATAATAGATTAAGAAACAGGAGTGCGGAACCTACTAGGTGCTCGACAAAGTGCCCTTCCTGTCCCCCCACCACATACAGGGAAAAGTACTCAAACACTGATGACTTAAATGGCTCATCATACTTGTATCCGAGTTGGATTCCCTACATTTTGAGCACTTCTAGAAAATTGTCTGTAATTACCTTACAGACGTCACCATCTGATAGGGCCTGGTGAAAACTTTGAGAGCCTTAGAGTTTCACGGCTGGGCCCCGGCCTAGGATTAGTGATAAAACAGGGTCCAACTCCCAATTATAGCCTAAGGCTCGAGCTCATCCAAGTCATTTAAAAAAAAAATGCAGAAGAGCAAATCCAAGGAGAGGAAAGGAAAGGGAAACAGTGCCGTGTGCAAATGTGTAAAATCAGGTCAGGACACCCAGACTCCAGGGCTAACTGCAGCCCAGACCTCACTGTGCAACCCTAGGAAAAATATCTCAACATTTCTGGGCCTTGGCTTTCTCATTTGGCGAAGAAAATCCTAACTCCTGCTTTGCCAGGCTCCCCAGTTTGTGGTTAGGGTCTACAAGACAAGAATACAGGTATCTATGTGTCTCTTCTCCCAACATTTTCCCCCTGTACTTTGTCTCCCACCGTGGCTGATGTTAGGTGGGGGGTGGGAGGGCAGGAAACAGCCGAAGCCTCAGGCTTTCTGGCTTCTGAGTCCTAGGAGCCTGATAGGAGTGACTGATGGCTTGTGGAGGCCTGAGTCCCCGTCACTATTCCAAGCACGTCACATGCACCAACTCATCCAATCCTTTAATGGTCTATGAGGCAGAAATTGTTATAACACCCATTATACAGATGGGAAGACTGATAAGACCAGAGAAGTAAATAAATGTGCCCAGGGTCATATGGCCAGTTAATGAGGGGTCTGCACTTGAACCCCAGCTTTCTGGCCCCAGAAAAGGGTAGCCCCACCCATTCCCTGCTCAGGAAACCCTGTCACCTCGAGTGTGTCCCTTCTTTGAATCTTGGGGTATCCTGCCTCTGCTTGGGACAGGTAAGTAGCAAGATATGAGTGGGAGCTGGTCGACCTATGTGGAGACGATGGCCTTTGCCACCTTTACCACTGTCCCCTAGTCTGGGGTCCTGGGGCCTGCCAGGGCCAGCTGTCAGATCGGAGGCTACTGATTATCTGTGCCCTCTTGCCACCTCCTGGGCACCCAACTTCCCTGGTGCCTCTCCTGAGAAATTGGCAACAGTAAGGACAGAGACCAAGAGCTCAGTGTTCGAGGGGGCCCGGTTTGCCGTCCAGCTGATCCCCAGGATCAGCCGGGCCCAGAGCTGGTCACAGAACCTCTCAGAGCCTTGGGCTCCTCCTGCAGAGGAGACGGCAATCCTTCATTTCATTAATAAATATCGAAGCCCTACTGTGTGCTGGGCACTGCTCTGGGTGCTGGGGATCCAGCTGGGGAGGGAACTACACAGAGTCACTGCTCTCCTAGGCTAGGCATCAAGTGGGGGAGAAACGGAATATGTGAACATATAAGCACGTCCTCTGCTGTTGGGTAGTGAAGAAAAACAAAGCCAGGTTAGAAGGAGCATAAAGTGACAGTACAATTTCAGGAACGAAGAAAAGGAACAGCTTCTCGGAGACACCAGAGCAGAAACATGAGAGAGAGAGAGAGAGTGAGGGAGGCATACAAATACCTAGGGGAAAGTCATTCCACGCAAGGGCAAACAGCATGTGCAAAGGTCCTGAGGCACAGGCCAGTGTGCTGTGCTTGAGACACAGCCAGAAGGCCAGAGCAGATACCATGGCGTGAGTGGTTGGGAAAATCACAGGGAGAGGGGGCAGGGGCAGCCGGATCACATAGGGCCTTGTGGGCTGGAATAAGGACCCTGCATTTTACTGTGAGGGAGAGTGGGCTCCATTGAGGGGTTGAGACTCAGGGAGTGAAATGTTCCGATGTAAGTTTTTGGTAGATCCCTCCCAAAGCCGCTGCGGAGGGACTGGAAAGGACTGGCCAATCAGCAAGCGAGAGGGTCGTAGAAACCATATCAGGACTCACTGACGCAAGGGAAACATTTAGCCAAAGAGACTTGGGTGGGGGCAAAAGCGTGGAGTCCAGCCTCTGGTATCAGACAGACTTGGGGTCAAGCCACAGCAACTACATTTAAAAGTCATGTGATCTCAGAATAGTTCCTTAACTTCTTTGAGCCTCTTTCCCATCCACAAAATGGGTCATCGAGGAGATTCGGTGAAATGCCACAACAAAGCACAATGTCATACACACAGCACGGTGTCCCAGACAACATTGCTAGGGAGATCATTTTGCAGTCACCACGCCAAGTGGCCCTCGCCAAAGCCTGGCCAAGAGGACAGACACACAGAGCCGAAATGACATTTGCTCATTCCGGCGTAGCGGCGAGGAAATGAGCACTCAGGGCGGAAAGCTCGTTGGCCAAGGTCACCTGGTCGGGAAGTGGCAGAACTGGGACCTGGATCCAGGCCTCTGGTTCTGCTACTTACCAACTGTGTGAACTCGGTGTGTGAACTCGGGGAGGAAGGTCTATCGCTGTGGGGCCTCAGGTGGTGCATTTCAGCACGCGTGAATCGGAGTTAACGGCAGGTGCCCACCGTGAATGACAAGATGCTTTCAAGGGCTCACCCAGGGACTTGAACACGGGGGATCACATCACTCCTGCCTGTCTGCACTGAGCTCGGCCCCGGGACACCCACAGGACAGAAGGGAACTTGGGACAACCCAACAAAGAAGAAGGCTTCACGTGGAGCACAGTGGAAGGAGCCCCCGACGGGAACACCAGACCCGAATTCCCATCCTCCCCTGCTGCTCAGCTCCCTCTGTGTCCACCTTCTCTGACCTCCAATTCCCTCCTCTCAGAGCCTTCCAGCAAAAGAGGGATAATAACACCTCCACATGCAGCACTGACCTTATGCTAAGGGTGATTACTAAATAGCATAAGTACTCAAAATGATTATTTCACGTGTATTCGTGTCATATTTAATTAGTATCGGTCTCCCTCTAGACTCTAGGCTCTGTAAGGACAAAGGTTCTATCTTTTTCCCCCCTCACCGGTACACCCCCAGGATGGGTGCAGCTCCTGGGATAAATTTGGTGCCCAGTAAATACTTGTAACAGGAGTTAAGAGTGCCTGGTGCATTATGGGTATGAGAAACGCTAAGTAAGTGGATGCACAGATAGATGGAGGCATTCGTCGTTCCGCAAGGTAGTGAGCGTCCCATTCCTGGAAATGTACGAGGAAGCAGAGGCGCAGAGGTTCGTTTCATTCATTTATTCATTCAGTCGCTCGTTCAACAGTCATCGTTGGTCACCCACAATGTGCCAGGCCCCATGGTATGCTCTGGGGTCACAGCACTGAACATCCCGCCGGGGCAGCCAGAGCAGACATCAATAATGTCTGGGGGTGACGAGTGGTAGGAAGCAAAAGAACGTAGCGCGGAGGGTTACAGAGGGACACAGCCATCTCTGAAGAGATGTGAAAGAGCGTTCAGATGATTGTCTTCAAGGATTGGAAAAGAAGGCTCCGGCTGGAGGATTCCAGAATCCCTTCCAGCTGGAATACGCCTTGTTCCCTCCATGGCTTCAGAGGGAGCTGGTGAGGGAGTCCCTTCCCACCGGATTGTGGAAGCAAGAGGCTTTGGACTGAAATTGGACCAAGCAACCTGAGTGCCTGGCCTCACTCCGTTTCCCCTCCCTGTGGGACACCAGGACCGTCACCAACTCTCTCTGGTCCTGTTGCCTCCCCCTCCCATCAGGACATGCGCCCTGCGGCTGGCTGTCCATGTGCCTGGCCAGCTCTCTGACTGCAGGCATGGAACCCCCAGCGTCCCCACTACAGACCCTTCATCCCTGAACCGGGCCACACTTCCTGCTGGCGTGCTACCAAGAGTCCCTCCTCGTAAAGCTGAGGTTCACGGGGAAAGAGACGTCCTATTTTACGAACACTTGTTTATTAGCTGAGAGGTTGCTCTTACCTGTGCCCGGACCCCCGGAGGTTCAGCTCTGCTGACCGGGTCAGCGGCACACGAGCGAGCCTGCGGGAAGAAACACCCAGAAGCCACCTAGCACTGGGGGGCCGGACCAGCTACATCGTTTACGGGGCCCCGTGCCAAATAAAAATGCACGGCCCCTTGCCCCAAAAGCAGGGCAGGGGAAAGTGCGGTTCAAGGTACTCGCGTATAAAACTTTTCCTTTCCTTGTAGTCTTACTCGTGACCTGCCGTGGGGTTTTCTGTTCGCTATTTAATGTTGCTCTCCCCTGGGCACTCACAGGGAGGCTGAGACCTGGGTACAACCCTCACAGGCACCTGGGAGCCCCAAACTGTGGCCTGGAATGCAAGTACGCAGTCCGTCAGCTGCCGGGCTCCCTCTCCGCCAGCCTTCAAGTCTCAACAGTGGCGGGAAGTTCAAATCGGGCACCTCTTCTTCCCTTGGACCCCCGCCACTACCCATGGCAGCTGGGTGGCCCCCGGGGAGTATTGAAGTCTCCGTACTGGGATTTACTAGGCAGCTGGATGAGAGGTGGGCAAAAGGCCTGCCTCCACCAAGGCCTGCCCTGAACATGTGCCACAATCATGCCTAACCCTAAATGTCTTGCGGGGGATGGGGGGGGGCGGGGTGCACCTAGCACTGACTCACAGGGAGCAGGGTAGCAAACAGCCAAGAAGCCTCCAAGCCCCCAGAGCATTATTTATAAAACATCAATTCAAAGCCAAACTTACTAAGAACTTCAAGAACACACCTGCGGCATTAGACCCCAGGCTGAGGCCCTTTTGAGAGTGGGTCCCTGTATGACCGTCCTGATTACAGACCCATGAAGCCCACCCAACGAAATCAGACTGGGTCCTGCAGCTCCCAGGTGGGGGAGGGGGGCGCTTGTCCAATAAACTGTTTCAGAGAGCCTCTCAATCCCAGTGAGTCTGGCCAGTGCCGTGCTGGACCCACCTGGCTACGGACCAGCAGCCGGGCACCCTCCCAGAGGGAAACAAGGACTCCAGCGACTTTACAGTCCTGCCTGGGAGGAGGAGAATTTACACAGGAAAATGCCCCCCCCCCCCCCCCGCCAAGAGCGGGCCGCCATTCCCTCATCTGGAAAATGGGCAGATGCCTGCCAGATGATGATCAGAGGAATCTAGATTTGTGCATCAGCGTAAAAGCAGAGACGTTCCTCATCGAGATAAATCATGCCGGTGCCTTTCCACCGCTGAAGGCCGGCCACAGCCTCGCGATCCTGCTCATGTCATTGATCGGGCGTCCTCACGCTTGTGGTCCCTTGGCCTGAAAGTCCTTTATTCAATCTAACATCCCCTCTGTCCCTCCACGGGGAGCAGCCCCCCCCCCCCCCTGCCAGTCGCACCTTCCCGTTTGATGCACCTCCTGGCCTGGGAACCTTCTTTTCCTTTTCATTGCCAGGTCAGAGGCGTCCACGTGGTAATAGTTTGTTGTATGAGCTAGTGTCCCAGGAACCTCTACTGGCCACTTTACAACTTCTTAACATAAGAGAGTATATTTATCATATTGGATATAAAATAAAAGGGAAGAAAGGAAGAAATTAGCTGAGGGAGGGGCAAAGAAGAGTGAGAAGAACAACCCCCTTTCCGGCGTCCTCACGCCCTATCTCCACCTCACCCCGCTCTGCTCCCAGGGGACCCCTGGAGTCAGATCCAGGGTGCGTCTGCTGGAAATCGAGGCCTCGTTGCAGGGGCGGATCTGTACATCCGCGGTGCACGCCCAGGGCGCACCTGCCCCGTGCCTTCGTCCCCGACCCAGGAGTTTCCCCGACCAGACCAGCGCGTTGGTCTGCTGCCCCCAACCCGGGGCCCGAGGCATTTCGACAGGGAGGAGCTCCGGATCTCTGTGCCCCCAGGCCCAGCCTCTCAAGTGAGTTTCACCAGAAGGCCTAGTACTTGGGAAGGTTCCCAGGGCGCCTCCTTGCGTCTCCAGAGAGTCATCGCTAGCGCGGTGATGGGCCAGCTCAGCCCCCACCTCTCCGATCTCTTCCTGCAGACCCCAGAGCAGGCAGGAAAACTGGGGATCCTTTCAGGAGTCCAGGTTCCAGACGGTTCATCCAGAAGCTGCCGGGCGACCTTGGGCACATCACTTGACATCTCTGGACCACAGCTGACTCAGAGAATATTTTCCTCGAAAGGCCAGGCTGTGAATCGAGTGAGATTATGCGTGATTGGACGCCTGGCACAGAGGCTGGCTCAGAGGGAGGGCTTCTTTAAGGGATGAGGACCTCCCTTCCCCTCCGGAGACCCTACTAAAGCGCTGGGGTAAACAATTAAAACATCTGTCAAACCATAGCCTGCCTTCAGAGAGTTTGTAGGACGAGAGGAGACGGACGAACTGGGTGCAAGAACTGAAGCCCACCCAAACCCCGCCCCGCAGCTGAGGCCCCACTGGTTCCAGGGGACTCCAGGACGGGAGCTGGGCACCAAGCACAGGGTCTCAAGTCTGAGAGGAGAGAAACGTCTTTGGGGTCTGGGGCTGCCTTGCCCTGAGAAGCCCCCAGGCTTCTCGCCCCTTCCGTGGTGTGGGGAGGGGGATAGGGTCACAGAAGAGAAGAGGCCAAGGGAACAACTTCTCACTGGTGGCCACCCTGGGCCAGGTCACTAACACTTGTCCTCTAACTGGGGCGGGGGACCTCGCCTACTCTGTCCCCACCGCTCCCCTCATTAAAACAGAGCAGAGCTTCAGAAAACCCAAGCCGACCCTGGAGGGCTCCTGTCCGAACCGCACCAGAGTCCAGCACCCAGCCCTGATGGCTCTTCCTGCCTCAGAGGCTTTGCACTGGTCCCTCTCCGTGGAAGGATCTAGAATCTTCTCCTGGCTCTTGTTGGAACTCCAGGCCCTTCCTCATTCTTTGGGTCCCAGCCCACACCCTGCTCCTCCATGGAGGGGTCCACTTTGACCACCTCCAGTCCTCACGCTCTTATTTTCTCCCTTCCCAGCATTCACTTCTACCCGAAATTCATACTTATTTGTTCATGTGTCCAATTGCCGTTGAATGAATGAATGAAAGGACGCTGGACTAAAACCAGGGATCCAGGCTCTGCCCAGACTTTCTGCGTGGCCTCAGCCAAATCGCAACTACCCCTTCAAGCCTCAGTTTCCTCACCTGTAATATGAGCTAATGAGGGCGCCTGAGTCACAGAAGGAGGATGAAAAGAAGAATCTTTGAACTCCAGGTCCACACTGGCCACAGTCTTCCATCCATCCTTTGGGTCTCGTCCAGGGACAAGAACACACCTCCCCTCCGGCCCCAGACCCACTTCCCCATCCATCACCCGACCTCACCTCACCCCCGCTGCCACTGCCCTCGGAGGATCAGAACCTTCGGACTTCCAAGCAGCCGGCTGGAGGGCCATGGGGCAGCCACCGGCGAAGAGGTGGGGTGGTCATCCCGCCCCTGTGCTGTGTGCCCTGGGGTTCTCAGAGCGCCTTCCGGTCGGGGACAGCCGCAGCGTCCCCACACCAGCCTGAAAGTGATTCCCCTCCTCGGACCAGGAAACCGAGGCTCAGAAAGGCTCAGTGACAGGGCCCAGCAGAGGCTGCCTGGGTCAGAAGCCCTGCTCCAGCTGTCGCCAGTGCTGTGACCTTGCTTGTGTCGCTCATCTTCCTATGCCTCCTTTTCCTCGTCCGTGACATGGGGATTCCACGGGTGGCTGTGTGTCGGTGGTGTGGACTTGTTGGCATAATCCCCACGGACCACTTGGAGTGGTCCTGGAGCAAGCAAGGGCTCAGTACGTGTCAGCTGCTGTCACATCAGCAGGGACAGGTCTACTCTGATTCCCCAACTGGGAACGGGGCGGGGGGGGGGGGGGAACAGACCAACAGACCAGGAGAGCCCTTTTCTCTTCTTTTTCTGGACCCCTGCCAGGAGTCATTGCTGTGCCCACTTAACAGACGTGGAGCCTGAGTCCACGGAACTCAGGGTGGGTCACTACTTCTACCACTGGGGGATCCAAGGGCGTCACCAGAGAGGAAACAGGGTATTTTTGAAAAATAACCTCGCAAAGCATGGGAGTCCAGCCTACCCTAGGGGCAGCTCATCCGAGCGGAGACAGAGGGACAGGACTCGGTGAAGGCGCCCGGAAGTTCCCAGGAGGGAGACACAGGGGACTGGCCCCCTCAGGGGAGACTCCGACGTCACCCAGACCGCGCCCCCAACACACCCCACCGGCTCCGCGTAAACAGCGCAAATGCGGCCTCCCATGGGCACACACGGCCAGGAGCCCAAGAGCGCAACCCTCGCGGAGCCTCGCTGACAGATCCCATGCCCGCGTGGCTGTCAAAACCCGCTTTTCCCCGGGGAGGGGAGGGAGGCAGTCCCTGCGGTCCCCTGAGCTGCCGGCTAGGATCCAGCTTCTGCTCCGCGCCGCCTGGAGCCAGTCTGCTCGCCTGTAAAATGGGCAGCAAAGCCCGCCACGCGGGGCTCCTACTCCATCCGACTCCGAGGCGGTCTCAGGTGGGCGGGGCGTTCCCGCCGTCTGTCCCCAGTCAGGCCCCGAATGAAGAATCGGCCCTCGAATTCTTTACTGCACCCTTGCGGCGGCGCTCAAGGCCTGGTGAGCCAGGCGTTCGGGCCCATTCCGAAGCCCGGGAGAGGCGCTCCTGACACGCTAGACGTCACCACCCGGAGAGGCAGAACCCGATTCCAGCCCTCAGGTTCGAGTCGACTGCCCCGACTGCCTTTTGGAGTCTCCAGAGAGGCCCACGCGCGCGCACGCGCGCGCACCCACACACCCGCCCCTTTGAAATTCGTCTCTCTTAATTACCCATTATCGATGTTTAATGCTGCAAGTGCTAAGCAGCTCACAGAGAGCACTTCGTTTTATACCCACGATAATAGGAAGGGATTCTCACCACGATTCCACACTTTACGTGTGGGGAAAGTGAGACTCAGAGAGGTTAAGTAACTTCTCCAAGGTCACACAGCTAATGAGTACCAAAACCATGAATCCTACGACCAGATGGGCTGGAGCGATCCATCAATGTCCTAATGCTGAGTAGCTGGCTCCTTCTCAAAGCACCGCCTTCTCGGTGGGGGAGCAGGGTTCAGTGCCTGTGTGTTGTAGAATGGGGGGGCGGGGGGGATTTGCTGTGCCGGGGGACTGGATGGACGTCCCAGATCTTGGGCCTGGATGCAGCCCAGCAAGAGCAGACATCGCATCTGAGCCCTAGGAAGGTGGTCTAAGTCTCTGCGGAAGCAGGAGAAGGCGGTGTGCAGACAGGGGTGGGAATGGGGTGGGGGTGGCCCCAGGGGAGGAGCCCCAGGAGGAGAAAGGAAGCTGAAGTCACCCAGGGTTCTTGCGAGGGAGCTCCGGGCGCTCCCTCTGGCGCCTCCAGCAGCCTCCAAGTAGAAGCTCTGCGTTTTAGGATTGACTCCCAGCGCCGGCACGAACAGCTCCCGAGCCCTCCACACAGTGTGTCCCCCCTCCCCCACCCGTTGTGCCCCGAGTCGCCCAGTCTACTCCTGTGGCTCCGGCTCATCTGCCCAGTCTGAGTGGCTTCAAGCGGCTTCGATAGGCCTCTGCCTGGAGTCTCTTGCTGTGGCTGGCTGTGTCCACAATTTCTTGGCGTTCATCTGCCTCCATTCAATGACGGTCTCGCACCAAGGTTCCGCGCGCCTCGCAGCGTCGCCAGGTCCTGGGGGCTGAACTGCAGTAGGGACGTGGAAGGGTGGCACCTTGCCGTTGTATGTTTGCCTCTATAAACCGGGACGTGTGTGTTGATGGTGGGTGTTGGTGTGTGTGTGTGTGTGTTAGTTCTGTGTGTACAGGGTGTGCGGCGTACGTAGATGTCGTGTGGCTGGGTGTCTGTGCGCGCGCGCGCGTGTGCTGGTTGGATGTGTTGGGTGTCTGTCTCGTGCCTGTGTTGCATGTGTGGTGTTAGATGTGTGTGTGTTGCAGTGTTTGTTGGTGTGCGGTGTATGCGATGACGGCGACGACGACGACGGCGCGCATGCGTAATAGCTCCGTCTCGGAGCGAGCCTGACCCAGCGTCCGGCTCCAGTGCCGCGAAGAGCAGGGGCTGTAGGCTCGCGGCGCCGCGGGGGGGCGCTGTGCGAGAGGCAGGCGGGTGTGATGAGAGGGTCCCCCTAGGCCTGGAGCAGGGGTGTTGTGCGAGGGCGGGAGTGGAAACTGTCGAGTGGAGCGAAAGGAAATCCGCGAGTCTGAAGTGGGGACTCCGTGTGCGCTGGAGAATGGACGCTTGGTGGTCGTGGGCAGGGGACAGTGAAGGTGTTTCCCGGGAGCGGCCGGAGTCCGGGCTGGGGGAGTGTCCCGGCCTCGCCGCCTCTCGAGCGGCTGGGAGGGCGGAGACAGAGCCGGGGAGGCCGCGCGGCCCCGGGGGCCCGGCCAGGCCGGCGCCAGCCGCCGAGTTGAAAGGCGGCCGCAGCCTCTCCTTGCTGCTTCCCATTGCGCCCCCGAGGGCTCCAGGCGGGGCGTAGGCCGGGCTCACCTCGGGGCCGCGGGTCACTAAGGGGGGCATCATTCGGTACGGGACCCCGCCAGCCTCACGGCCCGCGTAGGCTTCGCACTTGAGGTCCCCCGCCTCCTGAGTAACTGTCTCCCCTGGGCCTCCTGCGCGACCGGGGCCTTCAATCCCGGGGTCAACGAGCGAAGAAAAGGACCCCAAAACAAGGCGCGCTTGGCGCGAGCTCCCCACCCCTCCCCGGCCTCGCAGAGCCGCGACCGCGATCGCCCCGGCCCCCCGCGGACCCACGCGGAGCGAAAGCGCACCAGGGCCCCTGCCCCGGAGCGATCTCTCCGACCTGGGGCGCCGCGCCACCGACCTTGGGCCTGTTCGGCCCGGCCGGCGTGGTCAGAAGCTGAGTTTGCAGATCGAGGCTTTGTCTGCTCCCCAACAAACCGAAAATGCCTTCACAGACGGCTCGCAGGGCAGGTGAGAAGCCCCTTTTGTTCCCCAAGGGACGGGGCTTGCTCGTGGTCAGAGCACGAAGGAGTTAAATTCGTGGGGCTGTGGCTGGGTTCCCGGGGCCCGTTTGCCAAGGATATGCGCGCTTCGCAGGCCTTTTCCAGCGTCCAAGAGCTATTCAGGCGCTAAGTGACCCTCAAGGAGACAGGGCTGGGCAGTGGGGGGAAAGCGTAGATGCCGCCGTGTAACCTGTGTTCGAATCCCTGCTCTACCCTTTATGGGCTGTGTGACCTTGGGAAATCACGTAACCTCTCTGGGCTGCTGTCCACTCCCTTGTAAAACAATCCCCTAAGGTTCTGGGGAGGCGGCGATGTCAGGAATTCCTCTGGGCGCCATACGTGGTGACTCCGAGTGAACGATCCGGTGCTTTCTGCCAAAGGAGGAAACCGATCGGTAGAGGACCAGGCCTGGGAACCCCCTGCCCACTCTGCCCTCGCTTGAAAAACAAGCAACTTAGTTCAGAGGGCTGAACGAGGAGCGGTGCCCAGAACCCCGCCTCCAGTTCCCACCAGACCTGGCTGAATCTGACTCGGGGCCCTCACCCCACACCAGGGCACCGCTCCGATCCAGCAAACATTTATTGGACACCTTCTGTGTGCATGCTCTGTTGAGATAGGGAATTCAGAAACAAAAACGAGGGAAAGAAAGAACTAGACGAAAAGAAACTAGGGGAGACGGGAGTGGAAGGAAACCCAGACCCAAGCCGGCGACTCGGGCGGAGGCGCGCGCGGAGGCGGGCGCGACCGGGGGGTCCCAGGGCGGCCGCCTCCTCCAACCCTCCGAGGTGCTGGGTGGGGGAAGGGGGCGCGCCCGCCCGCCTCGCCTGCAGCTACCGCCTCTCTGGAGCCGCGGCGCGTCTGCAGAGCGCGAGCCGTCGCTCATTACTGCAATTATGTTGCTCTAAGTTTGCCTCGACCCTAAATTGCCAAACTTCGAGGAGCCAGGAGGCCCGGGAGTCCGAGCCAGCGGAGACACCTGATCCTGCCCCACCATTCCCCTACCCGCACTTGAGGAAAAGCCTCTGGTGCTGCGGACTCACTGTGAACTGAGAAAATTCAGACCCGCCCCCTACTCCCTGGGCGCCCTCTCTCGCAGGGGTTCGTTGTCGCTTCTCCAGAATCCTGGGAGTGGGAAGGATTTCTAGGCCCATTTTGCAGATGAGAAAACTAAGGAAGCAAGAAACGGAAGATCTTCCTTATCCCAAGTCAGGCAAAGTTTAAGTGGCAGGGCTGGGATGAATCACATTGGCTTGTCTGACTTCAAGTTCAATGCTATCCCCAGGACGGGAGAATCACGAGGGGTGTTGCAGGAAGGAAGCTGGAAAATGTGTAGAAGGCAGTGTCCGCTCCATCGCGGTCCGGTTGCTTAGTTTATAGAGGGGAAGCAAAAACAACCCCTTTCTGCGTCTGCCGGAAGGAAGCAGCGATGTACCTCGACCCTCAAGCGCCTTGCAAGGACTGACTACGTGAGTCTGAGAGCTTTTTAGGTCTAACTGCTCTCTCTCGGGGACAAGGAGGCCCGGATTCGGGTTCTGACCGCACTTCTGGGAGCCCGGCTTCCGGGCTCCCCCAGTCTGTCTGGTCCCGCAGAACGGCACTCCACAGCAAGCTTGCTTTCTTCTCCTCCGGAGGGGAGTTGTGGCATGCTCAGACTGCAGCCTCGGGGATCGAACGTTTGCCGGAGCTACGGAGACTGGAAGATCCTAGAACCAGGGTACCCCGGAACTTGCCGGGCGAAGGCTCACAGCCGGCCCCGGGGGTGCATGGGCGCAACCCTGTGCGCTCTTGGAATTCCTAGGCAGAGCTCCGGCGCCTGGGGCTAGAAACAGCGCCGTGTGCCCAAGACTCGGTTTCCACCCTGAGCCACGGCCTCTATCCGTGGAGACGTCCACCCTCCCCAAGTCCAACGCCAGATACTTTGCGTTGTAACAACTGTTGGCCTGCTGGCTTGCAGTGTTAAGGGCTCGCCGCAAAGGCTGCCTGGGGCTGTCCCGCGTGGAGTCTGGAGGCGCGGGCCAAGGCGGGGTGGAGGCAAGGCCGGGGGAGGGGACGCACGCAGATCTGGTGAGAATTAAACCGGGGCCCCCAACTCGAAAGAGAACAGAGCGGTGCCTGGAACATAGTAGGCCCTGTTTACTAGGAGGTCATTTTCTGCTACCAACATCCTTGCAGAATTCGCCCCAGAAGGCTAAAACTTGGCGCTCGTTCAAATCTATTCTCCTGGAAGCCTGAATTTAACCTACTATATAAAAGAAAAAACGGAGTCTGTGAGAGTTTGGGGGGAGGGCTCATGCAAAGGACACGCCAAGGTGGGAAGTGTATTGTCGCCTTGGGTTTTCAGTAAAGTGGTTTGTGTTTAGGCGTCCTAATAGGGGGTGTGAAGGAGTTCACATTCTGGCAGCTCAAAATTAAATCCACAAACCGGGTCTACACCAGCGCAGCGACTTAGAGAAGGAAAGCTGTGCCTCCACCCCCCACCTGGCCTCCTGTGGGAAAAACAGGTTTGCGGGGGTGGGAATTGTCTGGATTAGCTGTCTGCAGTCATCAAACCATTTGGGTGATTCTCTTTGTTTTCATAGACAGGTTAAAAAGGAAGAAAAAAGAAAGAGTCGGTTCTGGGTCACCTGAGCAAGTGTCGATTTCAGCTTAAAGCGAATTGGAAAATTGAGCCTAATTATCGTAGGTAATTGCTTCAATTCTCCACTTGACTTTGCCAGCGCAGATCTGTCCTGTGTGTTCAAAGAGACGCCCCCCTCTGTCCCGGAATATCGTGGTCACCTTTGAAAGGCGTTAGAGTAAAAGTCCCATGGCACTGAAAGGCAATCGCATGTGCGAAGACGTGAAATTCACATAAAGGCCTAAATCAATAAAGAGATCATTTCTTGTAGCTTAAAATTAATTTATTTAACAAATATAGCTATAATATAAATGATAATAAAATTTCAAATATACAGTATATTACACACCATCCCTTCCAAAGGGATTCTTGACAGACACACAAACGTACTGTTAAATAAGAAACAGGATTTTTAAATTTTATTTTACAATTTCTTCTGATACTGGTGAGTGGGGTCCCTCCAACCTACCTTTGCAACGCATCTGTGTGCCCCCCTCCCCCCACCGACAACAAACGTTCTGCTGTTGAAGTTCTCTGAACTTTTCCGAAGGAAGGACCTGGGGGCTGGCGGGGCGGTGGGGAGGCCGATCTCCCCTGGCATGTTCTCCTTCTCTCCAACTGTTCTTATTTCCAAAATCTTCAGGCGGGAGTATTTTTCCTGTGCTTTTCGCGCCGGGTGTCGGGGGCAGGAGGCAGGGATACAGGACGCAGCCCCTGGTGCGCCTCCAACAGCTAACTCTGCTGAGGCCCCTTGGGAAATTTAACTTCTCTAACCCCAGTTTATCCATCTGTAACACAAAGGGTAGGTCTAGATTCTAGAAGAGTGTTAAGGGACCCTTCCAGCCACTTTGGGGGAGGGGATCAGACTTCGTGAGTGAACGCAGGGAGCGGCGGAGGATAAACCAGAGCAGTGTGGGGGGTGGAAGGGGAGCTCGCTGGGTGGGGTGGGGGTGGGGGGCTCCTGCTGCTTTGCAGAAGACAGGGGCTGGAGGAATCGGCTGGAACCGCAGGTAGGGGACCCTGGGACCCTCTATGTCAGATGGTACATGCTGTAGCCCACATGGGCTGTGTAGAGTCCCACGGGCGCTACCGGCAGCGCGGCGCGCTGGAAGGGGCCAGAGGCACCGTAGAGCGAGGCGCCCGCCGCGGCCGCTACCGCCGCTGGGCCGCCGAGCGGGAAGGAGAGCCCGAAGGCCGCGGGTGGCAGCATGGGCTTGGCGGCCATCTTCAGCTTTTCCAGCTCGGCCTCCTGCAGTCTCTTGGCCTTGGCGCGGCGGTTCTGGAACCAGATCTTCACCTGCGTCTCGGTGAGGCTGAGCGAGCTGGAGAACTCGGCGCGCTCGGCGATGGACAGATACTGCTTCTGGCGGAACTTGCGCTCAAGCGCCAGCAGCTGCGCCGTGGTGAAGGGCGTCCTCGGCTTGCGGTTGGTCTTGTGCTTGCGCAGGGTGCAGGCCGGGGGGCTCAGCCGCCCTAGGGAGCCGAGAGAAAGGCAGTGGGTTAAGAAAGCGGCGCGGGAGTGTAATCTGCCCACAAAGCAGAAATAGTAGTCAACAGCAATACCGGCTATTCATTTGCGTGGGGCACCTCGGTGCCAAGCGCTGGGAGAGACACTTGGAAAAGATTTTCTCCAATTGCCACGCCCCGCGGGGTAGACGTTTCCGTCTACTTCTTGCAAACGAGGAAACAAAGATTCCGGGTGAAACGCGCGCGTGTTCAAGGCCCGAACTTAAGTGGGAAGAGGTGGGATGCCTCCTGCTAGATGGCTGCTTGGGAGGGCCTTCGGCGGCGGGCCTCCTCCCACCGTCGCCCAGGCTGGGACCGTAGGTGTTAACAAGGTTGATGAAACAGGCAGAAAGGCCCTGCACCCAACCCAAGATCACATCTAGTTTTCTGCGTTGGGTGAACATGTATGTGTGCCCACCAAAGTGTTCAGCGCTAGGCTAGGCCCAGATCTCTTCCCCTTGGAACGGCGTGCTCCTACAGGGGTCTAAGGACAGTCTCAGGGGATGGCAGGCGAGCAGAGCCGGCTGTCAGGCGGTCAGAAGGTTGCACCGGCGGCCATATCTCAAATATACGAAGTGCCAAGGGGAGGGGGGTTGCATCTTCCGGTGGTCCCAGCTGTCTCTTGGGGCTCAGCCACCCCCAGTGCCTTGGCCCTCTGGTCACACACAAATGGGGGTGAGTGGGAGAGGGGTTGCAATGGCTTCTCCTCCAGCTGGGTCTCAGTCCACGGAGATGAACGGTGCCAAGCTTTTTCTTATGGCTTCAAAATATACCTCAAAGATGGGCGGTGAGCCAGCGCCCCGGCAGAGGGCTCCCGAAGGTACCAGTCGGAGTCCTCTGGGCCAGTGAACCCCTGCCCTGACACAGGGCAGTTGTGGCCAGATAAAACGGAGAACACATTATTCCCAGGACAACGGGGATCTCAACGACTTTGGGGTCAGCGTGGAGGCCCTAACCGAATTCCCGAGTCCTGGAAAGGACGCTTTGCCTACCCAGCGGCTTCCCTCGGGGGAAAAATGAATTCAAGTACATAATGTTTCACCATGCGGGTTTTGCCTAAGTATGCATGTTTTTTCGTTTGTTTGTTTTTTTTTTTTCCCTTAAATGAGCCTTTGGGCTCGCAGACCACCAGGATATGAGTCAAACGAAATCTTGTGTTAACATCCCCCCTTCTTCCCTGCTCCAGGCCATTGAGAGTCCGGGAAGCAGTTGGCCCCCGACTCGCTTTCCGCCGGGCCGCCCGAGGGGCGGGCGCCGAGGGAAACGTCAATCCCTTCGGTAGCGACAGCCTAGCCCGGGGCCACCTTCTCCAGCCTTTAGGCCCAGGGAGGGGCTGGCCTTTCAAAGACGTTTAATCCCCAGATAAAAATCATTCCTCAGCATCACGCCATTGAATTCGGGTTGCTATTATGCCGCGCAAAATAATCGGAGGAAACGAGGAAAACTTGGGAATTTCCCGTGCTCCTGAAATATCTCCGAGCGTGTTTGCTGGGCAGAGAAGCCGGGGGGCCGCGAGGCCTTGCAACGACCCCGAACGCGCCTATGGCGGCTGGAGTCCGCTCCAGTGGCCCTGTCGGGCGACGTCTGGGAGCTTCCCACCGCCACGGAGGGGACGCCTCCCGCTAATTGACTTGGTGCCCCGCCCCCTCCGCTGGACCTGAGTGCCCCCTCCCACTAATTGAACCATCCACCGTGAGCACCAAGTATCTGTCTGAAATCTGAAGGGTTGGAAGGGGGAATTTTGCAAGAGGTTCAGAACCTCAGGGCAGAGAGGTACTTTAATGCGGGGTGGAGGGGGGGTGGGGGGAGTCTTCTATGAGAAAGTGAAACTCTGAGCGCAGGGAAGATGTCCGCACCGCCTGGACCCATCCGTAGGGATAACGGCCAAATAACAGGGCATAGGGGCAGATAGGGAAGTGGGGACCCCCCGGGATCTTTTGATAGGAGCAGGAGGGGAGGGTGCCCAGACACCTTGCCCTGGAAGTTAACTGCACCCCCGCCACACACACACACACACACGCCCAGCGTCGCCCGGCCAAGGCGAGGAGTCCGCGAAAGTGGACCCAGAGCTGGGCTTCAGCCAGGCCTCTACCCCTCTAGCTGACGCGAGTAGGGAGAGTGGCGAACCCCGGCCGCCCCGCCAGCAGATCTGCAGCATGGGCTCCGGGTACCTGGCTGCAGGTACGCAGCTGCTGGAGACAGGCAGGCGCCGGCTCCAGGCCTGGCGCCCTCCCGCCCCGCACCCCCCGCCCGCCCCCCCTCCCCCGCCGCCTGGGTTCTGGCTACTTACTGGCCGGGGGCGGGGAGAAGCGGGGGTTCTGCATCCACGGGGTCCTCTCGGGCTTCTCGGGGCTCTCGGCTTTGACGAGCGCATCTTCTGGCAGCTTGAGAAGTCCTCCCACCGAGAAATGGCCCAGCGGCCGCGGCGAAGACGGCGCGTCCGGGGCTCCCAGAGACCCCGGCCGGGCGCCCAGGGGCTGCGCGGAGCCGCCCGCCGCCTGTGCGCCCTCGGAGGCCACCAGGGCGCTCTCCTTGGCCCCGGGCTTCCTGTGGTCGGCCATGAGCGCCTCCACGCTGAAGGGCAGGAGTGAAGGGGACACTTTGGGCTTGGCCCCCTCCTCGTCTGCGCCCATGGCGGCCGCCGTGGCCGCGGTGGCGCTGGGGGCCTGGCTCCCGCCTCCCCCCGCCGGCTTGCCGAAGGCGGAGTCCTCCACTTTGACACCGAGTGGCAAAGAAGTCATGTCAGCAGCCGGGGCCATGCAGAGCCGGGCCCCCCCTCCAGCCGCAGCACGGGCCAGCCGCCGGGCATGGGCTTGGGGCGAGCTGGGAGCGCGGCCGGCCTTTGGGTGCGCCCGGGGCCCTGGCCGGGCGGGCCCTCGCGCGCGCGCCTCCCGCCCCTCCCCAGAAGGCCGGCTCCGGCGCTCGGGGCCTGGTTCCTCGCTGGCGCCGCCGCGCAGGCCGGGTTCCCGGGCGCACTCGCCGGCTCCGGGTCGGGCCGCAGCTCCCCAGAGAACTTGTTAATAAGGCGAGGCCGGCGCCGCGGCGACCAATCAGCGCGCGAGGGGGCGGGCCCGGCGCCTGCCATTGGGCCGCGCTCCTGCGGACGGGCCCCGAGGCGCACTGGGCCGCTGGGCGCGCGGGACGGGGCCGGGCCCCGGGAGGGCAGGGGAGGGGAGGGGAGGGGGCGCCGGAGAAACTTTCTTCCGCGCTGCAGCCTGGGCCGCGCGTCTGTCTCCGGGTCCCCGCGGCTCTCTAGTTTTTCTGTCTTCCTGGGGGACTCTCCCTGCCCTCGTCCCTTCTCTTCTGCCCTCCCCTCTCTTCCCTTCCTTGATCGCCCCTCTCTCCCACGCCTCCCTCTTTCCTCTGCTCCTTTCCTGTTTCTACCAAGGCTTCTTTCACCTTTCCCTTTGGCGGCCAGCCGCTGTGTCTCTTTCTCTATCCCCCTCCGCTATCTGCCTCCCGTCTTCTCTCCCGCGATCATTGGCGATGAGTCATTTCAGACACACTTCTTTCACAGTTAAAAAAAAAAAAAATCTGGCTGGTTATGTATTCTAGTAGAAAGAAAGATTAATTTCTTTTTTAAAAAAAAACCAAACCTCTATTTTCTTCCTCTGTTTCAGTCTTCAAAACTTTACCTCTGAGTAGAAGTGGGCCTTTGTCTCTTTCTAGGAGCTGGACTGAAGTTTGCAGAAAGCGGCCACTCTCCTGTGGTGCTATAGACGCTAAGAATAAGAACACATGATATTATCCGGGGTCGTTAATCGATTTTCATTCATGATGTGTACTTTCCCCCCCGCTGTGAAATTCCCTGGGAGGATTACAACACCTATACCGGCGACCAGCTGGGGGAAGGAGCCGCCGGGTCCTTTTGATATAGAACTTATTGAAATAAAACCAGCAGAAACGTCAACAAAACACTGATCTGGCCTTAACGTGACCTCAACGCGTCCGCGGAAACAATAACACGTCCCTGTCTCTGGGTCGCGGATGGTACCGGAGTGGGGAGGCACGTTTGTGGGAGGGGGTCAGCGGAGAAAGAGGACGCTTCCTGGGAAGGATCCTTGGTAGCTGGGCCGGAGAACTTTTATTTTGCCAGTTTCGGAGGAAACGTGATCTTTTTTTTCTGCTAAAAAAAATGGAGGAAAATGAGTTGAAAGCGTGGGGAGATAGAAGATCTATGCAAAGTCGGGTTGGGGCTCAGCAGTTTTCTGCCCCTCCTCTTTATGGCCTCTTATCCCGGGGCCCAGGCCGGCGACCCCCGGGGAGCCAGCGGCGGTGATTGGCGGCTCACCGGGACCCGCCATTGATGACTGCGGGGTTCTAATCTCCAGGAAACACGAGGGGCTGCCGTGGCCATTTAGGGGTAATTATCCGAGCGCGGAGGGACAGCGAATTCCCTCGCCTTTTAACTGGGCGCAATAAAAGCTGTAGATTAGGGGCGTCCAGATTAAGGGAAATGAATTGCTACAGCGGGAACTTTATTACCCTGACGGCGTCCGGGGTCTGGCGGGAGGGGTCGGGCTGCGGACGCCAGGGTGATCGGCAGCCTCACGTCTGTCCATAGGCTCCAGAGATGTGTTCAGGTCTTGGGGGGTGGGGGGGGGAGGGGTTCAGGAATACTCGCATCTGTGAAGTTTACGCCGCGTTTCCAGATTCTTACTCGTCCGAGACTGCAACACAAGCATTAGGCAGGGTTTGGGGCCTCCAGCTCGCGTCGGGCCCAGCTAGAGGCGCGGTGCACCCACGCGGCCTGGCTTAAGCTCCCGGTACCCCGGGGCAGGAGTAGGACGAATAGCGTCCTGCCACCAGGCAGCGGAACCAAGGCCCCGGAGGTACGCCTGAGGATGCCGGGATCCAAGGCCAGCCTACGACCCATTTCAGAGCTGACCGAACTGACGCTCAGCAAGGCTGCAGGCCGAACAGTGGGCTAGCATCCCAGCCCGGATAGCGAACTTCTATGGCCTGCATTTTCAATTTAGCTGTGGCTGGAACGAACCCTACAGCCGAGCCGGAATCTCCCTCTGCACCGGGGTTAGACGGGGAGAGGGAACCGAGCCCCCTTGGCTCTTTAGGTCACCCTTTCGACAGATAGCTTGTCTTTGCCATGAGGCTTGCGCTGTTGCGCCGTTGTCTCCCATCTCAAGAGTGTTGGACTCTCAGATCACTTTGCCAGTCTGATCTAAGAACTTCCTCCGTAGAAAAATGCTGAACAGTAAAATCAACTTCAGGGGAGTGGGACGGGGTGGGGGGGGGTGGGGGTGCTCTGGGCCCTCTTGGAGTCCTCCAGCTAAGAACTTCAGCTTTAGGGCGGAGCAGGGGCTCGAACCCCGAGAGTGCAGCCGCGCGACGCAGAGGGGTCTCAGGGCCGTCCCCCGCGGCGGCGCAGCGAGGCCCGGCGCGGGCCCGGGGGCCCGGCCAGCCGGGCGGCGGGAGAAGGGCCGCATCGCTAATTGCGGGGATAAACAATCTGTCACGATCCCTCAGCGCGCCTAATAGGCAGACGAGGATGTTGTTTTTAGGCGCCAGCGGCGGCCGGATCAAAGGCAGCAGCCGGCGCAGGGGCCCTTGAAGTCGCGCCCCCGCCTCCTGGGAGCAGACCGCCTGCGCCCGCAGCCCCCGGCCCTGCCGCCCGCCCCTAGGCATCCCGAGCCCGTCCGGAACCCCACGGTTTTTCGGTTCGGTGTGGGTTCTTGTCCGCTCTCGCCGGGCGCGGCGGGTTAGCTGGGGGCATGCGTGGCAAGGCGAGAAGTGTGTGTCTGGAGAGGGAAAGGGGTTCCGAGTAGACTGCGCGTGGAGCCGGTGCTCAGAATAGCTCTCGGCGCTTGCACCGACCTGCCTTTGAGGGTGGGGGCGCGGAGGGGGGGAGATGCCCCGGGTCTCAGAGAAGGGGGTTAGAGGAAAGGAAATGTCTCTGTGTCTCTCGGAGCTTGTTGAGCCCGCGGGAGGAGAGGCACAAGTTTTGGGGCGGCGAGGAGCTTTCTCTGCGTTTGTATTTGTCTGGGCCTTTCCGGATTTCCCGGTTGGTGGGTTTCTCGAGCTGACGGGGCCGGGGTGGGGGTGGGGGGGGGCTGCGCCTGTTATCTCGCCGCCAGCACTACCCCCCCAGGCGCTTCCAGCCCGGCATTTCTCCGCGCGGCCGCAGCCGCCCAGAAAGCCGGGCTGTAATTCATGCCTGGCAAGGGCAGGGCTGGCCCGCAGCAGATAAAGCTCGGGGACTGGTGCTCCGCTCCCCTCCCCTAGCGCCTCGCTCCATCCTTCTCAGTCCGGACTCCCTGTCCCCCAACAAAGCACCTCGGCGCTTAGGATCCCAAAGACGGATTGATTGCCTAGCGTCCGACTCCCTGGGCAACTGAACTGGGGACGGGTTTGGTCTCCCCCCCACCCCCCCAAAAGCCCGTTTTGGGAGAGTGTGCGGCGGTGGAGGGGTGGTGGTGTTTTCAAACTCCCCCTTCCCAGGGAAAGGCTCGCGTTTAGAGGGATCCCGTCTTGAAGAGCGCTGTCAGTGTCTGGGTATTGCGGCCGGGATTGGAAAAGCCTGCAGGCTGGCCCCTCACTTGGGCATTCGTTGTCGCCTCCGTCGGGTTTTTGTTTACGCCCCTCCCCCCCCCCCCCCCCCCGTGCAACGCATTTTGTGGCCTCGACCCAGGAATCCCGCGTGCATTTTAAAAAATGTGCAGCTCAGTGGGACCCCCGGCAATTAGCGAGCCCCAAACAGTCCTCTTTAATAGAATGAATGTGCTATGAAAACCGATTACCCGGAACGATTTATTTTGGTGGGAATTCACCAATCTCCAGGAGGGCGGCGGAGGGGGAGAGAGAGGAGGTATTTTGTCCTGAGGTGGGGAGGAGGGGGGGCGAGGCTGACGGGTAGACAGAAAGCACGACCTCGGGATCCCCCAATCTGCGGAGGGGGCTTCTCAAACCCGTGTCTCCTAAGTCTTTTGGCCTCCGTCGCCTAGAAGCGGACGGCGGGGAGTCAGAGGTTTGGGAAACTGTCTGGGAGTCCCTGATGGTATCCTTCGGGAGGATTTCACAGCTTTCCAGAGAAAAACTCAAGGAGAGCTGGGAACCCCGGTGAGTCTTCAGCCACTAGCTGAATATCCACAGCGCGCATCCGGATTGAAATGCTTTCTGCTTTCCCCGGACCTGGGCAGAGCTTATGCCTTTTAAGAGTTTAGGGGCCTTTCTTCAACGCGAAGTGGAAAAAAAAAAAGAAAAGAAAACTACTTGTAAAAATATTTTCTCCTTCTTGCTCATTCCTCTGCCTCAAGTGGGCCCAACTCGCGCAAGTGCCCTAGCGCGGCGGAGTCCGACTGCCCGCTTCTTTCCCGCTTCCCGCCCTTCCCCCACTTGCTTCTTTCCTCTGGCTCAGGCTGGGGCTTCCTTGTGTCTTTAAGTTCGGAAGCGGGTGAGGGGGCCTGGATCCGCGGGGGGGAGAGAGGGGGCCCCCTTTCAAATGGCCCAAATTAATGTGATCGCGACATGAGGGTGCACTTGGGAAAGATGAAAGCGGGGGCCGGCCGGCTCCTCCTAGAGCTCTATAATTATAGATAATATATCCCATTTCAAAGCAATTAGACCGATCAGGCGTAACGAACCACTTTGCTGCCGACGAATAACAAAGGCGCACGGTTATTTAAGCCTGGAGATGTCAGGCAGACCCCGAGGCTCCAGGGGCCGACCATCCCGGCTCTGCCCACCCCGGGCCGAGGGAGGCTCGCCCTGCTCCCCGCCAGGCTCTGCCCCGCCGGCTGAGGGCCCCGTCTCAGTTCCGGCAAGGGCCCGGAGGGCCCGGGGATTGGAGGGAAGGAATGCGAAAAAGAAAATTGACTTATATTGAGCAGGGTGTCAGGCCTGTCGTCAGAGGTTTTGCAAACTTTATCCGATTTAATCCCCTCTACCCGGGGAGATAGGCATTATTATAGGCTTTCTTCGCCTTCCACGTGACAAAACAGAATCAGAGAGGTAAAGTGTCTTGGCCAGGGTCACACAGCTAGTTAGCGGTGGCGCCGGGATCCAGACGCGGGTGGGTCTGAACCCCCGAAATCCACTCCTTAACTGCGGGGAGCGGTCTCTCTCGCTGCGCTTTCAAGAGACGAAATGAATGCATTGAAATACCGCGGAGGCCGGCAGTTTTGGGTGGAACCGCCTTCGAGTCCCGCCCCCAATCCGCAAAATGGGTGCTGGGGGCAGCGCTCAGTACCCTTCCCTCCTGCTCCTCCCCTCCCCCTGCCCACCACCTACTTGAGAGTCTTGGAGACTGTCCAGTTTTTCTTATGAAAGTTACCAAATGCCGAGGATCTCAGGTCTCTCAGAGAAGAAAACAGGCGCGCGAACGGCGAGAGGCGTCACCAGCCGAAGGCTGAGGGCCAGTTTTTCTGAGCCTCGGTTTATTCACTTTCAAAGTGGGTGCGCTGTGCCGCGGCTCGGATACCGTGAGCTCGCCCGCAGCTGCTCGCCGGGCCCACGGCTGGCTCGGCTCTGTGGCAGGTTCCCCCGCGCTGCGCGCACTTGGCATCGAGGGGGCTGGGGCCTTTCCTCGGGGCCTGCGGATTCCTCCCCTGCAGGAGAATGCAGGGTCGGGGAGGCCCGCCCTGCCCGATCATCGAGGAAGGTCCGAGGTGCTTGTGTTGGCGGGGGACCTCGGGCTTCAACCCCCACCCCCCGCACCCCGCGCGGCCACCCCGCGAAGGAGAGTGAGAGACGCAGACAGGGCGGGGAAGAGGCGGCCCAGTGATCGACGGAGGCAGGAAGGCAGAGAAGCCCAGGCGAAAAGAAACTCAGGACACAGAGATGCTGACAGCCAGAGCCTCCCGCGATCCAGGCACTTGTGGCAGAAATGGGAAGCGAGTGTGGGGCGCCGAGGAGGTCCAGAGCCGCACTAGGAGAGAGACCAGAGGAGGGGAGCCTAGGGAGTGACCCTGGAAGTGTGCCCCCCCACCTGCCAGGGGGGCAGCCCGAAGGACTTTGTGGGAGGCGCCCCTTCTGTGAGGAGGGGTGGGGAATGAGGTTAGGGGGGCCTGCAGCCCCTCTCCCCACGATTCCCACCCCTTCCCTCTTTCTCTGCTCTCTCTCCCTCGGGTCCTGACTTCTGACATTCCTTCTCGGCGTCCTCCCTTTCTCCCCCTCTATCTCTCTGTCTCTCTCTCTTTCAGATGGGTCTCTCTCAGAAGCCCTGGTCTCTGATCTCTGTGCTTCTGTCTCTCCATGGCAGGGTCTCTTTTCTCCCCTGTCTGCCTGTCCCTTTCTCCGAGTCCCTCTCACCTGCCCACTCCTCCCCACCACCATTCAGTTAGAACTACCGTCCTCAAGCCACTCAGAAGCTAATGCGACTCCGGTCGGTTTTGTCTGCAGATAGCGTCCGATTTCTGGAGCGGCCATTCCCACCTTCGAGAGCAGGGGGAAGTGTCCCTCCCCGCCCTGGCTCCTGCCTCTCCTGCCAATAACTGGAGCTAGTAACTTCTAGCCTCAGTTTCCACATCTGGGCTGTGAACTGCACAGTATACCCTCTGCCTGGGGTCATGGGGAGGCTAGGAAAGGGGTGTGGCCCAGGTCCTGCCCTGCGGAGAGGCCATTGACTCTGGATCTGGACCCGCCTGGGACACCTAGGCCCCAACCCACCTGGCTTGTCCCTCCTGCCTGGGATGCCCCCTGGAAAGTTCTCAGAGGGAAAAGACTCCCCCTCCCCCCACCCAGAATTTCGATCCTCTGACACTTTCTATGCACTGAACCTCAACCATCCAGAAAAGACAGCGGCTGGCCTATGCCCTACACACCCCTCCCTCCCTTCAGGCCTCCAAGGTCCTGAAGCCTCCCTGTGACCTTCAACCTGGAAGGCAGAGTCCAGGAACCCTCCAGCATGCAGTAAGCGCTCAATCCGTGTGCAATGGAACAGCCGTGTGGCCTAGAGAGGGAAACTGAGGCTGAGACGGACAGAAGTGGCACTAAAATACAGGTTCCCCAACCAACCCGAACCCAGTGCTCATCCTTCCCCGGCTCCCAGGAAGGTCAAGAAACCTGGGTGTCCCCTCTGGGACCAGTGGCTTGCACCTTGCGAGGACTCCGGTGCGAGAGTAGGAAGCGCAGTGCCCCCTGGCGCACGCTGGCCCCGATAAGTTCAGGGAGCGTCTGGCCTGCGTCTCCGGTGAGGGCTGGGGACACCGGCTCGGAGTCTGGAGGCAGGGTTCGGTTATTCCTGGAGCTGGGGGAGGGGACGGTGGATGCTGGAGCGAACCCACCCGCACTGAGCAGAGATTATGTGCTAGGTGTTTCCAACGCATCACCACAATTAACTTCTCACAACAGTCCCCGGGGTGGGCATCCCATTTTGCAGATGAGAAAACTGAGATGCAGCAAGTTGAAGTCGCGTGCTTCGGGCCGCGCAGCTGGGCCGCCCCGGCCACCAGAACGGGAACCAGCGGGCGCTAGGGCGCGGTTTCCGCCGCGCCACGCGTGCAGGGAAGAGCGGGAATCTTTGGTGTCCCCCTCCCGGCCTCTGGCACGGGGTAGGCGGACCGTGGAGGTCGCACATGCCGGAGAATTTGATTCAGTTCCGCTTTCCTCCACCTCCAGCGGGTTTGGCGCGCGCGATTGCCCAGGCCCTGCAGTGGTCTCGAGACCCGCAGGTTCTGGGCGCTCCCGGAGGGGGCGGGGTCACGACTCCTGCAAAGCCACGCCCCTCCGGATCCGGGGATCCCGGCCCCGCCTGCCAGGGACCCAGGCGAAGGACACAGCGCCTGCCTGAACCCCAGGTGCTACATCCGTGGAATGGACCCCGCTTTGCGGTGCTCCCTGAGACTCTTTGAAAAGGATCAGAGTCCAGGGAAACTGGAAAACGGAGGCGCTAAACGCCAGGATGGGGAATAAGTCCTGCTATTGGTAATAGTTGAGGCCTCTTGGCAATTACTATCGCCAGGCACTGTTCTGAGCTCGTAAGTAGCTTGATGCTTTTAATCCTGGCAGCAAGTCCCTTTTTATCCCTGGTTACATGCGGGGAAACTGGAGTTAAATAGTTCCAACCAACATAAAAACAGGAAGTGTTCTAAGATTTCTCCCGGCACCCCAGGGGATTTTGCAGTGCGCCCCACGGCCCCGACGTACCAAGGGTTGGAGACCCCTGCCCTGGACTCCCCGACAGGAGAAGGGCAGAGAAGGGTGCAAAGCCTTGCCCGTCCACGGGGTGCTTCCGGCGGCCCCTCTTCTGATCCCCGTGCGTGGGCATCAGTCTGGCTCCCCAGAGCAAGCTTGTGGGGGCCTCCGCGGCCAGCACAGGGGCTCGACTTCAAGAGGGGACACTTGACAGGAGAGGTGAATGGATGACCAGCAGGTGACAGCAAGCTTTCAGCACCAGCCAGACTCCCAGCCCAGAGTACCCCACATCGGGCCAGCTGCACTGGGGCAAGGGGGGAGGGCCAGAGGGCTGGACCTTGGGGTCAAGGGTAAAGACAGTTCGTCCTAGTGCTGACCAAATAGTTCTTGAACGACGTTTCTAAAAGAACACTGAAGTCACCCCTCCGTTGCTGGTTCTGCTGCCTTTAAATCTCCTTTGACCTTGACGGGGAGTTGTAGCTGCCTCCTCCTCTGAAGATAGGCAACCGAGGCCCAGAGGGGTCACACGACGCGCTTGGTGTCACTCAGAAAGGCCTGCGTGGACTCCAGGCCCCACCCTTCTCCCTAGGATGAATTTCCCTCCCCGGGGCCTTTCTGGGGGATAGAATTCTTCTCCCAACAGCCTCCTCCCCAACTTTGCAGGCAGGAGTGAGCAAACTCTCCTACGGCACCTCCCCAGCCGGTGGCGCCCCCAACCCCCTTGGCCGTCTCCTTTCCCGGCCAGGGGTGCACGACAGCCCCACCTGAAGGGGACCCTTCCCATCCCTGGGGAGACCTCCTATCTGATGGAAAGGTGGGCCCCTGGCCGCAGCCCAATTAAGTGAAAATAGATCCGGCCTTATCAGGTTCAGGGGTAGTCCTTGGCGGTGGTCCCGTGGCGGCCCCGGAGGGTCGCTGTCTGTTTGATTTTCCTGCTCAGACACACTTGTTTAAACAGACCCCTCAGGGCCTCCAGTAACCTGAGCCAGCCAGGAGCGTGATTGCCAGGTAAGGGGAGGCCGGCTCGGATTGGGGGGCGGGGCGGGGTGGTGGGGGTGGGGGTTGTGGTGGGGAGAGAAGCGGAGGAGGCCACCCTTAGACCCTGGAGGACTCTCCTCCACAGTGCTCCCTGCGGAGTTGCTCACCCTCTCCAGCCTCCCTTTCTCCTTAAAGGTGAGGATTCGTTGAGTAAGAGCCCCTCTTAAGTGTTTGGAGCTGCTCCTAACACAGCCGAGGGCTGGATGTGAGAGTCCAGGCTGTTCCCTGCCACCACAGTGCACCCTGGCCCTGGGCCGTGCTCTGGGCCCTTTTAAGCAGACGAGGGAGCCGGGTCCAGAGAGATCCAGTGACTTAGATGGGCCAGTGTCTGGAGACAGCATCCCAAACCAGCCCGGTGACCCCAAAGCGGTGTCCTCTGGGCCCCACCACACCCTGAGCATGACTCCTAGCTCAGGCTCAGGGCCCGGCACCTGCACCTGCCCAGTGTAGAGAGGGGCACAACCCGGTGGAGGCGGGGCTGTGGAGCCGCCAACCCCTTCAGCAGGGCCTGTGGGGTCCCTCCTGATCTGTGCCCTCCTTCTCCCCACATCTCCCCTCCCCCCTCGCCCCTTCCCTGGAACCTGCCACGCTCCTACAGCCTCCCCGGGCTCCTCCGGGCTGTCCAAGCACTCCTGCCTCCTCTGCGGATGCGTGGGAGGCTGTTCCCTGTGCCTCCTATTCTTTTCCCTCAGACACCCGCGTGGCTCCGTCCCTCCCTTCCTCCCTGGTCCCTGCTGCAGCGTCACTTTCTCATAGCAGTCTTCCTCGACCACATTCTCGAAGGCACAAAACTCTCCCCCAGACAACCACTCCCTCTATCCTCATTTTTCTCCATAGCACACGTTGCCATTCAACGTCTTATTATATGTCCCTTTACCTGTTCGTTCTCTGTCTCCCCGCCTTCAAATTCAGCCCCGCCAGGGCAAACGCTTGGTTGGCTCAGGGCTCTCTCTTTAGCACCAAGCACGGAGCACATAGCAGGTGCTCAGGAAATGTTTTTGAATGACTGAATCCATCTCCCACGTACTCTCCGTAATGTTAGGAAAGTTGCTGACCTCCTCGTGGCTCAGTTTTCTCCTCTGTAAAATGGGCCTCATGAGTCGGCTCACCTTATGTCATGAGGAGCAAACAGGAGAAAGCATGTGAAGTGCTTGCCACGGTGCTGGGTCCTCAGAAAGTCTGCAGTAAAACTTGTTTTCTCACTAGAAGAGGTCATGGGGCTTTCCAGAAGAGCCCTGTCTTGGCATGGAGTGATGTCACAAGAACAGCCCCGGTGACAGATTTTTAGAGCACATCCCAGAAGATACAGCCACTTTCTATGTCAAACTCTATCTGAGCCTTGCAGTGACTGTGAGCTGACCGGGAGATGTTTGAATCCGATTTTCTAGATGGAAGGCCAAGGCCCAGAGAAGTCAAGACGCTTGTCCAGGTGCTGCACAGCTCCTGGGGAGCTCTTTCACTTTCCCAAGACAACTCCCCTGGCCCTGCCCCAAACCCCCATCCAGAGGCCGGCAGCCTGTGGGCCATTATCCTTGGACCAGCCAGGTGGAGGACGATGAACCAGTTCCGGAGAGAACAGCGAGCACAGAGGCAGGGGGGTGGGGAGGGGGCAGGCTGTACAGGGTGTGTGCACCAGGGAGGTGACCCCAAGGGTCTGTAGGAGCCCTGCCTGCCTTCCGGTATTCCCAGACGCCCTGCACTTTTGGTCAGAGGGCAGTATGGGACAGTTTGGGGCTCCTATGGACTCCTTTTCGCCAGCAATAACAGTCATTACAGCTGCCTTCTCAAGCCCTCATTATCCTGTGTTTACAACCCTTCCAGAAAAACAGAAGCCCGCCCAGCACACCCCTCCCCGCGTCACAGGCAGGGGCCTTAGTTCTGCTTTCTGACTATAGACAGAATAACCCTCCCTGAGACTCTCCTGGGGCTGGGCAGTGGTTCTTCTGGGTATGCTGTGAAGTCTCCATCCTGAAGGGCAAGAATTCTTTGGGCTGACGTTGAGACTTTACCCTCACGATGCAAAGAAGGCAGTGATGTTGCCTCTGCCTTAAGCACTTTAATCATTTAAAAAAAATTTTTTTTTACATTCATTTATTTTTGAGAGACAGAGAGAGACAGCGTGAGCAGGGGAGGGGCAGAGAGAGAGGGAGACACAGAATCCGAAGCAGGCTCCAGGCCCTGAGCTGTCAACACAGAGCCCGATGTGGGGCTCGAACGCACAAACCGTGAGATCATGACCTGAGCTGAAGTCGGACACTTAACCGACTGAGCCACCCACGCACCCCTTTAATCATTTTAAAGAATGCGTCCAACAACGCTTAAACCCAGGCACCATTAACCCATTGAACAGATGAGAAAACAGAGGCACTGGGAGGCTGTGGTCCGAGGCAAGGCACTTAGTGGACTATGCTTCTGACCTCAGACACGAGGAGAATGTTAGTGGCGTGATGATCGCCACCACGAAGCTTGTACAGGCTGGTCATTCACACCGTCTCATTGAATCCCTCCTGGCCACGCGGGATCTGCCCTGTGCTCTCCATGCCAGGGCTGGCCAAAATCACGAAGGTGACGCGTAACTGGCCCAAGGTCACTCAGCCGCTGGAGGGTCCAGGGGAGGATCTGAACCTTGCAAGGGAGGCTCCTCAAAGAGGAAGTTGACACTTTGGGCAGAAGATCAGGGGAGGCTCATGCAGAAAAAAAAAAAAAAAGCCGAAAGGAAACAAATGTTTTTTGGCAGGAAAAGCCCCCTGTGATTGCTGCCTCTCCACATGTGCGTGGACATCAAAGGTGGGGACCATAGGTCGCTCTACTCAGCTGGTGCGTCTGGGGCAGAATTGGTCTCAAATACCAAGCCAGCACTGGGTCTCGGCTAGGGAGGGAGCCAGATGAAAGGGAGAGCAGGGGGAGGGAGGGGAGAGCAGAGGAGGAAAGGAGGGTGCATCAAAGGGCCCTTCCTCCTGCTTTGCCAGGTTTGCTGTCCATGTGCAAGGCCCGGGCTGGGATGGGGGTCTTCAAAGAGGAGCCTTCGAGGAGCTCAGCCATCCTCTCCCGACGCCAGCGCGTTCCCGAGCAGAGACCCAGGGTTTCCGATGGGAATCAGAAAACAATAGAAAATCTGCCACGGGATGCCGGGAAACAGGTAACCTGCCAACTCTGCTGACCCTTCTCAGACTTGATGCCATTTCTCTTCACCTCCGACCTGCGAGGTGGCATCGTGGTCCCCATTTCTGGAAGACGGGCTCAGTAGTGACCTGTTGAGAGCCACTCAGTAGAGCGGCCTCCCCACTGTCCATGAGGGTGCATGCGACTCCGGGAGGTTTAGCCCCACCACATGGGACTTGGAATGGAGGCTGTCCTATTAGGACACGTGTTCATCTCCGAAGCCAGCAGAGCCCTAAAACCAAAATACGTCTTCTCAGAGTTCAAGAGGCTCGACTTCCAAGATCAAGGTGTCCGCGGGACTGTGCTTTCTCTGGGTAAAGTCCTTCCTCGTCTGATCCTGGCTTCAGCCATGGCCGGTGACCCTTGGTGTCCGTTCGCTTGTGTCTGCATCGTTCCAGTCTCTGCCCTGGTCTCCTCTGGTCCGTATGTGTTCACGCCATCTTCCCTCTGCGTGTGTGTCCAAATTTCTCTCTTTTTATCAGGATACCGGTCATATTGGGTTAAGGTCCCACCTGACTCGCGTATGACCTCATCTTGACTTCTGCAAAGATGCTCTTTCCAAATAAGGTCCCACTTGCTGGCATGGGAGAGAGCGGGACAGTTAGGACTTGGACATACCTTTGGAGGGGGGGACAAAATGCAACCCACAACAGAACCCCTTTTCTCCCAGGGAGCTCTGTGGTGCTGCCGGCCCCGAGAGCAGCCAGCTCAGAGCAGAATAATACTGGCAATAAACAGCTCCCAGGACCCACAGGTCCTTGAGATGACACAGCATCATCACCAGCTCTTGCAAAGCCGTCGCATGGTTTTGTGCGGTCGCTGGACGGGAATCCTTACGCCCGTTTTACAGATGAGGACACTGAGGTTTAGGAGGGTTCAGTAGCATAGTATCTGACTCTGAAACCAGGGTTGGGGTGGGCAGGCGAGGGTTAAGGCTGAGGCAGGGCAGGTGGGCCGGGTCCAGGCCCTGCTGACTCACTGGGCATTAATACTGCTGCTTGCTGTGGGCACCGTCAGTTTCCTGGGAGCTGATTAAGATGTCACAGAGGATTATGATGTCAGGTGCAAGAATCACGCTCCAGGAGGGGTGACTGCTGGGCGGGGAGGGAGGTTACCCTAGCAACGGAGACGGGACATCCGTGCCGAGCAGCGGCACAGGGTGGTGGGAAGGACATGGGGCTCGGGGTCACCCTGTCCTGGGTGTGAATTCTGACGCCCTCGGCTCCACAGCTGGGTCACCTTGGGGAAAGCAGCTCACCTTCCTGAACTTCCTGTTCCTCATGTACAAGATGGAGGAGAATATTCCATCCGGTGGGGATCACTGGGAGCAACCAAAGAAAATCCCCCGGCCTCTACAAGCCTGTGCCAAATGGTGGTCCCCAGGGAGCCCGGGCAGGCATTAGCTCCAGAGTTGGGGCTCAGGCGTGGGCAGGCTTGCCAGAGGTGGCGAAGAAATGGTCCCAAGCCACCTTGCTGCCAAGAGCGGGGGCCGCTTAGAAGCAGCATCACCTGGAGCCAAGGAGCCCTTCAGCGGCCCCCTTTGTGTCAGGAGATTAGCCACTCTTCCCGTAGGTCCCCTGAACTCTTCTCAGATAGTGCCGGCCACAACACACATTCACTGCCTGCTCACTTGTGTCTTTCCCTACTTAGCCACAAAGCTTCTTCACATCCCTGGAACCCAGCACGATGCCACATAAATGTTTGACTAAATGAAGGGAAAATGAGAGTGTTTCCTCAACTTCCCCCTTTATGCCTCAGAACAAATTTCTCTATCTTGGGGGAAGAAATATTCTTCCTCCTCTGCAAAGCTGCTCCACCTCAGTGCCCTTAATTCTAATCCTCTTATTTTTCCAAGTACTGACTTTCATTTATCTACCCACCCACTCCGCCATCTGCCCACCCAGCTATTCGGTCACCTATCCTTCCACCACCCACCACCCATCCATCCATCCGTCCATCCGTCCATCCAGGTATCCATCATCCGTCCATTCATGTATCAATGTATCCGTCCATCCACCCATCCAACACCCGCCTATTCATCCATCCATCATCCATCATCCGTCCATTCACCCACCCACTCCATCCATCCACTTATCCACCTACCTATCCATCATCCATCCACCCATCCATCCATCCATCCATCCATCCATCTACCCATTCACCCACCCATCTGTCATCCATCCACCCATCATCTATCCATCCTTCCATGCATCCACCCATCCACCCCATCCATCCATCCATCCATCCATCCATCCATCCAACACCCGCCTATTCATCCATCCATCATCCATCATCCGTCCATTCACCCACCCACTCCATCCATCCACTTATCCACCTACCTATCCATCATCCATCCACCCATCCATCCATCCATCCATCTACCCATTCACCCAGCCATCTGTCATCCATCCACCCATCATCCATCCATCCTTCCATGCATCCATCCATCCACCCCATCCATCCATCCATCCATCCATCCATCCTTCCACCCACCCCATCCACCTAATCCATCCATCCATCCTTCCATGCATCCACCCATCCTTCCACCCACTCACCCCATCCACCCCATCCATCCATCTACCCATCCATTCATCCATCCACCCATGACTTTTATTAACTCACCCTCCCATCCATCTATCCATCCCTCCACCTACTCACCTCCCACCCATCCACATTTCCATCTGTCCATCTACCTATTCACCTACCTGTTTACCCACACTCACCCACCCACCCATCCATCCATCAGGGCAGTAGACATGTGAGCACCTGCCTCTTAACCACCATGTCCTGTGCTAGTTCTGAGGGGCCCACAGGGTCAAGTCAGACTGAAACCCTGCATCTAAGGAATTCTCAGTCTTGTAGGGGTGAGAAAACATGCAAAGGGCTGTGATGCACAAGGGTGAGTGAAGAGAAGGAAAGACCAGGAAGTGGAGCCTACAGAGGAAAGAAAAGAAGTGTTATACTTGGGAACCAAGGAAGGCTCCTGGGAGAAGCAGGAACAGAAGGGGGCCCTTCTTAGAGGAGGCGAATTAGGGCAGGGTGAGCAAAGAGGCAGTTGGGGAGCAACTCACTTTTTCAGGGCCCTCACCACATGCTGATGTCTCCTCCCCTTTGAGGAGCTCTCACACAGGCTCAGAGAGGTTAAATAACTTCCTCCAAGTCACCCAGCCTGTAACTGATAGAGCCCATTTGAGCTCAGATTTCAGCTTCTCAGAGAGGTCTTGGTATGGCTCACACTGCCTGTTTTCCATCACACTTTGCCCTGCTGTGTCTGTTGTCTCTCTCCCCCACTGGAGGGCCAGCTCCATGAGGGCAGGGACCCTGCTCGGTCCCCAGAGCCTGGAGCCCAGTGAGTGCACGCAGACATCTTTCCTGAGATGCTGTAGATGCACCAGTGCCCGACCTCCTGCCCACTCTCTCTAGCCCTTTTCTCTCGGGGAGCCTTAGTGCTCGGCTGCCTTCTGACTGTGACCAGCGGGGCCTGGGAGGTGCCGGGGGCCCACCAGCTGAACACGGACCGTTCAGGCCTCAGTGATTCCTGGCCACGGCCGGCATCCCTGCTGCACATTTCTGATCATCTTAGGAGACGTGCACTGGGCACGCAGATAATTGAAAAGATTACTCCGCGATGGGACTCGTGGACTGTTGATTTATGGTGCATCGTCCCTACCTCAGGGGTTTTATTACAAATTGAAGGATGGCTTCCCAACTTGGGCCTCGTGTCTGCATTTAACCTCCACCAGTCATGCAGACCTGCGCTGGCTCCCAGGGTGTCTGCAAAGTCACTGTGCAGTGACTAGGGCTCAGAGCCCTAGATGGGACTCCCTCCCTTCCCCTTCCGTCCCCCTCCCTCCGTGTGCATCCCCCCTCTCCTTCTTCTGTGCTGGGGGAGCTGAGTGAGGCGGTTGGTGGGGTGGAGGGGGGCTTCCCTGAGAAGGTGGAGGATGTGTAAGCATCAGGAAGGCGTCTCCACCTTGGAAGTTCAGCTGTCCTGCGGGACCCAGCTCAGAGTCCCTCTTCTGGTGAGGCCCTCCTTCATGCTCCTCTTCCCCATCTGGGAGCCGTCACTTTTCTAGGTGTTTCCAGAGTTCTGGGCTGACCCTCCGTTCATAAGAATCCACCCTTCCCACCTGGGTGCTGGAGTTGCTATGTTCGTGACCAACCCCTTCCGTCTCCATGAGGGCAGAGCTCTGCCGGGGTGGGCTTGCCGCTGGGGGGCGGCGGGGGTGGCGGGTGGCAGGTATTGAGGTGGATGGGACAGCTGACGAGGAACTGAAGATCACTTGGGGAACAGTGTCATAATCCACGTGAGCACAACACTTAGAGCCGTGTGGCTTTGCGCAGGTCACTTCACCTCTCTGAATCCATCACTCATTCCTTATTTATACTATGGTGATAATAACACCCCCACCCCCTTAGACCCTCACCTTAGAACAGTGGTCTCATCTGGACCAGCAGTGGCAACGTCACTCGGGAACTCGCAAGAAATGCTGACCACGGGACCCCACCCTTGACCTGCTGCTAAAAGGGAAGCTCTGGAGTGCGGCCCAGCTAGGTGGAAGGGAATTGCGATGCCAGTGGGGTACTGCTAAGAGCAGCACGTGCGATAACGCAGGTGAAACTGGGCACTCCGTGTCCCTTCCTCGGTGCCGGAACGGGGCTATGGGTGTGGTTCTGGCAAGAAAGACACTGGCCACAAAGAGGCGTGCGTCCTGGCCACCAGTGAGGAAGCTGGTGGAAAGGAAGTCAAGCAGAGGAGAGCCAGTGCCGTGAGTGGCCTGTCTCTTCCCCATTCCGCCTGTTTCTGCCGCTAGACCTTCCAGACCTTGTGGGCCAGAGACCCAAGGGGGTGCCCGTGATGACAGAGGCTGATGACCTGGAACGATGCGGCCACAGACAAGGAGACGAGGCAGGCCCCCCCCGCCCCGTCCACAGACACCCAAAGCCGCAAGAGGCTCAGAGCGGCGTCCCCCCCGGAGCCCTCAGAGGCGGCACAGCCCTGCCAACCGCTGGACCCAGGGCTCTGGCCTCCAGGACCGTGAGAGGAGGAAGTCGTGTTGTTTAAAAGCCCCTCTCCTGCCCCCCCTCCCCACCTCCCATTAGTGGTTCCTAACATCACACCTGGGGAGTGAATGCAGCTTTTATGTTGGTCTCCCTAGGCACTTGCTGAGGACAGTGCCTTATTCCTTGTTACACAGATGAGAAGGCTGAGGGTCAGAAAGGTTGAGTGCTCTTCCCAGGGTCACCCGGCACCCAGGGGTCACCAGGATCCCAGGCCAGACGTGTCTGCACCCAAGTGGGTGTTCCCCGCACAGCCTTGCTGGCAGGAAGCATGTACCTGCGGGGGGCGCGGGGGGGGGGCCTGACTGTGGCTTCTTTCCCTTTGCTCCTGTCTTGGGCTTCTCTGTGAAGCAGGTGCTAACAACAGTCAGGGGCTACTTAACCCAGAACACCTCTGATCCCAGGACACTCTCCCTCCTCGTTTTCTCCCCTCCCTGCTCCCCAGGAGATCCCTCAGTCTTTCTTGCAGTTGAAGACCTTGGAAAACTGAGTCCCGAAGGGCTGCGGTCCTCGGGACAGCATAGCCCCTGGCTGCTCTGAGTGTGTCCCCAAAGGAGCTGCGGCAGCCTTAGCTGGAAACCGTTTAGCAGGGAATGTTTTGATTCTAGAAAATGTTTCGAATGCCAAAGCAGAGTCTGTACTTTAACAAGATTTCCAAGCAACCTGAATGTGCGCTGAAGTCTGCAAACTCAGCATGTGGAGTCCCCTGAGTCGGTGCCAGCCCCGAGGCTCAGGAAGGGCCCTGGGCGGCGGGGGGGGGGGGGGGGGGGGGGGGGAGGGTAGAGGAGGAAAGGGGCGGGGGGGGGGGGAGGAGCGTGGGCCTTGTCTCCTGGAACGGGAGCCCTGGTTTGACTCCCCTCTCTCCCGCTGCTCAGCTTTGTGGCTGTGGGTCTGTTTCTCAACCTCTCTGAGCCACGTGTTCGCACTGGTGGATAACTGAACCAAACTCGCTGACAGTCGTAGCACTCAGGTGACAGTTGGACTGTCCCAAAGCGGGGACTTCACGGGGGGTAGGGGCTGAGCTAGGGAAGTTCCTGGAACTTCTTGGGAGGTGGACTGTAGCCACCCACCTCCCATCATCCTTCCCTACGTCCAGCAAGGGGTCCCCCAGGCTGGGTCGCAGGGCCCTGGGGCGCTGGGCACAGCGTTCAAGGCCAAGGGCAGTGAGCCTTCTTTCCTGCCTGGGCTGGCTGCCTCCTCACCCCTCCTCTTGGTCTGCCTTCAGATGGCTGTGCCTTCACACCCCCTCTCCCACCAGCCTTTTTCTCAGTCTGGACTCGCGTCCTCTTTGCTCCTCCCTCCCTTCGCAGCTAGCCCCTCCCTCTGCCCCTCCCTTCCTTGCCCCTCCCTTCCTTTCCTCACCCCTGTGCCCCCTGGCGAGGGCCCCAGCGGTTACCTCCCCACAGGTGTGCTGACTCTCCCGCTCCTAACACCTCCCACCCCGTGCAGCGCGCAAGCGTCAGGCTAGTGCGCTCGCTAAGATGAGCAGTCGGCGACCTGCTCGGGCGGACTGGACCGGCCTCGAGGACCCGGCCCAGCCCCTGGGCCCTCCTGTTTTCGCCCCGCTGCCTCGCGGTCTGTGTCTGTCTCTGCCCCTTTTCTGGTCTTTCCCAGAGCCGGTCCGTGTCGGTTTCTAAGTCCCTCCCTCCTTTCTCACCATGGAAACGGATTTTAATTCTGACCTCATCCAAACGATTACAAATAGGAGGAGAAAACCGCAGGCCTGGAATCCGTGCGAGGTTCCTTCCTGTGGGGCGGGCAGTGCCCCTGCAGGCTCGCAAAGGGCAACGTGCGTGCGGGGCTCTCTCTCACCGCCCCCCCTCCCCAGTCGGAGCCCGGTGCGGGGGGACGCACTCCCAGGCCTCGGGGGCACAGGTCCGCGGGATTCAAGCTGGTCTCGGGGACCGGGGCCGCCCGGACCCGGGCTGCGCGGCTGCACTTTATCTCCCTGGTTCCCTTTTAAGCAGTAGCAGCAGCGACAGGGTTTAATGGTGACCAGGCCTGGGCCCTGGGGAGGACTGGGGAGGGGGGGCGGGGGGGGGGGCTGGGGGCCCCGCCTTGAGGCAACGCAGAACTTTAGGACGCCACACCCATCAAAACCTGTTTGCCTGATTCCTGCTCCCCGGGGGCTCCACGGAGACACAGTGTGGGGGGCGCGGGGGAGGGGAGGAGGGGGGCGAACCAGGCCTCTTTCATCAAGTGGGACGCGCCTCTCTTCATCCCTCTCTCCAGAGACAGACCGGCTATCACTGCAGTCCTTCGGAAAGACTGCCTTCATCATTGGGTTCTGAGGTTTAGCCAGAAAGGATTAGGAGTTGCAAGATGGGGGATAAGATTACGTTAAAAGGTTTGATTAAGGAAATCGAGGAAGCGGGGGTTTAGTGTTTCTTGCCTCCGCGCTGGGTCCTAAAAATGAGTGGTTTCATTCTAATGTTTTTATTGCAGCCACAATCTTGGTTTGCAACCTCCAGTGGAATTGTTGAATGGCATCGCCTCCTACAACGCATGCGCTCTCTCTCGCTCTCGCTCTCACACACACACACACACACACGCGCGCGCGCGCGCACACTCACATATACCCTGTACCCAGCCCACATACGCGCACGCGCACACACGCTTGTATATACCACACACACCCCACATGCACTCTCACCTCACAGACACTCACATGCACGCTCGCGCACACACTCACGTACACGCGCGCACACGTGTAAGCGCTCTCACCCAGCCGATATACAGAGTCTCCAGATTGCTAACACGACCAGGGGCCCTCCGAGGCCCTCTGGTCCAGAGACAGCAAACTCAGCTATCGGGGAAGCAGGTTGACCCAGGGCAAGGTGGGGCCGCCCTGACCCAGAGGGGACTGGCCCCTCAGGGGAGGAGGACAGGACACTCAGTGCGGCCACCAGCGTGTAGTCCTGGCCTGGGTTTGCTTACTCCGCTCCTGTTTGAAAAGGAGCAGGAGACTTAACTTTTTATTACAAATTTCCCAATTTAAAAATGCTGGCCATTAATTCAACGAACTGAGGGGGCGGCCCCTTGATGACCTGTGAGCAGGGCCCATTTCACAGATGGGGAAGCTGAGGTTCAGAAAGGACAGTGGCCTTCCCAGGGTTGCTGGGGAGACTGTGGACACACTCAGGGATAGAGCCAAGATCTTTGGGGCCTTCTCAACAATTTGAGCCTGGTGAATCCAGATTATTCAGCCAACAAAGAGAAGTGAATCATAGCAGTGGCCTCCCTTACGCCAAAGTGAATACTCTTTCAACGGCTTAAACGTCAGTCACCCAGGCCGCCCCATGGAAGGCACCTGTGCCCTCCCATCTCTTTACCCCACAACCCTGGCTTAGTTCCTTCCTGGCAGGCATCCTGATGATAAGTGAGCTTCTTCCTTTGCCGGGCATTCACTTCTTGTGGCGTTCTGTGCGGACAGAGAGTCATGGGAGGTCCTAACACAGCCTTTCCTGGCCCCTCAGGGGTGGATGGAGCCGCGTGACTGATTTTAGCCAGTGATCTGTGCGCAGAACTAACTCGTGTCACTTTGGGCAGAAAGGCTCAGTAGCCGTCATACAGCCCTCCAGAGCACTCCTCCCCGTGGGCATGGTGACCGCCAGCGTTTGAGAGGTAACGACTCCATCTGTCTGGTCCCTGAGTGATGCACAGAGGTGCTGGTGAGCCACGGTGGATGTGCAGCATGAGTAAGAAACGCTGTTGTTGTTTTGAGCTAGGAGACGGTGGGGTCGCTGTTACCGCAGTGTAGCCTATCCTCTCCTGACGAGTGCGCTTTTCAAATGCCCCTTTCCCAAGATCACCGTGTCGGCAGAAACCTTTTCCTGGTTTGCTCACTGTGGGTTTCTAGTGCCTAGACCAAACCTGGCAGTTAGTAAGCACTTGATAAACGGCTGTTGAGGGGCGCCTGGGTGGCTCAGTCAGTTAAGGGTCCGATTTTGGCTCAGGTCATGATCTCACGGTTCGTGAGATCGAGCCCTGCATCGGGCTGTGTGCTGACACTGCAGAACCTGCTTGGGATTGTCTCTCTCTCTCTCTGCCCCTCCCCTGCTCACATGCATGCTTTCGCTCTCTCTTTTTCTCTCAAAATAAGTAAATACACTCTAAAAAGATAAACGTCTGTTGAATAAATGGATGCATTAATTGGTGCGTAAAACAGCACAGCCTTTTTTACAAATAAGACAGACACAGATTGGAAACTCAGCTCTGGAAGTGACAAGTTGCCCGAACCTCACTGTCATCTTCTGTCAAATGGGGGCACTGTGGGACCCACCTCGCATGGAGGAGCTGTGGATGGTCCGAGATCATCCAGCCCGTATCTTTAACGCTGTGCCTGGAGCAGGGTAAATGCTCATAAGCAGGAGCTGATGATATTCTCATTAACATGATTAATGTGCCAGGGGGGTGGTTGTCTGAATCTCTCCAGGGCATGTGACAATGCCCACTCCAGGGTCCAATCCTAGAGCGTCTCATTCCGTGGATCTGGCCCTGAGCCAGACATCTGCATTTTAAACACGGCTCCCGGGTGATCTGGTGCCATCCGCTTCAAGGAAGCTGGTCCAAGTTTTCACTGAGGAGACTGATTGATTGTTACTTCTGCGAAGGCGGAAGGCTGGGCTGCCTCAATATAATTCGGCACCTGACAAGAGCGCTCACGATTTTCTCACGGCAACACTGCCTAGAACAGACAGTTCGAGGCACTTCCCTCGCACCAAGCTCTCCTGGCTAACGCTCTCGGTTCACGGCGACTTAAGGAGAGAGTGTCACGATCCCCACTTCACAGATGGGGAAACTGAGGTCCCTAGCAGGACAGGACTTACCCGAGGGGATCAACCCAGGGAGTGACAGAGGCCCTGGGGAGCTCGGCCTCAGGTACTCTGACATAATGAACGGCCCGACCAGTAAACACTACTGATGTGGATGAGGAGGGTGTTGTGAAAATCCTAGGGGAATTGCCAGGAACGAGGGACTAAACCAGATGAAATGCAGTGCGGTTCAATCAGTTCATTCTGAACGCTGATATTTACTTAAAAAAATTTGTTATTGGGGGCACCTGGGTGGCTCAGTGGGTTAAGCATCCCTCAGCTCCAGTCTTGATCACAGGGTCGTGAGTTTAAGCCCCACGTTGGGCATGAAAAAATAAGATAAAATAAAATAAGATAAAACAAAATAATAAAATAAAATAAGATAAAACAAAATAATAAAATAAAACAAAACAAAAGAAAACAATAAAATAAATTAAAATAAGATAAAACAAAACAAAACAATAAAATAAGGTAAAACAAAACAATAAAATAAAATAAGATAAAACAAAACAAAAAAAATAAAACAAAATAAAATAAAATAAGATAAAACAAAATAATAACATAAAATAAAATAAGATGAAACAAAATAATAAAATAAAAAAATAAGATAAAACAATAAAATAAAATAAGATAAAACAAAACAAAAAAACAATAAAAAATAAAATAAAATAAAATAAGATGAAACAAAATAATAACATAAAATAAAATAAAACAAAATAATAAAATAAAATAAAAAAATAAAACAAAACAATAAAATAAGATAAAACAAAACAAAAAAAACAATAAAATAAAACAAAACAAAATAAAATAAAATAAAATAAAAAGGTTTATAAATGTAAACACCCATAAAGCCTTCACCGCTACCAAGATCATGCACATGATATATTCGTCTTCAGGCCGCCGTAACACCACAGACTGGGGGGCTGAAGCAACAGAACTTTACCCTCTCACAGCTCTAGAGGCTGGAAGTCTGGACTCACGGTTCCAGCGGGGTGGGGTTCTCGTGAGGACCTCCTCCTGGCTTGCACACGGCTGCCTTCTCGCTGTGCGCTCACGTGGGCTTTCTTCCGTGTGTGCATGGAGACAGAGGGAGATCTCTCTCTTCCTCCCCCCTCAAGGCCGCCAACCTCTGGGATTAGGACCCTGCTCGATGACCTCGTGCAATCTGAATGGCCTCCCAGCAGCCCTGTCTCCGGACAGTCCCATGGAAGGGTTAGGGCTTCCACGCGCAGACAATCCCTGACTTACAGTGGTCCAGCTTCCGATTTTTCAAGGGTACGATGGTGCGAGGTGATACGCATTCAGTAGCACCTGGACTTCAGATTTTGAGTTTTGATCTTTTTCTGGGCTAGCGACGTGGTATGTATGACCCTCTCTGGTGGCGCTCTGCAGGGTCAGTGAGCACAGCTCCCAGGCAGCCGCGCAATCATGAGGGTAAGTCGGCGATACGCTTACGACCATTCTGTTTGTCACTTCAGTACGGTGTTCGAGAACTGCTATGAGAGAGTCAACCCTTCGTCATAAAATGGGCTTGTGTTAGATGATTTCGCCCACCTACAGGCGAATCCAAGTGTACTGAACACAGTTAAGATCAGCTAGCTAAGCCATGACCTTCGGTAGGTCAGATGCATGTATCCAACGCATTTTTCAATTCACAACATTTTCGACTTACAACGGATTGATCGGGGTGTAACCCCACCAGAAGTCGAGGAAGGTCCGTATGAATTCGCAGAGTTTGGTGGGGGCGGGAGGGGGGGCACAATTCAGTCTATTGCAATGGTTAACTTTTCAAACCTGATGGCTGATCCAAGCACAGATAAAAAATTATGCTCCTAAAAGTTGACTGTGGGACTATTATAATAGTGCAAAACCAAACCCGTTTAAATGCCCAACCATGGGAGGAAGTTCAATAAACCCTGGTGCATCTACACACTAAATTGTGAATGTAAACACGTTCCTGGAGCAGGGACCCTGCACTTACCACGGGCTTAACAAGAAAGTGAAAAGCAACGCTTAGGAAGAGTTTCTAAGGATGCGGAGAAAGGCTTAAGATACAGTGACATGTGAAAAAAAGCAGGATTTGGGGTGTCTGGGCGGCTCAGTTGTAAAGCGCCAGACTTCGGCTCAGAACACGATCTCATGGTTCGTGGGTTCGAGCCCCGCATCAGACTCTCCACGGACAGTTGAGAGCCTGCTTGGGATTCTCTCTCTCTCTCTCTCTCCCTCTCTCTCTGCTCCTCCCCAACTTGTGCACGCACACATGCTCTCTCTCTCTCAAGATAGATAAATAAACTTAAAAAAAAAAAATAAAATCTTCTTCTTTAAAAAAAAAAAAAGCAGGATTTAAAACGGCATCAACAATCTACTGCTAACCACTTAGGCAATAGATGCAAACACAGAGAAAAGGCGAGAAAATGTAACAGTTTTAACAGGGGTTGTCCTGGGGTGATGGGATTAATGGAAATTATATCTGCTGCTTTAAATGTTTTTCTTCAGTTTCCTAGTTCTTTAAAACAAGCACACACTGCTTTCATAAAGAGAAAACATTACCTGTACTTGTGAATTGGAAGTGTTGGAAAACTCAGTGGCACAGGGATGGGGGAAGAGATAGCTCGTTGCATGAAAATGCCCACAAGTCGTTCAAAGACTAAGGCAGATGTCACAGGGTCTAACATGCGTGTGGTTTCGGGGTAATTGCCTTGGACTCCTCTGGCCTCAGTTTCCACAGCTATAAAATGGGTACCACAGTGGGTACCTGGGGAGCGTGCTCTGAGATGAGTATGGGTTTCATTCCTCTTCTCCTGCCTCCGTCCTCACTGTTTCCTCTCTTTTCATGCATCGTCTGTTCTTTGTACTTGTGACTATCTCTCTCCTTTATCCAATGAACTTTTATTGACGTGGTTTGTTCCAGATTCAGACTAGCTTTTAGGGATGCAAAGATATTTTCCCTTCACCCTTGAGGAGGTGAAAAGGTCCACAGTGAGGCAGGGACAGGCCCCTTCCCATGGTCATGACAATTTGGGGGCCCAGTCACCTGCCAGGAAGGAACGGACCCACCCCTGTGGGCTGGCCCACAGGAGCCCCCCACTAGCAAGTTCTAGACCCTGTCATCTTATCGCCACAAAGGGAGCTGCGAATGCCGTCGGTGGGTACGTAACTCTGAAGTCAGATGCACTCAAGAGAGAGCAGACATCCGATCCAGGCCTGGAAGGATAAGCAGGAGAGAAATTGCAGGGAAGAAGGGACAGCATTTTCTAAGGCCTGGGGTTTGACCCTTGTGTGTGCCATGTGACTTTTCGAGATGGGGTGGAGCATAGACTGTGAAGGCAGTCCTGGGAGATGGCTGAGTAGGTCTACGGCTGCAGCTCAAAGCACTTGGTAGGTGAGACTGAGAAATTACAGCTTTAACCCAAAGGCAGTGGGGAGCCATGGAAGGGTTTGTGCAGAGGGCGGCACCAGGCAGGCTTCTTTAGGCAGATACCTGTGGCTCAGTGAAGAGCATGACGCTGGAGAGAGAGGAAATGAGAGAGAGCAGGTTCAGAAGCTGTTTCCTAATATAGGGAGGCCTGTGGGGATGGGGGGTGGCGGACTCCAAGAGACATGAAAATGTAGGTCGGGAGGGAGTGGAGTGTGTTGAGGGGTGCCCGATGGGCTCCTGGGGTGGGTGGTGGCTGTGGATGACAGGGGTCCCTTCGGAGCCAGGAAAGGCTTGAGGAAGGATGGAGGAGGGGAAGAGGGAGGAGGAGAGAGGAGGCCAGAGGCAGGAGAGGAGGAGGGGACAGGAGGAAAAGGAGGGAGAGGAGGTGAGGGAGGGGAAGGAGGAGGAGGGAGGGGAAAGAGGAGGGATGGGAGAGGAGGAGAAGGTAGGGGAGAGGGAGGAGGAGGAGAGAGGAGGCCAGAGGCAGGAGAGGAGGAGGGGACAGGAGGAAAAGGAGGGAGAGGAAAGAGAGGAGGGGGAGTAGGGAGATCAGGGGCTGAGGTGAGAGAACTCTGCCCAGAGAATTCAGGAGCCTCTTGGCCATGCCCTTGGGTGACCTTCCCTGCCCTTCAGAGGTCCTGCCAGGTTTAATAAGGGCCTGTGATGTGCAGAGACTATCAATTACAGAGATGAGTTTATTTTGAAGTCCAAGAGAGGAATGGCTGTGTCTCGACCAGGTATGTGTTTATACCTCCAGGTCAGCGATGCCAGAAATAAACCCTTTGTCATGGCCTCCAAGCTGAGCCCAGGCCCTGGAAAGGTGTGGGGCTGCGATCAACCCTCCAGACCCTGGCTCATGGGGGAAGGGGCCACACTCACCTATGGGAGCCTTCCTGTATCCCAGGCAGTGACCACAGATCTGGTCAGCACTGAGGGGAAGGGGGGCACGCAGGGCTGGGGCTCAGAGGGTCTCCCCAGGGGGCTGGGCCTTTGCTGGGGACTGGAATCGGGCAGTCCTGGGGGCTATATATGTGCTGGCGTGGCCGGGAGCTGCTGTCGAAAGGTGCATCAGTTTCCTGACGATGTTGTGACAGCCACACATGGGGGTGGGGCTTCAAACAACAGTAAACGTTCTCACCGGAAGTCCAAACTCAAGACCGGAAGTCCTCAAAATCACGCCCTCCGAAGAAGCGAGGCAACAGCCCTTGCTTGGCTCTTCCAGCTTCCGGTGGTTCCCAACATCCTTGGTTTGCAGATGTCACGCTCCGGTCGGTCTCTGCCCCTGTCTTCACACGGTGCTCCGTGTGCCTCTGTATCTCTTCTGCTCTCCTAAGGCCACCCGTCATGCTGGATCCCGACACAACCCGTCCAGCACGGCCTCACATCTTAATCCCATCTGCAATGACCCTGTTCCCAAAGAAGGGCCACATTTGCAGGTTCCAGGTGGACATGAATTGGGCCGGGGGAGGGGGACACTATGCGATGCAGGCACACTGTGAACGGTCCCGAAGGACACAGACTGTCATCTGAGACGGGCGGGGTGCTGGCCAACATTAGCTGCAGGGCTCAGAGCGGGAGGCCGGATCTGGAGGCCCCGAGAGGCCACGCAAAGAGCCTTGGACCCAAACTGCAAAATCAATAAACACACATCCCCTTTCCCACGGAGCACAGGCAGAGGTCCCCGCGAGCAGCAGTCCCTGGCAGCATGGTGGCGGGAGGGGCCTGAGTTTTGCTCTCTGGAGGGCCGTCTGGATTCAAGGGGCTCCGGCCTCATCCTCACTGACATGTCTGCAGCTCTCCAACACCTCATGGATTCTTTCCGTAGCAGCAGTCAGGGCGGAGAAATGTCCAGACCAGAGGCGGCTCCCTTTTCTGGAGTCTGGGACTGATTTGCTTCTTCCTGTGGGGACTCTGTCTCCGGACGGCGATGTGGCCGCTGCCCTCCCCCCGGGGAACACCCCCTACCTTTGTCAGCCCGGGCCTGGTTCTTGCCATCCACGCCTACTTGGGCTCCCTAGGGGAGCACAGGCCCTTGGGGTCCCGCGTGAGGCCCGGCTCGGAAGGCCCCGTGCGGAGGCTGGGAAGGCAGAACGTTTGTTTCTTGTTTCCAGTGTGCCAAGCATTCATTTTGACTTGATTTGAGGCCTCCCAGTCACCGCGTGCCGTGACCTTGCTTATCCCCATTCTACTGAGGCGGGTGCTGAGGCCCAGAGAACTGAGGTGCTGGCTAGTGAGCTGCATGATGGTTAATGTTATGCATGAACGTGGCCTGGCTATGGGCCCGCTTGTTTGATCCAACACCAGTCTAGGGGTTGCAGTCAAAGTTACACTTTAGACGCGATGAACATTTAGATCCGTGGACTTTGAGTAAAGCAGATGAGCCTCCACGATGTGGGTGGGCCGCACCCAATCAGCTGAAGGTGTTGAGAGCAAAGCGCGAAGTTTCTCAAAGAGGAAGGAATTCTCCTCAAAGACTGCGTCACGGAAACCCCGCCTGAGCTTCTGGCCTGCGGATTTTGGTCTTGAGCTTGCGACATCAGCTGGCCCGCCTTACTGATTTCAGACCTGCCGGCCCTTAAATTGCATGAGCCAGTTCTTAAATCTCTCCTCTCTGACTCTCTCTTCAATCCCTCTTCTCTCTCTCTCAGCCCCTGCAGTCAGGGCTCTACCGGCAAGAAAGCAGGGCTTCAACTGTTTGACACCCAGCTTCCGTCCATCTTCCCGCCTGCAGGGCCCCTCTGAGTGAGCCAAGCGGGCACACACGGGTCACATCCGCACCCGCGCTGAGCGCTCTGTACTCCATGCACAGCGTCAGCGTTTCAGCATCACCTGGGAGCTGGTTAGATTTGCGGGTGAGAAATCAGAGCCCAGCCGGGCTGAATCTGCAACAGCGTTGTAACAAGGCTCGTGACGCACCGCTGCCTCCCCCTCCCTGCTTCCACACACAGTAGGCACCTCGTGGATTGCGGCTGGCTGATGGGTTGGTCTGTGTCTAGCCCCTGATGTTTAGAACTGGCTGTTCCACCCACTGTGTCTTTTATTTCTTGTCCAGACTTCTTCGTGTGTGTGTGATCGATTATACATAGAATTTACCATTTTAACCATTTTTTAAAGCGTATTGATTTTGAGAGAGAGAGAGACAGAGCACACGAGTTGGGGAGAGGCAGAGAGAGAGGGAGAGAGAGAGAATCCCAAGCAGGCTCCGCACTGTCAGCTCAGAGCTCGAGGCGGGTCTTGAACCCACGGACCAGGAGATGGTGACCTGAGCAGAAGTCAAGAGGCGGGCACTCGACGACTGAGCCACCCAGGCGCCCCACGATTTTAACCGTTTTTAAGCGTATACTTCAGTGGCGTTGAGCCCATTCAAGTGCTGTGCAGCCATCCCTACCCTCGGCTTCCAGAACTTTCTCATCTTCCCAAACTGATGCTCTAGCCCTATTAAACACTCACTTCCCGTGTCCCCTCTTCCCCTTGCCCCCCGCACCCACCATCTACTTTCTCTCTATGCATCTGACTTCTCTGGGGACCCCATATAAGTGGAGGCATGCAGGGTCTGTCCTTTTGTGACTGGCTTAATTCACTGAGCACAATGTCCTCCAGGTTCGTCCATGTGGTAGCAGGTGTTGGAATGTCCCTCCTGTTTAAAGCTGATGCATTAGACCACATTGACTTATCTATTCATCTGCTGGTGGGCATTTGGGTTGTTTCCAGCTTTAGGCTATGGCAAATAAGCTGTGAACATGGGTGTGCGAATCTCTGAGTCCCTGCCTTCGATTCTTTGGGTGCATGCCCAGTGGCATTGCTGGGTCACATGGCGATTCTGTGTTTATGTTCTTATGGACTCCCCGTACCATTTTCTTCAGCAGCTGCCCTGTTTCATCATCTTACCAGCAACATACGAGAGCCCCATCCTCCACACCCTCACCAGCACTTGCTTCCTGCTTTGTTTTATTTATTTATTTATTTATTTTTGAGTTTATCTATGTATTTTGAGAAAGACAGAGTGCAAGTAGGGGAGGAGCAAAGAGAGAGGGAGAGAGAGAATCCCAAGCAGGCTCCACACTGACAGCGCAGAGCCCGACGCGGGCTTGAACTCACAAACCACGAGATCACGTCCTGAGCCGAAACCGAGAGTCGGAGGCTCAACCTACTGAGCCCCCCGGGTGCCCCATTTTTTATTTTTTTTGAAAGCAGCCATCCTGACTGACGGGTATCTCAACGAGGCTTTGATTTCAGACTCCTTCTCACCCCTGGTGGTCCACGCCAGATGAATGAATGAATGAATGAATGAATTAGTGGAGAGATTTTCGGATGAATTCCGTAGCCACGCTCGGTGAAGAAGCCCCCCCCCCCATCAAGCTGATCGCCCCTCTGCATTTTACTGTGGTTCACGCAGCTCCCAGCTCCCAGCCAGGAGAGCAAATGCCATTCACTCCCTTCGCCCTGGAGCCCGGGAGGAGCTGCAGGGTGAGCGTGGTCTGTGGCCAGCGGCTACCTGAGTCAGTGACCGAGGGACTGTGATTCGGTGAGGGCTCTTCTCCCATGTTGCAATTTTTTCCCCAGGGGATCCATAATTTCCCCGGCAATTCGTGCTGTAGGGCAGTGTGTGTGTGTGTGTGTGTGTGTGCATTATTATTCCCCGCAGCAGCCACCGTGGCTCACAGCGGAATGAGTTGAGCACTGGCTTTGTGCTCAGACATGCTGGGACGTAAGTTGCAGCAAGATGATGCGATCTCCCTCGGAGGAGGCATCGGGCCCCTGGCAGCTTTGGATTCCTCTCAGAGTGTAGACTGGGGACGCCAGGACCCTCGTGGTCTGATGGTTCTGGTACTGAGTAATAATAAATATTTATCAGCTACCTTGGTGCTTCACGTCTATCAGTTCATTTGAGCTGGGTGCTGTTTTCTCCATTTTTAAATTTTTATTTACTGGGTGTTAATGTTTATTTTATTTGTTTTGGGGGGAGTGCGAGCAGGGGAGGGGCAGAGAGAGAGGGAGAGAGAATCTCAAGCTGGCTCTGCGCTGTCAGCACAGAGCCCAGGGCGGGGCTCGAACTCCCCAACTGCAAGATCATGACTTGAGCCGAAGCTGGATGCTTAACCGACCGAGCCACCCAGGTGCCCCTCCATGTTTTTTAGATGAGGAAACTGAGGTTCCAGGGGATAGGCAACTTGCCCAAGATCGCGCCAGACCAGCTGGAGTCCAGCCCCCGATGCTGTGCGGCCGCAGAGCCCGTGGGCTTGACCGCCGCGTGGCGTCTGGAACAGGGGTGCCCGCGACCTTCGCAGCAAACCTATGAGGCAGAAGCTGTTAGATCTGAGGCTCAGAGAGGTTGAATGACTTAGCTCAAGGTCACACAGCTGGACTGGGATTCAACACAGATCGCTCGGACGCAAAGCCCAGGCTCTCAGCGCCATTCAGGAGCCCTGAATGATACATGGCGGTCATCATTGTTGGGAGTGTTTACCCCAGTGGGGTAACCGGCCTTAAGAAAAGTGGCATTGACCTGCACAGCCTGGCGGCTTCCCCGCTGCCCTCCAAGATTTCACGTTCATCGGAGCCTCCGTGGCCCCGGGGCGGGGAGCGGGCCAGCTCAGGCACTGAGGGTGCAGAGAGTCCCCTGCCAAGCGGCCTGGGGCGGGATCACCCCCACTCTGGGCTGGAGAGCCTGGAGCCTGTCCCGCCAACAACCAGCGGCCCCCCCTCCCGCCCTCTGGGAGTTGTCACGGCAACCGCGTGGGCATCTCAGAGGCGTCTCCTTCAATAATCTGGGCCTCTGATCTCCGGCAGGCCTGTAATGAAGGGACAGTTTGTTAGCGCTGACATAAACATTGGGTTACCCTACTTCGTGTCCTTTAAGAAGTCAGCTCAAGCCAGCCGACAATGTCCTTTAAGAAGTCAGCTCAAGCCAGCCGACAGCCAAGCAAACCGTGAAGATATTTATTTGTTCAGCTTCCTATGTTGAAAACCAATGTTTATTGGGCCAGGGTTGTTTTTTGTTGTTGTTGTTGTTGTTTTTTTCTTTCTGTAATCATTGATTTTCTTTTGTCTTTTTTTTCCTTTTTCTTTCTTTTTTTTTTTTCCTTTGGTAAGAAAATAACACTATCTCAGAAAGCGATCGCGTCCTTTTTGCTTCCAGTCAACCCACAGCTAAGGCGAGCAGACTATCAGCGTCTGATCACCGACACAGGAGATACCATTTGGGCGGACTGTCGGGTTGATGGAACTCTTTCTTGGGCCTCGCTGCTTCGGTGATACATCAGCTCTGAGAGGAAGGCAGAACAGCCACTCTTGCTCCCGTGGGCAGATGTGGAGGGGAGAATCAGAGAGGTTTAGTCACATACTCAAGGTCACACAGCCGGTACGTGATGGAGGCAGGACAGGAACCACCCAAGGCTTTCGATGAAGGATCCGGAGCTGCCTCTGCTCCCCTGTGTCCTGCTGATTTGCCGTAGGCTGTCTCGAAGGGACAGAACGTGTTAAACCCCAAATCCGCAGTGCCGACCAGAGGGGAGTGTGTGACCTAGATGTCTCCACGGTTTTTCAATCTCATTAACTTGATGATGTTTTGGGGAAAAGGAGCGATAAGAGGAACTACAAAAACAAAACTTATTTCTTCTTCTTCGTAAGACAGGCCCTCAGTCGGGGCTCCGGGGCAGGAGGGAAGGCCGCACATCCTAGGAGCTCGGCAGTGTGTGTGTGTGTGTGTGTGTGAACGAGGTCTCCCAGCCAGGGATTTAGGGTTCCTCCGTCGGTCCCTGGTTTCCATCACTGGGCCCCTGGGTTGGCAAGGTGCTAGCCTTTGCTCCACTGACCGTATGACCTTGGGCAGGTTCCTTAACCAGCCTGAACCTCAGTTTTCTCGTCTGTAAAATGGAGCTGACAACCCCACACCCTTCTCACAGGTCAGGATCCTGCATGGGAGCAAGAGAAAAACACTTGCCAAACACTAGACGTGTTTAGTTCTCAGGCGGCACCACCGCGATGAACAAAGGACCCTGGCTCAGGGTCAGAGGTGCTGATTCCGAGTCTACATGAGCTGCACGCCTTAAGTCACCTCTCCGGGTTTCTGCTTGCTCCCTGCCAGACGGGAAGGCAATCCTCGGCGGTGACAGCAGCCGCTACGAGCTCCTCGGCTCGTCCAGCGATTGCCCTGAGCCGGACCCCGCATCCTGATCCTGCGCCGTGCGTTTGAGGCACTATCTCTTACAACTCGCTGGCCACGTGTACCCATTTTACAGAAGAGGAGAGTGAGGCTCGGCAAGGGTGAGGAACTTGTGGAAGGTCCCCGGCGTCCTAGGCGGCGGATCTGAGATTCACACTCCCGCCTGTCTGATTTCTCTTGCCGGCCACGGTGGGAGGCAAAAGCGGTGTGCTCCCGGGAGGGGGGGCTGAGCAGCCCCATTTCGTCACAGAGGGATTCGCCAGCGCCTTCGACTCCTGTCTCCTCCGACTTGGGAGGCTTCTCTGCCCACCCCCCCGGTTAGATGTCACAGGACACGGCCCTCCCGACTTCCAACAGAATGTGCCAGCCCTTCCGGGGGAAAGCATCCTGGCCCCGGCCCGGCAGCAGGGGGCGGGGGGCCGGCCCCCTTCCTCTCAGAGCCTGTTTGTGCGGGAGCCCGGTCCCCAACTGTCCCCTGGGGTCAGATCCATCATGCCACGGCTCCACTCGATCAGGCGTGCTCAGCCGGAGGGTCAAGTGGCCCATCGCTGCCGGGCGCGGGGAGCCCATCACAGCCATATTTAATTTAATTAAGGCTGTCAGCACTATTGATGTTGGCGGTTTCAATTACTAGCCTGTTATGGTTTCTGGATCAAGTGATCTGTGATGGGTCCTATCAGCAAAGACACACATTGAGGAGAGGGCCCTTCATCTCCTTTAAAACCTGACACGTCCTGCCACGGGCGGTAAGTTATTGCTTTTATCCAGCCCAGCTCCCCTTCCCTTCCTCATAATTAATTTCTCATTAGACAGCTCTTTATTGTTTAATTTGTGCAGTTTATAATCAAATTGGGCACATTAATTGTCGTTGAATTTAAGGCTAATGAAAAATAAAGGTTTTCAATAACTTAGCCTTCCATTACTCCCGACAAGATAAAATAAAGCGCTCGGAGAAGTGTCAGCTTTGTAAATTATAAATTAGGTTTTTTAAAGAGCATGGGCATTTAAAGACCAGTTATCACACATTTAGCAATTATAAATCCTATGCTGCAAAACAATTATTAAGATATAATTATGCTGCTTTACTCTTAGGCAGCCCGGCAGCCGGTTCAGGGCCTGATGCCTCGTGGCGGGAGGTGGGGGGGATTCCGTCGGGTTTGAAGAGGGAAGAGACACCAAGGAGGGAGCTGAGTGGGCAGACCCGGAGCCCGGGAAGCACCGCTACTTTTCACTGAACCGTTTGATCCGGAGGATACATCCAATTTCCCTTCCTGGGCACGTCTCGGTGCCCTTTCGATCTGCGAGAGGCTGCCCAGGGCCCGTGGGTGTGCCCAGCCCGTGCGGAGTCCTACAGACTCCGCAACGGAGCAGATGGGGATTGCACGGACGCACGCACAGACGAATGGACTCCTAGGTCCCTGGGAGCAGTGGGATCCGCCTGGCCTGTGGGGGGGGATGGATTCGCCTGTGGGCGTGGCCTCCACTAGGAGGCGCTACTCGAGAGGGGGGCGGGTCTTCCTGGTGGGAGAGTGGCGAGCGCGCAGGCAGGCTGAGGTCCCAGCGCGAGATGGCCTGGGGTAGTCCACACAGCCATTCCTCGGGAGGAAAAGAAAATCTGCGGGTGGGGTGACGGGTACAGGGCCAGGAGGTCATCACGGAAGGCCCAAGGCTGAAGGGATGTGGGTGGGGTGGACGGTGACCAGATCCCAGACAGGTCACTGGGGAGACCCCGGCAGCTGAGCGCCTACTATGCACCATTCGCTCTGCTGAGCCATGTCGTGTGACATTGTCTCCTGTAATCCATCCACCTTGCTTGGGCGTGTGGTCCCCCGTTTTGCAGACAAGGAAGCTGAAGCCTGTAGAGGTCAAGTCGCCCCCCCTCACCCCCTCCCCCCCTCGCCCCGCCGCGTCGCACTCTGCCGCGTCGCACCTGCTGCTCCAGGAGTGTCTGTGGCGCGCAGGGAGCGATGACAGGCCGTAGGATGAGCAGGTGAGGCAGACGGGGTCCAGCCCTTGCAGTGATGTCTGGGAGCTGGGCTTGTCACCGGAACCCAGGAGGATGGACAGGAAGAGACCAGAGGGACACGGAAGATGGGCTGGTGCCGAGCAGAGCGCTGAAGAGCCTACGTGGTCCACTTCTGACTGGCGGGTTTATGGTGCGAGAAGAGACCCGTGAGCCCATCGCTCAGCGCCCCCGCGCCTGGCCCTCGGGACCGCGGGTAAGGAGCACAAGAGAGGGAGGCTGGCAGATCTCCAAAGCAGGGTGCAGTGGAGACACGTGCACAAGACATGTGCAAGTTGGCCAGCGGAACAGATGCCTTGGGCCCCTAGAAGGGTCCCCTGGGAAGAGATTGGAGATGACCCCTCCGAGAAGTGACATTCCAGCTGTAACACCAGGGATCTGCAGGAAGCTCGGGTAAAACCACAGAAGGGGTCCATTTCTAATCCCATCCCATGGCAGAGCGGGGCCTCTGAGAATTTGAGGCGCTGGGCCCGCCCGGGAGGCCTCGGATAAGCCGCTCACCCTGTTTGGGCCTCAGTTTCCTCGTGTGTGCAACTGAGAGTCGCTAGCTACTCTAGACGATCTCTTGGTTCCCTGCGCACGGGAGGGAGGTCTTTGAGGCCCCCCGGGGTCTCCAAGACCCCTGGGCTGGGGGACTGGGAATTCTCTGGTATGGTTGCCCACCAGGACCTGTCATCTCTGCTTGGAGACATCTGGGTGTCCCCACCTGAAGGATTAATTCTGCTGTGCCTGGGCTGTCGCGCGCAGACATACAAAAGGCCTCCCTCCATCTCCTTCCCGAAAGTTCTGTTGCTGGACCAGCCCCTCCCTCTGTTTCCAAACAGGGAGTCGGCAGTGGGGTGGGGAGCAGACCAGCGTCTATTGTGCCCCACCTCCGCTCCGCGGGACAGACGGACAAAGCACTTTTCTCTCTCTAACCATTTCATCCTTCCAAGTGCACCTGCACGTAGAGACTTTTGTCCCCTTTTTTTTTTTTTTTTTTTTTTTTTGCAGATGGGGAAAGCAAAGTCGGTGGCCAGCAGGGAACGGAAGGCAGTCTGTCCACTTCTCCCTGTCAGACTGTCCCCTTCACAACCCAGGAGCCCGACAGGAGGCCCTTGTGAGAAATTTCTATTAGGCCTCCATAAAAGCTCTCCTCTGGAGGGAGTGGATGGCTTCCAATAACCACTCGCCCGGCACCCTCAGCTTCCAGGCACAGATCATAAAGGTGTCTCCCTGCCCTCTAGAGACCGAAGGCTGGAGTCTGCAGGAACGTTCTATGGGGATTCAGATCTCCTAGGAATATTCCACAAACAGAGCTATCAAATAAACAGGTATCATTTGTTGGTTGTGATGCTTGTAAGGGGTACACTTGAAACATGGTGAGTGTCAGTTTCCTTAGAGAAAGTGGGGACGGCCGTGTGCTTTTCAGGGGATGCCTCCTAGAATCACATCCAATGACTCGCCTGAGCGTCCTGGTCTGGCATCGGGCCAGGACGCTGCTCTAAGAGATGCTGACGGCAGCTTTCTGCCCACCTGCTCGGGGACAGGCTTCTGGACACCGGCACCGCATCCCAGCCTTACAGATGAACCGACGGAGACTCATGGGGGATGGATCCCACGCATGACAACTGGGGACAGATGCCAAATCCGGCTCTACTCCAGCACTGTGAGCCCCCCTCCCCACCCCCCCTTGTAGTGAGGGAGTGACAGAGAAAATGCCGAGTACCAGGTAGGGTTCCAGGGATTCCCCCCTGAGTCAAGAGCGGATCCCTTCCTGGGGAAGAGAACCTTGGCTGATCTCAAACCCACGCAGGGGCCACATGGTTTCCACGGTGGTTTTCCATCCACTATCTGCTGAGAACAGAGTGGATTCAAGTGAATACCTCATTGTGGAGCACCTACTGTGTGCCAGGCACTGGTGGGCAAGGGAGCCACGGTCCTGTTCTGAGGAGAGTACAGGCCTTGGGAGGCGGAAATCAAAAAGGTCCGTGAGAAGACGGGTCTAGACGGGGACAGACAGCACGTAGAGCCAAGGCCCGAGGAGTCTGTGAGGAGGAGCGTCACCTTTGAAGCCAACCACCCGTGTGGCCACAAGCAAATCGTTTCACCTCTGTGCCTCAGTTTCCTCATTGGAAAATGAGCCAACAGCAGCACACGCGGTCGTCGGGTTGTCTGGAGGCAGAAGTGGGGAGTGACACGTGTGCTGCCTTGGGCTGCTGTGCAGAGGGGACAGGGGACAGGGCAGGGAGCGAGGAGACAAAGTAGGAGTTGACCACACTCAATGGTGCTGGATTGGGACAGACAGGCTGAAGAGAGTGAGGGACTCAGCTGTGGAAGGGAGGGGAACAGTGTTGCAGCAGAAGGAACAGCGTGCGTGAAGGCAGGAAAGAGGCTGGTTTGTTTGGGAAACACAAGGCCGTATGGTTGGAATGAGTGAGGAAGAGGGCCTTAGGGGGTGAGGTCCGAGGTACAGGCAGGGGGCAGAGTCTATAGACCCTGACAAAGCAGTATAAGGAGGTTGGGTTTGATCCTAGATAGTGAGAAGCCATTGTATTTTTTTTTAACTGAAATATAATTCCTGCACCCATCCCCTTATTTTAAGCAGGGGATGCTGGAAGACTGTGGCCATAGGCAGTCAAGGCGGCCCCACGATCCCCACCTCCTGATATTCCCCACTCTTGTGTATTCCCCTCCTCCCAAGTGTGGGAATAACCTGTGACTTACTTCTAACCAACTGAACATTCAAAGCTGATGAGGAATATACCTGATTACCTGTATATGATCCGCGTACGTAAGATCGTAACATGCACCTTGCTAAGCAGCTCCCCCCTGCTGGCTCTGATGAGGCGTGCGTCCATTTTGGGGAAGCCCAAGTTTGGGCAGGGACCTGCCGACGACCTCTAGGAGCTGAGGACAGCATCCAAGCTCCAGTCAGCTAGAATCAGAAACCCTCTGTCCTACAACCATAAGGAATTGAATTCTGCCAATAACCGCACGAGCTTATGAGCAGATTCTTTTCTGGCCAATCCTCCGGCCTAGGAGAGAACCCAGTTAAAACCATTTTCAGATGCTGGAAGTCTGAGATAATGAGATAATAAATATGTGTTGGTTTAAGCCACTGAACTTGTCACGTTATTGTCATCTGGCCATAGATCATTAATGCAGACACGATTCTCTATGGGCCGGTGGCATTTCTGCACATCTCACAATCAGAGGCTCTGATTACCTTTGTTCTACACTATCCTTTCAAAGATGTTTGTGTAGTGAACAGCCTCTGAGGATAAAGATAGTGTCTGCCTCCCAAACAGAAGGCAATTTGTTTGCTGTCTAGCATGATGGAGATAAATGTCTCCCTCCAGGACAAAGATCGGGCACGTTTGCTTGCAGCTCATTATAAAAGATTCAGGTTCCCCGGGCTTGGGGCTCCTTTCCTGTAAAGCATCCCTCTACCTGTGCAGGAATTTCTTTTTTTATTTTAATTTTTTTTAATGTGTTATTTATTTTTGACAGAGAAAGAGACAGAGCATGAGCAGGGGAGGGGCAGAGAGAGAGGGAGACACAGAATCCGAAGCAGGCTCCAGGCTCCGAGCTGTCAGCACAGAGGCCGACTCGGGGCTCGAACTCACAGACCGCGAGATCATGATGACCTGAGCCGAAGTCGGACGCTCAACCGACTGAGCCACCCAGGCGCCCGTGTGCGGTAATTTCTTGATCCGGTTGTTTCATCCTACGGGATTTGGGGAATTTGAGAAAATGATATCCTGGCTATTGCTATTGCTGTCGGTAATATGCTATTCTTTGTTTCTGATCCAAGAGTCTCGTGTCTTCTGCTTGTAAGCTTGTAAGGAGGCTAAAATCCCAGACCCTTCACAGCCCTTGACAGAGCAGTGACATGACCTTATTTGAATTTTTAGAAGCTCTCTTGGGCTCCTGTGTGGAGGGGACTGGCCGGCAAGAACACGAGTGAGGAGACAAGGTAGGAGTTGACTGCAGTCCAGGAGGCAGAAGCCAATGGTGATGCCATGGATGGAATGTTTGTGTCTCCCTCAAAGTTTATATTTTGAAGCCCAACCCCCAATGGGATGGTATTAGGAGGTGGAGCCTTTGGGAGGAGATTAGGTTTACAGGAGGTCATGAGGGTGGGGCTCCATGATAGGACTGGCGTCCTTAGAAGACAAGAAGAGACACCAGAATTCTCTATCTCCGCCCATGGGAAGGCGTCTATCTGCAAACCAGGAAGCGTCCTCACCAGGGTCTGAAATGACTGGCACCTTGATCTTGGATTTCCCAGCCCTCGGAACCTTGAGAAACATGTATCTGTTGTGTAAGCACCTGGTGTGTGACGTTTTGGTGCGGCGACCCGAACTGACCGAGACAAGTGGCGGGGGCGGGGCAGCCCTGGTGAGGACGGCCAGTGGGGGCGGCTTTGGAGGAAGATCTGGCAAGGCATACCGAGGACGGGGTACTCAGGAACATTCCGGAGTTCAGGGTCTGTGCACACAGAGTGAAGCAGCTCTCCGCTAAGGTGAGGACGGGGAGACAGGGGTGGGGGGAGGCAGGGAGGGGAGGGGGCAGGGAGGCTGTCCGGTTTGGGACGCGTTGGAAAGATGCCTGCTGGGGAGCACGTGGGTACCTGATCCGGGGCTCAAAGACGGGCATGCGCTGCAGATCCAGACTTGCAAAAGAATGCAGAGAGGAGAGAAGGGACCGGGTGCAAAGAGGGTCTGGGTGGGCCCCCGGGACACCCCAGCATGTGGAGGTAAAGAAGGGTCTGGGACACTCACCCAAAGTGGTGAAGCCCTGAGTCAGGATCAGGAAGTCCCTTGTTGGGCCGGGCACTGAGTCTCCTGCTTCTGGACTCTGGGGAGGTCCAGGGATCCCTGGACGGGGTCCCTAGAAAGTAGGAGGTCCTCAGCGGATTGGGGAAGCAATTTACCAGCTGGTATGAAAGTATGTTCCTAGTTAAACTAACAGAAGAACCGTCCCGGTGTCCACTGAGTATCACCCCGACTTCAAGACCTCTTGGCAGGGCTGACCCGGGCCCCCCTCACCCGATTCCTTACATCCCTACCCCAGCAGGGAGATTGGAGTGGTTGCCAGCTGGCCACTGTTTGCAGCTCCTGACTTTTCATTAAAATCCTGGACACTTCCCCAGCGCTCAAAGGTGTCCCGATTAATTACGGGCAAGTGTTGGCTCTCCCCCCGGAAATCTGCCGCCCCAGCCTGGCTCTGTCCCCTATGATTTTATTAAAATCCACCTTGCCAGCCAGGGCCCCGAGATTTATGGCCACAGCTAATAGGCTGCCTCCCCACGAGACATAAATCTGGGGCCTGCCTAGGGAGCTGCTCGCTGCTAAGAGGCCAGCTAATTGTTCCATCTAGAGGGTTCCACGGAGGAATGTTCAATTAGGCCTCTCAGAAAATTTGGAGCATTAAATAAGGTGAACAGGGATTTGGGCGCCATTATTTTCTGAGAAGCAGCCCTTTCTGGCTCCCCGGGCTCGCTGGAGACCCTGGGCCCCCGCTGGCTCTCCTCTGGCCAGGAGGCCTTCTCGAGGGTCACGGAGCAGCGCTCTTAGTCAGTTCAGTTAGAAACAAGGCGACACCAGGAGGTATCGTCCTACAGAAGTCCTTGGGACGCTCTCACCCGGAGCCCACTACCGACTGGCCTCTCGGTGCCCTCGGATGATTTGCCTCCATTCTGAGGGCCACCCCCCTCCTCCAGGACGGGGTGACACTGTCTATTCCTTCTGCTTCTCAGCATCGCCGGAAGCTAAGATTCATTCCTCCGGGCCTTTGTTCATTTAACAGCTCTTTGCGGAGGGACCAGCCTCCTGCGGGGCCGGAAAATGTGCTCGATCTGGAGCTCTAGGGAGAAAAGGACAAAGCACTGCCCTCAAGGAGCGCCCAGTTCCGAGGGAAGGCAGACAAAAGGACCCTGAAGATGTGGACTGACTTATGATAGAGGCCTGGTGGGGAGTGGGGTGGAGGGGATGTGGCAGCCCAGGGGTGCCTGACCAGCTGGAGGGTAGCGTCAGTCAGGGAGGACTTCCTGGAAGAAGAGACAGGAATTGTATTATTTTTGTTGTGCCTGTGAGTGGTTGAGCTCCCCCCCCCCCCCAGAGACCTCACCCCAGCCGGTCCCGCAATGGCGCGTCTTTCCCACAGGCTGTCTGAGCACACTTTAAGAGTATCTCACTCTCGCTCTGGATTAACAACCCCAGGCCCTGAGTCTATTACTGTTGATTCGGAACCTGGGGCTCAGGGAGCCTGGAGCCTGCTTCGGATTCTGTGTCTTTCTCTCTCTGCCCCTCCCCCCCCTCAAAAATGAATAAATGTAAAAAAAAAAAATACTGTCTCTTTCCCATTGGAGCCTGGTGGGTACCAGCACCAAGGCAGGTACAGAGTGGAAAATGTCCCCTGGGGGGAGACGCAAATGATGTGGACGCCAATTCCAGCCCTTTCGGGGTTAGTGAGGGTCGGTTTTTTGCTGATTTGAGGGTTGATGGTTTCCCCGGTCTCGCCCAACGCACGAACAGGACATTACACACAGGGGTTCCTTCTCTAACCCCTGCGCCTTGTCCCCTAACATGACAACTTGGAGAGCAGAGGGATGCCCAACAGGGGCCGAGTGGACAGGGGCAGCCCCGGGGACTTTGCCCCTCCGTGCCTCGGTTTCCTTATCCACCTTTCGGAACGAAACAATCCGTCTCCAAAGATGGTGGCAGGGATCCGTGCCGTGCTGAGACATGGCTCAGAAAATACTTTGCAAACTGGAAAGCGCGGAGAGAACAGAAGGCATTAGCATCATGCTTTGCATTTTTATTTTTAACCTGCGTGAAATTCTGGAAACCATTGGCTGCCAAGAAATGCTAAGCTGTAGTTTCTGTTCCACGGGGAAATGGGGTTTATTTTAAGTGGGGAATTGCACGGTGCACCACGTATTTATTTGGGAAACTGGGTCCGATCGAAGGTAGCCCCCAGCCCCCAGAGGTGCCCCAGAGTTCACTCCGAAGGTCTGCCTGCTCACGACGGAGGCACTTCCCACATGGGAACAAGGCTGTTTCTGCCCAAGGCCACGGCCTCCCTCACATCCCTCACCTCCTTCACCTGCCTGGGGTGGGCTTGGGCTCCCATACAGACATAATCGCTTTTCACACCAGAAGAAACGTGGCTGCTGGCCTCCCGAGCACAGAGAAGTAGCAGCAGCTACGTGGTCCCCCAGCAAGGCCACGGTGGACGGCAAGTTTCGAAGCCCCGACCCCCTTCAGGGGAGACACTTGTTCCCAGCTGTGGGGGGTGTTGGTAGCCGAGGCTCTCTCCTTCTCCAGACTTGCCCTCAGCTGGAGAGCCCTCCTGCTCAAGGGGCAGGGAGGGGGACAGTCCTGCCTGAGGACCCCTCCTCCTGAGCCCATGCCGCACCTGCAGGGTCCCCGGCCCCTGCTCCCTGCCCTCGTGTCCCCCCACCCCCGACATCTCCCGCACGCGAATGGCAGTGTCTCTCAGGGAACCAGACCTGGGACAGACACTAAGAGGGGCTGTCTCCATCTCAGAGATGAGAAAACCATCTTTGGGCGCCACCGCTGGGGAGTGGCGAGCTGCGGCCGTCTGGTTCGCAGGGAGAGGAGCTCGGCACTCACATCAGCAAACACCTGCTGGGTGCCCAGCCTGGGGGCCAGCACAGGCCGAGCCCTCCCATGCACGGAAAAGTGTGGAGTGTGGACCAGGCGCCACGGTGACAATGCCGGCCACGTGCCCCTCCGCTGGCCTGCTCAGTCACCCCTTCCTCACTCTGCTTCCCCGCAGTTCCCACAATGCTGGGTGACAGCCCCCATTGGCCTTGGTGGAGGCCACACGGCTCCTGACGTTCGCTTTGCTGGAGGCGAAGGGCGGGACCCTCCTTGCTGGCCGGCGGGACTCAGATAACTAAGATTGTCTCTGCAAGACCCACAGTTCACAGTCTGGCTGCTGTAGCGACGGTTCAGTCCCTCAAACTTGCTGCATCGGGCACAGTGCTGGACCCTGGAGCACAGGGGAAGGACATAGTCCCTGTCCCTCGGTCCCTGCCCGGACTCACCGTAACATGGCTCACCGCAGAAACACGCCCTAGCTGCCTGTGAAAAGTAGCCCAAAGCAGTAGAAGGAGGACGCTGCCTGGGTTGGCTTTCTTCTGTTCCAACAACTGTGTCCACTCACCGCAGCCTAACTTGTCTCCTATCGCGAGCTGCAAGGAAGTCTGGGAAATGGGGTTTTTAGCTCACCAGCCCCTGCCGTTCCCAAGGGGTCACCAGGGGTGGTGAATAGGGATACTGGGGCCAACCAGCTGCATGCACCTGTCCACATCTGCTGTGGCTTTCTCTGCGGCTTCCCTCAGCCTCACATTCCTTGTACGTTCATGTCTGTTTTCTTCTCCTGCTGGAATCTAAGAGCCATCTTATGAACCTCCGGCACCTGCCCAGGGCAAGCTTACGTAGGTGTCCAATGAGTATTTGTTGAGTGGATGAATGAGTGGTTTAAGCCATTGCAATTGCCTCTCACAGACTGTTCTGCCCCCAGCCTTTCACCTTTCCCACAGTTACTAGAGACCCCTTCCCCCAGAATAAAGCTCACTAGATCTCTCCCCTGCTGAGGAATCCCTCCATGGCTCCCAGTTGCCCAGGAACCAAGTCCAGACTCCCCTGCCAGCCTACAGAGGTGCTTCCAATCTAGACACTGCACTCCCAGCCTCATTGGGCACCTTTGTCCACCCTCTTGGGCCACCCAAGCTGCACCTCTCTGCACATGCAGTTTCCTTTGCTAGGATGACCTCCCACACTTCTTCAAGGGGCAGACTCCCGTTCAAGCTTCAAAGCCCAGCCCCAAACTCCCCTCCCCAGCAGCTTTATGACTCTACTTACCCTTTTCTGTTTCTTTACTTGTCTCCTCTCTGGACAGTCAGCTCTTAGAGGCCGGTGACTCTGTGCTAGCAAGCTCTACCACCCTGGAACCCATGCCTGGCACAAAATGGGCACACAAGAAATGCTGGATGGATGGGTGGATGGGTTTATGAATGGGTGGGTGGATGGATGGATGGATGATGGATGGGTGGGTGGATGGATGGATAGGTGGGTGGATGGGTGGATGGATGGATGGATGGATGGGTATATGGGTGGATGGATGGGTGGATGGGTGGATGGGTGGATGGGTGGATGGGTGGATGGGTGGGTAGATGGATGGGTATATGGGTGGATGGATGGATGGGTGGATGGGTGGATGAATGGATGGGTGGATGGATGGATGGATGGATGGGTGGATGGGTTTATGAATGGGTGGGTGGATGGATGGATGGATGATGGATGGGTGGGTGGATGGATGGATAGGTGGGTGGATAGGTGGGTGGATGGGTGGATGGATGGATGGGTGGATGGATGGATGGATGGATGGGTGGATGGGTGGATGGGTGGGTAGATGGATGGGTATATGGGTGGATGGATGGATGGGTGGATGGGTGGATGAATGGATGGGTGGATGGATGGATGGATGGATGGATGGATGGATGGATGGGTGGATGGGTTTATGAATGGGTGGGTGGATGGATGGATGGATGATGGATGGGTGGGTGGATGGATGGATAGGTGGGTGGATAGGTGGGTGGATGGGTGGATGAATGGATGGATGGATGGATGGATGGGTAGATGGGTAGATGGGTGGATGAATGGATGGGTGGATGGATGGATGATGGATGTGTGGATGGATGGATGGGTGGGTGGATGGGTGGATGGATGGATGGATGGATGGGTAGATGGGTGGATGGATGGATGGGTGGGTGGATGGGTGGATGGATGATGGATGGGTGGATGGATGGGTGGGTGGATGGGTGGATGGATGATGGATGGATGGGTGGATGGGTGGATGAATGGATGGGTGGATGGGTAGGTGGATGGGTGGATGGATGGATGATGGATGGGTGGGTGGATGGATGGATGGATGGGTGGGTGGATGGGTGGATGGATGATGGATGGGTGGATGGATGGGTGGGTGGATGGGTGGATGGATGATGGATGGATGGGTGGATAGGTGGATGAATGGATGGGTGGATGGGTAGGTGGATGGGTGGATGGATGGATGATGGATGGGTGGGTGGATGGATGGATAGGTGGGTGGATAGGTGGGTGGATGGGTGGATGGATGGATGGGTGGATGGATGGATGGATGGGTGGATGGGTGGATGGGTGGGTAGATGGATGGGTATATGGGTGGATGGATGGATGGATGGATGGATGGGTGGATGAATGGATGGGTGGATGGATGGATGGATGGATGGGTGGATGGGTGGATGGGTGGGTAGATGGATGGGTATATGGGTGGATGGATGGATGGGTGGATGGGTGGATGAATGGATGGGTGGATGGATGGATGGATGGATGGGTGGATGGGTTTATGAATGGGTGGGTGGATGGATGGATGGATGATGGATGGGTGGGTGGATGGATGGATAGGTGGGTGGATAGGTGGGTGGATGGGTGGATGAATGGATGGATGGATGGATGGGTAGATGGGTAGATGGGTGGATGAATGGATGGGTGGATGGATGGATGATGGATGTGTGGATGGATGGATGGGTGGGTGGATGGGTGGATGGATGGATGGATGGATGGATGGATGGGTAGATGGGTGGATGGATGGATGGGTGGGTGGATGGGTGGATGGATGATGGATGGGTGGATGGATGGGTGGGTGGATGGGTGGATGGATGATGGATGGATGGGTGGATGGGTGGATGGGTAGGTGGATGGGTGGATGGATGGATGATGGATGGATGGGTAGATGGGTGGATGGATGGATGGATGGATAGATGGATAAATGGATACGCAAGGCAAATTCTAAGATCACCAAGTTGTCTGTGTGGCTAGAACTGAGGATTCAGGACATATTTATGGAGTTGTTTTCACATCGACTTCCTTACTTGATCCTCACCTATAGTGCCATGAGGTCACCAGGGGGCAGTTTCTCATTCCCATTTTATAGGCAAAGAGACTGAGGCTGGGAGAGGTTTAAGCAGCCTACACGGCCAATCGGCAATGCTGAGGCCAGCACAATGACCTTGTGACTCCAGAGGCAGTGCTCCTGGCTCAGCTAGCCCCCGGGCAGCATGCAGCACAACAATTAAGACTGCATTGAGAGGGCCCTTTTGATCCAAATTATATGGCCCTTGTGCTCCGGAGCAATTAACAGGGAGCCACCGGATGGCATCCGCAGCCGCTGTGCCCACGTGGGCGACATGGGGGCACTATTATCTAGTGCCACGCAGCCTGCGCAGCCCTGCCGTGGACCGGGGGGCTGCAGAATGTGGGACTCAGAGCGGAGAGGAGGCTGCCCCAGAATTCGCGGTTCGAATCCCCCCTTCTCAGAGAGGCCGACTCTGACCGTTCTATTGAGACGTGCCCCCTCCCCCAGCCACCCTCCTCCCTAATTCAGAATCTACTCGGTTCTTTCTCCCGTGCCTCCCTAACACCTCACGCGGAGCCTGGCTTACAGCAGACACTCAAGAGACTTTGGCTGAGGGAATGAATGAATGAATGAATGCTGAACGCACAAATGCTGGGGTGCCACTTTGCACAAGTCACCTTACCCCTCTCCAAGCCTCTGCGGGGTCCTCTGTAGCGTGAGGAGAGGGACTCCTACCCGACCCAGGGCGTGTGAGTCTCCTGAAGTAACAGGTAGAAATGCTTGGCATGGGGGCTGGCACGTAGCAGGGTCTCAAAATTTTTTTCTTATCCTTCTGATCCCCCCCCCCCCCCGTCCCAGTTCGTGCAGGGGCACTTGATAGTCATTCAATATGATTTCATGTCTCTGACTCGCTGACTGTCCAAAGGTAGAGGCAATCAGGGTTGCCCTTATCTACTGCTGAGTCACAGATGACCCAAACCTAGCGGCTTAAAACATTCACTTCGTTCTATGTGATGATTTGGGGGTCAGGGATCTGGGCAAGGGTCATCAGGACAATCCTTACGTTCCATGTGGCACTGACTGGGTCACGCGGTGGTGTGCAGGCTTCTGGGCCGGGCTGTAGGAGACGGACACACAGAAAGACAAGTTCAAGGCGATCCTTCTCACCCGCGGGGTTACCACCGGAGTCCCAGCAGGTAGGGGTGGCAGCGGGGGAACCAAAGGCCCTCATCACCGGAAGAGCTGCTAATGAGATCGCTTGCAACATCACCTCCAGCAAGACCGCTCTTCCTCCTCTGCTCCAACGCTCATGCAGCTAAAACCACAAACCCACATCTCTCCGCTCAAGTCAGATCCGCCCCTGAGGCCGGCGAGCACTACACTCTAAATGTTTGCCTGTTCGGCAAGGTCCCCGGGGAATAGCCTCTGAGGCTCCGACTGGCAAGCGGGGAAGTGACTGCAGAGCCCCCAGAGCAGTGCCACCTTTCCTTGGAATGAGGGGAGCGGCCCACGCAGAGGAGAAGGGATCGTGAAAGGACCTTGAGAACCGTGCAGAATCAAGGCCAGGCTTCTGCCCCTGGCAGTAAGCAGCCAGTGTGGCCCCCAGGGGAGGGGCCGCAAAATCAGGTGTAGCTGCTGTCAGCAAGGGGCTGGGGGTCTGGGAGGAGAGCCGGGGGCGACGGGAGCGGGGCGGGGGGGCTTGCCGCCTAGCACAGCGTCCCCCGTGATCGCGAAGGAAATCGCCAGGAGCCTAGTCAGCTCAGGCGGCCACGGCAAAATATTGCGGACGGGGTGACTTAACAGGAATTTATTCTGTCACGGTTCTGCAGGCTGAAAGGCCAAGGGCAAAATGGCAGCAGGGCTGGGCTTCGGTCTCTTCCTGGCTTGAGACAGCTGCCTTCTTGCGGTGTCCTCACGTGGCAGAGAGAGACAGAGAGACAGAGACAGAGAGACAGAGACAGAGGGAGAGAGAGAGAGCCATCAATCCCATCAGGTCAGGCCCACCCTCATGATCTCATTGTACCTTATTATTATTATTTTTTTAAGTAGGCTCCACACCCCACGTGGGGTTCGAACTCCCGACCCCGAGATCAAGAGTTGCGTGCTCTACCGACTGAGCCAGCCAGGCGCCTCTCGTTTTACCTGAACTCCTAGAAGCTCGGTCTCCAAACACGGTCACATTGGGCGTTAGGGCCTCACCATTCAGCTTGTAGCGTGACGTTTTCAAAGATGCGTGATTCCCCGGAAGTGGAGAAAAGTGTGAACACGTGTCTCTTCGTTTCCTGTTCCTGCTGCAACGGGTGATCACAAACTTAGCGACTTGACACGTATTTATTATCTTGTACTTCTGGGGGTCAGAAATGTGACACGAGTCTCACTGGGGCTAAAACCCTGGGCGATGGGGCGCCTGGGTGGCTTGGTCGGTTAAGCGTCCGACTTCAGCTCAGGTCATGATATCACGGTCTGTGAGTTCGAGCCCCGCGTCGGGCTCTGTGCTCACAGCTCGGAGCCTGGAGCCTGCTTCGGATTCTGTGTCTCCCTCTCTCTGCCCCTCCCCGACTCATGTTCTGTCTCTTTCTCAAAAGTAAACATTAAAAAAAATATATATATATATATTAAAAAATCCCAGCTTCATTGATGTATACTTGACATGGAATAAATAAACTGCATATATTTTAAGTGTACGATTTCAGAAACCGTAACATACGCATATGACCGTGAATCTACCATCACAATGAAGTTAATTAACAAACACTTCCCTCCCTCAACATTTCCTGCTGCCTCTTTGGAAGCCCTCCCCGCTCCTTCCCGCACTGTACCCCCGGCCGCCACTGATCTTTTCACTACAGATCTTCTAGGATTTTATGCAAATGATGTCATACAGGATGCCCCCTTTTTGTCTGGCTTCTTTTACTCAGCATAATGAATTTGAGCTTCATCTTCGTGGCTGCATATATCAAAAGGTCATTCCGTTTTTGTTTTGTTTTGTTTTGTTTTTTTTTAGTGCTGAAGAGTAGCCCACTGTATGCATATACCACAATTTGTTCATGCGTTCACCTACTGGGGGACGTTGGGATTGTTTCCAGATTACAAGTAAAGCTGCCATGATATTTAGCGCACAGTTCTGTCCGGACACACGTGTTCGTTTCTCTTGCCTCAATACCTAGTAGTAGGATGCATGGGTCATACAGCGGTGCACGTGTAACTTTTTGAGAGACCTAGTAGTAGGATGCATGGGTCATACAGCGGTGCACGTGTAACTTTTTGAGAGACCGCCAAACTGTTTCCCAAGGTGATCGAACCCTTTCACATTCCTCCGAGCAGCGCATGAGGCTTTGGTTCCTCTGCGTTCTTTCCAGCACTTGGTGATGGTCTGTCTCTAATTTCAGCCATTCTGGTGGGTACAGAGTAGTATCTGCTTGTGCTTTCAATTTGCACTTCCCGATGATTAATGATGCCGGGCATTGTTTCCCGTGAATATTTGCCATCTTCGTAGCTCTAGCGAAGTGACTCTTCCTATCTTTTGCCCATTAAAAATAGTTTGTTGACGCAAGAAACAAGCGTTGGCGAGGATGCGGAGAGAAAGGAATCCTCGTGCGCTATTGGTGGGAATGCAAATTGGTGCAGCCACGGTGGAAAACTGTATGGGAGTTTCTAAAAAGCTAAAAATAGAAATACCATCTGATCCAATGATCCCACTTCTGGGTATTTACCCAAAAAAAAATGAAAACACTAATTCGAAAAGTTATATGCACCCCCATGTTTATTGCAACATTATTTACAATAGCCCAGATATGGAAGCAGCCCAAGCGTCCATCTGTAGATAAATGGATAAAGATGATGTAGTATATATACAATTTGTTTATATATATTATATATATGCGTGTGTGTGTGTGTGTGTGTGTGTGTGTAGTTCAGCCATAAAAAAAGAATGAGATCTTGCCATTTGCAAAAACACGAATGACCTAGAGAGGATTATTATGCTAAGTGAAATAAATCGGTCAAAGAAAGAGACATACCATATGATTTCACTCAAATGGGGAATTTAAGAAACAAATGAACAAACAAACAAAAAAAGAGGCAGTCCAAAAAAACAGACTCTTAAATACAGAGGACAAACTGGCGGATGCCAGTGGAGAGCTGGGTGGGAGGATGGGTGGAGGAGATAAGATTATACAAGTACACTTAACCTCAATGAGCACCGGGAAATGTACAGAATGGTTGAGTCATTACGTTGTACACTTAAAAGTAATACAAGTCCTTTTTGGAGAGACATTTACAAAAGCTTTTACCCAGTCTGTGGCTTGCCTTTTTACTTGCGTGAATGTCTCTTGAAAAGCAAAATTTTTTATTTGATGAAACACAGCTTGATCTTTTCCTTTTATATTTTGTGGCTTCTGTGTCCTATTTCAGGAATCTTCACCAAATCCACGGTCGCCATGATTTTCTACCACACTTTCTTCTCGAAGGCTTCCACTTTGAGCTCGCACATTTAGGTTTATGATCTGTTTTAACTTGGTGTTAGCACGTGCTTTGAGGGAAACGTCAGGGTTGATTTTCTTGCATACGGCTACCAATTGTCACAGCTTCGTTTGTTGGAAGATTATCCTTTCCTCAAGGGATTGCCTTGGCATTTTGGCGAAAATCGATCGTTGGGCCTGGCTGCAGGTCGGATAGAGTGAGCATCTGTCTCTGCTACTGAACGCAACTGTAAGAGCTGGATAGAATGCATGCAGCTACTATATGGGGCTCTGGAAAGGAAATAGTGGAGGATAGAAGAAACATAGCAGAATTTGAATGCACTGCAAAATGAGTGTGCCATTTAAAAAAAATTTTATTTATTTATTCATTCATTACTATTCTTATTTTTTAAATTTACATCCAAATTAGCATATAGTGCAACAACGATTTCAGGAGTAGAACCCAGTGATTCATCCCCTGTGTACAACACCCAGTGCTCATCCCAACAAGCGTCTTCCTTAATGCCCCTTGCCCATTTAGTCCATCCCCCCACCCGCAACCCCTCCAGCAACAGAAGCTCCAGCAATGAGACCCTGCAAGAGACAAATCTGAGGAAGCAGACTCGTTTCTCCCCATTGCTGGAGCTGTGGTCCTGAGTGTGGTCAACCCTCATTGCTTTTTCCTCTCTGTCCTTCTGCCCCATGGCTGCAGATGTGGACGTGTGAAAAAGAGTAGATTAATTCAAGTCCCAGCTTTCTGGCCAGAGGACTGAAAAGGGAGGCCCTGGAAATTTGAAAGTACTTAGAAAAGCACGGAGAGGGAGGGACTTTGAAAAGTGACCTCATAAAACTCTTTTGAATTCTAGGGTTTATCCCTTCCTCCCATTCCCATTCCCATCTCCCATCTGTGGGGGTGCAGATTTTTTCCTATCTAGTATATCTTTGAGAACTAATGTAATAAATAGGTCACCATCCAAGCTCCCACCACCTCCCAGGCTAACCAATACCACAAACCAGTGGACTGAGCACATGTGGTACATACTGGATTGTCATAGAAAAGACTCGGTAGAAGCCAAGACCATTCATCTGAGACCCTTCTTCTTTTTCTAAACTGGGCATTTACTCCTACAAATGTACCTCTAAGCGCTGCTTTGACTGCATCTCACACGTTGTGTTTTACTTTTCAACCATCTCAAAATACTTCCTAATTTCCCTTTTGATTTCTTCTTTGACCCACTGATTATTTAGAAGAGCATTATTGAGTTTCCAAATATCTTTCTGTAATTGATTTATCATTTAATTCTGTTGTGATCAGAGAACATACTTTAATATGATACGAATCCTTTTACATTTATTGAGACTTGTTTTACAACCCAGAATATGATCTATTTTGGTAAATATTCCATGTGCACTTGAAAAAACTTATGTTGCTCTTTTTGGATGGAATATTCCAGAAATGTCCATTAGGTCAACTTAGGTGATAAGAGAGTTTTCAAATCTATGTTCTAAGTGATTTTTGTTCAACCTGTTCTGGCAGTTATTGAGAGGGGATGTTCAAATCTGTGACTAATTGTACATTTGTCTATTTCTCCTCTCAGTTCTATTGGTTTTTATTCCATGTATCATAAAGCTATACAAGTAGGAGGACAAACATTTAAGATTGTTATTTCCTCCTTAGAAATGATCTCTGTACCATTTTGAAATTATTCTTTTCATCTTTGGTAAAATTCTTTGCTCTGAAATCTACTTTGATATTAGTATAGGCACTCTAGCTTTTTTTAGACTAATGTTAGTATGTCTTTTTCCACCCTCTTTGTAAAAACAAATTTGTATATTTACATTGGGTTTCACATAGGCAACATATAGTTGGGTTTTGCTTTTTAAGTTCAGTCTGATAATCTCTGCCTTTTTTAAAAAAAATTATTTATTTTTGAGAGACAGAGAGAGATAGAGCACAAGCAGGGGAGGAGCAGAGAGAGAGGGAGACACAGAATCCAAAGCAGGCCCCAGGCTCCGAGCTGCCAGCACAGAGCCCAACATGGGGCTCGAACTCATGGACTGCGAGATCAAGACCTGAGCCAAAGTCAGCCAGTCAACCAACTGAGCCACCCAGGCGCCCCAATCTCTGCCTTTTAATTGGAGTGTTTAGCCCTTTTACATTTAATGCAATTAAATATAATATTAATATATGGTTGAGTTTAAATCTATCTTACCATTTGTTTTTTAATTGTTTCTTCTGTTCTTTGTCCTCCCTTCTTTTTCCGGTTCTTTCTTTCTTTCTTTCTTTCTTTCTTTCTTTCTTTCTTTCTTTCAATGATGCCATTGTAGTTCCTTTGTTGGCTTATTTGTTATGACTCAGTTTTGTTTCTCTAGTGATGCTGCAAGGCTGATTGTTTACATTTGTAATTTGTCAAAGTTTAGGTCATGTTATATGATTTCACATATAGGGTAAGAATCAACCTCCTCCTGGCCTTTGTGGTATTGTTGTCATACATTCAACTTCTACCCAAGTTATAAACCACATGACACATAGTTACTATTTTGGCTTTAAATTATTGATTATGTTTTAAAGAGATCAAAAATAAGAAGAAAAATACCCTTAATGGTTACCAACATATTTACTGTTCCTGGTGCTCTTTTTTCCTTTGGGTAGATCCAGGTTTCCAACAAGTACATTTTCCCTCTGCCTGAGTGACTTCCTTGAATACTTCTTGTAGACCTGCTGTGCTGCTTTTAATTTTCATATTGTCCCTTTTGCCTTTTTTTTATTTCACCTTTCTTTTAAGAAATATTTTCACTGGGCATAAAATTCTAGTTTGCATGGGCTTGTTGTTGAGTACTTGAAAGATTTTGCTCCATTTATTTCTGGCTTTTGCAATATTTCCAACGAGTAATCTGCACCCATTGTTCTCATTGTTCTGTACACAATGTGTCTTTTCATCACAGACTATTTTTACGATTTTCTCTTTATCACTGGCTTTAAGCAATGTGATTATGCTGTGCCTTGCTGAAGTTTTTTCTTCATGTTTCTTATACTTGGGGTTCAATGGACTTCCTGGCCCTGTGGGTTAAAATTTTCATCAAATTTAGAAAGTTTTTTTTAGCTATTAGTTCTGATGTTTCTTTTATTCTGTCTCTCCTCTCCTTTGTAGACTACAATTACACATGTATTAGCATACTAGAAGCTGTCCCACAACTCACTGATGCTCTGTTCATTTTTTTCCCAGTCTTTTCCCCTATGTTTTAGTTTTGGATAGATTCTACCACTATGTCTTCACATTTACTAATCTTTTTTTCTCTGCCGTTTCTAATCAGCTACTAATCTTCCAGATCTCGACATGTTCAATCTTTCTTCTACTTTCTTGAACATCATTATTTAACAGCTTTAGGATACTTGTCTCTTACTGTTATCATCCATGCCTTTTCTTGTTCTGTTTCTGTTGATTGATTTTCCTCACCATGGGTTGTATTTTCCTGCTCCTTTGCATGTCGGGTAATTTTTTATGCCATATATTATGGTTTTTATTCTTGAATGTGCTGGATATTTTTATATTCCACAAGAATTCTTGAGTGGTTTTTTTTTTTTTTTCTGGGACACAGTTAAGTGACTTGGAAACCATTTTTCCCACTGGCGCACGTTTTTAATCTTTGTTAGATGGTATCGGGGCAGCCTTTAGTCTGGAGCTGATTTTACCCACTCTTGAGGCAATAAATACCCTTCTGTGTACTCTCCTCGGTGTCCTTTGAATTGTGAGGTCTTACCATTCCAGCTGGTGAAAACTCTAGGTATTTCTGTTTGAGCTCTAGGGATTATTTCATCTAAATTCATGGGGGAGGATGGCATCCTTGCACATGTGTGCTGAGCAGTCCTCCATTGAAGACTGGAGTGGTACCATCTTGAGATATCTCTGTGCATTCTCTCCTCACTGGTATTCTGCTTTGCAAACTCCAGTCATTGTGCACCCTTGAACTCCTAACTCCATGCCTCGGCTCATGGACACTGCCAAATTCCGCCTGGCTTCTACCTCCCTGCACTGGTCTCTAGCAGTAAGCTGGGACAATTGCAGAGAAGCCCTGTTTGTTTTCCCCTCCTCAGGGAAGCTGTCCTGTGCTGCCTGATGTGAACATCAGAAAACCGTTGTTTCTCATGCTTTGTCTGGGTTTGTAGTTGTTCCAAGGGGGAGGATAAATCTGATCCTTGTTACTACTTTTTTGCAAGAAGCAGAAACCTGGGGCCCCTGGGTGACTCAGTTAAGCGTCCGACTTTAGCTCAGGTCATGATCTCACGGTTCGTGAGTTTGAGCCCCGCGTCGGGCTCTGCGCTGACAGCTCAGAGCTTCGAGCCTGTTTTGGTCCTGTGTCTCCCTCTCTGTCTGCCCCTGCCCTGCTTGTGCTGTGTCTTTCTCTCAAAAATAAAATAAACATTAAAAACATTTTTTTAAGGAAGCAGAAATCTTCTTATAGCATTGTGAGGTAGGTTTTGGCTCCCCTTTAACTAGCCAAGAAACTGAGGCTCAGGGAGACAATCCCATGATCACACAGCGGGGATGTGAGAATGCTGAATCCATACAACAGATGCCTTGGCTTGGAGCCTTGTGTTTTCCTAACGCTCCCCCATGCTAATAACTCTCAAGAAATTGACGAGGGATGGGCACGAGGAACCAAAGTTCAACTATGAGAGTTATTGTTGAACAAGTCTCTGTTTGGACCAAAAGTAGTCAACCCAATGGATCCCCCTGAAGATTTAGGGAATGTGATGGACTCTCTTCCCAGAAAATCGTGTGTATATATTGCTAATTTTGCATACAACTTTAGGAACTCTTTGACCCCACTGTGGCAGAGATGGCTGGGAGTTTATTCAATATCTACTTCATTCTTTCTAAGAGCACTCCAGTCTCATTTGTAAGCAGCAATATACCAGTTCAAATAAAACACGATTTCCCAGCCTTTCTTGGAGTTTGAAGGGGCCAGCAGAAACTACGGGGAAGATCTTGCCGGCAAAAGTCTTAAGTAGGAATGAACCAGCTGGCATACACACATTTGCTCTTGCATTTACCCTTTCTTCCTGTTCAGAAAGACTTCCTGAAGTTGGGGGTGAAAGAGGGTCTGTCCTGTGACCATGATGACAAGAACCTCGGGCTGCAGATGGTGGGAACTGAGTGGGGGTGGAGGCACGGGCCCTGAGGAGTCCTGGATCCTGGACCAGGTATTTCCAGCATTCTTATGTGAGAGAGAAATGAATTCTATTTATCTAAACCCTTGCAAGTTGGTCCCATCTCACCGAACCTCTTAAGGAGAGCAAAGACTTTGTCCTCTTCACTGTAACTTGCGTGGAGAGAAGTATAGGACCAGAAGTATGGGGGGGGGATGTTGTAAATGAAAATGATAGACGATGATACATGGAAAGTAAAACACAACATTATCATTCATCAACATTGTAACATGAAGAAACTGACCAAGTTGGTCCCAGCAGAGAGTAAGAGCTTGCAGAAATGGCACATGGGAGAGGTTGGCCATGAGATGATGCAGGCAACTGGGACTCAGGCTCCAGATCCTTCTAGCTCTGCCAAGAGCTTCCTCTGTGAACCCAAGTTTCCATCAGATAAAAAGGACTATGGTTTTCAACCGTCCAAGCTTTTCAACCTTGACTCTCTCCTTAGCTCTCAGATGATGAGTCCAACGACTTTATTATAGACTTACCTTATCTCTGTAAAGGTACATGGAGATTTTAAGGCACCCCCTCCTTAGCAAGAGGAAGTCAGACTTGTATCCCTTGACCCTGTAGGTCAGCCTCCTTTCCCACTGATGACTGGAAACCACTTCTCTGGGTAGGACCGCAGGATCCCCTGGAGGCAAAGGATACAGTCCATTTATATGCGTGGAGGCATTCCAGGTCTAGGGAACCCGGAAGGTTTGCTCATTTAGGGAACATGCAGCCACTCAGTATGTTCGCCGAGAGGCAGCAAAGCCCACTGCTAACAGGCAGATGGACCAACATGGCTTCAAATGTTATCACCAAGGCTCGGGGTCTCCCGATGCAGCACAGGGGTGATGGCAGCATCTTCCTGAGAGGAAGTAGGATCATAAAGATGAGGGAATTAAAGTACTCATGATGCCACGCTTTTGGCACAGTGGTTGGGGCACAGAGGGCTCTGCATGCTGACTGTTGGAATGCTGTGTGCCCGGCAGTGTGCTCAGGGAGTGGAGGGAGGGGGGATTAGGCTCACATTCCTGAATGCCTTTACCATGCCGGCCAGTGTGCTCAGTACGTCATAGCCCCCACCTTTGAAACTCTTAAAGCTTATCAGGAAGATCTTTCTATTTCATCCCATTTCATTTTTCACTATATCTCTGCCAACTAGGATTTATTACTTCCATTTTCATTTTTTATGAAATGAGGACATTGGCTGGGAGAGGTGAAGTCACTTGCCCAAGGTCACATAATTGTTCAGTTACAGGGCCAGGTCTGGGTGGCTGGCCCTGACATGGTGTGGTCCTTGCCTTTGGTGACTTACCCATCCATTTAGTTGGATAAGAACAGCCCAAACCGTATGAGGTCCTACAGAACGTGCTACTTTGTAATGAAGATATGTGAATGTTTTGGAATACAGATTGGAGGAGTCTGGGAAGTCTCATTGTCAGAAAAAACAAAAAGGAGGAGGAGGAAGACATTCTAAGAAGATCTTCACGAGCAAAGTCATAGAGATGGAATTTAGCCTAGGGTATTAAGAAGCTATGGAAAGATGGGGCACCTGGGTGGCTCAGTCGGTTGAGCATCCGACTTCGGCTCAGGTCACGATCTTGCGGTCTGTGAGTTCGAGCCCCGCGTCGGGCTCTGTGCTGACAGCTCGGAGCCTGGAGCCTGTTTCAGATTCTGTGTCTCCCTCTCTCTGACCCTCTCCCGTTCATGCTCCGTCTCTCTCTGCCTCAAAAATAAATAAACGTTAAAAAAAATTAAAAAAAAAAAGAAGCTATGGAAAGAGATGAGACTGGTTAGGTGTGAAGAATCCAGATTTTGGAGGTCCAGAATAATGGACTACAGAGCTTTCAAGAGTTTAGCTTAGTCTCTTAACTACTGGATGTTTTTAAGCATGAGAACATTGTGACGCCTGTAGGGGGTTTGCAGACCACCCAGCAGTGTGTGCAAGATGAACGGCATAGGACAAGTGGTAGATAGGTGGGATCCAGGAGCAGGAATGAGCAAACAAGAGAAGCAAGTCGCATTGAAAGGATGAAACAGGGATAAAGTAGTGAGGAGGAATGGAAAAAGGAGGAGTTCATAAGGGGTAAAAACATCAGGGAGCCTGAGAAGGTCTTTGCTATGAGGGTTCTAGTGTGCTTCCTTTGCATGAAACATTGGAGAACTTTCTTTGGAGTCTAAAGATTAGGGCAGCAAAGGGGAGAAGGAACAATGTGGCGTGGTGCCCAAGGGAGGGCCGGGAAGTGGGGATCAGTTATGGGTCGGAAGCTGATTTCGTTGTTTAACAGCCCTCCGGTCTTGGTCAAAGCTCTGGTGGCTTCAGTTTCCATACCTATAAATTAGAAGAAGTAAAAAAAAAAAAAGTAGTATGTAGTTCTTACCTTATAGGATTGATGTGGGGTTTAACAAGAATGTAAAGTGGTTGGAGGGGCGCCTGGGTGGCTCAGTCAGTTGAGCATCTGACTTGGGCTCAGGTTCACGATCTCACAGTTGGTGGGTTGGAGCCCCGTGTTGGGCTCTGTGCTGACAGCTCGGAGCCTGGAGCCTGCTTCGGATTCTGTACCTCCCTCTCTCTCTCTCTGCCCCTTCCCCCACTTGCACCCTGTGTGTCTCTCTCTCTCTCTCAAAAATAAATAAACATAAAAAAAAGAAGCACAACACCAGAGCCTAACGGTGATAAGTGCTCAATGATGGCAATTGCTATTATCAATCACCATCATCATAACCTCCATAATTATCACCGTCACCACCATCACCAATGTTATCGCCATCACCATCAGTAGTAGACGAGCTCTGGGAGGATCCCTAGTCCAACAGTTCTTTTTGTACAAAAGGGGAAACAGACCCAGAAACTGGTCCAAGGTCATGCAGTGAGTTAATGGCAGGGCTGGCACTGGAACCGGAAGCTCCTGATCCCTGCTCCTGACGCCAGGCCATGTGACAAATGTGTTGAGCAACAGACGTTCTTCACGGGAGAGATGATTCTCTCCTCTTCTGAGTGTCCCTGACTCTTCCTTGTGTCCTGATTCCATAGTCTTCTGTCTGTCGCATCCAGACCCTTAACTTAACCAGGCAGCAAACGTGAGGCTGTTTCCAACACACGAATTTTTTTTTTTTTTTAGTGGAAAGAAATTTTTAGTGGAAAGAAGTGTTTGAACATGAAGCAAAGAAATGAAGACAACACTGGGGCCATTTTTCTTGGGAGCCTCCTTGATTCAGAAGCTGAAGTTCTCACATAGGTGGAAGAGGAAGCTAGGGCAATGGCAACTCCTGCAGAAAATTCTGCGATGCGTGCTCTTAAAATTCTTACAACACTCTCAAAGAACTCCTACAGAATTCCTGAGCACGTTGTACGGGACGTCTGCAGGGGCTCCTCATGGAATGTTTTGTAAACCCTCTGGAAGTACGGCTGTTCTTGGGTGGCTCCGGGGGGGGTGCCTCCTTCTCACGGAACTTGAGAAGTCTCGCGGCACGGCATAGAAGACCCGTGGAACTCTCGATGCATTCTCACGAAGCGCCCCCCGCCCCAGGGTTGCCACGGGATTCGTGGTGAATTCTCACAGAAATATCCTGGAATTCCTACTTGCAACGCTCCCTGGGCTTCCGGGGAATTCTTCACTAACTCTTCAGGCATGCTAATAAAATTCCCAAGCAACGTTCGCAGAAGTTGCATTAAATTATCTTAGAAACCGCAGAGAGCACTTGGAGAAATCTTGCAGAGTTTCCTGGGAACAAAACTAAGCTGGAGGCTCTCCAAACCATCGACGACAAGACAGGTCCAATCCGCAGGGGACTCTGTCAAAGGATGCTCAGGACAGGGAAAGCGACGGGGGCTGCTTTTCCGGATTTGATGAGGAGGCAGGTAGAGGATGTGTCCCCAGCTGCATTTTCTGACTTAAGCAGCAGGAGAGAAGAAGCTGATGTGTAAGCAAGATGGGGCACAGATCTGGATTTTTCTCATTCTGCATGTTTCCATCCCTCCTCGAGTTGTCACACGCCAAAGGCGTCTCCGCCCAGGGACCCAGCCGTAGCTGAATGGAATGTCCCCATAATGTCCTTCCTATTATTACCCAGCCCCCACTCCCTCTCGGAGCCTCGCGGTAACCGTGCCTGCTCTTCAAACCATTAGTGAAGCCCGAGCCAGTGAAGGGCCTTGGATGTTGGTGTATAATGGGTGCCGTCTATCGACGTCGCGTGATTCTTTCCAAGGTGGGGTATGGAGACACGCAGGCCACGACTTCACCGAGCCCTTCCCAGAGCCTGCTGCTTCGGGACAATACCCTGAGTTTTGCAGGCCGGCCTCCACAGAGACTGGATCCCAAGGGGCTCGGCACGGGGGACAGCTGTCACATAAAGGGATGCCCAGGGAGGTCAGCGGGGCACCCAGACAGCACTACCCAGCCTTCAACACGGAGGCATCTGCCACTGCCTGGCCCACTCGGAGCCAGCCTGGCCCCGTCCCAAACCGGGGGCCCGGGAGCTGAGGCCCAGCAAGCTGGCCTGCTGGCCTGCACGCCCAGTTGGCTGAGCGGCCCTGCGTGTGCTCTTTGCTGGGCTGACTCCGGCTAGTTCCCGGGGTCCCAGCTCAGGACAGCTGCTCCCTAGGGAAATCCCAGGCGAGGCCTGTTCCCCCTGCTTTATGCTCTCATGACACCTGCCATGTGCCACAATACTGGGTAATAAAGCGTGGGAGGGATTGTTTAGAGCCCGGGCTCCCGGCGGGGGCAGACCCTGCCTGTTTCACTGCCAAGATGGGGCCCGGCACACCTGGGTGTCCACTGGACGTTGAACGAATAAATGACACACATCCATATCAGTAGTAGTCCCAGATACCGGGGCAGCTCTGTGCCTTGTTTTATGCTTCATTGTCCACATCTCATTGGCCAGAACTGGCCCTCTCGGCCACCTCGAGCTGCCAGGGAGCCGGGGAAGCGTCTACCCCATCTCTGCAGTCTCTGTGGTGGGGGATGGGCCAGCAAGACAGACATACGGCTGGGGGGCCCCCGGCCAGTGACCGCCTGAGGCCCAAGAAAGACCCTGAAGGGGGTGAGCACGACCCCCGGGTTTGCCAGCAGGTGCTCTGAGCCTGGCCTCTCCTCCTTCGAAAGAGGAGAAGGAGGCACCCGGGCTCAGTCGGTTGAGCGTCCGGCTCTCGGTTTCAGCTCAGGGCATGATCTCAAGGTTTGTGGGTTCGAGCCCCACGTCGGGCATTCCAGAGCCTGCTTGGGATTCTCTTTCTCTCCCTCTCTCTCTCTGCCCCTCCCCCACTCGCTTGTGCATGCTCTCTCTCTCTCTCTCTCTCTCTCAAAATAAATACATAAACTCAAAAAAAAGAAAGAAAGAGGAGGGAAGTGATGCGCCTTAAGGACCGTTGCCGGGTCCTAGCCAGGCACCGACAGATTCACCGCAGCTGCTCCAGACTTTCCCTGTCCAACCGCCTTCCTGATTGCGACCACGCCCACGGGCCGCCTGGACTTGATTTACTTAACAATTTTCTTTCAATTGCCTCACCTTTTAAAAACTTTAATCTCATCCCGAGCAATAACATTGATGAAATCACAGCTTGGGTGCGTGTGTGGCAAAGACCAACGTCTCCTTCACAAAAGCGACTCTTTCTCCCTGTAGAAAACCCCGGATCTCTTCGCCGGGCCATAGGCCGCTGAGAATAAAAACTTCCTGACCTGGCCTTTCAGCTGGATGTGGTTTTATGACTTGTCCCGGTCAATGGGATATAAGCAGAAGGTGTGAGTTAAAAGAGAGGAATGTATCTTTTTCCTTTCCTAGTCTGCTTCCTGCCTGCAATGTAGACGTGATGGCTGGAGCTGTGGCAACTAAATTAGACCTGGAGGTGCCTCTGAGACTAGAAGTCCTGCAGAGTAAAAAGATGGAGGGAGGTGGGGGCCTCGATCTCGTGGAGTGCCCTGCAAGCCCTTGACTTTCACCAACGGAGAAGTACACATTTTTCTTCTTGAGCCCCTGGTTTGTTGTTGGTTGTCAATGGCAGTGAAGGCTGTTCTGAACTAATGTGATGTGTTGGAACTAGTTTTACATAAATGCCTAAGTATTAACATTTTATTTTTTAATGTTTATTTATATTTAGAGAGAGAGCACACGCGAGCCAGGGAGAGGCAGACAGAAAGAGAGAGAAAGAGAGAGAGAGAGAGAGAGAGAAGCCCAAGCAGGCTCCACACTGCACAGAGCCCGATGTGGAGCTCAGACTCGTCAACTGTGAGATCATGACCTGAGCCGAGATCAAGAGCCAGACGCTTAACCCGCGGAGCCACCCAGGAGCCCACTATTAACATTTTATTTATTTATTTATTTATTTAATTTTTTTAACGTTTATTTATTTTTGAGACAGAGAGAGACAGAGCATGAACAGGGGAAGGGCAGAGAGAGAGGGAGACACAGAATCTGAAACAGGCTCCAGTCTCTGAGCTGTCAGCACAGAGCCCGACGCGGGGCTCGAACTCACGGACCGTGAGATCATGACCTGAGGCGAAGTCAGACGCTTAACCGACCAAGCCACCCAGGCACCCCTAACTATTAACATTTTAAAAGATCCGTGACGGGGCGCCTGGGTGGCTCAGTCAGTTAAGCGTCTGACTTCACCTCAGGTCATGATCTCACAGTTCGTGAGTTCGAGCCCCGCGTCGGGCTCTGTGCTGACAGCTCAGAGCCTGGAGCCTGCTTCAGAGTCTGTGTCTCCCTCTCTCTGACCCTCCCCCCGTTCATGCTCTGTCTCTCTCTGTCTCAAAAATAAATAAACATTTTTAAAAAATAATAAAAAAATAAAATAAAAGGTCCGTGACCCCTGATATTATCCTGGCTGCCCACGGTGGAATACTACCAGACCTCAGGAAATGCTGACGTCGTGCACGAGAAAAAACCTGGAAATCTCTAAAGCGTTCCTCAGATGTCCCTGGTGCATTTGGTCTTGCCCAGGACCCAACACTTCTCTGGATGGTGATAACAAAAGAAAGGGGGTAGGGGGCCTTGACAACGCAAAGTGTGAACCCACGGCCCCTCCGCTTCCCTCCCAGCAAGACACAGGGCAACTCATCTCCTTTCCCCGATCTGGTAAGAACCTCAGAATCGACCCTGAAATGAATACTGAAGGGATTGCCCCCCAAAGCCAAGAACCATGGGTTCCGGTTTCCTCGACTCTTGGCTCCCCGTGTGACCTTGGACACAGTCGTTGATTCAAGTGAAATTAAAGCCCTCACTTCGACTCTTCAAATATCTCGTGGCCCCTTGGGCGCTAACGCTCTGTGCGGGGCTCTTTGAGGAGATCACCACCTGCTTGCAGGTGGGCTCAGCCCTGGGAACTCAAGAGAGGATGTGGAACCCGGACCTGGACTCCGAAGGTAGAATCTTCATCTGGGTTCCCAGAAGTTGTCCCTGAGAGCAGGATTTCAGGGGCGGGGTATACTCGGGAGGTGATCCTGGAAAGTACCCATCTTAACCTTTCTGTGCCTTAGTTCCCTAATCTATAAAACAGACGTAATAATAGCACACACACACACACACACACACCCCAAAAAACCGCATCAGGCTGCTGTGAGTTATTAGTTATGGGTGTGCTGGAGCCATTCATGAGAACAGTTCTGTGGGTCTCATCCCAACACTCCGCTGGTGACACGATGCTGGTAGCCTGAGTCAGCAAGGTGGGGGTGAACGTATTTACACCATGGAAATCGGCAAATGCTACTGATCAGGGGCTTTCCCCAGGGAGCCCCTGGGTTGCTAAATATCGACCATTGTGCCACCAATTACCGTCCCGAATCGACACAAGACAGTGATCAGTGGCGACGGTCCCTGTGCTTCGTCCAGGGCAGTGAGGTTTACCTGGACCCCAGGCCTGGGGGTACCGAGGACACGTTTACAGCAACTCCACACGCCTTCCGCTCCGGGGCCCGGAAAACCCGTTCAGCTTCTTTGAACCTCAGTTCTTTCTAACGGGATGAGCCCGTTCCTGTGCAAAAGCAGGTTGGTTCTTTGCTGCTGGCCAGACGTCACGGCTTCTGTTCAAAAGCAGCAATAGGGCGAGCAGACGATGGCTTTGGGTCCCCGTTCTAGCTGCCTGGCCATTGAAGTCAGCCACCGCTCTCCAGCCTCGTGACTTTGGACAAGTCGCTTGGCCCCTCTGTGCTCGAGTTTCCTCATCTGTGAAACGACAGTAGCATCAGAAAGATGCCTGGCATGTATGCTTGACCTCCGGACAAGACAAGTTTGAATTGTGTGGGTCCTATTTCCACGTGGAGTTTTTGTGAAGAACGTAGTACAGTCCTGTAAATGTATTTTCTCTTTTGTATGACTTCCTCTCTTTTGAAGTTTGTTTATTTATTTCTTTAAATATGTTTAAATATTTATTTATTTTTGAGAGAGAGAGAGAGAGAGAGAGAGAGCGTGAGTTGGGGAGGGGCAGACAGAGGGAGAGGGAGACACAGAGTCCGAAGCAGGCTTCAGGCTCCCAGCTCTCAGCACAGAGCCGGATGTGGGGCTCAAAGTCACGAACCGCGACATCATGACCTGAGCCGAAACCAAAAGTCGGATGCTTGACCGACTGAGCCACCCAGGCGCCCCTCTGTATGGTTTTCTTAATAGCATTTTCAATTCTCCACCTTACTTTATTGTGAGAATACAGTACTTAATACATACAACAAAGTACATGTTGATCGACTGTTTCTGCTCTCGGTAAGGCTTCTGTCATTAGTAGTTACGTTTTTGCAGAGTCAAAAGTTACACACAGACTTTTGACTAGGTGGGGGGGGGGGGGGTGGTGTCAGGACCCCTAACGCTTGCACTGATCAAGGGCCGAGCGTGGTACGCTCAGTAAAGGTCACGACCACCAACACGACACATCGCCGACACCAACCACCAACGGTGCCCTCGCCTCCGCGCGCGTGGCACTGTTTCTATTTCACCTGTCCACACGGTCGCTCGACAAACTGTATCCAACAAGATCCTTTACAGCCGTTTGGAAGATGCACGGCCGAGGGGCAGACTGTTGGCGGTCTAGCCAAGGTCACAGTGCTAGTTGGTGTGGGAGCTGGGGAGCCTCGGTCCCTTGCACCCCCCGCCCCACACTCAGGCTGCCTCCGCTTCAGAAGTCAGTGGCTCTGACAATTGCACTTTCTTTTCCCTTTCCAAAGAGGGATCAGCCTTGGAGGCCCTTTGAAAGAGCTGTGATTACATCTTCATTTGTGGGTAATGGGATTAGCGCGGCCCATGGCAGAGCCCCTGGGCGCAGCGGGGATTGGTAGGCACTACCCACAGCGCTCATAGCCGGGAAGATTTGCTCCAAGCTGCCCAGCCCCTCAGCGCTGCCAGGCTCCAGACATGGAGTGGCGGGGGGGGAGGGGGGGCGGGGGGCATGGATACAGGGACCGGAAAATGGAATTAGCTGCATCCCAATGCACAGAGGACTGGCTGCCTTGTCCAGCCCAGACTCCTGCAGTAATCAAGGATCTCTGGGCCCAGAGACGCCAGGATAATGATGACAAGATGAAGGGTGTGTGTGTGTGTGTGTGTGTGTGTGCGCGTGTGTGTGTGTGCATTGAGTGCAGGTGTCTGTTTGTGACTTCAGCCTTCAGATATCCTATCCAGGAGGGCTCTCCCAGACCAAGAGAGGCAGGAAGAAACTAGGGCAAGAACAGAGGGAGCCGGAGACCAGAGCCCGGTGACCCAGCTACGTCCAGCTCTCAACAGACCTACTGTGCGCAGGTAAGAACTTACTGGGTTGCACACCACAGTGCGCCTTCCTCATAAGCTAGCTCTGCACCCAGAGCCCTGCCTGTGTTAACCTCGTGCAATTCTGTAAAAAACCAATTTTTTTTACATTTATTTATTTTTTGAGAGACATAGGGAGACAGAGCACAAGTTGGGAGGGGCAGAGAGAAAAGGAGACACAGAATCTGAAGCGGGCTCCAGATTCCAAGCTGTCAGCACAGAGCCTGACATGGGACTCGAACCCACAGACCGAGAGATCATGACCTGAGCCGAAGTCAGATGCTTAACCGACTGAGCCACCCGGGCGCCCCAACCCTGTGCAATTCTTACCACATCCCCGAGGCTGGGACCGGCCATCCCAGGACAGTGTAAAACTCGTCCCAGTTTACATGGGAGGGAATTCAAGCTTACGGGTAACTGAGGCTAGAACACGCCCTCTACCCTGACATCAGTGTCCCCAAAGCGGGGTTTTGCAGGCTACAGGACAGATTTTGTCTGTTGCTATAACACACGTGAACGCATTATGTATCTATTTACTATTTCTCCTGAAACGTCCTCTCTTTAAAAAATTTTATCATTTTCCTGGTGTTTTATTTTTGAAAAACTTCAAACCTGCTGGAAAGTTGCTTGAAGGGACACCCATGTGCCTTTTATTTAGAGTCTGGATTCGGGGCGCCTGGGTGGCTCAGTCGGTTAAGTGTCCAATTTCAACTCAGGTCATGATCTCACGGTCCGTGGGTTCGAGCCCCACGTCGGGCTCTGTGTTAACAGCTCAGAGCCTGGAACCTGTTTCGGATTCTGTGTCTCCCTCTCTCTCTGCCCCTCCCCTGCTCACGCTCTGTCTCTCTCTCCGTATATAGAATGTATGTTCATGTACATGCATGTATGTATATTTGTATACGTATACATATATGTACATACATAGATGGTTATGTGTGTGTGTGTGTGTGTGTGATGCACGTATGTGCAGACACGTTTTTGTGAACGGCTTGCGTTCACAACACTGGACTTGTAACGCCCTCAGCACGAGTCTTCTGGACAAGGACATTCTCTTCCATAACCACAATAATAAAGAACACGCTCAGGACACTCCGCGTTGATTTAATTCTATTATCTAATTTATAATCCACATTCAAATTTCCCCCCAATCAACCCACTCACGTCCTTCAGGGTCTTTTTCCTTTTTAGACCCAGGATACGATCAAGGATCACTCATGGCATTTATTTATCATTCCTTCGAGATGTAATTGGCAGCATTGAAAGCAATTGAAGAGGGGCATTCTCTCTCCCCGGGGCTGCGGACCGCTGCGTCAGCATCGTGCCGCAAATCATCTCTCCCGCGTGTGACAGCCTTCGGGAAACCCTGCCCTGTGCGAGATTGCTTCTGAGTTAGTACGTCAGATAACACGGGGCGCCTGTCCTTGAGGAGTGCCCGAAGCCCGGATCCTCACTTGTCCAATGAGCGTGTCCCTAACTCTGGGCTCCTGCCAGAGGCGTGGCGGGCACGGTCCCCTCCCCGCCCTTCACTATCCCCACTTTGATTTTGTCCAGGGCGGTGAGTCCGTGCCCACGACACAATGACTGAGCAGGGCCGGTGCTGGCCAGCCCGGCCGCCTTTGCTTGGGTGCTCACTTCCTCCCTGTGGGGTCGACCAGGTGCCCAAGCCAGCCAGGGAGGCTTAAAGGGAAGTCTTCGGGGATATCTGCCCCTGGATACTTTTCTCCTTTGGTAATAAAAAGGAGAAACCACGTCAGGAAGCGCCCCTCCCCCTCCTCTCTTCCCTCTTCCTACCTTGAACTTGGTTGTGATGCCTGGAGCTGTAGCAGCCATTTGTGACCATAAAGCAACAGAGCAGAAAGGTGGGGGAGAGCCTGGTTTCGTGATGCCAAGATCCGGCCTCTGCTCCAGGCTCGACCCGCCACCTCCCCCTTGCTCCCCGTGGGAGAGGAGTGCTTGTCTCTGTCGCTTAAGCTACTATCAAAAGCATTCCTAATTGACACTTTCAGGAGGCTTCTAAGAAACTCTCAGACACAGTGAAAAGTATAAGGCACAGGGGGCCAGACATAACTGGGTCCAAACATCAGCGGCAGACTCTAATTACGTCTGTGAGCCTGGGGACACTATTTAAGCTCTCTGAGCCCAAACGTCTCAGCGACCAAGAAAGAAAGGAAGAGAAGAAAAAAAGAAAGGAAAGGGAACTCTAGGAAAGGCCATAAGGCTGGACATACTTACATACTGGTGTTCAATTGCCCCTTCAGCAAATTATTGTCGAGCCGTTCGTTCATTCAGTAACAATTTAATGAGCACTTACTATGTGCTAAGCACTGTGTAAGCAACACAGGGACCCCCATGAGACCAAGTCCTTCTCATAAACTTACATTCGGAAGTTTCTTCAGGTTTTAGTTACAAACCAGCAACATTGCTCACAAGATGTGATTGTAGGGGCACCTGGGCATCTCAGTCGGTTAAGCGTCTGACTTCGGCCCAGGTCATGATCTCACGATTCGTGGGTTCGAGCCCCGCGTCGGGCTCTGTGCTGACACCTCGGAGCCTGGAGCCCGCTTCGGAGTCTGGGTCTCCCTCTCTCTCTGCCCCTCCTCTGCTCACGCTCTGTCTCTCTCTCTCCTTCAAAAATAAATATTAAAAAAAAAAAAAGATGTGATTGTCCCCACCGTCACCGATGAGGAAGCGGGGCCTCCGAGCCGTCTGGCTCGCCCACAGCACCACCCCGCTGCGTGTGGCGGGGCGGAGGCCACCCTGACCTGGGTAACCACAGAGCTGCCTTCTCCATGCCGTCCACATCGGCGAGGCACAGCGCCTCTGCAGCTGTAAATGACGCTCCAGGAGAAGGATAATGCCTCGTCCACGTCCTTTTAGGAATGTGCTTCTGATGCTGATCGCATTTGAGGAGATACGTGAATAGGTTGTCTGGAAAATGGACAGGCTCAGAGGTGCACATGAGCCGATGCTTTGCTTCCAGCTTCTCAGACCTGATGGGATTATCAGACGGGGCGATCCTGGCCCAGGCGGGCACCAGGCAGACTCTCCCGTTTCTACCTCCTCCTTCCTCTTCAGCTCTGCTAGGAGCCTCAGGAATCCAGCGTTTCACTTTCCAAGTAGGGGAAAGCAGGAAAGAACCTCACTTTCCGGAACCTTGGCTCAGCTGTGAGATGCTGTCCCTGCCTACCTCACTCCGCCCTCCTGTCAACCCTGGGCAACAGAGTCATCGTCCTCCTCCTACAAAGGGAGAAACTGAGGCTCCAAGGAGCCACGTGACTCGTGCGTGGTCACCCAGCCTTCAGTGCAAGGTCCGACGGTAACGATTTGTTTAGCGACTGTCTCCCTGCCTGAGGGCGAGCGCAGAAACCGCACCTGTTTCATTTACTGGTGAATCTCCTTGGTTCAAGGCCTGGTCTCCTGAAGGGCACTGTCCCGAACCCCTTGCTGCCACAGGGAAGGTGTGGCTAAAGTCCTCTAACTCACGCGCCTTCCCGCCTTCGTCTGAGAGGACTGAGCAGGGCATAGGGCAGACGGAAGGGAGGGGATTTATGCTTGAGACTAAAAACAAAACCCATCACAGCCGGATAGCAATGAGGCTCTCCAACCGTGACCTGGGGTCTGTGCCATCTGAGCTTCTAGGGGTTTCTATCATACAAACTAGCCTAAATTTGGATGCCTGCGCGGCTCAGTTGGTTAAGCACCTGACTTTGGCTCAGGTCATGATCTCTTGGTTCGTGAGTTTGAGTCCCGCATCGGACGAGTTCAGGCCCCACTATGGGTGAGCCCCACTTCTCTCTCTGTCTCTCTGCCCCTCACGGGATTCTCTCTCTCCTGCTATCTCTCTGCCCCTCGCTCACTTGCGCTCTCTCTCGAAAAAACTAAATAAATTGGCCAAAATTGGTGCCATGCCTTGAAATGAAAAGAGGGGGGCAAAACACCCAGGGGTGGGCATTCTCACTCTCTCTGAGCTGCTGGGTAAAACCCTTCTCTTCTCCAGGCCTCAGTTTGATTCCTAGGCTCGTTTTCTCCACTCAAACACCCTTCCCAGAGCTAGGATGACTGGACTTTTCCCAGCCTCGGTAAAGACTTCAGAGTCTAGCTTGTGACACCTTCTTCGTCATCTGCGAAGAGTGAGTAGCTCAACCAACCGTCAGGAGCCAACCTCGTCGATGCTCAGATAATGAAAATCACGTTTATGTGGTATTTACCAGGTGTTTTGTCATCCCAACTTAACAGATGAATAAACTGAGGCACAGAGAAGAAGAGTGATTTGCCCAAGGAGCCACAGCCAGGAAGGGGTAGACTCAGGCTCTCAGGGTCTGCATTTAACTGCTGCCCTGCGGCTCCTCCCAAAGGCATCCACCGTGTGCCGGGCCTGGGGCCAGGATCTCACTCTCGGCAGGGCTCACTGATCTCTCCAGACGGGGAGATGTAGCCATCGTCCCTGTTTTCAGAGAAGGCAGCCGACGCGGGGGCTGACGCAGAGGCTGAGCTTGAACTAAGGTCTCCCCTGTAAGTTTTGTCCTCGTGTCCCACACATGGGTCATAAGCAGGCCGACTAGGGCTGGAAAGCGGTTCTTTCACCCAGCTCTGTGACCCCAGGAAAGTTGCTAAACCTCTCTGAGCCCAAGTTTTCCCATCCTGGCATTTCTCTCCTGAAGCTGTGAGTAATGTTCTTTTTGCTTTGCCCCAGGAGATGTGAGAAGAAGTCCCGTGATTCTTTCTGGCGAGGCTGTCGCGCTGGGGAACTGAGGAAATACTCACATTTGCCTTCCTGTCTTCTGCTCTTTCTTTCTCCCCCTTGTCTAGCCATACTCAGAGGATCCAGCCAAGAATTCGGCGGCTGGAGGGGTGGTGGACCCACAAGACAGAAGGAGCCTCAGTGCCCGAGTCACCGTCTGGAGGACGAGTGGTCCAGGTACCCGCCTTGGGCTGTTACGCGGCCAGGGCGTGACTAGACCGCCATAACTGACGGAGGAGTTTGAAGAGAAAGCTTCTGCTGGGATCGGCAGCTCTCGGGGTTGAAAAGGACCTTGGACATCACGGAGGCAAAGGTCCCACACACTGCAGGGACCCCTTTACAACGTCTCCGCCTGCAGTTCTCCCAACCCGATTTGCACACCCAGCGTGACGGGGAGCTCACTCCCTATCTTACACATAGTTGAAGGTGGAGAGCAGGTCCTCCTGGCTGACGTCTTGCTTCTTCATCCAGGGAATGTGTGCTGAGGCCTCCAACCTTTCAGGCCGCCTCCGGGCCGGACCGTGCCAACCATCCCTCTCCTCCGGGCACAGCTTGTAGAGCCTGCCCATGTCGACGTTCCGTGTGGACACGAGAGGGCTGATCCTTTTCAGCTCCGTCCCTGGCACTGGCCTCAGTGAGAAGTCGCCACGATAACATTTCCCAAACTGCCACGCACACAAGGCTTGGCATCCTTATCTGACTTCATCTTCCCGACAACTCTACGGGCTGTGCGTCTGTTTAGCCCCATTTTGCTGTGGAGAAAACTGAGGTTCAGAGAGATGACGGCCACCTGCCCAGGGACTAGAACTAGAAAGTGGCAGCACGGGGCTCAGATCCAGGTATGTCTGATACCAGAGCCCGGGTGCCACCCCACAGGCGGTAGGGAAGGGACCCCGGCCCCCCGAGAGCCGCAGATGAAGGGCGGCCAAACTCGGGCCCTCAAACAGTAGCCTGGGCCTGCCTCCTGGTCCGCTGCCCAGGCCCACGTTCCGTCCACTTCGGTTAGGCCGGCCGTGTCCTTGGAGGCCTGTGGCTCCTCCCTGAGCACCTGGGAGGCGGGGGTCACAGAAGGAGCGGCCGGGGTCTACGCTGCAGCCGTTGCCTGTGTCCTAATCGGTTAAGAGAAGCCCGGAGTCTGGCAGGGCCAATTGCTGGGCAGACCCCTGTTGACTGGAAAGTTGCTAACATATGTCCTTAATCCGACCTGCCGGCTCTCTGCGAGGCGCCGGGATGCACGGACCGCTCGGCAGGCCCCGCTGAGAGCAGACAGCAGGCTCCAGACTTACAGGCCTGGGTGCCTACCACCTGCCAGGGCCTCCCACGCATCATTTTGTTCATCCTCACAACAGGCCGGAGAGGTAGATGACTCTATACCCACTTTGCAGGTAAGGAAACTGAGGCTCACGAAGGTGAAGCCGTGTGTGTGCACGGCTGGGGGGAGGGGAGATGAAATTTGCTTATGCACAGGCCCACCTGGGCTCACATCGTGGGTCCGTTCTGCGACACGGTTCCCCAGTGTTCTGGGTTGGGGACGTTTATGGATGGTGTCTTACCTCTCCCCTCACACCTCCTATGCCATGTGGCCCCGTGTGGATCGCGGGACCATATGGCAATGGCCCCATTGGATCACGAGGTTCACGAGGGCAAGGACTGATTCGACAAACCCGTGAGCTCCCACAGCTGCGCACAGGAGGGGCTCAAGACACGGTGGGTGGAAAGGTCTGGGGGGTTCACTGTGGGGACGCCGACTGGGAACACCGGGCGGGAGCAGCGGGAAGAGTAAAACGGCAAAAGATAAGGAGAGAAAGTCAACAAGAAGGCAAGTCTGGAGGGGAGACGGTTGCAATAGAAGCAAAAGAGAAACAAAGAGAAACGCCCTCAGCAAAGGGAAGAGCTCAGCCGGCACAAGAATAGACAGAGCTCCCCAGAAACGCAGGGAGCCATCTGGGTAGGGAGTGAGCTCACTGTCCCCGGGGGTGTGCAAGCAGGGCTGCGTGAACCTGGGACTGGGAAGTCCTAGAGAGGATTCACGCATCCAGAATGGCCGTGCGGGCGTCTCCCAGCCCCGAGAGACAGAGGCTCTGACCGTGGTGACCACCCTTCTGACACACAATCTCGTTTGCAGTGCTCGTGCAGGGAGGAGGACCAGAATGGAAAGCTCAAAGCTACCCTTCTTAGTTAATGTAAGTCCTCTGTCCTTGACCCGGAACTCTCCAAAACCCAGGTGGGAACCAGCCGTGATCGTCACGAGGGGCTGCGGGGCCCCATTAAGGAGAGGTCTAAGTTCCTCTGCTGTGTTCAGGGTTGACCGTGGTCTGGCCCCGGTCCCTCCCCAGGCTCCTGTCCCTGTGCACCCCCCGCATCCCGTCCAAGCTCCGCATAAGCCTGAGTTTGCTGCAGTCAGTCCCTCCCCTCCCTGACCCCAAATGTCAGCCTTGGATGGAGGCTGATGCTAGAAACGGATATGACCTTGAACTTCTCTATCAAGCCCAAGTCCAGGTCCTGTTTTCTTCAGCGAAGGAAGTCCCCAAAGAGGCTTGTGGCCAAGGTCTGTCTTCCAGTATGGGGAGGGGGTGGTCTGGGCAGTGCATCACGGGGTCCACCATGTTGGGTGATTTTCTAGCTTTGCAATCGCAGCCAAATTGCCTAACCTCTGAGCTTGGGTGTCCTCAGCTGCAAAATAGCACGAGCTACAGTTCTTGAAACTTTTGGTCTCAGGACCCCCCTGCTCTCTTAAAAAGCTACTGAGGACCCCCAACACCTTTTGTTTGTGTATGTTACATCTACTGACGTTTAGAAATTAAAAACTGGGAATGTTTGGGAGCAGTTATTAACTTATTAAAAATAATGACAGACCTCTCACATGTTAGTATAAATAACACGTTTGCTACTTCAAAATAATCAGCGAAAAGGGTGGCGTCGTCGTATTTCTGCCCATCTCTTCACCATCTGGTTGAATAGAGTCAATCTGTTGCGGTGGATCGCTTGCTTGAAGCACATGAAGGAAACTCGCGCCTCACAGATACGTAGCTAGAAGAGAGAGGATTTAAAAGGCTTTCCAGATCACTTCCTCGGAGTACACAAAACCCGACAAGTGGTGGTGCTTGAACCGTCTCAGTGTGGGATCTGAAAACCTGTTGATGAACTTTCTTTTTCTTGGTTGCAAAAACTCCTTTGGTCTGTCTCCCACTTTGTTCCTTCTTCTTTTTTTTCCTGAAGTACAATTAACACACACACGATGTTATGTTAGTTTCAGAGCCATCCAACCGTTCTGTGTATCACTCAGTGCTCACCGCGACGAGTGTATCCCTCCGGATGGGTCATTGACCCACGTGTGATTTTGAAACACCGTGTATCCATCATTTGTAAAGTGCTGGCTCACCGACCGAGGACAAGCTTGTAATCACACAACATTAAAACCTCACATTCGGGGCGCCTGGGTGGCTCAGTCGGTTAAGCGTCCGACTTCGGCTCAGGTCATGATCTCGCGGTCTGTGGGTTCGAGCCCCGCGTCGGGCTCTGTGCTGACAGCTCAGAGCCCGGAGCCTGTTTCAGCTGCTGTATCTCCCTCTTTCTCTGACCCTCCCCTGTTCATGCTCTCTCTCTATCTCAAAAATAAATAAATTTAAAAAAAAAAAATTTAAAAAAAAAACCCTCACATTCGTTAATCTCACCACCAGTGTCAAGTCTTTAAGTATGGGGAAACAAGCTCACAATGGCGGCTGCAAGCTTTCCAAAATTCTAAATTTCGTCAAAAGCTCCGATCTTCTTTTTTTTTTTTTTTAAATTTTTTTTTTTCAACTTTTTTAAATTTATTTTTGGGGCAGAGAGAGACAGAGCATGAACGGGGGAGGGGCAGAGAGAGAGGGAGACACAGAATCGGAAACAGGCTCCAGGCTCCGAGCCATCAGCCCAGAGCCTGACGCGGGGCTCGAACTCACGGACCGCGAGATCGTGACCTGGCTGAAGTCGGACGCTTAACCGACTGCGCCACCCAGGCGCCCCAAAAGCTCCGATCTTCTTACTGGCAGCAGGTACTACTGTGCGCTGTGGATCCTGATGTGACAGGCTCGCTTTGTCCATTTTCAGAAAATACCCCCGGTCCAAGTCTGCATAACCGTGCCTAGCCTGCCAACCACTCTTTGAACTCAAAATGGTGCTTCGTGAAGAAGGCAGTGAGCTCAGCTCACAATCAAGCAATTGTACGGTCACTTTTCCTCAAGGCAATAACCACACTTGAGTCTGCAGAGGGAGTGCCTTGGGTATACTTCCCCTTCTGTCCCACAGGCTGTTAAAAAGATGTGTACTTGAGGGTTGAGATTTAATAAGATTGATGATTTAAAAACAATTTAACGTTTATTTATTTTTGAGAGAGAAAGAGAGACAGGGCATGAGCAGGGAAGGGATAGAGAGAGAGGGAGACACAGAACCCGAAGCAGGCTCCAGGCTCTGAGCCATCAGCACAGAGCCCGATGCAGGGTTCGAACTCATGAACCGCGAGATCATGACCTGAGCCGAAACCGGTCGCTTAATCAACTGAGCCACCCAGGCGCCCCTGATTTTTTTTTTTTTTTTTTACTGTAAGTGTATAGCAGTGAACCATGCGATGACTTGTAGTACGCTTTGGGGCTAGCACTTCTGTTCCAGGTAAGGAATCAGCAGTTTTGTTCACCAATGGCTTTGTACCATCGGTGAAGTATCAACACAGTGAAACACAATTTAGTATTAGTAGTAATATTAATATTGGGATACTATGTAGTACTAGAATCACCAGGGACATAGTTTTTACCTCACAGACCTTGGGGAACCCCTAGGTCCCATGGGCCATTCTTTGAGAACCGCTGATATTTAAAAAAAAAAAAAAAAAAAGTATGGTATTTGGAATCAGATAGACCAGAGCTAGAATCCGAGATTGTCCCAGCTATGTGATAGCCAGCCACTTGCTTAACTTCTCTGATCCCCAGTTTCCTCTTCCAGAAAATGGGGATTATGTTACCTGCCTCACAGGGTTATCTTGAGACTCAAATAAAACAGTGTCTGTGAAAGTGCCTGATACAATGCTGGGCATGTAGCAGCCTCTTCACAAACGTACCTTCCCCTCTGTTATGTAATGAGCCGTGTCCCCCCAGATTCCCATCTTGAAGTCCCCACCCCAATGTTACTGTGTTTGGAGATAGGGACTTTACGGAGGTAATCAAGGTTAAATGAGGTTATAAGGTAGAACTCTCATCGAACAGCACTGGTGTCCTCACGAGAAGAGGAAGAGACACCAGAGATCTCTCTCTTTCTATCTGGCCCTCTAGGGTCTTGTGAGGACACGGTGGGAAGATGGTTGTCTATGAGCCAGGAAGGATACTCTCAAAGAAATTTGCTGGCCCTTGATCATGGACTTCTAGGCTCCAAAACTATGGGAAAATAAATGCCTATTGTCCAAGCCCCCTTGTCGGTGGTATTTTGTTGTAGCAGCCCAAGCAGACTACTGTACCCTCCCCATACCCTTTTCCCAAGGGCCTTGCACTGTTGGTTTGTATGGTTTGAGAGTCCTTTGTTAGCTGGGAAGAGCTGGGTAAGAGCAGATAATACTAATGTTAGAAACTCTGTTCCCAGATAGTCCTTGGGCTAAGCTCTGGCCTCAAGGATCATGCCTTGCAGGAGATTTCTGATGACAACATTGTAAGAAGCCCGTGGAAAATTCGGATGCTGGGTATTTGGGAACCATACTGGGAAGAGAGCAATTTTCTAGTTGATTCTCTGAGACAATATATAGTAGAAAGATCGCCGGTGTGGTGGTTTTAACTACCAAAAGCCAAAGAGAATCTGCCTAAAGTCCTAAAGCCATCTAGCAGACTCACCAAAGCAGTTTTGTCACATGGGGACATTAGCAGCCCATTTGATGGTGATGGGGGTGGTGGCAGTGGTGGTGGTGATACCAGTGATGATGGTGGTGATGCTGATGATACTGACACAGATCACGATGACAGTGACAATGTCAGTGATGGTAATGACAGTGATGGTGGTGATGGCGAAGGTGGTGACAATAAAAATGATTGTGATGAAGATGGTGATGTGAAGTGATGGTGGTGGTGGTGGTGATGATGGTGATGGTGGTGAACATGGTGATGGTGATGACGATGATGATGGTGATGGTGATGATGGTGATGGTGGTGATGATGATGGTGATGGTGATGATGATGGTGATGGTGATGATGATGATGGTGATGGTGATGGTGATGACGATGATGATGGTGGTGATGGTGATGATGGTGATGATGGTGATGATGATGGTGGTGGTGACGATGGTGATGATATGGTGATGGTGATGACGATGGTGATGGTGATGATGCTGGGATGGTGATGGTGGTGAAGATGGTGATGGTAGTGATGACGATGGTGATGATGACGATGGTGATGGTGATGATGATGATGATGGTGATGGTGATGATGATGGTGATGGTAATGATGGTGATGGTGATGACGATGATGATGATGATGATGATGGTGATGATGGTGATGATGGCGATGGTGATGATGATGATGGTGATGACGATGATGATGATGGTGATGGTGATGACGATGATGATGATGGTGATGACGATGATGGTGATGATGATGGCGGTGGTGACGATAGTGATGATATGGTGATGGTGATGACGATGGTGATGGTGATGATGCTGGTGATGGTGATGGTGGTGAAGATGGTGATGGTAGTGATGACAATGGTGATGATGACGATGGTGATGGTGATGACGGTGATAATGATGATGATGATGATGCTGGCGATGGTGATGATGACAATGAAACAATTACAGTATTACCTTTTTGAACATCAACCATATGGAAGGAAGTATGCCAAGTCCTTTACCTGAGGCAGCTCATTCCACAAGAGGTAATATCTGACAGGCATATTATACCTATTTTACAGGTAAGGAAACTGAGTCTGTAGAGGCTGAGTAACTTGCCCAAGGGCACATGGCTGGTAAGTGGCGGAGCTCTATTCTTTTCATCTGTCCCCAAAGTAATTTCTTTTCTCTCCTCTTCTCTTCCTTTCCTTAGTTTGTTATTACGATTCTATCCAGGGTAGCGGTAGACTGAAATCCCTGTGTGGGGTTGTAGGGAGAAGAAGCTAAGTCACACTGCTTCCTCTGTGGTGGAAGACGTCAGAGTCTCCTGGACAGTAGGTTCTGCAGATGAGGAAGAGAGGAAGCCGCTACCCCCACACCTCATGCAGGTAGGTGGCGGGCAGGGAACCGACATGTTACATGTCCCAGGCCTTGACCCAGGCTCCTGGCTCCTCCCCACCACCTCTGGGGACAGGGCAGAGGGGCATTACTAGGCCTTTGTGACCACTGGAAATGTGATGCTCAGAGAGGTTAAGTGACTGGGATGAGGCCTCACAGCCGCCGTGTGGCCGTGCTGGGGGTGCTAGGACCTGAGGCGACCCTTCCTTGTTATAACAACAACCGCAGCACCTACGGTCCATCTGGCCTCTTCCCCCAGGGTCTGGGCCCCTTCTTTTTACTCACCCAGCCCTCTGCCTTCTTCGATCAGTCCTACAGCCCCTTTTAGGTCATGCCGGACCTGTATTTTTACTCCCTGGGCACAACTCCATTTCACAATGGGGATACTGAGGCACAGAAATGTTACGCAAAGGCCACCTGGCTGGTGAGAAGCTGGGATTTGAACCCAGGCCATCCAGCTCTGAGCCCACATCCCTAACCACCAGGCCCCACTGCCTCCCGTGACTTCCTGGGACGGTTGGACCGGAGTGGCTTCCCAGGCCCTCGCATGTTGACCCTGGCCACCTCTGCGGCCTTGATCTCTACCACGCTCCCCTTGCTCTTTGCAAGCCACGCGAGCTTTCTCCTGTCTCAGGGCCTTTGCACTTGCTGCACTCTCTGCCTGGAACGTGCTTCCTCTGGCCCTTCTCCCAGGGTCTCTGGCCTCAGCTCGTGTCACCTCCTCACACGGGCTTTCTCTGATCATGAGCTCCTCCAAGAGGTCCCTCCCTCCCTGCCGTAAGACCCTGCTTGTATCCTTACTGCCTGAAGACACCTTGTCTCAACTCACTTAAGGGCCGTCTGTGTTTACCTCTCACTGGGGCAGGTCTGTCTTGTCCGTGAGTCCCCACAGTTCCAGTGCTATGCCTGGCACAGAGCAGGGGCTCAATTAACACTTGTCAGGTGAATACCGGATTTGGAGGATGCTATGGTGTAAATGTTTGTGTTCTCCCCAAAGTTCACAGATGAAATCCTCACCCCTAAGGCACTAGTATTAGGGGGTGGGGACTTGGGGTGGAGCTCTCATGAATGGGATTAGTGCCCTTACAAAAGAGACCCCAAGAAGCTCCCTCACCGCTTCTCTCCTGCGAGGTCACAGTGAGGAGATGGCCGTCAATGAGGAAGCAAGCCCTCACTGCACACCGAATCTGTTGTGGCCATGATTGTGGACGTCCACAAGGAGACAATGCCTCCAAACGCATGCATTTGATGAAAATGTACATCCCCTTTCCCGCAGAAAAGGAAAGTCTAGCCCCTTCTCCAGTTTGGAAAAGTGTTCTTCAGTGTCATTTTCTGACATGGAATTTGCCTGGAAGAGGCCTCAGAAGAGACACCTGGCTTCCGGGCGCCCTCTTACTGATTGCAAGGTGGCCTTGTCCCAGGAGACAGAAACCTGTGACCATGGGACCCTCCTCTTTGGGGGGCATCCCTGGGGGGGCTCACACTAGGAAGAGCTGTGGGTGGGGCTGGCTTGCTGGAGTTTAAACCCCTGAAGAACTTGGATCATTACCCCCTGGGCGAGAGCCCTGTAGCCCTCCTGTGATCCGACCACAATGTAAAGGGGCTCAGACTAGCCTCCTGGATGGGGTGCGGCCACATGGCCAGGATGGAGCCCAGGCAGCCTCCAGCTGGCCCAGGCCCCCAGGACGAGAGGGAAGCCAGCCCAGCTCCCAGCTGAGCAACCCCAGCCAACAATTCGGGGGCAGAAGAGCCACCCAGCTTGGCCCAGCCAACCCATGGGATCGTGAGATATAACCAGTCGCTGCTGTCACAAGCCTCTGTGTTACGGAAGCGTGACGGATGACGGAAACAACCCCTGAGTACTTCTGCGTGTACTTCCTAAAACTAAGGACTTTCTTTCACAGAACCCCCTGCAGTTATTAAAATCAGGAGATTTAGGGCCGCCTCGGTGGCTGAGTCAGTTAAGTGTCCAACTCTTGATTTTGGCTCAGGTCATGATCTCACGATTCATGGGATCGAGACCCGCCTCGGGCTCTGTGCTGACAGTGTGGAGCCTGCTTGGGATTCTCTCTCTCCCTCTCTCTGGCCCTCCCCTGAGCGCACACACTCTCTATCTCTCTAAATAAATGAATAAGTAAATAAATAAATAAATATTTTTGAATAAACATTTTAAAAACTACATTAAGGGGGCACCTGGGTGGCTCAGTCGGTTGAGCATTCGACTTTTGCTCAGATCATGATCTCACGGTTTGTGGGTTCGAGCCCCACGTCGGGTTCTGTGCTGACAGCTCGGAGCCTGGAGCCTCCTTCGGATTCTGTGTCTCCCTCTCTCTGCCCTGCCCCTGCCTGCTCTCTGTCTCTGTCTCTCTCAAAAACAAATAAACATTAAAGAAATCTGTTAAAAATGCATTAAAGTCAAGAAACGTAACATTCGCACAATGTTATTATCTAATCCATAGTCCTTATTCAGATTTCACCTGTTGTCCCAATAATGCCCCTTAACATTTTGTCCTCCAGCCCGGGATCTTTTAAACAGATTTGCTTCTGTAGGCGGGGCGTGTCCACATACAGCTGACGAACAGGAGGGCTGGCTGCCAGAGATGAAATACATCACTTCTCCAAGCAGCTCAAAAGACACAGGGATTGTCCATCCCCCAGGCCCTGGGCCCTAGAGCTCCCCACGGGTGCGCAGCCCTTGGCGGGGAAGCCCTGCTCACGTGGAGAAAACCCACTTTTCAGACTCACAGAACTGGGTCGGTCTCCCTGACTTCGCCCCAACTAGCCCTGTGACCCCTACCTGTGGGGCCTACCCCCGGAGCCTCAGTTTCCCACTTGCTAAAGTCACCACTTCCCAGATGCCCCGGGCAGAGCGGGGTAGGAGGCCGATGTTCAATCAGTGACGGTCTTCATCCTTCCTCTCGGACGCAATGGGAGTCTTAGGGGTGAGCTACATACATTTTGGCTCAGGAAAGGCTCAGTACCCACAGATGGAAAAACAAACGTTCGGTTCTAAAGAAAACTGCACGTTCCAGGGACCACATTGGCTTCCCGGTCTAAACGCGGTACGCTAGGCCCCAGCGATCACCTCCCCGCCGTGCCCAGAAACGTTTATTGACCAAACTGCGATTTCATTAGCGGTTTCAGGGAGACACGGAGGCCACAGTGGCTAATGTAAACCCTTCCAGCCTTACAAATCACGCCCCTCTTGGAATCTGATTCAGTGGTGGATGTGGTCCGCTCCCCCCGCCCCCACACCCAACCTTTTCATCCCCAGATTTCCGCTTCGAAGTGCGCTTTGGGATTTGGCCTCGCTATCTGTCCACCTCCTGCACGGCCCCCTGCAGAATTCATAAAGGAACCCAGAGGCCACCCACCACACAGCAGGGGCACGGGGGTAATGACAGGGCCCGCCACCGCGAGCAGGGCCCTTGGCAAAAGATGAAAGGCCCCGTCCTTTCATTAATGGTGACTGCCTAGAGAACCCCCGGCGGGGTGGGACGGGAGGCTCCTAGAATGCTCTCTCAACGCCCACTGAGCCCAAGAAAGGCACCTGTGGGGAAGGGAGGGGTGGTGGCCGTGGTCCGGGTGTTCCTCCTACAGGAGCTCCCCCCTGCCACCTGTAGCATCAGGCACAGTTAGCCCCCTTCAGCCGGTGACATCAGGCTCAGAGAGCTGTGCACGCCTAGGTCTGCCCGGTATGGAGGCTCCTCTCTTGTGCTTCAACGCCTGCTCTCTGGAACTAGACTGCCTGGTTCAAACCCCAGCTGCGCCCCTCCGGTAGGACTTCGGACTATGGGATCTAACACCTGGAACCTCAGTTTCCCCGCCTGTGAAGTGGCCACAGGAGGATAGCTTTGTGCAAGGGTTGCCAGACCAGGGCTTCTACCCCAGAGCCTGCCCTGCAGGAAGTGCGGTGAGCCACCGCGTCCTTCACCCATGCAAGTGTCCAAACACCGTTAGACATAAACAATGTGTTTTTATTTCTACTGAGGTAAGATTCCCACAGCGTAAAGTTAACCGTTTCCAAGTGCGCAATTCGGCGGCGTCGAATGCGTTCACCGCGCGGTGCAACCGTAACCAAGATCTAGCTCCAAAACGCTCCCAGCACCCCAAAGGGAAAGCCCGTCCCTCCCCGCTGTCCCCTCCCCCAGCCCCTGACAGCCGCCGCCGAGGTGCCTTCTGTTCCCGCGGGTCTGTCAGTCTACGCATTTCTTGTGAACGGAGCTGAGCAGTAAGTCTTGCTTTCGTGTCTGGCTTCCGGCACTTGGCATCACGGCTCACAGGGTGCCCACCCGTAGCCTGTATCAATGCTTGACTCCCCTTTTCCCTGGATCGATAACTACTCCACTGCATGAATACGCCGTACTTGGGGAATCCGTTCGTTCACCAGCTGATGGACATTTGGGCTGTGTCTCCCTCTTGGATATTTTGAACAACGCTGCTGCGAACATTCACGTACACGTCTTTCTGTAGACATCGGTTTTCCTTTCTCTCGCGTATATACCTTAGCAGTGAAGTTGCCGGGGCATGTGATCATTTTTTTTTTTAACGTTTATTTATTTTTGAGACAGAGAGAGACAGAGCATGAACAGGGGAGGGGCAGAGAGAGAGGGAGACACAGAATCTGAAACAGGCTCCAGGCTCTGAGCCATCAGCACAGAGCCCAATGCAGGGCTCGAACTCACGGACCGCGAGATCGTGACCTGAGCCGAAGTCAGACGCTCAACCGACTGAGCCACCCAGGCGCCCCTCATTTTACATTTAGCTTTTTGAGACGTCACCAAATGATTTTCCACAGTGGCTTTACCACCTTACATCTCCACCAACCCGATGTCTCCGCACCCTCGCCAACACTTGCAATCTTCCATGTGGTGATCACAGCCAGCCTCGTGGGGGTGACAGGGTAACCCCGTGGTTTTTAAGTGATGCACAGGCGTGACCTTTGGTTTTTCCCATGAGCGTTGACTGCTCTGTGTTGACTGACCTCTGTGAGCTCCGGAGACTCGGGGTCTAGACGAGGGCTGAGCCTCTCCGCGCCTCAGTTTCCATCTCTGTCACAGGACCTGGTTGGTCTGGATCCGTGTTTCTCAAGTGACCTCCGTGGGGACAGCAGACAGAACAGGACTCAGAACCTCTGCCACCAAGACGGAATTGTGCAGACCCCGGCTTGAGTCTCGGAGGAAGAAAAGATGAGTCATTCGCGTGAACTTGGCTCCATCTGGAGTTTGTCTTCTTCTACGTGAAGTCCTGAACACAGTTGGAAGGGATCTGGCCCTGGCTATCTGGGGCTGTCATGTTAACGTCTTCAGGCAGAGCCCCCTGCCTTCCTGGCAAGCAGAAAGCTCTTGAGCCAGATCAGAGACACGGGAAGTCCCTTCCTGCTTGTCAGTCCAGGCCTCTCCAGCCACCATCCCTGGCCCGAGTGGGCCCCAGAAACCCCTGTGGCCATGCGGAATATTCTAGGCCCTTCCGTTCCTCAGGAGGAAACATGTTTTCGTCTCAGCCATGTGTCTACTGCTCCTTGCCATGCTTTTGTTCATGCTGCCCAGAACACCATTCCCCACCTTCTTCACCCAGCCTGTTTCTACAGATCCCTGAAGATAGTTCATCACGTCTTCCTCCAGGAAGCCTTCTTGGATGCCCCACCTGGATCATGGGTCCCTCCCCTGTGTGCCCGGGGCCTCCTGTGTCATGACACTCTTGACCCTGTTTCAAGCACTTTCTGTTTCACCAGATTCCTCCACTGGGCTGTGAGTTCTTTGACTTAGGAACTGTGGGGTTCATGTCAAGGTCCCTCGTACCCAGGGAGGCCGCGTCTGGGATAAAGTGCCCATGGGACATGGTGATGTCTTGCCCTCAAGTGTCCTCTGGGACCCAGGCCTTCCCCATTGTATGCAGTCCTGGTGTTCAGGCAATCATGGTGCCTCATCTGATTGGGCCTTGAACCAGGCACGTGACCCAGGCTGGGCTGATCAGACACTCTCTCCCGGGAATTTCAAGCACAGTAGAGTAACACCGGGTGGAATTAGGGCAGACACAGAGTTGACCTCTCCTTACGCCTGCGACCCAGAAGCCCAGACTACCCCAGTTCCTGTCTTTCTCAAGCCTCGCGGTCCAGCGTGTCTCCACTTCTGTGAGCCGCCCTAAATCTTGGAAGTGAACGTCTTCGGTTTCGTCAGGCCTCTACCACCGCCTGTCTCTGTTGCTTGCCTCCAGAGAACCCTGGCGGACTCGACACGCCCGTATCTGTTCCATAGATGCCTGGACGGGTGAAAGAGGGAGTGCAGTCTGGAGGGCAGAGCGAGCCGATCAGATGGGACGGGCGGAAGGAAGAGAAGGCACTTCCGGCAGAGCGAGATGCAGGCAAGGACGCCCCAGGCATCCGCACGCTGCCCGGAACGCTGGAGCAAAGGGGGATGCGAGGGTTCCTGCCTGCAACATCCAGCCCGAGACTCACCGTCGGGCAGACCGCCCTGGCTCCCGCCTGCATGTGGGAAGCAGGCTCCAGCGGTCCTCCCTGGAGCACGGCCCTCACGGGGCTGCTGGAGGATGGAAGGCCACCCCTGTGGCAAATGTACGTCCCAGGGACCCTCTTCCACCATCTTGGCCCCCTTTCCTTTGTGTTCTTTGCGGTTTCCTACAAAACAGAGAGATGCCCAAGAGGACACAGTAGCTTCAGGCAGTGGGAGCGGGGAGAGGAGGGAGCTGGGAATGAGGCTTTGGACAATGCCCCTCTTCCCAAGCTTTCGGCGGAGAACTTGGGGCTCAGGAGGGGGCCCCACGGCCAGTTGAGGTCCCTGCTGGGAAACCAAAGGTCCCACGCGGCCAATAACTTGCTGAGGCAGAACTGTCTTACTTCAATAAAAACTGACAGTCTCTCCCTGAAGCCTTTCAAAAGGTGGGCTCCAGATGGATTGAAGCCTCAGATGTGAATGTTACAACAAAAAGCCAATCAAAGAAAGCCCAGGAAGATACCTTTGCACCGAAGAACAGAATGATTCTACTCCAAAAGACACTAAAAGCACAAGACAGAAGGGAGAGAAAACAGTGACGGATTCGCTGCACGAAAAAGAAGGTCCCTGTTCGTGAAAGGCAGCGACCACGGGCAAAGGCAGCACACACAGCACCCGGGCAACAGGTAAGACAGACGAGTGCTTACTGGGCCGAGCAGACCGGGGACTGTCACGGCACAGTAAGAAGAAAAAGACAGAAGAGCTGAGAGAAAGCTAGACAAGAGGGCAGCAGAAGAGAGGTCTACGTGGCTGACAAGAATGACAAGAGATGTTCACGTGGCGACTTTCAAAGCGAGACTGCAGACTCACGAGAAAGGCCACAGGTCCCCAAGCGGACACTCTGATGTTGGCCGGAGTGTCTTGGAGAGGCGGGCGCTCTCGGGCACTGCCAATGAGCCGCTCTGGCGACACCCCGGGTCCCTGAGACCCACTCCGGGGTCCAGAATCATGGATGCTGAGAGCACTTGTCACATGGGTCCCTGGCGGGGGGGTGGGGGCAGGACACCGATGTCCCCAGTGGCACTGGTCATGGACACCGGGGATGGGGACAGCCTGGTGCCTCCGCCTCACTGGGGACGTGTGGTTGGTCAGGATAGGGACTCCAGGTGGACTGCACCTGAGGGCGGGGCAGGAAGTGAGGGAACCAAGGTGACATCTGAGGTCCCAGAGTAGGGCTTGCGTTTCCCGTTTTAACCCCCGTTTTTGCCACTTTCTGGCCTGCTGAACTGGGGCAAGTGAACCCCCCGAGCCTCCGCCTTTTCATCCGCGCTAAGGAGCAAGGAACGACGACACGGCGTCTGGCATCCTGGGGGATCAGGTGAGTCCCGGGGCAGCAAGATCCCCGCGTCCAGCCCGTAGTAGGTGCTCAGCAAACAGTAGTCCCCGGTGCTTGCACACATGCGATCTGCTGCCAGCCAGGCAAGGCTCGTGGAGAGGAGGCCACCAGCCCTCACTCCTCTGAGATCGCCCGCCACCCCCCAGTGTCCCCGGAACCTTGTGGGCACCGAGTTCTTCATTTGTTTTATGATCTTGCGGTCGCCTCCCTGCACCCCCGGGCCCTGTCCTGCCACAGGAAATTCAGCAGGGCTGATCCGGAGGTCAGAGTGGCCCTCTGCAGCGTCTGTTCCTTCCTGCCCACCCCCCACCCCGCTGTTGGGGGCCCTGATTAGCCCGGGTATTGGATGACCCCTGCTTTTCTTCCCCTACCCCGCAAGGGTTAATCAGCCTTCCTGCTGGGCGGCTGGGCGGCTCGGAAGGAGGCAGCAGGGCGGCCTGGTGGCAGGAGGCTTTCATTACTTTGATGGGATACATGTGCTCGGCTTTATCTCCGGCCCTTTCTCCGTAATTCAGCGCTTGAACGTCTCAGCTGTCGGCCAGGTCTGCAGACAATTGCTCGGGGTAATACTATCCGGAAAAAGCTGATAAAACGCAGATGTGGCAAGGCCTCTGAAATTTGCGGTTTGCTAAGTAGTTTGCTGCCATGCTTGCCCGTGGCCAGGGCGGCTTCCCCGCGAGGCTGGGAACCGAGGGGGTGGGAGTTGCATTTTTGGTAAGTGAAAGGTTGAATAGAGGAAGTGACTGCAGAATTTTTTTTTTTTCTTTTTGCTAGAATTAGGAAGATTGGCAAACAGAAAGTAGAGGGGAATGTGACCGTACCATGGGATTTGCGAGTTCACTGGCCCCTATGCTCCCTCCCTACCTGGCTCTGCAGGGGCGGCTCCAGGACTGGGGGGGGGGGCGCAGGGGGGGGGGACGGGCACCCAGGGCTTCCTGTGTGGGCGTGGTGCTGCTGGGTTTCCTGGGAGGAAGCCGGTGTGACCTTGGACAAGTCACCCCACCTCCCTTCTTGCTCAGCCGACTCAACAGAAAAACCACACCGCCACCAATAACTTCAGTCCGTCCCCGTGTGTGACGTCCCTGCACGATGTCAGGCACACAGTAGGTGCTCAATGAATGTTGGGGAAGTTCCTTGCCGTGCCTTCCACTCACCTAGCTTCCCAGGCAACCCTGAAGAGTAAGAGAACAGGATACCGACAGGAAGGTGCTGGGTCCCGTTTGAGGGGTGGGCGAGGAGGGGCCGGGCTGTTGGCCCCCAAAACCATGACTTCCCAGGCCAAAGCCGCTATGCTGGACCCCTTGGGTAAAACAACGATCACTGGGGTCTTCCTGGCCCCAAGGAGGGTTAGAACAGTGCCCCGTCCACCCAAACCGTGTGCCCAAATCTCTAGGGCTCAGGCTAACGTGCAGATTCGCATTCGGGAGGCGGCCTGCAGTTCTCACGAAGTCCCAGCAACGTGGTACCACGGCCCCAGGACCACACTGCGCATGGCCAAGAGGTGGGAGGACCTCAAGGCATCAGGCTGGAGACTGGCTTTGGGCACTTCCAGTCCTTCCTTTCTCAGCCCCAGGAAGTCTCTGCTGACCAGAGAGGGCAGGCAGTATGGCCGATGTTGCCCAGCATGCCAGAGGCAGAGGCAGGCTGGCGGGGGGGGGGGGGGGGGGAGGGGGGCATGGGGACGACCTTCACACCTGGCTCAGGGTTTTCCTTGTGATGCTTCTGGTGACCCCCCCCCCCCCACAAACACACACACACTTCCTTGACTGGCCGAGAGCTATTTTCAGACGGTGAGGGTATCCACTCAAAACTGTTCCAGAGAGAGCACCCTTCAAAGTGCCCTTCCCGAATTGCCCTTATGACCAAGGAAAAAGCACACAGGTTGATATCACGAGGTACCGCCCTAGAGCAGACAGGCCTGCTCATAGCAGCAGCTGCCACCGTCCGTTCGTGGACCTCAGGCCCCCACCCGCGTGCAGACATCTTCAAGTAGAGGGACAATCGCACAGGAATGGAAAGGCGGCCGCTGTCGCAGGGGTGATTGATCTTAAGCTCTCTTCTGTCCTGATGCTTAAGGTAAGAATAGTCAGCACACATCAGGTGCCTCGCTGGATCTTTACCTCTGGTCCCTGAAGTCAGTTGGCCACACCCATCTCCAGAGGAGAGAAACGGAGTCCCCGAAACGTGAAGTCATTTCTTTCTGAGTCAGCCGGCTGGCCGGGGCAGAGCCGGGACCCAAACCCAAGCTGGTTCAGGAATGCCGGCCCTCCCAAGTCCGCACGGTCGCCTCTGATCTGGGCCACGCCGCCTGGGACAGACAAACGCGACCCTGGGGTCAGCAGGCAGGCACTCCAGGGCACTCCAAAATTTAGGGCCCAACTGTTCCTCCCTGGAGGCGGGCAGCCCGCAATTAGAGGGTCCGTTTGCAGTTCCCGCCTTCCAGAGAAAGAGGGCGTCTCTCCCCCTGCGGGGTGTGGGCAGGGCTGGTAGCAATTTTCCCACAATGTGTAAATTAGTCAATCTCCGAGTCTGTAAACGGGGGCCTTTGAAGGGTCCTTAATGAAGCAACTCCATTAGGGCTTAATGACGGCTGCCTCGGGCCTTACTGGACCCAGTGCCTTTTGATGTCTCGGGGCCACGGGTTGGAGGCACGACTTATCTCGGTGCCCCGGCAGGCTTAAAAAAAAAAAAAAAAAAAAAGGCAAAAGCCCCCTTAGAGAAGTTGAAAAATTTTTAATGAAAAAAGTTAGTCCCTGGCCTGACTGATGTTGGCACTTCAAAGCCACTGCGCACTAAATTGTTGTAGACTGCTTAATTCAAAAGTGCTCCTTTGCCCGTGACAGCCCAATGGTGACAAAATACAATTGGCAACAGGAGCTGGGCAAGATCAAAGGCTGGCTATTGTAATAGTTTTGTTCCATGAAGAATTGCTTATTGTCAGGAGTTTTTAAGCCTTTTTTTCTCTTCTTTTCTTTCTTTCTTTTTTTCTTTCCTTTCTTCTTTCTTCCTTTTCTCTTTCTTTCTTTCTCTTTCTCTTTCTTTTCTTTTCTTCTTTCTTTCTTTTCTCTTTCTTTTTCTCTTTCTTTTTCTTTCTTTTCTTTCTTCTTTCTTTCTTTTTTTCTTTCTTTCTTTCTTTCTCCCTTCTTTTTTCTTTCCTTACCCCCTCCCCGCCGCCGCCCCAGCCTCCAGCATCATCTCAGGACCCTCTGGTTCAGAATCAGTGCACACAAATACGTGTAATTACAGCCCCGGATAATCCATTTCAGCTCACAAAGGCTGTGGCTGCCTGTCAGCCCCTCTCAAGGTTCGCGGGTCCGTGTGGCCGGTTGGGGGTGAAAACTGGTTCTGTGTTTTTATTAGAAAAGGTGCTGCGAGGCACCGGGGGTCAAAGCAGAGCTGGGACCTGTTCCTTGTCCTGGGAGCTACTTTAGGATTTATTTTAGATGAAACTGCTGCCTGCCTGAGCCCGGCGGGGTGCAGGGGTGATGAGGGCATCGCGGACTCGGCCGTGAGGTCCCTCTTGCCTATACCTAGCTTTTCCTAGCCTCGGTTTCCCCAGCTGAGTAACCCAGGGTCTCATTTACTCACACAAATATTTACTGGGCTCTGACTCATGAAAACGCTGCCTCGTAGGGCTGTTTCAAGTGACCAGACACAGTGAGTGTCACAGTACTTTGTACCTAGACGTGCCCCCCGCCACTCTCCTCCCATGCTTTGGGGGATCTGTTCTCAGTCTCCGGGCTGCACCTGGCTTCATAGGTCACGGTCATTCTCCAGGAACCCGGAACCCAGGATGAGATAGTCTGGTGAGTTATTTTCCAACTTCTACTTGGAGGCAGTGACAGGCAGAGGGACACCGTCTCTAGGCCTGCGTGTGGGTCCCCCCTCCCTTCCCAGCGGTATGACCCAACCCGATCACTTTACCACCCCCACCCCCAGACCCTTACTTTCTTTCCCTGTACAACGGGGATAATCCTCCCTGCCCTGCCAAATCTCACGGCTTTTTTCTGACCCGACCCAAGCCTCAGATAAGGAAAAGGATGGAAAAAGCCCTTCCTAAACGGCCAGAAGGCCACAAACATCCCCAAGCCAGTGCGTGCTATTTTCCAAAATAAACCGGAGGAGGCTACGGCTCTTTTGAGTTGGGTCAAGGCTGGGGATGACTGGGGACCATCAGGAAGCAAGAATGTTCCGGTTCCTTTTATTGCTTCAAATCTTAGTCACCAGGAAGCCGCCCCATGAAACGTACAAGCCTCGTATCATTTACTCATCTTGAATTAATTAAGAAGACTGCTATGGGGACAATTAGAGAAACCCTAGGCTGATGACATCGCCTCGTGATGGAATTTGTTCCTGCGTCCACTTTGCCTCTTCGCATTCCTGCAGATACCGGCAGGTTTATTTTCCTCAAGACCAAGCATCTCGGACGTGGCGCGGGGCCTCACCGGCGACTCTGCACACATCTGGGGACACGCACGGCCCGGGAGGGCCGGGTTGAGGGTCACGCCGATATGCATCTGTTTCCTCGGACGGTGTGTCTTACTTTTCTGTTTTAATTTCCTTTTCGCCCAACCTCTCCTGCCCTTCCCCACCCTGGCCGACGTCCCTGTCTTTTGTTTGGAAATTCCACTGGGACCAAGCATTCTAAATCCCCAAACATTTAAAGCAAACATTCTAGGGTGGCATCGCTCTAAGGCCGACATGCGAAGGGCGCCGCCCAAAGGTCCGCAAGCCGTGCAAGGCCCACAGTTGACTCCGAGACCCGCCTGTGGATCGGGAAGGGACACACGGCTAGCCACAGACCGGCCTGCTCACCATAATCACGCCGAAGTATGCACGAACCCAGCTGAGCAATTATGAATAATTAAATCAATTAGAGACAGTCTAGCACCAGGGATTACGGCCGCTCGGGTGTGGGCCTCCGTAATATTTTAACAGTAAATGCAAGAGCCCCAGAGAGGTCTGGCAGAAAAAGGGGAACAAAAGCGTGTCCACATGCCAAGCCATGTTGCTTGGTGACCCTTCTCCACAGCATCGGCGGCCTTCCCAAGGAAAACAATGGTAATGAAATGCCAATAAAATATTTTGGGGGCAAGTATGAAAGCTTCAAAATGAGTTAATTAAAAACGGATAAAACATGAGTCTCTGCAAGTATGTTGACTAAATTTAGTGCTTGGAATTTGACGGAAGGAAAAGGTTTTCCAGCATGAAGCAGAACTCTTTTAAAGGGGCAGGGCCAGGCCGGTGGGTCGTTTTCTTCTAAACCCAACCTCTGGCTGCTCGCGCCACGGAAGGAAGCTCAGAGGGGGTAGAGTAAGGCAGGAACGGCCGGCTGTCCGTGCTGCCACAGACCGGCCAGTGCACCTCTCTTAAGGTTGTCTGGGGAGCGGGTGACTTAGAAGCCCGTTTTGGGCCTGCGCAGGGAACAAGGTAGTCGGGTTCCGAAAAGAACGCGTGCACCTGTGAGGCACTGGCCGAGCAAAACCTTGACCCCCGTTTACTCCTGCTCGGCACAGAGTAAGCACCCATAAAAACCCAACAAGGGGCGGGGGGACTGAGAGAATGAGGCGCTATTGTGAGTCAGGTCTCTCGAAGGGGACCAACCGGTCCAGATGGAGGAAGTGAGCCCCAAACCGAGGGCGGCTTTCTTGCACTTTCTTCTGGTGGAGGGGGGCTCCCTCTCTGCCGCTCGGTTGGCTTGAGTGCTGCTCCCAGAGGTATCGCCTCCCCAGTCCCACTGTCCCAGTAGCCTGCACACGGCGGGGATCTCACTGGTTAACTGCGGACAGCTAGGGGATAATTGGGGGTATGACGGATCTAATGAAACCCACAGGAACATAATCTCTTTTCTGTTTTCTCAGTGTCTTGAGCCAAAGGCGTAAACACAGCCAACTTTGGCCCAGCAGAGAGATTTGAACGGAGCCCTCCCAGCGGCACAGGACAAATACGTCTTCTGAGGGACGACGCGCCCAGATTTGCTGACCAGAGCATCAGTGTTATTGGAGGAAAGCCCGGGAGAGCCAAGTGTCATCTCGAACGTGCTGAATCTAGCTCCGCGCTTACGAGGGTGAGAAGCAGCCGTGCCCTCCACCCTCTGGTCTTCCGAGGTACCAGTTAACACACAGCATTCGCTCCTCTCTGGGCCAACTTGGATGTGAGCACCCTCGTGTTGTAGATGAGGCCGCTGACCCTCGGAGAGGTCAAGGTCCCCGTAAAAGGGCAGGCCGAGGTGCCATCCCCTGTCTTTGTGGCTCCAAAGCCCACGCACGTAGCTCCTGCCTGAGGCCGCTTCTCGGCACAGGTGGGGAGAATATTGCGCTAATATCCCGGAGGATAAACGTACCCCCCAGTGACATGCTCCCCCAATTGAATGAGTTCAGGGTCCTCGTCTGGAATCCTAGAGGGTCGCCCCTCCCCCACGCACACCTGATTTTTCCCAAATCCCAGTGATCTGGACATGGGATTTCCCAAGCCTTAATACTCTGAAGGGCAGGGGACTGTCATCGTCATTAGCCCTCTCGTGGCACCAGCTCCCTACCCCCATCATCAGCTCCACTGGCGCACTGAGATTCCGGCCCCAAGGGGCCTTGAAAGGGCCCCCCAGCGCTTGTGAGAGTCTCGAGGGGACGTCTCGGGGTCAAGTGCTCTGTCTGCAGGCTGTGCTAAAGCTCACCTCACCCACGTCTGCGTCTCTGTGTCCATTAGCGGTTCTGGCCCATCCTCTCAATGTCACCACTGAAGCCGTCGGTTCCCAAGGTCCCCACACAGAGGGTGCTCCGCGGTGAGATCCGGAGCAGGGGGGTGACAGCCTCCCTCCCACTGTGGGGCCACACTGCAGCGCTGCCCCGACCCTCCTGGAAAGGCCGTCCTCTCTCGGAACCTGCACGTGGGTCTGTCGAGGGGGTGGATTTGAGCGAAGCTGCAACGTCCTGGTCACTCTCTTCTAGGGACCTGGGCTTTGTCACTGGATAGTTTTCTGCCGGCTGCCACCCACGAATAAGCAAATAATGGCTCCTCGAGCGCATTCTCCCACGGCAGGCTCCTCAGCCGGCCAGCCTCAGCGTGTTCCTCAACCATGTGCCAGACGTGCCCAGAGAGGTTTGCCCACCACCGGTGGACACCCTGCGGGCCCGTGCTGAGATCCTTCCTGCTCACGCGTGACACTTGGCAGAATGTCCTTGGTTCATATTAAGCATGGTATTAAAACATCCTTTTTAAAAAAAAGTTTATTTATTCATCAAGAGAGAGGGAGCTCAAGCGTGAGCAAGGGAGGAACGGGGGCGGGGGGGCCGGGAATCCCAAACAGGCTCCAAGCTGTCAGCACAGAGCCCGACGCGGGGCTCGATCCCATGAACCGTGAGATCATGACCTGAGCAGAAACCAAGAGTCGGACGCCCAACCGATTGAGACACCCAGGTGCCCCCAAAGACACCCTTATTTTTTTTTTTTTTTAAGGTTTATTCATATTTCAGAGACAGACAAAGCATGAGAGGCAGAGGGGCAGAGAGAGAGGGCGACACAGAACCCGAAGCAGGCTCCAGGCTCCGAGCTGTCAGCACGGAGCCCGACTCGGGGCTCGAACCCACAAATCGTGAGATCATGACCAGAGCTGAAGTCGGACGCTTAACCGACTGAGCCACCCGGGCGCCCCCGGACACCCTCATGGCTGTAAAGAAGAACAGAGGCTTCTTGGCTGTGAGTTTGAAATCTGGCGTATGACGAGCTGCCCTGCCCTCCTCCAGCTGAGCCGCTGCTGACAGTCAGGCAGATCAAAGCTCCCTTTGGGGTCTGGGGTTGGAAGCGAGTGCACTGTACCCGTTTAATTTGGTGGGTCCGAGGCTCCGAGTGGCTCTCCTGCGGCACAGCAGAGGGAGGACTCTCTTCCCCATTCTCATGGCAAATGGGAATGAAAGGGCGGAAAGGAGACCCCAGGCTGGCAAGCTTCCCCAAGGGCACCGTGCCCCTGCTGCCCGAGGGAGCGGGCGATCCGCCATCACGGCAGTGCGATCCCACTGAAGCCTTGCTAAGCCCCGTGAGTCATGAAAGGCATCACTATTTTATCAGGAACACCGTGGAATCAGGGAATTGAAGGTGCCGTGTCTTTATTTGGTTTGCCCCCACGTGACAGCAGGGAGCGGGCAAATCCCAAGTCCACATTCTTGCAAATGCGGTCAGTTCCCTGCTGTGCTTTGCAGAGCTCCGGGGAGGGGCCCTGGGAGGGGGAGGCCCGAGAGGACAGAGCTTGGGGTCCACCAGCTCAGCTCTGTGCCTTCCTGCTTTATAAACGGTGAGGTCTGGGTACAGGAAGGTTCTAGCGCCTGACGGAGAGGTCTGAAAATGCTACCACGCAGTGTCACTGGCAGATCGCCGGAAATAACCCCAGGCAGGGCAACAGACGAGGCAGCCAAGCCCTTTGCTGAAGGAAAAGGAAAACGCAGATCCCATTTTCCCAGGGTATGACAATGCCACACTGGCCTCCTGACAGTCCCAAGAGAGCAACAGCTCCGGGAACAGGAATGTTCCTTGCGTCTGATCTGCTCACGTGCCTCTGAGCCCTCGGCCCGTCCTGGCTCCAATCAGCCTGGGTGACTTTGATCAAGCCACTTCTCCTCTCTGGGCCTCAGTTTCCCCATGCGCATCATGAGGGGGTGGACTGCATGGTTGGCGGGCTCCCCGCAAGCTCGGCCATCCTAACCCTCCGTTCGCCAGGGTCCTCTTCCCGCCACCCCCTTGTCACCCTCTCCGGGCCCTGCCTCGGTCTCCAGGGGCCTCCAGCACCCCCACCTCCGGCCAGAGCCCCTACAGATCCAGACTTCCCCTCCTCCCCCGCCTTTCCCCTACAAGGCCACCGCAGAAAGCAGCAATGTGGACAGAAAGCAAGGATGTTTTAATTTACTCGATTAAATCGCCATGTGGACAGAGGCTCGCAAAGGAATCTGCTCTACAGAACTTTTCGTTTAATAGAATTAGTTGAAACCAGATCGGCCAAGCCCCCGTTCCTGCAGGCCATCTGCCCAGACAGGGAAACGGCTTCCCTAAATAGAACCCCATGCTGCCGGGAGCCTCCTCGAAACGGCCGGCAGGGAGCTGCCCCCCTGCACCCTCCTGTCTGTTCAAATGGGTTCAAAGTCCTTCCCTTTGGGGCCAGCCGGGCCGGCAGAGCTCACGACCACTTTCAGCCAAGGCTTGGGAACTATAATCGGACTCACGTTCGGCTCCACCTGCCGAGGACCCCTGCCAAAATCGGGGGCTGCACCAAAGCAACGCCAACACAGCGCTTCTAATCCAGAAAAGAGGTCTGTCAAGCCGCTCGCCTGAGCGCTTTAAGACAATTAGATAAACTAACATTTACTCAGCACGTCAGGGTCTCCCGGGAAGCTTCCCACAGGTTTTATTTAATCCTGGTGACAAGCCTGCAGTCAGGCTCTTTGCCATCCTTTTGCAGATGAGGAGCTGAGAGGTTTAGTGACTTGCCCGCGGCCACACAGCCAGGAGCCGGGACCCAGATGCCAGGCATACCCTAACGCCACTCAGGCTGCCATCGCAGTGCCTGGCCCCGGGGGACCGCTGCTGTTCTGCCCTCCTGTGCACTTGAGCCCGGAGAAGCTGGTTCGAATCCCACCCCTGCCCATACTAGGTATGTGGCTTTGGGGGAAGCCACTGAACCTCTCGTTCTCAGTTTTCTCGTCTGTGGAATGAGAGAGAGAAATGATACCCTGTCTTGGGATCGAAGGAGCCGATGGGTGGGACACTGGCGGGCACGCCCTAGCTGGGGATCCCAGGTGTGGCATCATTTTCCTACAGAGCAAGTCGGTGCCCAAGACCCTCAAGGAGGAGGCCGCGCCATTTAGAGCAGGGGCTAGCAGACTCCGGCCCGCAGAGCAAATGCGGCCCCTCTGTGTTTCTAAATAAAGTTTTATTGGAACACAGCCATCCCCATCAGTTTCCATCCTGTCTATGCCCGTTGTAACAGAAACCGCATGGCCCACAAAGCCTAAACTATTTACCGTCTGGCCCTTTACAGAGAGCGTTTGGCGACCCCTGATTTAGAGCAAGAGGGCTGCACAGTGGCACCACGCCCGCCCCCCCGCCCCGCCACCCCCAAAGCGGCTGAGCAAAGGTGGGGGAGCAGAGAGGAAGTTGCTTAGGGAACATTTTATCCTAATTGTTAATGAGCTTGCTTCACCTCCCAGGGCCCCACTGCCTGATCCTCGAGAATGGCTCGGGTCTCACGTGTTTTGATGTGGCATTCCTGTTTAAAAAAGAAATGATTAATGTGCCCTGATTAGTCTGTCTTGAGGAGTTTAAAAGAAGGGAGGTGAGGGGGAATAAATTGCTCTGTTATCAACGGGCCACTTTATAAGTCTGGGACTTCCACGGCAGGGAGTGGCTGCTGTACGGGATTGATACACACAGAGATTTATAAGGTCAAGTTTTATGAGCCTACAGATTCTCGTGGTGTATTACCACATCCTTATTACAAGCTCATGCTGCTGTCCAGTTAAAGCAACGGAGCTAATATATTACTCCTGCCTGCCTGAGCCTCAGACTTGAAGGAAACAGTGCACATAAAATACTGCCTTTGGGAATCGACCGCGTCCTGGTTTTTTCTGCACAAGTGACTTTGGGTGTTTTCTTGCCTCTCCCTAACCCACAGGCTGAACCACCCCTTGGGGGTGGCCCTGGCGGGATACCTCTGCAATAGCAGGGGACAGCTTTGGGGACCTTTTGCAGACACTGCCCGGAAGAGATGTCTCTTCACCGCGGTGGCGCTAACAGGGTCATAAACTGAGGCTGGGTCGTTTGTCTTTGGGCCCAGGCTGTTTTAATGGAAAGGGGGAAGTCAGCCTGAACCAGGACGGGCCCGGGCTGGTAAAGCGTACGTCCCCTCGGGTCCGGCCTCTTGAGCCTTGCGGGGGGGGGGGGGGGGGGGGGGGGGAGAGCCTGGCCAGGAGCGCAGCTCCAGGGAGCAGACGCAAAGGCGCTTTACGATCATTCCAGGCCAGGCAGCAGGGCCTCGCGATCTGGTGGGAGAGTGGGAGGGGTCTGGGCCCCACCTCCAAGACCAGAGCAACATATGTAAATGGCTCCCAGTCCCTATCTGATACAGACAACAGTAGGATGATCCCTTGTCCAAAAGTGCTCGCTTGCTCCCCTTTGGAATAAACGAACTGATCTACACCCACACACACACACTCACATACCCCTACCTGGTTCTGAAGCCAAAGCAGACGCTGATGACTGGCTGAGATCCTGCCCGAGAGTCTGTGGTCCCCAGAGTGTGAGATCCTGCCAGATCCTCCGTCCTCCCCGGGGCCCCACCGATGCCACCCTGGTGCTGTCAGAACCCGGGTCCGGCAAAATCCTAGGCTCTCACCCCATGCCAGCGGCCAACAGCAGACGGGTACTAACCAGCATCACCGAGCGCTTGCCCACTCCGCTCCCACCGCGTCGTGACCACAGGCAGGTCACAACCCCTCTCTGGGCCTCATTTCTGCCTCCCTGAAATAAGGGTGCTCTTCTAGAAAGCAATCCGGCCATCTGTACGAAGAGTCTTGGGTGATGTCGATTGTGGAATTCTCCTCGAAAGCTGTCTTACGTAATAACCGGATATTTGGACAAAGATCAGAATAAAAGTGTCCATCATGACATTATTTATATTAGAGTTTTAGAGGTAACATAAATGTCCAACCACGGGGACTGCTTAAACAAACTTAGGGTCATCTAGTCAACGGAATGCTAAGCGTTCCTTAAATATTTATCTTTGTAATGAATTTGTAATTGACATGAAAAAAGCAGCTGTAATGCCAGTGGATAAGGCAGACACAAGGGCTGCCCCAACACTGACCTTGCAAAGCTGGAGCCCAGCTACCAGAAGTCAAGGCTCCTCCCCGCTGTCCCGCCAGGGCCACGAGGGATAGCTGCGGATCCACCCAGACACTGAGTCCAGTCTTGTCCCCATTGTGTCAGTCAGGAGATAAGTGAAGTGGAGCCTAGAACCTTCCGTGGACACGAGGAGCTGGCTGTCCCATTCAGCTTGGGGAAGAGCCCTCATGCAACGAAACGCTAAGGCACCCAGGGGGACACGGCTCCTTTTAGCCTCGCCCTCTGGCAGGGGGGTTGTTGGGGTGGGGGTGGGGGCACAGCCAGCATGGGGTGTGGTTGCTCCCATCAGTCGCGACCCCGCAGACTAGTGAGGAGGGCAGCGGACCTCACCCCAGCTGTCTCCGTGACACCCTGGGGGGGGGGGGGGGGCGGTCTGCCATCGCATTCACTGGGGTTCAGCCAGGAAACAGAGCTGCCAGAGGTACTGGGACGGGGGAGGAGACAGAATGCGGGGACAGGACCATACACGAATGAGGACAGAGCCCGGAGGGGGTCTGGAAGGGGATCAGAGACACAGTGAGCACTAGCGTGGCCGCACAGCTGTGCGGCAGAAAGACCCCAGAGGCCACGTGCATTTGGGTGCCAAGCTGGACGTGGAAAGGGAAGAGGCCTGGGGAGCCCGCCTCCCCCAGGGCATCTGCTGCGCCTGTGGAAGGCCTTGCAAGCCTGCAGCCAAGCCCCTGATGGTGGGCTTGCGCCACCATTGGCCAGCAGGGCCAGTAGGCGGGAGGATGAGCTGGACAGGGGACGGGGGACAGCAGGGACAGGCTGGGACCCACCGCATGCCTCTGAGCCGTCACCTCCGGCAAGTATACACCATCCGGGCACCGTGACCTTTGGGTATCGGTGGCCCCTATTTTGCTTCCGCCTTCCACAAGGCCAAGCCGGCAACGCACATTTCAGCACAGCCATGATCCCACAGACGGCTGAGGCACAGAGAGGTGGTGTGAGTCGCCCAAGGCCACACAGCACGTCTGTGCTGGCCGGACTTGACCCCAGGCAGGTCCATCGCACAGCGTCCGAGGCCCGTGCACAGTGAGGTCACGCTCCTCTGTGCCCGTGACGTGGAACACTCACCTGGGCTAGCCGTATTTACTGGTGACCTTTGACTCAATCCCTCGGTGCAGGGTTAGGGAAGGGCTGGGGAAGGGAGGTGTCAGGGTGGGGGCAGGGAGTAGCAGTCGTGCAGACCTTCTGGAGTATCAGGCCCTGCACCCGACACTACCGGCGTGACGGAGGGAACGGGCACCGGGTGCTTTCGGGCTGGGATGACATGAAGCCCTCATAGCACTTCTACCCGGCAGGCACTATTATGATTCCCCCTGTACAGGTGGACAAACTGAGGGCACATGCCAGTCGGTTACAGACTAGCAGCTGGCAGGGCTGAGATTCAAACCAAGGCGGCCCGGCTGCGGAGCCCTCTGCGACGTTCCCACGGCGCCCCACAACGGCGCGTGTGCCGAGATTTTCTCTCCCTCTGCCTCAGTCCCCAGGGGATCTGCTGCAGTTATGAAGCAAGCCGAGCCTGCCACAGGCCTGGTGGCTCCCCAAGCAGCCCTTTCACGCAGTGCCGTGGGGACTCAGCCAGCTTCCAGGGGGGGTGTCTCTGGGCCTCTCTGGGTGAGAGTACAGCAGCAGGGAGGTTACTCCTGGGCCCGGGGGAAGCGGGGCGTGGCTCGGGGCGTGGCCTCCTTCCACTCCTGCTCTATTGGCCAGCACCAGTCACATGGCCGCGCGCCCAGAGGCCCGCCCGGGGCTGGGAGTAGGGTGCCAAGTACCCACCAAGGAGAAGGAAGGGGGTGTTGGTAAGGATTCCCACAGTCCGCCTTTTCTGGAAACCAGGTATTCTGTAAACGGCTCACCTCAAACCGAGAGCAGAGTCTCCCTCCCCCACCAAGGGAGAGAACCCCGAAAGTTCAGAGGCCCCACCATGTCTTTCCGCCTGGGGCCAGGGAGCTCCCATCCCGTTCTCCAGACACGAGCGTCTCTCCTAAACCTGCTCCCTCCTCCCTGGCAGTGCCCAGGCAGGCTTGGCTGCCCCCTCTTGCTCTGGCTCAGAAAGTTGCCCAACTTTGAAAAATGGACTGGATGCCAAGGTCAAGCCAGGGTGACTCCCCCCCCAGGACCGGACGGGCTGTGCATCTGGTAGTTGATGATGCACAGGCTGACCCCTTCTCGGTGCCTCTCTTTGTTCCTCTGTGCCCCAGGCCCCGCTCCTCCCACCTCGGCCTCCCCATGCAAAGGCCTGATTTCCCAGCCCCCCTCCCCTCCCCCCCCCCCCCCCCCCCAGCTCAGCCAGGGAGGTTTTCCTTTTTGAAAACCTAAAGGAGATTTCTTCTCACATCTCCGTACCAGGAGCAAATGAGCTTTCCCTGAGTAGATGTTTATGTCTTATAGACCCTACGAATCTTGCACCTGATGAAGTTTACCTCTTTGCCTTGGCCACAAGGAAGCACAGTCATCCTGAAAGCTCACCTATGGCCAGGACATACCCTCGGAAGACCCAGCTTAGTCTGGCTCCATCTGTTTTTCCTCTTGCACCCAAATGCCCTCATTCCCCCCTCTTTCTTATTGCATTAAGTATGTCTTAGGGCAGCATAAGAGATCTAGATGTGAGGCAGAAACCTAAAACTAAATATAAGCCAATTTAAACCCTCCTGCCCTTTCTGCTTCCTGCACCCCTCCCCCACCCCCACCCCAAAGATCGCCCTAACAAACTTCCTAATGAGACACATGGGTTTGTTAAACATCCGACATCGAGGCAGACTCGTGCAGGGATGGCGAATGCCGAAGGCCACGTTGCCCCGCCTCCGCGATCCCTGAGCCCACAGGGTCACCCCGAGGCATTGCTTCACTCTTCATCTTAGACTTAAAATCACACTGCTTGCTCTGGAGGAATTTTCCTACTCTTCCTCCGGCCCTTCCGTTCTGTGACGGCCTTATTAAGAGAAGAAGATCATGTCTGGTAGTAAAAATGCCTCCATCAGAGTAGTTCCCACGGCTGTTCCAGCCCTGCCCTCCCCTGGCCAGCCCAGCCAGGGCTCCTGACCACATAACCATTGTCACAGGAAGCGATGAAGCAGCACTCAGGGGAGTGGGCGTTCGCCTCACTGACCAGTCTGGGGGCATCTGAGACACCTGCCTTGGATCTGCCCAGATGCTTCCTTCCCACGGACAGTCGTGGGTTCATTACAAGTTAGAGTACGAGATACACACAAGACTGGGCCAAACTCCACCAGAGGCGTGGCCTTTAGGAGCCAAAGTGCAAGGCCCCCAAGGGAACCCTGGACTGGAGAATAAGGGCTTAGACCTGAAGCAAAGGGCCGCCTGGTCTCCCCCACTGAGACACAGGCTGGGAAGCGGGAGCAAGGGGTGGGGAGGGATGCACATTCTACAGGTCGTAAGGGCCCCGTGGGGCTCCCTTCTGGAGACAGGAAGTGCGTGATGAATTCACGGTGCCCCAGGATGAGCACTGTCCAGGAGCGAGAGCCCCGGAGACCTAGCAGGTGGAACCCTGCCATCTCCTCGCGTCTCATGGGTGTCGAGCTTTCAGCAGGCTTGTGCTGTGGAGGAGCAGCTAAGGGGTCCCTGCCCGTAAAGGGTGGAGAGAAGAGCAAAAGCTCCTTCCCCGTGACCCCCGAGACCCTGCAAGGAGTGGCTGGATTGCCCTCCTTTGATGGGTCAAGGCAGAAACGTGGGACGAGAAGCGCGGGACAGGATGGACCAATGGCCCTGATTTCCCTTCCCCCACCCCCATCCTCTTTGCCACGTGACTCTGCACTTCCTGTCCCCGCCCCTGAGTTCATCCACGTGACGTGCTTTGGCCACAGGGACGTGAGCGAATGTGCCTCGTGCCCAAGCTGGACCAAGTGCCCCTGTTTCACCCCTGCTCTCGCGCCTCTGCCTTGACCGTGAGAGCACGCGGGCTCGCCTGCTGCAGGAAGACATGCGTCGAGCAGCCCCGTGTCCCCAGATGGCCAGCTGAGGCCACCCTCCCTCGACCAACCTGCCGCCAGCCTCCGGAAATGAAAGCGACCGACAGAGACCGGAAGAAACACCCAGCTGAGCCCCACCTGATCACCAAGCCCCTCGTGGGAGAGAAGGAAATGCTGACCTGTTTTAAGGCACTGAGCGTCGGAACGGCCGGGTTAAGCAGCATAATTATAAATCCCCCTTCCCAGGAGCTCGTCCAAGTGGGGAAGGACCTAGTAAAATCTCACCCGGTGATTTTAAGCTGTTTTTTTAAGGAATATTTCAGATGCATGTTTCATATTCCAATGCTTTAATACAGTTGTTAACTATTATAGAAACGTAATGAAAAAAAAAACCCCAACACAGACTCAAATAGATGGAGAACCAGATTGTAGCTCACTGGAGGCCACCACGAATGTGTTATGACTTGGACGGCCACTTCGCCAGATTTTGTTCAGACTTGAGAAAGTAAAGGAGGCGGGGCAGGGGGACTCTGTCTCCTTCCTCCTGCAGCTAATGAATTACTAGAGAGCAGAGACCAGGAGACAAGATGTTTGAGAAGCGTTAACGTTTGCCACTACTTATCTCTATGAAGGAGAATTCCTTTCAATGCTGTGAATCCAAGCGGACGTGAGAAATCAGAAATGAATTCTCCTCGGAGGCAGACACAGCAAGTCTCCGAGAGAAGTCCCTAACTGACTTCATTGTGTGGCCTTGTAAGTAACTGTCACTGTGGACTAATGAGCTGCCGTGGACACCCTGTCGTTTAGTTCTGTTATGTTTACCAGCACTCAGAGTGTGAAGCGGGGGTCAGGATCGGCTGGCTCTTGCCTCCAGTCCCCAGCCCCGATGTGCATTCACTGCCCGGAGGGGGGACCGTGGCCGTGAGGGACCCTGGGCCCGTAGCTGCAGTCAGCTCACTCCTCGCGGCCAGCTCCTTCCCATCGGAGCGGGCTGAACTTTGCGGGCACGGTTCCATTGAGGAAGACAGTCCCTTTGCTGTCTGCTGGGGGTGTAATCGTGAGGCTGAAGTCCGAGAATCAAACTCAGAACAGAGCAGGAGGGGAAGTTAGACCTAGCCTTTCAGGGCCATGAAGGGACTCAAGACCTGCATTCATTCACTCATTCACTCATCAGCCGACATTTCCGGACAGCCTACGCTGTGGCAGGTGCCACTCCAGCACCAGGGAGTCAAAGTCTGGCCTGATCCTCACGGAGCCCTCCTTTTAGCAAGGACAGAACGGGGAGGGGGTTGCCAGGACAGGCGTTGGCACCCAGTCTCCCTTCTCTTTGCTGTGTGACCAGGAGCCAATTGCTTGACCTTTCTGAACCTTAATATCCATATGGGTAACAGGGATAAAATCACCATTAGTAAAATGCCTGATGCTTCAGAGACACTCCCTCCTCAGCTTTTTTTTTTTGTTTAACTTGCACATAGCCGGCAAATTATAAGTTCTTTACGGATGTTCACTCCATCCTTTCCCCCACTGCATCTCTGGTTTCCATCCCTCTATCATAAAGAAATAATCATGCTTGTATTCCTTTTCCTAGGGCTGCCGAAACAAAACTGGGTGGTTTAAAACAACCAAAATTCATTCCCTCACAGTTCTGGAGGCTGGAAGTGTAACATCAAGGGGTCCGCAGGACCACGCTTCCTGCCGCGTTTCCAAGGAAAAATCCTTCCTTGCCTCTTCCAGCTTCTGGTGGCCCCAGGTCTTCCTGGGGTTGTGACAGCAAAGCTCCAGGCTCTGCCTCCACCTTTCTGTGGCCCTCCTCTCCCTGTGTCTCTCTGTGTCTTCACCTGACCTTCTTATAAGGACACCAGTCATCGGATGGAGGGCCCAACCTAACCTACTCCGACCTTATCGTAAGTACATCGTAGTACAAAACGCTATTTCGAACCAAGGTCACATTTGGAGGTTCTCCGTGAACGTGAACTTGAGGGGACAGTGTTCAACCCAATGCAATGGCTAATAAGCATTGAGCACATTTGAAGTATCAAAGCCATGCTAAGCACTCAGCAGTGAGTTTTAGCCCCACACGCTGGGCAGAGCACTTAGAACAGGCCGGGTCTGTTAGCATCGCTTCCTTTTCTCCCCACGACCAGTCTATAAGGCAGGACGATCCCCATCCCGGTGAGTCTAAGGTTGAAATTATTATCATCCCCATTTTACAGACAAAGAGACTGAGGCACAGAGAGGTCGAATTACTTGCCCGAGGCCGCACAGCCCATAAAGGCAGAGGCAGCCATCAGGCTCTGTACCCTGGTGCTCAATCCCTCCGGAACACTCCTCGCGCTGTCTCACTGGGCTGTGTTGAGGGCTGAGGCGGGCAACTTCTCCCCCATTTCAGAGACGACGAAGTTGGAGGTGCAGAAGAGCAAAGTGACCTGCCCGGGACTGCAGCGTTGTGCCTTCTCAGCCAGCTGGGGCCCCTGAAGGCTGGCGCCCCTCCACTGCCCGTTCGCCAACGGGTTCCTTGTCTGTCCAGCACAAGCTGAACGCCAGCGCGGGCTCCTGCTGAGGTTCCAGGCCTGGGACAGCGACCCAGAGCCATTGAAATTTCCCCCAGGCCTCGAGGATGGTGCTTGGGAAAAACATTGGCCTTGCTGTTTCCTTGCCAAGCCATTCAAGACCTCAATGCGCCCAGAGCAGACGTGTTGCCCAGGGGGAGGCCTAAGGAGCCTGGGGACCAGGGAGCAGTGCTGTCCTCCTTCCTCCTCACCTTGTCCCTTCTTCACCTCGAAAGGCTGAGCAGGGAGTTCAGTCCGTAACGGGAACTCTAGGCTTGGCCCTGACTTAGCCCATTTACAGCCAAGAAGAAAAGCTCCCCACTTTGCACATAAAATGTCTTACACCGGCCTGAACTCACTCTAGGTCCTCAGTGACAAACTCATGCCTCAAACCATCAAAGATAGTATCCACGGGGGGTGGCGCCTGGGTGGCTTAGTCAGTTGAGCATCCGACTCTTGATCTCGGCTCAGGTCGTGATCCCAGGGTCGTGGGATTGAGCCCCGCGTCCAACTCCACGCTGAGCATGGAGCCTGCATAGGATACTATCTCTCGCCCTCTTACCTGTCCCCTGCTTGCACTCTCCCTCTCTCCCTAGAAATGAAAATAAAATAAAATAAAACAAAATATAATAAAATAAAATAAATAAAATATGGTACCCAGGGGACTGTGACCTCCCAACAGGTTCTAAGGCCATGGATGGAACAGGCTGGTAAAGTTCCAAGTCTTCTCTGAGGATAAGAACCCTGGGGCCATGAGATAGGAACATGTAGAGAACGTCCACAGACCCAGCTTAGGGGGTTTATAGACTCAAGGGCCCACAGGAGTTAGGTGGAAATGTAAGTGAGCAAAGTGGGGTCCGCAGAAGGCAATAGGGAGTGGGGGGGCTGGAGTGGAGTGGATGCCCAGGCCTGTCTCCAGGGCAACCGCTCCCAGCTCTGGCTCAGCGCTGTTAGGCAGGAATGCAGGCTTCATATGCCCAGAGGTTTTAATTTGTCAAGAGGAGCTGAAAATCTAGCCTTTTCGGTGAAACTCCAACTTTCTCCAGGCTTTTTCTTTCAATTAAATGATCTTTCCATGATGGCGGCTAATTCAGATTTTTTGGAAACCGCTGTGCAGTTTCACAGAACGCGTGTCTGGGCTATTTGACGGGCCTTGGACCACCGCTTTGAGAGCAGGGGAGGAGGCTCCGATTCCATGGCTTCTGATCGCCTTCGATCTCTTAGGTGCAAGTGATCCCTGGTGAAGTCACATACTCAACGTCGCACCCCGTTCTCGCAGTGTAGGGTATGCTCAGCTATCTTCCGTTCTCGTCTGCACTCCCTTGCTGACTTCACTCCACCTCATGCTTGAAATACCAGCAGATGGTATCTCCAGGCGTTTCCTCTCCGCTGGGGCTTAGGCTCAATTGCTCTCCTTCCTACTTGACATCTTTACTTGGACGGCTAACACCGCTCTCACACTTACCATGTCCTTACCCCAACCACTGAGGCTTCCCTTACCCTCAAACCTGTTATTTCTGTCATCTTCCCTGTCTCGCTAAATGCCGACTGTATCCTAGAACATCTAGCTGAGCCCAGCCTAGCTCAGCCAGCCTCCAGTCACCCTGCAGGTGCATGATTGCTATTCTAAGCCACTGACTTTGGGGGGAAATTCGTTACACAGCCATAGCTGGCTGATACGCTTCCTGTATGGTAACATCCTTTCTTCTACTGTAATCACTTTTCTTGCTGCCATTTTCAACTTTGAGGGGACGTATTGTTCAGCCCTGGTCAAAAACAAGGGCGTGAGCCTAGTAGCACTGTGGACAAGCACACAATGGTAGAGAATGGCTCCCCTGAGAAGAATCTGGAAGGTCTCTTTTAGCATCATCATCTGAAACACACTCCCCTTTTGTTGACATGTATGTGTGATTCTGACATGCTGTGGATTTTATTTGGCATGTAACTGGAGACTTTTACCACTCATCACTCTATTTAGGAAAAATGTTATGTTGAGTCATTTGAATGGGAATATAATTTTTTCTTCTATAAACACCAGACCCCAAAAAATGAAGTATTGTGAGACACAGTCTATAAAACTTGGGTGTTAAAAAAAACAAGAGACATCTTCCTGGGAAAACTTTAATTGGGTGGTGTTCTGGGGGGAGGGGGAGCCTGTATTTCCTGTATTCGGAGACACCATCAATGATAAGAGGCATCATGGATATAGTAACAATTCTCCTGGGGAGTAACGAAGCAGAACATTCCGTAGAGGCTCAGATTCTGGCATCCCAGAGGCAGGGGAGTTAAACAGGCACGAGAGAATCTCAGAGTTGAGGACGCACACATGTGCTTACAGACACACACGTGTACAGAGATGTGACAGCTGTTCCCATTGAAATCCCCAGCTGATGCTGACGGCAGTCTGGTCGGACCAAGTGCGTCCTTCCAAAGCACCTTGGATCACTTTAACTGAGAAGACAGTGCGGCCACGTCACTTTGATCCGTGTGAGGCTCTGAATGAAAACACGTCTCAGCTTCCTGCCAAATACTCCCCTGGACCTCAGACCGAGGGCTGGAGTCAGTCCCCACACACACGGTCCCACGGGTCCTGCCACGGAGGAACTCAGCCGTCTGTGTGCTGAGCCTGGAGAGACTCCCAGAAGGCCCGCCCGTCCTCCACACATCTCCCTCGCTGCCTGTCTCTGTGCCTGAAATTCCACTATTAAATTCTTGAATTTTTTTTTTTTTTTTTTTTTTGTTAATCTGAAAGAAACCTTAGAAATTATTTGTGTGTCAAGTTTTAGCAGGAAAGAAGAAGCCCCTTTCGGACTTGACGAGGGAGTGAATGTGGGAGGTGGCACAGAGGTTACCAACAGCAGGAGCCACTGGTAGCCCCAGGACGGAGGACAAAGCGGGGGCGCCAATGGAGCGGGGGTGGGGGCAGGGCCACAGGGGGTTGGAGGCCATCACAGGGTGGAAGCTGAGTCCTGCAGGAGGCAGGGCTGCTCCTGGAGACGCAAGGAGGCAGAAAGGGAAGGAAAGATGCTCTGTCTCCACCTCCCTCCCCACATCTGCCCTCGAGACTCCCCCGGAGTCTTCCATTCACTGAACCCAGCCAGAATCCAGCTGACGGGGGTCCGAGAGTTGCAGCCTGTGGGGGTCAGCCCCTGGAGATGCAGAGCAGAGCAGGGGTGGATGAGGAATGGATCTGAATGAAGATAGGCCCCCACTCTGCACGTATCCCATACAAGGCCACTGCGGCCCAGAAATGCTTATCACTAGGGTCATTAGCTTATGGCTCCTGTGGGTTCCAGAGGGGCTAGAGATGGAGTGCCACTGTGGGCTTCAGTTACGACTTCAGGAAAAATATTAGTGATAATTGACATTCACGGTGCTTAGCACTGTTCTAGGCTTGTCTTTATACCTTTATTGCAGTGTAACTGACATGTAATAAACCGCGCAGGTTTCCAGGATTCCCTATCAATGAAATCATAGGTGTGTACTCTTTTCAGTCTGGCATTTCATTCAGTAAAATTCATTTCATTCAGTAAAATGCTTTTGAGATTCATCCACATTATTGCATCCACCTATAGTTCATTCCTTCTTACTGCTGACCGGACTCCACTGAATGGATATACCACAATCTGTTTAGGCTTCCACCTGTTGGTGGACACTTAGGTTGTTTCCGGTTTCTGGCTGTTACACATAAAGCTGCTAGGAACATTCGTGCGTGAGTGTTCATGTGGAAATGCCCTCATCTCTCTTGGGTAAATATCTAGGAGTAGAATGAGCAGGTAATACGGTAGGTGTATGTTTAACTTTTTGAGAAATTGTCAAGTTGTTTACCAGAGTGGTTGTACCCTTTTGCAGGGTGTGTAACTCCAGCTGCTTTCATTCCCACCAGCACTTGGTGTGGTTCATCTTTTTAGTGGGCATGTGATCGTGTATCATCGTGGTTGTAATCTGTGTTTCTTTAATGATTAATTACGGGGATCGTTTTTTAATACGCTTATTTTCCGTATGATTATTTTCTTTGATGAAGCGTCTGTTCAAATATTATGCCCAATTTTTAAGTTGTTTTCTTATCGATTTTGAGAGTTCTTCATATATTCTAAGTGCAAGAGCCTTACCAATAAGTGATTTACAAATATTTTCTTTCAATCTGTGGCTTGTCCTTTTAACCTAGCAACATTGTTTGAAGGACAGAGTTATTAATTTTAATGTAGAATAGTTCATCAAATTATTCTTTTTTATATACTGTGCTTTTGGTGTTATACTTAGGAAAGCTTTGCCTATGTCAGGACTACAACGATTTTCCATGATGGTTTCTTCTGGAAGTTTTTGGAGTTTGGGATTTTACATTTAAGTCTATGTGTTAAAATTTCTATATGGTGCATAGTATGGATTGAGACTCAATTTTTTTGCATCTGAACATTCCATTCTTCCAGCATTATTTGGTGAAACTGAATTGCCTTTATTCCTTTGTTAAAATGCAGCTGTCTATATGGGTAGTATAGTGGGCCTATCTCTGGACTTCTGATTCCATTGTTGGCTTTTAAAAAATCTACTTGTCTATTTTTCTGCCAATAGCACACACTCCTGTTATTGTTAACTTTATAATAACTCCGGAACTCAAATAGTGTAGATCTTCCAAGTTTGTTTTCAAGTTGTTTGGGCTAGTCTAAGTCCTTAGCAATTCCATATGAATTTTCGAATCAGCTGGTCAACTTCTACAAAAACAGTCTCCTGGGGGTTTGCCTGGGATCATACTATATCAATAGATTAATCTGGCAAGAACTAACATGTTAACAATGTTGAGCCCTGCCAATCCAGGAAAACAGTGTACTCTCAATTTATTTATGTCTTCTTTGCTTTCTCTTAACAATGTTTTGTAGCCTTCTAATATACAGGTCTTCATATCTTTTGTCAATTGTATCCCCGGGAATTTTATATCTGTCATCTTATTGTATGTGGCAGGGGTCGACCAATGGGCTAAGTCTCTTCCACTGCCTGTTTTTCTCATGAAACCTTTATTGGAACACAGCCACGCCCATTCAGTTACGTATTGTCCGGGGGTGCTTTTGCCCTACAACAGCAGAGCTGAGGAGTTGTGACACAGACTGTATGTAACCTACAAACCTGAAATCTATCTAGCCCTTCACCTATATGTCAGAAAGTTTGCTGACTCTTGCATTCTTTTTTAAATTTCAGTTTCCGATTGTCCATTGCTACTATAAAGAGGTAACAATATGTTGATAGGAATTGATCTTGTAACCTGAAAATTTGTCAAACGCACTTATTAGCTGTAGTAGCTTTTCCATAGATGTCATGGGATATTCTGCACAGATGATCCTGTTGTCTGAAAATAAGGACGAGGTTACTGGGGCACCTGGCTGGCTCAGCTATTGGAGCGTGTGACTCTTGATCTTGGGGTTGTGAGTTTGAGCCCTACATTGGGTGTAGAGATTACTTAAAAATAAATTCTTTTTTTAAAGGTGGTTTTTCCTGATCTTAGAGGAAAAGCATTTGCTTTCTCCATTAATTATGATGCTAGCTATAAGCTTTTCATAGACGCATTTTATCAGATGGAGGGCAGTCCAATCTATTCCTAGTTTACTTAGACATCATGAATGTTTCCCATGTATTAAATTACACAATCCTACCAATCCCATGAGGTAGGTACTGCTATGACCAACATCATACAGATCAGGAAAATGAGGCTTATATAAGAAACTTGCGCAAGGTCCCATTTGAGTTAAGGGGTACCAGAGATTTTAATCTAGAAACAGATGGACATGATGAGCTCCCTTCCAAACACTCCAGGTGACAGTTTGGATCTGTTAGAAATGTGTCAGGCACCAAGTCACAGAACATCTAATATTGGGTCAAGCAGTAGGGACTTTGCATCGTCTCCCATAGTACGAAGTCTGGAGAAAACAGTTCTCGATTGATATAGCAACTCGAGGTGTTGTCAGGAATCCAGGCTCTCTCAACCTTTCTTTGCTGCTATTCTCAGCTTGTTGACTTTTCATCTTCTTGCCTGTTGACTCTTGAGTTACAAGGTGGCTCCGTGGAGTTGTGAGGCCCAGACTTTACACCTGTGGTTGAAGACTGGCCGTAGTGTATGTGTATGTGTAGGGGTACGAATGGGAGAGGGAGACATCTGACTCACTCCACTCTTGCTTGCTTTCGAGGAGCAAAAAACTTTTACTAAGTTTCCCCCAGCGGATCTCTCCTTCTGTCTTATTGGCCAGCCCTGCTGAATGAATGAATGAATGAATGAGTAAATAAGTAATTAAGTGAATATGTGTATATACACATATATGTACACATATATGTGTGTGTATGTATGTAAACATATGTGTGTGTGTGTGTATATATATATATATACTGGTAGAGTATATATAGAATGTATATATAGAATGTATATTTATATATATACATATATGTGTGTGTATATATGTGTGTGTGTGTGTGTGTGTGTGTGTGTGTGTGTGTGTGTATACTGGTAGAATACATATATGCTGGTAGAAAAAAATATATAGATTTGGGACCAGTATCAAGATAAATTCAAATAACTTTGAGCAAATCGCTTACCAGCCTAGACTCCGTTTCATCACCTGGAAATGGAAAGAATTCTTGCCCCAGGAGGCTCTCGTGGGGGACAGATTTAGAAAACTATTATGAAAGTACTTTGAACCAAAAAAGTACTTTGAACCTGATGAATGCGTGAACATGTGTTGGGATGGTTAATCTTCCTGTTACTCCCCATTCCTTGAGGACAGGGACATTGTCTAACTTTTCACCACTGTATCTTGAACCCCACAAGTGTCTGGATCATACTGAAGTGTAACAAACATTTGTCAGAGAGATGAATGAATGAATGTTTACACATAGATCCGTCATGTGCTTAACTAATTAAGTGAATTGTGAGTTGGTTTGCTTTCTCCCTACCAGCCTATAAACTTCCCCAGAGGGGACACTGGGTTCCTTCTAATTTAGGACCATTCATGCAGTATCTTAAGTCTCTGGGGTGAATTACAGACCTTTTGTGGTGTGACAGAAGAGACGAGGGAGGAGCGGAGGGGCGGGCAGGGAACTAACGTGAGTTACCACACTGGTGGGCCCCCCAAGCCTTGCCTGAAGTAATTGATGAATAAATAAATCTGTGCTGCTCTCCCAGGAGCGTGCTGGTAGAGGCCCCATCAAGTCAGTGCCCGCAGCGGACCGCCCCACTGAGAGACCCCCAGGCTCCTCCCGAGCGCATCTGGGGAACAGCACAGAGCCCACTCGAAGGCAGAGTTCAAGCACACCCTCATGTTGAGTGAAAACCATCCAAAGTCTTCACCTGGAGGCAAAAGGGACATTTTGTTTCTTTGCATTAGAAGCAACAGACGCCAACGAACCATTTTAATGAAAAGCCTGAAAATTGAAAAAGAGAAACGCATTGTTTCGTGAAAGCCACAGAAACCCAGGCAACCTCTATGGGCAGGGCAGCCAGAAAACTTGAGCCCAGGGGCGACTCAGGAGCGCCCGCAAGCCCGACGCCTCTTACCTAGGCTTCCCCCTGGTGCAAAAATGCCCACTAGAGACAGGAAATGCCTCTAACGTCTCCCGGGCTCCGCCTCCTGAAATAGACACCGCAGCGAACCACGGCCCGGTGGCAGGTCAAGAAATCCTGCCTTCGGCGGCTGATTGGCTGAGCTTGGTCACAGGACACTTGCCGACCAATCAACGACCGGCCGAGGGGAGCAGTCATGCGGGAAGGTCGCTGCCTTGGAAACCACGCGTTGAAGGAAAGGAGCGTTTCCGGAAGCAGAGGGCTGCTGCTGCAAGAGCTGGCTCGGGTGGGGACGGAGCGGACAAAACAGGGTGCCCTCCGCGGCTGTGCAACTCCTGTGTGCCTTAATAATAATTTAGAAATAATAGCTAATGGTTTACCAGTTATTCACTATTTTGCCCTCTGTCTTGCTGAGTCAGTCTCATAAGAGACTCACTTTTTACTTGGGGAAACTGAGGCAGAGGTGAGGCACCTTGCTCAAGGTTGCCCCCAAACCCTGCACGCTCCCTGCCTCCCCTCACACCCCGCAACTACCCCCCCCCCCCAGCATTGGGATCCTTGCTTGTCAGATGAAGGAATCCAGGCATCCAGGGATTCGAGGAGGTGTTCAGGGCAGGGTTCCAAGGATGTCTGAGGATGTCTGGTCTCTGGCCACAATTCCCACCCGCTTTCTGCTCCTTTCATTCACCGACGGGGGAGACTGAGCTCAGGGAGGTGGCAGGTCTTGTGAAGGTGGTAGTTCCCGTGGACATAGGAGTCACCCCAAAAGCAAGCTGCTTCTCAGTTGCTGAGCTGCTCAGGGCCCCTTGTTCCTAAAAGAGGGAAAACCTGCTTGCTGTTCATGGTGCCAAAATATAAAGCTTTTCTTGTTCTTCCAATCTGTCTCTCTTGGCTTGCTGTGGTGTTTAATTTGCCATTTATGACATTCTAAGTTAAAAAAAAAAACTTTAAAATTTTACGTCATTAGCATAAATTTTACTATTCGCCTTCAAGGTGAGCAAGGTTAGTTTTAAACGCAACTATAAGAGCACTTAACTCCTAGATGAAATTGCAGGCGTTACACACTCTTGGCCCCTAGCTCACGCATACGTATTCCGTTCTTACCCGAACAGGGCAAAATGTGCCCAAAATGAACTGCGCTGTTTTTATGTCACTTCTTGGCTCGCGCGCTTTCTGCTGCCACTCTCCACCTTCAGTTTGCTCGCCAGTGAAGAAGGACCAAATGGATCAAGAACCATGGGTTGCCCCAGCTTTCCTTCTCCTTCAGGGCCATCGCTTCCGGCAGAAGTGGTTGGCCGATGCGGGAAACTGACATGAGAAAGAAAGGATCTTGAAAGCATAGTGCAGGTTGTTCGCGCTTCTCAGAATGTCAGTGTCTTCTTTCTGTATCTGAAGCGCGTTCAAGTTGGACAAAAGAGAAGCGGAGTTTCTTGCAGCTCTTAGCAGTCCCCCTGATTCTGTCCGTAGACGGAATAAGCCTAACTTGTACTTGCTGTGAGGCTCCCGGACCTCGCACGCGGGCGGCTCCGTCGGAATTCTGCTCTCCTGGAGCCTCATCGATGCCAGACGCGAACCGGGCCTCAGAGAACAGCAGGAAACGCCCATTGCACGCGTCTCTGGTCGTGCGCATGCTCCGTTGTCCGGCCAGATGTCACTGACAAAACGCGAGTTCAAGATAAAATCAGGACCTCGCACCGTCCAGCCTTGGTGACGGGCGGGGCTGCTTGGGGTTCCCCTCTCTGTTCCATTCCCCGAAACTTCCACTGCCTCGGCCTCGCCAAATTTTGCTCAGACGCCCTGCGTGGAGTCAAGCCTCCGCACCTTTGCCTGGGCCATGCCCTCTGCCTCGAATGCCCTCTTCTCCTCTTTGACGGGTGAAGTCATCTGCCAACCCACGAGTGCTGCGCTACTACTACCTCCTTGACCTTGACCTCGTCAAGCCGAGTTGACCCTTCTCTCTTCTGCACCTTCTCCTCCTTCCCTGCTTCTTCCTAAGAGACAGCTCTGTGCGGTGATGAGAGCTGAATTCTGGAATCTGAGGAGGTTCGGGCTCCCACTTACTCACTAGAGGATATTGGTCAACGACGTAGCGCCCCCCCCCCCCAGAACCTCAACTTTCCCATCTGTAAATTGAGACTGATTCCAGTTCCCCAAGAGGGTTTGTGGTGCAGACGAAATGGCAACCCGACTGCAGGCTGCTCTTACGCACTCCATGCGACCCGGGGCTGCGTTTATTTTCCATTCTTCATCTGCCCTCACCCCCTTAGGATTTGGGTCATCACCGCCCTTCCTCCGCTCAGCCTGGGTTCTTCCCAAAGCAGTGTGTGTGGACTCTCCCCTCCTCTGGGGAATGACATCTCCAGCAGGAGAATCCGCCCGCCCCCCCGCCCCGCACTCTGGACTTTCCCACCCCCTGAGGCCAATCTGCCTGCAGAATTCAAAGCAGATTCCGACCTCCTTCTTCATTTTCCAACCACCCCTGCTAGAATTCCCTTCCTGCCCATCCCTCAAGTCTCTGTCCTGGGCTGATTTGCTGTTTATGCTCCCGGTTCTCTGTTTACATTTGCTCCCCTCCCGGGCCTCCAGCCGCATTGTTCCGGAGCCCAGGCCTGCTCTCCAGCCCCCACTTGCTCAGCTCCCCTTAGGGCAAGCGCCAGTTTACTTTCACAAACCTTAAGGAAAAAAAAAAAAAGCAGCCACAAATGCCAAAACCTTTCCCGAAGCCCAGACACCACAACGTAATCATCTGGGGCTCCTCTACATAATCATGGGTCTTGCCAAGTCTCTGGTTTAAGGGGGAAAAATACAATGTAAATATACAATATATTAGACTATTAGGAATTTTCAGTGTAGATTCCAAATTATTTGCAGCCTTGAAAAGAGGCAGACACCCCTGGGCTGACATCCCTTCTCTCCATCCGCTTCCTGGCAAGCTATGGCGGCCGGGGCGGGGGAGGGAGGGTCCGCCGTGAGCCTCTATTTTCTCATCTGTGAAATGGGCACATCTGACGGAGCCCCGCAAAGACCAAATGCCTGAAGGCGAATGAAGGGCGGAACCCAGCACCCAGGACCAGGTAAGCCCTGAGCACATAGCCATCTCCTCCCCTCTGGAACAGAACGACAAAAAAGAGGGGGGAAATGAGCAAGAGTTTGCAAGCAGCCACGGGGGGGCACCTGTGCCACCCAGAGGACGATCATTGGAGGCAGGAGCAGAGATGCTACTGGAAGGTCCGTGGGGTTAGGTGAAGCCAGCTTCTGAGAATCGAGGCAGCTCTGAGGGGAAAAAATAAATTAAATAAATGGTTTCTCTAATATGGGGCCATCTGGCGATTTGATAAAAGTATTGGGTTTCTCAAGGCAGTCCGCGAGTGCTCCCTGGGCGCCACCGTTTATGGCTTAAATATGACTCGCATGTGGAACCAGCATTACAAATGAGAAACAGCAGCTTCTGAACTTGTTCCCTAATGGGGGCCTTTCATCACCCAGTTACCCTTAAGCGTCTCCCTTCCCATTGTAATTGGCCCTAAATGAAAAGCATTAGTCCCGTCAATAAACACTAATGGTTCTACTGACTAAAAAGAAGGGGGCGGGGACTAGAAGAGAGGTCTCTTTAAAAGACAGGAAGGGACTGGCGTCACCTCCCTTCCGGAGCCTCAGGGTTTGATATTGGGGCGCAGAGGGCCGCAGTGGGGGAAGAGCCCCTCCAGGAGCCCGAGGCTGGGTGCCCCATTCTGGCTGCGCTTGTACCTTGCTGTGTGACCGCTCGTGGCTAGCTCTCCTTCTCTGGGCCTCCCCGATCCTTGTTAAAGTGGATATAATGAGGCCGCTCTGCCCTGCTCACAGTAGGGCTGGTTTCAAGGATCAAAGGAAAAGCTGGATGGGAAAAGACTTTGAAACTGTAAAGGGCTTGCTTGAGCCCTGGAGGAGTCATGGCAATTTTATCCTTCCTGGAGATGGGAGCTGTCCGCCCCCCCCCTCCCCCCCCAGGTTCAAACCGTCTTCTGCCAGGATCCAAAGGGAAGCCTGTTCAGGGTCCCTGTGCCCCACCGCAGCCTGAGGCTTCCAGGCCCACAAAGAGGGGCTGTTTGAAATTAAACTGAGAAGGCATTCTCCATTGGGTGGCTTGGGGGAAATCGTTATTTATTTGTTTGCTTAAGACTTTTCAGAAATGGTCTAATCCTTGCTTGGCCTCCAGCCTTCCCCTCCCACACCACCCCCCCCACGCCCGCCCTGCCCTGCCCCCCTCCCCACCATGCACAGTGGTGAGAAAGGTGGGTTCTCCAGGGAGCACAATTATAAGAGCCCAGAGATGACATATCCAGGAGCCACCCAGCATTGTAAACAGCACTCTTTTCAGACTTGTCAGGTTGAGCTTGTATTTTGCCGTCCGCCCTCGGAGAAGGAAGAGGCTGGTGCCAGCCTTCTGGAAGCCTTCTGGGGTGCCAGCCCCCCCCCCCCCCCGGGCTAAGAGGTAGGAAGCCTACACTAGCAACATTTGCTGTGGGCCAGACCCCTCGCTAGGAGCTGAGCAGCCATCGTGGCGCGTGATCGCCGTCCCACTCACGGCCGCGAACTTGGAAACCCGTCCTGGTAAAGTGAACGGGGCTAAGTCACACGACAGCAGGAGAGACAGCAGATTCAGACTGGGCGCAAAGCAGGTGCCGCATCCTTCAAAGTGGCTTCCTCGGGACCCAGGGTGACCTGGGGGGGCCACGCTTGGCCTGTGGGGCAGACACTGTGGCTGTCACATCTGCACCCGGGCACCCTCGCCACCCTGGAGCACGCTGCCCTGTTTCCCGGCACCAGCACGCGTCTTTCCTTCCCGAGGGCTTTCCCTGGCTGCTTCAGACAGAGCCAGACGTACTAGGGTTCACGCCTGCCCACGGTAGCAAGAGTAGGAGGCAGTGCCTCGGGCCAGCTGGGGTATAAATCCCCCAGCTCCCTCGCCCTTGGGTGCCGTAACTCTGGGTTGCCTGTCTGTACTCTGTCCCAGAGTTTCCAGCGGGCATGAGCCGTGACCTGCTTTGTAACGTTTTCCTCAGCGACAGTCTTTCCTGTTCCATCTCACATTCCCTCGTCCCTCAAATCAGTGTCTCAGGCTCTGCTCCCAGGAGAATCCAAATGAAGGCGGGCAGGTGGAGGCTGGGGAAACTGAGCTGACGCCTGGGTCATCCAGCACCAAGCAGATGGGAGCCCGGACCCCAACTAAGACGCAGCCTTTTATCCATTCATTCGACACATCATGACCGACACCTTGATGGGCCAGGTCCTGTGGTGGGCACGAAACGGAGATGGTCCCTGACCTCATGGAAATCACAGACCGCTGCAGAGGGCGGGGGGGGGGGGGGCGGGGAGGGTGTCTATCAATAAGCAATAATCAAATAAAGTAAGTGAGGCGCCCGAGTGCCCAAGTGCAAAGTGAGGCTGGGTGTCCTCCCTCGGGGGAGGGGACGCTTAAGGGGAAGACATAAAGGGGGGGGGGGGCGTGAAGAGAAGGAGCTCCCCCCCGGGGGCAGAGGACAGAGGGTCACACGTGGCAGAAGCCTTGTGCTATATTTGCAGCGACGCTGATGTGGGTGTTTGGACTTCACGGGCACTTGAACCAGATAAGGAACAGAAACCCTAGTTCAACCTGCCTTAAGCATAAAAGGGAAAACATTGCCCAGAGTAGCAGACACGGTTGGGGGGGGACAGGTGGAATCGGGGATCCATGGACGCTCTCACCTCTGTTGTCCTCCTGGTTCGGTCCCTCACGCTGACTATACTCCTAAGCCAGCTCTCCCCTTGCATTTGCCAGATCCACCCAGACTCCCAGCAAAAGGCAGAAAACGCACCCATAGCGGTCCCCCTGAGTGAGCAGCTCATCCCAAATCGCTTAGGACATTTTGGGACAGACCCAGACCGTGCGCCTCACGTGCGTGACATTTTCTACCCAAGCCACACTTCCGAGCATACGCACATATGAGCACACATGAGTGCTTGTGTCCTCCCAGGGACGTGTCCGAGAGTGTTCACGGCAGCTCTCTGCAGAACAGCCCAAAAGGGGAAGGACTCAGGTATCCGTGGGCGGTAGAACGGACGAGTGCAATCCGGTATATCCTGGGGAGGGAGTATCTCACAGCAGCGAAGAAGGACACCGGACGGTTGTCCCCACGGTGGGGCTGAGTCTCACAGATGGATTATCAGGAGAAATAAACTAGCCCCAGGAGGGGAAGCCCGCCAGGGTGCTGCAAGTTCTCTTTTTCTTGGTGGTGGTACCTGGGTAGGAACACAGGCAAAAGTTCATCAAGGTAAGCTGTGCACCCGGGATCTTTGTACTTAATATACATATGTGAGGCCTCAATTAAAATATAAACCGTAAGTATCTTAATGCCCCCGAGAGTATCAGAGATTCCTGTGTACTCTCTTTTCTCCTGCTTTATTCTCTTATCCTGCCATTATTGCCCCTTCCCCCTGATTTCTTTTTTTTATTAAAAAAATTTTTTTTAATGTTTATTTTATTTTTGAGAGAGAGAGAGAGAGAGAGAGACAGCATGAGCAGGGGAGGGGCAGAGAGAGAGGGAGACACAGAATCAGAAGCAGGCTCCAGGCTCCGAGCTGTCAGCACAGAGCCCAATGCGGGGCTCGAACTCACGAATGGTAAGATCATGACCTGAGCTGAAGTCAGACTCCCAACTGACTGAGCCACTCAGGCGCCCCTCTTAATCTATGTATCTTTATCCCACCATATTGTGTCTCTGAAACTATTTCAAACCCTTTTGTGATGAGAGAAGTTAAAAATTGAAGACGAAGAAAAAAGCCTGAGTAGCTGTCTGCTTTTGTAGCTTTAATGAAAGTGATTCTCTTTTTATTGCCTTAGCTTCATTGCTTTTTGTCCTAAATCAAGATTTTCCTCTGTCTGCCAATTTGCAAACAGACCGATTTCTACCAATTGGCCTTAACATATACAAATCAGTTTCATAAATAAAAACAAAAGTTTTCCAGCCGACACAGCTTTTGGTTTTCCATCCCCAGGCCCCTGCCCCACGGTGTTCTCCTGGCAAGAAGACAAGAAAGCTATCATTCTCTTCGACACAGCATAAATTGCCATCCTTTCCCTGGGTAAATCTCAGACGCCGACTGCCAAAAGCAGGCCGCTGATTCATTCCAGGGAGATTCCAGAGTAATCTGCCTCACGGCCTGCAACCAGAGATGCCTTCACCGGACCCCGTTATAAATTAACATTTAATCCTGGCCCCGGGAATGCTGGGGCTGGAGCAGGCCATGGGGGCAGCTGAGCCCACCCCCAGGAAGCCAGGGAAGGGGCCCCGTCCTAGCTCTGTGTCCCATGGACCCCCCACAGTCTGGGGATAGATGTGATTTCCAGCTTGGGTGGATTCAGGCTCCATTGATGACATCATGTGATCTTGGCATGGGCAGGGCGCGGGGAATCAGAGCCTCTGTGAGCCTTAGTTTCTTGCCCTCTCTGCTCCGGTTACTCGAGGGGCACAGTGTGGTTCGTCAACTCAGCGAGCTTCTCTGCGTCTCGATCCCCTGCAGACCGCAAGCTCGTGAGCGCGGGGACCGTGTGGTATCCCCAGTGCCCAGCACGGTGCTGTGCACACGGCAGAAACTCAGTCAAGGTCTGTGAACTGACTGGATGAGGACCGACCCAAGAGATGCCCCGGACCCGTCGGATGTGGAGTCCCAGGGAGGAAAGAGGTGGTGCCATTCACCAAGATGAGCCACGGAGAAGACGCGAGAAATAAAGGACGGGGTGGGGGTGGGGGGTTGCACTTGGCAATCTTCCTGCTCCTCCCCGCCCCCCCCCCCCCCCCCCCCCGCCAAGCCGCACCACCAGCGGGAGATTCAGGGTCTCCAGAAGATACTTAGAGCATTGTCATTTCCCCCCCCACCCCAGATGCTCAGATAGAACAATCAAATAGGATAGTGGAGACCTGTTGTCTCCAAGGGCAGGGCGCCAGCCTTAGCAGGAGAAGAGACATCTTTTCTCGAGACGGAAATAGACTGTGGGGTCACCAGAGGCAAATGGCACCCAGCTCTAAAAGATGGGCCAGGGCCCAGACCTGCCACTGGCGCTTGGAGGGGACATGAAAAGGAGACTCAGATTTGATAGGTGGGGGTGTTCACCCGAAAGCACAGTGCCCGCTCAGGGAGAGGCCGAGACCCGGCTCCCAGGTGCTGGGGGCTCGGGCTGGCCCAAAAGTGCCACTCGTGTTGTGGCATGCGTCCTGTTTCCAGAAAGAGGGGTGGAGTTTCACCCTGAGAGAGTTGGAGAAGGAACCAGGTCTGGGCCAGGGCGGGGCAGTGGGGCAGGGGCTGCCCTAACAGGAGGACCCAAGTCCTGAGCCATACAAGGGAAAACCCAAGTCTGACCAATTATCTGAGGGTTGTCCCTGAAGGGACGAAGGAGGGATGCTGGACCCACTGGGCAGTGGTCCCCCAGGAGGCAGTCTTGCCCTTCGCCAGAGAGCTCTGGCAGAGCCTGTGTGCACTGGGGGGGCCACCAGGGGCCCCGGAGGAGCAGGGGAGGGGCTGGGCTCTGCCGTGCTGCCTTGCAGCTGTCACAGAGAGAAGGACCCGGCCCCGAGGTGGACACTGAGCAGGGGACACGGAGGGATCGGGTGACCGCAGAGCTAGAAGCCACGCTGTGGAGGGGAGCCTGCCCGAGAGATCTGTGCCAACCCTGGCTGGCTCGGCGTTTCCGGTGTGCCAGGATCTGCTCCTCATGCTCTACTGACTGAAGCTCTCCGCAGCCCGCGGGGACCAGTGTGTCCCCACCATCCCCATCCTCGTGTTCCTGATGGCCCAGGCCCGCAGAGGTAAAACTCCACTGCCCAGGGACACCTGGGTGGCTCAGTCAGTTAAGCGTCCGACTTCGGCTCAGGTCATGATCTCGAGGTTCGTGGGTTCGAGCCCCGCGGCGGGCTCTGGGCTGACAGCTCGGAGCCCGGAGCCTGCTTCGGATTCTGTGTCTCCCTCTGTCTCTGCCCCTCCCCTGCTCGTGCTCTGTCTCTCTCTCTCTCTTTCTCTCTCAAAACTAAACATTAAAAGAAAAATCCACCGTGCAAAGTCACACGGCTAGGAAACGGCAGGGTCAGAGCTCAAACCCAGGAAGGTGGGTTCCAGAGATCACGTGTGGACCCCCTCTTGTGACCTACCTTCTGATCACACAGGATTTGGAAAGCTGCCCCGGGGTGGGGGGAGGGGGTGGGAGCCTCGGGACCCCCAACCCCCAACAGAGAACAGTCTCCCCATCTCTCAGAGTCGGGTGCTGCTTGTCTCTGGTGACCCCACAGTCTATTTCCATCTCAGGAAAAGATGATTCCTTCTCCTGGTGAGGCTGGAGCCCCGCCCGTGGAAACAAAGGGTTCCGCTATTCTGTTAGATTGTTCCAGCTGAGCATCCGGTGGGGGAATGACGATGCTCTAAGTATCTTATCTGATGCTGATTGTGCTTTACTGGGGGACGCTGCGTGCCCGCATCGCCATGAATGTTGTGATCTGCTCAGCCAGGTCCCGAATACACGTCCCAAGATCCACATCTATGGTAACGACGAGAAAAGTAATACTCCACGTGTCTCGTTCAGCTCCTCACAATTTCACCCCCACGAATGGGATCGACCCCCACAGCAACGGAGCGCAGAAGGTGCTTTGGCCCCTCCCAGAGCTGAGGAAACGGAGCTCAGAGAGGTTAAGTGACTTGCCCAGTGTGAGTGCCAGACGTCTCACTCGAGAATGTCTAAATCCAAAGCCTCTGTAAGCATGGTCTTGTGAAGAATAAGACTTTTATTTGGAGGAAAAAATATCTTTAAAAGAATATTTTACCACGGGTAGGAAGGAGTTCAGTGCTTTTAATACAAAGAACCTACCCAAAATTGTAAGGTATTTCCTTTCCCAAACAGAGGCAGAAGTGGTTCTGCTGTTGTTGTGTGATTCTCTGTGAGGAGGCCCTCTGGTATATTCCACGGGGCGGGTCTGTGGCCCCGAGGCGGAGGTGGTTAGAGCCTGCTCTGCTCTACTCCTGAGCCTGGTCCTCGGAGAGATGCCCAGGATGTGCTCCAAATTACCACAGAGTAAGAGGAAACTTTCCCACCATCTTGGGATTGCAGATTGCTGGTAACTGAGCCATGAAAAACGATCAGACCCATGTTCCTCCACTGGCCTCGGAGAAAAAGTCCTGAAAGCAATTTGTCGTGGTGGAAAGGAGACCGGCTGCCTGCCAGAGAGCTCTGGGGGTGCGGGAGAGGGAGCGTCCCCGTGCCTCCTACGACATCTCCAAGGAATCCGTCCGTCTCTCCGAGAGCCCGGGTCAGGGAGACCGTCTCCTTGCCCAGCGTCTGCCCCCCGTGGACTTGTGACCACGGAGAAGCTACTAAACTTCCCTGTTGCCTCAGTTTCCCCATACATAAAATAGGGGCATTGGGATTCGAGGAGACAAAAACACGCAAGATGTAAAGCACCTCACGCAGCTGTGACTCACAGGGGCCTTGACCAGTGTCACTTTTCTGACCCTCCGAAGCACACCCCCTCCACCTACTCGGGGGACATCCGCTCCCACGGTGCTGAACGTGCGGGCACGTGTTCAGAAACGCGAAACAAGACTCGGACTGAAGCCGTCCTGTGGGGAAAAAACCAGAAGGGCCACAGTAAGAAACTGCAGGTCGGCCCAGGTGTGGGGACACCTGCGAGGTTCCGCTTCCCCTGCGCAGGTCAGCAGTGAGGGAAGAGGCAGCCGACCATTCATTCTGACAAGGCAGCCCGCACCAGCTCGGGGGGGGGGGGGGGGGGGGGGGGGGGGGGGGGGGGATGGGGGGGAAGGGGGATGGGGAGGTGGGGGGGGGAGCAGCCACGCGGCCTTTTCCATCAAAGCACTGAAGCATGCTGCGCTCAGTAGCAGGAAGTTGCTGTCTCCTTCTTGAGAACCCCTGTATGCACCCCTGAACCCGCCCCTCTCGCCCCCCCCCCCAAAAAAAAACTGTTTGGATCCTCCGAGGCTTCCTAGGTCCGGAAAAGGTTGTTCGGCCTCAGAGGTCCCTTTGGAGACCAGTCTAGCTACCCACCGCTGTCATTGCTCCTCGTGGCCACAAGATGTCACTGTTGAGGATGGGCTTGCTGCAGCTCGGCTAAGGACACCTGGGGACAAGCCCTCCCTTGTTGGGGCTTTCGCGGTGGCCCACCCTAGGTGCCAACAGCATAAGCCTGGTGGTTCACATTCCCACATTCCCGAGCGCAGCCGTTGCTCCCCGAAACATAACCACAGTGCCAGGGTGACGGGGTCTAGAGGGATTTTTTGGAATAAGTCCTAATTTCTGCCCAAACCAGTTCTTTCCCTGCTAACCTAATGCTCCGTGATGGCTAATTTTATGTGTCAACTGAGCTGGGCCTTAGTGCCCAGATTTCGTCCAACGTTATTCTGGATGTTTTGGGATGAGATTAACATGTTTTTAATTTTTTTTAAATCTTTATTTATTTTTGAGAGAGTGCGAGTGGGAGAGGGGCAGACGTCTAACTCGAGAGTGTCTAAATCCAAAGCCCCTGTAAGCAGTATCTAGTGAAGAATAAGACTTTTATTCCGAAGCCGAAGCAGGCTCCAGGCTCCGACCCGTCAGCACAGAGCCCGACACAGGGCTCAAACTCACGAACCGTGAGATCATGACCTGAGCCGAAGTTGGTCACTCAACCGACTGAGCCACCCAGGCGTCCTGAGATTAATATTTAAATCGGTGAACTTTGAGTAAAGCAGATTATCCTCCATAACTTGGGTGGGCCTCGTCCAATCAGTTGAAGGCCTGGATGGAACAAAAGACCGACCTCCCCCAAGCAAGAGAGAGTTCTGTCAGCAGACAGTCTTTGGACTCAAACTGCCACATTAGCTCTTCCCTGAGTCTTAGCTTGACATCTTACCCTACAGATTTGGGGTTTGTCGGCCCCGTAATCATGTGAGTCAATTCTTTAAATAGCCTTCAGGGCACCTGGGTGGCTCTGTCGGTTGAGTGTCTGATTTCGGTTCAGGTCATGATCTCACGGTTCGTGAGTTCGAGCCCCGCAGCAGGCCCTCTGCTGTCAGCACAGAGCCCGCTTCGGATCCTCTGTCTCCCTCTCTCCAGCTCCCTCCCCGACTTGCACTCTTTCAAAAATAAAATGAGATATTTTTTAAATCTTTAAATTGTTTTCTGTATATACATATGTCTGGATAACCATGACTAATCCTTTCATCCCCGTGTTGATCCGGCCACCAGCCCTGACTCCTCTGGCTGCCATCAAGTTCTCTCCAGGCCCCTGATGCCTCTACCTGCCTGAGAATCTTGGTCGGGGTGAACTCAGTCTTTCCTGACAGCATTCTTCAGTGTGGAATCTCGGAGAACAGGTACAGGGATCTGGGTCCCTAGGCTAAGTCAGCAAAGCAGTCCCTTCCTTCCCGTTGTCTGAGCCACGAGATCCCATCATCCTTATGGTTACAAACTCACGGAGGCCCCTCAAAGACTCTCTGCTCTGTCTCCCAGAGGCTGAGCACCCCAGGCTGGCTTCCTGAAGCAGTCACACACAGGACCATCTGTGGGCCCGCCCAGCACACTTTCCACACACCTCCTCACCTAACGGGATTCTCTGCAGATTCTGGGAGGTGGGTATTGTGCATTTCACGACGAACAGGAGGCCTTAGTGAAATGAGTCACTTCTCCAAGGTCACACTGCTGGTCAGCGGCAAAGCTAATATGCCCCTCAGAGTCCATAATGTTTTAATAAAAATATTATTTTTTAATAGAAAAGTAACATTGGATTTGTGCCTTAATCCTTAATCTCCAGCCTATTTTAGCCATCTTGGGTCCAGACTGCGCTCCAAACTTTTAAAACCATTTTTGGGTTGATTAGCCAAGAACAAAACAGCTTCTAGGGAGTGTAGGTAACGATGCCAAGCTGTTAACTTCCAGCAAAAGTTAACCATGATACTGACGAAAATTCGATAATATCCATTATTTATCATATTGTTCCCCCATCATCCCTTTATGAAGAATGGATAGAGGCCCAGGAATCCTAATTGCCATGCTTCTTCCAGATGGAAGAAATAATAATTTTCTCTGTTCTGCCTTTTTTATAGTTGAATAAAGTTTATAGAGAAGTCAGAGTTTATTCCGTCTGGTTGTAAGGGGTAAGCAGGAAGTTCTGACCGTGTCCCAAATCTCTGGGGCCGGTCTGCCATGAGCTAGATATCTGACATTGTGACGTCCCTTCATCTACCTGGGTCGCCGTAAAAACCAGAGGCATAACCGGAGTGTTCCAGAATCCCTTCCAAGTCCCGAGGCCCACCAGGCTCTGGTCCTGGAACACCCTTCGGGGGTCCCCCGGGTAGGAGGCTGCCCTGGGGAGACCAATGCCCCGAGGCCCTGCTGTAGCCCAGGACTGGTAACACCTTCATAACCAGAGCATTTATGAGGCCCAGATGCTACTCCTGGCTCTGACACCAGCGACTATGAAATCTTGGACAACTCATTTAATATCTTGGCGTTTCCTTATCTGCATTTTCCACATCAGGAAGGTAGACACGATAACGCCAGGCTGAGCCTACCATAAAAGTAGGAAACAGTTTCTTTTATTTTCTTATTTTATTTTTTTATATTTTTTTAAAGTTCATTTTCTGTTTTTGAGAGAGAGAGACAGAGTGTGAGCGGGGGAGGGGCAGAGAGCGAGGGAGACACAGAATGGGAAGCAGGCTCCAGGCTCCGAGCTGTCAGCACAGAGCCCGACGCGGGGCTCGAACTCACCAACCATGAGATCACGACCTGAGCCAAAGTCGGACGCTTAACCGCCTGACCCACCCAGGGGCCCGTTGAAACAGCTTCTTTTAAAGTGTTACAAAACTGCAGGGGAGAGCGGTCCAATGAGAGAGTCACGTTGAAGACAGGGTCTAGCTGCCCCCTTGTCACCCCTGAATCCCTCAAGTCCTCGGCCATAGCAAGGTTTCTGTGCAACCGCCTGCCCTCCCGGCACGCCAGCTCCCGCCTGTGTTGCGGGGAGAGAGGGGGCTCTGGCTGAGGGTCCTTAGCAGCCAGAGGAGTCGACTGCACCAATCTCCGTGTCACTGGAGCGAGAGAGGAGGGTCGTTCGATTAGCCAGAGAGGGACACTTCTCTCATGAAGCTCAGAATGTCTGCCTTCCGGGAGCACGGGGAGTTCCTTCTAATAGACTCAGGATGGACTCGAACTGGCAAGCTTTCATCAGATCAGTTTTTCAGATCAATTTGCACGAATCCTCTAAAGTGCTCTGCCCCTCACGTACCTTACAAACTCCCAGAAAAACAAAAAAACGAGGCAATGCTACATGGCCAGTGGGGCTGGGTCCAGGACAGCTTCGGCCAGGAGAGCGTAGGGCCTGGTTTTATCAACGGCCCGTCCCTCCAGCAGAGAAGCAAGGAAGCCGGCAGAAGGCGCAAGCCACTCGTCAAGGGCGGGGGCCTCGTCTGAGCCCTGGAAAATGGAACTTGTTTCACAGAAAGCAGAGATCTGCTCTAAGGTGGGGTCAGAACAGGTTTACAAAACGAGGAGTCCGCACAGATGGCTGTGTCCTGCTCTGTGAGCCGATCATCAATGAGAATTTTTATTTAATAGCCCACAGCTTTTGCACCAATGGACGGGAGACCACGAAAGCCAAGACGAGGCAGGGACCCGAGGGCTGACTCCAACGCGTGATTCCCCACTGGTGGCTTCAGCAAGTGGGGGGTCATGGGGCAGTGCCGCGGAAGGGAGCACTGGAGAAGGGGGTTGGGGGAAGGATGTCAGAAGGTCGGTTCGGGAGTTTTTTCGAGTCTAGCCTTCCAAGGTGGAGGCCAAACAGGCAGTGAGTCAACGGTTCAATACTTCCTGCACACAGGTCACTGTCTAGACACGGACCGTTTACTGACAGTGGAATTCTGGACAATATACTGGCAGCCGGAGCCCCAGAACTTAACATCGGCCCCGGGACGTGGGAGAAGAATTGGAGAGGAAGGGAGGAATCCCGAGCTAATGGAGAGCTGGCCCCAAAGAGGCTGTTTTAAACCAGAAGCGACAGAGTTACCTTGAATTGCGGGGGAAATATCACCACCAACAGTGGGGCTGTGAGATTCGTATGACAGGCTGAGGTCAGTGGAAGAAACTCTGCTATTGAGCCAATGGCCATGAGAGAAACAGGGAGAGGCAGGCGGGCCCAGAAAGTCACTAACTGTTGCCACTAAAATGGAGGTAAAAATGCCTCCTTTTCTTGGAGGCATTTCAATGGCCAGACAAAATGGCCATGAAGGCACTCTGCAAACTCAAACAAACATGTCCCTGATTGTGAAATACTATAATTGTTTAAAATAAGTGTTTTACAGGGCGCCTGGGCGGCTCAGTCGGTTAAGCCTCCGACTTCTGCTCAGGTCATGATCTCGCGGTTCGTGGGTTCGAGCCCCGCGTCGGGCTCTGTGCTGACAGCTCGGAGCCTGGAGCCTGCTTCCGATTCTGTGTCTCCATCTCTCTCTCTGCCCCTTCCCCACTCATGCTCTCTCAAAAATGAATAAACATTTAAATAAATAAATAAACAAACATTAAAAAAATAAAATAAAATAAGGGTTTTACTTTGGAGTGTGACTTTCTTGACACTCATTGAAAGTTGTCTAGCAATCAGCTCATCTCAAGGGCGGTGGTTTCCAAATTTGGGGATCGGGTGCTCATTTAGTAAAAACAGATCTACACTGTTGATATAGGTTGATTAGTTTCTTTATAAATCCAATACGTGAAAAACAAATCCAATATGTGTCCTCCTAGTATTGGGTGATATTCTAAGACACAATAAACAACTTAGAGCTAAAGTTAAAGCCAGGAAAACAGTAAAAAAAAAAAATTTAGTGTTTGCCAAGGGTTTGGAGGGAGAAGGGGTGAATAGGGGGAGCATGGAAGACACTGGAGTAGTGAAACTACTCCATCTGGGACTGTAACGGTGGATTCGTCACTAGATACATTTGTCAAAACCTATGGGATCCACACTTGAGCCTTGAGCAGTGCGTGGTTAAAAAGCCGGGTGTAATTTTGACTCCCCGGAAACTTAACTCCTAACAGTCTACTGTTGACCAGGAAGCCTTACCAATAACATACACCATCGACTAACACACGTTTTGTGTGCTATGCATATTGCACACTGTATTCTTGCGATAAAGGAAGCCAGAGAAAAGAAAATGTTACTGAGAACATCATAAGGAAGAAAAAATGTATTTACAGTACTGTAAGACATCCACCTGTAAACGGAGCCATGAAGTTCAAATCCGTGTCATTCAAGGCTCACCTGGAAACACAGGTGAGAGGCGCCTGGGTGGCTCAGTCGGGTAAGCGCCCGAAGTCAGCTCAGGTCATGATCTCACAATTCGTGGGTTCGTGGGTTTGTGGGTTCAAGGCCGTGTCGAGCTCTGGGCTGACAGCTCAGAGCCTGGAGCTGCTTCGGATTCTGTGTCTCCCTCTCTCTCTGCGTCTCCCTGCTCATGCTCTGTCTCTCTCTGTTTCTCTCAAAAAGAAATAAAAACATTAAAAAATTAAAAAAAGAAAAGAAACACAAATAACACCCCGATGGAAGTTATGGACTCAAAGTAGCACTAGTGAAACAATATTGATCTCATCCCTCTCAGCAAATGTGGCACATCTATGCGGATGTGAATGATAGGGGCGTGGGTAGGGGAACTGTCCCCATTCTGCTACTTTGTAAACCTAACACTTCTCTAAAAAATAAAGTCCATTAATTGAAGAAAATATTTTTGTTGACTTCATTCAAGAACGCTGCATGGTTTTAAACCACGGAAACGTCCTCCTAAAAAGTCCGTTGGCAGCTGCAGTAAAAAGGCTTTGACCGTCCGCATTGACCCTCAGGCAATGCAGGCCGGTCTAATGCTGCTGAAAATCCATAGGCCAGCCCCATTCTGACATTGTGAAAATCCGTTTCTTAGAATCCTTTCTGTCCCAAAGTGAATTCGATCTGCTTTCCTTTCAACAACCGACCGCAGGGAGTTATTTCTAAGAGGGTGGTCTCCTGGTCTTTCTTGTTATTTCTGGAGTTTAAAATAAGCTCCGTGTTGTTACGGAGGAGACGAGGTACATGAAAAAGCTTAACGGGTTCCATTTCATGTTCCAGAATTCAAATATTTCAAAATCAATTATTCAGCTCTTTGCTGGAGTCTTCGAAATGCATCCTGTAAGTCATAACAGAGATGCCCGCAGGGCAGGCGGCCTGGACCGGCCTCTTTGTTGTCATTCCGAAGGCTGCTTACATGTTCCGGGCTTGTAGATCTGCCCGAGCGCAAGTCAACTTCCTCCCCCCTTCCCCGGCCCCCCACCCCCACCCCGACTTGTGTTGGGTGCGCTCTGCCTCCGTTTTTCTCCTCCAGCCAGCACCCCCAGCGCTGCGAGCGAGCGAGCGGACTCACCACTGCACCTGTACCGCAGCCCCGCCCCCCGCCCCTCCCCGGGCGCTTCTGTTCCCAGGGACGCCCCGGGGGACAGGTGCATGCCACATGCCTTGAGAAGAGCCACCGGGTCTCACCCAAGTGCCTCCGACGGGTCAGCCACTGGTCCGCGTGTTTCGCCTATTTCCGATCACCACACAATCTCAAGAGGTGGCTGTTAGGATCGTCCCAGGTTCCAGATGAGGAAACTGAGGCCAGAGATACTAAGTGGCTCTACGCCTTAAAAAAAAATGCGCACGGAGCCGCTTTGCTGCGCTTTGATCCGGGGCCCGCACGTGCGCGCTCCCAGCCCCAGCCCCGGCCAGGCCCGAGGCCCGGGGCCGTTCTTCAGCTTCTGAATCATCAACACGGTTTTCCCCCAGAGCCCTACTAGGCGCCTGGAAATGTTCCAGAGGGCTGGGATGCGCCAGCGAGGGAGGGAGACATCCCGGCCTTTGGGGAGTGTCTGTTCTTGTGGGATGAAGCGGACGGGACACGATGGGAAAGGAACCCCCCCACCGGATCGGAAGAGGGTAAGCGCCCCAGACAGGGCCGGGTCACAGGTGTGCGGCCCGCCCGCTCCGCACGGAGCCCGGGGCTCAGAAGGGCCCCGGGCCCGGCTCGGTGCGCAGCTGACCCCACCCTGCAGTCCCAAATAACTTCTGAACAGGTGGCCCCATAGTTTTATTTTGCACGAGGCCCCGCCCATTGCGGGGCGTGGCTGCGGAAGCTGGGAGAATTTACCAGGGCATAAAGGGGCGGGGGAGGGCCCGGGTGGCGAGCGGGGCCGCCTGCAGCCTCGACTAGGTGGTCAGTGAGGACCTCCTCGAGAAGGTGTCCAGGGGGTGGGGTGTGTTCGTTGTTTTTTTTTTTCTTTTAATTTTTTTTTTTTAATGTTTGCTTATTTTGGAGATAATGCGAGAGACAGACTGCAGGCAGCGGAGGGGCAGAGAGAGACGGAGACACAGAATCCGAAGGAGGCTCCAGGCTGCGAGCTGTCAGCCCGGAGCCCGACGCGGGGCTCGAACCCACAAACCGTGAGATCGTGACCTGAGCCCAAATTGGACGCTTAACCGACTGAGCCGCCCAGGAGCCCCTTTGCTGATACTGTTCTGCGAACAGGCAATTCTCCGCTTGTTTCCGTGAAAACACTCTCTGCCATCATTTCCATGAAATAGAATCCCAGTAAATCCCCTGTGATGCCTGAGGGACCCTGCCAGTTCTCTTGTTATTTGCGACCGTTAGAAAACAGTTCAAAAGCTCCATTGCGGGGATGTCGGTGCTTGTGGAACATGAGGTTGCTTCTTTCTTCCAGGTGGTGAGCATCCGGACGGTCTCTTTCCGTGTCGGTCCCTGAGTGCCTACGCAGGCAGGAAAAGAACCAAGTATTTGTGAAGCCCTCCCGTGGCCCAGGCGTTAGGCTGGAGGCCTCACCATAGCCCCGCAAACCAAAGTGGCCCATTTTACAGATGAGGAAACCCAGGCTCAGGAAGGCCCGAGACTTGTCTGAGGTCCCACACGAAAAGGGAGCAAAGCCCGGACTCAATTTCAGGCCTGACTCAAAGTCCACATGCCCCCGTGCATTTTATCAGTGGAACGAAAGGATTTTTTTTTAATGGTTTTATTTCTTTTTGAGAGCGAGCGAGAGAGACAGACCGTGAGCAGGGGAGGGGCAGAGAGAGAGAGGGAGACACAGAATCCAAAGCAGGCTCCAGGCTCCCAGGCGCCGGCACAGAGCCCGACGCGGGGCTTGAACCCACAAACCACGAGATCATGACCTGAGCTCAAGTCAGAGGCTCAACCAGCTGAGCCACCCAGGCGCCCCTGGGATTTTATACCGTGTCTGGTTTTTGCATTCAAGCATGGGATTCCATTTAGAACATTTCAACTGCATCATCTTGCAATAATTGTATTGTTTGGGGGGGGGGGAAATGATACATACCCGGCGATCTTCTTTGAATCTGAGAACCTCGACACATTGCCACAGATCAACTGTTTTAGTGGTCTGCGAAAGCCCCCAACTGCAAAATGTCAGCCTATGAAGGTGTAGCTCTTCTGCCTTCCAGATTCCCTTCTGACATCAGGCGACGGCATCTCGGTCCCAGCAGCTTTGCTAAACAGCGTCAGGCTAGGCTCAGCCACAGTCCAACAGGCTGTGAAGGCTCTGGTGGGCGGGATGGTGCCCTCCCCCCAAAATATGTCCACATCCTAATCCCTGGAACCTGTGAATGTTCCCTTCCATAGTAAAAAAGTGAATATTATTTTATATGACACAAGATGTGATTGAGTGAGTGATTTTGAGAGGAGACACTCACAGGAGATTATCTGGATGGACCCGAAGTCCAATGACAAGCGTCCTTAATAAAAGCCAGGCAGGGGCGCCTGGGTGGCTCGGCCGGTTAAGCATCGGACTCTGGATTGTGGCTCAAGTCATGATCTCAAGGTCTGTGAGTTCAAGCCCTGTATTGGGCTCTGCTCTGGCAGTGTGGAGCCTGCTTGGGATTCTCTCTCTGCCCCTCCCCTGCTCACTCTCTCTCTTTCTCTCTCAAGATAAATACATTAATTTTTTTTAAAAAAAGAGCAAGGCAGAGGGAGATTTGACAAGCTCACGCAAGGAGAGGAGGAGGTGAACACGAGCGAAGCCCCACCACGCCAAGGCTGCCCGCAGCCGCCAGGAGCTGGAGGGGGCGAGGACCGGATTCTCCCCTCAGCCCTCCTACCCCTGGATTTTGGACTTCTGGCCTCCAGAACCGGGAGAGGATACGTTTTTGTCGTTTTAAGTCACCCGTGTGTCGTAATTTGTTACAGGAGCCACAGGACACTGATCCAAACCCCAACAAACAGAAAGCCTAACGCCCTGTCTCTCCACCAAGCAGAACCACGAAGCAGCAGACCTACGCTTCGCTCAGATTTGGGGGTTCGACACATCCTCCTCTTGGAACTCCTCGTTAATCGTCTGTGCCTGAGACAGGACGACATCGGCCTTATTCATTTCGTATCCCTACGGCATGGTGAATACTTACTGGTTGGATTATGCACCTTCTCCACCAAACACTTGGGGTTCAGACATCAGCGCCATGGGTTCATATCTCAGCCCTACACATGCTATGGCTTGGTCACTTCCGACAGCTGCCTTCCCAGTGTCTGTTGTACAACAGAGGGGACAGGTGCTGTCTCACTGGGCGGCCACGAGTATTCCATGAAATAACATGGAAAGTTCACGCAGGGGGCACCTGGGGGGCTCAATCAGTTAAGCATCCGACTTGGGCTCAGGTCATGATCTCGTGGTTCGTGAGTTCGAGCCCCATGTTGGGCTCTGTGCTGACAGCTCGGAGCCTGGAGCCTGCTCAGATTCTGTGTCTCCCTCTCTCTCTGCCCCTCCCCTGCTCGTACTCTGTCTCTCTCTCTCCTTCTCTCTCTCTCAAAAATAAACATTTAAACAAAAAAAAAAAAAAAAGGAAAGTTTGCGCAGCAACACCCAGCTCATAACAGAGCTCAATACGTCTGTTTTTTCATCAATAATTACAACAAGAAGGAAATGAATAGTATTATTAATAGCAGAGGGAAATCTGGATTATGTGTCAGAAAACCAAGTTTTTTAAATAAATATTTATTTGTTGTACGGCTCTGGATCCTTCAAATATAGAACCAAATATACAGATTGATATAATAACCATCCATGTGCCCACAACCCCAATGTAACAAATATTAATACTCTGGCATATTTGATGTTTGTTTCTCAAAGTGTTCTTGTATCACATTTTTCTCTTACAGGATTTGCAGATATTCCAGAGAATAATAATTTGTGCTTTTTCTCTTTTTCTTAATTGGCCTTACAAGACAGTGATCAGTTTTATCAGCTTACTCAAATCACAAACTTTGAGTGTATTGATTCTGTTCTATTGCACACGTATTTTCTATTTTTTTAGCAATTTTTATTCTTGTATTATTTCCTCCGTTTTACATGATTTGGGCTTTTTTGTTGTTGTTGTTCTTTTTCTAACTTATTTGTTGTAAGGCAGGTTTCTTCCAAATAAACTTGAGGATGGGGACTTGGGTACGGGTGTCAGGAAGGGTCCACAGAATGAGCACCAGAGAGAGAACGAGAAAGGCAGCGCTGGGCAAAGGGCAAGCTGAACTGTAGTTACCCCCAAAAAGGCCTCTGCCCCTCCCAAAGGACTCAGGCACAGGGACACTTCTGTGGTTTTAGATTCTGTATTTGTCTATTTGACACTCGTTAATTACAGGGCCAAACAGCCAAAATGGTTTACCTCTCCCTGTGACCTTATACTCGGAACCACTTTCTTATCCAACCATCACCCACCAAGCCAATATGCCCCCTGCCCTAAGTCACCCGGGGCCAGGTGCCAGACAACTAGGGACAACCCTCCTTGTGTCCCAGACCCCCTGGAATTATTCAAACTAGCTAATTCTCATATACTATCCCGAAGCGTTCCTGCCCACCTGCCTTTCCTGCAGAAACCCTAGTAAAGGGTCTGGCCAAGCTGTGTCTCTCACTTCTGCATCTGCTTCCTGACTAACAAGGGTGCCTCTCCATGAGGCTCCGAGTGGCCTGGCATGCCCTCTTCTCTCCAGAAATGCCACAAAAGTTTTCTTTCAGTGGCATTGACCTCGCTGTGGGAACACTCAGTCAGCCCTGTAGATTAAAATCCAATGGGCACAATAAAGACAGAGAGCCAAGCCTTTCCTCGCCCCATCAACCAGTTATTGGGAGTGGACTGTCCCCAAGGAGAGGATGTGTCCTGGGCAAGGTTTTTTTTTTTTTTTTTTTTTTTTTTTAATGTTTATTTATTTTTGAGACAGAGAGAGACAGAGCATGAACAGGGGAGGGTCAGACAGAGGGAGACACAGAATCCGAAACAGGCTCCAGGCCCTGAGCTGTCAGCACAGAGCCCGACGCGGGGCTCGAACTCACGGACCATGAGATCATGACCTGAGCCGAAGTCGGCCGCTCAACCGACTGAGCCACCCAGGCACCCCTGGGCAAGGGGGTTTTTGTCCGTCAACGGCAGTTTCCCAAAGGACAGCCCATTGAATCGCTGCCGACATCCCCCCCAACGGAGGCACTGGGTGCTTCAGTGCTGAGGGAGACTCCGGACGGCACAGAATCTAATGTGCTTAGAGTTTCCCCTTGCTTCTTCGCTAATACAGCAAACCCTTACATCGCGAGTAATGCAGATAGAGACCCTTTCCTCTGCTGCCTTATTGCCAGTTACATTAAATACAGTGCATGACAAGAGTTTATTAATACTGTAGTCAACATCCGCGAGAGCGTAAACAAGGGCCCCCATGCAGAAGAAGATTCCATTGAGCTAAAATGCTGAAAGTCGTCCTACACAGTAACCCTCCTCTTTCTTGTCTCCCTCGCACCAGCCACGAAGGTTTTCAAGCAAGTGTAGGTTAGTTTGTTTATTGTTCTTTATATTTTGTACTTTCTTTATTATTTTGTATTATATTCCAGTATGATAATCATTTTTATATGAATGTTTTTGAGCTGTGGAATAAATCATCAGAGTTTTCATCATTTCTTATGGGGAAATTTGCTTTCATATACAAGTGCTTTGGAGTACAAGCATGTTTCCAGAACGAATGATGCTCGCAAACCAAGGTGTTACTGTGTATTCATTTAAGGCTAAAAACATCCCTCAAAGTAGATCTTTAGCTGCATCTTGCATGGTGATGTTTGTTTGTGCTGTTTGGATTTTCTAAATTTCATTAAAGTTGTTTTTGACATTTCAAACTCTATGACATAATTCCTTAAAAGTTGTGGGTTTTCTTTTTTTTTCTTTCTTTCTTTCTTTTTTTCTAGAGAGAGAGAGCTCAAGTGAATGAGGGACAGAGAGAAAGAGAGAGGGAGGGGAAGAGAGACAGAAAGAGAGAGAGAGAGAAGCAGGGCTCACCCAGGGTTTATGTGTTTACCCAAAGTAGGGCTGGAGCTTCCCCGAAGCAGGACTTGAACTCACTGTGAGATCATGACCTGAGCCGAAGTCAGATGCTTAATGACTGAGCCACCCAGGCGCCCAAGTTGTGGATTTTCCATTTACCTTTCTGTTATTATATTCTAGGTGAATTCTACCCAGGTCAGATAACACACTTTGGTGTTTAGTCTTTTGAAATTTGTCAAAACTGTCTTATGGCCCAGCATGCAATCAACTCCGGTAAATTTCCCAGGCACACTTGGAAAGTATGTGTATTTTGCATTTGGGGTTATAGCAACGTGTTTGCCAATTGGGTTGTAATTCTGTTACTCAACTTTTCTACCTTCTTACTGAACTTTTATCTGTGCATCCTATCAATTATCGAAAGAAGTTCAAGAAACTTCCACCGTGACCGTAAATGTCTTTGTTTCCCCTTTAAGTTCTTCCGACATTTGCTTTCCACACTTTGAAGTTATGCTATTGAACATGCATGTAAATTTAGAATTGCTGTATATTACTAATAAATTTACCCTTTCATGAAACATCTGTCTTTATCTGTAATAATCCTTCTTGCCTTAGAGTTGACTTTGATAGCATTTGATACTAATATAGTAATTGTACTCACTTTGTTTTGGTTAGTGCTGCATCATAAATCCTTACCATTCTCTCACTTTCAACTTTTCTTTCTGGCTTCTTATTTAATGTGTGCCTCTTTTAAGCTGCACATCACTGAGTACTATTTATTTACTCATGTCTGACGATCTATTCTATTAACTGGAATTTTTAGCTCATTCGCATTTAATGCCATTACTGATATGGTTTAAGTCAAACATCTTACTGTTTGTTTTGTTTTCACTCCAACTGTTCCTCATACTTTTTCTTCTCTTTCTTGCCTTCCTTTTCATTAATCAAATATCTTATTATTCCAGCTCCTTCTCTAGGCATGTTTTTCACCCATTCTGTACTGTATTTTTCGTGTTTGTTCTAGACATTACCATATGCATCTCGGACTCATGAGTGTCTACTATACATTTGTATTTTTGCCATTTCCTGGACAATACAAGGGACTCAGAACACATTTTTTACTCCATTAATACCCCCCCCCCCCACTTTTTGTGCCACTGTCACATTTTAATTCTGCATACGTTCTGAATACTGTGAAACATTGCAATTATGCATTCAGTCGATATTCATTTACACTTATCCACCTACTTGCCCTATGTACTGTTCTCTGTTCCTTCCTGAATTTCGGCTCCCATCTGGGACCACGTTTTTTCTGCCTGAAGAATTCCTCTTATTTCTTTCTTTATTTTAAAGTTTCTTTTTATTTATTTTGAGAGAGAGAGAGAGCGCGCTCACGCATGTGGGAGAGGGGCAGAGAGAGCGCGGCAGAGAGAGAATCAGAAGCAGACTCTGGGTGGTCAGTGCAGAGCCAGACGTGGGGCTCGATCCCATGAACCATGAGATCAGATGCTTAGCCAACTGAATCACCCGGGAACCCCTGAGAAATTCCTTTTAAAGTTTCCTTTGGTGCAGTCGTGCTCATCATTACTCCTCATAGTATTTTTTTTGGCCTAGAAATGTTTTTATTCTGTATTCATATTTTCCCCCAAATTATCAAGCTTAGTTTTGATCATTCAAATATGATTAATGATTCGATTATTTTCAAAAAATGTTCAAGACCCCAAGGCTTATTGTACTATTTCACTTTGATTGAATCATCCATTCAATTTTGACTTGAGAACAATTTATCTTTTTAGAGCTTTGAAATATAAACTTGCATACAATAAAATTAACTTGTTTTATAAGTATAGTTCAATAATCTTTTATCGGTGTATGTAGTCATGCAATAACCACCACAATCAAGTTTAAGGACACCTTTATTGTCCCCTAAAAGTCCTCCCTTACCCCAATATGGTCAGTCTCCTCCCAGATCCTCAGCCTGAAGAAACTACTAATCTGTTCTGTCACTATAATTTTCCATTTTGTAGAATTTCCTGTGAATGGAATCACATAGTATGTAGTCTCTTGTGGCTGGGATAGTTTGATTTTGGGGGAGATTCATCTCTTTTTATTGCAGAATTAGCCTCCCATTGTGTGGACACATTACATCGTGTTTTTATCTCTTCACAGGTGGGGTGGACTTGGGCTGTTTCCAGTTTTTCTTTCACTTTTTAAGGAGATTTTTGCCAGCTACAGAGTTCAAAGTTGGCAGTCATTTGCTTGCAATGCATTATTTCATTTTCTCAGTTTTCATTTGTTTTTAAGTCTATCTCTCCTTCATTTCTGGACCACCGTTCTCTGGGTTAACACATTCTTTTTCTTCTTTCATCATTTTCAAGATGTCATTTAATGGTCTTCTGGCTCGCATAGTTTCCGACAAGACGTCTGCTGACATTCTTACCTTTGTTCCCTCGTATGTCGTGGGACTTTTTCTTTGGATGCCATCAAGACTTCTCTTTTTCCTTAGTTTTCAGCAGGTTGAATACGGTGTGTCCAGGTGGTTTATCCTTAGTATTTCTTCTGCCTGGAGGGCGCTGGGCTTCTTGGCTTTCTGGCCTGTTGTTGTTTATTCCTTTTGGAAAATTATCAGCCTTTATCTCTTCAAATATCTTTTTGCCCTGGTCTGTGTCTTGTCTCCTTCTAGAGTTCCAATTACATGCACTGGATATTGTTCCTCAGCTCTTGTATGCTCTGTTCCGGTTTCCCTGCTCATTTCTTCCCCATCGTGTTTCAGTCCAGGTAATTCCTATTGGCCTATATTCATGTTGCTGGATTCTTTCTCCATCTGTGTTGAGTCTCCTGATGAACCTCTAAGGAAGCGTTCTTCATCTATCTTACTAATATATTTTTTTTATTTCTAACATTTCCTTTTGATTTTTTTAAATGTTTATTTATTTTTGAGAGGCAGAGACAGAGTGCAAGCAGGGGATGGGCAGTGAAAGAGAGGGAGACACAGAATCCGAAGTTGGCTCCAGGCTCCAAGCTGTCAGCATAGAGCCTGACGTGGGGCTCGAACCCACAAACCATGAGCTCATGACCTGGGCCAAAGTCAGACGCTTAACCAACTGAACAAACCAGCCACCCCATATTTCCTTTTGATTTGTATGGTGTCAATCTCCCTGCTGAAATGTCGCATTTGTCCATGCACACTGTCCACCTCCACTAATACCTTTAACATATTAGTCATCGTTATTTTGAATTTTCTTTCTGATGGTTACAAATCATGGGTCCTCTTTTAGTCTGATTACATTGATGGCATCTTCTCTTGGCAGTGCTTTTTTTTTCTCTTCACTTTTTTATGTGTCTCATTTTTAGAAGTTGAGTGTTGGACATCATGTATAGAATTTAGATTGAAGTGGGTGGCCAACCTCAGCCCAGAGCAAGAGCCAATATGGTGGTGGAGCGCAAGACAAAGTTGTCCGAGAACCTGCTGCACGTGAAGTTCATGCAAAGGGGAGTAGACTCAGAGACCAAGAAACAGCTAGAAGAGGAAGAAAAGAAAATCATTAGTGAAGACCACTGGTATTTGGATTTGCCAGAGCTTAAAGAAAAAGAAAATTAATGCTTCAGATGAACGCTAAGAACAAAACAGAAGAAGTTGAAGGTGACACAGTGGAGCTTGATGTATCAGACAAAGAAATGGCTAGAAGATATGAGACCTTGGTGGGGACATTTGGAAAAACTTTGCCAAAAAAAGAGGGCCAGCTATGAAGATGAAAATGAACACGTAAAACCAACAGTTAAAGTAAAGAAGATGTTCTTTAAGCCCCAGGATTGATGTGGATGCTTTAAGACAGAGCTCAGGGGTGCCTCGTGAGGGTTAGTGTATTGTGGAACTCACTCTGATGGCTTCTCTGTAGTTATTCAAACTGTGATGTTTACATGGAAAGAAGTGGATAATTTTGGAAACATGCCATTTTTGAAACAGATATGTGGTGGATGTTACACATCCTTTGCTTCATGGTGTTCATCAAGAATGGATTTTTAGCCCTCGGGTTTCAAATGCACATAGGGATGTGGCTGCTTCCTAAAGACTTTGTGACTTCATTTTTTTTTTTTTTTAATGGGGCTCTCTTGTCACTGACCTTGAATTGACACACAGAAATTAAACCAATGTTTAAGTTGCTCTGATGTTTCTATTTTACTTTACATTATTAATCATGCCAAGCCAATGTAGACATCTTTTTGGAATCACATCTAATGAGGATTTGTTATATATAGATTCATCAAAAACAAACAGCCTACAGTACTTGTGTGCCACCGAGGCATTGTTGGTTTGTGGAATTACTGGTCTTTGTTAATTAAAAAAAAAAAAATTCTGTAATAAAAAAAAGAATTTAGACTGAAGCAAATAGTATTTATGGCTACAAATAGGTACACCTTTCCCACCAGCCTGTAACTGTCAGCGTTGATTCAGTGTCGCCTGGTTTTGAACCAGGTTTGGGTTTTGTTGTTTCTGTGTTTATCTTCCATACATCACCAGGTTCAGATATCTCGGGTGTTACTTTGCGCTTCGGGTGGGTACCAGTTTGTCCCCAATTTTTTCCCTGTATTCCTGCTCCTCCTTCAGCCTCGTCTAGAGGCTAGCCTCAGTCTGAAATGCATTATCAAATGGGAACTCACAGGAGATGATTTCAGAAAGGAAACGGAGGGGCCAGGATAGGTGAAGCTTAAAAACCATGGTAACACAGGGGATTTTTACTTTGAGTGTCCTAGGAAACTGCCAAAGGGTCTTGACCAGTGACATAATTTGAACACGTCTGAAAAGAATCACTCTGGCTACTATGTGAAGAATTAAACCAGAGGGGCAACAGTCAAAAGATGAGTTGGGATGCTTTGGCATAAGCCAAGGCAGACGAGAGTGGCTCGGACAAGTGTGTTAGCAGCAGAGGAGATGAGAAATGTTTGGGTCAGAATGCATTTAGGATTTGCTGCTGTGTTGGATGTGGGGTATGAGAAGAAGAGAATTTCTGCCGACAGTAGCTTTTCCTATTCCTTTACTTTTTACCTCTCTGTGTTATTATGTTTTAAGTTTATTTCTGGTAAATGGTATGGAGCTGCATGTAAGTCTTATCTGAGAATCCTTGAAATTTAATACAATTTAACCCTTGTCTTGTTTGTTTCTTGTAATTGCTGTTCTGCCTGGACTTATTCCTACTGTCATTATTTGTAACTTTTTTTTTTTTTTTTGGTTTCAATTTTATTTCTTTTTTTCTCCTCTCTGGACTTTTATTAGATTATTGTTGGCTTTTACAAAATAATTATTACTTCTTTGGTCCCTTTCACGTGGTTGAAAGTTATGTAATCCATTTCCATTATCTTAGGATTTAGCCTTGAATTTGTCGATATGTGTATTTGCCTCAACAAAGGAGAAACTTGGTTTCTGACCCAAATATTGTCACTGAGGACCTGTGAAACCTCCAGCAAATGACTTTGTCTCATACTCGTTCAATGACTCTCTGCCAGAATCCAGTGATGTGTGAGAGAAAGGCTAGGGATGAGCACAATTTCATTCCATGTCCCGTGCTTTTGTACCTACTGTCAAAAGCTCAGAGTGCTCACAGCATGCTATTGGACGGAAGAAGCCAGACCAAAAGGACTGTGTACTGTATGGTTCCATTTATATCAGAATTACAGGTACAATTAATCCCAATCAAAAGTCAGAATAGTGGTTCTGGGCAGGCAGAGGTGGGACAGATAAGGAATGACTGGAAGGAGTGTGAGAAGGGTCTGGGCACTGGTTTCACAGCTGTGTCTAGTTTTCGTGTACTTTCTGTATGTCTATTTCAGTAAAAAAAAATGTTTTAAAAAGTATTTTCAAAGAAAACATTGGAAACCAAATAAAACAGAAAATATAAGAGTCTCGGTTGTCAAGGAAACATGTCTCTGTTGGTTACTTCGCCCTAAGCAAGTGGGTGAAGGCCTTTGTGGAGCCAGGCCTGTGCCACGGGACAGGTGTTCAGAGGAGAATGCAGCCTGGTTCCCATCTTCAAGAAGGTCTCTAGGAGGAAAGACAGACTTGGTTTTTCACAATTCATGATTTCACATGGCTGTGACTGCTATAAGAGAAGTGCCTCATTTCTTGTGTGCCAGAATAGAGGTTTTACAAGATGATGGAAGGAGGGGGGGGACAAGGGAGTGACATCGTGAAGGAGGCAGAAGAGGCTCTCGAAGGAGGTGACCCTTGGTCACTCGCGTGAAAAAGACAAGCACGCGTCTCCAGGGAGGGAGAGGTTTTCCAAATGGGAAGCAGGGACACACTTCATACTCGGAAGCCCGGGTTGTTTGCTACGTCCTGACCTTTGGCTTCAAAGGAGCGGATGAGGCCAAAGAGAGTAGGCGGGAAGGGCCACGAAGGGTCTGGTGGCTGGCTGGTGGCCTGGCCACAGCATCCCGGCAGAGACTCAGATGGGGGAATCCAGGCACAGTAGGAAGGAAACAGACCTGGGCGGCAGGGACCACAGGCCAGACAGTAATTTTTTTCACAGTTGTAACCCTAATTTGCTCTCCCACCTACCTTAGGAAAAAGTGGTCGTTGGCTCACCAGATGCCTGATTAACTGGAATGCTTCTCCCAAGCATTGGGAGAAGCTGTCCCAAGCCAGCAACCTGGGGCACATGGGGGCCGGTAAGTCTCCCAAGGCTGGTGGACAAGAACTAGCAAAGTTGGGGCTTGAACTCAAGAACTCTGCCGTTGGCAAACCCATCTTTGGCCACCATGCCTTCTTCCCTCTGGACAAGCCAAAGATGCTGCAACTTATATATTTGTGTTTCTGGGGAAATTCATATAGCTGCTCAAAAATAGTACTTTCCTTTTCATCCTGTTTCCCATGGAGCTTGCTCCAAAGTGTAATTCCCTTCAGGCCCATTTAATTTGGCATCAAGTATTTTATTGGTCAAACATCCATTTTATTAACATTTCATCTTATGAAAGTTCAGTGTAATTGCACTGGGTATATTTTCTCACAAAATTATTTGCACGGGGGGGAAAAGCAGCTTAGCAGCACCACTGTGCTTAAAATCAGAAGGAGGTAAAAATCAAAAAGACAGTCTCTCTTGCAAAGTACTCCCCACCTTTTCTCCCTGGAGAAGGTGCCGGTGCAAGTACCCCAGTGAGGTCCTCATCACCAGTCAAGACAGGGTCTCAGGGTAACATGAAGGGAAACTCACTGTCATCTCAAAGCTCTGATTCCACGGGAAGTGTGAAGTCAGAAGCGAAGATGCTTCGTTTTCAGAATGTCAGAGCCAGTCTGAGAGTCACTCATCTAACCCCATCACAAAGCTGAGGTCCAGACGTGCTGGGTTCTGTCCGGCATCATTCAGCCAACTAAGCGTCAGCTCTGACGCTGGGTTTGTATCTTCAACAAAGATACAGTGATGTGATTGAGTCTTAAAATGTTTCGGTTACCAAAAATCCGTAAAAATAAGAGTGAGACGGGGACACCCGGGTGGCTCAGTCGGTTAAGCCTCCGACTTCGGCTCAGGTCATGATCTCACGGGTCGTGGGTTCGAGCCCCGCATGGGGCTCTGTGCTGACAGCTCAGAGTCTGGAGTCTGCTTTGGATTCTGTGTCTCCCTCTCTCGCTGCCCCTCCTTGTGCCGTCTCTCTCTGTCTCTCAAAAACTGAATAAACATTAAAAACATTAAAAAAAGAAAGAGTGAGACATCAGGGGAGCATGTGTGGGATAGACAACTAGCAATGCCATCCTGACCTCTCACCAAGGAAATAACCAGGCACCAGGGTCCACCACTGGTCAACTTCTAGAAGACTCTAATATCCAGAAAGGACAAACTGCAATACTTTGTGTAACCATCAAATCTGCATTGGCAAATACACAAATGCTTCAAAAAGGCAGTGTGGCTGTTCATTAAGGAGTTCTAGACAGCCTGTAATCCTAGCTCATAGGAAATTAATGTTCTCTTAAACAATTCCAGGTTTCTTGGTCCAAGCCAGAGGTCTGCAATGCTTGGAGAGAGATTGCTGGTTTATTAAAAATTATATGGAAAGAAGGCAGGAGGCCAAGCCTGATTGTCCTCAAAGACAGTAAGCAGCTCCCAGTGGCCCTGGCACCAAAATACCCAAGACTTTTTGCACACCCACGAGTGAGGTATAAAGCGTGTACCACAGATCACTGCATGTACAGAGAGGAGCTGGCACTTAGCAGAAAGACATGGGAGCTCACGGTCAACACATGTGGGAGTGCCGTTTATCAGACGGTGGCCTCGAAGGAGCCTTGATCGGTAGACGGTGGTGTGGACAGAGCACCGAGACATGGATCTAGCCCCACTTTGCTACTTCCCCACTGTGTTACCTCGGGTTTCTCACTTCCCCCGTTCATACCTCCATTTCTTTACCTGTAAGATGGGCATGATGGTGCGGGCACCACAGAGATGTTAGAGTCAGTAATGTCTGTAAATGGCAAAGTCCTTATTGTCCTTGTTTGCTTGTATTATTATTACCTAACTGCTATTCTTAGTATTCTTGGTATTATTCTTACCTAACTCAAACTCTGACCACCCAAGAGTGTCCACATTACAAGGACCAAAGATGTGGTACATAGCTTTGGTGGATCCAGGGTTTGGGAATGCTAAAAATGGTAGAGTTTAGGTCTGATAAAGTCGGAAATAGGAAACCACTGAAGGCTTTTTCACCAGTGGAATAACATGTTAAATAGACATTTCAGAAAAACTGATTTGGGAGTTCCTGGGTGGCTCAGTCAGTTGAGCGTCTGACTCTTGCTTTTGGCTCAAGTCGTGATCCCGGGGTTATGGGATCCAACCCCGTGTCAGGCTGAGTATGGAACCTGCCTGGGATTCTCTCTCTCTCCCTTTGCCTCTCTCCCCCGCTCTCTCTCTCTCTCTCTCCCTCTGTCAAGAAAGAAAGGAAGGAAGGAAGGAAGGAAGGAAGGAAGGAAGGAAGAAAAGGAAAATAGACAGAATGATTTGACAGAATTATGCCAAATGACCAAGATGACAAAGACTAAATTTCGGGGGGCCAGCTGAGAAATGATCATAGCACTGTAGGCAGAAGGGGGAAACAGAAGGAGGAAATCACCAAATGTCTAAGGAATCCTTATGGATGAAATGCAGAAATACAAATGGGGGAAAAATAACTTTGAGAAAATAGACTATGGAAGAAAGAGTACATCCATGAAACAAGAACAGCCTGCTATGTAAAATGAACAGAGAACGAAAATAATCACCATCATCATAAAATAAAGGGGAAGAAGTTGTCTTGGAATTTAAAAATATAACAGTGGAAATGATAAAAATTAAAGATTTTGAAGATAAATTTGAGAAAGTCTCCCAGAAAACAGAAGTAAATGGAAAAGAAACAAATGGAATTGAAAGAGAAGGAAGGATAAGAACATCAGAGTCCTGTCCAAGGAGTTCAATTTATTAACAGTAAACATTAACATAAAGGAAAAAAATAGTAGAGGAAACCTTCAAGAAATAACCTGTAAGAATGTTTTCCAAAACTAAAGGCATGAGTTTTCAAACTGAAGAAGTCCCCAAGGGTGCAGCACACTGGCCCCAAAGGGACCCTCTACACAACACATGATTATGAAATTTCGGAACCCTGGAGACAAAGAGAACATGATACAGTCTTCCAGAGAGAAAGAAAAAGCAGATCACGCACAAAGGACCAAAAGTCATGATGATGCCAAGAGTCCCGCCATAACAACCCCACATGACATGTGGAAAGCAGTGGCCTGATGCTGTGGTAACTCTGAAGGAAAGTAACCTTTCACCTAGAACTCCACACTGACCCCAATTCTCCAGCAAACATAAGAATATCTTCAGACATGCAAGATCTTTCAAGATTTATCTCACGGGGCTCCTGGGTGGTTCAGTCAGTTAAGCACCCGACTCTTGATTTGGGCTCAGATCGCGATCTCACAGTTCCTGACTTCAAGCCCCACACTGGGCTCCACACCGTATTTGCGGAGCCCGCTTGGGATTCTCTCTCTCCCTCTGTCTCTGCCCTTCCCCCACTCCCTCCCTATCTCAACATAAATGAACTTTTAAAAAAATTTTAAATTTATCTCGAATATACTTTTTCTCAGACAGCTACTAGAGGATGTGTATTTTCTTAAAGGAACAAACCAGTTAAGAAAAAGATATGGCATATAGGAAAATGGGATCCATCACGGAAGAGAGGCCATGGGAACCCCAGGATGATAGTGAAGGAAGAGCCCAGAGTATAACTCCCCATGGAGCCTAGACGGGCTCAAGTCAGAAATCTCCAGGAGGCTTCTTCAGGAATAAAAGTGTGTGCAGAATACCAACATGTCTGAATAGAATCTATGTAATCATAATAATGGAGAGGCATATATCCACCTAAGAAAATTAAAGATAAGCATGCATTGGCGAGATGGCAGAATTCAACGGCTGAGTGGAGACAAAGGGAGAGGGGAGAGATGTGTCACCTCCCCAACAAAACCAAGAAGTAGCAATGAAAGCCCATTATCTCATAATAGGAGGTAATTTGCAAAACCAAAACAGGCCAAAGACTTGGAAGTTATGACCTGCGGGCAAGAGAAGGCTGATGGGCCTATGGCCATGGTGAGCACTGGAAAATTATTCCACCCTTTAAGTTGGATGCATGGGCATTTTTATAAGAGAAGGAAGAGAAATAGCTTACATTTTGCAAACTTGGGGGAAAACAAAACAAAACAAAACAAAAGAAATCCTAGTCCGGTGAAAGCCAGGACGAGGAAGACGGTTTTGGTCGCCCCGGCAAAGGGCCCTTAGGGAGATAATATTGCAAATTTGAAAACTCCTCCCAGCCCCACACAAATTCAGTAGGCGATTCGGAGCAAGTCCCCTGAATCCTCTTTGCTTCTGCTCTGTTCTTGGAGCAAGGCAGCAGTTGAACTAGAAATGTAGACGTTCTGTCTACGACCTATATTCTGCACCCAGGACCCTCAGATTAAAAGGCTATTCCTTGCCAGGTAAGGTCAGGGGAAAGTCACATAGAGTCACAAGGCAGCATTGCAGAGAGAGGACACACAACCCAGAAGGCCCTGTGGCTCATCCCCTTCCCCTCTAGGAACACAGCCAGGACAGCAGATCTGCCTCTGTTAAGAGGGACGGAAAGGCGGATGGCCACGCTGAGTTCAAGGCTCCCCTGGCTGCTGGGGGTCTCCTGCCGGCCCCCCGTCCCCGCCTTGGTCTGTTGGCATCCTCAGGGCAGAGTTCCTCTCTGGAAGCCCTTTCCATGAGGTGCCCGGTCTAGGAGCGACACTGGCCACTTGCGCAGTCACCGGTCCTGCGCCCTGCCACGTCTCTGCTTGAGGTTTTCCTCAAGGCATCAGTGATGACTGTGCGGGCACCTGTGATCCACCGCCCCGCTGCAGGACACACACCCGCCGGGCCTGAAGACCCTCACGAAGCACAGCGAGCGCCCCTAACACGACAGCCAGCTCGGAAAATCTGCTCTCAGAGGCGGAGAGTTTTCGTGTAATAAAACGACCCTCGTTTCAGTGTCATAAAAACGGGCTGGAAAACTCTTTGTGACAAATCAGAACAAAACACCACGCTCTGGCTGTCAGTTATTGGCTGAGAATCACAACATGTCAAGAGCAGAGGAGAACATAAGTGTCTGTGGTCTTGGGACAATCCTCCAAGATTTATATCCCAGACGATCGATCACACTGCCGTCCAGGAAGGAAGCCATGAGCGACAGCTGTTTAGCAAGGCACCCGTTTTCTAAACAGGGAACCAGCAAAGACGTTGACTTGTTACAAAGTACGAACCCACATATTCTCTGGAAGGGGGGAGAAAAAAACCACTTTCACTGAGTGAAGAAATCCCTGTGTCCACTTGAGTCTTCTGGAAGCAGTGCTGGCCTTCTGCATGTGGCAAAAATGGCCACCATCCCGGAACCCTACCCCCACCCGCCCCCGCCTTACTCTTTCAAAACATCTCCATACAGTCCAATAAAATAAATGAAAACCAAAGAAGCCCAAGTTTAATCTTCAGGGGATGTAATTCAAGCGTAGCCAATTGGACAACTTCCCTGTTAATCAGAAGAATAACTAAGTTCTTCCCCTGCTTTTCTTTGTAGAACATAAAGTTAATACCCTGCTTAGAGAGGCCACATGGAGGTGCGGAAAGAGCCTGGGCTGCAGAATGGAAGCCTGGTTTGTCCCGGATCCACTACATCCCCCAGAAAAAGGGGCAAGACCAGATCTTCCCCAACATGATTGGGTGTGGAGAGCCTTCTTAAGAATTCAGATTCCGGGGGGCCTCCTGGGTGGCTCAGTCGGTTGAGCATCCGACCCTTGATTTCAGCTCAGGTCATGATCTCAGGGTTGTGGGTTCGAGCCCCGCATTGGGCTCTGTGCGGACAGTGTGGAGCCTGCTTGGGATTCTCTCTCTCTCTCTCTCTCTCTCTCTCTCTGCCCCTCCCTGCTTGTGCACGCTCTCTTTCTCTCTCTCTCTAAATAAACAAACTTTTAAAAATACATATTAAAAAAAGAATTAAAAAAAAATAAATTTACAAAATCAAAAACAATTAAAAAAAATAAAAATAAAGTTCAGATTCCCAGACCCTCTGAATCCCAGCCTCCTGAAGTTAGGCCCCACTTTCTCCGCTGCAAGCCCAGCTCCCTGTAACTTCTCTCCTCTTCCCACCCCCACCCCCGCCAAGGGGTCAGGGCTTTGGGGAAACAAGACCCAGTGAGTCAAAACTTTGCCAGGTGATGGTTCATTATCTTGATGGCGGTGATGGCCTCACAGGCGCGCGCTTTAAATATGTGCGGTCTACCACGTGTCCCTTGTACTTCAAGAAAGCTGCTCCAGGAAGCAGTTCATCAGGAAGTCCGAGTGCAAACTCCGCTCTCAGGTCGGAAGCACGGCCATCTCCAACGGCAGCGAAAGTCAAGCACACGCACGTGTGAGGGGACGCAGACCCATGTGTTAGAACCCAAAGTTTCTAGGACGCAGTGGGTCGAACAAGGCAGAAAGTTCTCCCTCTGTCTCACGACAACCCAGAAGAAAACAGGAGACCAGGGCGGGCGGGGTCTCTGCTCCGCAAAGTCACTCAGGGACCAAGCTTCCTGCCATCGTGCTGTGCCAGACCCACACGACCGACCCACGACTGCCCGCAGCCACGTTGCTGCCTCCAAGAAGGCGCGCTACGGAAACAGGAAGACAAGCAATTTCCTCTAGGGCGGTGCCCACGCACGTCCCCCCCCCCCCCCCCCCCGCCGTGAGAACGTGCTTCCCATGGCCTCGCCTACGTGCAAGGGAGGCTGGGAAATGTAGTCTCTGGCGATGCAAACGAGGGAGGAGGCTTCTGTTCTGAAAAGGAGGGAAAACAGCTGGCCGGCTCTGCCCTACGTACTGAGGACAGGGAGAAAAAAAAATACGGGGAGAACAAAACACAAGTCCTGGCAAGTTGTGCTGCCACACAGAGTGGGTCCTCAAGAACTACAGTTTCCTTAATTACAGTGAGCGCTGTGTTCGTTTCCTAGGGCTACGGGAGTAAAGTACCATAGACCAGGCGCTTAAACGACAGAAACCTATCCCCTGGAGTTCTGGGGGCTGGAGGTCCAAGATCAAGGTATTGCAAGGTTGGTCCCTTTTGAGGGCTGCGAGGGAAAAAAAATCTGTTCGATGACTCTCTCCTAGCTTCCAGAACCCTCAAGCATCCTTTGGCTTGTGGATGATGTTGTCCTGTGCCTTCCCATCATCTTCCTTCTGTATGTGTCCCTGACTCTCCATATGGATTAAAAAAAAATTTTTTTAGGGGCACGTGGGTGGCTCAGTCCCTTAAGCATAGGACTTCCGCTCAGGTTATGATCTCGCGGTTTGTGGGTTCAAGCCCCGCGTCGGGCTCTGTGCTGACAGCTCAGAGCCTGGAGCCTGCTTCGGATTCTGTGTCTCCCTCTCTCTCTGTTCCTCCCCCACTTGTGCTCTGTCTCTCTCTCTCAAAAATAAATAAACATTTAAAACAATTAAAAACAAAATTAAAATTTAAAAAAAACCTTAATGTTTATTTTTAAGAGAGAGGGCAAATGGGGAAGGGGCAGAGAGAGAGGGAGACACAGGCTCTGAAGCAGGCTCCAGGCTCCAAGCTATCAGTACAGAGCCCAATGCAGGGATCAAACTCACAACCTGCAAGGTCACGACCTGAGCCCAAGTAGGATATGCTTAACCCCTTGAGCCACCCAGGCGCCCCTCCATATGGATTTTTTTTTAATTTTTTTAATGTTTATTTATTTTTGAGAGAGACAGAGACAGAATGCGAGTGGGTTAGGGGCAGAGAGAGAGGGCGACACAGAATCCGAAGCAGGCTCCAGGCTCTGAGCTGTCAGCACAGATCCCGACGTGGGGCTCGAACTCACGAGCCGTGAGATCATGACCTGAGCCGAAGTCAGAAGCTTAACAGACTGAGCCACCTGTAATAGGTCAACTTATAAGATATCAGAAAGCTTATTGTATATAAGTTCAGCTTAAACTCACCTTTCATGAATAATTGAGATAAAAGGCTGATGTAGTTCCCTATTAGGGCTATCAGGAATTACTAACCGCCCTATCTCGCTTCTGTGACCTCGCCTGCTTGCTAAATAGATAACTTAGGATGCAAAATGCTCCCCCACCCCTTCTACCAAGATCTGGCCTAGGCAAGACCCACATGTAAAAAGTCACGTACTCGCTGCCCCGCGGCCCGGAGGCATCTTAGGTGTCTAACTATGATTGGTCATTTTAAACCCTCTTAGGACAAAGACCTTTAAATTGATAGGTTCCCGCCAAAACTAACGTCTATGTGTCACAGTATAATTGGCTACCGTGAAATGCTGTAAATTGTAATGGGTTAACCAAATAATGACATCTTCTGACTTGCTAAAATCCATAGAAGCTCACTGCTGCCTTTGTTCAGGGCCATTCTCTGCACTCTCCTCCTTAAGATCAGGAGATCAGGTTTGGCCCGGCCGTGAATAAAATCTTGCCTCGCTTCTATTCGGCGTCTGGTGGTTTTTTCGACAGCATCTGGTGGTTTCTTCGACAGCACCCTGTTTCACTACCCAGGCGCCCCTGGATTTTTTTTTTTAAATAAGGACAAGGACACTCAGTCATGTTGGATTAGGGTCCCACCCTACTTCGGTCTGACTTCTTCTTAACTAATTCTATCTGCAAAGGCCTTATTTCCAAGTGAGGGCACAGTCTGAGGTGCTGAGGGTTTAGGACGTCAACAGAGGAATTTGGACGACACCATTCGACCCATAGTACACGAGAAAAGAGCTGAATTTGAGGTCGGGAAACGCCAGTTCACATCCCAGCCCTGCCACGGGCTGGCTGTGTGATCCTGGTCAGTCATATGAGGTGTGGTCTCTTTGCCCTCGTTTGTCAACGAGGAAGTAACCACCCCTGCCTCAGGGGGCTGTGTGAGGGACAGATGAATCATGTCTGCAAAAGCCCGGAGCTGATTCCGAAGGGCTGTGCTGGCTCTCGCTGGCTTCCCTCCCGGCCTTCTCTGACTAAAAGGTCGGTCCGCAGAGGAAGATCTGACTTCTGGCATGAGCCAGCCTTCCTTCCCCCTCTTTCTTGAATTAAACTTTGTGGACGATCCTCTGGTTGGAAGGGGCCTCTTAGAGAGAAACTCCACCGCGGGCAAAATACCTTCGATTCCCTTAAAGGGAAAAAAAAAATCCCTTTTGGTCCACAGATGGGTAATTGTATTCACTGTTTCCAAATGTCAAAATGCCAGCCTGGGCCAGCTTTCCACTGAGATCAAACAGGCTCCCTGGGCCTCCTTTCTACTGATGTGGGTGTGCATTTAGCCACGGTGTAAAAGCTGATCTCCCAGCCGAGTGGGCTGGGCGGACTGCGCTGTTCACAGCCGAGATAGGGCGTCAACCCTCCTCCTGTGTGGGACCCCAGAAGTCAGGCCACTCCCAGGGAAACCCTTCCAGCTCCCCGAAACACAGTCTATCTTGCCGAAACCCAAGAAACGAAACCAGAAGCGTCCTCTTAACTAAGGCTGCTGCCGCAGTCAGAAGTGCAACACATAAGTGTATCAAATCAACACATTGTATACCTTAACCTGACACAATGTCACATATAAATTACATGTCAATTACAAAAACAAAAGAACTGGGGCGTGTCTCCTGAAAATAATAAGTCAAGCAAGATTTTTCAGGCTAGGTTTTTAATTTTGCGATTAAACGCCAGACTAAGCCTTCATCGTCAATTGATATTTGTTGGTGCTTTTAGAAGTTAGCAACCCGGCAACCGAGGAGTGGGGTGGGAGATGTGCCCCGTGCCCATCCCTGGAGGGTGTGGAAGTTGCACTTCCTTTTCCCCAGGCATCCTGAGAGTGTGCTACCAAAGTTACACAGTGTCTTTATCCTAAGAAAGAATCAAACACTGGACAAGGTCAAAGATGGTCCTCGCAGCACTATTTACAATCGTACAGAATGCAAACAACCTAACTGTCCAATGATCACCTACAGCCTGACCCCCTGCCCCCCCCCCCCAAACCACCCCGGTCTCCCCTCCAGTGTTAGCTCATCTGGGAAGCCCCCTGGGCCCACCCTTCCCCCCCTCCCCCCCCCAGGATTCCTCTCCTGGCCCCATCACATCTCTTGCACACCTCTGGGATAGCAACTGCTACACTATGATCCTTTGTTTGGCATGTTCCAGTCTTTTCTTTTCTTTTTTTATGTAAAATCTCCACCCAACATGGGGCTGGAACTTATCACCTGGAGATCAAGAGTCACATGCTCGGGGCGCCTGGGTGGCTCTGTCAGTTAAGCATCCCACTTCGGCTCAGGTCATGATCTTGCAGTTTGTGAGTTTGAGCTCTGCGTCGGGCTCTGTGCTGACAGCTCGGAGCCTGGAGCCTGCTTCTGATTCGGTGTCTCCCTCTCTCCCTGCGCCTCCCGCACTCATGCTGTGTCTCGCTCTCTCTCTCTGTCTCTCAAAAATAAAGAAAAAAAAAAAGAGTCACTTGCTCTCCTGAGCCAGCCAGATGCTCCTGCTTGTTCCTATTTTAACTCCTACCATAGCTCAGCAAATCACAGTAGGCCCGCCTACCACCTTCTTTTGTAAATAAAACTTGGGGGGGACACAGCCACCTCATTTTTATACATATTGTCTACAGTAGCTTTTGCAAAGGAGACCATATGACTCACAAACCCTAAAATGTTTACTCTCTGTCCCTTTGCAGAAAGAGCTGCCAAGACCTGAACTATACCATGAGTCCTTGGAAGAAAGAAAACGTCTTCTTTCTTTCCACATCCTGTGACGCCTGTGTGGTGCAGGCACACTGTGTGTCATACGTGTTTGCTGGGTGGGTCAATGAACCCGAGCTGCCCAACAGGCAATGGTTCTCACAAGTGTATGGGCATCAGTTTCACCCCGGTGCCTTTGTTAAAACGTTAAGTTTCCCAGCCACATTTCTGCAAGTCTGATTTGATCGTTCTAGGGGAAAACTAGGGAATATTCACTGTATTAATTACATGTTCCCAAGGCGACCCGGATGCTAGTAGACTTTAGCCCCGTCAGGAGACACTGATGGTGATCAGGCAGGTTTCTCGAAACACGGTGGCCTCGTAGCCTGCGACCTTCTGCTACTTGCTGGAGAGAAACATATGGAACTTCCCTGAAATGCAGAGCCAAACTCATAAGAACAAACAAAGGAAGAGTCCAGGGCACAAAAAGAGGCAGGTACGGAGAGCCAACACTATCCCATAAGTGCCCGGTGGCCACCCTGGGAGGAGGAGGTGAGGGGTTTGGGCAACTCAGAGACTGGGGTGGTAATGGGTAGCCGGGGTCAGGAGACAAGGCCTTAGCCCCACATGTGACAGCAAATGAGAATGGAGGGACCCACCAGAAAGCAGGGACCCTCGACGGACTGAACTTCAGCAAACGATGGATTATTAGAAAAGTCCTCCCACGGGGCGCCTGGGTGGCTCAGTCGGTTAAGGGTCCAACTGCGGGCTCAGGTAATGATCTCATGGTCCATGAGTTCGAGCCCCACGTCGGGCTCTGTGCTGACAGCCCAGAGCCTGGATTCTGCTTCGGATTCTGTGTCCCCCTCTCTCTCTGCCCCTCCCCCGTTCATGCTCTGTCTTAAAACTGAATAAACGTTAAAAAAAATTTTTTTTTTTGGTGGTTCCAACATGGCCAAGCTGACGGTGGAGGTTCGTGGCTCCAACGGGCTTTCTACAAGGGATTTATCAAAGATGTCCAGGAAGACTCCCTGTTTCTGAGAACAACTGGCAGCCAGAACACCAGGTTCCACTTAATGAAGTTAGATCACCACCACTGCCTGATATAAACAAAGAAATTAGTGAAGGAGACGAAGCAGAGGTATTCAAGAGCAAATGACCAGGAACCATGTGGATGGTGTTGGCCAAAGTTCGAATGATGAAAGGAGAGTTTTATGTCATTGAATATGCTGCTTGTGAGGCCACTTACAATGAAATAGTCCCATCTGAGCGACTTCGGCCTGTCAATCAAAATAAAACTGTGAAAAAAAAAATACCTTCTTTGAATGCACAGTGGTTGTTCCTGAGGATTTGAGAGGGGCGTGTGCTAATGACAATGCACATAAAGATTTTAAGAAAGCAGTAGGAGCATGCAGAATTTTTTACCATCCAGAAACCACCCAGCTCATGATACCGTCTGCCAGTGAAGCAAATGTGAAGACAGTAAACATTTTAAGTGACACGCATTTGCGAAGTATTCGTAAGAAGTTGATGCTCATGTCCGGAAATGAAGAGGCCGCTAAGCATTTAGAATGCACAAAACAACTTGCGGCAGCTTTTCATGAGGAATTTGTTGGGAGAGAAGATTGAACGGGCCTGGCAATAGGAACACACAGCAAGCTAGGAAGATTCCTGGAGTTACAGCTATCGAGCTAGACGAAGATACTGGCACATTTAGGATCTATGGAGGGAGTGGTGATGCTGTAAAAAAGGCTAGAGGTTTCTTGGAATTTGTGGAGGATTTTATTCAGGTTCCTAGGAATCTTGTTGGAAAAGTAACTGAGAAAAATGGCAAAGCTATTCAGGAAATAATGGACAAATCTGGTGTGGTGCGGGTGAGAATTGAAGGAGACAATGAAAATCAGCCACCTAGGGAAGATGGCGTGGTTCCATTTGTATTTGTTGGCACGAAAGAAAGCATCGGAAATGAGCAAGTTTTTTAGAGTACCAGATTGCTTATCTAAAGGAAGCGGAACAGCTAAGAATGGAACGCCCGCAGATTGATGAACAGCTACGACAGATTGGTTCTAGGTCTTAGAGTGGAAGAGGCAGAGGTCGTCGGGGCCCTAATTACACCTCCGGTTATGGTACAAACTCTGAGCTGTCTAGCCCCCCTGAAACAGAATCTGAGCGTAAAGACGGGCCGAGCGATTGCTCATTGGCAGGAGAAGATGATCGAGAGAGCCGACATCAGTGTGACGGGAGGAGACGCCCAGGAGGAAGAGGGAGAAGTGTTTCAGGGGGTCGAGGTCGTGCTGGACCAGGTGGTGGCAAATTCTCCATCAGTCCTGTGCTCAAAGATCCAGACGGCAATCCATACAGCTTACTTGATAATACAGAATCTGATCACACTGCACACACTGATGCCAATGAATCTCATCACCGTACTAACCGTCGTAGGCGGTCTCATAGACGAAGGACTGATGAAGATGCTCTTCTGATGGACGGAATGACTGAATCTGATACCAATTCAGTTAAGGAAGACGGGCTAGTCACAGTTGCAGATTATTTTTCTAGAGCTGCGTCTCAGAGCAGACAAAGAAAGGTCCCAAGGGCAAACTTTGGCTAAAAACAAGAAAGAAGTGGCAAAAGACGTGACCGAAGAGCGTGGTCCTTCAGAAAAGGCAATAAATGGGCCGACGACGGCTTCTGGCGATGAAATTTCTAAGCTACGGCGTACTCCAGGAGAAGGAAAGATTAATACCTTAAAAGAAGGAACCACTCAAGAAGCAGCAGTCCCGAATGTGTTTCACAAACTGAAGAAGTTCCTACTTTCCAGTTCTTTCACATTACATTTTACAATAGTGCTTGGACAAGCTGGCCAAAGATAGACTCTGGATCGCCGGTCTTTACATCACACTTTCAGTTCCTCCATTTGGAATCCAGAAAGGGGAGGGATCCTGAAGAAATCATACGTTAAACATACTTTGACGCCTACTGTGTTATAAAATATATCATCAGATGTGCCTTGAGAATAGTATATGTAACATTAAAAAAAGTTGCTGGGGGGCGCCTGGGTGGCTCAGTCGGTTGAGCGTCGGACTTCGGCTCAGGTCACGATCTCGCAGTCCGTGAGTTTGAGCCCTGAGTTGGGCTCTGGGCTGATGGCTCAGAGCCTGGAGCCTGCTTCCGGTTCTGTGTCTCCCTCTCTCTCTGCCCCTCCCCCGTTCATGCTCTGTCTCTCTCTGTCTCAAAAATAAATAAACATTAAAAAAAATTTAAAAAAAAAGTTGCTGGCTATAAAAAAAAATTTTTTTTTTTTAAAGAAAGTAAAGTCCTCCCACAGACCCAGAGGAGTCGACCGACAAGCAGGTCTCTCTCAGCCACATCATCCTTTAAGAACCCGTGCCCGTAACCCTCAGGCACTCGTACTCTGTGTTAGCAGTGACACCCCCCCCCCACGTGCCGAAGAACCTGAAGCCGACGAGCATCGACCAAAAAGGCCAGGCTAACCGGGATCAAAAGCCACTCTTTGTTGGTTGTTTTAGAAATTAAGCTAGTCGCCGGGGGTTGAGGGGGGTGGGTGTCGGGGGGCACCTGGAAGAAACACGTGCAAAATCCCCTTGGAAATGCAGCTGCCAAGTGTATCCACTGAAAATGAGTTCACACTACACAATTACAAAGCCACGGGAGCCGCTCGGCAGACACAACCGAGTGCGAATAACGGAACCACGGAATTCTGCTGTTTCTCACCACCTTCTCGACCCCACCAGGTCCCAGCCTGCATCCCCCCTGCCCCCCGCCCACCTGGGACAGCTGCTTTTTTTTTTTTATGTTTATTTATTTTTGAGAGAGAGACAGAGCACGCGAGCAGGGGAGGGGCAGAGAGAGGGGGAGACAGAGGATCCCAAGCAGGCTCTGTGCTGACAGCAGAGAGCCCGATGTGGAGCTCGAACTCACAAAACATGAGATCCTGACCTGAGCCAAAGCCGGGGGTTCAACCGATGGAGCCACCCAGGCACCCCTGCAGCATAATCTGCTCAAAATCCCCTGGGGCGACTCCATTTCAAGCAGAGTGGAAAGGGGAGGCTTGACATCTCCAGGCCCTCACTGCCTCTTGGACCCCCACCCACCCCTCACTGCAGGCCCAGAGGCAGCGCGTTCTCCTCAAACACCCCCTCTAGCTGCTATGCATTTAACTTCTTCAACCCTCTTGTTGTCTCTCTTCCCTGCTATACTGTAAGCACAAGTCAGGAGCGTTGTGTGTTTTGTTCTCGCTGTGTTCCCGGTACCTGAAACTGTGCCTGGCACATAGTAGGTGCTCAGTATGTGTTGAATGAATGAATGAACGAATACAATAGGACAAAAACACTACAGAATTTTAATAGGAGTAACTCGATCATATTAATGTTTAGAAAAATCACTCCTCACATGAAAACCATGACTATTGTTCCCCCACCTGCTGTCTGCGTGTATCGATTTAATTGACACAGATACGTCCCCTTGTGAGGTCAAGGAGACGTGAGCTGTTTTTGTTCTTTTTAATTTTTTTAACGTTTATTTATTTTTCAGAGACTGAGAGGCAGAGCATGAGTGGGGGAGGGGCAGAGAGAGAGGGAGACACAGAATCCGAAGCAGCCTCCAGGCTCTGAGCCGTCAGCACAGAGCCCGACGCGGGGCTCAAACTCACAAACCGTGAGATCATGACCTGAGCTGAAGTTGGACGATTAACCGACTGAGCCACCTAGGCACCCCGGAAGTGAACTGTTTTTATCTGTACTTCCTAGACTAGTAGACACTGTACTTCCTAGACTAGTAGACAGAGGTCCAGGGAACTTACTGTCTCGCCCAACTTCATATAAGCAGTGGGCCCCCATTGGACGCAGGCTTCGAGATACCTCGCCCGACCACCTACTTGGTTACCTGCCGATCTGGCCCTAGTTTCAAGTTTCGGTGTGAAATCTCTCTTGACACATGGGGGATTTGGAGCTGAAAAGCTAAAATCAGGTGTTCCTTAAAGAATAGTCCCAGGGACGAAAGGTCATTTAATGAGGTGTCTGTCTCATGGCTGGATTATGCACACAGATATCTCACCCCGGAAGGGCATGATGTGGGAAGTGGCTGCCTCTTCAGCATCAATGCTGATGTGGTTGAGTTGAGGTGGGAAGCCCACCCGATGGGACAAAGAAACCCTGGACCCCAGCCCAACCTCACCCCGTAACCTCCACCCCCGCCGATTCCCTGACAAAGAAGCAGAAGCTGAGACTGAAGGGACCCCATGTCCATTCCAGCTCTCAAATCCTATGTTTGAGGAGTTGCTGGTTGAGCTCGAGAGACCAAAGGGCTGGTTCGCTTCATCTAGTGGACACTCTTCTGACCATGTCCCTCTGTGTGACATGAACCCAAACACGGCTCTTGGCGTCCCCAGTGACCCCGGAAACCCCCAGAGCCCAAAGCCCAGCGTCACGGGGAGACGCGCGAAATTACCACCCCGATAATGACACGCCATTTACTGACCTAGCGCAGAAGGCCTGCTGGAGGCTCCGTGTCTAAGTTCTGGGTTCAAATCTTGGCTCGACCTCTGACTGGCTGGGCAGCCCTCAGCCGACCGGCCAGCCTTCCACCTCAGCTCCCTCATCCACAGTCACAACCAGGCGGTGGCACCGAGACGACTCAGGGAGAGCGGCACCAGGGAGCACCGGGGACCCACGGGGGGCAAAGTGTGTCTGCGAAATGTGGATCGTTGGGACGCCCCGGGGGACTCACAGATGCTGCGAACAGGGGGATCGTCACCGGCTCACCCTCTGCTGTGCCCTGACTCTGGGGCTCTGACGCCCGGCCCGAGCCCGCCGGGACCACAATGCATCTGTGCTTTTGGCCTAAGGCGTGTGGCTTTCACAACACAGCCTGCAGAGAAATGGAGGGGACAATTTGCAAACGGCCACGTCCGAAGGCCCTGACAAACGGTGGTGGATTTTATTGGGGAAATGTGATTTGTAAACAGAGCTCTATCCCGGGAACGCTCCCTCGGGCTTGTCACGCAGCACAAAGGCCCTGCCACCCGCCCTGCTCTCCCCCAGCCCCTGCTCCCTGTCGCCCGTCACGGGCCTGCCCGGCTGGCTCGGTCGGGCTCCCTGCTGGAGTGCTCCCCTCCACCTGAGGGTCGGTCTCTGCTTACAACTGACCTTCCTGAGGTGAGCCCCCCAGGTTTGCTGTCTCAGCCCCTCATGGTGCCTATCACGCCGGCCACGACTCGGTTGTTAATGTGGTTTAACCTCTGTCATTCCTACAAAGTCATAGCCTTCAGGAGGTGTCCCCCACACCTGTCCTGTCACGGCTCAGGTTCCAAACCGCCAGATGAATGGATGAATACGTGAGGAAGAGGGGGGCCAACACTCTGGGAGCTTCTCCTGTGTGCTATGCCCTCATTTCCTCCTGCTTACTGGCGGGGGGGGGGGGGGGGGAGGTTGTGGTGCTTACAGACCAGAAAGCACAGACGAGAAAATGGCACAGGGTCTCCTGAACCATGGAGTGGGGGCCACGACCCCAAACCCAGGGCCCCTCTGTGACCTCTTGCCCCTCCATCCCCTGGGGCTCACGTAGAACCCCTGACGTCGCTGGAGTCACCCCGAAGGGCATCCCCACGTGGTAGCCAGACGACGGACCCAGGGTGGGAGTAAAGTTGCGGGCACGTGGGGACACTCATGGAACATGAGCTCCCTTTCCGGCTCAGCTCTTTGTGGCCTTGATTGTGTCACACACACTCACAAGTGTGGGGGTGATTGTGGGGAGCGGGGTGGGGGGGCCTTGCTCCACTTCACCAGGCCCGGTTGGTGAGGCCGGAGGAGGCAGAGAGGGGTGAGGAGGGGCGGGCCGGGCCTGAGCGCTAAGGTGACTTGAGGGTCTCTCACTGGGGCAGACAGGTCTTAGCCATGTGCGCCCCCCTGTCCCGGGAATTTGAGGGAGTTACTGAGCCTTCAGTGTGAGCACAATGGCAACCCGGGAAGCCAGCAGAAGGGAAAACAAGATTACACAAATCCCACCGGCTCATGGACTCGTGGGGTTAATGAGGCTTGAGGCCTGCCACTCAGTGCTCAAAGAAATTAACTGTGGCCCCAGTGCCCACCTCACGTGGCCGGACATGGAGCCCCAGATCGCACATTTGTGGACCAGCTCTTAACACGCTGGCCTTGACTGTGGCCTTGAGGGACAGTCTTCCTCCTTCCTTCCTTCCTCCCATCCAATACTGAGCAGTTAGTCCTCTCCTGAAAAATGTACCTGTGGCCTGTCTGGTCTTGACAGGTAGTATATGATAGGTATGATAATCATGATGACCGACAGTCGACTGCTTACTATGGGCCACTCTCCTGCTGTACACCAGATAACACTCAAACAATCTTACAAGACAGGGACTATTATTATCCCATTTCACAGATGGGGAAACAGAGATGGGAGGGATATACTTTGGCAGGATACAGAGCCAGGATCTGAACCCAGTGTGGGGATCTCAGTGCGGGGCCCAGGAGCGGAGGCCAGCTCTATGAGCATTGGGACAGATACCACAGAGGAGGCTCTGGGCTAACTCTTCATCCCTCTGAGTTTCAGTCCTCTGCCTGATTAGCAAGTATAGGAAGCCCTGCCTCACAAGACCGAATAAGGATTAGAAGTGGAAATGCGTGTGGAGTGGGGACCCCAGGACATGACACAAAGTGGTGCAGAAGAATGGCGTGAACCCACAGCCCTCGCAGTCTGACAGCCCACAAAGGCAAGACGGGACACAAGGTCAAGGTGCAAAGAGGCCTAGTGACTCTGGGAGTCAGATAGCCCTGGGATTGGAAGCCTTGCCCACTCACCAACTGTGGTTGGTTGGACCCAACTGCAAATTCCTCAATAGTACGGATCTGGCTGTAGGCCCCTTAATCTGTTTAATAATGCCCAGCCCAGGGCCTGGGCAACATAGGTTGCTGGATGAATGGTGGATGGATGGGTGGAGGGGTGGCTGGGTAGATGAATGGATGGATGGATGGATGGATGATGCATGGATGGATGGATGGATGGATGGATAGGTGGAGGTGTGGCTGGATGGATGGAGGAGTGGCTGGGTAGATGGATGTGTAGATGGATGGATGATGCATGGATGGATGATGGGTGGCTGGGTAGATGGATGGGTGGATGGATGGCTGGTGCATGGATGGAAGGATGGGTGGAGGGGTGGCTGGGTAGATGGATGTGTAGATGGATGGATGATGGATGGATGGATGATGGTTGGCTGTGTAGATGGATTGGTGGATGGGTGGATGAATGGATGACGATTGATGGATGGGTGGGTGGATGACTGGAGAGATGGATGGATAGGAAACATGAACACAAGAATGGATGGATGGATGATGGGTGGATGAGTAGATAAATGGGTAGATGGATGGATGATGGGTGGGTGAATGGATGGATCAATAAATGGATGGATGGATTAACGGATGCACACATGCATGGGTGGGTAGATGGATGGATGATGGATGGATGGATGGATGGATGGTGGATGGACAGATGATGGGTAGACAGATGGATGGATGGAGAGATGGGTGGATGGGAAGCATGGACACAAGGATAGACAGATGGGGTTGGGCAGATGGGTGAAGCATGGGTGGATACATGGATAGACGATGGAAAGAAGAATGGAAGAGTGGATGAAAGTGTGGATGGACAGAATTTCAGAACCAAGAAGGGCTGATCAGTTCAATGTACTTCTTCCTCTTCAAGTGAGCAAAGACCTGAAGTGACTTGCTCAAGACCACACTATTAATTAATAACTTTCACCCTGCCCTTCCTTCCTTTGAGTTTCCTGGTGTCATTTATCACTTGGGTTGTGACTTAACTTGCAGCAGAGAATGAGGATCATATCACCCGTGGTCCCTGGCCCATGCCATGGTGGTGCTGCCTCATTTAACCTTCACGGGGAATCCTTCATCTCCTCCAAAGGCCATACTCTCCCCACTCCTCTGGAGCAGCCACCCCACCTGGTTCAAGTTCAGTACTGCTAAGGGCAATAGTAATCATCATCCCTATCAGTTATTGAGCCTTTACCCGCTGTCATATTTAAATGAGCCTTCGTGAAGATAACAACAATGATCATGTCAGTAATAGCCACAGCTAACATTTACTAGGACTTACAGTGTCCCAGACATTGTGCTTAGCACTAACTCAACTCAGTGAGTTGACTCTTTTACAGATGGGGAAACCAAGGCACAAAAGGGGGGAGTGGGCTTCCCTAATGCCACACACCTTGAAACTCAAGAACCCAGATTGGAACTTGACTCCAGGCTTATTCACCTATCCTCTTTCTCACACTGGCTCCCGAGAGCTCCCAGATTCCAGACAGATAAAGCCCCCTTCTCACTGTCAGCTACACCTCTATGGGAGATTTCACAGCGTTTTCTACTCAGTTTCTCATGAATCCTCACAAAGCTGGGAGAGCAGGTCCAGATGAGTCCTGCCCTCACCTGAACACTAAATCACCCACCTCCAGGTACTGGACGACTTGAGGTCAGCAAGCTTGGATTCCACCCCTAATTCTGCCACTAACTGGCTGTGCAATATAAGGAAAGTCAACTGAGTTTCTCTGAGCCTCCTAATTTACAGGTAAGGCTCACTCTGCCTTTTAGGGTTATGGTTTGCTGGGGAGAGAGAACAAATTCCAAAGCCAGGGTTTTTCAAAGTCATCCTGGGGGCTCAGATGCCTTGACACCTAAGTGTCAGAGAAAGGCAATTTAAAAAGGAGCTGCCTTCATAAAAAGGAGGGGGCAAGGAGCCTTGAAGCCCACTGGAAGATCCCTCACCTGTGAAGTTTCTGCGAGCGCTGAGAGGAACTTTACCAGCAGCTCAGGACGCTAGGCTGCCGGGCTGCCCAGCCTCAGGAGAGGAGGAGGGGCCACAGGGGAGGAGGCGGGGCCACAGGGGAGGAGGCAGGGGCACATGGAGTAGGCGGGGCCACAGGGAGGGGGCAGGGCCACAGAGAAGGAGGTGGGGCCACAGGAGAGGAGGCGAGGCAGAGATGCCATGCCCCTAAGGCTCTTATTCAAACAGCACAAGAAACTGTCTAAATATTGGCTCGGCTGCCAAGGTCACCAGGGCCTCCTGCAAGCTTGTCATTCCAGGAGCTGAGAACCACACGTCCCCACAATAGCAAGGAGCTCTGCCAGCCAGGGCACTTCAAAGACGCTGACGTGTCTTTGGGGGCCACAGTGACTCCTGCAACCTGCACGGAACAGATGTTGCACCCTGAAAGAGCTGCTTTGGACAAGGAAAAGTTAGTAGTGCAAACAGGAGCTGGGAACTGGGGGAAGCCCCCAGGCCAAGGTCAGGGCCTGGCTGCAGGAAAATTGGTGAGGCGGCAGAATCCACCTGCCACCCTGGTCTTTTGGACTCAGAGCCAGTGAGCTCTTTCCTCAGTCCCCACTGTTTCTGTGGACGGCCACTCTGTGCCCCTTACTGTCCACTGGACAGGGCGAGTAGGTAGGTTAGCACAGGCTGCTTGCACCAAAGGGAAGGAGTCTAGCCTTTGAGACACCTGGCTCAAATGACATCAGTGCCCCACCAAGGCACATGACACCCCAGGAGGCCACTGCAAATGTCCTCAAAACACCTCAAAGGATGTCCATCTCTCTGGCTGCAGGGGCTCCACTGGCTTGGCTAGTGGGGTGAGTCAGGAACAATGGAAACTGACACTCTAGGAGCCACCTCAACCAAGGAGGGTCAAAGCCGGGGCCCCGCCCCCTGTGGGCCAGGTCAGGGGTGCCTTCTACACCCGCTCTCAGAGGCGCTGGGGGAATGAGTCCTGGTATCCCCGCAAGTCACTCCTGCATTGTCTCCCTCTCTCCTCCTGTTTCAGTTCCCTCCCCTCGGATCACAGTAATTACTGGAATCAAGTCCTCATCTCGGGATCTGCTTTGGGGAAACCCACACTTAGACACAACCCTGTGAGCAAAGGTGGCACAGGGGAGTCCCAGGTCACCCCGGTCCTTAATTCTAAGTCATTTCTCAGCTCCTCCTGTCACTCCACCTCCTTTTAATTATCTGGATACTCTCCTGGAGGTATATATTCCCAATTCCATCCTTGCATTGTTGTGGGGATTAGACCTTGACATCATTTTCCAGACTCCCCACATCATGTTCTCTGCCTGGAGTTATTCAGGGGAATGCTGTTCTCTGGGCCCCAGGTGAAGGCAGCTCCTTCCCTTTGAGGCAGCCCTTCTGGTGACAGAATTGCCAGTGTGCCTCCTTTTCATTTATCTTGCTTACTTCCAGAAATTTCTATGGCACATCAGCCCTACGGAGAAGGCGGGACCAAGAAGGAAGAGTCAGTGATGACCCCGTGTGCCTGGATTGGGCCAGTGGGTGGATGGTGATGTCACTCAGCCAAAGATAACTCACGGGGTGAAGGGAAGGTTGAGTTTAAAGTGCCAGAAGATGACCTGGAAGCGATGTCCATGGAGGGGTAGAGCTATGGAGCTCAGTCTTGGCTGAGCTAAGAGATTTCCACCACAAGGTTGGTGGGGTAAGCCATCAAGGGAATGGGATTCCCCAGATCCAGGACCTGACTCAGGTTTCGAGGGGCCAGGAGCTTATACAATTTCTGGAGGGGGATGCTTATTAAGAAACAAACCTCACAAAATTATGAAAACAAAATTTCAAGCTCTCTCTTGGCACCTTGGAAGGGACCCATGCAAATGAAGGATGCCAAAGCCCATCCTTGTTAATATCGTAGTATATCCACCTCTGAGTTGGGGGCTAAGAAACAGGTACCTTCTAGTGAATGTACTTTCTAACTCCTGTCTCCATCACTAGAGTCTGGGCATGTTGAGATCTGGAATTATGGCAGGTTCACCTGTGACCCCAGGGCCTTGAAGAGTGAATGACTCTATGAGCAGAGTTCAGTGCAGGAAGCAGAAATGTGTGTAAGTCTTTTTGTAGGAAAGTATTCAGTATGACGAAATAGGTGCTTACACCTATTTGTTGGATGAGCTGCTGGTGTCATGGGCCATTCGCTAGCCTTTCAGCTTCAAGGTCACCTCACCCCTGTTTTGATTCTGAACTCAAGAATCAAGCAGGACATCCCTGCTGATGAACCCCCACCCCACAGCCCACACTCACGAACTGAGAGGCAGGGAATGGGACACAGAGCGTGGTCACTGGAGAAGCTCATGCCTGCCAGAGTCTGCCCATCAGCTACCACCGCCACAGAAAAAACTTCTGCTTTCCAAATCTTGCACAAGTTTGTCTTGTTGGCAGAACCTGAATTAAATCCAGAACCCTAGAAGCAAGGGAGTCTTGTAGTTTTTATCCATCCATCCCCTGGGAAGTAGCAGGGTGGGGAAGATCATGAGAAGGGGTACTAATGAATGAGAGGTGCTTACAGAAAGTGACAAAGGCAACGACACAGAACGGGTATTATCTTAGTTATCTATTGCTACAAAGCAAATTACCCCACACTTAGTAGCTTGAAACAGCCTTTATTATTTCATGGTTTCTGTGGGTCAGGAATCCAGGCATAGCTTAGCTGGGTGCTCTGCTTCATGGTCTCTGGCTGGATGCTATCAAGGGACCAGCCCACGGGCTGCGGGCTCATCCGAAGGCTCCACCGGGGAAGGGTCTGCTCACTCAGCGAGTGTTGGCCGCATTCAGTTCCTCGTAGGCTGTTGACTGAGGCCTCAATTCCTCACTGGTGGTTGGCCAGAAGCCACCTTCTGTTTCCTGCCAGGTGGGCCCCTCTCCCCCAGGCCAGCTGACTTCACTGAAGGGTGCAAGCCAGGAAGTCAATAGAACCCGCTAGCAAGATGAAAATCAGTCTTTTAGAGCCTAGTGATGGGAGTGGCATCAGGAGGTGCCTGGCTGCCTCACTCCATAGAACATGTGACTCTAGATCTCAGGGTCCTGAGTTCAAGCCCCACATTGGGTATAGAGATTACTTAAAAAAAATAAATAAATAATGGGGTGCCTCGGCGGCCAGTCTGTTGAGTGTCTGACTTTGGCTCAGGTCATGATCTCGTGGTTCATGAGCTGGAGCCCCGCATAGGACTCTCGGCTGTCAGCACAGAGCTCGCTTCGGATCCTCTGTCTCCCTCTCTCTCTCTGCCCCTCCCCACTCTCTCTCTCTCTCTCAAAAATAAATAAACATTTTTAAAAAAGAAGTGACATCACATCATCTTTACCAGATTCTAATGTTAGCAGTGAGTCCCTAGGTCCAGCCCCCACTCAAGGGGAGGGGCTTATGCAGAACACGCACACTGGGAGGTGAGGGTCACCAGGGGCCGGGTCTGGAGGCTGGCTACTCTTGGTGCCAAGCAAACACTTGGTGAACACCTGAGTGAAGAGAGGAAAAAGAAGGAGAGAGAGAGGCCGATGTCCCAGAGGAAGGCCATCTGGTTGCCCCCACACGGCCCCACACGGTCACGGTGTCCTGATGGAGTCACCCGGCTCAGAGTCCCCAGAGGAGATGAGCCTGGGCGCGGCCAGAGGACAGACTGGGGACCACCTCACTGGCCCATACTTATGACACGGATGGATAAAGCTCAAGCAAGTACCCTTTGCAAGAAGACCGCTAACCGCCACGTGGGCCAGAAGTTCGAATCAGCTGGACGCATCGACGTAGTCACCGCTGTCTCAGTTTGACTTCGTCTTGCCTTCTCCTCTGCTAAAACTTCTGCCTCCTTCTGGCCCTTTTGTCCATTTTACGGCCCCCAAATCGGCATGGCAGACAGTTGTGACTGAGGAGGGTCATTCAGGCTGCCACACGCGCGTGCTGCTCTGTCCCGGGCGCCGTGTTTGGCAACCGCAGCACAGTGGGAAGGACGCAGCAGGCAGGGGTCGCAGCGCGAGCACACACGCTTGTCAGCGTGCGGTGTGATCAGAGACAAGCACGGGGAAGGAGCCCTGGACTCCAACCTGGGGACACAGAGAGGCTTCCCGCAGGAAGTGACTCCGAAGATGTGTCTCAGCACCCGAGTCAGGATTTGGTCTGAGGAAGAGCGGACTGGGACATTCCAGGCAGAGGACATAACGTGGCAAAGGCCAGGGGGTGAGACACAGACACGCAGCAAGTAGAAAGGTGCAAATCAGGCTTTTGAAGGGAGTTGCACGTCTACGCCACGTTCTCCAGCCTGTCCCCCTGGAACGTCCTTCATAAAGAATGTAGTGTTTTCAGTTCAGGAGTTCGAGCCCCACGTCGGGCTCTGGGCTGACCGCTCAGAGCCTGGAGCCTGCCTTGGATTCTGTGTCTCCCTCTCTCTCTGCCCCTCCCCTGCTCACACACTCTCTCTCAAAAATAAATAAACATTGGGGCGCCTGGATGGCGCAGTCGGTTAAGCGTCCGACTTCAGCCAGGTCACGATCTCGCGGTCCGTGAGTTCGAGCCCCGCGTCAGGCTCTGGGCTGATGGCTCGGAGCCTGGAGCCTGTTTCCGATTCTGTGTCTCCCTCTCTCTCTCTGCCCCTCCCCCGTTCATGCTCTGTCTCTCTCTGTCCCAAAAATAAATAAAAAAAAAACGTTGGAAAAAAAAAATAAATAAATAAATAAATAAACATTAAAATATATATATTTCTAAAAAAGAATGTAATGTTTTGAGACACCTTGTTTAGTCTTTGTTTAGCCAAAGACTAATAGACGCTTACCCGTAATGAAGGTTTGAAAGACTAGGACATCAGCCAATGGAAAGAAAAGAGTCGGTTCCTACAACTTTCAAACTTCCTTTTTTTTAAATTTTATCTATTTATTTTGAGAGAGAGAGAGTATACGCAAGCAGGGGAGGGGCAGAGAGAGAGAGGGAGAGAGAGAATCCCACGCAGACCCCACACTATCAGTGCAGGGCCCGAGGTGGGGCTCAAACTCATGAACCGTGAGATCATGACCTGAGCCGAACCAAGAGTCGGTCGCTTACCCGACTGAGCCACCCAGGCGCCCCCCACCCGCCCGCTACTGCTCTCAAAGATCAGAGGGCATCTTCGCCCCGGAAGGAGAAAACAGCCTCTCTACACCTCAGTGTTTCCATCTGTAAATGGGGCTGATTATACTTTATACCTCCCGGCTCACCAGGGATTCATAAGAACTAAGAACTTGGTTCCAGGGCAAAGTGACTTTCTCAGGAGCGATCCTCTCCTTTCAAGGGCGTTGAGGCCCTCAGGATGAAAGAAAACGCACACATAAAATTGTAAAATTCTACGATTCTCTAAGAACAAAGTGCCCTGACCAACTTGCAGGCTTATGAACAGGAGGCTCCCTTGAGGCAAAAGCAGAGGGGAGTGAGGGGGGGAGAGAGCCCCGTACCAATGAGGAGGCTTATAAAGGCAGGAATAAGGAGGGGAAAATAAATGACGCCACCGATAACGGAATACGCCGTGTCAGCGACATCAGTGTTTACAAAGCAACTTAGATGATGGGCAAACACTCTCGACAGAATAGGAAGAAAAGAAAAGATAACGAGACACAAAATTGCACGCACAGAGTCGTGAGAATTACCCAAAGAAAATAGGCGTGCAGAGGGAAGGAAGTGCAAGGAACTTTGCGTAAAGGAAACATCCAGGTCGTGGAATCACAGCGTTGTAGTTTACGTGCGGTTCTTCAAATGTGCCTGATTTTCTCGGGAGGGCATGTTACGCTTTGAAGGCAGAAAAATGTTTTGAAATGATGCTAGCAGAGCAGGCAGAGGAGGAGGAGGGAAATGGATGAAGGCTGGAAAGAGGAAGGGAGGAATGTACTGGAAAGGAAGAAAGGCAGGCCCCTTCCCCGAACACTGCGCTCGCCGATGGCCGTGTGCCGGGCACAGCATAGGCTTTGTGGCAAACAAAATAATAAGATGAAGACAGACTGACAGACTGACCCCGGGGCTTCGGTCTGGAAAGTAGCAGCCTGTCTGAGCACCTATGCGGTGTGCCAGAGCCAAAGGGAAATCAGGGCGGTGGGGAGGTGGGGTCTAGGGAGATCCAGGAAGGCTTCCTGTAGGAGGCAACGGAGGAGACAGACATAGACATCCCTGAGAAGATTTATTGTCGACTTTTGTCACAAAAGGCAGTTAACTAGGCCAGCTGACACACGGTTCTAAACACCGGCCTGCCCATTCTCATCTCTGTGGGTTACGAGGCTTATTTTTCAACATCCTCACGTTTGAATCATGTTCCCTATTTTTTTTAACATTTATTTCTTTTGAGAGGGAGAGAGAAAAAGCGCGAGCGGGGGAGGGGCAGAGAGAGGGAGAGCATCCCAAGCAGCTTCCACACGGTCAGTGCAGAGCCCAACTCGGGGCTTGAACTTGCGAACCAGGAGGCTGTGCCCCGAGCCGAAATCCAGAGTCAAGGCGGTTAACCGACTACGCCACCCAGGCGCCCCTACACGTTCTCGTCCATTTTCTCAGCACACGTGATTGAGGGTCTGCTGTGTGCCAGCCGCGGAGGACAAAACGGTGAGCAAAGCAGACACAATCCTGCCCCCACCACCACCACCCGGAGCAGAGGGTGTAACGAGCGGCACGCACACTAATTCAAGAATGACACCTGTTGGTGCAAAATCATGTCACCAGAGCGCCGAACGTGGAGGGCCGACTCGCGGGCTCCACCAGCAAGGCCGTGGCGGTCCTACATCTTACCCTCCCTTCCTACCTGCCCTTCATCTCCTGCCCGTGAAAACCCCCATCGCCCCTCCAGGACTTTCCCTCGCCCTCCTCCATAGTAGAAAGTTCCACCACCCCTGTAAGTCACAACGACGGTCTCAAGTCACGAAGGCCTAGTCCCAGGTAATAACCAAAATTCAGAACTCACTTGAAACTTGGGGTTTCCCGTTCCCCAGGCTGGGCGGGCTCCAGACGGGGCGCCTGTCCCGGGAAGGTGGGGTTCATAATCGGTTTTGCTTCCTGCGCCCCGACTCCTCGCCGTGCTGGCTACTCTTCCTGACTCCACCAGAGCTGAGGCACAGAGAAGGAAGGTAAGGGACAGAGTCGTGCGTACTGCGTCTCCGCCCGCTGCGGGCGCCTGGCCAGACCCAGAGCTGACCGTCCTCTGCTCGGTTGCCACAGGTCCCTGCAGCTTCTTCCGGTGACAGAAGGCGCCAGAGCTCTGTGTCCCGGCAGCAGGGGCACACGGCAGGCCCTCGGGTGATGCTTTGGGTGTCCTTTCACCCGGTTGGCGTTTGTAGGCAGCGTTCCCCAATCTCCAGCCCTGGGGACCAACATCTGTCTCCAAAGACGTCTTCCGATTGCTACTCTCTTGACCCTTTTTATTGTCCTTGCCTTGGATTAAGGCTCCAATAGTCACATGACCTGGTTCTTGACTCTTTCCTTGGATTGTGCGCATCTTGGCGGCCGTGGTGAGGGGAGGGCCCATTCTCCCGAATTCTATGGCTATCTGAGAAAGTCTGCCTTGGCACCTCAGATATGACGTGGGACTACAGGGCCCATCACAGTGCCCAGCAGGGAGCAGGCGCTGAAGAAATATGTTTTTGAGGGGGGCCTGGGTGGCTCAGTCGGGTGAGCCTCCAGCTCTTGATTTTGGCTCGCGGCTCGTGGGATGGATCCTGGCACCCGGCTCTGTGCTGACATCGTGGGGGACGGCTTGGGATTCTCTCTCTCCCTCTCTCTCTCTCTCTCTGCCCCTCCCCTGGTCACATGTGTGTTCTCTCTTGCTCTCTCTGAAGATAAATAAATAAGCATTTGAAAAAAGAAGCACTTTGGGGCACCTGGCTGGCTCAGTCGGTTGAGTGTCTGACTTCAGCTCAGGTCACGATCTCACCATCCGTGAGTTCGAGCCCCGCGTAGGGCTCTGTGCTGACAGCTTGGAGCCTGGAGCCTGCTTCGGATTCTGTGGCTCCCTCTCTCTCTGCCCCTCCCCTGCTCATGCTCTGCCTCTCTCTCTCTCTCTCTCTCTCTCAAAAATAAAAAAACATTAAAAAAAAAGAAACATTTTTGAGGCAATGAGTGAACAACATGCTAACACGTTCAGTCAGCCTAATGGTTCATTTCTTTTTGTCAGTCAATTCACTGATATCAGCACAGTTTGCTTTCCTTTGTGATTTTGGTGAAGGGAAGGACAAGGCATCATATCACTACCTAGCTGGGCCCACCTAAGGAGGGAGTGATGGATTAGAGGGGAAGTAAAGGTGGAACAGCATGGGCAGGAAGAGGGAACAGCCCGAACGTAGGCTCTTGAGCATTAGTGAATAAGTGAACGAAACCGAAGTAAGGGGGAGAGAATGGTGACCGAAAGAGCGGCTCTTAACAGTATGTGCTGAACAGTTACCTTGTGTCAGGCTCTGTTCGAAGTTCTTCCCTGGTGAGGAAACTGAGGCAGAGAGAGTTAAAGCGTCCGGCCCAGGTATTAGAAACGGCCTGCACATTCACCTCCAGGGACTGATGATAAAACTCAGGGCGTGACATCTGAGGATGAGGCAAACAATAACCAGAGCGCCAAAGTGCGTCTATCTCACGGTGGCCGGGACGGAGCGCCCAGCGGGCAGAGCAAAGTGCATAGGAAGGCCAGGGCGGGGCGGCTGGGGAGCGAGGGACAGGGTGTTCTTGCCCCACGTCTGTTTTGACCTTTGGGGTTTTGATCCATGTGATTCCATTCGCTGTTGCCACCAAAAGGCTTCGGTTGAAAGAAGGGAATAAAAAACATCAAGGTCCTTGCCCTGTCTCTGGCGGCCAGTGGCAGAGCTGGGAGTTCGGTGCAGGCGGTCAGGCCCTGTAGGTGGTCAGGGCCTCCGGGGGCAGGCGGCCGGGCCCCGCAGCCTGGGCCCTCATCCCTCTTCCTGATGCAGGCAGGGCTGGGGAAGCCCGGCCGGGAAGAGGTCGGCTGCCTGGATGGACCACAGGAGCTTGTCAGGCCACCACCTTCCTTTGTCACCTCTGACCTGCGGCCAGAGGTCCCTTCTGTCCCAAGCATGCAGGAGAGACGGCCCCAGCTGACGGAGGAAGGACCACTGGCCTTTCCGCCCCCGACAGTGAGCTGCCTGCCAGGATACTTCTCCCTGTTCTTCCCAAGGCAACAGCACTTGACCTTCCCTCGTGCCTCTTCCCGAGGGCTCAGAGGATCACCCCACCCCTCTGATAAGGAAACTGGGTTCCAGCAGCAGAAGGAAATTGTTTGAGGACCCACGGCCGTTAAAGGCCTGGAGTCCTGACCTCACCTCGCCTGCTCTTAATGGGCTGAATCACGTCCTCCCAGAAATCCATATGCTGAAATCCTAACCTGCAGGGCCCCCGATGGACCGCACTTGGGGGAGGGTCTCTAAAGAGGTAGTGAAGGGCGCCTGGGAGGCTCAGTGCGTTAAGCATCTGACTCCGGCTCAGGTCATGATCTCACAGTTTGTAGGTTCGAGCCCCGCATCGGGCTCTGTGCTGACAGCTCAGAGCCTGGAGCCTGCTTCGGATTCTGTCTCCCTCTCTCTCTCTCTCTCTCTCTACCCCTCCCTCGCTAGCACTCTGTCTCTTTCTGTCTCTCAAAAATGAATAAAAACGTTAAAATTAAAAAAAAAAGAGGTACTTAAGTTAAAATGAGCTCATATGGATGCTCGTATCCAATCCGACTGGTGTCCTTAAAAAAAGAGATTGGGACACAGACAGGCACAGACGGTTGATGATGTGAGGACACAGGGAGAAGACGGCTGTCTACCCGCCAAGGAGGGAGGCCTCGGGAGGAACCCACTGCCCACCTCCTGATCTTGGACTTCCAGCCTCTACGCCTGTAAATTTCCGTTGTTTTAGCTCCAGTCTGTCGCACTTTGTGATGGCAGCCCGAGCAGACGAATACACCCACCCTGAACCGGGCACACGTTGTCGTACTTACCTGCACAAGTTCATGGGCTGGTTACATTATCCCCATTCTATGGCTGGGCCAATTGCCAAGTTATTTTAGCCTGTGGCTTCTGAGAGAGACAACCAATAGAAATAAAGATTTTTTTTGTTGTTTATTTATTTAAAACAATTTTTTAAATTTTTTTAATGTTTATTTCTTGAGAGAGAGAGAGAGAGAGAGACAGAACATGAGCACATGAGCAGGGGAGGGGCAGAGAGAGAGGGAGACACAGAATCTGAAACAGGACCAGGCTCTGAGCCATCAGCACAGAGCCCGACGCGGGGCTCGAACTCACGAACTGTGAGATCATGACCTGAGCTGAAATCAAGAGGCCAACACTTAACTGCTTGAGCCACCTGGGTGCCCCAAGGGACAGTCGACAGAAATAGAGGGAAAGGAAAGTGTGAAACTTTAAGGGAAATAGGGTGCTTTGTTCTGCCGTTAGGGTCACCCCGTCAATGCAACGCTTACGTGGGATTAGCGTGGAGGTGCTCCAGTCTGCGGGAGTTTTGCAGCCACTGAGTCCGTCAGATTTCTCAGCCATGTGGTAGCAGCCGTTGGGCCTCCCAGACTCAAGAAGCGTAAGGAGGTTTGGGCTCCAGAGACGCGCCCCTCCACGCCCGCCCCGCTTGGGCGGTCCTGGCTACTGATACACCCAGCCGCGTTACAGAAACAGACGCACACCCCTGTCCTGGATGCCTCTCTGAAGGTCACACTCCCCCTGAAGCCAAGCAGCATGATGGAAAGTTCCAGAGCACTGCAGTCCCACAGATGGGCATGCATCCGGGCTCTGGGAGCTGCTGGCTCAGCCACCCTGGGCAGGCCCCTTGCCAGGCTCCAGACAAGCCCTAAGGGTATATACGTCAGCTTCCGCTCGCTCGCCTTGCACTTCTGCCAGCGCCTTGAGGAGAGTCCCTGAGGAGTCCCTGCTCCTTCAGAAATAACCAGAAGCAGAGACACAGGGGCAGAGCTCCTCCAGCCCAGCTCAGCGGCACCGAGAGCCCCCTGGCTGAGCCTCGCCTCAGTGCACGGCCCAGATAACCCCCGTGTTAAGTGCCACGGAATTTTGTGTTTGGTTGTTACACAGCGTTCCCGGGCTACAGCTGACGGATACAAGATATCAACGGGCCTTAAAAGCGGCCGTGCATCATCACACACAGGGCTTTCAGGTGGCGGCGAGTTACTCCTGGTGTGGCTTGTGGGGGAAAATAGCCCCTTACCTTTACGGCTAAAGCCACACACTAATAACCATATAGCAGCAACGGTGAAAAGCAGGGAAACAGAGCGACTAAAATCACAGCACACACACCCCCCCGAATTCAAATCCAAGTTTTTACCACTCACTAGCTGGGCGGCCTCAGGAAAGCCACGTGACCTGTCTGTGCCCCAATCGGTACTCTGGGTAACAATGGTACCCGAATCCCAGGACGGCGTGAGGATCGGATGATCTGTAACGCGGCTGGGTGTATCAGTAGCCAGGACTGCCCAAGCGGGGCGGGCGTGGAGGGGCGGGTCTCTGGAGCCCAAACCTCCTCACGCTTCTTGAGTCTGGGAGGCCGCACACCAGGCTGGGAGCCGGGCGCCCTCCCCCTGCAACTTCCGGTGCTCTCAGTAAACCTCCCAGCCCTGTTTTGTCAAGGAGTTCAGACAGGTGAACCCATCCAGTTCTCTCCACCTACACGTCAACCCCCCGTCCCAAATCTGGAATGCTTTTCCTCCGGGACCCCTCCCCGTCTTCCTCCGATTGCGACACAGTTACTGTATCTTCAGAGGCGTTCTCCTAACTTCCCAACCTCCTCTACCCAACCCGTCCCCCCTTTTGCTCACTTCTACGGCACCAGGTACCCGTCTACCGGAGCCGTATCAGTCAGGCCAGGCCAGGGTCTGCTGCGGTAAGAACCAAGCCCCCAAATCCCAGCGGTTTCTCGGAGCTTTATTTCTCTCTGACTGCTAACCTGTTCCCCGTGGGCTGGCAGGGGGGCGGGGCCCGGGGCTAGCTCATCACGGTCACTCTGGGAGCCAGGCCACACAGAAGCTGCCTCTCCGACACATGCTCCCGCGTTGACCGAAGCAGGGATGTGACAGATGGCGCCCCAGCTCTTAAAGCTTCCCCTCGTCGCTCGGACACATGACTCCAGCTCCCAGCTCATTGGCCAAACCAAGTCATGGCCACGTCACCCTATGATAAGATCCGGATTTGAGCCCCCAGCAATCTAACACAAAGACTTGTGTCCACGTTACCATAGCAATGTTTGAATTCTATTAACTATAGCCTAAATTTGGTACCCTCCCTGGAACTAAGGTTTTTGTTTGTTTGTTTTTGTCTTTTGTTTTGTTGTTGTTGTTGCTGTTAATTCTGAAAGGGTTAGGGTAGGGATAATGTGATTAATTCATGTCTCGATGGGAATGAATCCAATCAGACTTTTTTTCTCACAAAGCCTGGCTCTGATCTACCTTAGAAACTGAATCTGGGGCATACGATAGGGGTGGGCATGGTTTTTATGAGACAAGAATGAGCAGGAAGGAGGGAGGGCTCATTTGGGAACATTTACCACCTGGTCACATTTTTAGACAGGAGGACAATCTTTGGCCATTTTCTAGTTTTGCCCACAGTGGCCTCTGACCTTGCAAAATGATCCAGGCCTGTTGGACAACACTGATTCCTTCTTTAGAAGGCACTAACCCTGGGGTGCCTGGGTGACTTAGTTGGTTGAGCATCCATCTTCCACTCAGGTCATGATCTCAGAGTTTGTGGGTTCGAGCCCCGTGTAGGGCTCTGTGCCGACAGCTTAGAGCCTGGAGCCTGTTTCCGATTCTGTGTCTCCCTCTCTCTGTCTCTCTGTCTCTGTGTCTCTCAAAAACTGAATAAAACATGAAAAAAAATTCTTAAAAAAGAAGCCACTAACCCTAAGAAACTACGCCACGGACGATGAACATACAAAGTAAAACACGAACGTGCAGGAATATAACTTTCCCTTTTCTTACCTGTGGTCCGAAGTAATTTTGCCAAGAATAAGCAGGCCTGGATATGAAAATACTTTTACCAAAATTTACCCCCACACAACACCCTGTAATCCTCCGAGTTTGTGCAATGGGGGTCCCAAAGCGCCCTCTTGTGTAGAACCTGAGAACTACCATCCCACCACAGACCTCACCGGCCAAAGACACCCCTTACATCTCGCAAAGGGAATCATGTTTTGCAAGGTATGTTTCCTAACACCTGTTCTTAGGTCGTCAGCCACACGCGTATCAAACTCCATGCAAAATGACTAAAAGACAGGCATTAGCAGTGGACTTTTAGGAGGGTAGGGAGAGCGAGAACACATTGCTACAAGCTGAGCTATGGGGCTCAGAATCCCGTGTCCAGAGTAGCAAAGCCACTCTGATACTTTGAGTAATTACAGCTTTTCCTAATTGCCAACCTGAATTGCACCAATGGAAGAGGAGGAAGAATCTCCTGTTTTTAAGGAAAAGAGTAGGCACACTGGGAAAGCGATCGAAGTTCGGGGCCGGGCCGGGGGTGGGAGTGTTAATGCGGCACAGACATGTTCGCTCCGAGAATCTAAAGAATTCAGCAAAGACTTTTTTTCCTAGAGTAATAAGCGTATTTTCAAATGATCTGCGACTTCCTCTCCCATCTTGGTTCTCAAAAGCCTGAGTGAGAAGTGCACTCAGGTAGGGCATTTAAATTTTAGCCTGGGGATTTCCTGCCTGTGAAAATACATTTCTGCAGACTTTACTACCTGTGGCTCAGAAGCCCTAATATCAACGTAAGAGGTCTGTAACCTCAAAGGCAAAATATCCCTGGCACTTTTATTGGCTTCGTTCTTGTGGCCGATTTAAACTTAAATTATTCCCCCAGGAAAGCACCCCCACCCCGGCGCCTCTTGGTACCCCAAGCAGAGAGGGAGTCCCTCTCCCGCAAGCAGGATCTGCTGAAGGAGGTCCCCCAGCTCCAAATGCCGAGGAAATTCTTATCAAGTCAGAGCTTCTCTCTGTGGGAAGGGAGGCTAGACACTTGGAAAGAGATAAGACAGGCAGATGTGATCCTGGTCATAAAGAATCCACGATCACAAGTCACATTGATTTAAGAATTTAAGAATCAGAAAAGAGAGAAGGAAAGAGGGAATTCAGACAACAACTGAAGACCAGGACAGTATAGAGTGAAATAGAACAGTATGGAAAGTACAACCACAGGGGCGCCTGGGTGGCTCCGTCGGTTAAGCGTCTGACCCACGGTTCGTGAGTTCAAGCCCCCGTGAGACTCGTTGCTATCTGTGCGGAGCCTGCTTTGGATCCTCCGTCCCCCTGTCTCTCTCTGCCCTTCTTCCCCTGCTCTCTCTCTCTCTCTCAAAAATGAATAAACATTTTTCAGAAAAGGAAAGCACAAACACATCTGTGAGTGTGTTCACAAAGTTGCTTTTCTCCAGCGTGAGGCCTCTGTTCAGGACAGTGGACGGGGACCAGAGGACATTCGTGAGGACAGCTGTGACACTTGCCACCCATGGAAGGCTGATCACTCCAGCTACGGCAAAGAAGTTTCCTCCCCTGGAGAAGCCGTGGCAGTGAGAATCCTCTCTGACGGCGTTAGCTGAGGGCCTTTTCCAGAAAGTTCTGGAAACGTTCTGCTGAGGCGGTCTGCCCCCTGTGGGGTCAGGGGAAGACGTGGGCCCTCAGAGGGCAAACGCTGCCCGGTCTCAGTCCCCTCCCATTATCTCCAAGGGTCATTTGAAAAGAGGAAATTCAAATCACCTGAATTATTTTCTGTTTTCTTTTTTGCTCATTGGGTACGAGGACTGAAACGGCTCCAGAAAGCCAGATTCCTGGGAGTCCTCAGCAAGGGAAGCATCGAGAGGCAGTAAGGTGGTGTTTCTAAAATGCACACGTCCTGTGTGCAGGCTCCCTCCCGAAGCTGGACGGGGCACGATGCCCCACGGCCACCGGCATCTGCTTGTCACCCACGGAGGCAGGAGCTGGGAACCCCCCCACGGCAGGCGGAAGCCAAGAGGTAGCGCGGGCGCCCAGCTAGTGTCTCCCAGGCTGACCCTCCTTCGCGCCCAAGCCTGACCTTGATCTTAGGAAAGGACTTCTCTGCGAGGTGCCCACTGCACTGACGCACAGTCGTCTGCGGAGATACGGAGACACGCAAGTTAGCGCAGCCAAGCGGTGACTCACAGACCGGAAGCCGGAGAGCCCGTCGCTGCTGGGGTGTGGGGGTGGGGAGCACCTGAGGGGACACACCAGCCTCCCTCGTTCTCTGATCTGAAAGCGTCTGCTTTTTTCCATGTGAATATCAACTCAGTGGCAGGCGAGTCTTTCCCTCATTTTGTTTCTAGCTGAGAAACTAGTTTCGTTTTTAAGTCTAGTTATTTATTAAGCCAATTTTGGACCTGCTTCTTATGGTTGGCTTCATTCTGGATACCAGCTACATCTAACTCTGAATTGCTTTTTGTCTCAGTATCGATTCCATTTATTTGACAGGGGCTCTCTTCCTGTGTCTGTTATATATATATATGTATATACTTTTTCCTGTTTATTTTTAAGAGAAAGAGAGAGAGAAAGTGGGGGGGGGGGGGGGGAGGGGGGTGCAGAGAGAGAGGGAGACACAGAATCCGAAGCAGCTCCAGGCTCTGAGCCATCAGCACAGAGCCCGATGCAGGGCTCAGACCCACAGACCGTGAGATCATGACCTGAGCTGAAGCCAGATGCTTAACCGACTGAGCCACCCAGGCACCCCTTCCTGTGTCTATTTTAGAGTGATTTCTAGGGAAATGATAGAGCTGTAAATATTATGGTTTTCTTTGTTTTTTTTTTTCATGGAAATGCCCCCATGCAAAATGCCTGTCATTTGCATTGACATGAAAACACACACAAACACCCTCTCATCTCCTCTTACAAAGTGGGAACCCCGCAGGATGTAAAACTACTTTGAATCATTGTGCAAGCCTCCTAATTCTCTTAGCTCCAGGCCCCAGGTGCTGTCTGCAAGGGGAGGTACTTCAGAGCTTAGGGACCCCCCTCTGCAACATGTCCCCTAAAATCCACCCAAGACCACAGGTCCTCAGCAACCCACCAGCCTGCTAAACAACATAAGCAGGGCTGCACCTTGGTGAGCCCGGAAGTCCACGTTAACAAGTGAACACATTTTCATAGCGTGCTGGAAGCTGGGCGGTGACAGGAGGGAGAGACATATAACCCTGATGGAAAAGATTCAGTGGAGACATTTCAAAAAGACTGGAGGCCAGGGGTAGGGAGTGAGGGGATGGCTTAGAGCCTAATGAAGTGTTATGTGTCAGACGCCCCTGGAGGAATACACCACAGAGAGAAAGATCCTTAGACATTCTTCTCTTTCTATTCTGTTATATATACAAACAAATATATGAGAGTCCCAGGAAGTCTCTATTTTTTAAAAAAATTTTTTTTCAACGTTTCTTATTTATTTTTGGGACAGAGAGAGACAGAGCATGAATGGGGGAGGGGCAGAGAGAGAGGGAGACACAGAATCGGAAACAGGCTCCAGGCTCCGAGCCATCAGCCCAGAGCCTGATGCGGGGCTCGAACTCACGGACCGCAAGATAGTGACCTGGCTGAAGTCGGATGCTTAACCGACTGCACCACCCAGGTGCCCCCCAGGAAGTCTCTATTATAGCACCTGCTTTACCACCAATAGGTCTTTTATTTTAAAAATTGCCCTCAGCTGCTGAATATAGTAACACAGGTGCCATGTGCCCACTGCAAGGGGACAGGCCCATTGGTATAACTTTTCCAGATGGTAAAGCTTTTCAAGAATATTGAAAAGATTCGTGCACACCAGTGTTCCCACAGTAGCCAAAAGGAGAAAATACCCCAAACGTCCATGGAGGCATGAATGGATAAACAAAATGTGGTCTGTACGTACGATGGAACGTTCAGCTTTTAAAAGCAAGGACATTCTTTTTCTAATAACTTTTTAAATATATTTTTAAAAATTTTGTAACGTTTATTCACTTTTTGAGAGACAGAGACAGAGTGCGAGAAGGGGAGGGGCAGAGAGCGAAGGAGACACAGAATCTGGGTGGGTGATGGGTATTGAGGAGGGCACCTTCTGGGATGAGCACTGGGTGTTGTATGGAAACCAATTTGACGATAAATTTCATATATTGAAAAAAAAAAATGAAAGCAGGCTCCAGGCTCCCCACTGTCGGCACAGAGCCCGATGTGGGGCTCGAAACCACGAGCGAGCCGTGAGATCATGACCTGAGCCAAAGTCAGACGCTTAACCGACTGAGCCACCCAGGTGCCCCGATAACTTTTTAATAGTTCAACTCAAAACATAAGAATATTGATCAGCCACTAACCTAATGCTGACCGCTGGTCCCCCACACATAACTGTCAGAGAATTTTTTCCCCCAGGAAAGGCACTAGATTGGCCCTATCATTCCTCCTTGTTACCAAGACATTGCCTTCAGTTTCTGTTTTGTGTTGCTTTGCTTTGCTTTTCCAGTTTTATTGAAGTATAACTGACAAATAAAATATATATATTTAAAGGGTACGATATAACAATATACATCGCAAAATATTTCCTATAATCAAGTTAATTAGCCTATCCATCACCTCACATATTTAGTGTGTGTGTGTGTGTGTGTGTGTGTGTGTGTGGTGAGAACACTTAAGGTCTACTCTCTTAGCAAAGTTCAATTACATGATACAGTATTCTCAGAGTTTATCTCTGGGGTCGCCTGGGTGGCTTAGTCAATTAAGCACTCCACTCTTGATTTCGGCTCAGATTATGGTCCCGGGGTCACGGATGGAGCCCCTTGTCGGCCTCTACACTGAGTGTGGAGCCTGGTTAAGACGCTCTCTTTCCCTCTCCCACTGCCCCTCCCCCACTCATGCACTCTCTTAAAAAAAAAAAGAATTTATTTCTCTCATAACTGGAAGTTTGTACCCTTTGACCAACATCTCCCGATTTCCCCAGCCCCTGGCAACCACCATTCTACTGTTTCTATGCGTTTGACTTTTTTCTCCTTTTAGATTCCACATGCAAATCGTGCCACATGGGATTTGTCTTTCTCTGACTTATTTCACTTAGCAGAATCCCTCTAGGTTCATCCATGTTATCATAAATGACAGACTTCCTTCATTTTTATGGCTGAAAACTATTCCATTTTATATATATATACCACATCTTCCTTATCCATTCATCTGTCTCAGACCCTGAGGTTGTTTCCATACCTTGGCTACTGAATAACGCTGCAATAAACATGGGAATGCAGGTATCTGATACTAATTTCACTTCCTTCGGATACATACCTAAAGGTGGGATTTCTGGATTGTATGATCGGTCTACTTTTAATTTTGTGAGGAACCGCCATACTGTTTTCCATAACAGCTGCCCCAATTTACAGTCCCACCAACAGTGTACAAGGGTTCCATTTTCTCCAGAAAAAAGGGAGGAAATTCTAACACGTGCTACGACGTGAAAGAACCTTGAAGCTATCACGCCAAGGGAATTACGCCAGTACAAAAGGATAAACCCTGTATGATTCCACTTCCACGAGGTCTCCACAGAGAGGAGAACGGGGGGTGCCAGCAGTGGGGGAGTGGGGGGGTCGGTATTTGACGGGCACAAAGTTTGGGTTTGGGGAGACGAACACGTTCTGGATCATGGTGATGATGGCACAACAATGCGAGTGTACTTAATGCCACTGAAGTGTATACTGAGAAACAATTAAAGTGGTGAACTCTAATATATACCGATCTGTGACATCTTGTATAGCTATTTAGAGCAATCAGTCCTTAGGAAATATGTCAAAATACAGGAAAAAAACTATGCACGGCTATATGCATCGGCCAACTGTTTATTGGAAACAACTTAAATGTACAAAAATTGAGCACTAGTTAAGAAACGATGGAACATCCACACTAGGGATTATGCCTCCATTAAGAATGAGATTTACAGGGGCGCCTGGGTGGCTCAGTTGGTTACATGTCCCACTCTTGATTTGGGTTCAGGTCATGGTCTCACAGTGGTGAGATCAAGCCCCACTCTGGGGCTCTGCACTGGGCGTGGAGCCTGCTTAAAGTTCTCTCTTCCCCTCTCCCGGTGACCCTCCCTCCACTCTCTCTCTCTCTCTCTCAAAAACAATGGAATAATATGTAAGATCATTTATTATACAAACAGGACACAAATTGTATATGCAAACTGCTGCTAAGCTCATAAAGAAAAAAAAAATAGACTATTATGAAGCATTAGGCCAGGGCACCCTCCCAGCTCAGTCAGCACAGCGCTCTGCTCTTAATCTTGGGGTTGTGAGTTCCAGTCCCACCTTGGGTGTAGAGATTGCTTAAATAAACACATTAAAAAAATAATAATAAAGAAGGAAATAAGCCAAAATATTAACTTCAGCCCTCTGAGTAGTGGAATGACGCAAAGGAACTTTTTGGCATTTTATACGTTTATGTTCTCTCCAAGCTTCCTGCAGTATGGATGTGTTCCTCTGATGACAGTGGGTGGAATGAGGTAATGACGGGAGCAAGCAGTATGGGGAGGCTGCTGTGTCCTGGGGCAAGCCATTTCCAGATTTATCCGGTGGGAAGGGAACTTGGTCTAAATTGGCATCAGGATTTTGTGCGCAGAGAAATACATTACGGGCCATGGGAAAGGAGGCTCCCAAACGTCCACCCAGTGAGTGGAAGATAAGGTGGGCGTGGCCAGGAAGGAGACACGGGCGTGGTCTGGAAGGGGAGGTGGGCGTGGCCAGGAATGAGTTGCGGGCGTGGTCTGGATGGGAGGTGGGCGTGGCCTGGACGGGGAGGTGGGCATGGCCAGGAAGGAGACATGGGCATGGTCTGGACGGGGGAGGTGGGCGTGGCCAGGAGAGAGACACGGGGGGGGGGTAGTCTGGAGGGGTGTGGGCATGGCCAGGAAGAAGATGTGGGCTGTGACCAGGAAGGAGCCTATGGGCGTGGTCTGGAAGGGGTGGGCGTGGTCTGGAAGGGGACGTGGGCGTGGCCTAGAAGGGGAGGTGGGCGTGGCCAGGAAGGAGACATGGGCGTGATCTGGACGGTGAGCGTGGTGGTCAATGCTGGGCCAAAGATGCGCCTTAATGAGCCCTTCTAGGCAATATTCAAAGCAGAAGCACTCCCACAGATACCTTTGTCCTATGGTGGACAGGCCAGGCTGGATACTTATGGAAAGTCAGGAAAGCTGCTGAAGGTAGAGTCGATTAAGAAGGGCTTTTCAGAACTCCGTAAGTTATTGAAATAACCAGTGGGGCTTTTTATGCTGTAGATTCGGGGTTAGGATGAAGAGCAGGTTTTCCAGGGACTGTTGAAAGTGAGAGGGGCCTGACGTGACCATTCTGGCCGTGAAAGCTGCTCAGGAGGTATTATGAACGTTACCTACTAAATCAACGAATATTTATTGAGCGCCTAACGTATGTTGACGCTGCTCTAGGCTCCGCAGACACATTCGTGAACAAAACAAACACCCTGCCCCGGGGAGCTTACATCCCAGTAGGAACAAATGACAGTAAACGTAAGAAATATGTCCAAAGAGAGCTGCACACTGACTGCGGGCCGGGTACCACCCCCGTGATGGAGATGAGGAAACTCGGATGTCTGTCTTCTCCGCTCCGCTTCGCCTCCCCACCTGTCAATACTGTCCTCGCTAGAGTCCAACAGCAGCATTCAAATGATAAAGAAAGGGCCTAATGCTTGGAATATTGCCCATGGGCTACTCGAGCACCAGCACACGGCGGGCACATGGCACGCTTTTTACTGAATACATCAATGCACCGAATGCAAACCACTGATGCAAATGAATGCATCAATCAATCAGTCACTCGTTGATAACAACATTCACTTGGAGGGTGAAAGGATGAGGATTCTAGAAAGAAAACTGTACCCGGGAGAGGGGCTTGTCAGTATGAGGACCTACTGTGCCCACATAAGACCCCACCCCAGCCCTGCACATTCAGAGTCACAGAGACAGGTTACCTGCCCTGCCCCCTGGGCTCCCTCTGCGCGTAGAGAACCAGGACTCGTGTCCAGGTCTGTCCGCTCCTAGCATCCCCCTTCTCGGGTGTCCCCGTGGCAGTCCTGAGCGGCCCCAGCGAACTGAACCCTGGAGAATTTTCCCAGGGATCCAGGCATGTCTGTGGCGATGGTGGCTAATGGCGATGCCTCAGACTGGCTTTTTGGGCATCCTTATCTAACAAGACAGAAGTCCCTTCTGATTGGGTTTGTTTATGGCTTTCTACCTGGGCCTACAAATTGCTCTCAATAAATTCGGGGCCTGATGCGGTCCTAGGGCCGACTGGGTTTAAATCCCATCTTGGACGGAAGCTGATTAAGAGCGGCCTCAGGTCCTCTGGAGGGGGCAGGAAGGTAACTGGCGGCACAGCAGACCCTCCCCTCACCCCTACCCCGAAGGCACCCCACCTCCTCCCTGCCCAGTTGACAGCACGAATTTAAGCCCTGAGACCTGTTCTGCTTACAACAACCCTAACGGCTGGTGAGCCGGTGCTTGGAGGAGTCATATATTAGGCCTGGAATTCTCAGGATAAACGTCTTCAGGATTTATTCCTGTAGCTGCTCTCATGAGGGCTGGTTTCAGAGTAATCACAAGGCCCAGAGGAAATGATCCTGCACATTTTTTTTTTTCTGGAGACGGGACACCGGGAGGAATCTACGCGCACCCTTGCCAAAGCTCACCAGAAAGAAAGGCGCCCTCCCGAAAGGATGGAAACTTCTGATCCGGGGGGTGAGCCCACGTTGAGGAGGCCGATGGGTGGGGTGTTCTGGTCAAGCCCCCTGGCTAAAGCTGTTACTCTGCCAGCTTCCGTTTCAGGACCTTGCTCTGGCCATGACAGATGCAGTCAGTGCAAAGGGCCTGGGGTTTGGAAGTCAGCTGGGGGACCCTGAGCAGCTTCCTCACCTCTCTGAGCCGCAAAGCCTTCACGTGTAAAATGGCAGCTCAATAAATGGGAAGTCAGCCCGCTCATGTTTGTGAGCTTGTACCGGTCTGCTCAGATGGCCTCATCATAATACCAGACTGGAGGTTTAAATAACAGACACGTCTTCTCTCATAGTCTGGAGGCCAGAAGTCTGGATCCAGCTGTGGGCAGGTTGGATTCTCCCGAGGCCTCCCTCCCTGGCATGTAGATGCCGTCTTCTCCCCTGTGTCCTCACATGGTCGTCCTTCTGTGTTTCTGCATCCTGATCTTCTACAAGGACACCAGTCACGTTGGATCAAAGCTCACAGTAATGACCTCATTTAACCTGAAATACCCCTTTCGATACCCTGTCTTCAAATACAGGCACATTTTGAGGAGTTAGGGGTTCGGACTTCAGCGTACAGGTTTCAGGGGACACCCTTCAGCCCCTAGCAGGTGTTCACTGAATTGTCTCATCCACTTTCTCGAGGGCCTTAGGCCATTCGCCCCGAGCAGCTACACCACCAGATGCTCTGAAAGATGCGTTTCAGGAAAAGGAAAGAGGACCCGTGTTCGTTGAGCACCTACTATGTGTTGGACACTGTGTCACATGCTTCATGTACATGTCTTTGAGGGGAACCCAGTGTGTGAAGGAAGGGCTTTCTCCCCCGTGTCCCACTGGGAGTGGACAATGGAAAGTCAACCACAGGATAGGCACTTGGTTTTGATGAACTCCCAGGCCCCTAACGCTCTGGGAAAATGGGTTTTCTTTCAAATTATTCATTCATCCAAGAAATATACATTGAGTTCCTACTGTGGCCAGGCATTGTTGTAGGCCAATGGCATGCCAAAATCTCTGCGGTGGGGATTATATTCTAGTGGAAGGAGACAGACGTAGTAAATGAATCATATGCTAGGGGGAGCAGGTGCTAAGGGGAGAATTGTGTGAGTAAAGGAGATTGGCAGTGACTTCCAGGGCAGCTGAGGGGAATTATACCCTAGATATGGGGCAGCTGAGGATGACAGCTGAGCAGGACTTGGGGTGGGAAGGGAGTTAGCCAAGCAGAAATTCAAAGGAAGAGAGTTTCTGGCACAGGAAATGGCCAGTGCAAAGGCCCTGAGGCCAGGGCCTGCCTGATGTGATCTGGGCAACGGCAGAGAGGCCTGTGTGGCTGGACAGACAGCAACGTGGAGTCACAGGGGGAGGGTGTGGAGAGGCAATGAGGTCCTCGTCAGGCCTTTTGCCTTTCCCCTCAGAGAAATGGAAAAGCATCGGAGGGTGAGAATTAATGAGAGGAAGAGTCAGAGTTGGCGAAATTCAGAAAAACGGGGTGAAAGATCATGTCAAGAGCTCCCCCACAAGACTGCTGGCGGATCTCTGAGCAGCGACTGCTTTCAGTGTTAGGTCTCTATCCCATTCGCGGGGAAGCCAGAGGCCAGATTAAACACCGGAATATCAGCATTTAAGATCTTTCCCAATTTAAGCTAGCATCAACGGGTGAGAATGGTGGTATCGGTGTGGATTAACACAGAGTCCTGATAAATAGTTTACAGAAAAAAAAAAAAGTCACGCCACAGCAGATGGGAACCACGGTGGTGGTTAAATGCTGGGTTCTGGGGGCGCCCGGGTGGCTCAGTCGGTTTGATGCGACCGACTCCGGCTCAGGTCATGATCTCGCGGTCTGTGGGTTCGAGCCCCGCGTCGGGCTCTGTGCTGACAGCTCGGAGCCTGGAGCCTGCTTCGGATTCTGTCTCCCTCTCTCTCTGCCCCTCCCCCATCATGCTCTGTCTCACTCTGTCAAAAATAAAATAAACATTTTTTTAAAAAGTATTAAATGCTGGGTTCTGGAGGCTGACTGCCAGAATCCCTCCCCGTGTAACTTCATGCCATGTGGCTTTGCAGATACGATCTCCTTGTTTATAAAGATGGATTTACACACGTATGTACAGCTCTAGGCATAGAACGAAAGGTCGGGAAGGATGCTCAGCAAACCAGGAAGATGTTCATCCAGGGTGGAGGGTAACAGGACTGTGCTGCCCTCAGGGCCTCCTCTCCGTGAACTCCAGAGCCTTGAGACTAACAAGTTCTCTCGACTCCCAGCCTGAGGCCCCAACCCCCATCCCTGCCCTCCTCCCAGCCCTCCCCCCCAACCCTGCACGCCCAGCTGTTCCTGTGCAAACAGATAAGGAGACTGCGTTCTCCAGATGTTTCCAGGGAGCAGTGGGTGGTAAACTGGGTGATTTACAGCAACAGACTTTTTCAGATGGCCTAATGAAGGCGTTTGCCCCAAAGGCTGTGCAATAACGAAGGTGAGCAGATCCCGGGCAGTCAGGTGCAGCAGCCCAGCGGTGCAGGAGGTTCGGGAGGTGGCCTCGGTCAAGGCCTCCACACACAGCAGGTAAAGACCCAGCAGGACTGAAGGCTGCCCTCCCGCCCAGCTGCCAGTTGTGCCCACCCCAGGAACCGGGAACCGGCAAACAGCACCCTCGGCCCACAGGAATCGGACTCCTAGGAAAAAGTGGAAAATGGACAGGAGAGTCAGCTCGCGGGAACTAGCCGATTTTGTGCATCTTGGACCTCAGCTCCCAGACAAACACGCTCCCGGCAACTCACTTCAGACAGGAGCCCCGGATCCCGGTGTGTGTGTGGCTCAGGCAGGGTTTCCACAAACATCTGCGTTAGTGGCCATTATGGGCTGAGTTGTGTCCCCGCCCAGGCCCCAAATTCACCTACTGAAGTCTTAACTCTCAGTAAGTACCTCAAGTTTTAAAGAGCTATCTAGGGCCAAATAAGATCTTTGCGGGGGTGGGGGTCCTAATCCAACAGAAGCAGCATTTTGGTTGTTTTTTTCTTTTTTAACCATTTATTTGTTTATTTATTTATTTTGAGAGACAGAGGGGAGGGGCACAGAGAGGGAGGGGGGGAGAGAGAGAGAGAGAGAGAGAGAGAGAGAGAGAATCCCAAGAAGGCTCTGAGGGAACGCAGAGACCCACACGGGTCTGGAACCCACGAACCCACGGACCCGTGAGATCATGACCTGAGCCAAAATCAAGAGTTGGTGGCTTAATCGACTGAACCACCCAGGCGCCCCAGGACCGGCATTTAGTTATAGCAGCCCTAGCCAACTCATATTTTAAGTTTTGGAGATTGCCAAGTAGAGAAATCCAGATTTCCATTTTCTCTTTAAAAATTGGAAGCTATGGGGCACCTGGGTGGGTCAGTCAGCTAAGGCGACCGACTCTTGATCTCAGCTCCAGTCTTGATCTCAGGGTCGTGAGTTCATGCCCAGTGTGGAGCCTACATTAAAAAAAAATAATAATAGGGGAGCCTGGGTGGCTCAGTCAGTTGAGCCTCCGACTTTGGCTCAGGTCATGATCTCACACTTTGTGGGTTCAAGCCCCACGTCAGGCTCTGGGCTGACAGCTTGGAGCCCGGAGCCTGCTTTGGATTCTGTGTCTCCCTCTTCTCTCTGTCCCTCCCCCCGCTCATGCTCTGTCTCTGTCTCTGTCTCTTTCTCTCTCAAAAATAAATAAACACTAAAAATTTTTTAATTCACATTAAAAAATTAATAATAAAATAATAAAAATTGGAAGTTGTGGACAAAAATCCGAAGTTGTGGCCTCCCCGGGCCGACATTCCCTGCTGGTTGAAACTGGCACTCGCTGTCCACTGTGGACAGGCCACTGTCCCCACCAGCCTCACTCGCTGACCCTTATTTTCTGGCCCCGGTCTGTACCTGCGTCTGCAACCCTAAATACGAGACAGCGAATCCTGGCCGCAACCCTCGGGACAGAGTCTCCATTAAACACAGGGGCCCCAGGCCGTTCAGCGAGTGAGACATGAGACTTAGTGGCACTGTTTCCTGCCCATCCAAGAGAGTTAGCACTGATAATCATAATTTCTCTTACGGCTGCTATTTAACACCTGCTATGTGCCCACCCGAGTTAAGTACTTTGTACAGATTGTCTTATTTAATCCTGAGAACAACCCAGTGAAGGCTTAATGTTATCCCTGTTTTTACAGATGAGGAGACTGAGACCCAGACCTAATCAGTGACCTGCCCAGAGTCACGCAGCTATAAAGAATGGTTAACCGAGGCCACTTTCTCACCATGTTCTTATTTGTAAAGAGATGGGCCTTGGATCTAAGGAAGCGGCCTGAAATGGAGGCGGGAGGCAGAAAGCCCCTATTTCAGGGAGGCCTCGACTCTAAGTTGATGTAGATGTCCGCGAGGCACCCGCCATGCACAAAGTGGACACGACGATGGCCTGGGGTGGCCCCTTGCACGTCGATTGGGAGGATCAAAGAGCACGGGGTATTTCCAACGGGATACGTTTACTAAGGAAGGAGACCCCATTCTGCAGCCCCGATGCAAGCAAAACAAACAATAGGAAAAACCAAGATTAAAAAAAATCACCCCCCCCCCCGTCTCTCCGCCCCTCCCCTGCTCGTGCTCTGTCTCTCTCTGTCTCTCAATGATAAATAAATGTTTAAAAAAATTAAATATTTTAAAAAGTCAGGGGAAGGTCAGGCCCTTTACCCTGGGGCTTCCGGCTCCACCAACCAGGCTGCGCCTTCCTCGGGATCTCCGCCACCAGGCTCTTCAAGGGCACGAGCACAGAAGCCGGGGATGGGGCCAGAGGCCCGGGGTCTGCGCGTGGCGCAGGGTGCCTCCGTCTGAGCCTCTGCTTCTTGGCTGCAGAAGGGAGCTGGTGGCGCGGGCCCCCCACTGCTCTGACAAGACCCCCTCTGATCCTGCTGTCTCCGAGGCCCCCTTGGGCCAAGACGCTGTGGTTTCTCTCCGGGTTCGAAGAGCCGAAACGGAGAGTTGTGGGAAGGACTAGAAGCCAAGGGTCCCCACGGGCCACCAGGCGCCGCCCCCGCTTCCGGGCGGGGGTGGGGGGCAGGGTGCCCGCGAGGCGTCGCGAGGGTCTTCTACCCGTTTCTCAGAGGGAGGGTCCCTCTGTGGTTTGTCAGGACCACCTGTCGCAGGCCCACCCTCAGCCCGGCATTAGGTCTGCACGACCAGCACCCCGAAGCCCCCGGATCCCGCCCCTGCTCGCCCCCGCCCCCCCCCCTCCCCCACAGTGACAAGTGTAAAGATGAGGCTGCTAATATTTGCTGTGTGCTTGCGAGGCTGAGCCCCCTGTTAGGAATCGGTACACTGAGGCACAGCAAGTCTGAGTGACGTGTCCAAGGTCACCCCACGGCGACAGCCAGGATTTGAAGCCAGACATTCTGGCTCTCATGCTGTCTTCTTCCTCCTCTGCCTGGGGACCCTTTCAGTTCACGTTCCAGCTCCAGCTCCTCTCGGAGGCCTCTCCCGGACACCTCCAGCCACGGCATGCCTGTTCTCTAGCCCCCACGCTTTCGAGTGTCTACAACACCCCGGGGCACTTTACACACCAGGTCGCTACCCACCACCCAGAGTCTCCATTATTATCCCCATTTAACGGTGGGGACCTGAGACTTCGGGACATTCAAGTGACTTGATCAAGGCTGCAGGGCTAATCAATGCTAGAGGCAGGATTGGAACTCAGGCCCACCTGACTCCAAAGCCCTCGGTCTGCTACCGTTGTGTGTCGCGTGCCTCCCCAGTGCTGCAGCCCTCACTTGTCATACTGGGGCACAGCTCGCCTTTACGGGACTGCCTTTGGGGCGGAGCTCATATCTGACCCGTCCTCGGTGCCAGGAGCCAGCCCTGGATCTGGAAAGACCCAGCCTGCAGATCTGGGCACCAGATGCCCACGGCGAGGGTGCTAAGTGAGAAGGAGCTCAGCGATGCTCACATAGCCAGCTTCATTCATTCATTCATTCATTCATTCCACTGGCAAAGGTTCATTGAGTGCCCACAACGGGTCAAGCACTGCTCTGGACACTGGGAAAAGAGTGGAGAACAAAACAGAAACATCCCTGCTCCTCAAGGAGCTTGCACTCTTCTGGGCAGAGTCAGGTAACCAAAAAAGAGAGAGCTATGTCAGCTGGCGGGGGGGGGGGGGGGGGGGGCGGTGAGTTCTATGACACGAAATAAGGCAGCGAGGTGATGGATGCAGGCGGGGGCTCGCTGTTTCATATCGGGGCCAGAGAAGGCCTTCTGATCAGGGCGTGTTTGAGCAGAGACTTGAAGGGAGTGCCACATGGGGGGATGGGGAATTCTGGCCAGAGAGCAGCAGTGAAACGACATCTGAAGCCAGAGCAGATGTCGGCCGCTGTCGCTGTCGGGTTGGAGAGAGCGGGGACAGTTCCGGGCGATGTGCATCAGCATGGGGTTGGGAAGAAGGTCACTGAGCCTGGAACACACTGAGCTGAGAGGAAGTGGGTCCCTTCTTCACCCAGAGATGTTAGGGGCCTTTTAGGGGCTGGTGCACCTTCCAGGCTCAGGAGTGGGGGCAGCACACACGGTGCTCCCAAGCGTAGCTGACCCCCCAGCTTTGTGGGGAGGAATAACATACCCCGGAGAAACGTTGGAAAAGCGATCGCCTGCAGGAGCTGTTTTCCGAGCTAGAAAGGAGGATGTGGCCTCGAACTCGAGAGCTGTGGTCCTGGGGAAACCGACCCCCTCCACAGGTAGGTGCACCTTTCGGCTTCCTGAACAGCTGCCCTTGAAGGAGCTTGGAGGCCCAACAGCGCCTGTGACCGTGGGCAAGTGCCTCGACTTCCCCAAGCCTCACCGTGACAGCTCTTCCTGCACAGGCGCTTTGTGACTCCAGGGACTCAGTGGGAACGTGTCGAGGAAACTGTAAGTGCGGAGCAAGTCCGAGGCAGTCCTGCCTCTCGACAGGGGCTTGAGATAGTAACTTTCTCAAAATACATTTGCATGTGACCAGGGAATCTGGAAGGGCAAAAGCTT